>NC_083413.1:75866979-77176532 GCF_020745735.1 Hemiscyllium ocellatum
AGACAACAGTACATACATTGATGAAGGTACAGCAGAAACACTTAAAGCTCCTTAAAACACTCCTGATTGGTCTTCTCTACATCAGGGAGACCAAAGGTAAATCAAGGGTACATTTCGCCAAGCATCTCAGCTGGGCCCTCAGGGAATGACCGGACCTCCCAGTCACCGTCCATTTTAATTCCTCCTCTCATTCTCTTTCCAACATGACCAGCTTCGGCCTCCTCCATTGCCAGAGCAAAAAATCAGACCGCAAGTTGGAGGAACAACCCCTCATCTTCGGCCTGGGCAACCTACAGCCCAGAGGACATTGAATTCTCCAATTTCAAATAACCTCGCTCCCCATCCCCCGAATTCCTTTCCAGCCCCTCCCCCTCCCTTCCATTCTCCTGACCGACCTTTCCTTCCAGCCACCAACCAGATACGTTCCTCCCATTGACCAACCAGGTCGTACCCTCTACCTGTCTTCACCTATCCCCACATCAACACCCTGTCCCTCTTCCCACACCAAAACCTTCCCCTCACCCCCTTTATCTGCTGCTCCCCTTACATCCACACCCAGTCCTGAAGAAGAGTTACTCCCAAAAATGTTGACCTCAACCTCCTGATGCTACTTGGCGTGCTGTGTTCTCCCAGCCTCCTGCTTGTTTACCTTGGAATCCAGCATCTGCAGTTTTTTTGGCTCGTTAACTTATTTGGTAGAGCCAGCAGTTACATGATTTCCTGCAGTTTTAACTCTGAGCGGACCTGCATGACTCATTCACATTCCATTCACAGAACAGCCCATTGTTATCTTACCAGCTCCGGTTATCTTCAGTCTTATCCAACATCTCACTCCAGCTTTGGACTGCTGGACTCCATTTGAAAGGCAATGAAATTGATGAATTGTGATCCCCTGGTTGTTTTGGACCTAAGTTGTTGCTAATAGATTAACTTCTTTATCCTTTCCAATTTGATCTCTCTCTGTATGTTTACAAGAACACCTGTATTCAAAAATACCCCCACCTCCCACAACTAATAGGGTGTGAAAATAAACTCTATCTCTGATTTAACTTTATAACAGGTTTCTTGCGGTAATTACAACATGAGAATCCACAAGTAAGAGGGAGAGGGGTTGTTAAAAAAAAATTTAAATTAAAATTTACTTATGGACAGATGATGAGAAGAGTGAAAGAGAGCTGATTGAAAACTTGCAATCTGTCCATAGCACAACCTTAAACCTCAGTAAACTCAATATTCTCCTCTCTGATTTTTAATTACCATGCAGTACCCTCCTCAAATTAGTACAATTACCAATCTCATCCTTCTGTGACAACACACAATCTATAGCATCCTTTTCAAGAGCCTACACAACTTTGTTGCTTCATTTATCCCAGGCACAGGGTAGAACCACCCTTGCAAGTGAGAATATATGATATAGACCGTCAGAGATTGAGCCAAACTAGGCCATGGTCTTCCGTCTCCAGGGTTTGATTGTCAGTGCTTCAGCAGATGCTTCAGATGAGATGAGGTGAGATGGTCTTCTTTTAAGAAAAGAAAGTGTGTGACAAAGTAGCAGAAAACAATTAGAAGTTTGCATGGAAAGTACAAAGTGAATCATAGAATCTCTCCTGTGTGGAAGCAGGCCAGTCAGCCCATCAAGTCCACACCACCTCTTTGAAGAGCATCACACCCGTCCTCCCCTTTCCCTGTAACCCTGCATTTGCCATGGTTAATCCACCCAACCTGCACATCTCTAGACACTACGGGCAATTTAGCATGGCCAATCTATCTGAACTGCACATCTTTTGACTGTGACAGGAAACTGAAACACCTGGAGGAAACTCACATAGACACATGAAGAATGTGAAAACTCTACATAGACAGTCGCCCAAGACTGGAATTATAACCAGATCCCAGGCACTGTGAGGTTGCAGTATTAACCACTGAGCCACTGTGCCACCTTTAATTGGATGGATCTGATTAATGGATCTTTCATTTCAGTTGACTTTCATTGTATATAAGACAGTTATGCTCACCACAAACCAGTGGGTAGCTGAAACATTGAGTCAGTCTTTAAGAGAAACAATGTGAAGCCATGCCTAGCTTGTCTTTGTATATGTGAACAACCCAGACAATGGATAGAACATAGAACAATGCAGCAAAGTACAGGCCCTGCAGCCATCGTTGTTGTGCCAGCCTTCTATCCTACTCTAAGATCAGTCTAACCTGCACACCCTTCATTTTACCTATCCAAGAGTCACTTAAATGTCCCTAATGTATGTTACTCTACTACCACCACTGGCAGCACCCACCACGCTATGTGTAAAGAATCTCCCCTAAACCTTCCTCCAACTGCCTTAAAATGATGCCCCCTAGTGATAGACATTTCTGCCATGGGAAAATGTCTCTGACTATCCACTCTATGCCTCTCAATATCTTGTACACCTCTATCAAGTCACCTCTATGAAATCCTTCTTCACTCCAATGAGAAAAGCCCTAGCTCCCTCAACCTTTCTTCATAAGACAAGCCCTCTAGACTAGGCAGCATCCTGTTGAAACTTCTCTGCACCCTCTCTAAAGCTTCCACATCTTTCCTATAATGAGGCGACCAGGACTGAACGCAATATTCCAAGTGTGGGCAAACCAGGGCTTTATAGAGCTGCAGCATAACCTCACAGGTCTTAAACTCAATCCCTCTGCTAGGAATAGGAAATGGAAATCAGAGTGATAACATTTAATATAGTCTCTGAAACAATTCCTCACTACCTTAGGAACCACCTTTATAACTTTGACAGAGCTAAACTCAAAGAGTTGAGTAAAAACTCAAAGGAAATGGATTAGAGGATGATGATCTGTTCCCATTTCAGTAGGAGGCATGTGAATTATCTATAAAGGAATAATCCCAGGCATACAGGAAAATGACGTAATCAAACTCAGATGTGTGAAATGAAAAGGACAACTAACCAGTACAGATCGGCACCAGAGTCACTACAGAATGTGATTTGGATTCAGTTCAGTAAAGAAACTGATTGTTTAATTTCTCTCAAACAGAAGCAGCAATCTATCCCAAGTCAATGCCATGTTGCGGGAGCAACTGGAACAAGCCAACACAGCCAATCAGCGGCTTGGTGAGGACATCAGCAAGATCACAGCTGATTTTGACATAGCTCGGAATGAACTAGAGCGGCGGGAAATGAAGCAGCGGTGGGACCAGGAGGTAGGTATCAGTTCTGGAACTAGTCAATGATATTATACTTCACTTACATGCAATCCTATTGTGCAGTACTATCAGCAACAATGTGAAAATGTTGCCGTGATAATTTGTGTTGCAATACAAAAAGGAACCACATTGTGAGATTGAGCTAGTTGTTTCTTATTTTTCTTCTAAGTGTTTTTTTGTTGGACTCATTGATGGATGACAGTAATGGGGAATGGAACACTTTCCTGTTTCTGCTACTAGTGGGTGCTGCAGGAAAACCGTTATCTTCATTCAGCCACAAAAACATGCCTCGAGACCAGACTTCAGAACACTTCCTGTGGCAACAACAAGATACTTCCAATTATTCACCCCTCGTAGAAAATAAATGCAGGTATAAGCCATTTGGCCCTTTGAGCCTGCTCCAATATGATCATGGTTCAATATGATCATTGCTGATCATCTAACTCCGTACCCTATTCCCAGTTTCTCCCCAGACTCTTCGATCCCTTCAGCCCAATGAACTATATCCAATGCCTTCTTCGAAAGATTCCATGTTTTGCGTTGACTGCTGTCTGTGGCACATAATTCCACAGGCTCACCCACTCTCTAGGTGAAGACATTTCTCCTCATCTCAGTCCTAAGTGACCTACCCTGTATCTTAAACAGTGACCCCTGGTTCTGCATTTGCCTAATTCGGTCCTGTTAGAATTTTATAGGTATCTCATCTTCTTCCCCCCCACCATGTAGTTCTAATCAATCCAGTCTCTTTTGACATGTCAGTCCTGCCATCCTAGAACTCAATCTGGTAAACCTTTTGCAACACTCCCTCCGTAACCAGACCGTCCTTCCTTAAATAAGGAGACCAAAATTGCACACAATACTTTGGTCTCACCAAAGCCCTGTACATTTGCAGCAAGACATCCCTGCCCTGTACCTAAAACCTCTCACTATGAAGGCCAACATACCATTTGTCTTCTTCACTGCCTGCTGCGTCAACACGGTAACTTTCAGCATCTGCTGTACAAGAAACCTCACCCTTTCCCAATCTATCACCATTCAGGTAATAATTTGCCTCCCTGTTTTTGCTACCAAAAGTGGATAACATCACATTTATCCAAATTGTACTTGTTTGGCCATCTATTTGCCAATTCAAAAGTATCCAAATCACACTGAAGCATCTCTGTATCCTCCTCACAGTTCATCCTTCAACCCAGCTTTGTTATCTCCCTCAGTCTGATAATTCTTCTAACACTCCTCCATGACCCAAAAGGAAAAGTGAGGATATTAACAATTCCTCTATGTGAGTAATCCTCTGGGTCTTTTTAATACGTTTGAAATTAGGGTGAAAGATTCCTGGCAGAAATGTAATGGATGGTAAGTACACCTGTGATATCCCAATGTATGCATGGGTTTCCTCTGGGTGCTCCAGTTTCCTCCCACAGTCCAAAGGTGTGCCGGTTCAGGTGCATTAACCATGCAGAATTGTCCATAGTGTTCAGGAAGTGTGGGTTAGGTGCATTAGTCATAGGAAATGTAGGGTTATAGGTTAAGGGGATGGGTCTAGGAGGGATACTTTTTGGAGGGTTGGTGTGGACTTGTTGGGCCAAATGGCCTATTTCCACACTGTGGGTGTTCTATGTTCTGTAGGTGTTCTATATGCTGACAGTGGTCTTGGGTTCTTGCTTGGAGCACTTCTTTGTAAAATGGATCTTTAGGTGTCACTTTGGAGCAAATTTGTGCTGGTCATCAATGCTCATCAGCAGTTCAGTAGAAGTCAGAAAATCGTACATGGGCAAATTTACCATGCTGGTCTCGAATACAGAATGAAATTGAATAATGTCCCACCTTTACCTGCTCCAGTATTTCCTTGTGTTGACAACAGTTTAAGGGCTTTAAATACATTCCTGTTAAAGTGACTTCAACAAAGCCGTAAAAATATTTGAAAATTTCAGTAGTGTGAGGTGTAACATTAAATATGCCAACTTTTGCAGTTGCACCATGTAAAAATTTGCTTTGAAGAGACCAGTTGTTACTTTAAAAGGTTTCAGCGGAACTGGTAGACCTCAACGTTTTGGGTGGTATTCTCTGTCTATTATCTAGAGGCAGGAATGGAACATGTGAGAGATACTGTTCTACATAATGAAGAAGAAACAGAACATTGTCTCTGCTTTCTCCCCACAGATCCTGCCAGTGCTTTTGGATTGTGTTTCAGATTTCCAGCATTTGCATTTCTTCAATTTTCGTTTAGTGACTTGTCTCAGTCATTGTGTTTACATTGGATTGTTTCTTGATTCTGATGGGCAGGCTTGTGACCTGTTTCCCCATATAGATGAGTTCAGGATCACATGGTGTGCAATAAAGTAAAAATTATTGTGAGATAGTTTCTTGTCTTTATTGGTGTGAAGGATAGAATGGAGCTTTTTTTAGATGACTTGTGTTGGATCTTGATGTTTACTGAGTTGAGTATGTGTGTGCTGCTTTGCATGTTTTCAGTGGACAGGAGGTTGACTAGTGGAAGTAATTGTGGTAGAGTGAGTAAGAGTTGGAGAAATTGAAGACTGCAGATGCTGGAGATCAGAGCTGAAAATGTGTTGCTGGAAAAGCGCAGCAGGTCAGGCAGCATCCAAGGAGCAGGAGAGTCGACGTTTCGGGCATGAGCCCTTCTTTCCTGAAGAAGGGCTCATGCCCAAAACGCCGACTCTTCTGCTCCTTGGATGCTGCCTGACCTGCTGCGCTTTTCCAGCAATGCATTTTCAGCTCTGAGTAAGAGGTGGGTATGTGTTAGTCCTGTGTGAAGGAAATCACTGGTTTAGAGTTCTTGCTATAGATATTTTGTCACTGATAGAGTAGGCTTTTCCGAATAAGAAAGTAGAAAACAAATTTAGAGGGAAGATTGATAGTTTAGGTGCCTTGGTATGAGTGGGCTAATGATGTACTTGATTTTTTTATATGCAGTTTGGCAAAGCGAACATCAAGAAATGGTATAAAATATTGTTCCATCTCTATGGTAAAATAATTGCTTGAACATTGGTTGTTAAGCTGTAGTAAGAGACTAATTTTTTTAAAATTTTATTGATGGAATGTGGGCGTCAGTGCTGGGCCAGGATTTATTGGCCACCCCTAGTTGCCCTTCAGAAGGTGGTGTGGAACTAGCTGCTTGAACTGCTGCAGTCCCTTTGCTGTAGGTAGGTACCCCAATGCCAAAAGGGAGGGAACCCAGGATTTTGACTCCATGACAGTGAAGGAACAGTGATTTATTTCCAAGTCAGTACCTAATGAGTGGCTTGGAGAAGAACTTGCAGTTGGTGTAACTGCTGGCCTTGACCTTTTCGATGGCAATGTTTGTAGGTTTGGAAGGTGCTAAGAAGCTTTAGTGAATTTCAGCAGTGCAACTTTGTTGATGGTACACACTGCTGCGACTGAGCTCAGGTGGTGAAGGGAGTGAATGGCTGAGGTTGGGATGAGTTGTACTGGATGGTATCAAGCTGTTTGACTGTTGTTGGAACTGCACTCATTCTGGGTAAAAACAAGTACTGCAGATGCTGGAAACCAGATCCTGGATTAGAGTGGTGCTGGAAAAGCACAGCAGTTCAGGCAGCATCCAAGGAGCAGGAAAATCAACGTTTCAGGCAAAAGCCCTTCATCAGGAATACAGGCAGAGTGCCTGAAGGGTGGAGAGATGATGCCCTCCAATGCATCTCGTCCACATCCTGCACCTCCGTCCTCAGACCCCACCCCTCCAACCGTAACAAGGACAGAACGCCCCTGGTGCTCACCTTCCACCCTACCAACTTCACATAAACCAAATCATCCACCGACATTTCTGCCACCTCCAAACGGACCCCACTACCAGGGATATATTTCCCTCCCCGCCCCTTTCCACCTACCGTAAAGACCATTCCCACTATGTCTACCTGGTCAGGTTCACGCTACCCAACAACCCACCCTTCCCTCCTGGCACCTTCCCCTGCCACCACAGGAATTGCAAAACCTGTGCCCACACCTCCTCCCTCACCTCCATCCAAGGCCCTAAAGGAGCCTTCCAAATCCATCAAAGTTTTACCTGCACATCCACCAATTTCATTTATTGTATCCGTTGCTCCCGATGCGGTCTCCTCTACATTGGGGAGACTGGACGCCTCCTAGCAGAGTGCTTTAGGGAACATCTCTGGGACACCCGAACCAATCAACCAAATCACCTTGTGACTCAACATTTCAACTCCCCCTCCCACTCAGCCGAGGACATGGAAGTCCTGGGCCTCCTTCACCGCTGCACTCTCACCACCCGATGCCTGGAGGAAGAATGCCTCATCTTCCGCGTCGGAACACTTCAACCCCAGGGCATCAATGTGAACTTCACTAGTTTTCTCATTTCCCCTTCCCCCACCTCACCCCAGCTCCAAACTTCCAACTCAGCACTGTCCCCATGACTTGTCCTACCTGCCTATCTTCCTTTCCACCTATCCACTGCATCCTCCTCTCTGACCTATCACCTTCATCCCACCCCCATCCACCCATTGTACTCCATGCTACTTTCTCCACACCCCCACTGCACTCATTCTGCAAATGGGGAGCTTTTCATCGTAGTCCGGACTTGGGCCTTGTAGATGGTGGACCCTGGGGAGTCAGGTGGTAAGTTATAGGATGCTGCAGGATTCCTAGCCTCTGACCTATTCTTATAACTAAGGCATTGACATGGCTAGTCCAATTGCGTTTCAGGTCAATGATAAGACCCCAGGATGTTGATCGTGGGGGATTCAGCAATATTAGTGCCGTTATATGTCAAAGTGAATTGGTCATCATGAAGTCACATGATAAATGATTACCTACACATTATATGCAGACTCTAGGTTGAAGACTAGCTGGTTGAAGAGCAACTTGTTAACTTTCCATAAAATGTCAGTGATGATTAATGGAGATCCCATAATGGCAGCATTTGTTTGAAGTTGGAGCCTTGCCATAGGAATGATACTGAGTTTAGGCATATCAGTCAAAGTTTGTAAGTTTGATCTTGTGGCATCACAGTTCTGTTGGAAAGGGAGATGATTTTCTCTAATCGTTGTTTGATGATGAGGTGAACTTTGGGAATGGGTACTTCAGTGAACAGTGACTCAATGTCAGATCTGACTCTAGTGTCTGACAAGTTGATAATTGTGTGCTGTACCCTCAATTAAATATTTAGAGCTACTGATAGTGTTAAGCATTTCCTCATTAATGGCGAGAGAGTCCTGATTAGATGTTGAACTGTCCGCTATGCTGGAGAACATTTTAGTGAGGTAATGGGTCTTAGTTAGGCACTTGATTTGTGAATCTTGGGCTGCCCATATAAAATCAAGACAGGAAGAACTAGTACAGTTCCGTTTGTTACAAAAAAAGCTTGATTATTATCCCTGTGCAAAGAATAATAAGCTTTGACTCCCTCCTCAAAAATTGGAAGAAGATCTCTGGAGAGTACCTTGTACTCTTCTGTGTTAAAAAGGTATTGAACCTTGCTGCTATACTCTTGGTCCATTTGATTGTAGTCAGAGAGGCATGGAGTCATACAGTATAGAAACAGACTCTTAAGTCCAACTTGTCCATGCTGACCAGATATCCTAAATTAATCCATTCCCATTTGCCAGCACTTGGCCCATATCCCACTAAACCCTTCCTATTAATGTACCCATCCAAATGCCTTTTAAATGTTGTAATTGTACCAGCCCCCACCATTTCCTCTAGAGCTCATCACATTCACGCACTACCCTCTGCATGAAAAGTTGCCCCTGAGGTCCCTTTTAAATCTTTCCCCTCTCTTCATAAACTTGTGCCCTCTAATTTTGGACTATCCCACCCGAGGAAAATACCTTGTCTGTATACCCTATCCATGCTCCTCATCATTTTATAAAGCTCTATAAGGTCATCCATCAGCCTCCAATGCTCCAGGAAAAAAAATTCCCCAGCTTATTCAGCCTCTCCCTACACCTCAAACCCTCCAACCCTGGCAAAGTCTTTGCAAATTTTTTCTGAACCCTTTCAAGTTTCACATCTTTCCTATAGGAGGGACCTATAACCCTCCACCACCAGCCTCTGATTCCTACCTTCAAACCAGTTTTGTATCCAAGGCTAATTCATTCTGGATTCCATGTCATCTAACCTTGCTAACCAGTTGTTCTGCTGTAGCTATATGAATTGAAGAGTTTGAATGAAGGACATTAAAGCGACCCTTGCTCTGTTTTGTTGGAGTTGGTGGTTTCATTGTGGAAAAAAATGATCTGTCTATCCTGGGGGAACAGTGTGCAAACTACATATTGAACTTAAGAAACATAGGACCTGTTTCAGCCACAGTGATCAGGACAAGTCAACTATTTTTTAAAGTAAATGCTCAACTTAACCACCACAGATCAGCCCCTGGACTTCTCTTATCCAACACGCACTAACTAACAAGGCATTTCAGGGAAATCATGGACTATCAATACCGTACCAGTCCCCAGGACAATGGCCTTGTCATCAGGACACCAGCTTACTCTATTCAAGAAATATATTACCATCCATTCTGCACAGCTGACCAAGCAGCAGTAAAAATGTTGACATTATAAGTGCAGTAGCTTGATTAGACAGTAGTATGATCTCACCCATTTTCCCATACTCCAGCACGTCTAACTGTTTCAATCACAAAAACAGAAATTGCTGGAAAATATCATCAGGTCTGACAACATTTGTGGACCTCCACAGACGCTGTCAGACCTGCTGACCAGTGAGCCTGACGTCAGTGGTGGGAAGGTTGCTGGAGAAGGTACTGAGGGATAGAATCTATTTATATTTGGAAAAGAATGGACTTATCAGTGATAGGCAACATAGTTTTGTGCAAGGGAAATCATGCCTTACCAACTTAATAAAGTTCTTTGTGGAAATGACCAAGTTGATAGATGATGTCCTATACATATACCTGGACTTTAGTAAGGTGTTTGATAAGGTTCCCCATTGTAAACTAATAGAGAAAGCAAAGTCACATGGCGTGCAGGGTGTTCTGGCTAGGGGGATAAAGAACTGGTTGAGCAACAGGAGACAGAGAGTAGTAGTTGAAGGGAGTTTCTTGAAATGGAGAAAGGTGAACAGTGGTGCTCCACAGGGACCAGTGCTGGGGTCACTGTTGTTTGTAATATACATAAATGATCTGGAAGAGGGCACTGTTGGTCTGATCAGTAAGTTTGTATGTGACATGAAGATTGGTGGAGTAGCAGAAAGCATAAGGGACTATCAAAGAATATAGGAGAATATAGGTAGACTGGAGAGTTGGGTGGAGAACTGGCAGATGGAGTTCAATCCAGACAAATGTGAGGTGATGCATTTAGGCAAGTCTAATTCTAGAGTGAATTATACAGTGAACGGAAGAGCCTTGGGAAAAGTTGATGAGCAGAGAGTTCTGGGATTTCAGGTCTATTATACTCTGAAGGTTGCTGCACAGATGGATAGAATGATCAAGAAGGCATATGGTATGCTTGCCTTCATCAGATGGGGTATTGAGTATAAGAGCTGGCAAGTCATGTTAAAATTTGCAAGACATTGATTCGGCCACATTTAGAATACTGTGTACAGTTCTGGTCGCCACATTACCAAAAGGATGTGGATGCTTTGGAGAGGGCACAAAGAAGGTTTACAAGGATGTTGTCTGGTATGGAAGGTGCTCGCTATGAAGAGAGGTTGAGTAGGTTAGGTTTGTTTCCATTAGAAAAAAGGAGATTGTGGAGGGACCTGATTGAGGTTTACAAAATCATGAAGGGTATAGACGGGGTGGATAGAGATAAGTTTTTTCCCAGGGTGAAGGATTCAATAATGAGAGGTCACGCTTTCAAGGTGAGAGGTGAAAAGTTGAAGCGGGATAAATACTTTACACAGAAGGTGGTAAGCGTCTGGAACGTGTTGCCAGCAGAGTTGGTAGAGGCAGGCACAGTAGATTCATTTAAGATGCGTCTGGACAGATGCATGAGTAGGTGGGGAGCAGAGGGATACAGATGCTTAGGAATTGGGCGACAATTCAGACAGTAGATTTGGATCGGCTCAGGTTTGGAGGCCGAAGGGCCTGTTCCAAGGCTGTAAATTTTCTTTGTTCTTTGTTCTATTTTCCAGCAATTTCTGTTTTCGTTTCAGATTTCCAGCATTCGCAGTTCTTTTCGGTTTTTTGTTAACTGCTTTATTTGTTTACCCAGATGGGCAGAATATTCTGTCCAAAACATCAAGGCCGCTCTGTGTTCCTCAGTGGTCTTGTGGCACAGTGGGCCACGTCTCTGAGCCAGAAACTCCAGGTTCTAGACCCAAACCCGAGACTTGATGGCCAAGGCAGATGTGTACACAATGCGAACAAACAAGTTGAGTATAGAGTTGCAAGTGCTTCCAACACATGCCAACGGCAGGATTTAAGAGCAGGAGCAATTCCTAGCCAGCCATGTGGTGGAAAGAAATTTGGAACCTCCACCTTCACTCTCCATAGTTCCAGCATGCAAGAGTATAATTGCCACAATGACTCAGGTTTCATGAATGAACTGTAGCACACTGCACCACCTGTTCTTCTGAGGAAGTCTTTTAAAGATAACATTTTTTTGTGATTTTTAGAGCAGATTTTACATGGTATAATGGAACCAAATCATCTTGCCCATTCTTAAATACAGATGTTAATTGTCCTTTAAAGAGTAATGTGGAAAGAAGCAAAAATTACCAGGAATCTTTAAAAGGAGGACTCTGCATTTTGTCTCTTGCTCTATTTTTTTCAGCGCTATGGCTTGCGCCCTTGTGTTGAGCGTGGCAAACTACTGGCCCTCTGGCAGCAGGTCACTGCAGTCCGCAGTGAGCTAAGTGATCTGAAGAGTGGGGCGGAGCGGTAAGTTGCGTACGCCGATAGATGGTTCTACAGCATATCCACAGCGAGTTAGAGGGATCCTCCCTTCAGTAAAGCACTGAGTCCAATCATGGCCCCATTCAGTTAACTCAGCATTGACACGCAGAGACAATGGCATTGCAGTGTTGTCACTGCACTAACAGTCTACAAATCCAGGTAAATGGTCTGGTGGGGAAAAGGTTCAATTCCCACCATGGCAGTTGTCTGTATTTAAATTAAATTAATAGATCTGAAATAAAAAAGCTAGTTTTGTTAATTGTGACTATGGTAACTATTGTAAAAAAAACCTAGCTCACTAATGGGAAGGAAATCTGCTGTCCTTACTTGGGCTAGCCTACATGCAGCTCCTGTAGCTACAATGACGTGGTTGACTCTTAACTGCCCTCTGAGTTGACCAAGCAAGCCACTCTATTCAAGGGCATTGCATGGTGATGGCCACATCTCATGAAATAGCATTTGGGCATCTTTTTGACAGGACCACAGAAGTTGCTAGACTGAAAGCAAAGCAAACAAGATCATCCTGTGGGTCAGTTGGTTACACTCTTGTCTTCGGATCAGAGAGTTTCAGCTGAGGTCCTTTATTTTTGACTTGAACATAAAAAGCAGGCGCAACAAGTCAAGATTCAGGTAAATTATTAAACTGTTGCCTTGTACGGCCCTTAAAATGGATGTGATAGATTTTAATGAACTTTCGGGGAGTGACTGGTCAATATTGATCCCTCAATCAATGTCACGAAAACCAGACTGTTGTCATTATTATGTGGTTATGTTTGGAACTGACCATCTACAAACTGGCTGCTGTTTTCCTAAAATAGAATGGTCACTATTCCAACAGTAATTCATTGGTGAGTGCACTTTGGGACATATGGTGTTCACAAGAACTGCTACTGAACTACTGTGCTGTCTTTTCCCAACCTGGTAGTCTCATGGTACAGTGACCAGGGAGTTGTGGATGTATTGTACCAATCATCATCATTTGTAGGTTTATAACAAACCAAGACATAAGGCAGAGATGGTGAGCCTTGGGATCTGTTGTGTGTTTCGATAAGAAATACTTCCACCATCGAGCACTCATTCGTTCTACTAATTTGCTGCTTGCACAACAAAATTTTGTCTCTGCACATTAGTTATGAATTTACCATCACTTTCTCTAGTTCAATGTGATTGGCTGTTCAAACAGATTATTATGCATTGCCTCGTCCATTTATCTTTCTAAAAACAGCAATCATATGCTCCTGAACCATTTTTCTCCCAGTGAGAACATGGCAAATGGAACATAATCATTCCTTATAATCTGAACCCCCCCCACCCCCCCCATCAATGTTTGTTGTTCAATGGCTAAACTTTCTGAGCCAGGTGGGAAAGAGAGAAAAGGAAGTGACAGGGTTTGTGGTTCTGTTCCTACATCTTGACCAATACTGACACTGATTGTGTTCATGCTGTAATGAGCCTGCCATGATCCAGAGTATGTCTGTTGTCCCACTTTTGCAACCAGGAGCCTCCTGGAGATGAAGACTGATGTTACCCGAACGTCTCGGCGCCTGCAGACTGCCTGCTATAATCTGGACTCCAACCTGCACCTATCTCGGGCGGGGGCCACTTCGACGCTTGAGAGGCACGCGATACAAAGTGGGCGGCTTGAACAACAGCTCCGTGACAAGGTCAAAGAGATGATTCAACTGCAGAGCAAGTGTGATGCAGATAAAGCAGAGCTCCATGCAAGGTGGGTAAAAGAACACTCAATACAATTGTAGGCAAGAGCTTTCGATGTATCACCTGCATGATGCATCACAATTCCAGCCTTTGAAGGATTCTCCTTGAGCACTAACATGGCCTCTCCAGGTCTCATATCAAACATCTTCTTCAACCTTATAAATAATCAGGGCTATTAATTCAGTGTCCAGACTATGAACTGATTAATAATTTGCAGGCTTTGGTTATTTTGTGCGAGAGAATTTCAAGGTTAAGAGCTTTACATATTTGTATTGTGTTCCTCATTGCACATTAACATGCAGCAAATATATCTGATGCTACCCTGAACCTATGTCTGATGAAGGGTTGGGGCATCATGCTGATATATGCTGCATGCTAATATTCAATGGTTGACCATCTGAAAATGCTGTCTTCAAGAAAGAGCTGGACTGCTTCCTGGCTGGAATGGGGGGTGCATCATGTTAGAAGTGGGTACCAATTAATGTGGGACATGATCAGTGTGGACTCTTGCAGTAGCTTTGATCACCTGAAGGAATCAGGGAGGGACTGGACAGAGCAGGGTAGAAGGTCCCTTGACTTGGTACACAAGATATCACTCCAGTATGGGACCAAAACAACAAGATCAACTTACACAACCCTGGATGTTTTGCCAAATGTATCAGTCTGACCATTTTTGCTACTGACCCACAGAAAGAGCTATGAGGATAATGACCAAAAACTTCATGGAAGTTTTTAAGGAGCAGCCTAACATAAAGGACAAAGACAGAGAGAAAGAGAGAGAGTGCGATATGCAGTGAGATGGAGAGGCTTAGGAAAGAAATCCAAGAGGTTGTCAGGCCAGGTAACTGAGAGCATGGCCACCACTGGTGGAGAGTTCAAAATCATGAATTCTCAAGCCAGAATGGGAAGAGTGTGGAGACTTGCTGCACCAGGGAAAATTACAGAGGCATGGAATGGGAAGGTAGTGGAACAATTTGAAATCAAAGTTGAGTATTTTGAAGTTGAGACACTGTCAGATGGTAAACTGATGAACATTGATAAGCACAGTGGATGAATGAGATTTGTAGCCATTTAAGATAAAAACTGCAGACCGTTGGATGAGCCCAAGTTTATGTAGGGTGAAAGATTGAAAAGTTGCCTGATGAGCAGTAGAGTATTAAGGTAAAATTAAAAGCATGGATCAGGGTTTCAGCAGTAGGTGGCCAAGGGAGGGTCATAGCAAGGGGAAACTAAAGCTGGCAGTAGGAATTACAGAAGTATGGTCAGAAATGCATTTTGGGGACAACACTACACCAAGATTTCTAAAAGTCTTCCTAAGCTTAAAATAGTTTCCAAAGAATCCCTACTTTGTGCAAACAGGTCATTCAGCCTAACAAGTCCACTCCAAACAATATCCCACCCAGACTCAACCCCCGACCCAATCTCTATAACTCTGCATTTCCCATTGCTGACCCATATATCCCTGGACACTATGGCCAATCCACCTGACCTGCACACCTTTGGACCATGGGAGGAAACCCATGTAGACAATATGCAAACTCCACACAGACAGTTGCCTAAGGTTGGGATTGAACCCAGGTCCCACAGGCTGTGCAGCAGCAGTGCTAACCATTGAGCCACCACACCAGCCCGAAGATGGAAATGATGGATGGAAATAGGTTTGTGGTGTGGTTCAAAGGTAATGATGTTGGTCTTCCCAAGATTTAACCAAAGGAACTTTCTGCTTGTCCAATGTTGCATGTCAGACAAGCTGTGTGACATATCAGACTTTGAAGTGATCCAGTGAGGTATGGGGTGAATAAGGCTGATTGTCTTCAAAATAAAAAAGGGGAGTAGAGATAACCCTGGTAATTACAGACCAGTGAGTCTCACTTCAGTTGTTAGTAAAGTGTTGGAAAAGGTTATAAGAGATAGGATTTATAATCATCAAGAAAAGACTAATCTGATCAGGGACAGTCAGCATGGTTTTGTGAAGGGTAGTTTGTGTCTAACGAATCTTATTGAGTTTCTTGACAAAGTGACCAAACAGGTAGATGAGAGTAAACCAGTTGATGTGGTGTATATGGATTTCAGCAAGGAGTTCGATAAGGTTCCCCACAATAGGTTATTATACAAAATGTGGAGGAATGGAATTATGGGAGTCATAGCAGTTTGGATCAGTAATTGGCTTGCTGAAAGAAAACAGAGGGTTGTAGTTGATGGAACAAGTTCATCTTGGTGTCCAGTTACTAGCGGCGTACCGCAAGTGTCGGTGTTGGGTCCACTGCTGTTCATAATTTTTATAAATGACCTGGATGAGGGCTTAGAAGGGTGGGTTAGTAAATTTGCGGACGACACTAAGGTCGTTGGACTTGTGGTTAGTTACGAAGGATGTAGTAGGTTGCAGAGAGACATAGATAGGATGCAGAGCTGGGCTAAGAGGTGGCAAATGGAGTTTAATGTGGACATGTATGAGGTGATACACTTTGGATGGAGTAATCGGAATGCAAAGATTACCCTGGGCTAATGGTAAGATTATTGGGAGTGCAGATGAACAGAGAGATCTCGGTATCCATGTACACAGATCTCTGAAAGTTGCCACCCAGATTGACAGGATTGTTAAGAAGGCATACAGTGTCTTGGCCTTTATTAATAGAGGGATTGAGTTCCGGAACCAGGAAGTTTATGCTGCAGCTCTACAAAGCTCTGGTACGGCCACACTTGGAGTATTGTGTACAGTTCTGGTCACCGCATTGTAAGAAGGATGTGGAAACTTTGGAAAGGGTGCAGAGGAGATTTACTAGGATGTTGCCTGGTATGGAAGGAATGTCTTATGAGGAAAGGCTGAGGTCCTTGAGGCTGTTCTCGATAGAGAGAAGAAGGTTGAGAGGTGACTTAATAGAGACACACAAGATAATCAGAGGGTTAGATAGAGTGGGCAGGGAGAGCCTTTTTCTAAGTATGGGGACGGCAAACACGAGGGGACACAACTTTAAAGTGAGGGGAGATAGGTATAAGACAGATGTCAGAGGTAGTTTCTTTACTCAGAGAGTAGTAAGAGTATGGAATGCTTTGCCTGCAATGGTAATAGATTCGCCAAGTTTAAGTGCATTTAAGTCGTCATTGGACAGGCGTATGAATGTACATGGAATAGTGTAGGTGGGATGGGCTTCAGATTAGTATGACAGGGCGACACAACATCGAGGGCCGAAGGGCCTGTACTGCGCTGTAAGGTTCTATGTTCTATGTTTAAATGGGGAATGTGACGTTGTGATTTTAGCAGACATCATCAAGGTCTGCTAAAACGAGAAATAGAAGCTACAAAAGTAACTTGTAACCTATTATAGGAAAATACCAGAAAGAATTTTACAGGAGTGTAATCAAACAAAGACAGACACTGAGCAAGAGAAAAAATTATTAGGTAGAGTGATGAGGACAAAGAAGTAAGTTTTAAGAAAGGTCTTCAAGGAGCAAGAGGAGAATTCAAGAGCTGGGGACCCAGAAAACTGAAAGTATGAGTAATTGGCACAAGAGATGTATGAGAGACATAGGTTTTTCAGAGTTAGAGACTGAGGTTACAGGAATAATGAGGAATGAGATCATGCAGGATTTACTTTTAAAATTTGTGAACAACTAGTTTTTTGTCCAACTTTTTTTATTACTTTTCTTTAATAATAAGACCATCACCACCACCACCCCCACCCCCAAACAAAAGGGTAGGATAGTTTCTGTTTTTTTGGAGAGTTGTTAAGGCATGAAAATTTGATGCAAAACCCATAACAGTTTTTAAAGGGAATTGAAATAGTTTCTTGTCAAGTAAACTTTACAGGGTTACAAGGAAAGGATAGGGGATTGGAACTGAGTGGAAACTAGCTGTTCTGTGCAACAGTAAGTCAATCCGACTGTCCCTCAACTTTAGTGTGCTCAGCAGAGAAAGGTGATTTCTTGCCCACTCTTAAGGGTAGATCGTGTAATTATCAGCAGCCCATTTTACATCGCTCCAGATTCTTGTCTCTATTGACTTTAAAGGAGCTGCTGATTGGCTTTTATTTGATTTACCATGCTCCACAAAGACAAGATCTACCCCTCTGGTGAAGACAGACTGACTACAGTAATCTGGGACATACGCACATGTATTTTCTCCTCTGGGGGGGTCTGGGAATATTGATTTGAAGCAGGAACCCAGGGCAGCTTTGCCATTCTATTAATGTATTACCTTAGATTAGTTAATTCAACGCAGACCGGTAATCGAATCTGGGTACCCTATTGTTGAGTTATGCTCCAGTCCACCTCAGGCATTTCACTGGCCCACAGGTGAGCAATGTTGGAAGAACTCAACATGTGATCTTATCAAATCTTGTGTAACTCAATCAGCTGCAGAATCAACGGTAATTAATAGCATATCGTTCAAAATGAACCCATCTGGTGGGAGAGTTGAAAAGCTTGTTATCTCCGTGAAACAGAACTAGCAAGGAAGCGACAAAAGTGCCTCGGTAAAAACCCAACAAATTCAATGGCATAGAGTTTGAGTCTTTGTGAAATCAGGGAAAATAGATGCTCAAGTACCAGGACCCCACTTTATATCTCTCTCCATTTTTATTCCACTAACGTTATGCCGAGAGATGTGTAGAATGGATAGATGATATGCTATCATCACACTAAGCCAGGATGTCTTAAAAAAGAATGGGATTTTGATTTTCAATTGGTATGGTTGAACATATACTGGCCAGGATGTAGACACCATTGCTATTTTGTTAAAATGAACCAGCTTCAGTCTGAATATTGTTTTGAGCAATTTGCATGGATTTAGAACATTCACAGTACCAGAACAGACCATTTGGTCTCTTGAATCTGTGTTGTCTCTTTGATAGAGCATTCCAAAACTAATCACACTTGCTTAATTTTCTCCCTCATAGCCTTGTGCCTCGCTAAGCCTCAAATATTTTCTAATTTTCACTGAGAAGACGATCTTTGCCTCAGCTCCTTCCTGGGTTGATTCCATTCCTGCGCAATATCTGACCATTGTAGACAATTTAATAGTTTATTTGCCATGATTACACCATTTATCAATTTATTTTCTTATTCATTCATGGGATCGTGGATGTCACTGGAAAGGCCAGTATTGATTGCTAATCCCTAAATGTCCAAAGGTCAGTTGAAAATCAACCACATTGCTTGAAGGTCTGCAGTCACATGTAGGCCAGACCAAGTAGGGGTGGCAGATTTCCATCCCTGGTAGAAGGTAAACTAGGTGCATTGTATTCTTAAATTAATTTGTCTTTGCTTTTCATGGGATGTAGATAGTATTAGCAAGGCCAGCATTTTTGTTCATCTCTAAGTGCCCTGGAATTGAATGGCACATTGGATCATTTCAGAGGGCAGTTAAGACTCAGCCATATTTCTGTCCACCTGGAGTCACATGTAGGTCAAACTGGGTAAAGACCGCAGATTTCCTTTGCTAAAAGTCATGAGTAGTTGGAGTACTGTGTACAGTTTTGGGCACGACTCTATGGGTTTCCTCCGGGTGCTCCGGTTTCATCCCACTATTCAAAGATGTGCAGCATAGTGTCCAGGGAGTAGTGTAGATTTGGTGCATTAGTCAGGGAAAATGTAGAGTATAGGCAAATGGGTCTGGGTGGGTTACTCATCAGAGGGTTGGTATGGACTTGTTGGGCCAAATTGTCTGTTTCCACACTGTATGGATTCTATGATTCTGTGATGAAAGATGTGAACACATTGGAGAGTGCGCAGGAGCAGGGGGACCTGATTATAGATGTATACAGAATATTGAAGACAGCGGGACAGGTTGAGAGAGCAATTACTAAAGCACACAGTATCCTTGGCTTTGTCAATAACAACATCGAGTATAAGAGCAAGGAGGTAATGTTGACTTGTACAAGATACTTGTTAGACCTTAGCTGGAGTATTGTGTACAGTTCTGTGCACCACATTGTATGATGTGAATACATTGGGGAGAAAGCAGTAGTGATTTACAGGTATAGTTCCAAGGATTAAGAACTTCAGTTATGAGGTTAAATTGAAGTAGATGGGACAGTTCTTCTTGAAAGGAAGAAGGCTAAGAGAATATTTAATTGAGGTTTTCAAAATCATGGGCTGGATAGAGTAGGTAGAGAGAAACTGTTCCTGCTCTTAAAAGGAACAAGGACAAAAAGATGTAGATTTCAAATAATAAAGTTTTGTTTTAGAAACATTTCACGTCACAGAAGAGGAAGTTTGGGAAGTCTTCGAGAATATAAAGGTGGATAACTCTCCGTGACCTGAGATTGACTGTATCCCAGAACGTTGTGGGAAGTAGGGGAGGCAATTGCGAGACCCTTGCAGAAATAATTGTATCACCTATAACTATGGATGAGGTGCCGGATGGCTGGAAGGTGGCTAATGTTGTACCTTGATTTAAAAAAGGCTGTAAAGGGAAACCAGGGAACGAGAGACCTGTGAGTGGTAGGTAAATTGTTGGAGGTGATTATAAATGTCCATGTTTTATCGACATTTAGAGAGGCAAAAATTGATTAGGTTTTGTGTGAGGAAAATCACGCCTTACAAACTTGATTGAGTTTTTTGAAGAATCTATTGAAAAGATTAACATATGATTTGTACATGGAATGAACTTCCTGAGGAAGTGGTGGAGGTGGGTATAGTTACAACATTTGGATAGATACATGAACAGGAAAGGTTAGGAGGGCTATGGGCCAGGAGCAGGCAGGTGGGACTAGTTTAGTTTGGGAATATGTTTGGCATGGACTGGTTGGACTCTATGATCTGCAAAAGAAGCAAGAGTGCAGTAAGCAAAACTGTTTTTCACTCAGCAAGTAGCTAGCGTAGGGAGTGTACTGCCTGGGAATGTGGTGGAGGCAGTTTCAATTGAGACATTCAGTAGGGCATTAGAAGGTTATTTGGATAGAGAATAATACATAAGGGTTAGGGACAAAACCGGAGATTATGACTAGATAATGATGCTCATTTAAGGAGCGAACGCAGGAAAGATGGACCAAGTGGCTTTTTTCTGCGCTGTACCAATTCTGTGATTCCATTATTCTGTGATTTGTGAGCCAGGTGGATTTTTACAAAATCAATGAAAATTGGTGGGGTCACTATTATTTAGACCAGCTTTATATTCCCAATCTAATAACTGAATTCAAGTTTCACCATCTGCCATGGTTGGATTTGAACTTCCTGTTCCCAAAGCATTGGCCTGTGTGTCTTGATTTACTCACCCAGTGACATTGCCATGACCCCAGCAATCTAGCAATCCCACTGGTTCCCATCTAAGAGATTTCATTTTCATTTCATTCAAGAGAAACATTAATCTGACAGAAGTTCATGTAAAATACTTTTTAAAAATGTCTACTACACCTCATCCAGTTTTGGGCACCTTGGTTTTAGGACGATGTTTAAATGATGGAGAAAGTCAAGCAGAGGTTCAGCTACATGACACCAAAGACCAGAGACTTTGGCTATGAGGAGACAATATTACAGTGAGTTTTGATGGGAACCTCCAAAATTGCAAAGAAATTTGATAAATTTCAAGACAATTCTATTTCTAGTGTTCTATGAAGCTGGGAACAGAAGGTGTAAATTTAAAGTCATTGACAAAATTAAAGTGTAGGAGACTTTCTGATTGTAGACAGGGAATTCTTTGGACATGGAATACCCAGAAAGAATCAGAAATGGAGGCAAAGTCCATAATATTTGAAGAAGTAGGATAATCAGCCTGCCCACAAAAAGTGACAGAGAGTAGGTGCAAATGTTTTATTGTTTAAATGACAGAGTTCGCAGGGACTGATTTTTAAAATAAGTTCCATACATTCATGAAGGTTGACCTTGAGATGTTCTTTCATGACCAGAAAGGTTACTCTGGAATGGGGCATTGAAGAAAATCTTCCTTGATCCATCTAAACATCCTTTGGTGGACTTTGCGCAATGGCATGATGTGCTGATGTTCACCAATGCCTTTAGTGCAGAACACAAAAAGCCCCAACAGAAGGAGATTGGGAATTCTACTCCAAAACCTGTCAGTGCTTATTCATTCCATTCAACTCTATTCAGGAATGTCACCACTATCCAACAGAATTTGTACTGCTGTAGTACTTTGCTTCCAGACCACAAGAGGACCTCACTGAGCCAGTCGGATATTAAAACCCCCTCTTGTGGAAGATTCTGGAAAGCCGGCATCTCAATTTATTCCAGAAGCCTAAAGGTGTTTATCTGTTGCACCCAACAGTTTGCATTTATGTATCAACTTTTGAAATAGATATAAAAATGAACCAACACAGTCAACAAAGGTTATAAGATCTTGGAAAAGGTGCAGAGCAAGTGATCTAGAATGGTTTGAAGAAGGGTCCCTGGGCCTGAAATGTTAACTCTGATTTCCCGCCACAGATTCTGCCAGATCTGCTGAGGTTTCCCAGCAACTTCTGTTTTTGTTTCAGATTTCCAGCATCTGCAGTTGCGTGGAGGCACTAGAGAAGCTGCTCATAGCAGTGAAAGTTAAAAGGAGATTTGATAGAGATGTTTATTATAAATGGTTTTGATAATGCAGAAAGGAGAAATGATTTCTGCTGACAGGAGCTTCCCAGGAAATAGATTCTATGGTAATAGGTGGGAAAAGACCAGAGATTTCCTTTAATGCAATGAGTTGTTTTTGGTTGGGAATGTGCTGCCTGAAAAGGGTATTGGAAGTAGATTCAATAGGAACTTTCAAAAGGCAACTGGATAAGCGCTTGAAGTGGAAAGAGTTGCAGATCTTTAGGGAAAGAACAGGTGCCTTGAGAGTAATCAGAAAGCTGTTTCAAAGAGCTGGCACAGATATGATTGGCTGAATGTCCACCGTCCAGTAAAGCTGTAAAGGAAATGATGAAATTAGTGGAATGTCCAATCCCTAACGCAGCCACTTGGGGTTTCTTCACAGATCCAATTTAGGAAAGGTACATCGAACTTGTGAAGCAAGGCATTATAATCTGACACTCAAGAAACACTTTCTGTTGCGTGATCTTACCCTAGAATTCAGGAGTTATCTGTTGCCATGGAGAGGCTGAAGATGCAGAATGCTGAGAAGGAGAGAACAATCGTGTCACTCAACCGAACGGTGGAGAAGTTGGTAAGTGTGTATCTTCTGGATAGCTTGCAAGCTCGTAACAAAGGTACATTGTAAGATTGGAACAGCAATAGGCCATTTAGTCTTTGAACATGATGCTCAAATCCTCTTATACCACACCTTTCCAAGAAATGGTAGGGCATTGATATTAATATTAAAATACTCACTATAAAAGGTAACGTTAATGTGCAAACCAATGTTATGTGATTGCTACCAACAGAGGAAATTCAAGTTCACTCCAAATCCAAAGTACTTTTGTTGCAAAAATGATAGCTTGTAGAAAAATGATATCCTTTAGTCTTTTTCTGGGAGCCTCTTTATGGTAAGGGTTGGTAAGCTGCTGGTATTCTGGAATGGTGACTCCATGTTTGAAAGCTTATTCAACCACTTCTGGTCAAATAGATGATCAAGTGGACAATCACGAGAAACCTGTGGAGATGCGAGGAATGAACCATATTTCAA
Source organism: Hemiscyllium ocellatum (assembly GCF_020745735.1). NCBI lineage: Eukaryota > Metazoa > Chordata > Chondrichthyes > Orectolobiformes > Hemiscylliidae > Hemiscyllium > Hemiscyllium ocellatum. The sequence goes on from NC_083413.1 coordinate 75,890,299, forward strand.
TTGGTTACTGTGCTTTATTTGTTTTGATGCTAACCATGGATGACAGTGTCAAATGGGCACTATTATGTCAAAGTCGAGAGTGTGGTGTTGGAAAAGCACAGCAGGTCAGGCAGCATCTGAGGAGCAGGAGAGTCAACGTTATGGGCAAAAGTGAGGCTGGGAGCCTCAGGGGTGGGGAGATAAATGGGAGGGGGATGGGGCTTGGGGGAATGTACCTGAAAGTGCAGTAGGTGGATGGAGGTGGGGGTAATGGTGATAGGTTGGAGGGTAGGATGGAGCGGATAGATGGGAAGGAAGATGGACAGGTAGTACAGGTCATGAGGGTGGTGCTAAGTTGGAAGGTTGGAACTGGGATAAGGTGGGGGGAGCGGGAATGAGGAAACTGATGTAATCCACATTGATGCCATGGTTGGCCTGTACCAATCAACCTCACCGCCCTGTGGCCGAACACTTCAACTCCCCCTCCCACTCCACCAAGGACATGCAGGCTCTGGTCCTGCTCCATCGCCATTCCCTAACCACCTGATGCCTGGAAGAAGAATGCCTCATCTTCCACCTTGGGACCCTCCAATCCCATGGCATCAATGTGAATTTCACCAGTTTCCTCATTTCCCCTACCCCCACCTTATCCCAGTTCCAAACTTCCAACTCAGCACTGCCATCATGCCCTGTCCTACCTGTCCATCTTCCTTCCCACCTATCCACTTCACCCTCCCTCCGATCTATCACCATCACCCCCACTTCCACCACTTATCGCACTCTCAGCTACCTTCCCCCCAGCCCCAACCCCCTCCCATTTATCTCTCCACCCCCAAGGCTCCCAGCCTCATTAGAGATGAAGAGCTTTTGCCTGAAATGTCGATTCTCCTGCTCCTCGAATGCTGCCTTTTCCAGCACCATACTCTTGACTCAAATCGCCAACATCTGCAGTGCTCGCTTTCGAATATTAAGTTAAACAGCACTCTTATTTTCATTCCCATTTAAAGTTAGGAGAAAAAAATATCCAATGAAATGTACAGTAGTCAACAAATTTATCTGCATCATTCCCCAATGTTTCAATTTTATCCCAGAGTTATTCAGGCAAGGTAGGCCAAGGTACAGGCCAGAAACCATTGAGAACTTGTTCCCAGCCAGGTTTGGGACTATCGATGATTTGTAGGAAGCCAGCCTGTTTCCTATCTCTAAGCAGGGAGTTTGCCATTTCTCAGAGATGTCTATCCTGATGTCTGTCCTTTCAGCCACTACTACCCTGATTTTATCCCACATGCTTCCACGTAGATTAATATGGAAAGCGCAATAAGGTTCCTGACATGAAGAAAGAATTAATGTCTTCTTATTACATGGCTTTCAAAAGAATCTTACATTTAGCAAAATGTATAACATTCAGAATCTGTTAAAGTATAACTGAATCAGTTAGTTCGGGTAAGACATCCAAAAAAACTAATGTCTGTTGCTGAAAAAGTGATACACACTGTCAGGACTTGTAATTTTACAGTTTTCAGAACAATATCACAAAAATACTAAATCCCAAAGTGGACAATGATTCCTGCAATTCTATTCTGGCTAGTGAAAGATGAAAAGCTTCAACAGCACATCTCTTTACCTCAAAACGCACACAAGTTTTATAGATGTAGAGGAATATCTGTGATGTATATTGCAAGGTTTGTGAAGGTTTGTAGCTCAGGTTGAGGTTTAGGGTGTAGGTTTGCTCGCTAAGCTGTAGGTTTGATATCCAGACTTTTCATTACCTGGCTAGGTAACATCATCAGTGGCAACCTCCAAGTGAAGCGAAGCTGTTATCTCCTGCTTTCTATTTATATGTTTATCCTGGATGGGGTTCCTGGGTTTGTGGTAATGTCATTTCCTATTCGTTTTCTGAGGGGTTGATAGATAGTATCTAGATCTATGTGTTTGTTTATGGCGTAATGGTTGGAGTGCCAGGTCTCTAGGAATTCTCTGGCATGTCTTTGCTTAGCCTGTCCCAGGATGGATGTGTTGTCCCAGTCGAATTGGTGTTTTTTTTCATCCATGTGTAGGGCTACAAGGGAGAGAGGGTCGTGTCTTTTTGTGGCTAGCTGGTGTTCGTGTATCCTGGTGGCTAACTTTCTTCCTGTTTGTCCTACGTAGTGTTTGTAGCAGTCCTTGCATGGAATTTTGTAGATGATGTTGGTTTTGTCCATGGGTTGTACTGGGTCTTTTAAGTTTGTTAGTTTTTGTTTGAGAATGTTGGTGGGTTTGTGTGCAATACTCCGAGGGGTTTTAGTAGTCTGGCTGTCATTTCTGAAACTTCTTTGATGTATGGTAAGGTGGTTAGGGTTTCTGGTTGTGTTTGGTCTGCTTGTCGTGGTTTGTTCTTAATGAATCTGCGGACTGTATTTTTTGAGTATCCGTTCTTCTTGAATACGTTGTATAGGTGGTTCTCCTCTGTTTTCCGAAGTTCATCTGTGCTGCAGTGTGTGGTGGCTCGTTGGAATAGTGTTCTGATACAGCTTTGTTTGTGTGTGTTGGGATGGTTGCTGGTGTAGTTAAGTATTTGGTCAGTGTTTGTCGGTTTTCTGTATACGCACATTTGTAGTTCTTCATTGTCCGTTCTTTCTGACGTCCAGGAATGCGAGTTTGTTGTCGGTTTCTTCCTCCTTGGTGAACTTGATGCCTGGAGGGTGTTGTTGATGATGTTAAATGTCTCTTATATCTTGTTTCATTTTGTGATGACAAAGGTGTCATCTACGTAGCGGAACCAGATGTTTGGTTTGATGATTGGTAGTGCTGTTTGTTCTAGCCTTTGCATTACTACTTCTATGAATCCTGATAGCGGAGATCCCATGGGTGTGCCGTTGGTTTGTTTGTAGATTATGTTGTTGAAGGTGAAGTGGGTGGTGAGGTCCACTAGCTTCATGATGTTTTCATTGATAATGTGATTGATGGACATTACCTACCCGCCCTAATAACCATAACTCTCTCATACCAGGTTATTCCTTCCCTTATTCCTGAATGCCAACCTATGCCTGTCTTCGACCACCATGATCCCTCATTTGTCCATGCTGAATTAGGACAACTCAGTGACCCAGTATACACTGTTTAGAGCAAATAAATTCCATAGTCACAATATAATGTGTATTAAAAGGTTTTAACAAAAATGTCCTCCTTCCATAATTCTCCTTTATATTAGAGGAGAGATTATTATATTACGGAGGAAGAAAAAAATTCAATCATCTAGACTTTTTTAAAGTCTCGATATCAGAAATAATTGGGCTCATCTGGTTCAGAGATTAATTAGTTGGTTGAGTCATCTGAGCCTTGCTTGATTGACAGTGATGGGTCTTTGCTCTCATTGTTTTGATATTTTCTAAACAACCTGTTCAGTGATGTAATCACACACCTCTGGGGCAGATGGAAGTTGAACCTGTGACTCCTATCTCAGAGATAGGGACATTATCACTGTGCCACAAGAGCTTCTCCCAACAGTGTTTAATTACACAAGTGCTTACAGTTTCTGCTGTTGATGCTTTAAATGATCAGAAAGATTGATAATGTCCTATAGTAAAGTGGATTTTAATTTAGATAAACATGAGGCGTTGCATTTTGGAAAGGTAAATCTGGGCAGAACTTATACACTTAATGGTAAGATCCTATGGAGTGTTGCTGAACAAAGAGACCTTGGAGTGCAGGTTCATAGTTCCTTGAAAGTGGAGTCGCAAGTAGATAGTATAGTGAAGAAAGCATTTGGTATGCTTTCCTTTATTGTTCTGAACATATGTATAGGAGTTGGGAGGTCATGTTGTAGCTGTACAGGACATTAATTTGGCTATTTTTGGAGTATTGCATGCAATTCTGGTCTCTCTTCTATAGGAAGGATGTTGTAGAACTTGAAAGGGTTCAGAAAAGCTTTACGAGGATGTTACCAGGGTCGGAGGGTGTGAGCGATAGGGAGAGGCTGAATAGGCTGGGGCTATTTTTCCCTGGAATGTCAGAGGCTGAGGGGTGAACATATAGAGGTTTATAAAATCATGAAGGGCATGGATAGGATAAATCAAAAAGGTTTTTTTTCCCAAGGTGGGGTGTCCAGAACTAGAGGGCATAGGTTTAAGGTCAGAGGGGCAAGATATAAAAGGGTCCTAATGGGCAACATTTTCACGGAGAGGGTGGTGCATGTATGGAATGAGAAAGTGGTGGAGGCTGGTACAATTACACCTTTTAGAAGGCATCTGGATGGATATATGGATAGGAGGGTTTGGAGGGTTATGGCCAAATGCTGGCGAATGGGTCGAGACTTATACAGGACATGTGATTGGCATGGGGCATGGATGAGTTGGACCGAAGGGCCTGTTTCTGTGCTGTAAATCTCTATGACTCTAAAATAACTATTTTAACATCGTGGAAAATTATGAATGAATTAATGACTGTTTATTTTTAGAAGCGGTTTTTACAATTGCTATGATCGTTATTGGGTTCAGTATATTGTGAGTTCATGGACATAGTTGAGCTGTACTAGGTATAGGGACATGGGGGGGATTGTGGTGGTGGAAGTGATTTAGTTGCATAACCTGACACATTGGGCTTGCCTGGTCATGATCGAGGGTCACGACCTGATGTAAAGACAATGAGGGGCCATGGGTGATGGATGGAGGAGCATGACCTGACATACAGGCATTTTTTTTCGTTCATTCATGGTATGAGGGTGTTGCTGTTTGGGCCAACATTTCATTCTCATCCCAGATTTCCCAGAAGGCCATTAAGAGTCAACCACATTGATGTGGGTCTGGAGTCACATGTAGGCCAAACCAGGTCAGGATGGCAGTTTCCTTCCCTAAAGGACATTAGTGAACCAGATGGGTTTCTTTTCCCCCAACAATCGCAATGGATCCATTGTCATCATTAAACTCTTAATTCTAGATTCTTTTTTATTGAATTCAAATTCCACCATCTGTTGCAACAGGATTTGATCCCACGTCCGCGAATATTAAGAACTTGAGATTAACAGTCTAGCGATAATACCACTAGGCCACCAACTTCCCCTTGATGAAGAGCAATGGTGGGTGGGTATGTAAGGGGCAAAGGCTGGCATCTGGGGCATGAGGGATGACCAGCTGGAGTAGCATGACCTCTCCTAGATTGACCGGCCTAGCTGCAACTTGCACCTGCAGCCTCGGACCCTGTCTTCAGGAGCACTCTCTGCTGAGGTAGGACATGAAGCTGAGAATTTGCCTAACTTCAGCTACCCGCCTGAAAGAGAAAAGCCCAGGCCAGTCCATCTAGATAAAATAAATCAGATGTGATTCCAACTTCTGATCATTTCGTGTAACAACTGTGCTCGAGAGTTTAATGTGTGGTGGTTGAGTATTGAGGCTTGGACTGAGTTTGATATTATAGAGTCATAGAATCATACAGCATAGAAACAGACCCTTCGGCCCATCACGTCTATGCTGACCAATAAACATCCAATTACGCTAATTCCATTTACCTGCACTTTGTCCATTGCCTATTATGCCCTGACATTTTAAGTACTCATTCAGGTGGTTCTTAAATGTTGCTATTCTGCTTCCACCACTCCGTCAGGCAGCACATTGCATATTTCTACCACCCGCTGGGATTTCCCAGATCTCCTCTAAATCACTTGCTCCTCACCTTAAACCTATGCCCTCTGGTCTTAGACACATCTGTCACAGGGAAGAGATTCTCACGATGATTATACCTCTGATATATTGAAGCCCTCCTCGGTGAAATAACATGCTAAAGTAAATCATTTGAGCAGTGAGAGTTGCTGGCTCCCTTGAAAATGCCCTTCTAATCCGAGATGGCATGTTTTGGCAGTGGAGGGGGCGGGGAGTGGAAATCTTGAGGCGTCTTTTTTTCCTTCTTGTGTCCCCACTTTGAAGTTAATGCTACTCTTTCAAATATTTCCCAGATATTTTTAAGTTTCCTTTCATGAGCTGAGCAAAGCCGCTGGGCTGAGAGCCTTGTGTTACTGTAACACAGGTGGTTTCTCCATGTGCTCAATGCAATACCCGTGTTGTTGAAATTCTCCCCAGTCCTTGTGATCTGATGTGGTTGCTCGTCGGCCCTCATCAAGGAGGTTTTAATTAACATCTGGGAGAGGTTGCATTTACCACACTCCAGTGTTTCAGAGGCTTTCTGTTTTGCCTGTGAGTTGCTAATTCTGCCAAATTCTGATGATCACAGGAATCGGGCAAGACGGAAATTACAAGTGAAACCTTGTCGAATGAAGCTCTAAGAACTGAAATCGAATCCTTACATCAAACCTTGTGCAGCATTGCTCAGGTACAAACAAAAAACGCAGGGGTCAATGATTGAAGGGGATCTGTTCATCAGTCTTTGAAAGGTATGCTGCAGAAATGCGTGGCTGAAATCAAACTAGTTACCAACTGTATGAGAATCGAAGGGGGATTTGGGAGAACAAATCTGCTCATCGAACGAATCAGATCAGGGTTGAATATTGGAGACACGAGAATCAATGAATATTCCTTGTGAAACTGGCAGTACTTATAAAGAACTCACCCCCATCCCCACCCAACACAGACACTGTGCAGTGTACAGTCCATAGGTAAGATAGATTGCGAATGGGCTGCTGAAAGGAGATTCAATGAGTTTAGGGTAGGTGGTATATGGAGAACGAAAGGAGTTTAGATAATCTGTCTCATTTAAAGTTTGCAGAGGCTTCTATATTTTGCCTCTGTACCTCTGCACACATACCCCCCACCACCTCAAACCCCAATCAGTCCTTAAATGGGTTTGTCACTCATCCTCATGCTGGACCCAGCCCCTGCAGCTTCCTGATTGTGGTGGAGACCATGTTGAAAGCTTTCTTGAACTGTATTGACCCCTGACCCAGTAATATGGGGCTGTGTCATTGTGGATGTGGGGAGAAGACTGGACATTAGACTCACAAAGCATTCTCAACACTCATCTGGTGAGCAGTAAGCCCAGTAAGCATTGTCAGAAAGTCTAGATGCTGAGACGCTGATTGTTCTGTCTCTTCCTCTCAGGTCACTGCTGCTGATACAGAATCTACAGGTTTTCTCTCTCTGGGAGGGGCAGCTGAGGGAGCTGAGGTGGGTACCGGAAGGCTTGGCTCACCTCTCCTTTCACGGTCTCCGGTGCTTAGCACCCCTCCCCCTCGCAGGCACAGGTCACCAACTCGTTCGCAGTCACCGCTGCGCAGCATGTCACCATCTTTTGGTGATGCCACATTGTCTGCTGTCCAATCAGCCCTGCAGAGACGACAGCTCCAGGTACAGGTAAGCAGAAAGGAAGACCACTTAGTGTTACACAGCCTTCAGAGGAGAGCAATGGTGAGTGAGGTCCATGCTGATCTGAGGAGTTTATGGGAGTGAGGTGCTTAAGGGGATGGTAGGAAGCTTAGATGGATGTTGGTGGAATGACTCAGAGAAAGCTCATGCCTCAGAGAAAAGCAGGAACACTGAGGAGAATCAAAGTGAATATCTGATGGCTGTGGCACACCTTGGTTTGGTCTCAGGAGATGTGAAGGAAGTCTCAACCTCCTTCAAAGCACATAGGATTTCTTTTTGGAAATAAAAGTTTGGTCTATCCTATTGAGATGTCTGGCTTTAAAGACTATTTATAACCTGTTGTGTTAAATTAGGAGTACTTGCTTTGTTTAACTTTTGTCTGGGCTTTTGTTTAAAACCCCAAATCTGGAGGTATAATTTCTTTCAGTCAATAATTTTTTTAAACGTTCCAGCTCTTCTCCTAGATCCTAACATGTTCCAAGCTGTATTTAGCTGCATATTGCCCTATCACTCAGTTGATTGTCCAGAGACTCGATTCAGCACTCTTACAATTGTATCCTTTTATATCCTTTTGTATCCCGACTCAGGCGACTGACTGTGTGGAGTTTGCACATTCTCCCCGTGTCTGCGTGGGTTTCCTCCGAGTGCTCCAGTTTCCTCCCACAGTCCAAAGATGTGCAGGTCAGGTGAATTGGCCATGCTAAATTGCCCGTAGTGTTAGGTAAAGGGGTAAATGTAGGGGAATGGGTGGGTTGCGCTTCGGCGGGTCGGTGTGGACTTGTTGGGCAGAAGGGCCTGTTTCCACACTGTAAGTCTAATCTAATCTAATCTAATCTAAATCATATCTAAAACATGCAGAACCTCGCCTAAGAGTGCTTGATGTCGCTGTTGAAGGTCTGACACTGGAAAATGTTCAAATTGTCCTTACATTTCTTACCTTAACTTGACACCAAAGAAAAATATGATGTGACATTTGGGAGGAGACCTGAATTTTGCCGGTAACTGTTGGAACACTGTAGTTCTTTCTGCAAGATACTGGGGCAGGAACTGATTGTAAATAGTTAATACAGTTTATTGCCAACACTGTTGGTACGGCTGGAAGAAGAATTGTAGCTTTGCAGTGGGTTCTGTCATCCATAAACTGTTCAGATTTTAGTTTGCTCCCAGCTTCCCACCTGTTATTTTGTTCACCGAAGTTCAAAGGCAAACGTAAATAGCTGTGGTCACAAAGATGTGAAGGCCAGGAAACCTTTTCACTGGTGCAACCGCCTTGTTTATCATTTTTTTAAAAATAAGAAGCGAGAATAAAAACATATATTACACAATAATTCTGTGAACTTCAGTCTAAGAGGGGTGGAGGGGAAGTGTTTTCGGTTGTCTACTCAATTGCATTTAATGAGGTGAAAATGGCTTAACTGATTGGATGGTTCATTCTGCAGAGTGGTTTGAATTTAGAAATAGCTGAGCAGGATTATAGTGCTGGGAAAGTATTTTGCTGGCATTTAGTGGTTGATCATGCATGAATTCAGTGTGACACATATTCAGTCCAATATCTGTACAGTCTGATGTTACCCTTTAACTGCCATTGTTGAGTAAGACTTTACTTCAGCATCAAGCAGGCCCCAAGGAGCTTTTCCCCCATAGAGCAGAGGTCCTGTTGAGAGAGCTACCCCAAATCATCTTCGTGGATGCACAACTGGAGAATCATTGATAGAGGTCATGCAGCAGATTAATCTATGTGTTTTCCTCCTTCCTGCAGCTAAAGGAAAACAAATTCAAAACAGAAAGAATCAAATAAGATTGCAAACGAGTGACCAAGTGATAAACTGGCATGTCCCTGGTTACTCCTTACCCTTGAGCTGAGGTAGTAAATGTTTAGTCAGAATCATGGTTGGGATTCTGGTTTTAACCACCACGCTGCTGATCCAGAGACGGAGAGCAATCAGTTAGGATCTGTTTGTGTCAATTGTATGAAGGGAGCATTCACAACACTGCCCTCCGTGGAAAATACCTTTTGCAACATTCCTGGGATCATTTACTCAGACCAAACATCCAAAGCATCAAGATTTTAACACGGAGTCAGAAATTTGGCTTTTAAAGTTGATGGAGGGTAGAAATAGATCAATTGCCAGATATCTCCATATGGCATCAATATTGGTCAGAGCTAGGTCAATGAGGCTACAGCACCAGTTAAACGAAATGTTTTCACAATTCCTCTGATATTTGGAAGCAATAAGCTGAAGTTATACAAAGAGACCTCTACAAATCGCTGGCTTCAACTGTACTCATGGGAAACTGCTTCACACAGTGACTGCTTTCCGGTATCAAAGTTCGCAGCAGTGTTTTGTGGTGGAGTCCTAAAGCTGTAGTGCATTCTGAACCCGTACACTAATAAGTAATTCAGGCATCTATTCTAATCCCGCTTCTGAAATCCGATGCAATAGCTTCACATCACAAACTGAAACAGCAGATTAAAAAAAAAGCTGTCTGGCATTGATCTTTCAGCTGGAGTAGTGGAAGGGTTAACCTAAAAGTTGAATGATTTCCTCAATTGCCTTGAAATCTAGCCCAGCAGTATAATAAGTCTCGGGCCACTGCAATTAGCCTTTACCTGTCAGCCCTTGTCACACAGGGGAACGAGTTATTGGACTGGCTGCTTTGATCACGGCTGCGCTCTTTATATATTTAATAAACAACAGCCCAGAGGGATTGTATGCTGCATTTGTTGGAACAAAACAAAATCGAAAATTGTGAAGGGACCCCCTCACAGTTATTAAGGGTTTTGCTTTGAGTGATCAGCATCGCTAACTGAGCCTGAAGTTTGGTGTGTTTGAGTTCCATCCGAGGATTTGCTGGGCCAACGCAGGTGTGTTCATAATGCAACCCAACAGTATCAACTTGCAAATCATTCCCAGTGTTGAGCAGTAACAGCGGGAGAGATTCCTGGTCAGCCACGAGATGGAGAAAAGATGGCAACTCTACAATCACTCTCTGTCCCTCTCTAGACCACAACATGTATTAAGAGTGTATGACGTCACTTTTTGAGTGATCTGCAACACACTATCTCTCACAGATTTTACTTTATATCTTTGTTCATTCACTCATTCATGAGATATGGGCATCACTGGCCAGCCAGCATCTATTGCTCATCTGTAGTTTCTCTTGAAGGAGATGGTGAACAACCACCTTGAGCTATGGTGGTCTTTGGGGAATGAGGACATGCAGATTGCGGTTAGGGAGTGTAAGGTTTTGATCCAGCCAACATGGAAGAATGACAATACAATTCCTAGTCAGGGTGGCGTGCACCTTCAATGGGAACTTGATGGTACTGCTATTCCCATTTGTCTTCTGCCCTTGGCCTTCTCGGTGGGAGAGATTATGGGTTTCGAAGGGCGATTGATACTATTGCCAGAGTCTGACACAGTCCAAGTGCTCAGAAATTAGCACAGCTCTCAGTTCAGAAAATCAGGTTTCTCATTCTCTCTGGGTGCATGACCAGTGATGAGAATTCCCCAGTGAGTTGTAGCAAAAATTAACAAATTCCCATACAACACTCCCTGGCCAGGAACTGCAGAAGTTAAATAAAGGGTGATGCCCGTCAACAACTCCTATCAAACACCCCAAGACAAAATCTCTCACAGATCTGTTCCATGGAAAATACAGAATTGGTTACAAAGGAGCCAGTTTTAAACTGCCATGGATTTCCAACAATGAGTTGATTCCTTGGTGGACAAAGGCAGCAGGAAACTGTGCATTGCATTACTGGGAGACTTCATGTAAAGGCCACCAGTTGACTTGATGCCCAGAGGACACCAAGAAGCTGCTGGCAGGAGATCTGAAGGCTGCCAGATAAATTCCATGCAAGGGGTTTCAGAAAGGTCTCACAGAAGGAAGGTCTAGGATAGGGTTGCGACACTTTAACCCTCAGAAACCAAAGATGCTCTTGCAACACCTTTTCTGAGTGCATCACAGCATGGTATGGCAACTGCTCTTCCCAAGACCACAAGAAATTACAGAGAGTTGTGAGAAAAGCCTAGTCCATGATGTAAACCAGCCTCCCATCCATTGACTCTATCTATACTTCCCGCTACCTTGGGAAAGCAACCAACATAATCAAAGACTCCTCTCATCTCAGTTATACTCTTTTCCATCTTCTCTGTTGGGCAGAGGATATAAAGAGTTGAAAACTTGTATGAACAGATTCAAAAACAGCTTCTTCCCCACTGCTATCAGACTTTTGAACAGAGCTCTTAAGTGTTAATGTTGATCTCTCTCTCTCTGCCCCTTCTTTGCAGTTGTAACACTGCACTCTGTCCTGCTACCCTGAAGCACGTTGTATGGTGCGATCTGCCTGTATAGGATGCAAAACATCACTTTTCACTGCATTGCGACACATGTGACAACAACAATAAAACAATTCAAATCCAAATCAGGAATGTTCAAGACATGGAAGTCCATGGACTGTTTGGTCCTCACAGGGAACTGGAGCTGGAGCTGGATGAACTTTAGATCAGTTGGGAGGCTGAGGGGGTGATAGAGAGGAAGTCACATCCAAGTTACAGGATAATGGTAGCTTGGTGACTATCAGGAGAAGGAAAGTGAATAGGCTGACAGTGCAGGGAGCCCCCTGTGGCTGTCACCTTCAACAGTAAGGATACTGTTGTGGGGGGTGCTGGTAAAGCACAGCAGTTCAGGCAGCATCTGAGGAGCAGGAAAATTGACGTTTCGGGCAAAAGCCCTTCATCAGGCCCTCTATTCCTGATGAAGGGCTTTTGCCCGAAACATTGATTTTCCTGCTCCCCGGATGCTGCCTGAACTGCTTTGCTTTTCCAGCACCACTCTATTCTAGAATCTGGTTTCCAGCATCTGCAGCCCTTGTTTTTACCTAGTGGGGGGAATGGGGACCTACCTGGGAAAAGCCACAGTGGCCATGTCTCTAGCACTGAGCCTGGCTCAGTGGCTCAGAAGGGAAGTGGGGAGAATAGGAGAGCAATAGTGATAGGAGATTCAATGGTGAGAGGATCAGACAGGAGATTCTGTGGTCCCAAACAAAACTCCAGGATGGTATGTTGCCTCCCGGGTGCCACGTCAGAGATTCTCGGATTGTGTCTACAGGATTCTTAGGGGGGCAGGAGAGCAGCCAGAAGTTGTGGTATACATCGGTGACAGAGCTAGGAAAAATGATGAGGGCCTGAAAAGAGAATATAGGGAGTTAGGTTGCAAGCTAAAAGGCAGGACGAGCAGAGTAGTAATCTCAGGAATGCTACCGGTGCCATGTGCTAGTGAGGCTAGGAACAGAGAGTGAGTGCAGCTGAACACATGGCTGCAGGGCTGTTGTAGCAGGGAGGGCTTCAGATATGTGGATCACTGGGATATCTTCTGGGGAAGGTGGGACCTGCACAAGGAGGAGGGGTTGCACCTAAACTGGAGGGGCACCAATATCCAGGGTGGGAGGTTTTTCTGGAGCTCTTTGGGAGGCTTTAAACTAGTTTGGCAGCAGGGTGGGAACTGGAACTATGGATCGGAGGACAGGGTAGCTAGTGAACATCCATATACAGCGTGCAGACAGTCTGTGAGGAAGGATAGACAGTTGATAGGGCAAAGCTGCAGTCAGTGTGATGTGTCGAAGTGTGTCTATTTTAACGCATGAAGTATCAGGAATTAGTGTGACGAACTTAGAGCAGGGATCAGTACTTGGAACTATGATGTTGTAGACATTACGGAGACATGGATATCACAGGGGCAGGAATGGTTGTTGGATGGTTCCAGGGATTAGATGTTTCAAAAGGATTAGGGAGGGAGGTAAAAGAGGTGGGGGAGTGGCATTGCTATTTAGAGATAGTATCACAGCTGCAGAAATGGAGGTCGTTGAGGTGGGTTTGTCAACAGTCAGTATGGGTAGAAGTCAGAAACAGGAAAGGAACAGTCACTTTATTGGGAGTTTTCTACAGATTCTCCAGTAGAAACAGAGACACAGAGGGGCGGATTGGGAGGAAGATTTTGGAAAGATGCAGAAGTAAAGCCATGTGTGACTTTAACTTCTCTAATATTGATTGGAACCTCCTTAGTGCAAATTGTTTGGAAGCAACAATCTTTGTCAGATTTGTCCAGGAAGGGTTCCTGATACAATATGTAGCTAAGCTGACTAGAGAGGAGGCCATTTTGAATTTGTGCTTGGCAACAAACTAGCCAGGGTCAGATCTCTTGGTGGGAGAGCATTGTGATGATAGTGATCACAATTCCTTGACCTTTACTAAGTCATGGAGAGGGATCAGAGCAGACAGTATGGGAAAGTATTTAACTGGGGAAGGGGGAATTACAATGCTATCAGGCTGCCACCAGGGTGCCTAAATTGGGAATCGATGTTCTCAGGAAAATGCACGACTGAAATGTGGAGGTTGTTTAGGGAGCATTTGCTGACAGTGCTGGATAGGTTTGTCCTGATGAGGCAAGGAAGGGATGGTAGGGTGAAGGAACCTTGGGTGACAAGGGATGTAGAAAATTAGTCAAGAGGAAGAGGGAAGCTTACTTAAGGTTGAGGAGGCAAGGATCAGACAGGGCTCCAGAGGTTTACAAAGTAGCCAGGAAGGAACTGTAAAATGGACTGAGGAGAGCTAGACGGGGGCATGAAAATCTTTAGTGGGTAGGATAAAATAAAATCCTAAAGCATTCTACACTTATGTGAGGAACAACAGGATGGCCATAGTGAGGGTAGGGCTAATCAACGAGAGTGGAGGGAACTTGTGCCCTAAGTTGGAGGTCCTTAATGAAGACTTTGCTTCAGTATTCACTACTGAGAGGGATCTTTTCATTTGTGAGGACAGGGTGAACCAGATTGAAACGTTCAAACAGGTTGATGTTAAAAAGGAAGATGTGCTGAAAATTTTGAAAAATGTAAGGATAGATAAGTCTCCTGGACCAGATGGGATATACCCAAGGTTACTAAAGGAAGTGAGGGAAGAGATTGCTGCGCCTTTGGCGATGATCTTTGCATCCTCACTGTCCACTAGAGTAGTGCTAGATGATTGGAGGGTGGCAAATGTTATTCCTTTGTTCAAGAAAGGGAATATGGATAATCCTGAGAATAACAGACCAGTCAGTCTTACATCTGTGGTGGGCAAATTATTAGAGAGGATTGGAAAAGCACATTTTGATTAAAGCTAGTCAGCATAGCTTTGTGAGGGGGCAGGTCATGCCTCATAACCTTGTTGAATTCTTTGAGGATGTGACAAAACACATTGATGAAGGGAGAGCAGTAGTTGTAGTATACATTAAATTTAGGGGGCATTTGATAAGGTTCCCTGTGGTAAGCTCTTTCAGTAAGTAAGGAGGCATGGGATACAGGGAAATCTGGCTGTCTGGATACAAAATTGGCGGGCCCATAGAATACAGAGGGTGGTAGTAGATGGAGAATATTCAATCTGGAGCTCAGTGACCTGTGGTGTTCCGCAGGGAACTGTTCTGGGACCTCTGCTCTTTGTGCTTTTTATAAATGATTTGGATGAGGAAGTGAAAGGGTGAGTTCGTACATTTGTCGATGACATGAAGATTGGTGTAGTTGTGGATAGTGTGGAGGGCTGTTATAGATTGCAAGGAACCACTGACAGGATGTAGAACTGGGCTGATAAGTGGCAGTTGGAATTCAAACTGGAAAAGTATGAAATGATTCATTTTGGAAAGTCGAATTTGAATGCAAATTTGGCAGTGTAGAGGGACAGAGGGATCTTGGGGTCCATGTCTATAGATCTCTCAAAGTTGCCACCCAAGTTGGTAGGGTTATTAAGAAGGTGTATTGTGTGTTGGCTTTCATTAGCAGGGGGATTGAGTTGAAGAGATGTGAGGTTATGCTGCAGCTCTGTAGAGCCCTGGTCAGACCAGACTTGGAATATTGTGATCAGTTCTGGTCACCTTGTTATAGGAAGGATGTGGAAGCTTTAGAGAGGGTGCAGAGGAGGTTTACCAGGATGCTGCCTGGACTGGAGGGTATGTCTTATGAAGAAAGTTTGAGGGAGCTAGGGCATTTCTTAATTGAGCATAGAAGGGTGAAAGGTGACATGATAGAGATGTACAAGATGATTAGAGGCACAGATAGGTTGGATCATCAGAGACTTTTTCGCAGGGCAGAAATGTCTATCAAAAGGGGACATAATTTTAAGGTGACTGGAAGAAGGTTTAGGGGAGTTGTCTGAGGTAGGTTCTTTACACAGGGAGTGGTGGATGTGTGGAATGCACTGCCAGCGGTGGTAGTAAAGTCAGACACATTAGGGACATTTAAGCGACTTTTGGATAGGCACATGGATGATAGTAAAATGTAGATTAGTTTGATCTTAGACCAGGATAAAAAGTCAGCACAACATCGAGGGCTGAAGGGCCAGTACTGTGCTGTACTGTCCTATGTTCTGACAGGAGTGCAACTTCTCTACTCAGACTCTCTATGTGTTGTGGTCCCCAACACATAAACCAAGTCCAATTTTCATCAATTTAAGCTGCAACCATAACCAGTTGATATGAAGAAAGGCCACCATCGCAGCAGATAACCAAGCTGTTCCATTTTCACTGCCCAGCTTCCCAATTTCCACCAGGCGAGCAAGATTAAAACCAATAGAGAATAAAGGTCTCTTTGCAATGTCTAATCAGAGATTCTTAGATTTGGTACTTTTTAAAATTATTATTTATTCATGGAATGTAGATGTTGTGACTGGGGATTTATTGCCCATCCCTAACTGTCCTTGAGAAAGTGATGGGGAGTTGTTGCCTCCAACTGTTGTGGTCTGTGTTGTGGAGGGCCAAGAGCTGTTCAGACATGAGGTCCAGGAGTTTGACCCAGCGACAGTCTAGGAATGGCCAATAAAATTTCATCTCCGAATCGTGAATCACTCAGAGGGTCACCTGCAGATGCTCCCACCCATCCGCTGCTCTTATCCTTCTGCATGTTAGATCATGGGTTTGGATGGTGCTGGTGGAGGATTCATGGTGAGTTCTTGCAGTGCATCTTGTAGATGGTACCCACTGCTGCTATTATATGAAGTGGAGGAAGAGAGTATGTGGGGTGCTGATCCAGTGGCCTCTTTTGTCCTGGATGGTATTGAGCCTCTTGTGTGTTATTGGGTTGTGATATGCACTATGAGTTGGATGCAAGGTAAACCTTCCTGTACACTGTCCCATTGTATTGTGGGACATGATCAATCACTGTCCACCCTGCCTTTTCTGACTTGCAATTCCGTCACTTTAATTTCTTTTCGTTTCTCAGCTCAATTACTCCTTCAGCAGCTATAGTGAGTAGAATTAATCAAGGTAGAAATTTGTGAATGTTGGTCATTCTTTCTTGCACGTGCATGACTTTTAAAAAGGATTTCCAGATGGTGAGGAATTCTTGCTTAGCTCTGGGTGTTTAATGTGGGACAACTGATTGTGCCAGCGGAAAGTTAGTGCATTGAGTCAGTTTGTCATGAGTGAAGTGTGGCCATTTTTTTTTTCAGGAGTTTTGTGGAAAATTGGACGCCGTTCAGGATGTAGTCAGTTCTTTGAAGAAGCAGCTGGGGGAGAGCGAGAGTGAGCGGAGGCAACTCGAGCAGAAGATGGTGAAGCTGAAAGATGAATTGGAGTCTTCAGGCCGGGCCCGGGAAGATGCCAAGAGGGATGCAGCGCGCTATCGATCCTCTCTGGAAATCATTGGAAGGTGGGATTTGGCATACTTCTGGAAAAGACAGAATGTACCAAGGAATGAATTTCAAGGCTGTGCTACCGTGTGTTAAAGATGTTTATTTTGTTTCAAGATATAATCAAAGTGAGTTGACTGAATCCAGGATTCAGCCTTTCCCTGGCATCACTATTTGTAACCAAGTAGTGTATTTATTGACCTGAATTTTGAGGGTCACACATACCGATTTCAGGGGCTGCTGAGCCCTGCACTTGCTAATTGCAAAATCTGTAAGACTGAGAGCAGCCTGAGAGAGAAAGATAGAACAAATTTATGGTAAGACAGTTATTATCTCATTGAAATGTGGGCAACAGGTTGCTCACGCCTTGCTGCTGGAATCTGTTTACTTACAAAATTATGGTTTATTACTGATGCACATTTCAGACTCAGTTATTATTATCCCAGAATTTGCTCTCGGAGGGAGTTCTACACTTTGGAACTATCTTCTTACAAATGCATAGAGTGGCCAGGATTTTACCAGTCGCCGGCGGGTGGCAGTGGGTGCTGACAAAACATCATGAGGCTGTGCCAATTGGCTGGCAGCGTGACCCTGCTGCTGGAAGTGGGCTGTGTGTGGGGTAAGGGGTGGGGGAGGTGGAGGGGGGGGTGCTGGAACTTCCCCAGCTGTGGATCCAGAAATGGAGAGGCTGCTTGGCCCATGGAGTTGGGCGGCTCGTTTCCATCTAAGGAGGCCCGCTTTCAGAATTTTGGCAATGGTGCAGTCAACTCCGTTACGTGGACAGACCTCCACCTTAAATGGAGCAGGCAGTGGGCAACAATGTGATCGGCAGTCTGTCTAATCTCGGCCCGGTGGCGTAGGTTTTCCTTGCTGTCTGCTCACTGAAGTCTTAGCCTTCTCACCAGGAGAGGTCCTCCCCTGCTAAGATGAGCAAGAGATCTCAAGATCTGGGCCAGGCCAGTAAAACAAACAAACAAAAAAAAACCTTAGGTCAAGTTTCATTTGGAAAACCCTCCAGTGAGATGATTGGAAATCCAGAAGACCACTGTGCCTGTTTGCAGAGCTTTCCGGGATCTGGCATCCCCAAGCCACTCCTGGATGGTCACCTCCATTTATCTGGTATCACCCACCCACCAAGATAAGAAGATTTGTCACACCATCTGCTGCCATCGGCAGCAAAATAAATAAAAGAGTCTCTAATTGGGGGCCTTCTCTGTGAAAATTATCTGCCTACCATCCATTTATGTGCTCCCCCAGCAAATGGATCACACTGACAGCCAATCGCCTTAGCCTCATGGAACTTTTCCACAAGGTCTTGTAAACTCCCGGCCACTTGGTGCCTTTTGTCAGACAACACGTCAGAGCTACACACCTCTTACCAAATGTAAATTTGGGGGCAAGAATGACCAGTCGAATCGGAGTCTTGCCTCCAGCAGAAATGAGTCACTGATAAACCACAATTCTGCAAGTAGAGTGCAGGTTTCTTTGTTCCCAGCAAGTTCAGTGTGATGATACTGCTTTGCCCTTAACCCGTTCGATCCTTCTCACACAGGCTGCCCTCTGAGTTCACAATCTTCCTGCTTAATTCCTCATCTCCACATCATGAGAGCCCTTTCCTCAGTTTCCCAGGGTGGCGCCTGATACCTAAACCAACCTGCAAAGGAGTTGCAGGATGCCAGAGGACAGTCAATACCAAACAACCCTGCCTCTGGCTGTGATGGGGCAAATGCAATGGTACTGGCCTCAGGACCTCAGAATATCCCAAGTCCTGCCAGGCCAACGAAATACTTTTACAAAGTGTAGTTGCCGTGGTAATGTGTATGACATCGTGCCCAAATGCACAAAGTAAGGTCATGCATCTGTTTGGGTCATGATGATTTGATTTGATGACAGGAAGTGGATAATAGCTTCCCCTCTCTTCTTAAAATGACATGGAATATTTTATATCCATCTGATGTGGCCTGATTTTAAAATCCCTTTGACAAAAAAAGACAACCCCCTGCAACCAATCTCGAACTCTCTCAGTCCAGCAGTGCTGTGTCTGCCTAGATTTTTGTACTCACGTCTCTGAAGTGGAACTTGGATACACTGCCTTCTGACTCAGTGCTACCCACTGAGCCACGGCTACCAGCCAAAGATGATCTCTGAATTTGAGTCAATTTTCTCGCAGCTGCCCGGCAAGTTAATTAGAAATGTGTTTGAACAGTGAATGCCATTTTGTACATCCAAATAAAATTAAGAAACACATTTCCCAACAGCTTTGAGACTGTAGAGTTTATTCATGTGAGTGCACGTGTGCTGGTCAGGAAAGAAATGTTGCTCTATGGACTTCTGCCAGTTGGAAACTCAAAGCCTCTTTGTAGAGATGGCAGTGGGTGGATGAACACCTAGTAAGACTGTTGTGTTTTGGCTCACATTTGATCCAAAGTTTTTTTTTGTTTTTAAAGCAATTCTTTAAAGGTCCAGCTACACTTATACACTACTCCCACTGACTAGTAACTACAACTAAACAGTCCAGGGTTTACGTCTTATCGCGAGTCTTATTTCTCACTTTAAGGCAGGTTTCCTTAAGAAAACATAGGTATAATCTCGCATTGGCAAATCTGCGCTTCTTATGAAGTTAAAAGGAACGTTGTGCTCAGAATTGTATGCCCTGGACCAGCAGGTCTATTAATTGTTTTTAAATGGAACCTGAGAGTCCTGATGCATGCCTACATGACTATGGAAGATGTCAACAGGAAATGTTGGAAATGCTCAGCAACTTCAGACAGTGTTTGTAGAGGAGAGAGTTAATGTTTTAGGTCAAAAACCACATAAAAAGATTAGTTTCAGCTGTGCTGCCCCTTTGACAACTAAGTTTATCAACATCTACAACTTTATCCAGCCAAGCTCTTGAACGGTTTATAAAGGATTTAAATTCACCAATCCATCACTGGACTTCTTTTGGTCGTCTTTGCATAACTTTCAATGAAAACACTGACATAGATCAAACAGAGAAAAATAATTATAATACCTAATATTCATACCTATGAAAATCTTCACACTGAGCTATCAGCCTAGATTATGTGCTTGGTTCTCAGAATAGGAATTGAACCTATAATCTTCTGTCTCAAAATGTCAGAGTACTGTGGAACGATCCAATTTACAGTCTAAGCACTCACATAGATTAGAGGTCAGTAAATTGACTAATTCCAACTTGATATTTTCTACCTGTAAAACTACAGGTAAGAAAATCACTGGCTCTTAAGAAATCTGTATCTCCTGAGTCTTCCTTTCTAAGAAGGCTGATATCACTCAGAAATCTGCAATGATTTCAAATCTGTACCATTGTAATTGCTTGTCAATGCTACTGCTGTGACAATTCTTTGCTGTTAACAATTGTGAATCATGTACAATCCAGCTGTTGATGAGATACATTCAAAAGGTTGTTTTCCATCCTGCATCCCTCCCCCACCTCCCTCCCTCCACCCTTATTCCTGACCCCAATCTCTTCAGTGAGAAAGGTAACTTGGAGAAGTTGGTACATTCTCTGAACCAACAAATCGATAACTTGCAGATGGATGTAGAGCACGCAAAAGCAGTGAACGCTGACTTGCAACGCCAGCGAGATCACCTGGAAGATGAGAAGGAGGAGTTACACAAAGACAAGGAACAAGCCAAGAAAGAAGTTGAGAGAGGGTAAGCAGACACATTAACAAATTAATATCGATGGTGATATTAACCATTCCACTCCTTTAACTTTAAGCCCAGAGGGAGGATGTGTTTTAAGAAAAAGTAATACACGGAAATGAATAGAATCACAGAATCCCCACACTCAGCCCATTGAGTCTGCACTTACCCTCAGAGAGTATCCCACCCAGACCCAACCCTCCATCCCCGCATTTACCATAACTAATCTGCCTAGCCTACATAGTACAGGGCAACTTACCATGGCCAATCCACCTGACCTGCACATCTTTGGAGTCTGGGAGGAAACCGGAGCACCCGGGGAAACCCATGCTGATGCAGAAGAACATGCAAACTCCACACAAACAATCACCCAAAGCTAGGATTGAACCCAGGTCTCCGTCATGGTGAGGCAGTAGCGCTAATCACTGAGGCATGTACTGAGCCTCCATTTTGTGGTGTAAAGACACGAGTCAGATCTGTCTGTCTTATTTGCCCTTTCTGTTGTTTATTTTTCCTTCTGGGAACAAACCCAAGCTAGGAATTAGGGAATGGAAGAGTTCCTTTAGACTTTGCATCTATGGCTGATATACGATTATTCATAAGTGCAGGATGATTCCAGTCCATGGAGAGATTTGTTCTGGACCCCTCGCTCTCTTGTGTAGTCTTGTGTGCGTCCCGTGGCTGTGGAATGAGAGGCTGTGGGATCCATCGATAGATTCAGGGTCTTTTGTATTCAGCAAAGTTACACTGAATACAGCATCCAATAGATTTAGAAAAGAATATTACAGCTCATTATCAAAACTTTGATGAAGAAATTGGTCTTTGTGGTGAGAGGGAAAGAAATTATACCTAAATATATATAGATTAAAATGAGGCGCACAAAACAATTTTATAACAATTGTAAGATTCGTTAGAGAGAACCAGGCAGAATTGAGGAAGTACAGAAGATATCTGAAACAGGAAATAAGAAGGACTAGATGACAGAACATGGGTATAGGAGGAAGGAGGGTGCTGATGCTGGAGAATCAGAGCTGAAAAGATTGGCGCTGGAAAAGCACAACAGGTCAGGCAGCATCCCAGGAGCAGGAGAGTCGATGTTGTGTACATAAACCCTTCATCAGGAATGTGGAGGGGGAAGGGGAATGAGAGATAAATGGGAGTGGGGGTGGGGCTGGGCTGGTAGGTAGGCGGGAAGGTAATAGGTGGATGCTGATGGTGGGGGGTAAATGTGATATGTCGGTGGGGAGGCTGGAGTGGATAAGTGGGAATAGATTAGTGACAAACATAAGAGGGACCAAAAATAATTTACAAACAGTTGAATAATTAAGTAGTCGTCAAAGAAAAGGAAATGGATTATGGACCAGAAGGATCATCTTGTGGAGACAGATGGCATGATTTCGATAATATATGAAGACTTTGCATCGAGAGAAGAGGGTGCTGTGAATGTATTAATAAAAGGTGAGGCAGTAGAGATATTGGATAGGGTGAAAATAGATCAAGAGTTGGTACATAATGTCAGCAATCGTCAAAGTAGAAATCTCACTCAGTTTGGACACATGCACCCTGTGTTACAGCAGCAAGAAAGCGAAAGATTATGTGGGCTCTGGCCACAATCTTCCAAACAATGGGGGGTGGTTCCACAGCATACAGAACTGGAACTGTTACATCTCAGAGTAAAAAATGAGGGGACAGAGAGAGAGAGAGAAAGAAAATTGGGCAACTACAGGCAAATCTATCTGCTATTCATGGTGACTGATTTTTACAGATAATAATCAAGAATTAAATGGATGCCTATTTTGAAGAGTATGGGTTAATAAAAGTAAGCAGAGATTTGTAATCTAGTTCTTTTAAAGCACTGGACAGGGTTGACAAGTGCATTTCATTTATTGTTGCATTTATGAGAAGGCTACAATAAAGCACTACATTTTTGATTAAAGCCACTGTGGCAGATGATCCAATGGTTATTTATTTCCTTTGGTGCTTCCAAGGGGTCACAGAGACTGTTATTAGAATCACCACTGTTCCTGACATTATTAACATTATGACAGCCTGGGCTGACTTGGAAAGCATGATTTCAAAGTTTGCTATTGATAGGGCGGCACAGTGGTTAGCACTGCTGCCTCACAGCACCAGAGACCCGGGTTCAATTCCCGCCTCAGGCGACTGACTGTGTGGAGTTTGCACGTTCTCCCCGTGTCTGCGTGGGTTTCCTCCGGGTGCTCCAAAGATGGTCCAAAGATGTGCGGGTCAGGTGAATTGGCCACGCTAAATTGCCCATAGTGTTAAGTAAGGGGTAAATGTAGGGGTATGGGTGGGTTGCGCTTCGGCGGGTCGGTGTGGACTTGTTGGGCTGAAGGGCCTGTTTCCACACTGTAAGTAATCTAATCTAATTAAAGGAAAGTTTGCAAAGTAGTAAACAATGTGGATGTTTTGCAATAGATTTCAGGAGACCAATTCCAGAGTGATTGATTGACAAACAGAGACATGGCAGATTAAACTTAGTGAAGAAAAGTTATACATATTGGCAGGAAGAATGAGGAAAGACAATGGGCACACTAACCCAGTGAGCTGGATTTTATCTATCTTTAAGAAATAACAGTCGAATTAAGTCATTTGGATTTTGGATTCAATAAATTCATTAAGTATTTCAAATACAACCAGGATGACTTGACAGCAGTCATTGTATGGAATGTTAAGATGCTTCCCTAATGATATTCTTTAATGTCTTCTGAATATCATTAATTATGCTAATTCTTGCAGGCAGAAGGCATTGGAGCTAATGGAAAGCAAGAACTCAACTTTGAGAAAAGAGTTGGTCATTGTTAAAGAAGCCTTGAACAAAGCTACACTGGTGAAGGAAGTCTTACAGAATGAGAAGGTAGACCTGGCTGAGGCTCTCAGCAAGGTACGTGGCACAGAGTGCAAGAAGCCCACAGTTGATCATGAGTTTCAAGGGATGTTTGTGCAGTATAAAGTGTGAGAACCCAACATTTAAGGGGTGTAAAGTAAGAGGGAGCACTTCTCAGAGATTCAAATCGAACACTTGCACAAATGCAAGACCACCTGACAATAGATTCTATGACACAGTATTGCAATCATCTGGATTTAAACCACTGTAATAGAAAGTGAGAATGACCTCTGGGAGCCAAGGAAAACAATGGTAACAGCAACTAATTATAAGTTCTGGCATCTGAGACTTTGAAAGTCCATGTTGACTATACAGTACTTTTTCATTATTAACTTAATTCTTGCAGTCTCTGGTCTGCATGAGTTATGAGTGCTGCATTCAAATTTATTTTTACTTCAGGACATTCGTATTATTGATTTGGGTTCTAAAGTTTTAAATTCATTGGATTAACTCCTGTTTAAAATTATTTTTCAATTTAGCAAGACATTGTGTTTGTTTTACTTGGTATTGGCCCACTAGTATTAAAGCAAGCTTACATGTGCTTATATTCCTTTGTTGATGCAGTCTAATATTGGATCATTCGATTAATAGAATCCATATGCATTCTCTCTAGTAACAGCTGTATCTTTAAGAAAAATTCTTTCTAAAGATTGTTTTTCTATGAATGCATGTAATGGGTTTCATAAAGACATTGAATTCGCTTTCTGTCTTCTGTGGCCACGGATGGTTTTATTTAATCTCCATCGCTTTTTCAGCAATTTGTTTGTTTTTGTCTCCCCCCCCATTAATGCTATTTTTCTGATTGACACTCCTCCTTTCATCATTCAGGCTGAGCTGACTAACGCAGACTTAGAGTTGTCCTTAAGCAAGCTGAAGACCGAAGAAGATGCTCTGCGAGACACTCTTGCTAAGATGAGCACATTAAATGAAGGATTAGCTCAGGATAAGGTTGAACTGAATCGTATCCTCCTGCGGGTGAGTTAACTGAGGCAGACAATCTCGGAGGATCATCACAGAATGCGGGTCACTTTTCCATACACACTCCCTCTTGCTCTACATGAGGCTGATGCGGGTTATACATTACATGATGCCAAACAGCAAACTGCAGCATATAGATCACAATATGAAAGCCAGAAATGCATTGGGTTCGATTCCTGATCTTAGTTGATGTACCTGAGGAGATGATACTAATGTTATCATTATTAGGAGATCATTTAAAGCTGCAAGTGGCCTCAATATCACAATTGAAATAACTCCACAGAGGTCAGTATTCCATCACCAAGTCTCCCTTTATTTACTCATGAATAGTCCTTCACTTTAGTACTGCCTCATTCAGAGTCACAGACCAGAGTGTCAGTTTCTCTGACATTGCCTTTTTTTCTATGTTGTTCAAGTCTCTCTGAGTGGATCAGATTAACAGCCCCAGTCAAGGAACTCACATTCTATGTGGTTTACTTAGCTGACCTAGTTACAATCACTACATTCCTCATCTATCTGAGTAATTTCCTCCGACTCAGTGTCAGATACGGATGGCGTATAAGGCAAGGTTCTGATCTCTTACTCCTGGAGAGACTCGGTAAACTTTCACTCTCCTCTCCTGGCGGCAAAGGCATCAAGGTGCCTACTTCCATTGTGGATTCAGGCACTCAACAATGCCTAACGGAGAGAGGATGAATCCACAGGTTCCAGTGGGATTTCCGACTGTTCCAAGAGGCAGGGCAAGCTTTGCTCCCATAGCTTTTGTGAACTTGCTGCTTCCTTATGGTCCACATGCTTGTTCAGAATGGTCACACCTACCCAAACCTTATACGTCACTGGTCCTGACCTCACATCAACCACGCCTATTACCCATGTGGGGCCATTTCTGTGATTCTTACACCAAACTTTGTCCCCTCTATCAACCTGGGTCTGTTGCTTGGCAGAGTCTTGTGTTTAGTATTGGCATTCCTGATACCATCCTCCAGCTTTCCCCAACCCACACCCCATTCCCAACCCCACCTCCACCCCCTACTCCCCAAGGTACCTGGAAGATCAGAATTAACCTGGTGCTGGAGGCTTCTTCCGACTAGCAATTCTGACAGTGCTTTCCCTGAAGTTGCATGTGAGGTGGTCCTGTAATCAAATAAGAACCATGACAGCTTGCTATCCAGTGAGGCTGTAGGCTGTTTCTTCAAGCCAACCTTTGAACTTTGGACTGCTCTTCCTGCAAGGCCATTGGATGAGGTATGGAGCTGTCCTTGTATGTCAAAACCTATTCAACTTTAAGAAATAACCAAATTCCTTGCTGGTAAACAATGGTCCATTATCTATGACGAGCACTTCCAGGAGTCGGTTTTGTTGAAAAAGAGTTTTTCTATTGTCGACCCCGTGTTTGACAAATTAACTCTCTGCACATCCAACCACTTTGGGCATCCACAGTGACTGAGAATGTTGAAGCTATGAAAGGACCGCATAGTCAACATGCAACCGAGTCCAGGGTTTACCTGGCCATTCCCATGAATCTGCAGGAGCTGCAGGTGCTAATTTTTGCCCTTGTTGTCATTCTGGGCACTGCCCCTCCAACGCGGCTATGTCTACATTCAAGCCTGGCCTTCCAGACATAACTTCTCACCAACATCTTCATTTTGGAGAGGCCTGGATGGCACTAGTGGAGTTCAGTTAGTATTTGATGGCACCTTTGCTCACTCTTATTCACCATGACAATATGCTGTCCTCTACTGTGAGGTGGGTCTCTGCAGGTCCAAAAAGTCTTAATTATAGTTGTGACAGCTCTTTGGTTTCCCCATCACCACTAGCTGTTTCTGTTTTGAAAGGACTGGATGTTTCTGTGTCCTAAGTCAGGGATTATTGAGAAATCTTCTGAGTATTTTCCTCAGCCCTTTGTTTTGGTGTCTATCTGTATGTGTGTGGGAAATTAGTTTTATGAAAAGGTTAGAGTTTTAGCTTATAGTTATGCTTCACAATTATTTGCATGTCACTAGAATCTGTTTATTTGTAATAAGTAGTAATCATTGTTCAGAAACCTGGTCTGTGCTCTCTGATAACCTAGGTCTAAAGTACAGAAAATAGGGAATTTTGTGTATTTTTATGAATTCTCTAACTTATTTTTACTAATTCTGGCAATAGTGAGCCTTGATGTTTCCTTGGTGCCTGCTCCACTGTTCAATAAGTTCCTGGCTGGTATAAGTCTGAACTTCACAGTCCAGCATTATCACTGTAGCACTTGATGTCCTTAACATCCTTTCATTTATTATGCTCTGTATTGAACAGACTTACCAACTGAATGTTCATAGTTCTCTCTATGGCAGTGATTCCAAAGATTCACAGCTCTTTGAGTGATCAAGAAACTTTGCCTCCATTCAGTTCTAAATAGCCATCCTGTTAATCTGAGACTGCAAGCCCTGGTTTCTCCCTGATCTGGAGAAACATTGTCCCAGCACACACCTTTTCAAGCTGTTCCAGAGTCTTATGTATAAAAGGGATTACTTCTCCACTTTCGAGACGAAAGGCCTACTCAATCGCACCCTACAGGCAATTTGAAACTTGTGCTGAAGAAATATCACATCGCTATAAGTATGCAGGTTATTGTGACCCTAAGTATTTTACATGAAGAACATCACTCAGTATGTTATTAACACAGCAACCAGGGTCATTGAACTTCATGCTTGGCTGGCAATCATTTTAGGTAAAGATCACACTTGATGTTTTTGTTTGAAGTTCATGTGCGAGCTAACTGTTTACATCTACTTTTGGAAGAAAGTAGTATTTTGTTGATATTTGTTTTTTTTCATTTTTCTACCCAGATTGGAAGCCACTGTAACAGCCAGTTAAACTTAATCAAATTTATCACCAAACAAGATTAGTGAATTGGATTAGAGAATGTTGCTTCCTGTAAAACTCCCATGCAATATCCCATCCATTTATCCCATCCAGGACAAAGCAACAGCATGCTTGATTGGCACTACATCCACAAGCATCCACTCCCTCCACCAGTGCCACTCAGTAGCAGCAGTGGATACAAGATACACTGCAGAAATTCACCAAAGATCCTCAGACAGCACCTTCCAAACACATGACCACTTCAGTCTAAAAAGACAAGGGTAGCAGATATATAGAAACACCACCACCTTCAAGTTCCCCTCCAAATCACTCACCATCCTGACTTGGAAATGTACTGCTGTTGCTCCACTGTTGCTGGCCTCCCTAATGGCATTTTGGGTCAACTCATAGGAGGTGGACTGCAGCGGTTCAAGAAGGCAACTCACCATCCCCTTCTCAAGGGCAACTAGGGAATGGGCAATAAATGCTGGTCCAGCCAGTGACACCAACATCCCATCAAATGAATTTTTTAAACTTAAAACCAACAATAATCATATTTTGATTTTGATTGGATAATGCTGCCCTACAAGGTGGCCTCAGCACTTAGGCCAATGCTGCTGCCTCCAATATTTGGTATTAAATTGGCACCATTCATTTGCAGGAGTGCAAAGAACAGGAGAAGACCACTCAGCCTATTGAGTTTACTAGGCCATTTTGTCAGCACAACAGCATTTTAATCCTGACCTTCCATCTTTAATGTTGAAGATCCTTTAATCTCACATTCTCACTCAAAGAGAGTGGGTTGCAGATAGTGTTATAACATGTAACCCAATTGTTTGACAAGTCCCTTAATATTCTTACTTGCCAAATTTGTATTTCTCACCTCCTTGTAGGTTTATTTCGTATCTATGACCTTCTAGGTGAAGATATTCTACATTGTTTATCACCTGCATTCATTCTAGATATTCTTAAATCAGATTGTTTACAGATATTATCACACAGCTCTGGAGCAGGTGGGACGTGAGTCCTGGTCTCCTGGCTCAGAGGCAGTGACACTACCACTGAGCCACCAGAATTCCTCTGTATTTATCGTATAGCAATTATGTTTTTGTGTGTCTATGAACAAGTGATTTCCTTTTGCTCCTGTAACTAGACGCAGACTGAAATTCTAGCCCCAATTTTTGCAATAGTGGAGAGGATCTCTAGCTTATCCAAAATGGTACAGGAGGCCTGAATCAGAAAGATGCCTTCCTGATCCACCAATGATTTTCACCAGGTAATCTCTGGGTGTTCTGTATATTCATGGTTCATGGAGTCAACTGCACAGGAAAAAGGTACAGTGGAGCATAACACCTTAAGATGCAAGAGCAGAATTCGCCATTTAGCCCATTGAGTGTGCTCCATCAATCAATTGTGGTTGATATCTTCCTCATCCCTATTCACCTGCCTTCTCCCTGAAGCCGATAAGGCCATAAAGATGTGGGAGCAGAATTAGGCCATTTGCACAAGTAGCCTT
Source organism: Hemiscyllium ocellatum (assembly GCF_020745735.1). NCBI lineage: Eukaryota > Metazoa > Chordata > Chondrichthyes > Orectolobiformes > Hemiscylliidae > Hemiscyllium > Hemiscyllium ocellatum. Next base: position 75,919,138 of record NC_083413.1, read on the forward strand.
CAGTCAGATCCAACTCTCATTGGTGAGATGTTCAAAGAATGACTTGCGGTCTTTACACTTCTAAATACCTAAGTTTAACAAAAGTTCTTTGGAATGATAGATGACCTGTTTGAAGAGGTGAGCTGCCTTTTGGGATGAGTCAAAGAATTTTGGGAGATTGTTAAAAGCCACATGAGATTGTATAAAATGTGGATTAATTCATCAGAGCGGTTTAAGCTGTAAAGGCATTTGAATCAGTTGGCATTTTTAAAAATATATGCAAATTTTCAAAAAAAGTGCTTATGATTTCACTTTTGTCTGTTGACACAAGCCTGAGAGTGTTCATTACAGGGTGTGTGCTGCAAGACTGATTACACTGCAGGGTGCCTGTCATTTCACTTAGATTGACAGCTCTAAGTGCTTATATAGTCTTTGAAGCAAGGCTATGAATACAAATTGTTGTTTTTATTGGGTATTTATTGTCACAGAAACTATGTATTTGAGTACTGGAGCCCTGTTCTTTGCAGACATGAAGAACATGTACACACACTGAGCCCTGATTTCAATACAACTGAAATAGATGACTGCTATTTGCTGGTCAATTTCTCAGGGCATTTCCTTGACCAATCTGAATCAACTTGCCTAGTTTTAACTTGAACAAGGCTTGTCTCGTGTATTGTCCTGATGTGTACAAATTGCAAAGACTTTGAATAACATTAGAATATTACTGAGAAAAGACACGCTTTGCCAATGTATTTCTTTTACATAGAATTCTATTATTCCCTTTAGATAAATTTATAAATTCTACCTCAGTGACAGTTTCTGGATGAGAATTTCACATGCTAACCACTCTCTGGATAAACCAGTTTTGCTAACCTCCTCTCTAGTTCTTTGTTGTGGCCTTAACTATGTGTCTATCCTAACTTGACTTGATGTTGTTTTTATGGTTAAATGATTTGAACTATATAAGAGAACAATGTTTGATGGAAACGGTTTCAAATTCCTATAGTTCTGATTTCAGTGTGCGAATCAGTCAAAGGTCGATTGACCCAAAAGTTTGGTATTTTTCCAGGTGAGTTAGCTGGTTCAATCCCAGAAGATCTTGACAGAATTTTCCTGTCCACCCTTTGATGACTTCTGGCTGTACAGAGTCACACAAGGGTTATGCATTACATGATGCCATAAGGCAAACTGTAACTTGTAGATCACAATGTGAAGGCCAGAAATGCATTGGGCTCAATTCCAATGCAGTGGCTTAAGGCCATAAAAAGTATGAAAAACAATGGGCCCTTGGCCCCTAGAGCTTGCTCCACCATTCAAAAGGATCATGGCTGGCGTGACGCTCCTCAAATCCACTTTCCTGCCCTTTCCTCTTAACACATGATTGCCTTACTCATCAAGAATCTAACTCAGCCCTAAATAATCACAAACACTCTTTCCTCGCAGCTCTGTGGCAAGATATACCAAAACATTTCAGCCGTCAGAGAGGAAATTCCTCGTCAGTGTTAAATTGAAGCCCCTTAATTCTGAGACTATGCCCTTTAATCCCAGGCTTTCCCAGAAGGGAGAACATCCTCTCAGCATTTATTTACTTTCTTTTTCTATCTCCTGGTTATATATTTTTCTTTCCAGGACTTTCCTGATTGTCCCAGGTTAACAGTAATACACTGACTATGGCCCAGCCAGCACAGAGTCAGTCTCCTCTCAGCATTTATCCCGTCAAGCCAGTTGAGATTCTTAAATGTTTAAATGAGATCATTTTTTCATTCTTCTAAACTCTTAATAAGTCCCAATATTCTCTGAACTACCTCCAATGAAATTATATATTTTCTTAAATAAGGGACCAAAACTGCTCACAGCACACCAGCACCTTGTTCAGTTGCAGTGAGACTTCCCAATTCTTATACTCCAACCCCCTTGAAGTAAAGGCCAACGTTCCATTAGCCTTCCTGACCTTCTGCTCCTGAGTGCTAGCTTTTCGGTTTACTGTGTACAAGTACCTTTGTATAGCAGCTTTCTTCAGTTTTTCTCCATTTATATAATATCCTGTTCTTTTGTTATTCTCTTCCAGAATGAACAACTCCACATTTTCCTACATTAGGCTCCATTTACCAACTTTTTGACCACTTACTTAACCTATCAATATATCTGTGTAGGCTGCTTGCATCCTGCCTGCAATCTGCCTTTCCAATTACTTTTGTGTTGTTTGCAAATTTGACCAGAGTACTTTCACTGCCTTCCTCTAAGTTATTAATACATATTGTAAACAGTCGTGTTCCCACCATTGATCCTTGTGGAATCCCTCTGGTCAGATCTCAGATCTGAAAAAGAAGAATCCCTTATCCCCACTTGCTGCCCATTGGTCAATTCTCTATCCTTGCTGATACACTTCCTCCAATACTGTGGGCCCTTATCTAATGGCTTAACCATTTGTACAGTACCTTACTGAATGCCTTCTGGCTATCCAAATGTGACACATCTACTGGTTCCCCTCTATCCACTCTAGTTGAGACTTCCTCAAAAAATCTCTACTAAATTAATCAGACATAATTTCCCTTCCATGAAACCATGCTGACTCTGCTTGATTAGATTATGATTTTCCAAATGTTCTGCTACTACCTCCTTAATAGTAAATTTCAATACTTCCAACAATAGTGGCAGGTTAAACAGCTTATAACTACCACTTTTTGCCTCCTTGCCTTTTTGGATAGGGGTGTCACATTGACAGTTTTCCAATCCTCTGTACTTCTGCAGAATCCAAGAATCTGTGGAAAAATTACAACCAATGCATCCACTATAGCTCTGTGGCAACCTCTTTTCTGATCTTGTCATCAGGGCCAGGAGTCTTACTTACCTTTAGCCTTATTAGTTTGTCAAATACTCCTCCCCGAGTGATGATGATGCCTCCATATCCTTTAGTATTGATAGGATGTTCAAAGTATCTTGAAGATTGATACGAAATATTTGTTTTTCTCCCCTGCCATTTCCTTGTCCCGATTACCATCTCCCTAGTTTCATCTGCTAAGGGGCCTGTGTTCATTTTGACCTTTCTCATAACTGTTATCTATTTAAAGAAGCTCTATTGTCAGTCTTAGTATTCTTCACTTGTTTGTCCTCAATTTATTTTCTCTGTCTTTACCTTATTTTTGATTCTCTTTTGTTGAATTCTGGATTTGTTCCAGTTTTTGAGGCTGTCACTGACTTTACCTCCTTTATATGCCTTTTCTTTCAACTAATACTCTCCTTAACTTGCTTGGTTAGCCATGGTTTATTTATCATTCTTCGTAATTTTCCTCCTTACTGCGATGTATTTTAATTGAGAGTCAGGGAATACCTCCTGATAACTCTATCCTCATTTCATTGTAATTCCTTTTATTTATGTTAAACACATTTGTTTCCAACCCAAGGTTCTCATACTCAAACTGAAAATTAAATTTGATCAATTTCTGATTATTACTCAGCTCATAAACTGAGGTCATTTATAAATTCACCTCTTTATCCATACCAGACCCAGAATAACCTGTTATGAGCTGACAGCGCAAATCAGGGTAAATTAATAATGTAGTTAGCACTATGACCTATTGCTCCAGGAAACTATCCTGAAGGCACTCTATGAATTGGTTGTCATAGCTACCCTTTCCAATTTGAATAACCCAAACAATATGATGATTAAACTCACCCATAAATATTGCTCTACACTTTTTATGTGCTCATGCTGTTTATTGATGTTACAGCCTTTCCACATAGTGGCTACTGCTTGGGTGTCTGCACACTACTCCAACGACATCTTCTAACCCTTGCTGTTTTCTTATCTATGCCAAATAGACTCTATCATCCCTCTATGTAACCCCATTGCAGCCTAAATCATCTTTCATAACTGTCTTCATTTTATCTCTTACTAACAGTACTATCCCACCACCTTTTCCATCTCTCTTGTCTCTCTGAAAGATCAAAATTCCCTGAATGTTAAATTCTCAGCTCTGATCCCCTTGTAACCTTGTTTTTGTAATAGCTATGAGATTGTATTCATTTATCCTGATTTGTGCTGTCAGTTCATCTACCTTAATCCACAACCTTCGAACAGGCTTCCAACTGATTCTTCCAACATTTTAGGTTGCCAGTTTGGAATTCTAAGTGGGCCGAAATTTGGAGGGAATGACAACTTGATATTTCCATTTCCTGTTAGATGGAAAGTGACAGATCAGCCTTGCAGGGTCAGAAGAAAGAGATTGAAAAGGCAAAGGCTAACATCCAGGATGTGTTGGTCCGTGTGAAGCAGGAGAAGATGGAGCTGGACACAGAGAAACACGGCCTGGATCAGTCTCTGCAGATTGTGGAGCAGAGCCGCGAACAGCTACAATGTGAGATGGTGATTGTCCGACAAGAGAGAGATCAGCTTCAGGAGCAGCTTGGGCAGGTATGGAAAGCACAAGTGATGTAGTATGGTAAACTACCAATGCAGCAACTCCTGTTAAGAAAGTTGTACCTTTTGTTTTGGAGTTAGGCAGCAGCGGTAGAGATGTTAAGGAAAACAATGCTCTATAAGGACTGATTTATAGCAAACCATTTGGAACCTTTAATGTCATGCACTTATCAAGTATGCTTCATAGGAGTGTTATTCAACAAATTATTATCCTGAGCCACAAAAAGAGACACCAGGTCAAAGAGGATATATTAGGGATACATATTTAAACAACTCTTGGAAGGCACATGGAAGATAGTACAATGAAGGATATGTAGGTTAGTCTGATTTTAGAGTAGGATAAACGATTGGCACAGCATTGAGGGCTGAAGGGCCTGTACTGTGCTGTACTGTTCTATATTCTATGTTCCATTTAGGACCAAAGAGTAAGTCTCGAGGATTGACTCAAAGGAGGAAGCTGGGGTTGGGAGCTGTAGCCAGCCAGATTGACCTGTAACAATTCAATGGTGGTAAGCTGGAGATCTGACACTGAAAACTGCATCCATGTTTTTGTTACCCCTAGACTAAACTTTTCCCACGTGGTCCTGTCAGGCTTCCCACTGTCTACTTTGTACACATGTCAGTTCACCCAAAGTGTCCGAGCTGTATCCTAACCTGTACCAGGTCCACCATATTCCTCTCTCCTGTGATTTTTGCCCTACAGTCATTACTGGACTGGAGACAACTTTCAAAACCCTCCATGCTCTCAACCCTCCTTACCTTCAACTTCCTCCGGTTCCACAAACTTGCAAGCTCTTTGTGTTCCTCCACTTGAGGGCCCCAGGTTTGAATTAGAACCACTATTGGTAAAAGTGCCTTTGGCTGTTTCATCCTTAACTCTAGAATTCCCTCCAAAAAAAAACCCTCTGTCTCTGAATTCTGTCTTTTTCTCTGTCTCTGTCCCTTCCTTTTAAGACTTGCCTTTAAAAAAACTCTCTCTTTGACCAAGTGTTTGCTCACTGGTCCTAGTGGAGACAACTTTGACCAAAACAAATGGCTTTTGATTGAGTGGGGAAGCCAAGTCTGAGAAACCTTTTTCTTTATCTACTCCAAACTGGTCAATTTTGGTTTTAGCTGAGGCTGAGAGCCTCATTGATGTTTGCGTATTGATTTTAACAGTGGTCAGCCATATTTCCTTTGTGTCAACAGGTAAATAAATTACCTGCAGGTACCTATCAAAGGAGTCATCCCAAATGGCATATCAACTCCCATCCCCAACAATATTGCATCACCGGTGCCACCGCCCCCCCCCCCCCCCCCCCCTCCATCGCCCACTGCACTGACCCTCACATACCCTGCCACATGCCTCTGAGTGCCTCATCTATTATTGGGATTTAATGTTTCCCTCCAACCTTCTTTCCTCTGGCGTCTCTAAATTGTTCCCTTCTGACCTGACCCAGAGTTGATGCTCTTCAACAGGCAAGGCATCCTGAATCATACCCCACTCCCCTCCTGGTTTTGAAGCCAACCTACAAATCAGGTGGTTAGCAGTCCTGGCAATAACCCTTTGCCATTCCAGTGCAGCACCTGTTCAAGGATGAGGATTCAGTGGATGAGGTCCTAATTCATGACAGGCAATGTTGGAAGCAGATCTGGCAGCATCTGTGGAAAAGGAAAGAGTGAACATGAGGTCTTCCACCATAACTCATGATTGCCCATTGACTTTGCAAAGTTGATAAAGGATGGTGACGGAAAAGGCACAGCAGATCAGGCAGCATCCACAGAGCAAGAGAGTCAACGTTTCAGGCAGGACGTTTCTTCAGGACTGAAGGGCAGTTGTAAATTCAGATGGCCCTCCTTTCCAATACTTTGGCAGGGATGCAAAGAGAGTGCGTGAAAATTTGGACATCTGACTGAAAATGGAAAATTCCATAAATTTGCAACAAAAGCTGGGTTGGGTTGGACTCTAGGTTTCCAGAGTCAGATCCCATTCTAACCATAATCGGGTCTTTTCCCTTCGGAGACTGACTGGTCTTTTTCTCCCATGTTTTCGGCTCTTCCTGTCACTGTCTCTCTCTGTCCCATGCAGATAAACAGGCAAAAGGATGCTCTGAACGAACAGCTGACCCAGATGCAACGGGACGTAGAACTACAGAGCGAAGGGCTACTCCGAGCCAGCAGAGAGAAAGAGGAACTGATGAAGGACAAAGCCAACCTGGTGGTGCAGCTCACGGCTGCTGAGAAAGAGAGCAGGGCCCTGGGTGAGGAGGTGGCTGGCCTCAGGTAGGGAATTCTGGGAGCATGGACTCTATTTAAACTTTCGACTCAGTGAATCCCCAAGCTCATGAGGGTCGAGACTGGGCATTAAATCTTCCTGACTATAAAGAATTCAGAAAAGCTTGAGAAGAAAGGAAAGGGGAGGGTTGACAGTATTGGTTAAGGAGAGTCTTACAGTTCAGAAGAAAGAGGGGCCAAAGACAAAATCAATTTGACAAGAGCTAAAGAATACAAAGTACGTAACGACATTGCAAGACTATGTAGATTAGTGGGAAGGATGGAGAACATCAAATCCGCTTGGAAATTAGGGACATGCCAACATTATAGAGTCGTTATAATGGGAGACAAATTATACTGGGATAGTTACCCAAATATACTGGGATAGTGTCAGAGGCAATAAGGGGTCAATGTTCCTACATTACATTCAGGAGAATTTCTAACAGCAATACATGTCCAAAAGGAAGAAATGCACTGTCAGATCTGATGGTCAATAAAAGGGTGGTGTGGCCTTGACTCTGATCCAGCTCCCTCAGAGCCAGCTCTCAGATTGTCAAGATGTCTGAAACTCCTGTGTTTTTAAAACTTTTATTGACCAGTACAAAATACAATAGTTAACTCTAGTTAACAATAAACAAAAAACAACAGTTCACAAAAAAAATGCACTATATATACACAGGGGAAGGGGCAAAGCCAAACCCCAAATCCCACTGTCAGTCATCACAAGGATAACAGTAACAAACACAGACAAGACACTGCAATCAACTGAAAAATAGTGCACAGAACACAGACCCAATATAGCTATAAAATAGACACCTGACACCAGTCCTCACTACATACTGATCAGACAGTCCTTGGCTAGCTTTCCTGCAGGACAGGTGGTGGCCTTCCGGTCTCAGGCTGCCCTGTGTACTTACTGACCCTCCCCAGTCCGCTTTCCTCCAGACAGGCATCCGCCACAGGCTCCCAGTCACCCCGCTTACTGACCAAACCACCCCCAGCCTGATTTTCTACAGTCGTACTGTTGGCCTTCTACCACCCGGCCATCCCGCGTACTGACTGACCCTTTCCCCTGGCCAGTGTTCCTACGGACAGGCCATCGGCTGTCCGGCTCTGAGCCTCCCTGCGTACTGACTGGCCCCCTCCCAGTTGGTCATTCTACTGCTCCTGTCAGCCGCCTGGCTCAGCCTCCCCATGTATTGACCGGTCCTCCCCCCGGTCAGTCTTCCTACGGTCTGCTGTTGGCTGCCTGGGTCAACCTCCGCGTACTGATTGGCCTGCTCTATACTGACTTTCCTGCAAGGAAGCTATCAGTTGCCTGGCCTCGCCCACCCTGTGTGCTGATAGGCTCCTCCCATCCACTTCCCTCCAGGCCACTCATCACCCTCCAGTCCCCGGCCAGCCCCGCATTACTGGCTGCCCCTCCCCTGACCAGCTTTCCTACAGGCACACTGCCGGCTGCCTAGCCCCCAGCCACCTTGCATACAAACAGACCAGCCTCCCACCAGCCTCCAGCTCCTGGCCACCCCATGTACTGTCTAGCCCACTCTGACTCGCACTCAAAACACAATTACAAAACCCACAGACATGAACAGAATTCACAAAATCCTCACAATCTACAAATACAGTTTCTAGTATCAAGGCAGAGTCCACGCTCGAAAGCAGCAAATGCACATCCCGCAGCGCGCGCGCACACACACACACACACACACGTGTTCAGTTTTTACAGAGGCCTAGTCCACCCACAAAGGGCCAGGCCTACCCACAGAAACAGCTCATCTGGAAAGGTGCATTTTCTCACAGGGGTTCAGTCCAAACACTAAAAGAAGTGAAAACACATTCAAAAAAAAAGAAAACCAAAGTGCAAGGGCTAAACCCTGCCACAAAATCAGCATTGTCCTTTTTCTCAAAGTAAAAGAAAAGAATAACCCTGTAACCAGCCAGTCAAACAACAGTTCCCTAATGAGAACTGAGTTACAACTGAAACACAGTGATTTTTTTTAAAAAACTGCCTAATCCACTCAATCCTCAATAAAAAGGAATGCCCCCTTCAATTTTTTGAACACTCAGCATTGCCTGTTGTCAAGAAGGGCACTGCGTGTCACTGGCCACTCTGGTGTTTCCTTTCTTCCTGTTGGTGGAATATAGATAAATATTTACGTGTTTGTTATTCTTCACTGTGTCCTACACCAACACACACACACACACACAACATGGGCGCTGGGGAAAAAATAAGTACTACCGCTATATAGGGAAGGGGAAAGTAAACACAAAGAAAAGAAAAACAATATAAAACTGGAATACCAGTTAACAAACTGGCTATATAATTCAGCCAGTTCAGGAAACAGGTTCCCCAAAATGCAGGAACCAACTGCAGCAGGAACACACTGGATGTAGGCAGCCAGCTCAGAGTCAGTTCCCTGACATAAATGGAGAGTCCTCGATACTGATCCAGCTCTCAGAGTCTCAGGATGTCTGACACTTTTTTAAAAAATGTATTAAACAATACAGTTTACAAAACAATTAACATTAGCAGCTGTATACAGAGGGGTGGCAAAGCCAGGCCCCAAACCCTAACGTTCAGGGGAAAGAGGATAAACCTCAAATCCCACTTTCAGCCGTCACAAAGTGGTAATAAATACATATAACAACAGTCCAACTAAATACAGACCAACCCCCAACAATCCATCACTCACTCCCACCTTCTGGCCACTCTAAGACAGCCTGCCCCTACACCCCTTCTGGCTCCGGTCCACCCCATGGCCCTTCCGGCTTTCGGTCTGCCCCATGGCCCTTCAGGCTCTTCATCTGCCCCATGGCCCTTCCGGCTCTCGGTCTGCCCCATGGCCCTTCAGGCTCTCCATCTGCCCCATGGCCCTTCCGGCTCTCCATCTGCCCCATGTCCCTTCAGGCTCTCGGTCTGCCCCATGGCCCTTCCGGCTCTCCGTCTGCCCCATGGCCCTTCCGGCTCTCCGTCTGCCCCATGCCCCTTCCAGCTCTCGGTCTGCCCCATGGCCCTTCAGGCTCTCGGTCTGCCCCATGGCCCTTCCGGCTCTCCGTCTGCCCCATGGCCCTTCAGGCTCTCGGTCTGCCCCATGCCCCTTCCAGCTCTCGGTCTGCCCTTTTCACCTTACGGCCACCTCTAGGGCAGCCAGTCCTGCTTCCCAACCGCACTCCCCCACCCCCGAAAACATCGGTCAGGATGGCCTACCTACCTTCCAGCTTCCCGAACTGCCCTTCCGGCCTGAGGACTGCCCTGACACACCTCCCGGCCACCTCTAGGACAGCCCATCGCCTTCCCTGGGACGACAGTGTGCAGGGCAGCCTACAAGCCTTCCGGATCTCAGCCTGCCCCTATGCAACTTCTACTTCTCGGCCGCTCTGACACACCATTTCTAGTTCAGCCCGTCCCGATTACCCCTCCTTGGGACGACAGCACCAGAACAGCCTACCCCCACCTTCCGGCTCTCGGGGCGACTGGCATCGGGGTGGTCTACCCTCAGGTTCACAGGATGGCCTAGCCACCCTCCGGCTGTCGGGGTGACAGCTTTTGGGACAACCTATGAGCCTCTCAGCTCACAGCGAGGTCTGCCAGACCCATGGACACAATCCCCTGGTTATGTCTGCCAGCCAGGGCTTTCCTGATTGTGCCAAGTTAATAGTACCCACTGACTGTGTCAGGATGTCTGACACTTCTGTTTTTTTCCTGTTTATTTTATTAAACAATACAGTTTACAAAACAATTCACATTAACAGCTGTATACAGAGAAGCAGCGATTTACAAGGGAGAGGAGTGGCCAGGCCCCAAACCCGACCATTCAACCAGTTTTCATGGAAAGGAGGACAAACCTTAACTCCCACTTTTAGTCATCACAGAACAGTGACAGTAACAAATACATATAAAACAGTCCAATTAGATTAAAAAACAATGCATAGAATACAGATCCAACCCAGCAAGTCACCCATCCTTCCCACCTTCCAGCCACTCTAAGGCAGCCCGCTCCTACGCCCCTTCTGGCTCTCGGTCTGCCCTGACACACCTTCCAGCCACCTCCAGGACAGCCTGTCCTGTTTCCCCAACGCCCCCATGACGACAGCTCTCAGGGTGACCGGAATTGGGGCATCCTACCCACCTTCATGTTCACAGGACGGTCTACTCACCCTCCGGCTTTCGGGGTGACAGCTGTCAGGACGACCTATGAGCCTCCCAGCTCACAGTGAGGTCTGCTAGACCGAGGGACACAAAAGACAGTGTGGGTGATATCCCCAACAAAGAACAAAACAGAGTCAATTATCAACAGAGTCCCTTCTAATACAGAGTTCATTACAATAAACAGTTCTCTTTAAAATATAGAGTTCATTCCCAGCAACAGAGTCCAATCCAGTATACAAAGCGCCTTGTCAGAAATGGAGTCCACTCCAAACTGCAGAGTCCATTATTAAAAACAGTGAACACAACCAAGCGCAGAGTCCACTCCTAAAGGTAGCAAATGCACACCCCACAGCAGACAGGTGTTCAGTCTCCATAGAGTCCTGGCCCACCCATAGAGAACCGGGCCCACTCACAGGAACACAGTACATTGTAAAGGTGTTGACAACTCACAGGGGTTTGGTTCGCTCCCGAAGGCAGTGTCTACTCCTGAACTCCAGGATGCAGCAGGTGCTCACCTCCCAGCACACACACAGGTGTTCAGTCTTTGTGGAGGCCCAGTCCCAGGGCCAGGCCTACCCACAGGAACAGCTCATCTGAAAATTGTATTTTCTCACAAGGGCTCAGTCCAAACACTAAAACACAATGAAGACACATACGAAAAAACAGAGAAAACTAGAGTGTAAGGGCTAAGCCCTGCCACAAAATCAACATTATCCTTTTCTCAAAGTAAGAGAGAAAAGAGTAACACACAAACTGTCACCAGCCAGTGAAACAACAGTTCCCTAATGGAATGGAGTTACACCTGAAACACATTGTCTGTGTGGATCAGGCAGTTTTAGAAATCAGTCCGCAATAAAAAGGAATACCAGTTAACAAACTGGCTAAGGTCTTATGCTCAAAATGTCGATTCTCCTGTTCCTCGGATGCTGCCTGACCTGCTGTGCTTTCCCAGCAACACACTCTCGACTCTGATCTCCAGCATCTGCAGTCCTCAATTTCTCCTGGCTATATAATCCAGCCAGTTCAGGAATCAGGTTTCCTCCAAAAGCAAACAGAAACCAATAGCAGCAGTAACACACTGACTGGCCCAGCCAGCACAGAGTCAGTTCCCTGACATAAATGGTGAGCCTTGACACTGATCCAACTTCATCAGAGCCAACTGTCAGAGGGTCAGGATGTTTGATTCTCCTGTTTATTTATTTTTATTATTTTTTTTAGTCTCCTCTTCCCTTGAGAGAGCAGAGTCCTTCTCTTCACTCCACACTGATCCAGCTCCCTCAGAGCCAGTTCTCAGAGTGAATAGAACCCATGGCAATCCTGTTTTTTTTTTACCCCCACACTACTGCCTAACTGCGGTAGTGCTTATTTTTCTCCTGCACCCATGTTGTGTGGGTGCAGGTGTGAGACACAGTGAAAGACACAAGGTGTACAAATCTTTATTCAATTCCCGCCGCCAAGAAGGAAAGAAACACCGAGTTGCCAGTGACAAGCAGTGCCTTTCACATTAAAGGGCAGTGCTGAGTGATCAAACAGTGAAGGGGAGGGCAGGGACTAAATCAATATAGAGTTGAAGTGGGAAATAATCACTCCACTCTTTGCGGTGCCCACCTCTCCCTGAACAACTCCAGGGTGTTGGTGGACACCGCGTGCTCCTTCTCCAAGGACACCCGGGCCCTAACGTAACCGCGGAAGAGGGGCAGGCAGTCAGCTCTCACGACCTCCTCCACGGCCCGCTGCCTGGACCTATATATGGTTAGTTTGGCCAAGCCCAGGAGCAGACCCACGAGGAGGGCTTCAGACCTGCCCTCCCCCCCTCCGTACCGGATGCCCAAAGATCAGGAACATGGGACTGAAGTGCAACCAAAAGCAGAGGAGGAGGTTTTTCAGAAAATCAAAAAGGGAGTGCAAACGCCCACACCCAATATACACATGGTCCACGGACTCCACAGCACCACAGAACAAGCAGTTGGGCTAGGAGTCCGTGAACCACTACAATCTGTGGTTGCAGGGGATCACTCCTGTTTTTTTTCCCCAGCTCTCAGAGTGAGCAGAACCCCTAACACTCCTGTTTATTTTTTTTGATTCCCCACACTACCGCCTAACTGCGGTAGTGCTTATTTTTTCCCCAGCACCCATGGTGTGTGTGTGCAGGTGTGAGACACAGTTAGAGATACAAAGTGCACGAATCTTTATTCAATTTCCACCACCAGGAAGATAGGAAAGCACCCGAGTGGCCTGTGACAAGCAGTGCCCTTCACATCAAAGGGCAATGCTGTGTGATCAAAACTGTGAAGGGGAGGGCAGGGACTAAATCAAAATAGAGTTGGAGGGGGAAATGATGCACTCCACTCCCTGCAGCGCCCACCTCTCCCTGAACAACTCCAGGGTGTTGGTGGACACCGCGTGCTCCTTCTCCAAGGACACCCGGGCCCTAACGTAACCGCGGAAGAGGGGCAGGCAGTCGGCCCTAACGACCCCCTCCACGGCCCGCTGCCTGGACCTGTTTATGGCCAGTTTGGCCAGGCCCAGGAGCAGACCCACGAGGAGGTCTTCAGACCTGCCCTCCCCCTCTCCGTACCGGGTGCCCAAAGATCAGGAACATGGGACTGAAGTGCAACCAAAAGCAGAGGAGGAGGTTTTTCAGAAAATCAAAAAGGGAATGCAAATGACCACACCCAATATACACATGGTCCACGGACTCCACAGCACCACAGAACAAGCAGTTGGGCTAGGAGTCCGTGAACCACCGCAATCTGCGGTTGCAGGGGATCACTCCTGTTTATATCTGTCAGCCAGGGGTCCCTGATTGGACCAAATTAGCAGCCTGAATCAGGGAACTCATATTCTAAGAGGTGCACCTCAATGACCTTGTTACAATCATTCACCCCTACTCCCCCCCCCCCCCCCTTCCTCCACACCATCCACCACCTCCACAACCGCCAGCTTTCCGAACTCCTAGATATCATCACAACATCATAGTTCCACATGGCAGTCTGTACCTGTAATTGCCCAGTCTTTATTAACTTCATTTCTGGATTCCACACACGTAGTGGCACCCTGATTCAGATTTCACTACGTTTTTCCTTATTCCAGCTTGACCTGTTAACTTACTATTCTCTATGACAGTTCTGTCTGTCTCTGGAAATAATTTTCAAATCTAAGATTCTTGGCAAATCTTCCCTCTTGGTTTCCACACCTGTGTTGATTTCATTTAAAGTCCTCTCACTAGAAAAATGCCTAGCTCTGTTCTGGTACAGTCCATTTACTCAGACAGTTGCCATCTCTCTCAGTCGAGCCTGACACAGGAATCTAAAGCCGTCTCTCCTGCACCATCATTCCATTCATTCATTCAGCTATCTTATCTGTCTTATGAGATACTGGAAGTAATCTGGACATTATGACATTGAGGTTCTGGTTGCTAATTTCCTACGCAGCTTCCCAAATTCTGATTGCAGGAACAAATCCTACTTCCTCCCTAAATTATTGATACCATCATAGACCAGTCCAACACCAGCACCTCTGCATCATAGACCATGACCTCTTAGTTGTTCACCCTCCCAAAGAATGTCCCGCAGTCACTCTGTGACATCCCAGATACCAGAGAGACACCACACCGTTCTGGAGCTACGGTCACGGTTACAGAAACTCCTGTATGTTCCCCTGACTAACGAATCCCTACCATTATTGCTCTTTCTTTCTTCTTGTTCCCCTCCTATACAGTCAGACCATGTTGCGCTGCCACAAACGTGGTCCTGACTGCACTCCCCTGAGGAATCAGCACCACCTTCAGCTTCCCAAACTGATTCATGTGCAGGTTCTCGAGGGCTAGCCTCAAGGGAGACCTGGGAGAAAGTGAGCACTGCAGATGCTGGAGATCAAGCATCGTAGAGTGTGGTGCTGGAAAAGCGCAGCCGGTCAGGCAGCATCTGAGGAGCAGGAGGATCGACGTTTCGAGCATAAGACGACCTGACTGTTTCTCTTGGACAGGCTAGCAGCCGCCCATTTCCTTTCTGCCTCAGGACCCTCAAGCTGTGGTATGCCCACCTCCCTGTGCCGTATCCATGTCACTCTCAGCCATGCCCATGCACCATGGTGACTGCAGCCACCATTCAGTCTCTGAAACCCAGAGCTCAGGTTTCTGCAGGTGGTACACATTGTCATCTTGGTCACCAACGGGACCCATGGCTTCCCACAGGCCAACTACTTCACTTAACAGTGCAGCCTTTTTTAATGTTACTTCCTTTACATTAAGTAATCCAAAGCAGAATAAAAGTTGATTTGCTTTATTACACTGGCCCTGACTTTCTCTCATTCTTGGTGTGCTCATGTAACTCCAATTGTAGCTACTTTAAAAATGATATGCTTTTCTAATTTACAGCAGTTTAAAGACAGTCCCTTATAGCATTTTCTTACCAGGCAATGAAATTACTAAGAAAGTTTAAAAGAGAATAGCACATTTGCACAATCCTTCAGCAAACCCCACACACTACTATTTATAGTGAACCTTACTTAAAGCACCTCTTTTTTTACCCCAGGACTGAATCCCTTCGTGCACCAATTCCCAGGGATAATCACCGTCTTTCTCTCTCTCTCTCTCTCTCTCTCTCTCCCCCTAGCAAAGAGTTCCTTCCAGTGAATGCATCTTTACTGACCATGCACTGAAAGAATTCCCTTTCTTACATGGTGCTGTGATGAAAGTCACTTCTCACATTAATTTCCTGTTTTCATAATCTACACTTTGTTCAGGCAAGGGATTTTGAGTGATTGATAGATAACAGCTGTTATCAGGTAGTGGCCTGTTTAGCCAGGCTATTTAACTTACTTAAAGGCTATGGATTTGAGGTCAGAATCTGATTTTTATCCTAGAATTGAATTAGAAAAACATTATTTAAAAGCATGTTACCACGACGGGGGACTTTGAGTTATAAGGACAGGGTGGATGGGCTGGGACATTCTTCACTGGAGTGTAAGAGGTTGAAGGTTTACCTTTATCGAGGTTTATAAAATCATGGATAGATGAGGTGAATAGCAAAGGTCTTTTCTCTAGGGTGGGGAAGTCCAAAACTAGGGGTCATAATCTTAAGGTGAGCAGAGAAAAGATTTAAAAGGGACCTGAATGGCAACTTCTCACACAATGGGTGGATCAACTGTCAGAGGGAATGGTAGATGCAAGTGGAGTTACAGCATTTGAAAGACATTTGGATAGGTACCTGACTAGGAAATGTCTAGAGAGATATGGGCCAAACACAGGCAAATGAGTCTAATTTAGTTTGGGAAACTTGGTCAGTATGGATGAATTGGACCAAAGAAGCTTTTCTCATGTTCGATGAGTTTAATTTACACTTTGAATGAAGCTGCCAGATTTACTCACTTAGCCTTGGTCTCCCTGAGAAAAACTCTTCCTGACACTGGCTGTGTGCCATTAATCAGGTCTTGCTGGGAAGATTTGCAGCAGCAAATGCTGAGGCAGAGCTGAAGTTGGGGTGGCATTATGTGGTAATGGTTGGTCGATTTTGCTGTTGAACACTCACAGGTGATTGGCATTGGTTGAAGCATGGAGGATAGCCATTAGGTGGGTGAGCTGGAGTACTGAGTTAGAAGGCAGAGATCTGTAAAGCTGCAACCTGCGAACAAACCTTGCAAGGGGAAATTCTGAAGGGTCATTCGACATTAACTCTGATTTCTCTCCATAGAAGCGGCCAAACGTGCTGAGCTTTACTGGCAATTTCTGTTTTTGTTTCTGATTTACAGCATCCAAGGTTCTTTCAGTTTTTATTAAAGTGAAATGCTATCAAGCTTCCTGCTTCAGTGTTTGGTTTGGATCCATTTGACATTACAGAGGTGGATATAGACAAGCTTAATAGAAGACAGAGGGGGGTGCTGGAGGGTTGTTTTTCAGACTAGAGACCTGTGACCAGTGGAGTGCCACAATGATTGGTGCTGGGTCCACTACTTTTCATCATTTATATAAATGATTTGGATGCGAGCATAAGAAGTATATTTAATAAGTTTGCAGATGACACCAAAATTTGGAAGTGCAATGGACAACAAAGAAAGTTACCTCAGATTATAACGGGATCTTGATCAGATGGGCCAATGGGCAGAGGAGAGGCAGATGGAGTTTAATTTAGATAAATGCGAGGTGCTACATTTTGGGAAAGCAAATCTTAGCAGGACTTATACACTAAATGGTAAGGTCCTAGGGAGTGTTGCTTAACAACGAGACCTTGGAGTGCAGGTTCATATTCCTTGAATGTAGAGTCGCAGGTAGATAGGATAGTGAAGAAGGTGTTTGGTATGCTTTCCTATATTGGTCAGAGTATTGGGTAAAGGATTTGGGAGGTCATGTTGTGGCTGCAAAGGATGTTGGTTAGGCCATTTTTGGAATATTGTGTCCAATTCTGGTCTCCTTCCTATCGGAAGGATATTGTGAAGCTTGAAAGGATGTTGCCAGGATTGGGGGATCCGAGCTATAGGGAGAGACTGAATAGGCTGGGGCTGTTTTCCCTGGAGCATCAAAGGCTGATGGGTGACCTCATTGTGGTTAATAAAACAATGAGGGGCATGGATAGGATAAGTAGACAAAGTCTTTACCCTGGGGTGGGGGAGTCCAGAACTAGAGGGTATAGGTTTAGGGTGAGAGGGAAAAGAGATAAAAGAGACCGAAAAGGCAACTTTTTCACACAGACAATTGTATGGAATAAGCTGCAGAGGAAATGGTGGAGGCTGGTACAGTTGCAACATTTAAAAGGCATCTGGATGGGTACATGAATAAGAAGTGTTTAGAGGGATATGGGCTGGGTGCTGGCAGGTGGGACTAGATTGGGTTGGGATATCTGGTCGGCATGGACTTGGACCAAAGGGTCTGTTTCCGTGATGTACATCTCTATGACTCTATGACTTTAGTGGAGGCACAAAATGTATGGTTCCAAAATGCGATCAATTTGAACATCCATTTCCATGAAGTGGCCCACAATGCTGTCTGATGTGTTGTGCTGATATATGCTTTTGACTTATCATCGTGACCCTGTGATCTTGCTGAGCTTTGAAATTTGTTTTGTTTTCAGGGCAGATAAGGAAGCCTTGGAGACCAGCTTGTTTGAGTCCCAGCAGTTAGTTCAACAGTTGGAAGCTCGTAAAGAGCAGTTGGAAGGAGAGAACCAGACCATCCTCCTTGCTAAGGAGTCACTTCTAGGTTGTATATATTTTAATGGATGATTCCCCATTTTTGTATATATGCCTGTGCATATTTTGTGTGTGAATTTAAAAGGTGCATGTAGATTATCACATGCCTAATAGAATAGCTTCATTCTTTGTACATTCTTAAACCAGCTGGTATTCAGTACATGTTTAGTTCCTTCCTCGTAATGTACTGTACCAACAAAGCCAATTTACTCATTGCACTCAGCAATTTTATGCCTTACATTTTAATATCCATCTAATGTACCCAGCCAAATTGCACCCTCAAAATAGTATCACCGATTCACTGCCCCAAGCAACATTTTGGTCTCAGTTGATCAACCTTCTATACAGCAGGATAAGGGTGAATGTTTTACTTTTAAACATGGGAATGGAAAGCAATTGGAAAAGGAGTTGAAAAGCAGTTAGGAAGGCGAAGAGGAACTGCAAAATTAATTTTTCATGATAAATCATTTTACAAACATAATTAATTAGATTAAAATAAGGATTTACAAAGGATGACTTTGTGGTGAGCAAGATGAGCTTGCAGGTAATAATGTTGACAGAAATAGTAGATAATTAATTTGCCTCAATATTAGCCACAGGTGGGTGTGACAGAAGCAAAACGTAATCTTGCATAGCAGGGAATCGTTTAAATCTGAAGTGGGGTGATAATAAATAAATCAAACTTGAGTGTTGAATCCTAGTTGAAATGGGTTGCATCTGTGCATCTTCAAATATTCATTGAAGAAGGCAGCACTGTGGCTCAGTGGTTAGCCCTGCTACCTCACAGCGCCAGGGACCTGGGTTCGATTCCTGCCTTGGGTGACTCTCTGTGTGGAGCTTGTACAATCTCCCCGTGTCTGTGTAGGTTTCCTCTGGGTGCTCCAGTTTCCTCCCACAAACCAAAGATGTGTAGGTTAGGTGAATTGATCATGCTAAATTGCCTATAGTGTTCAGGGTGATGTAGATCATGTGCATTTGTCAGGAGTAAATGTACAGCAATAGGGCAGGGTAACGGGTCTGGGTGTGTAACATTTCGGAGAGTCAATGTGGACATGTTGGGCCAAATGGTCTGTTTCCACACTGTAGGGATTCTATGGTAACAGGACTGCTGATATGTAAATCTCATTTCAAAGGGATTAGTGCCAGTAGACTTTCAAAAAGCTAATATAATTATTATACTTTAAAAGGGAGCGAACTGCAGATCATCAGTGTAATGTTGATGGTAGAAAAGATTATGAAAACTTCACCTAAAGCTGTGTAGAAAAACCTCAAGCAATTGGAAAAATATCAAAGAATAATCACCACAATTTCCAAATAGGATACTTATTCTGGACCAACCCCAGTGATTTCCTGGGAGGGGTAACAGAAGGAGTAGCAGGGATAATGCAGCTGATGTAATATAGAATCAGAAAGTTATGTTTCATATTGAGGAGCCATCCCATGAGCTCAGCTCTCATCATTTTATTTATTTTCTAATTTACCTGCTTAGAGATCTTATAACACAGCTGTAGAGCAGGTAGGGTTTGAATCTAGGCCTCAAGGTAGAGACACTACCACTTCACCACAAGAGCTTGCTCACTCTGTTTCAATGTTTTTGACAACGAGGTTGCTATGAGGCAGCACTTCTGTCTGTCTCCCATTGCAGCTGCCAGCTGTGCACATCAGCTGGAGAGATGGTCACTGCAGTAGGTCATGGAGGTAGCATTCAGCAATGGACCCTAACCATGCAAGTCACTCTGAGATCTCTCCAGAGCGTAGCTGATGGACGATGGCTCAGTGGCTGGCACCGCTGCCTAACAGTGCCAGGGGCCCAGCTTTGATTCCAGACTTGGGTGACTGTTTGTGTGGAGTTTGCACATTCTCCCCCGTGTCTGCGTGTGTTTTGTCTGGGTGCTCCGGTTCCCTCCCACTGTCCAAAGATGTGCAGGTTAGGTGGATTGGCCTTGCTAAATTGCCCATAGTGCTCAGGAATGTGTAGGTTAGGTGCATTAGTCAGGGGTAAATATAGGGGAATGGGGTCTGGGTGGGTCACTCTTCGGAGGGTGGATGTGTCGGGACGAGGGGCATGTTTCCATACTGTAGGCATTCTATGATTTTATGAGCCCCAGCAGATCATACTAAACAAGGCGGTGACCAGGGTAGATGTGGGAAGGCAAAACTGTGGAAGGGCAGTTTCCAGTTGATACAGGATGCCCAGGGTTTGTGAGCGGGGAGGGGATCACCGGGGTAGGGGCAGATGAAGCAGACCTCTCATTCCATCCTTCATCAGCTGCATGCTTAATCCTACTGGGTAACACATTGAGTGCAGAGCCTTCCCATTGTCCATTTTATCAGTGTGACAATGAGATGCCTCCCTTAACTGAGCATCAGTTGCCCACTTACAGCCCTCAGTTGGGCCATAGGCAGGTAACCGATGTCTCCCACACCATCAGTGTCGGGGCAGGTGTACTGACGGTAGATAGGCTATTGCTGAAATTTCCAGGTCCACGGGGGTGGCACAGTGGCTTAGTGATTAGCACTGCTGCCTCACAGCACCAGGAACCTGGGTTCGATTCTAGTCTTGGCCGACTGTGTGGAGTTTGCACACTCTTCCCGTGTCTGCGTGGGTTTCCTTCCACAATCCAAAGATGTGCAGGTTAAGTGAATTGACCATGCTAAATTGTCAATAGCGTTCAAGAATGTGTGGGCTAGGTGCATTAGTCACGGGTAAATGTAGAGCAATAGGGTCTGGGTAGGTTACTCATTGGAGGGTCGGTGTGGACCTTGGTGGGCCAAAGGACCGATTTACACACTTTAAGGGTTCTATTAACTCCTTTCCAACCTGCATTTAGCTTATAATATGGATGGTTCCAGTGCTTAAGGAGGTCCTTCGATCCATCATGTCTGTTCTGGTTCTCTGCAAGAGCAGACCGTCCAGTGCAACTCCCTGCCTTTTCCTCATAGCTTTGTAAATATTTCCTTTTCAAGTAATCATAGAATTCTCTTTCAAAAATAAGTACCAGATAGTCTGAATGCTAACATCAGCCTGTCTGAATTCACAAGATAAATAGCAAAATGGTTAACAAGCTGGTTACAAAACAGGAAACAGATGGTGCTAAGGGGAGCTGCTCAACTTGGCAAAATATAGGAAATGATTTTCTATAGGGATTAGTACAGGGACCACTGTTGTTCCCAATATAAGTGAATTGATCTAGAGCCATGAAGTAGAAGTGGGATCTCTCAGTTTGTGAACAACTCCAACAAGAAGAAAGAATGTGACCAACCACAAGAAGACAATAGTGAACTTACAGAATGGCTGTGTCACTTGCAAATTCATTTGAATATATCTGTAACATTTGGCTGAATTGTTTTGGGTGCATGTGAGATTAATAGAGGGACTCTCACTGCAAGGCCTGGTGAAATGTCTTGCCAGATCTCACCATATCCACGTCATTAACCAAATCTACCCCTATGGCAATATTTGTGTTCACCACTTGCAGGATATCCGATGAAAGACCCTATCACCTGAGCCATACTTAAAAGGCTTGCTGTTCACCCAGACTATAGCTGGCACTCTGAGGCTGCCCTGCTCATTCACATACAGATTCTGAACTTGTCAGAGAAGATGTGGATGGTGCCGTGATTTTCCGTCTGTGCTTAGACCCTGCTGCAGTCTGTGGAAGCAAGATGAACAAGGCGTATACAGGGCAGTGGATAACGCTGACACCATCGCTGCTCACCCTACAATGTCCCTGTTCTTTCCTCGACCTCTATGTGTAATTGGACTGTGGTGGACAGTGATGCCTGGGGCAGGGACGTACATAACCAGCAAGGCCCAATGCATTAGAATGGTCAGGGATTAGAAACCCCATACCACCATACCTTGTAGAGTGCATGGGTCTGTGTGTAATGTTGTTTCCCATTAGAGGACCTCATCTTGGGGAGTCCTGCAGACACAGCCCTCACAGTTCAAGACACTTGTCCTTTCCACTTCCAGCCCCATCTATTTTCTTTCCCAACACACACTTTTGACTTAAGCACAATGGAGGCTGACATTAAGTGCTGTTCAGCCAGTGGCTTACAAAACTGGGAAGATATAACTATCAGGAAAAACTGAAGATGTTTGAGTTCTTTTCTTTGAAAAACTGAAGGCAGAGAGTGGGCTAATAGATGGTTTGGATAATGAAAGGGTTTGATACCCTGTGCATCAATACATTCTTTCCACAATGGGAGTCTGAAAGCAAAATATATAAAAATATAAATTCATAGATCCAGTTAGGGTTTTCAAGGAAATTTCTTCAGTCAAAGTGTGATAAGAATGTGGAATGTGTTACCACACGGCCCGTCTCCTGACACATTCCTGATGAAGGGCTTATGGTCGAAACATCGACTGTCCTATTCCTCAGATGTTGCCTGACCGGCTGTGCTTTTCCAGCACCACATTTTTCAACTCAAGAAAATAAAGGAGTTGCATTTACATCGTGGCTTTTCTGAATTCAACAATTCGCATTTATATAGCTACTTGTATGGAAAAGCACCCAAAGGCACCGCACAGGAGCATTATCAAACAAAATTGACACCCAGTGTGAAAGCAGATATTACATTGGAAGCACCATCCAGGTAAATTGTTCATTCTTTTCTTGCTTGCACTGGCTACCCTAAAGCACCCAGATACACTGCACCTTCAGTTGGATAACCAACCCTACCATATCCAGATACACAGAAACATAGAAGATCGGAGCAAGCATAGGCCATTCGATCCCTCAAGCCCACTTTGCCATTCCTTATGATCATGGCTGATCATCGAGCCCAATACATTAATTTCACATCCACCATGCCCCTCCAAATTCCTTGATCCCTTAGCCACAGGAGCTCTAACAACATCCTTCTTGAAAACATTCAATATGTTGGCCTGAACCATTTTCTGTGATAGGAAATTCCACAGGCTCACCACTCTCTGGATATGGAATTTTTTTCTTCATCTGAGCCCTAAAAGATTTACTCTTTATCCTTAAACTATGACCCCAGTTCTGGACTCAATGACCATGGGGAATGTGCTTCCTGCATCTAACCTTTCTACTCCTTTTAGAATTTTATACGCTTCTATGAGATGCACTGTACCCTCAGTTGAACACCGCCTACCCTACCATACTCAGACACATTGCATCCTCCATCTGGCCAAACCAATCCTACTGTACCCAGACTGTGCTGAGATATATCTGAACAGTGCTGTTTCAGAAAACAAAAATGACTGTCATTGCTTTATTTATTTCAGTGGAGGTTGACAGTGCCCACAAGGAGTTGGAGCAACAGCTGAGCAACTTTGAACGGGATAAAGAGCTATTGCAACAGAAACTGAATCAAGTTGAGCAGGAGGCCAAGCGCTCACTGAACAATGAGAAGCTGGTCCATGATGAGGACATTGAATGTCTCCGGAAAGAAAAGGCATGACTTGAAGAAGTAGCAATAGCGAAGTTGAACTTTCCACTCATGATACACACAGTCTACTCTATCTGCCCTATGTAACAGACTAGCAACCTATTTAATTTCCTTCCACATAAATTAACCCAAAAGTAACATTCGTTTTGCTGTGTGAAAATTTTGTTCGTGAGTAAGTCCAAGGACATGCGTGCAATTGGCAATCAATACTTAGTCGCGTGCAGGGGAAGGAT
Organism: Hemiscyllium ocellatum; assembly: GCF_020745735.1. Taxonomy (NCBI): domain Eukaryota; kingdom Metazoa; phylum Chordata; class Chondrichthyes; order Orectolobiformes; family Hemiscylliidae; genus Hemiscyllium; species Hemiscyllium ocellatum. Next base: position 75,942,782 of record NC_083413.1, read on the forward strand.
GGCCTCGCAGTTTTATCACTGGAATGTTAATCCAGAGACCCGGGTTAATGTCCTGGGCACAATGACCACCAATCGATTGTCGGAAAAACCCACCTGGCTCACTGATGTCTTTCAGGAAAGGAAACTGCCACCCTTACCTGGTCTGGGTGACACCCGACTCCAAACCCACAGCAATGTAGTTGCTCTCTGGGAAGGGCATTAAATGCTGACCTCGCACTCCTCCTGTGGATGGATTTAAACAAAGCAATAAGCCTTTACGCCACTTAGCCTGAAACAGGGTTTGAAATTGTCACATGTAGCATTCCAAACAAAGATGAAGTCTGTAAAAGGATTGACTAAGTGTGTCTATGTAAATTTGTTGAATCAAAAGTCTGATGTTGAACTTTCTAAGGGTGGGGGTTATAGATATTGTCAACTGGCTCCTGACTGACATACACCATTCCGTGCTCCCTCCAGGAGATCCTACGCCTTGAGCTGACCTCCGAGAGGGATGAAGCCATTCAACGCTTTCAACTTGAACGTGAAGACCTGGCCACCCGCTTTGCAGAAGAGAAAGAGGAGCTAACTGAAGAAATCCTCAGTTTACAAAAGGAGAGGGACGAGAGTCTGATCCAGGCAGAGAGCCAGAAACAGCAGGTAAAGAACATGTTGGTGTCTTTAAACATCCTCATGCAAACTACAAGATATTCCACGGGGATTGTAGTACAGAGCTGTGTAATGTGCAATACTTGGAGACAGTCCATGGAACTGAAGTGTGGGACTATATTCCCCAAGCATCATGTTCTAAAAATTGAAGTGATGTTACACAGATTACAGAGGATAACACATGTGGTTAAAGGAGGAAAGGTCACATTTTTCCACACGGCGAAGGGGAGGATTTATAGCAAGGAGGCACTCCGGTTGCAGATTGGTTTTGGCAGATCCCTGACAGCTTCCTTCTGCCACCTCTCTAGCCTGCTGCATAGAATGTAAATTGGTTGGACTGGGGTCTTCCAGATTGGAATCACAAGCATTCCAGCAGTCTTGCCGTGTGATAGTTAAAGCTTCCCACTGACACTCAGCTCCTAAACTGCACCTGCTATTTGCTTGTGGTTGGTAAAACAGCTCCATATGTGTGCTGATGTTATTGTTTAATTGAATCCCTCTGCCGCACTTTAATTGACCCCCGATGAGATAATTATGAGCCAAGACTGCAGTTTCCTTTGTAAATGTAACACTTTATTCTAGTTTAATTTAATGACCAGTCAGAGGCTGATTCTTTCAATCTCTTGTGTGAAGAGCGGAGGTGATGGCCGAGTGGTATTATTGATAGACTATTATCCCAGGACACGCAGCCAACATTTTGGGGACCCATGTTCAAATCCTGCCTCAGCAGCAGATGGAACTTGAATTCAATAAAAATGAAGTATCTAGAATTAAGAATCTACTGATGATCATGGAATGATTGTTGGAGGGGAAAGCTAATCTGGTTTACTAAAGTCGTTCCGGGAAGGAAATCTGCCGTCCTCACCTGGTCTGGCAATGTGGTGTACTGTGAAGTGGCCTAACAAGCCAGTCAGTTGGAGGGACAGCCAATAAATGCTGGCCAACCAATGACACCCATGTCTTACAAATGAATAAATTGTGAATTTTTTTTGCGCTGTTGGCAACATCTCTTAAAGGATTATTGTGCAGAAAAATAAACCCATAATATGAATCAGAGAACCCCAGCCCTGTTTGCATGACTCCCGTGCACAATCAATGCCTGCATGAACCCAACTGGCTTTGCCACCTTTGATGAGCTCCATTGCTTATCTGTCCAGTTATTAGATTAGATTTTTTTTTAGATTAGATTACTTACAGTGTGGAAACAGGCCCTTCGGCCCAACAAGTCCACACCGACCCGCCGAAGCGCAACCCACCCATACCCCTACATTTACCCCTTACCTAACACTACGGGCAATTTAGCATGGCCAATTCACCTGACCTGCACATCTTTGGACTATGGGAGGAAACCGGAGCACCCGGAGGAAACCTATGCAGACACGGGGAGAACGTGCAAACTCCACACAGACAGTTGCCTGAGTCGGGAATTGAACCCGGGTCTCAGGCGCTGTGAGACAGCAGTGCTAACCACTGTGCCACCGTGCCGCCCACTTATTCCAGGGAAAACAACATCTGCTGCACAGATGTAAGGTGTAATGTCACATTCCACATGGAAGGTTATTTTCCCTGGAATAACTGGACTGATTCTGCCCAGAGATAGGGGCAGAGTTTATTGCCAAATTTTCGATAAATCACATAGGGCAGTTCACTGAACAAGCGATGGACAGGTAGACACTGAAGGTAAGGATGGGAAGGGGGGAGATGGAGATTTCATTTTTTTTTAAGGAGTGCTGCGGTTAGCTGTCTTGCTGGGAAAACAGCTCAAGTATACAGGGGAAACTCATTGAAGAGATGAAGGTAGTTAAAATGGTTCTAAATTGTTCAAACAAACTTGGGAAGAAGTTCCAGGAATTTGTAGGTGGCTATGGGTTGGAGTCAGGGTTCAGACAAAGACCTGGGAGCTGAGAAAGTCAGAAAGTCACTGACTCTGTTTTGGGAGAAACCACCAGGGGCTTGGAAGTAGCTTGGTCACATCAATACTTCAGTCCAACTGAGACAATAGAAGAGGGTTGAGATCTCACAAGCAAAACCTGTTTCATGGAAACTGAGCAAGATTAAAACTCATGGCGAGAAAGCCATGGGCAGCACTAGCACAGTAAAGCTACCTGTCTGAGAGCAGAGGCCGTACTTATGAATACTGAGTCCAATTTCAGAGTCCAACTGATCTTCGACCCAGTGCAGAAGGTGATCAATCAGAACAGAAGCACTTTTTGAAGCAGTTAGTGGCATAACAGCTTTTGAGAGGGTACCTTGCGGCCAGATTGACATTACTGAAGAATTGTAATCCCTTGTGAAGCCTAATGAGATCTGGTGCCCCGTCATGTTAGTAATATCTGGGAAAGATGCTGAGAAATCTGTGGGATCTGTCTTGATCACATTTGATTTATGCTGAGGGTGTTCAAGCATATATAACCACCTTTAATCCATTTTCTGGGCTTTAGTATTACATTACTGTTCTAACTTGTAAAGTATTGTTCATTCAAAATAATGGAATCATGTGGTTTTAGTCTAAAGTTCCCTGGAGACACCAAATTTTTATCTACATTAGAAATTACAGGTTACAGCTCCTTAAACAGATTGTTAAGTTTTAATATGATGGTCTGTTGTGGAATCATTACAATACTTCCAGTGTTGCACGCAGTCTCTGTCGACATCCCCTCACACACTTTTGGTAGACATTGACTCTGCAACGACTTGTTCCTTTCCAGGATGAATAGAAGTACAGGTGGATTGACATAATGACTTACTGCTCTGGGAAACTGGGAAGTATGGTCGTTCATCAGACTTGAGGGTCATCCCAGTTTGGTTACAGCTACCCACTGGAACACCATTTGCACCTTTAGTCCGAAGGAATGTTAGTCAAAAGCAAGTCTAATGTGACTAATGATAGAATTACCATCTGATAACATTGCTGCATTGATGAAGCTGCAAATTGTTTGATAGGAATGGCTGTCCACCATCCATCAGGGCTGGAGCTGTTGTGATGTGGAAATGTCATCCATCCAACTGGTTACAAAAGTACGGCTATCAGTTATACCAGATGCTCTTTTTCTTTCTGTGCGGTCATCTATTCTTTTTCTTGGTCAGTCTGCCTAATGAATCAAGCTCCCTTATAACCAGCTGAGCAGATGTATTTCTTTTCTAAGGCCTTGTGTCTCAAGGAATCCGAGAAAAATATCCTGTCGGAGAAACTCAGTCAGGCCCAACGTGAACTTGGCAACGTGAACATGGAAATCGATCGGGTGAAACGGGAGTTACACAGTCGGCAAGAGCAGGACAAGGTGACAATCAGCCTCGGGTTGCTTTCCTAATGCATCGTTTTCTTCTTTTCAAAGTGAATTAACATTGAAGCCAAGACTACACTGTAGAGTGACTTGAAAATGATTAATCTCCTGCATCTTCTCCTTTTCACCCAGAGCACCATTAACAACCTTAATGCTGAGCTGAAGACCTTCCGAGGTCAGTTTGAGGAAGCTGTGGCCTCCCATGAGAGAGAGGTCAAAAGTCTGAATGAGCAGCTTAAAGACTTATCACGGCAGAGAGAAGGAACTCTCAGGGAGGTAGGCTCAATCATTTATCTGCCTTTCCTTTCTCAAAGTCAAATTTGAGTGTGATTGAATGGATTCCTAATGTTTCTGGATGTCTCTCTGCTGCTGCACTATAACAACACGCACAGTTTGTCTGAAGCAATAGCCTTTCATAGCAATCTCATTCAGAGTCGCACAGATCAAGAGGAAAGAAGAAGCCATAAATTTTCCATCATTAGCAAAGTAGTGTATCAAAGTAGTGTATGGCTCAAGTTTCCACTCCTGAGCACAAATCAGAAAATTTCCTGGCTTGTCATAGTGATCTCAGGAGAAACTCCCTCAAGTGGCTTGATGTTCATTCCAGAGAGTGAAGGTGAAGGATGGAATGGAGCCCAGTGCTCCAAGACGCAGATTGGAGGTAACCGCAGTGGCTGTTTAATACCATGCTGGGTTGTATTAAAAGGCCCAGTTTGGTTCATAGGGATGTGTGTCAATTGTGTATTAAATATTACTCCCTGTAGCTCTCATCTCTCTCATTTTATTACCCTCCACAACATTCCTTATTCTCCTTCCATGTCTCCATGCCATAATAATGCCAGACCATGGCTTCAAGCCAGGCAAATGTCTCCTTGTAGCACCCAAGTCCACTTCATGCTAACTCATGCCAACCCAGGTCATCCATGCACCATCCTTTGCCCTTGCACTTTTCATGCCGATTCACCCAATATTCACCATGGGCGGACCTCAGGAACCATGTTAATGAAATAAAATAGTGGCCTGAATATCAACTACAGATTTTGTAATTGTAAAATAATGCCACCACTCTTAAAAGTCAAATTGAAGCATTTAAACCCTTCAAGTACTTAATCCCATATCAAAACAGAATTTGCTCATAACCCCATATTAAAGGTAGCTAGTTCTTCAATAACTTTTTTGAACTATCGATTAAGCTCTGTACATAGGATCTTGCTGAGATGGTGACAAATTATGGAAAGAACCAAGCATCAATAATGACATTTAGATAGCTCTTAGTGTCGGATCAACAAAGAATCATTATAGAGTCGAAAAGTGTGGTGCTGGAAAAGCACAGCCGGTCAGGCAGTATCCAAGGAGCAGGACAGTCGATGTTTCTGGCATAACACCTTCGTCAGGAACGTACGTGGGCGGGGCAGGGGGCGCAGGGGTGGAAGGGGACTGAGCGATTAATAGGAGAGTGGGGGTCTGAAATAGATGTCTGTGTTGAGTCGGTTACCAGAGATTGAGACGGAGAAATCCAGGAAGGGGAGGGTGGTTTCTGAGATGTTCCAGGTGAACTTGAGGTCAAGGTGGAAGGTGTTAGTGATGTCCACTTCCCACATCTCTGCCCTTGAACCTCACCCCTCCAAATGCAACAAGGATAGAACATCCCCTGGTCTTACTTTCTACCTACTAATCTCCAGATACAGTGCATTATCCTCCGCCATTTCCGCCACCTACAATCAAACTCCACCACTAGAGATATATTTCCCACCCCATCACTGCCTGCATTCCACAGAGAACATTCTCTCTGCAACTCCCTTGTTAGTTCCATGCCCCCTACCAACCCACCCTCCACTCCAGACCCTTCCCTTGCTGCCACATGAGTGTAAAATCTGTGCCCACACCTTCCTCCTCACCTCCATCTATTGTCCTAAAGGATCTTTCAAACATTCGGGAGAGATTTTCCTGCACACCCAAACAACTCATCTACTATGTCCTTTGCTCTTGAAGTGGGCTCCTCCACATTGAGGAGACAGGTCAGCAGCTTGTGGAGCATTTCAGGGAACATCTTGCACCAAACAAACCCACTGCCTTGTGGCCAACCATGCCACAAAGGACATGTAAATCCTGGACGTCCTCCATGGCCAAATCCAAGCCACCCGATGATTGGAGGAAGGACGCCTCATCTTCCGCCTTGGGATCCTTCAACCACACGGCATCAACATCGACTTCACTATTTTCTAAATCTCTCCTCCCCCCACCTCATCATAGATCCAACCCTCCAACACTCCCACTTGACCTATCCAACCTGTCCATCTTCCTTCAAACCTATCTGCTCCACCCTCCCTACCTATCAAATCAGCTCCCCCCCCCCCACCCCCTCCACCTGCATCTACCTATCACCTTCTCAGCTAAACTCTTCCCAGCACCACCTCCACCCCACTCTTTATCTCTCAGCCACCTTCAACCACCTCCCCCCGCAACGTTCCTGATGAAGGGCTTATGCCCGAAACGTCGCCTGTCCTCCTCCTCGGACACTGCCTGACCTGCTGTGCTTTTCCAGTGCCATACTTTAAACTCTGACTCTCCAGCATCAGCACTTTCGCCATTATGACAGATAAAAAGGATTTTCTTCAAGTTTCACTAACAGGATGGTTTGTCTTTGTTAAATTTTAGTTTCAAAAACAGGGATTTAAATACCATAATAGCTGGAGTTTTTCAACTCTCATGAATGCCATCAGGCTGTGTTTTTTTCAATAAACTTTAAAGTGCTGGGGCTTAAATAACTTGAGAGCTTAATGATTTTATGGGTGGCACGGTGGCACAGTGGTTAGCACTGCTGCCTCACAGCGCCAGAGACCCGGGTTCAACTCCCGCCTCAGGCGACTGACTGTGTGGAGTTTTCACGTTCTCCCCGTGTCTGCGTGGGTTTCCTCCGGGTGCTCCGGTTTCCTCCCACAGTCCAAAGATGTGCAGGTCAGGTGAACTGGCCATGCTAAATTACCCGTAGTGTTAGTTAAGGGGCAAATGTAGGGGTAGGGATATGGGTGGGTTTCGCTTCGGCGGGTCAGTGTGGACTTGTTGGGCTGAAGGGCCTGTTTCCACACTGTAAGTAATCTAATCTAATCTATAACATACATAACCAACCTTTCAAGAGCATTTATATCTCCTCCATGAATTTGTGACGCTCATACTATTGGATAATGTCCATCCTACGTTGCTACACAGAGGAAGGCGAAATATAAACCATCAGACCATGCTGAAACAGCTAAGAAAGAAATTGAAAGAAGTTCTTGTCAGGTTTGGTTTTAATGATCATGCCCGCTGATATTGTCAATTTATCGGGCAACTCCTTTGGAGTCTACTACATTGAGGATTTTGCAGGATCACATTGTGCAACTTCCATCGCTGTTGCACTTGGCCATAGAAACTCTCGGCCATTTTTACAGAGACTGAGGGGGGAAGGGGCTGGATAATAGCTCTTAGTCCTCCATTATCTTAAGCTATGCTTCCACCAGGATCTGTGTGGGACCATCAGTATTGACCCTTCCAGATCTTTACACAGTATGGGATGGGAGCAGGGAAAATTGTAAGCTTGGATGGCATGGACCTAATGATGATACAAACAAGTAGCCCCATGTCGAATGACTTGATAAACTAGCTAGTCTTCTGTCCTTTCCTTTCCCAGTGGTCTCGTGCTAATTCAAACAGAATCTTTTTGCCATTGCTAGAACAGTATTACTTAGGCAGGTTGGTAAACTCTTACCCCTCCCCCTTAAACCTGATAGAAACTTTTAAACAAGCAGGTAATTTGTATCTGACACAGTTAGGAGCCCATTTGTCTGATTGTTGGGTCTGGTGCAAACTCGGTATAATGCCATCCCTACTCACTCATATTTGAAAGTCATTTATCAAAGCCCTAAGAACCTTTTCAACTTTGATTTATTGTTGAAGTATCCATCAGAGAGAAATGTTCAGAGTAATTGCTGTCTCAAAGTACACCCTTGTACATAAGCACAGCTCAATGATCAAACAGAATTTTCTTTCGACCTTTGTAAAGACATGAAATGCTACGTGAAAATATCTCTTCAGTCGGGACCTCCCTTTCTTTTTCTTCATTGTGGATGTGCCTACACCAGATGGACAGAGCCATTAAGGAAGCAGCTCACTGCCACTTTCTCAAGAGTAATTAGGGATGGGAATTAAATTTGGCTTTGCTCGTGATATCCATATCCCATGAATGAATAAATACAAAATAGAGCAGCTACTTACACCCATGTGCTCTCCCAGCCATCAGAGTTGCTTTCTTCACATTGTGTATTAGCAGTTCCAAGGGTCTAGTTTGAGTTGAGTTTGGCTTCATAGCTGATCAACAGTTGGTAATACTCTTGTGACTGCACACTTTGATTTATCCACTTGTAACACAGAGGCTACCAATCACTGAACCTTCACACTTTCTAGTCTGCACACTTCACACAATCTAGTCTCCTGCATTCGCGGTTCACAAGGTGGTCTCCTCCACATTGAGGAAACGAAGCAGAGGCTGGGTGACCACTTCGCAGAACATCTACGTTCTGATCGGAAAAAAAGACCCTGAGCTTCCAGTTGCCTGCCATTTTAGCACACCACACTGTCCCCTGGCCAACACCTCTGTCTCGGGCTTGCTGTAGTGCTCCAGTGAAGCTCAGTGCAAGCTGGAAGAACAGCATCTCATTTTTCACCTGGGGACCCTGCAGCCTTCAGGACTCAATATCAACTTCAATAACTTTTAGGCTTTAGCTCTCCTATATCCTTACCCCAACCCCCACAATCAGGCCTTGTTATCACATAGTTTGCTATTGCAACCACCCATTTTTAGCCACTCATAATTTCTATTTACAGCTATTCACCCTCCTAGCCGAATCGCTATCCATTACTTTGTCTGTCTAACTGTTCTTCCCTCTCTATGGACTCTCCCTACTTATCGTTTACTTCTTATCACCTCCCCTACCCTATCTTCTGCATATAAACCGATGTTTTCCCAGCTGCCATCAGTTCTGAGGAAGGGTCACTCGATCTGAAGCATTGACTCTGATTTCTCTCCACAGATGCTGCCAGACCTGCTGAGCTTTTCCATCAACTTACTTTTTTGTCTCTGATCTACAGCATCTGCAGCTCTTTCAGTTTTTAATTCACATTTTCTGCAGCAAGGCTAATATATTTTTTAAGAAAACTAAGAGTTGCGCCCTTTACAAAGAATGCCAACAGAACAAATTTTCCGATAACATAAAGCGAGATAAAGATGTGAACGTGGAGCAAATTCAGCCCCTTGATGTTGCTCTGCCATTCAATAAGTTCATGATGATCTGATCATAACCTGTAAAGACGGTGTCTTTTTATGTCTCTGTACTTTTGATTGTGAAATGAAATAGAAAAGAATTGTTTTAAAAAACAAGGATTAATGAAGCACGATTGAAGGTCTTGAAAGCAAATAACCTGAAATTCATTTTGTGTACCTTTTACACAGCTGCTGGTTCCAGCAGCAATAGATAGTTTGCAGACGAGCTGGATTCAAGGTCTTCGTACTAACGATGAATCAGCTGGGAGCTGGTGTGTGTACTAGCAGTGTTGATGACAAAGGCCTTCTGCCTGATAATAACGTTTGATTGGTTCCAATGCAGCTGAACAGCTGGGGGCTGTGAACGAGATAGGGAATATGCATTTGGTCTCCACCATCTCTCTGTTCTTCACAGTAAAAAAATACACTGTAAGCCTGAAGAAAATTTCAATTGCTGTTCGCTGTGACTTTTAATTAATAAGCCCGAGATCTTTTGTGAGGGTGAACCAGTAACCATGTTCCTCCTGTGAACAAGTGAAATCGTTGGAAGAAGTCAGATCGAGAAGCCGCATTCCGATCAGCACAAGCAGCACCTCAGCAAATCCTGTGAACAGGGACCACTGAACTGTTTTCCCAGTTTCTCCTTCCTCCCAATAGCACCCTTTATTTTCTCATATGTATGTCTGTCTGTATGTATGTAAGGGGGAGTTTATAAGGGGGTTAGAGTTTTAACTGGTACTGTTATATGCCAACACCTCATAATTGTTTATCTGCAGTAAAAATCGATTTAAATGTAATCAATAGTAATTCTTGTTCATTGCAGAAAACTGAATCTAAAAGATGGATAAACTGGGGACTTTCAAAATATTTAACTTTTGTGATGAATCCAGAAATGCAAAGGCTCAATTTTCAATGCGCTACCCCATGAGGTATAATATACACATTTCCATTCCACATTTCCACTCACCCCTGATGACCTACCATAGAGTCATACAGCATGGAAAACAGACTCTTCAGTCCAACTAGTGCACACTGACCACATTCCCAAACTGAACTCGTCCCACTTGCCTGCATTTGGCCCATATCCCTCCAAACCTTTCATATTCATGTATTTATGCAAATATCTCTAAGAATCTATCTACCTCTGTCTTAAAAATGTTGAAAGATTGTTTCCACCAGAGAGTCATAAAGTCATACAGCATGGAAGCAAACATTTTGGCCTAACTCATTGGTGTCGATCCAGTTTTGTAAACTGAACTAGTCCCATTTATTTGGCACACATCCCTCTAAACCCTTCCTATCCATGTACCTGTCTGAATGCCTTTTAAATGTTGAAATTGTACTCACCTGTACCACTTCCTCTGGCAGCTCATTCCATATACCACCCTCTCTGTGAAAAAGTTGCCCCTCAGGTACCCTTTTAAATCTTTCCCCTCTCACCTTAAACCTATGTTCTCTAGTTTTGAACTCCTCTGCATGGGACTATTCACCTTATGCATGCTCCTCATGATTTCATAACTTCTACAAATTCACCCCTCAACCACCGATACTCCGGGGAAAACGTCTCTGATAATGTAAAGCCTCCAGTTTCATTAATATCCTTGTAAGTCCTTTCTGCACCCTTTTTAGTTTAATAACGTTCTTCCTATAGCGGAATGACCAAAATTGTACGCAGTACAGTCCTTTCTGCTATTATGTGATAGCTGTGTTCTTGTGCAATCGTGCACTATAGAAAATCATACAATAAAAATAACAGGGCTTATTAAAAAAAATAGGGTTGGGATAGCCCACCAAAAATATCCCTCGAAATCTAAACAAATATAGTAGTTAGCCTTGCACTAAGGATAGCACTGTTTAAATAGATGTTAAATTCATATCTAATAATGAAATAATACAGCACATTTAGCACTTTACCCTGAAAAGGTTTGAAGGTAACTTAATGGAGTGAAGGAGGGTGGTGTTGAGGTCGCTATGTTATGAAGACAGGCGTTGAGGGTCACCACCATCATCACCTTCAGGTGCAGTTGGGGTTACAGGGTTAGGACAAAAAATAATTAATTCAGAAGTGGATGGTTGTGGTTCACTGTCTTCTGAGTCAATTGACCATGTGAGGTCGATGCAGAGACTGTTGGCATAAATATTCTATTCCTCCAAGCACCATGACACTAAAAATGTTGGGGATAGAATCACAAGACAGTGAACACACTTAAGTGAAAGTTCACATTTTACAAACAGCGTTCACCTATTCATTATTCATGTTACAGCCAATTCACTGAAGAAGAGACTGTACTTCAAGTGTGCCTTTGTCTTGTACAGCCATAACATGATGTCCCAACTCCTGTACTTTATGCTCTGATCGACGAAGACAAACAGGACAAGTGCCTTCTTCACCTCACTGTCTCCATGCAACTCCACTTTCAAAGAACTATGTACCTGCACCCCCTCAGTCCCTCTGTTCAGCAACACTCCCCAGAGCCACCCAATTAACCGTGTAACTCCTGTCCTGCTTTGTCTTACCAAAATGCATCACTTCACATTTAAACTCCATTTGCCACTCTTTGGCCCACTAGCCCAGTTCATCAGGACCCCTTGTATTCCTAGATAAGCAACTTCACTGTCCACTGTACCACCCACAACTTATTAACCATGTCTCCTATATTCTCACCCAAATATTCACATAAACGCTGAACAACACCACCACTGGAAGAGAGTTCAAAAGACTCATGATGTGTGAGAGAAACAAATTCACTTAATCTGTTTTAAATGGGTCATCGCTGATATTTCAACAGTGATCACTATTTCTAGATTCTCCTATGTGGGAGACATCCTGTCTACATCTATCCCATTAAGACCACTCAAGGATCTTGAACATTTCAATCAAGTCGCCTCTTCTAAACTCCCGTGGACAGAAGACTAGCCTGTCCTGCCTCTCCTCACAAGGCAACCCACGTGTTGCAGCCAATGGTCTGGTAAACTTTCCCTGAGCTGCTTCAAACACATTTAGATCTTCCCTTAAATAGGTGACTAGTGCTGTGCGTAGTACTACAGATGCAATCTCACCAGTCCTCCCAGTGTTTGGCATCATAGGAAGTACACCCATTCCTCTGTATGTGTGAGAGTTCTCTTTATGAGAACCCTCACAAATGATCATGATTTGGAGATGCTGGTGTTGGACTGAGATGTGCAAAGTTAAAAATCACACAACACCAAGTTATAGTCCAACAGGTTTAATTAGAAGCATTAGCTTTCAGAGTGCTGCTCCTTCATCAGGTGGTTGTGGAGTATAAGATTGTAAGACAGAATTTATAGCAAAAGTTTACAGTGTGATGTAACTGAAATTATATATTGAAAAAGACCTGGATTGTTTGTGAACCCTCTCATCTTTTAGAAGGACCATGTTGGTTTCAGTTCTTTCATATGTAAATTGCAAAGGTTCACTCACTTTAACAGTTAGTATCATGTTGACCCAGATACTACATTGCAAGTATGAGGTGTTCTGTGTGAGACTGTCTATGCCCCAATGGTCAGACTGATTCTAATTTTAAAAAAGGGATTTACAGAATCTTACATGGATTCATGCAGTTTTTGAGCAGCGCTCCAAAAGCAAATGCTTCCAAATAAACCTGCTGGACTATATCCTGGTGTTGTGTGATTTTTAACTTCCCACAAATGATGAAATTCACGAGTGCAGAGCTTGTTAAAAATACAGGATAAAAAATCATGGATCTGTGAGTTTGCTCACGTTTGTTGAATTTTGTTGCTATTTCATTTTTGGCGCTCACACATTCGCAGGATTTACTGCATGTGATTGGACTGGTGAAAGTGTGGAGGAGGTATCCCAAGATGTTGCTAGAAATTGATCATTTTAAAGAGGAGGAAATGTGGGATCATGCGGGTTTGCGTTCTTTTGAACAAGGAAAGCTGTTGGGAGATTTAATGGAGGGACATAAAATTGTGAGGAGCCTAGACAGATTGAGCAGGAAAACCCTGGTCTTCTTAGCAGAGAGGTCAATAAAGGGGGATGAGGGATTGGGCATAGTCTTAATGTCATTTGTGGAAGGCTTACAGAGAATTTTAGAAGCGTTTTGACTCAGCATGTGGTAGGAATCTCGAATTCACTACCCAAAACAGTGGTACTGGCAGAAATTGCCATCATTGTGGAAACCTTATTAAATATACAGTTGAAGTGTACAGAACTACAGAGCAAGAATTGGAAAGTGAGATTAGGCTGACTAATCTTTTTTAGCTTGACATAAACACAATGGGCCTAATGCCCATCTTCTGTGCTTTGCTTTTATGATTCTGTAAAATGATCAGTCTGCTTAAACTGGTACTTTCGCTAAATGAGATTTGCATCAACTCTTAAACCAACTATTCCAGTTTCCCAGAAGGAGCAATACATAGCCAGGACAGTACACTGTAAGGTCACTGGTGCACAACAACTTACTTGCAGTCTTTAGGGGCATAAGTCACTTGAAATTGTCAGTCTTCCAAGGTCCCCTCATGAATTCCCACAAGTAAATGTCCACCCTAGTCTTGATGAAAGCTACTCGATATATTTGGCCTCCGTTACAAAACAGACTCGAAACGAGCTCACCAGGAGCTGAAAGCTAGGACAGCATACCCAATCCTATCCTTTACCTTTCAAGTATAACCTTTCTTCGAAGCACTTGACGCCACAAAGCTGCGTTTGTGGTCTGGAAGCACAGCCAACCAGGCAATGTCGTAAACCAGCACTCCAGTATTTTCAGGAGCATGCATTGACTACAGATGTGGCTACCCAGGAAAGGGTTAAAATGGTTGGCACTGAATGAAAAGAAAAACAAATCCATTAAACCATGTCCAATTATTTTTGTTGGCAGTTTTGCCAACCTCCAAGACTGATGTATGGACCACACAGCTGATTGCTTTCTCAATGGTGATTACATTTGCTTGTATACATGCCCTTATAGATGAGGTGCTCAAGTTAATTCTTTTGTTTACGCTTTACCTTTTTATTATATGGGAAGTTGGTTGAGTAACATATTCCTATTTCCACCCAGAAAAACCAAATCTGCTTGGCGCCAGCCAAGACTCTGCTTATCTCAGAGGGAACAATAAAGTTTTTATAGCTCGTTTCGCACTGGGAATAATCTGAGAACGGAGTATTTATTTTATAAATGTGGAAAAGTGGTTGCAGCTGCTATAGAAATGTCTCTTTGAGTTGTCAAGCTATTGTAACAATGGAGGGGACATATATTTGTTGATTTGGAAACTTGAGGCTAGTGCAGAAATGGGAAACCTGTTCAAATGAAAGTTAATGGCACGCGTTTGGCTTCATTCTCAGGTCCTGAGGACAAATATAAGAATCTTATTTTTGCAATTATCGATCTGGCATTTCCAAGACAAATATAAGAGCACACCACATGGCCGTGTTGTTATTCAAAGCTATTCACAGTGGAATGAAATGAAAAGGTGTCACACCAGAATCTACATTCAAACTTGGGGATTTTTGTTCCTGCTTGGCGTTTAGTTTGTTCAAAGTTTATGTACCGAAGGCACATACAGTGCTAAAGACGTTACATTTGGTCTCAGCCCTGCAGAGAGAGAAGCTGCAAAACAGTAATTCAGCACGTAACTGCAAATGGAGAAGCAGAGCTGCCTTCAGTAAATAAGGGCAGGTGGTGCTGCGCAACAGCACCCTGAAGGAAAACAGAAGATGCGAGAAACACTCAGCAGGTCAGGCTGCCTCCAGAGAGAGAGAGAAGCGAAACAGTCAATGTTTTAGGTCAATGAGCTCTTTGGTACTGTTGAAGTTTCTGACAAAGCTAAGCTCCCACTGTTTGGAGGGCATAAGGTTTCCATTGACATTTCTCTCAGCAAAAATGAATGTATTCAAGGAACTAAGGAGGAAAACTTGAGAGAAGAAGAATAAAATATATTTAAAATTAGCCTTTCTGAAGTTATTGGCTAGCATTTCATTGCTTCTACTGATAGACCAGCTCTTCCAAATCATCTACTGATATCGAGAGACATAGTGAAGACTTTCTACCTCTCCTTCAAGATCTTGTCATCTAATTCTCTTCAAGAACCACAATATGTTCCTAGCTGAAATCTCCTCCCATTTCTGTTTACTGAGCGTTTGCACCAAACATCCTTTTCCTCGGTGAATTTAAGCTGAACCTTAACCCCAACCCAGTTTTGTCTTGTTGTATTTATCTATCCTTTAACCTTGACTGCTACATGGACTCTAATCCAGATCACTGCAGGGTCACCTTTACCAGCAGAGCCATCTCTGAGCATTTTTTCATTCCTCTCCCTTCAAGTTTACCTGATAAATTCAAGTTTATGATACATGCAAAAGCAGATGCTGGAGACTGGAAATAAAAACAGAAGATATTAGAGAAACTCAGCTGGTTTGACAGCATTTGTGCAGACTTACTTGTGCAGTCACACTTAATATTTCAAATCTAAGGTGATATTTCTTTAGAACTCATTTAGTCTGTTTTTCTACCTGGGTTTTAAGTAGCTCAGCATTAAAATACTGTACTTCCCATTTCCAGTCTACCTGTTGTCAATGTGTTTAATGACTACTACGGACAGAACTGAAAACAACTTATAGCAGAGGTAGAGGTGACTTGACCACGCCAAGTCAGCTAGTATTCATTTTACATTGTATCTCTCTAAAATGTCACCCTTTTAAACAAAATAGAAAATTGCATCTTTTATAATTTGCAGTTACAAGCTACCAAAGGTACCCAACATCCAAGGTCAACAAAGATATCATTTATGAATAAAACTCTGATAATTCTAGACTGTCCCACTTTCATCAGTTTCTGCACATGTATTTTATCCATTATCTCTAAAGTGTTTTTTTTAAATGGCATTCTTGTGAGTTGTCAGTTTGTCTCATATCTGCTCATTATTGAATTGGTGCTCCTTCCTTAGGGACTGTCGTTCCCATGGTGAGTGCTTGATCAGAGCAGGGCAGTTATCTTTGAGATTCAATATCAGTGCTGGTTGATAACTTCCAGAGCATCCTAAACTGTTTGTATTCATTTTTATTTTAATTCTAGTGAAAGCTACCCCCTGTTCTGTACCCCTCTACATCATTAATGGTAATGTTCACACTCTGATGAGAAACTTGGCAAGCACTTTGTTAAAGGCTTCATGAATCCAGCAAATCATTGCATTGCTTTCACGTATTTTGATTGCTGCATCTCTGCTATAGCTCTCAGCTTGTCGGGATTCAGGCAAAATCCTTTTGCTGTCAGTACATGACTTATGTGTTTCAAGCATCTTCAATGGCATCTTTTTCTTGTCCAGCTTCAGTTTCATCTTTAGCAGTCACACTAGATTCTGGTCTTGATCTGTAATGGCTGCATGCTTAGTGTCTTCACATCATTAAATCACCCAAAATGGTTTCCGCTGGAAGATCATGGACCATCTCGTGTTGTCTCCCTTAGTACTCTTCTCGCGGAACGGAAATGTCAAATGGTATATGCAGCCACCTCTGTCTCCCAAGATGGTGTCCAGCATGTAGTTAGAGAACGTTTGCTTTCTGTCAACTTCACTTGCTAGTTACCACTCTTTACATTGGAGATTGTGGCAAAATGTCTTCAATGATTGTCACTGGAAAGCGAAATCTCTTACAGTTTATTGAGAACCAATGGATATATGCATACTCTCAACTTTCACTGACATACAGAGGGATCTGGGTGTACAGCTCCACAGATCCCTGAGAGTGGCATCGCTGATGGATAAGATGGCCAAGAAGACTTACTTTAATTGGTCAGGGCATGGACTGTAGAAATTGGCAGGTTATGTTCCAAGCTCCTACAAAACTACAGTTAGGCGCAATTTTGAATATTTCATGTAACACTAATAGAAGGACATGGATGCTCTGGAAAGGGTGAGAGAAGGTTTACCAGGGTGTTGCCTGTGTAGAGGGCTTTAGTTATGAGAAGAGTTTGGATAAACTCAGATTTTTCTGGAAAGATGAAGGCTGAGTTTTTAAAAAATGAGAGGCATAGATAGGATGGATAGTCAGAGGTTTTTTTCCTAGGGCGGAAAGGTCAACTACAAGAGGGTAGTCCTGTGCTGTATTGAATTATATTGTATGCCAGGATGCTAATTCAGTCTGGAGCAGTTGACACTTTCTTGATCACACCCTTCTTTTCTAGCCCCTCTATCTTGTCTTCCAGGCTGGACTTAAGGGCAGCTAAAACTTTCCTCAGCAGATGTTGAGTTGGTTTTGCACTGTCATCTACTTCAAAATGCTACAACTGAGCAGGACAAACAGTCACCTGCAGTACTTCCAGCATGCGACTCTTCCAAAAACAATGACCTTAAACCACAGGAGTAAACCAAAAGCTGTGACATACTTAATGCCAGTACACACATTTCCATACTTCGAAGGGGGGAGCGAGTGGGGTGGGGTTTGATATTGTAATTCTTGTGTGGATTTGCAACCAACTAGGCCATATTGTGGAGAGGATGTGTAGGGTCTCTGGGCACAGCTTGAGATGGAGTGGGGGGGGGATGGGGGTGCATGGAGGACACTTAACATTTACAGAAGCTTAAGCCTCATTCATACAGCGTTGGTCTTTAGGGCTAGGATTTTGGGAGTGATGGATGGGTGGAAAGGAGAAAATGGAGGGTAAAGGTTGATCTTGAGATGAGGGAATCCTTTGATTCAGCTGAAAGCTGTGTTGTCTAAACAAAGCAGTGAAGTACTCTTCAGGTGGGGAGGGGAAGATGAAAGTTCCGATGGGGTTTGTACTGGGAGAGTCTTGGGGCCAGGGTGTATAATCGTTTTAATTTGCACATAATCCAGTATATCAATGGAGTCATGTTTTGTTTCTTTTTTTTATTTTAATAATGTGTTTTATCACCAAAACACAAACATGCAATGCTGCAATTTGATTTTAACGATAAAACAGAAGTGTACTACATGAAAGAAATGAAGGTAAAATGGA
Source organism: Hemiscyllium ocellatum (assembly GCF_020745735.1). Classification (NCBI taxonomy): domain Eukaryota; kingdom Metazoa; phylum Chordata; class Chondrichthyes; order Orectolobiformes; family Hemiscylliidae; genus Hemiscyllium; species Hemiscyllium ocellatum. Next base: position 75,960,967 of record NC_083413.1, read on the forward strand.
ATAAATTAAGCTATTTACATATAACATACATTTGAAGATTTCAAGGTCACAAGCAAATATACAATCACACTTACCCCAGTAGTGTCCCATTTTAAAACTCAAAATGCCAGAGAGAATTCCCTTCTCTATCCACATAGTGTTTGAGTAAGCTGTAGCTTCAATTTCCATTCATGAGAATCTGATAGTCTCTTCCTTAGATTGTCATATAATTCAACTTAGACATTTTTTTCCCAATTACATCAAACTGCTCTCTTATCTCAGGAGCAATAATTTTACAACTTCCAAGCTATGAGTGTTGCCCTTAGCTCAAAAGAATGGCAGAATCTTCTATCTGAGAGTTTAACTCTGTTTATTTTGCTTATTTGGTAACTCTCTCTCTCTTTCAATAAAAACTCTCCAGGAAGTCGTTCTCTAATGGTGTGTTTGTAAGAAATTTCTATAGCTACAGAAATGCTTATAGTTAATCAATAAACCCCTTCAGATGCATTGAAACCTAGATACCCCTCATTCAAAGTTCAAACAGAAATGACAAAATCACACACCTTACACTTCACTTCTTTCACATCCTTCCTTCACTTGATGTTGTATTGGTTTTGGTTTCCTATACTGCAGACTATATTCGATTGAGAACGGCACTGTCATTCAGAATTTATTTTTATCCATTCAAGGGATGTTGGCATTGGTGGCTAGACCAGTATTGTTGTGTCTCATTGCCCTTGAGAAGGTGATGATAAACTGTTTCGTTGAACCACTGCAGTTCTTGGGGTTTAGTCTTTCCTTGTATCGAAAATCCTTCATTCCTGGTATCATTCTAGTAACTCTCCTTTGCATTGCCTCCAGGGCTCTATTTATTTTTTATCTCCTTAAATTGTATGTCCAGAACTGAACACAATGTTCCAAATGTGGTGTGACCAATGATTTGTAGCTTGGTGTCACGTGCAAATTTCAAGATCTCCAAATAATTTACGTTAATCAGAAAAAGGGTCCTAACACTCATCCATGAGGAGTACCATTTTTATCTCCAACTTGAGAAATGCCTATCTATACCTACCCTTTGTTTTGGATCTTTTAGCCAGTTTTTACGTCATGCTGCCATCAATCCCAAACATTCCCAATTTGCTAATCAACCCACCATGTGGCACTGTATCAAACACTTTCCAATGTCTAAATATACAGCATCCACAATACGATCCATTGCCTGTATCACCTCGTCAAAATACTCAGTTAAATTTGTCAGACAGGACCAGCCCTTGACAAAGCCATGTTGACTGTCTAGTATTAACTCGTTTATCTCTAAGTGTATATTTACTTTATCCTGCATTATGGTCTTCACCAGTTTTCCCAGTATCAAGCTGTCAAGTCTGTAGTTTCCTGGGTTATCTTTTGTCGAGAGTGTGTTGCTGGAAAAGCACAGCAAGTTAGGCAGCATCCAAGGAGCTTTATTCCTGATGAAGGGCTAATGCCTGAAATATCGATTCTCCAGCTCCTTGGATGCTGCCTGACAGGCTGTGCTTTTCCAGTACCACACTCTCAGCTCTGATCTCCAGCATCTGCAGTCCTCACTTTCTCCTGGGTTATCCTTTGCCTTTTCTTAAACAACGGCATCACGTTTCCAAACCTCCAGTCCCTTTGGATTAATCCGCTGTTCACAAAGGCCTGGAAAGTTTCTGTTGATGGTTCTGCAATTTGCTCCATTACCTCTCTCAGCAATCTCGAGTGCATCCTATCCAATCAGATTACTGATGAAGGGCTTTTGCCTGAAATGTCACTTTTCCTGCTCCTCGGATGCTGCCTGACCTGTTGTGCTTTTCCAGCACCACCCTAATCTAGACTCTGGTTTCCAGCATCTGCAGCCCTTGATTGTACCTTGCATCCTATCCCGGGCTGATGACTTCTCTATCTGGAGTGCTGCCAGCCTTTTCAGCAGCTCATTTTTAATCTGTCACTATACCGCGCAGTTGTTCAACACTCACATTTTCAACTGGGCTTTCATCACCATCTTTTAATTTGGTAAAGATGGTAGCAAAGTATTCATTTGGTACCTCTGCCATACCCTTTTCTTCAGTGAGCAGCTTAACGTATTTGTTTCTTATAGGCCCCACTTTATCCTTCACTAATCTTTTACTATTAATATGTTTGAAAAATGTTTAACTGTTTATTTTAGCGCAGCTTGCCAACCTTTCCTTATGCTTCCTCTTCACCTTCCTTATTCCAGCCTCAGACTGTCTCCAGCATTTGAGATACTCTTCCTGATTTCCACTGATATTATTATTCTGGTACGCATCATATGCCTCCTCTTTCTTCCTTATTTTCTCATCAGTATCCCTAGTCATCCATGGTACTCTAGCTTTGGATATGCGGCATTTATTTCTTATGGGTCTGTACCTAGCTTACACCCTATTCGGCTGCCTATTGAAAGTCTCCCATTTCTCATCCACTGTTGTATCCATCAAAATGCATTTCCAAACAACCTGCCCCAGTTTAACTTTTAGACCCCTAAAATTTCCCGTTTCCAATCTGCTATCATAACCCTTAACTGATTTGTTATCCTTTTTCAACTTAATATCAAACCTTATTTGTTATGATCACTATATCCCAAAAGTTCCCCCCACTCTGATGTTTGCCACTAGTACTGCCTCATTTCCTGGGACAAGATCCAGCTTCTTCCATAGTAGGGCTGGAAATGTAATGTTCCTCCCCTTTATTTCACTACACTCTAACTTTTTCCCTGTCTACTTTAGGGAAATTGAATCACCAACTATCACAACCCTACTTGACCTATATATTTCCACAGTTTGCTTGCAAAACCTCCCTTTTATTTCCTCCCACTGTTTGGAGGTCTGTCATAAATACCCAACAACGTCACTACTCTCTCCTGTTGCTCACTCCTAACCACACAGATTCTAATTCAGGGACTGCATCACCTTCAAGGGCAATGATACTATCTTCAACCAAGACTGCTACACTTCATCTCTTTTTATCCAACCCGATTCTGTTTAAAAGCTTTTAACCCTGGATGTTAAATATCCCGTCCTGGTCTGGCTTGAGTCATGTTTCTGTCAATTCCTCCTTAGAGCAATTTCTGCTTTCAGTTCCCCAGTTTTGTTCACTATGCTCCATGCATTTACATGCATACAATTTTACCCTGCCCTGGCCTGTTTCTTGCCCATCGGGAGTTGATCATTTCTTTATTCACTGTCAATAGTCATCTCTTCCCCCATTTACTTTCCCCAATTCCCCATCTTCTCACTTTTTTGCCCTCACTTCCAAAGCTAGGCTTATTAGTCAATCCACCCCATTGCCTTATAAGTTTATATCCATCCCCAGGAAATTAGTTCCATTTCTGCTCAGGTGAAGCCCATCTTTTCTGAACAGTTCCCTGAAGTGATCCCAATATCCCTAAACTTTAAACCCTTCCTTTCTGCACCATCCCTCTACCCCCAGATTTACACCCTAATGTGTCTTTACCTAAATGGTGAGGCCCATAACACAGGTAGTATTTCTGAGATTACTACTCTGGAATTCCTGTGTTTCAACCTGCTCCCTAACTCCTGGAAATGATTCTACATGTCCTCCAAGCTGTCTTTCCCTGTGAGGTTGGTGCCCTCCCAGTCACTGGTTGTTCACCCTCATTTACGAGAAGTTATCCAACCGTTCCATTATGTCCTGAAACCCTTGCACCAAAGAGACAACAGACTATTTGGGACTCATGATCTTGGCTGCAAGCTAGACTGTCTGTCTATCTATTGAACTACTAGAGAGCATGCATTTAAGGTCAGAGGGGGTATGTTCAAAGGAGATGCGAGGGGCAAGTTTTTTACACACTGCCTGGAACATGCTACTGGGCTGGTGGTTGAGGCAAATATGATAGGGGTGTTTAAGGAGCTTTTAGATAAGCACATGAATAAGCAAGGAATGCAGGGATATGGACCAAGGGCACGCAGAAGGGATTAGTTTAACATGGCATCACGTTTGACACAACATTGTGGACTGAAGGGCCTGTTCCTGAGTTGTACTGTTCCTTTCTAATCAGCCTATCACATCTCTCTCTTTTACCAGAGTAGCCTCATGTACCATCGGACTATAATGTTTTCCTTTTGTCATCCACCCCCAACTCAGTCATGTTGCTCACTAAATAGGTATCTAAAATTTCATACCTGTTAGACAGTGCCAAGGTGGGTTTCCTCCACCTGCTATCTCTTTTCTTTTCAGCAAATGGTCACTCAGTGTCCTGCCATCTCTGCACTCCTCTTTTCATGCCATTCGCAATGTGGTGTGCCCACTGTCTGGTATGAGAAACCTCTCTCCTTCTTGAATGGTGTGCAGTGAGGAGAGGTACTGCTCTGAATCAGTCACATGTGTGATGATGCTGCTGCTTTAACAAGATTAGGTTGTTGTTCTTGGCTTTTTTTTCAGACAAGGTTGTAAAAGCAGCGATTCTGAAAAGTCTAGGTTTGAGGGTTTTAGGGTCAGTTTGATTATAACTAACAGATACTGCCACAGGCAAAAGGCTTCCAAGTTTAAAAAAAAACACCTACAATGAAAGGGGAGTGGCCAGTTGTCCATACTCAACTTTTCTCTGGTTTGGTTTGGGTTTTAGCAGTCTGGTTGTTCACTGAAAGCAGTCAGTCTGTTTGCGACTGCTAATCCAAGAAACAGCGACATGGAAGATGGTGTTCCGTGCAGAATCCCTCCGCCATCTCTCTCCCTCCTGTAAGATGCTGTGTTTGATTTTACCTTTTGTGCCAAAGGGTTTTAACAGTGATTGTTGCAGGTATTTGGAACAGCATCATTAAGTTGAGATGATCTGTTGTTTTTTGGATAGGCTAAGTTATTCTATATTCTGTTTTCTTTTGTTTCATTCAGTAATCTTGTAAGTAAATTCTGTTTTGTTTGAAACTAAGTGGTTGGATCAGCTGCATCCCTTCTGGAATATCAACTAACACCTGCTTCAAACACCTAGCAAAGTTAGGGTCCGGGCTATATTCTTGACATGTTTTGAGGGGTCTGTCCTGGTCCATAACACATATTGTTCAAGGACTGCTACCCTCTGGCAATTCAGGCAGATGTGACTGTGCTAGATGTCCAGTGGATCCAAATTATCCCACATTTTGCATGTCACACACTTCACAGGCTTTCCCAGAATCCCTGCCGTCATTACTAGTCGAGATTGTGCACACCGCTGAGACTCTGCTATCTCTTAGCCACAACCACATTTTCTAGCAGTCCCCTTCTCTCTCTTGTTTGGTTTGTGGAGAAGGGATGGAGAGAACCACTACAGTACTGTAAAGCATTTTTGGGGTGGCACGGTGGCTCAATGGTTAGCACTGCTGCCTTATAGCACCAAGCACCTGGGTTCATTTCCAGGGTGACTGTCTGGAGTTTACACATTCTCCTTTTGTCTGCATGACATTCCTCTGGGTGCTCTGGTTTCCTCCTACAATGCAAATATGTGCAGGTTTGGTGGATTGGCCATGCTAAATTGCCCATAGTGTCCAGGGATGTGCAGGCTAGGCAGATTAGCTGTGGGAAATAAAGGGTGACAGAGATGGGGTAGGTGGATGGGTCTGGCTGGGATGCTTTTCAGAGGGACAGTGTGGATTCAATGGGCTGAATGTCCAGATTCCACACTGTAGGGATTCTTTGAATTACCAGGTCCTCCATAATCCCCCTTCTCAACTGCTCTCAGTGAGCCAACGTTGCCCAGAATCCTCCTTAGTCATTTCTCACTACTGTCCTTCTTGAAAGTCAGCCCCCTCCATTTCTTCACTGCTGTTTATTCACAATTTTCTTCTGCACAGTAGTTGTCATGTTTGTTTCCACCATTCAGTCTGCCATCTGCTTCCTCAAACTACTTTCAAAATTCAGCTTCAAAGTATTCAGCTTCCCTTTCAAGACAATATTGCTTTCCATTATTATAAGGTCTCTCCATTGTCTGGAATCTCTCAAATTCAGCATATTCCCCCTAGCTTCATTGAAAAACACACCTTTTTTTTGTCTAAGCCAAATTGTGTCTATCTTTTACTTCCTCTGTGTATCTAGCCAGGCTGTTGATACATGTTCAGAAATGTACTGTTGTCCATTTCAATATTCCAAGTCCATTATACTTGATGTCACCAACAGAAACCACTATTTGCAATCTCTTGCAACTTTAATTATGTCCCGTCTCCGGAACTGTTCCCCATTATTTCTCCCTTTGCCTTCTGAATCTTCCTATAACCTATTCCTGCGATTGTGGCTATGCCAAATGTTGACTTTGAAATTCTTGTTCACAAACAGATGGAAGAGTTAAAGACACAACTTCGCGTGGTGGAGGATATTCGGGATGGAATTCGTAAGGACCTGATTGAATCCCACAGGAAGGTCCGAGAGAATGAGGAAGCTCAGGAGGTGCAACGGAAAGAGAACCTGGAGCTCAAGCGTGTTCTGAACGATGAGATCCGTGAAAAAGAAGCCATCCAGAATTCCAACGAGGACCTCAGAAATATCATTAAAAAGATTGAGAGTGAAAGAATCAGGTATAATGCAATCAAATACAGTCACTTGGCACACAATACCCTCCTCATAAACACCAGAACTGCCAAATTACTGCAAAATGTTCACAGTCCCCACATTCAAAGCAGAAATAATTGTGTGTTAAATGTACATAGCAAAAATGTACCAAAAGCCATTGGCATCAAATCCTTTCCAAAACTGTATACCAAGCAATCAAGGTTAAAATAAACTGTAGCCCAAATGCACATTGTTAATGGGGTGTAGGTTTGCTTGCTGAGCTGTAGGTTTGATATCCAGACGTTTCATTACCTGGCTAGGTAACATCATCAGTGGCGACCTCCAAGTGAAGCGAAGCTGTTGTCTCCTGCTTTCCATTTATATGTTTCTCCTGGATGGGGTTCCTGGGGTTTGTGGTGATGTCATTTCCTGTTCGTTTGAAATGACATCACCACAAACCCCAGGAACCCCATCCAGGAGAAGGATTTAAATAGAAAGCAGGAGACAACAGCTTCGCTTCACTTGGAGGCCGCCACTGATGATGTTACCTAGCCAGGTAATGAAACGTCTGGATATCAAACCTACAGCTCAGCGAGCAAACCTACATCCTAAACCTCAACCTGAGCTACAAACCTTCACAAATCTTGCACATTGTTAATATTGTACCCTAAACACCCAGTCAAATTGAATTCATAGTCATCAAACCCTTTTCCAAAGTATATCTTGAATGTCCTGCCAATACTGCAGATTACCATCCTCTTCTCTCTAATTGTTTCTGATTGGTGGGAACTGATTTAGTTTAATGTCATTAGCTTAAAGAGGACAAATGAGGAGAAGGAGCAGAAGATCAACATCCTGGAAGAAGCCAAAACCACAGTTCAAAATGAGGCCGGGGAACTGCGCTCAAACCTCCGGGACGTGGAAAAATCAAGGCTAGAGGCCCGGAGAGAGTTGCAGGAACTTCGACGACAGGTGAGGAATGGAGACTCCAAAAAAGTAATGAATGCCAATCTCATTCCCTAGGGATGGATGAGTGAAAAGCCCCTGCCACAACTAATGCTTGATTTAAGGTGATTAAACTTGTTAAACCACATTTAGTTTTAGGTAGTTTATCAAAGACCAATATGCAATCTTCAAGTATTGTTTTCACTTCTTATTTTTCAACACTTGCTTTAAAAATGCATATTTGGAAATGTGATTGGAGCTTATGGGGAGAGGACCAGAATGACAGAACCATATTCTCCATGGGAATGTGGTCTGAGTTTGCCTTCAACTGAATGCTTTTATCTGATGCATCCAGGCTTTACACTGTGTCCTGTAATGTAAGAACATGCCATGGATATTGAGGTATTGAAGAATCCAATACACATCTCTTACAACTAACTATTACTTACAAGCATTATTCTTCAGACATAAAGGTGTCTGGCCGAGTTTAAAGCCAGTAGTTACCTGAAATAAAATGGAGAGGAGATTTTTATAACTTCAGCTAACATAAGCTGATATCATGAGCATGTATCTTAATGATACACTGTAATACTGAGCATGAGACATACACAACATGTCCCTGTTTCCAAAGGTTAAAAAAGTGTCTCAAACAGATATATAGGCACATGTTGTCAATCTGATCATTATACAGCAAGTGAAACAGAGCTTACAATATTAATGTGTCAAACTTTACATGTAATGCTTTGGAGGTTTGACAACTTGTCCCGATCTGGTGATTATATAGCCATTTGGAGTGGTACACTTTGTTCACTATTGCACTTGTTTGATAATTTAGTTACCTTGCTGCTTGTTGCTGTCACTCAACATCACCATACAGTCATCATCATTGCAGTGTTCTTTTCAACCTCTTCATCCATGGTTGGTGTACCTTAGATTGGTTTGAGCTGTCCCCTGTTCCTTCCCAGTGCAGCACCATCATCAGTAATCAGCTTTCCATTATTTGCATTATTTGAAATCTTTGATAGTTTCGAAGTACTTGGACTTCTAACTCTCTGTCTGCATGTTATCTCTCAACTTGCTCACTCATTGATTAGGTCACTTTTGGAATATTTTGTGCAATTTTAGTATCCCTGCTATAGGAAAGACGTTGTTAACCGTGAAAGGGTGCAGAAAAGATTTACAAGATGTTGCTGGGTTTGGAAGGTTGAGCTATAGGGAGAGGCTGAATAGGTCAGGGTTATTTTCCAAGGAGCATCAGAGGCTGAGAGATGACTTTATTGAGGTTTATAAAATCAGGAAGGACATGGATAGGGTAAATAGTCAAGGTTGTTTTCCCCAGGGTGGGCGAGTTCAAAACTAGAGGCCGTAGGTTTAGGGTGAGAGAGGAAAGATAAGAAGGGACTTAAGGGTCAACATTTTCTCGCAGAGGGTAATGTATGCATGGAATGAGCTGCCAGAAGAAGTGGTGGAGGCTGCTACAATTACAACATTTAAAAGGCAACTGGGTGGGTATATGAATAGGAAGCATTTAGAGGGATATGGGCCAAATGCTGGCGAATGGGACTAGATTAATTTAGGATATCTGGTCAGCATGGACGACTTGGATCAAAGGGTCTGTCTCCATGCAATACATCTCTATTACTCTATCTGTTTCATTCTCCTCTGCCTTTGAAGAAGAATGTCCTCTGTCTCAGGATGGTCAAACAGTCAGTTGCTGGAGGAGCATGTTTGCATTTCTCTTTCAAGGAAAGTTGTACCGTGGATAGTAATCCCTTTTCCCATTGGTGTTGCACGAAAATAGTATGAACACATAAAGTTGCTCGACTGTTTGGACATAGGTTGTGGGATGATGATCTGATATGGATCACTTCCCAGAAATGGTTCACCAGTGTACTGCAGGCTGCTCTCAGACACTATCTGATCCAGTACACCAAAATAATTGGAACTAGCACTCATTGTGTTGGTCAGTCATTGAACTACTGGAAATTTAGAGAATTCATCATCAAACTGGTAGAGTTTTTAATTCATTCTGGTGCTGGCTGGCCAACATTCAGTGTCTGTCCTGAGTTGCTCTTGAGAAGGTGGTGGTGAGCTGCCTTCTTGAATGGCTTCAGTCCACGTGCTATAAGTTGACCCACAATGCCCCACAATGGGGAGGGAATTCCAGGAGTTTGAGCTAGTGACGGTGAAGGAATGGTGTCTTATTTCCAAATTAGGATGGTGAGTGGCTTTGTGGGGAGCTTGCAGGTGTGGGTGTTCATATATATCTGTACCCTTGTTCTTCTCAATGGAAGTGGTTGTGGGTTTGGAAGGTGCTGGTGAATGTTTGGTGAATTCCTGCAGTGCTTGTAGATGTTACACTCTGCTGCTACTAAGCATTGGTGGTGGAGGAAGTAGATATGGTGCCAGTCAAGCTTTGACAGTTGTTGGAGCTGCACTCCGCCGGGCAAGTTGGAAGTATTCCATCACACGCCTGACTTGTGCCTTGTTGATGGTAGACGGAGTCAAGGAGTGAGTATTCTTCCCCGTGCACTGTGAATAGGTCTGCTGCTACTTTGGTTCGAGTGGTGTGTGAAACATTGCGTAGAAATAGAGTCTTCCTCTGATGCTGGGGCTGATACATTTGGCATGCCTCTCATGTATTGTAAGTTATTGATTATTCCCTTATCTCTGGCCACGTCATAGATTCATGTGATTGTCATCTTGTACATGTGATTCTCTAATACGCACATGGTATCTTAGCAAAACGCTTTTGTTTTGGGGATTGTGTGCCCTTGAAAGTTACTTGTGATATGCCAAGTTCACCAATGTATGGCCAAAATGGCCACATGTTCTCCCGTATTTCTTCAATATTTTCAGGCAGCCCTTGGATAATGATCTCCCGTACCCCTTATTGTTGCTAATCTTTAACAGTTGCCAATTTTGAAGGTTTACACTGACTCTGGGCAAACTGTCATAGATCAACCCTTGAAAGCGTCTTCAGTCTCATAGTCCCGAGCATCAGTCTACAGATCGAGGAATATTGTGTTCTTTGTGTGGACTGAGTAATCTGTTCAGCATGTCAGACATAATCACTCTGGTATTTGTCTTGTATTCAAAGTGATATCCTTGGAGATTGTTGACAGTTCGTGTTTCATGAATTGCGACTGTTCTGAGAACTGTGAATACTGGTGATCCTGTCACTGCTCAACCATTGACACCTACCAAGTATAACATTTTGGGAAGCCAAGATGAGTTTGTGTGTCAGCACTACAGTATGATTCAGCCAGTGCGTGGATTGGAATCCAATTGTCTGCTGTGAAATGCTCTCTCTTAGGCTGTACGATGGAGCACATCTTGCTGTAATGTCTCTCAGGATGTGTCGTAAGAATACTTTAACACTCATTCCCACATTAATCTTAGCTTTTAGTATATGTCATCCTGCCTTTTCATGGTATATGATACTAAAAGTTGTACAAGCTTCTGCTTGATTTACATTGTCCGCATAGTATAATAAGGTTGTCAGTTTGGAAAACTTGAAAAACCTAGTTGACCCTAAGCCTCGTGAATGTGTCTGCATTTGCACACCTCCTTAATACTTACCTTGCTGCCAGTTTTATAGGACTGCACCATCTTGTTGGTCATCTATGTTTTGCTTAGGGGTCTGGCTTGGCCTTACAAACATGTTTTCCTGCATATGCATCCCCACTCCCCTGGCCATGCTTTTCCACTACAATTACAACACAGGTATTCACCCAACAATGTGGAAAATTGCCCCAAGTATGTCCTGTATATAAACCCAACCCAATCAGTTAGCATCCCATCAGTATACTCACAATCATCAGTAAAGTGATAAAGGTGTCATCAACAGTGCTATCAAGCAGCATCTGCTCAGCAGTAACCTGCTCAGTGACGCCCAGTTTGGGTTTTGTCAGGGCCACTCAGCTCCTGACCTCATTACAGCCTTGTTTCAAACATGGACATAGGAGCTGAATTCCAGAGGTGAGGTGAGAGTGGCAGCCCTTGACATCAAGGCCATATTTGACTCAAGGAATCAAGGAATCCTACCAAAACTGTAATCAGTGGGTATCAGGAGGAAATCATGTTGGTTGAGGTCATACCTGACACATAGATAGATGGTTGTGATTGTTCAAAATTAATCATCTCAGCTCCAGGACATCTCTGCAGGAGTTCCTCAGGGGAGAGTCCTCAGCCCAATCATCTTCAGCTGCTTCATCAATAACCTTTGCTCCATCGTAAGGTCAGAAGTGGGGATGTTCGCCGATGGTTACACAATGTTCAGCACTATTTGTGCTCCTCAGACACTGAAGCAGTCTTGCCCAAATGGAACAAGATCTGGACAATATCCAGATTAGGACTGACAAGTGGCAAGTAACATTTGCACCACACTAATTGAATGGTCATCACCAATAAGAGGAAATTTAACTACCGCCCATCGACATTCAATGGTGTTACCATCACTGAATGCCCCACTATCAGCATCCTGGGGGTTAGCATTGACCAGGCCAAGAATCTGGCCTTTAACCCTGTATTAGCATTCAAATTCAACTTTCCAAAATGAATCTCTTCACACTTTTCCAGGTTGAACTCTATCTGACACTTCTCAGCCCAGCTCTGCATCCTGTCAGTGTCTCATTGCAACCTACAACAGCCCTCCACACTATCCACTATCCACCAAACTTTGTGCCATCGGCAAACTTACTAACCCACCCTTCCACTTCCTCATCCAAGTCATTTATAAAAATGCCAAAGAGCAGAGCTCCCAAAAGGAGATATCTGCAGAACACCAGTGGTCACCCAGTTCCAGGCTGAATACCTTCCATCTACTACCACCCTCTGTCTTCCATGGGCCAGCCAATTTTGCATCCAGACAGCCAAATTTCCCTGTATCCCATGCCTCCTTACTTTCTGAATGAGCCTACCATGGAGAACCTTATCAAATGCCTTGCTAAAATCCATGTACACCACATCCACTGCTCTACCTTCATCACTGTGTTTTGTCACATTCTCAAAAAATTCAATAAGGCTTGTGAGGCATGACCTGCCCCTTGCAAAGCCATGCTGACTATCTCAAATCAAACTATGGTCTTCCAAATAATCATAAGTCCTGTCTCTCAGAATCTTCTCCAGTAATTTGCCCACCAACAACGTAAGACTGACTGGTCTGTAATTCCCATGGTTATCCATATTCCCTTTCTTGAACAAGGGAATAACATTTTTCACTCTCCAATCATCTGGTACTACTCCAGTGGACAGTGACGATGCAAAGGTCATTGCCAAAGGTGCGGCAATCTCTTCCCTCGCTTCCTGTAGTAACCTAGGGTACATCCCGTCTGGCCGAGCGGATTTATTGATCCTCATGTTTTCAAAATTTCCAGCACATGCTCCTTAACATCAACCTGTTCGAGTGTATCAGCCAATTTCATTCTGTCCTCACAAATGACAAAGTCCCTCTCACTAGTGACTATTGAAGCAACGTATTCATGAAGGACCTCCCCTAACTCCTCCAACTCCAGGCACAAGTTTCCTTCACTATCCCTGATCGGCCCTACCCTCACTCTGGCCATCCTTTTGTTTCTCACATTGGTGTAGAACGCCTTAAGGTTTTCCTTAATCCTACCTGCCAAGGCTTTTTTATACCCCCATTTTAGTTCTCCTAAATCCATCCTTCAATTCCTTCCTGGCTACCGTGTAATCCTCTAGAGCCCAACCGTGTAATCCTCTAGAGCCCTGTCTGATCTTTGCTTCTTCAATCTTAAGTAAGCTTCCTTCTTACCCTTGACTCGACGTTCCACATTTCTTGTCACCAAAACTCCCTTCACCCTACCATCCCTTGTCCCTTGTGGACAACCTTATCCAGCACTTGCAGCAAGTGCTCCTTAAACAACCTCCACATTTCTGTCATGCATTTCCCTGAGAATATCTGCTCCCAATTTATGCTCCATAGTTCCTACTTAATAGCATTGTAATTCCCATAACGGCCTGCTCCTATCCCTCTCCATAGGTCAGGGAGTTATAATCACCATCACTGAAATGCTTTCCCACTGAGAGATCTGACACCTGAACTGGGTCATTGCCAAGCACCAAATCCAATATGGGCTCCCCTCCATTCGGCCTATCTGACATATTGAGTCAGGAATCCTTCCTGGATATACCTGACAAAATCTGCTCCATCCAAACTATTTGCAAACTCCACCCAAACTGTTTAGTACTACTAAGTATTAGGTATAAATATTAGATGCCTCAGACATATTAGTGTTTGGGATAACATTAGATTATTGTTACAAGGAGCGTACTTCCAGTAAAGTGAAATGTTTCAAGTGCTCCAGGGTAAGATACTATATGAGATATTTATACCCTCAAGTTACATGCTATCATGCTGTTAGCCTCTGTTCAGAGGAAGGGTTCAATACCTGTGGAAGGTGGTATCTACATGCAGCAGTCGAATGGCATTTAATAATGTCTGGACAGTAGAAGCACTTTGAGAGAGCATTGGATGAATGCATAATTTTGCCACTTTGTTTGATGGCTATTTCAACCAAGGAGAATTTATACAGCAGTTCCCCTCAGGTGGTTGGGTAGACTTGTAGAATCTATCACAAGGGTATTGTTTCTGATCTGTGGCTGAATGTGATGGGCCAAATTACTATTTCTCTGTTCCCACCTGCTTAAAGTTCTAATAATCTGGTATTAACTTGATATTAATCCAGGGTGCACCTTGGTGCCAATTTATGCCCGATCTTTAAAACAAATATCTTGATATGACTGACCAGTTTAAGATGCTGTGTTGTAAACTTCCTTTAATCTGAAAGACAAGTCCAGAAACTAGCTTCCAGATCTGCTGACTGCTGCCCCTTGTACTGTTTACTCAGGTGAAGATGTTGGACAGCGAGAATGCAAAGAAGAGCAAAGAATTGGAGGAATTGCAGTCCCAAGTGACTGTGAATGAACAACGTGGGGAGGAGAGCAGGAAGGAATCCTTTCTGCTGAAGCAGAAGATTGTAGATGCAGAAACTGGCCGTGAATCAGCCCGCAAAGAGGTAAAAGCAGGATGGTGTACTATTGTTCATTGCTGATAAAGCAGCAACACACCCGCAGAAAAATCATTCTGAACCGTTGCAAACTTTGATGGACTGTTTCACAGATTGCCCCTCTTTGAATAGTACTATAGGATCTTTATACTCGCCCAACTAAACAGGTAAAGACTCTAACAATCATGAAGGTCATGATGTGGAGTTGCTGGTGTTGGACTGGGGTGGGCAAACTTAAAAATCACACAACACCAGGATATAGTCCAACAGGTTTATTTGAAAGCAATGGCTATCGGAGTGCTGCTCCTTCATCAGGTAGCTACCCGATGAAGGAGCAGTGCTCTGAAAGCTAGTACTTCCAAATAAACTGATGGACTATAACCTGGTGTTTGTGTGATTTTTAACTCTATTGAAGGAGTCCCCCCTCAGTACTATACCAGCACGTCAGCTAGATTACTGTCTTCAAACCCTGGAATGGGACTTGAATCATTACCTTTTGACTCATTGGCAAGAGTGCTACCAGTGATCCCAACTAACAAATTAACATAAGGAAGTCTGGTATCTCAGAATATCAAAAAATAAAATAAAATCAGGCAATGATGACTCACTAATTGGGGTTGAGTTTCTGAAGATCTGGAGACCGGAAAAATCTCCATTCACACGTTAGTTCCCTGCATGAATTATCTCACATTTCAAGGTCACAGACGTGTGACTGGAACATTAATGTCAAATCCTCTTTTATTAATATTCGCTCTTAGGGATGTAAGTGTCACTGGCGAGGCCAGCATTTATTGCCCATTCCTAATTGCCCAGGGGAAGGAGATATTGAGGTATCTTCTTGAATGACTTCAATCACCCACAGTGCTATTAAGAGTTTCAGGATTTTAACCCAGATTAGATGAAGGAACTGCAATATATTTCAACTTAAGATGGTGTTTAGCTTGAAGGGGAACTTACCTGTGGTTTTCCAATGCACCTGCTGCCATGCATCTTCTGAATGTTAGCAATCGTAGGTTTGAAAGGTGCTATTGAAGGGACAGTGCCTCACAAAAATCATCATGGGCCTCAGCATTAGCATATTACATTTTTAATATTGTGCATGCTCAAGAAGGCTGAACTGGCAGAGTACCAAAATCATGGGCCATAGAGCTGAAGGATATTACAGAGACAGTAAGGGCCAGAGTCATGGAATGATTTTGAAAAATGGATGAGAATATTAAAATTGAGACTTGCTTGACCCAGTAAACTAATGCAGATCGGTGACCTGAGAGGACGTCCCACAAACCCACCCCCTCTCCCATTTATCTCTCAGCCCCGACCCATAAGCCTCATTCCTGATGAAGGGTTTATGCCTGAACAGTCAATTCCCCTGCTCCTCGGATGCTGCCTGACCTGCTGTGCTTTTGCAGCACCACATTCTCAACTCTGATCTCCAGCATCTGCTGTCCTCACTTTCTCCTAGGAAATTGGTGAGGGGAACCTGCTGTAAGTTGGAAATGAGCAGCATTTGAGTGATCTTAAGTTTAAAGAAAGTAAAATCTGAGGGATTGGCCATTTGACACTAGAATAATCAAGGGAGGAGATAACAGAGATGATTCAACAGTTCAACATTTCAGTAGGAGTTACGATAAGGGCAAAAAAAAATTTAATGTTCGGGAGGTGATCTTACAGATGCATGTGTAAGGTAAGTAGTTAATCTTGGTTCTGAACATACCACCACATTTAGGAGGAGTATGGTTCAACCTCAAAGTATTGATCAAGGTTGGTATGCCGTCTCTCTTTTCCAGGTTGCCAATCTCCAGAAGAAGGTAATGGACATGGAAAATAAGTTCAAAGCTCATGAGAAAGAGCTCCTTGAACAGCTGGAGGATTGCCAGTTGAATGAGAAGAAATTTCAAGACAACAGCCGGAATCTGGAACTGAAGCTGCAACATGCCAAAGGGGAAGCAGATGAGTTAATGCTAAAGATCAGTGCTATGGAAGGCCGTGTAACTGGTCTAGAAACAGAACTGTCCAAGGTAGAGTCTGCCAAGAGGGATATGGAGTGCAAGTTGGGCAGTTTGCACTCCACACTGCGCAGAACCTTGGGAATTGGCCATTCTAGACGCACAGCCAGCCCAGGATTTTCCAGCCGTAGCCCTTCTCCACAGCGAGCCCGCTCTCCCACCAAAGGTACAAAAATGGTAGTGAGCTATTTTTCAGTATATTCCATCCACCTTCCTGTATTTATTGCTTGGTCCCTGCAAACTATGTGGTTATTTTCAAATGTACCTCAGATTGACCTGTTCTAGCACAGGGATTATTTCCTGTTCCCACTGCGCTTTGGCAAGTCTATACTATCCACTTCAGATCTCCTCAGCTTGCTAAGAAGTGTTCTGGTAGGTTTTGTGTTAACCTTCTCCCTGTCCTAATTAGATCTTAAACCTCATGACAATCTCAACTCGCAGATTTAGCTGCCGTACCTGGTCTGTTTTAGGACTCAGTCAGCTGCCTCTCAGCTTGTATGTTGATTAATGTTCAGCAAGGAGTCCCATTCACATTTTGGAAATTTGCTTCCGTTATTGTTTAGGCCTTGCTTGTTCCAATCTGTAATTCCCCAGAACAGCAATCTTGCTGCTACAATTTGTATACCTGTAGCTACAACCTCAACCAGATCACAACGGGATCTTGATCAGATGGGCCAATGGGCTAAGGAGTGGCAGATAGAGTTTAATTCAGATAAATGTAAGGTTCTGCATTTTGGGAAAGCAAATCTTAGCAGGACTTATACACTTAATGGTAAGCTCCTAGGGAGTGTTGCTGAACAAAGAAACCTTCATGTTCATAGCTCCTTGAAAGTAGAATCACAGGTAGATAGGATAGTGAAGAAGGTGTTTGATATGCTTTCCTTGGTCAGAGTATTGAGTACAGGAGTTGGGAGGTCATGTTGTGACTGTATAGGACATTGGTTAGGCCACTTTTGGGTATTGTGTGTAATTCTGATCTCCTTCCTATCGGAAAGATGTTGCGAAATGTGAAAACGTTTTGAAAAGATTTACAAGCATGTTGCTAGGGTTGGAGGGTTTGAGTTATAGGGTGAGGCTGAATAGGCTTAGGCTGTTTTTCCTGGAGCGTTGGAGGCTGAGGGGTGACCTTATAGAGGTTTATGAAATCATGAGGGGCATGGATAGGGTAAATAGACAAATTTTCCCTGGGGTGGGCGAGTCCAGAACTAGAGGGCATAGATTTCAGGTGAGAGGGGAAAGATATGAGAAACCTAAGGGGCAACTTTTCACACAGAAGGTGGTTACGTGTATGGAGTGAGCTGCCAGAGGAAGTGGTGGAGGCTGGCACAATTGCAATATTTAAAAGGCATCTTAATAGGTACATGAATGGGAAGGGTTTAGAGGGATATGGGCCAGAATGGTCAATGGGACTAGATTAGGTTGGGATATCTGGTTGGCATGGATAGGTTGGACTGAATGGTCTGTTTCTGTGTTGTACATCTCTATGACTCTATGACACTGTAATGCAACCCATTCTTTTTCTTGTGTAAGAAAGGCCAAATTATAGTGATCATGCAGGATTTCAATATGCAGGTGCACTGGGGAAATCAGGTTGGTAATAGATTGCAAGAAAAGAAATGTGGAATGTCTACGAGATAGTTTTTTGGAGCAGCTTGTGGTGGAGCCCACTAGGGAACAGGCAATACTGGACATAGTGTTGTACAATGACGCAGGCTTGATAAGGCAGCTTAAGGTGAAGGAACCCTGAGGAGGCAGTGATCATAATATGATTGAATTTACTCTGCAATTTGAGAGGGAGAAGATAGAATCAGAGGTAATGATATTACAGCTGAATAAAGGCAACTACAGAAGCATGAGGGAGGAGCTGGGTAGAATTGACTGGGAGAGGAGCCTAGCAAGAAAGACAGTGGACGCCAGCAGGAGTTTCAGGGAGTAATTCAGGAGACAGAGCAGAGATTCATCCCGAGGAAAAAGAAGAATGGTACAGGGAGGATGAGGCAACCATGGCTGACTCGGGAAATCAGGGATAGCATAAAAGCAAAAGAGAAAGAATATAATGTGGTGATGGGCAATGGGAAACTAGATGAATGGGAAGCTTACAAAGATCAACAGATGGCAAGATAAAAAGAAAAAAGGAGGGAGAAGATTAAATATGAGGGTAAGCTAGCCAGTAATATAAAGGAAGACTGTAAGAATTTCTTTAGGTATATAAAGGGCGAAAGAGAGGCAAATGTGGACATTGAATGGCTGGAATATGATGCTAGAGAGATAGTAGTGGGCAGCAAGGAAATGGCTGAGGAACTAAATAATTACTTTGCATCAGTCTTCATGGTGGAAGAGTGAGGGGGCAGAGCTGAGTATGGTGGCCATCACCAAAGAAAAGGTGCTAGAAAAACTGAAAATCTGAAAGTGGATAAGTCACCTGGACCAGATGGACTACACCCCAGAGTTCTAAAGGAGATAGCTGAAAAGATAGTGGAGGGGTTAGTGATGCTCTTTCAGGAATCACTAGAATCAGGGAGGGCCACAGACGACTCGAAAATCACTAACGTGATACCCCTATTTAAAAGGGAGTAAGGCAAAAGACAGGAAATTAAAGGTAGCTTAGCCTAACCTCGATCCTAGGTAAGACCCTGGAATCCATTGTGAAGGATGAGATTTCTGAATACTTGAAAGTGCATGGTAGGATAGGGCAAAGTCAGCATAGTTTCATTAAGGGGAGGTCATACCTAATAAATCTGTTTGAATTCTTTGAGGAGGTAATGAGCAAGTAGGACCAAGGAGAGCCAATGGATGTTATTTACTAGGACTTCAAGAAGGCCTTTGACAAGGTGCCGCACAAGGGCCCATGGTGTTAGAGGCAAGGTGCTATCATGGATAGAAGCTTGGCCGTCTGGTAGAAAGCAGAGAGTGGGGATAAAAGGGTCCTTCTTAGGATGGCAGCCGGTGACAAGTGGTGTCCTGCAAGGGTCAGTGTTGGGACCACAACTTTTCACTTTATACATCAACAATCTAGATGAAGGAACTGAGGGCATTCTGGCTAAGTTTGCAGTTGATACAAAGGTAGGGAGAGGGACAGGTAGTATTGAGGAGGCAGGGAGGCTGCAGAAAGAATTGGACAGATTAGGAGAGTCGGCAAAGAAGTGACAGATGGAGTACAACGTGAGAAAGTGTGAGTAATGCAGTTTGGTAAGAAGAATAAAAGCATGGACTATTTTCTAAATGAGGAGAAAATTCAGAAGTCTGAAATGCAAAGAGACCTGGGAGTTCTAGTCCAGGATTCTTTCAAGGTAAACTTGCAGGTTGAGTCGGTAGTTAGGAAGGCAAATGCAATGTTGGCATTTATTTTGAGAGGACTTGAATGTAAAATCAGGGATGTACTTCTGAGGCTTTTTGAGGTTTTTGTCAGACTACATTTGGAGTATTTTGCACAATTTTGGGTCCCCTATCTCCAGGAAGCGTATTCAGAGGGCGTTCATGAAAATGGTCTCAGAAATGAAAAGCTTAACATATGAGGAACGTTTGAGGACTCTGAGTCTATACTTGATGGAGTTTAGTATGATGAGGGGGAAATCTAATTGAAATTTAAAGAATAATGAATGGCCTGGATGGAGTAGATGTTGGGAAGATGTTTCCATTGGGAGGAGAGACTTGGACCCAAGGGCACTGCCTTAGAATAAAGGGAAGACTTTATAGAACAGAGATGAGGAGAAACTTCTTCAGCCAGAGAGTGGTGAATCTATGGAATTCACTACCACAGAAGGTCATTGTGGAGGCTAGGTCATTGAGTACATTTAAGATGGAGATAGATAGGTTCTTGCTTGTCAAGGGGATCAAGGGTTACGGGGAGAAAGTGGGAGGAAAAGATTGAAAAACTTATCAGCCATGTTAGAATGGTGGAGCAAACTTGATGGGCTGGATGGCCTAATTTCTGCTCCTATGGCTTATGGTCTTATGGTCTTCTTCATCTTCAAACTCTTCGAAGGGTAGCATGGTGGCTCAGTGGTTAGCACTGCTGCCTCACATCACCAGGGTCCTAGGTTCAATTCCAGCCTCGGGCGACTGTCTGTGTAGAGTTTGTACATTCTCCCTGTGTTTGCGTGGTTTCCTCCCACAGTCCAAAGATGTACAGGTTAATTGAATTGACCAAGCTAAATTTCCCTTAGGTTAGGTGTGTTAGTCAGAGCGAAATGGGTGTGGGTGGGTTACTCTTCGGAGGGTCGGTGTGGACTTGGGCTGAAGGCCATGTTTACACACTGTAGGGAATCTAATCTAATCCAATGATGTTGAGTCAGTCTGCATTTAATGTCAGTATCAGTCTCTATACGGCATGTATTCACTCTGGAATGTAGGAAGGAACTTGAAGAGGAAATCTACAATCAGATTAGAGATATGAGGAAGGAGAACAAAATTGTTATTCCATTGAAAATGTACATGGAGCTGCCAAATCACACTAGCTTTACTCCACTAATTTCTATTTTACCCATTTTAATTAGTGTTTCTGTTTTTTTAATCCCAAGGTTTTGACAACACTTACACCACTACCACAGATGGACGGGGCAGTCCAATCCCACGAACTGGATCTCCGGATCGGAGTCACACTGACTCTCCTTACCACTCTGTGTCACCTACTCGTGCTGAACCATGCATAGCCGACATCGATCCTGAAGCCGTTAAAAGCGCCCTACAAGACTTCCTGCAGGAACTTCGTGACACACAGAAGCACAGGGTCAAGTATCTGAGAACTCTTTGCTGTAGATATGTTTTCAATCAACCTGCTCAGATGTGTTGTGACACCTCTGGAACTGGGGGGAGTTGAACCTGGGCCTACTGATGCAGAGGCAGGGACACTACCCCTGGGCCACCCTATTGAAGCTCTTTGCTGTATTGATCTACTCCCAATCTACTGGTTAATTCAGAAAAAATAAGCTGCACTCATATGGTTTGGTTTCAAATGGTCTAAGATTGAAAAATGCCTTCCAAGGTTGTTCACAATAGTGAGGAGACAAATGGTCACCTACAAGTTGGTTTGAGAAGAGTTTGCAAAACAAGGAATATACAGGTGAAAGATTTGTTTTAAAGCAAGAATGCGAATCTTGAAGACAGCTACCTCTGGTAGCATAAAAGGATGTGGGGCAGTTTAGGCTTGCACTGTTGGTCATTGAAAAGACAAAGTAGAGACTAAATAGAAACCAAAAGAACACAGATGCAGTAAATCTGAAACAAGACCAGAAATTGCTGGATAAGCTCAGCAGGTCTGACAGCATCTGTGGAGAGAAATCAGAGTTGACATCTCAGGTTGAGTAACCCTTCCTCAGAACTCAAATTAGAGACTAAAGTGTGTATTAACAATTTATGACCCTTTGAAATAGAAAAGGCACTGGAGTACTTGGGAAATGAGCGTATTACACTTAATGCTTTAGGGGATAGGAAATAAATATAGACCAGCAAGGAATGAGTTAGCGTATTCAGTGCAGGAGGGCATTGAAAATGAATTGTTCAGATGGAGAAGAGGAAGACAAGCAAAATGGGCACGCGAGTATAAATGAGCAATCTTGGTGATGGGGATTTGGGAGGATCTTAAGGTTCACTCTGGGGTACAACATGATGCTGTTTCTGCATGGTCTGATTCAGCAATGACAAATGTAAGGAATCAAGGGCCAGAGAATGAATTGAGTGTCGTGCCTGAAATGAAAGCCATGGCCTGCCCACCTCCGTGGTTATGTTTTCTGCATGTCAAGTCACATCTTGTACATGTTAACCAAAAATCTCCATCGGGAGGCTTTTATATGGAACTAATGTGGTTGGAGTGATGTGGAGCCAAAAGTGAGGGGATTGTTGCTATTGGCAGCCACAATCAACTCTGTCCCGTCTCATTGCTGCAGAGGTTTTCAAGGTAATGTACCAAGCTCAACCATTTTCACAAGCTTTATCAATGACTTTAAAATTATTGTGAAGTTAGATGTAGAGATTTTTGACTAATTATTGCACAGCATTCAGTTCTATTCACAACTGCTCTGCAGCTTGTGTCTGTGTAGTAAGGCCTGGAAACATTCAAGCTTGGGCCAACTTTTTCACACAGAGGGTGGTGTGTGTATGGAATGAGCTGCCAAAGGAAGTGGTGGAGGCTGGTACAATTACAACATTTAAAAGGCATCTGGATGGGTGTATGAATAGGAAGGGTTTAGAGGGATATGGGCCAAGTTCTGGAAAATTAGACTAGATTAGTTTAGGATATCTGGTTGGCATAGACGAGTTGGACTGCAGGGTCTGTTTCTATGCTGCACATCTCTATGACTGTGTGACCTAATAATCCCCTGCTTCTGCTTCCTCATTGAAGGACGTGCACCAACTGGAGGGTAAGGTTTCTTGCAGTATTAATTAATGTATTTGCCACCCCATGTGTGTGTAATAGTTTGTAAAGAGAGCAAAGCTGATAACAGTCTCCGCTAGCATAATTCATCTACAACGTAATAAAATGCTTCAAGGTGCCTGACAGCCTATAAAACAAAATATCAGACTGAGCCGTAGAGAAAATATTAGAAAAAATGACTCGATATAAAAGGTAGCTTTTAGGAAACCTAATGAGAATAAAGACTGATAAGTCATAGAGTCATAGAGATGTACAGCACGGAAACAGATCCTTTGGTCCAAAACGTCCAATCCGACCAGATATCCCAACCCAATCTAATCCCACCTGCCAGCACTTGGCCCATATCCCTCCAAACCCTTCCTACTCATATACCCATCTAGATACCCTTTAAATGTTGTAATTGTACCAGCCTCCACCACTTCCTCTGGCAGCTCATTCCATACACGTCCCACCCTCTGCGTGAAAAAGTTACCCCGTAGGTCTCTTTTATATCTTTCCCCTCTCACCCTAAACCTATGCCCTCTAGTTCTGAACTCCCCGACCCCAGGGGAAAGACTTTGTCTATTTGTCCTATCCATGCCCCTCACAAGGGGGTCATCCCACAGCCTCTGACATTCCAGGGAAAACAGCCCCAGCCTATTCAGCCTCTCCCTAAAGCTCAAACCCTCCAACCCTGGCAATATCCTTGTAAATCTTTTCTGAACCCTTTCAAGTTTTTCACAACATCTTCCGATAGGAAGGAGACCAGAATTGCACGCAATATTCCAAAAGTGGCCTAACCAATGTCGTGTACAATCAGAACATGACCTCCCAACTCCTGTACTGAATACTCTGATCAATAAAGGAAAGCATACCAAACACCTTCTTCACTATCCTGTCTATCTGTGACTGTACTCACAAGGAGCTATGAACCTGCACTCAAAGGTCTCTTTATTCAGCAACACTCCCTAGGACCTTACCATTAAGTCTATAAGCTCTGCTAAGATTTGCTTTCCCAAAATGCAGCACCTCACATTTATCTAAATTAAACTCCATCTGCCAGTCCTCAGCCCATTGGTCCATCTGGTCAAGATCCTATTCTAATCTGAGATCACTTTTTTTTGCTGTCCACTACACCTCCAATTTTGGTGTCAGCTGCAAACTTACTAACTATACCTCTTATGTTCACATCCAAATCATTTATATAAATGATCCAAAGCATCGATCCTTGTGGCACTCCACTGGTTACAGGCCTCCAGTCTGAAAAACAACCCTCCACCACCACCCTCTGTCTTCTACCTTTGAGCCAGTTCTGTATCCAAATAGCTAGTTCTCCTTGTATTCCATGAGATCTAACCTTGCTACCAGTCTCCCATGGGGAACTTAGTCGAATGCCTTACTGAAGTCCATATAGATCACGTTTACCACTCTGCCCTCATCAATCACCTTTGTTGCTTCTGCACCTGATGATCTGTTCCGTAAGCTTTCAAAAAAAAGTGACTGCAGAAATGATAGATGCATTGGTTGTCACCTTCAGCAGTTGCCGAGATTCTGGAGAAGTCCTAGCAGATTAGAAGATGCTAAAAGTCGCACCATTATTCAGAAAAGAGGGATACAGAAAGTAAGAATATATTAAACTAGCTTAACATCCATCTTTGGAAAAATGCAAGAATCCACTATGAAGGCAGGACTGATGGAAAATCATAATGCAGTCAAGCACAGGCAGTATGAGTTTATAAATGGTAACTCATCTTTTGCAAGTGTATTAGTGTTCTGTGAGAATATAGAAAGCTAATAGGTAGTGGTTCCAGTGAATGTAGTCCATTTGATTTTTCAAAAGGTATTTGATAAGGAGCCACATAAACAGTGAGGGTAAGAGGACGGATGAACAGCTCATGAAGTGGGGGTCAGTTGATTAACATGAATAGATGATTGCAAAATTAGTCCGAATAAGTGGGCTATTGTCAGGTTGGCAAACTGGAATTATTGGAGTGCCGTGGGTATCAGTGCACAACAATGTACAATCTATTCTAATAACTTGAATGGGGCCTGACATATAATCAAATCTGCCGACAATACAAAGGTAAGTCAGAAAGCAGGATGGTGGAAAGATACAAAGAGTCTTCGAAGGCATATTGAGAGATTAAGTGAGCACATAGATTCAGCACATGAAGTATGATAGGAGGTTGTCCACTGTGGTGGGAAGAGTATTATTTCAATGGTGAAAGGAGAGACTGCAGAATGCTGTAGCACAGAAGGAACTAATTGCCCATTCAGATGAGCAATTATGGCTTGTAGATTGCAGCATGTAATTATGAAGGCACATGAACTGTATGAATTAATTGCAAGTGGGATGGAGTATAAAAGTATAGAGATCTGCTCCAAATCTAAGGATATTGATGAAACCATACCTGGAATAGTTAACAGGTTTGGTGTCCTTCATTAAAGAGGGAGAGCTGCATTGGAAACAGTTCAGAGAAAGTTCACTTCACTAGTTGCTGGAATGAAGGGTTTGTCTCATGAGGAAATATTGAACAGGGTGGCCCGGTACTGACTGGTGTTCAGAAAGATGAGCGATGAGCTTCTTAATAGATATACAATTGACAGGGGAGAAACTGAGATGATATTTTCTTTCGTTTGGGACTGTGGAAACAGGCTGCACAGTTTAAAAATAAAGGTTCTCACATTTAAAATGCAGATGATGAAATATTTCTTCCCTTAAAGGGTCATTAATTTTTCAATTATATATGGGTCATTGGACGTGTGCAAATTTGAATTAGACAGCTTTTGATGTGCCAGGGAAATGAGTTCTTTGGGGTCCAGGCAGGAAAATGGAGTTAAGGCCACAATGGGAACAACAATGATCTAATTAAATGGTGCAAAATTAGTTGTCCTGTACCTGCTGCTTTTGCTTCTGATCTCATGAAAGATTCATTTGTTATGGCTTGAAAGATAAACATGAGACAAGGAAGTGAAGAGGCTTAGGCAAGGGATTTTAGAACTCTGAGCTCAGACCACAGAAGACAGGCCACAAATGGCGGAGGCCTGAAATCAGGGATGTTCAATTGGCTAGAATTGAATGGATGCAGATATCTTGGAAGTTTGTGTGATTTGAGAAGATTTCAGGGGTACGGAGAGTCAGGACCATGGAAGGATTTGAATGCAAGAGTGAGAGTTTTACAATCAAGATGACTGTGATCCCATTGAAGAACAGGAGTTGGTGTGAGTTAAGACATGGAATTTTGGATGTCCTCAAGTTTACGCTGGTTGGTTGAGGGAGAAATGTTACCCGGGATACCAGGACGAACTCCATGCTCTTCTTTGCAGGGTAACATTGGACTTCTTGGATATCATTGGAAGAGGTGTACTGTAGGCTTGCTTTTAACGTCTTAGCTGAAAGCCAAACACATGTAACAACACAGTAACATCCTCACAACTGCACTGGACTGTACACTCAGATTATGTGCTGAACTCCTTTGGTGATGCATTAATCTGCAACCTTCAGATCCTGAAGGTAAGAGCCCTATGAATGCAACATAGTTTATTACCCAATAATAAAAAGGAATTGTTCCGCACAGACAATATCATTCGGATGGGATGAATATAATTCTGAGATTTCCCTGATATAATATTTCAATGATGTTTGTCATGGCAGCTGCTCAGTAAGGTCTTGCCCACCTTGTGCCAGTCAGTCTCTGCACATCCTATGCCAGCAACACATCCAGACAGGAGGACTCTTTAAAAACTGGTTATTTGCTTCTCCCTTAGGACGAAGCTTGTGTTCAGCTGGCAAACCTGGCACGGAGGCTGGCAGAGATGGAAACAGACCGTGAGCGGACCAACACACGTGTTCAGCATCTTCAGAAATCCTTCACCGAGGCAGAGGAAGGTCAGTCAAGTGCTCAGTGCCGTGGAGACACTAACTGGTTGGAAGGTGTCAGAACGCATGTTGAACCCGAGTGCATTTTGTGACAGAGAGTTGCTGTGCCAGGCAGTGTCCCTGATCCTTCCCATGCCCCTCTGAGCTGTGCCTTTTGAAGTGTGCCTCACCAAAGGGTAGGTGCCGCTTAAAGGAATGCTGAGAGATTCAGAGGGAGAGGGCCTGTAGAGGGCGTGGAATCTGTTTACACAGAGATTCATCTTCAGTAACAGCCTGTAATTCCATCACTAGAAGGAGGGCAATGAGAGCAGCAGCGCTCACGTTATTCAATTTCCCTTTGTGTTTTTATTTCCCAAGTAATTGTCACTTAATGTCTTTGAGACTTGCTGTTAACAACAGTGCAGCACGGTGGCACAGTGGTTAGCACTGCTGCCTCACAGCGCCAGGGACCTGGGTTCAATTCCCGCCTCAGGCGACTGACTGTGTGGAGTTTGCACATTCTCCCCGTGTCTGCGTGGGTTTCCTCCGGGTGCTCCGGTTTCCTCCCACAGTCCAAAGATGTGCGGGCCAGGTGAATTGGCCATGCTAAATTGCCCGTAGTGTTAGGTAAGGGGTGTATGTAGGGGTATGGGGGGGGTTGCACTTCGGCGGGTCGGTGTGGACTTGTTGGGCCGAAGGGCCTGTTTCCACACTGTAAGTAATCTAATCTAATCGAAACAGTGACCTCATGAAAGCAAAATAGTGCAGATGCTGGAAATCTGAAATAAGAACAGAAAATGCTGGTGAAACTCAGCATGTCAGTAGTTCTCAGAAATTCTGAAGAAGAACTACATTAGAACTGAAACATTACCTCTGCTTCTATCACCACAGATACTGCCAGACTTGTGTGTTCCTCCAGCATTCTCTGCTTTTATTTCATATTTCCAGCATCTGCTGTATTTTGCTTTTATTTGCACAGCAGCTCTCTGAGACAAAATGCACTCGGATTCCAACATATATTCTATTTGAAGTTTGAACAACTTCTGCTTAGTTTAAGAGCTAGAGTGCATGCACGACCATGCATCAGGAAGGGGGAAAGTTCCCTGGATTTGTTTTTAAGCCAGGAGGCAGTCACACCTCTGGGGGTTGAGTTTTCTGATTGGTTAGTGTTCAGGGACAGGAAGGTGGGACTCAGAATGGGGCAGGTAAAGAGACACAGAGGACAGGACAGTTGGCCTCGGCAATTGCCCAATACGTTTGAGGTTGTCTCAACCTGAGAATAACTCTCTCTCATAACATAAGAGTAATAATATATAATAGAATAAATATTCTCTCACAAACTGAAAATAGGGGTGGGGGGGGTGATTTACTCATGGCACTATGGTCTAGAAGACCATTCGGGTTGAGGGTGCATCTAGGAATGTTGTCATCGTGGAAGCCGTAATGGTTTGTCTTGTGAGAGGAATTGATACAGTTCTCCTCTCTGGTGCTGGGATTCTGGATATCTGCTCAGGACTGGCATGGGACCTGCAGTGGGAATGGATAAATAAGCTGAAGTGGTCCATGCAGGATTCAACTGCATAGGCACAACTAGGAAAGGTGTTTTCCAAAGACCGTTTGAGGAGCTAGACACTAGAACAAAAATCAGAACCTGAAAGGTTACAATCTCAAGAATCATGGATCATACCATGCCAAAGAGGCTGTTCGGCCCATCGAGTCTGTACCAACTACTCTAAATCGACACAGTCCCACTTTCCAGTACTTGGTCCACCACCTTAAATGTTAAGACACATCAAGTTGCTTACTAAAGGACTTTTTAAAAGGGTTAAACATCACACTACACCAGGTTATCGTCCAACAGGTTTATTTGGAGGCACTTGCTTTTGGAGCGGTGCTCCTTCATAAGGTGGTTGTGGAGTAGAATCATACGACACAGATTTTTATAGCAACATGATTGCAATGTCATGGAATATAATATTAAACCAATTTAGCTTGAATCTTTCATCTTTTAGAATTTTCAACCTAAAGTAAGCTCAAGAAAGACTCAAGCTAAATAGGTTTAATATTATATTCCATAACACTGCAATCCTGCTGCTATAAATTCTGTGCTGTATGATTCTGCTCCACAACCACCTGATGAAGGAACAGCGCTCCGAAAGCTAGTGCCTTCAAATAAACCTGTTGCACTATAACCTGGTGTTGTGTGATTTTTAACTTTGTCCACCCCAGTCCAATACCAGCACCTCCACATCATTTTTAAAGCTTGTGAGTTTGCCCACCACAACTACCATCCTAGGTACAGCATTCCAGATCCCCTCCATTCTCTGGTTGAAAACCCTCTACCTCAAGTCTTCTGTCCACCTCCTGCCTTTCACTTTAAAATTATGCATCCCTTTGACTGAGGGAGCGGCTTCTTTCTCCCAAGGCCAACACATGATTTTGTTTTCATTTCATCCAGCACAGCACTTCAAATTCTTTACAAGTTTTATTTTTCTTCCTAGAGGATGCTAAATTGTATTTACGAGGGAAATAGCACTAAGCAAATGAATGGAGCTGTGGCCTAAAAAAAGTTATTGGGCCCAGATGCATGTCAGCCTGGAGCCTGAAGAGCTGGTTAATGAGAAAGTAAATACGTTGGTGTTCACTTTGCGGAATTCCCTCAATTCAGGAAAGGTTCTAACAGACTGAAAAGTCACCAATTGAACACCTCAATTTAAGAAGGGAGAAAAGGATAAACACTGAAGCTACAGCTAATTAGCTTGTTGTGTGTTGTGGGTAATTGTCAGAATCAAATAATAATTATCTGCCCACCAGCACCCTAGAACTGTTCAGGGAGAGGTGGGCACCGCAGGGAGCGGAGTGTATTATTCCCACCTCCAACTCTATTTTGATTTAATCCCTGCCCTCCCCTTCACTGTTTGATCACGCAACATTGCCCTCTGAGCAAGGCACTACTTGTCACTGGCCACGTGGGTGTTTCTTTTCTTCTGGGTGGCGGGAATTGAATAAAGATTTATATACCTTGTGTCCTTCACTGTGTCTCACACCTGCACACACACACACACACACACACACAACATGGGTGCTGGGGTAAAAACACTGCAGTTAGGTGGGAGTGTGGAGGATGAAAAGAAAAAGAAACAAAGAAGAAAAAAAATCAAATAATAATGAGATTATAGCTGCACTCTTATAAAAACCCAAGGCATTCAGAAACAATTGACATGCTTTCTTCAAAGGGAAGTCATGTTTAACCAAGTTTAATGTTCTTTGAAGGGGAAACATGCATTGTGGATTAAGCAGGTCCTGTTGAAGTAGTTTGCTTGGATTTTTAGAAGGTGTAGTGATTGGAACCAGGCGGATCTTATTGACTGTGAGATCCCCGAGTGGGGTTATTAACCTGGACCAGTCAGACAGCCCTGACTGACCAAGATTAAAAAAAAGAGACATTTTTTTGATCACACAGCATTGTCCTTTGATGTGAAGGGCACTGCTTGTCTCTGGCCACTCTGGTGTTTCCTTTCTTCCTGGTAGTGGAAATTGAGTAAAGATTTGTACACCTGTTGTCTTTCACTGTGTCCCACACCTGCACACATCCATCATGGGTGCTGGGGGCAATAAAACAGGAGATTAGGATCTCCTCAGTTGAGGGCTAAAAGAAAAAAATATATATAAAACAAGAGATTCAGAGAGTCTCCTGACTTCAGGCACAGACACTGAGCAGGCTGGCCACAGCCTGTGTACTGGCACGTGTAAATAAAGGGTGATTTGGTGATGGGATACCAGCCTTTGTGCAGTTATTCAGAAGGTTTTTGATGAGGAGTCACAATAAAGTTTACTCTGGAAAATGAAACCTCGTGGTGTAATAGGTTCCATATTAGTACGGACAGAAGATTCCTGGCTTCCAGAAAAAGAGAATATGCATAACTGGATGTTTGTCTGATTGGCAGAATGTGCCAAGTGGAGTTCGGCAGGGATTTATGCTGCACCCTCAAAGTTTTAACAATTTACGTCAATAACTTCGGTGAGGGGAACAAAGGCACAGCAACTAATGTCACAGATGTGCCTTTATATAGGCACACTATAGGCAGGAAAGGATGTTGTGAAGAAGACCTGAGGTGAATGAGTGGAGAAAGAATCTGACAGATGAAGTAAAGTGTGGGAAAATGTGAAGTTGCTCACTTTTGAAGGAAGAATATAAAAGGCTGGAGAATTCTAAGGTGCAGAGATTTGGATATTCTGATACCTGGTTCCCAAGAGGTTAGTTTAAAGGGTTAGGGACATGCAGATACAACATTACTGAAGATTAATGGATTGCTATTCTTCATTACAAGAGGAATTGAACATAAAAGTGAGAATGTTATGTGTCAGTTACACAGGGCATTGGTGATATTACGTCTTGAACACTTGTGCTGTCTTGCTGTCCTTTTCTGAAGAGGATGGAGGTGGTTCAAAGAAGGTTTAACTAGATTGATACCTGAAACAAGCACGTTCTCTTAAGCTGTATAGACTGATTTTTAACCTTTTTCTGTTGTTTCAAAGGGAAACGAGGATTAGACGGGCGATTAAGTCAGGCTCAAGCTACTCTCATGCTGCAAGAAGAGACGATAAGACGTGGAGAGAGAGAAAGGAAGGCCCTGGCTGAACAGGTGGCCAAGTTGGAATGGACCCTGCAGTCATCTGAGGGCGAGAGGCGAACACATCAGGTAATCGCTCCTGACAGGACCGTTCGCCGAAATTGGTGACCCATGGCCAATGCAGATTTTAAGCATCAGGATAAAAAAGTCAGAATTCACATCCAGGGCTCTCCCTCCATTTTTCACAAAAGCAGTCATATTTTTATCACTGTCACTGAAGGCTGTCAATATGGACCAATTAAATATTGACACAACAGTACTGGTGGGGCCACATCTGGAGTAATGTGCACAGTTTTGGTCACCTTGTTTAAGGAGGGATATAAATGTATTAGCAGCAGTTCATAGAAGGTTCACATGATTGATACCTGGGAGGAGAGGGATGTTTAAAGATGAAAGGTTAGATAGGCTGGGTTTGTATGCATTGGAGTTTAGCATAACAGGAGCTGATCTTATTGAGCATGTAAGGTCCTCAAAGGAGTTGATAGGATGGGTGCTGAAAGAATGCTTCCCCTCATGAGAAAGACCAGAACAAGGGGTTCACAATTTGAAAACAAGAGGTCGTCACTTAAAATGGAGTTGAGGAGAACTTTTGTTTCTCTCTGGGGGTTATGAAACTTTCTGAGAGCACTGGAGGAAGTGTCATTGAATGTTTTCATGGCAGGAAAAGGTAGATTGACAAAGAAGTCTGAGGTCACTGGGGGTCGATGGAAATGTGGAGTTGACATCACAGTCAGATGAGCCATGATTCTGTTGACTGATAGAGGGCATTGGTGAGATTACATATTGAACACTTGTGTAGTTTGGCTCTGCTTATTTAAGGGGGATGCTAAGTGTATTTGAGGTAGTTTAAAGCAGGTTTTACCTGACTGATACCTGGAATGAAGGTGTTCACTCCTAATGGCCTACTTCTGTGTAACAGTTTGTCAGTTCACTGGCTCTGTTGATTCAAGCACATTGATAGATATGAAGACTCAAATAAAAAGCCAGAATCTCTACTTTTAGGAGAGAGAGAAGGAGATGACATTTCAATGGGGAGCTTGAAGATGCCTTTTTCCACACACAATTATGGTAATAGCAATGCTGGTGTTTGAAGTGAAGTTGGCCCATTTGGGGTGTTAATGTCATTTCCAGCAGCCTTTGAGTTCTTTTAATATTTGGTAATTTTAGGAGAAGATCAACAAAATGAAGGCAAATGAGACCAAGCTGGAGGCTGACAAGCGTAAGCTGAAAGACCAGCTGGAAGTGTCTGAGAATCGGATTACCAAGTTGGAGCTTTCACGGCGCTCCTTGGAGGGGGAATTACAGAGAGTGCAGCTGACACTGAACGACCGTGAAACAGAGGTCCACGTCCTTCAGGATCGGATCGAGATGCTCCAGCGGCAAGTGGCTGATAGTGAGACAAAGGCCACCTCCCTCCAGCTCACCCTCGACCGACTGTCGTTGACCCTGGCCAAGACCGAGGAGGGTGAGAGCCACCTGAAGGACAAGGTGCAGAGTCTGTCGCTGTCTCTGTCAGACACGACCGCCAACGCAGTGGTGCTACAGGAGCAGATTTCTAAACTTCAGAAGGCTCTAACCTCCAGTGAACAGGATCGACGGGTACTTCAGGTAAAGATTAATCCACTGCTCTGTAAAGTGTGAGTTATAACTTGGTTGTAATCTCTTTTAGCATCCTAAAATTCCACTTTGTGTTGCTTCTGGACTTGATCATTCCAATACTGCCCTGGCTGGCCAATTATCTATTGGTCCTCACCCTGAAAGTGTACCTCATTGCTGCCTGTATCCAGACTTGTGTTAGCCCCGTTCAGTCATTGTCTCTGTCAGTGCTGACCCATATAGGCTCCCAGTCCGGCTATGCCTCCATTTCAAAATTGTTGTACTAGTGTTCCATTTCCTCCCCATTTCCAAAGCCAGTTCCAGCTACTGCACCTCTGCAAGAACTCTGCATTCTTTCAATTCTGGACTGTGAAGAGTTCCCAACTTTAATCGCTCCATGCAAGTGTAACTGTAGGGAGAAACTAAATGGGCTGGTGTTTTTGTTCCCTGCAGCTACGGAGGCTAAGGGGGTGACCTTATGGAGATTTGTAAAACCACATGAAGCATGGGCAGAGTGAATAGACAAGGTCTTTGTCCCAGGGTCGGGGAGTCCAAAACTAGAGAGCATAGGTTTAAGGTGAGAGTGAAAAGGTTTAAAAGGAACCTGATGGCAACTTTTTCAAATGGAGGGTGGCGTGTGTATGGAATGAGCTGCCAGAGGAGCTGGCAGAGGCTGGTACAAGTACAATATTTAATTGGCATCTGGATGGGTATGTGAAAGGAAGGGTTTAGAGGGATATCGAAGTTGAAAAGTGTGGTGCTGGAACAATGCAGCAGGTCAGGCAGCATCCAAGGAGCAGGAGAATCGACGTTTAGGGCATAAGCCCTTCTTCAGGCCCTTCTTATGCCCAAAATGTCGATTCTCCTGCTCCTTGGATGCTGCCTGGCCTGCTGCGTTTTTCCAGCACCACACTTTTCAACTCTAGTCTCCAGCATCTGCAGTCCTCACTTTCTCTTAGAGGGATATCGGACAAGTGCTGGCAAATGGGACTAGATCAGTTAAGGATATCTGGTCAGCATGGATGGGTTGGACCAAAGGGTTTGTTTCCTTGCTCTATGTCTCAATAACTCCATGACTGTATCTTCAGCTACTTAGGTTGAAAAGTATGGAATTCCATCCCTAAATGTTTAAACTCTTTCCATTCTTTAAGACAGTTTTAATATTCTTCTGAGCATGTTTGATCATCTGTTCTGAAATGTATTGATGTGGCTCAGTGTCAAATATTGTCTGACAGTGCTTCTCTGGAGTTCCATTCTACGGAGGAAGATTTGGCCATCTTGTTGTTATATCTTCAAGTTGTCGTTATAGGCCATTGAGCACTGAAAATACCACTTCTCAGTGATCAATCTGTAACCAACACTCACAATCAGAAAGTATGCTTTCCACACAAGCTGGTGTCCAGTTGAAATAAAAGCAACAATGATTGATTTCAGGAAGTATCTGACTGACAATGGAAACAAAAAAAACTGGAATTTAAAATATACTCAGTAGGTCAGACAGCATCAGCATAGGAACTGAACTCAATCAGTCCACATTTTGGGTGCAAGACCCAAAGGCATTTAAGGCAACATGGTGGCTCGGTGATTAGTGCTGCTGCCTCATAGCAGGAGGGGCCTGGGTTAGATTCCAGCCTTTGAAGTCTGCACGAATGAGGTTTTAATGAGAGGGGCTGTTAAAAATCAAAGGAAAACTCATATTTTTGCTAAGTAGAAAGTATAAATTATTTACCTTAGGAGATAAAGGCAGGAGCATCTGTGTTTAGTGATCAGACAACCAGTCTTCAAAGTCCAAGGAAGATGCTGAGAATGTTAAGTTGTAAACAATAATTCTCTGAAGCGCCCATTCATTTTCAAGATAAAACAGAGTTGGTGTCTGAAGTCGAGATAATCAGTACTTATACCTCGGTACGAGGCTCACAACTGTCATGGAGATGGAATTTGAAAGTGGAAGGATTTCTAAGATATTCCTGAATCTCTCAGACAAGGTTAATCTGTCAGGGTCCTGATGAGGGACAACAAATGGAGACCAAAGGTCTCTGTGATTAAGGGCACAGAAATACAGCTCTCAGTTCACACCCAGATTGGAAAGTCCAAATTTGTGAGGAAGGTTGAAGTGAGGTTGGAAAGTTTGAGCTAGAAGAAGAATAAAAGAAGAATTGCCATGGAGAGAAAAAAAAAGTTATCTCGCTGTGAAAGACTTTTCAAAAATTAAGAGACAAGTTTTGGAAAGGTGGCAAGATGATGGCTGAGTGGTGATATCTCTGGACTGTTAATCCAGAGACCCAGGTCATGTTCTGGGGATCTAGTTTTGAATCCTGCCATGACAGATGGTGGAATTTGAAATCAGTGGAAAAATAAATCTGGAATTAATAGTCTAATGATGACCATGAATCTACTGGTGATTGTCAGAAAAAAACCCATCAGTTTAGGAATGAGATCTGCCATCCTTACCAGGTCTGGCCTACATTACTCTGAACTGCTCTCTGGGCAATTAGGGATGGGCAATAAATGCTGACCTAGACAGTGACGGCCTATGGATCATAAAATAGTGGAAAGGACGTAGGGCAACAAAGTTTCAGGAAAATTCTAGGGATGCCAACATTATACAGTAGTTATAATGGGGACTTTGATTACCTAAATATAGACAGATATACTAGTAGTGTAAGGGATACTGAGGGTAAAATGTTTCTGGATTGTATCCAGAGGTTTATGTCCAGTCCAACAATAAGGATTCCCTTTTGAAGCTGGTTCTGGAACTGAAGTGAGTCAAATGGATATACTGTCAGCGGTGGAACATTTGGAAAACAGTACTCATTATATGATAATGTCCAGGATGATCGTGGAAAATGATGAGGATCAATCCAGAGTAAGAAAAATCAACTGGGGTCATGCTGACATCAGTGGGCAAGGGTTTAGCTCGGCAGAATTGAAAGAAATGAGAGGAAAAGCAAACCCGCCTTTTAAAAAGGAGATTGTCTGGATATAATTGGGGTTCATTGGCTCAAATGGGAAAGGTAAGACAAAGAGATCCAGAACTGCCTGGAAGACAAAAGAGATAGAAATTAAGATAAAGAAGAAAGCTCCTTATGATGGGTGTCAGGTAGAAAATACATTTGAAAAAAAGGAGAATATAAGAACTAGGAGCAGGAGTAGGCCACCTTGCCTTCAAGCCCACTCCACCATTCAGTATGACCATGGCTGATCTTTTCGTGGACTCAGCTCCACCATAACCCTTAATTCCTTTACAGTCATAGGGTCATAGAGATGTACAGCATGGAAACAGATCCTTTGGTCCAACTTGTCCATGCTGACCAGATATCCCAACCCAATCTAGTCCCACCTGCCAGCACCCAGCCAATATCACTCCAAACCCTTCCTATTCATATACCCATCCAAATGTCATTTATATGTTGCAACCGTACCAGCCTCCACCACTTCCTCTGGCAGCTCATTCCATACACGTACCACCCTCTGAGTGAAAACGTTTCCCCTTAGGTCTCTTTCATATCTATCCCCTCTAACCCTAAACCTATGCTCTCTAGTTCTCGACTCTCTCACCCCAGGGAAAAGACTTTGTCTATTTATCCTATCCAACACTCCCCAGGACCTTACCATTAAGTGTATAAGCGGTTTCAGAGAGGAAATGAGTAGGCAAAGAGAAGCAAAGAGGAATCAGGAGAGAGGACTGGTGGCTAGCATAAAGCATTGTCCAAAGTCTTCTACAGGCTTATAAATCATGAAGTGGTAAAAGTAAGAGTCAGGCCAATTAAAGCCCAGAAAGGGGATTTATACAAGAAGGCAGTGGGTATGGCGAGGTGCTAAATAAATACTTTGCATCTGTCTTTAACAAACAAGGAGATGCTGCCCAAACTATGGTGACAGAGGAGGAAACTCTTTCTCTTGAAGTGTTCAAGATTAATCAGGAAGAAGTGTGGGATAGAGTGTTCATGCTTAAAGTTGACAGGTCACTGGGACTAGATGAGAAACATCGGAGGATACTGAAGGAAGGAAGAGGAGAGATTGCAGGGGGTACTGGCTACAATCTTTAGTCTTCCTCTCACTAGAGGGAAGTGGCAGAATTTTGGAAAATTGCAATCATCATATCCTTGTTCAAGAAATGGTGGCACAGTGGTTAGCATTGCTGCCTCCCAGCGCCAGAGACCCGGGATCAACTCCCACCTCGGGCAACTGTCTGTGTGGAGTTTGCACATTCTCCAAGTGTCTGCGTGGGTTTCCTCCGGGTGCTCTGGTTTCCTCCCACAGTCCAAAGATGTGCATGATAGGTGAATTGGCCATGCTAAATTGCCCGTAGTGTTAGGTGAAGGGGTAAATGTAGGGGAATGGGTCGGGGTGAGTTGCTGTTCAGAGGGTCAGTGTGGACTTGTTGGACCGAAGGGCCTGTTTCCATACTGTAGGGAATCTAATCAAAGATTGTCAGGATAATCCCAGCAGTTACAGACCTGTCAGTCTAACTTCAGTGGAGGGGAGCCTTGTAAAATTAATTCAGGATGGAATTAGTAGCAACATGGAAAAAGGTGGATTAAGCAGGTGGTGTCACTATGGATTTCTAACAACAAAATTGTGTTTAACTAACTTGCTGGAGTTTTTCAAAGAGGTAACAGGTGCAGTGAGGGTCATGTTTATGTGGTCTACTTGTGGATCCCCAGAAGAGCCAAATGATGTTGATTGTTGGTTTTTAGGGAGGAAACTGCCATCCGTACATGGTCTGGCCTATACGTGAATCCAGACCAATACCAATGTGGTTAACTCTTAACTATCCTCTGGACAATTAGAGATGAGCAGTAGCTGCTGGCCTAGCCAGTGATGCCCTTATCCCGTGAATGAATATTAAGATAAAATATGATGCCAGATTTGGAAGAATTGTAAATTATGAGGAAGGTAGTGTAGAACTCCAGCAGGATATTGGCAAGTTGGTGGAGTGGGCACATTGGTGACATAGAACATAGAACATAGAATGTAACAGCGCAGTACAGGCCATTTGGCCCTTGATGTTGCACTGACCTGTGAAAATAATCTGATGCCCATCTAAAGTACACTGTTCTATTATTATCCATATGTATGTCCAATGTCCATTTAAATGCCCTTACTGTCGGCAAGTCTATTACTATTGCAGGCAGGCCATTCCATGTCCCTGCTACTCTCTGAGGAAAGAAACAACCCCTGATATCTGTCCTAAATTTATCACCCCTCAATTTAAAGCTACGTCCCTTCATGTTAGTCTTCACCATCTGAGGAAAAAGGCTCTCACTGCCCACCCTATCTAACCCTCTGATTATCTTGTACGCCTCAATTAAGTCACCTCTCAACCTTCTTCTCTCCAACAAAAACAGCCTCAGTTCCCTCAGCCTTTCCTCGTAAGACCTTCCTTTCATACCAGGCAACATCCTAGTAAATCTCCTCTGAGCCCTTTCCAAAGTTTCCACATTCTTCCTATAATGTGGTGACCAGAACTGCATGCAATACTCCAGGTGCAGCCTTACCAGAGTTTTGTACAGCTGATGCATGACCTCGTGGCTCCAAAACTCAATCCCCCTACCAATAAACACCAACACACCATATGCCTTCTTAACAACCCTATCAACCTGGATGGCAACTTTCAGGATTTATGCACTATGACACTGCAATCTCTCTGATCATCTACACTGCCAAGAATTTTACCATTAGCCCAGTACTCTGCATTCCTGTTCCATCTCCCGATGTGAACTACCTCACACTTTTCTGCCCAGCTCTGCAACTTATATATGTCCCTCTGTAACCCACAACATCCTTCAGCACTATCTACAACTCTGCCTACCTTCGTGTCATCCACAAATTTACTAATCTATCCTTCTACCCCACATCCAGATAATTTATAAAAATGACAATCAGCAGTGGCCCCAAAACAGATCCTTGCGACACACCTCTGGTAACTGAGCTCCAGGTTGAACATTTCCCGTCAACCAACACCCTCTGTCTTCTTTCAGCTAGCCAATTTCTGATCCAAACTGCGAAATCATCTTCCCAAAACTCTGTATTTTGTGCAATAGCCTATCATGTGGAACCTTATCAAATGCCTTACTGAAGTCCATATATACCACATCAATCGCTTTACCTTTATCCACTTGTTTTGTCACCTTCTCAAAGAACTCAATAAGGTTAGTGAGGCATGACCTCCCCTTCACAAAACCATGTTGACTATCCCTAAGCAAACTATTCCTTTCCAGATGATTATAAATTCTATGTTTTATAACCTTATCCAACATCTTACCCACAACCGAAGTAAGGTTCACTGGCCAATAATTACCAGGGTTGTCCCCACTCCCCTTTTTAAACAAGGGAACAACATTTGCTATCCTCCAGTCTTCTGGCATTACTCCTGTCAACAATGATGACATAACGATCGAAGGCAAAGACTCTGCAATTTCCTCCCTGGCTTCCCAAAGAATCCGAGGATAAATCCCATCCGGCCAGGGGACTTAACTATTTTCAGATCTTCCAAAATTGCTAAAACCTTCTCTTTGTCAACCTCAATCCCATCTAATCTAATAACCTGTATCCCCTTGTTCTCTCTAACATTGCCCTTTTCTAATGTGAATATTGACGAAAGGTATTCAGTAAGCGCTTCCCCTATGTCCTCAGATTCCACACACAACTTTCCACTATCTTTGACTGGCCCTAATCTTACTCTAGTCATTCTTTTATTCCTGATATATCTGTAGAAGGCCTTAGGGTTTTCCTTGATCCTATCCACCAACAACTTCTCATATCCCCTCCTGGCTCTTCTTAGCCCTATCTTTAGATCTTTTCTGGCTAACTTATATCTCTCAAATCACCTAACTGAGCCATCATGCCTCACCCTCACATAAGCCTTCTTCTTCTACTTGACAAGAGCTTCAACTTCTTTAGTAAACCATGGCTCCCTCTCTTGACAACTACCTCCCTGCCTGTTAGGTATATACTTATCAAGGACCCACAGTAGTAGTCCTTGAGTAAGCTCCACATTTCAATTGTGTCCATCCTCTGCAGTTTCCTTCCCCATTCTGTGCATCCTAAATCTTGCCTAATCGCATCATAATTGCCTTTCCCCCAGTTATACCTCTTTGCCCATTGCTATTGTAAAAATAACCGAATTGTGGTCACTATAGCCAAAGTGCTCACTTACTACAAGTCTAATACCTGGCCGGGTTCATTCCCTAGTACCAAATCCAATATGGCATCTCCCTTTGTTGGCCTGTCTACATTCTGTGTCAGAAAACATTGAATAAAAACTGACCCATCTAAACCACATGAATTATAATATTCCCAGTCAACATTGGGGAAGTTAAAGCTCCCATAACAACTACCCTGTTACTCTCGCTCCTACCATTGCTATCCTTTCTAATACATTCTTGGAACAATTCACAAGCTAATAGAAAACTCCCAACAGGGTGACCTCTCCTTTCCTGTTTCTAACCTCAGCCCACCCCACCCTCCCTCCCCCCTTTACTTTACCATCATCTCTGTTCTTGCTGAAACATCTAAATCCCAGAATCTGCAACAATCATTCCTGTCCCTCCTCTCGCCATGTCTCTGAAATGGCCACAATGTTGAAATCCCAGGGACCAACCCATGCTGCAGGTTCACCCATCTTATTCTGGATGCTACTGGCATTGAAGTATATTTCAAATCAACGTCCTGATTAGCAGTGTCCTCTTGTGACCTTGTAAACCTATCCCTGATCTCATACTCTCAACCTCCTGTACACTGGAACTACAATTCAGGTTCCCAGCACCCTGCTGCATTAAACACCACACCCCCACCCCCAAAGAGCATGAACAAAATCCCCCCCCCCCCCCCCCCAGGATATTGGCACCCCTCTGGTTCAGGTGAAGACCATCCTATTTGTAGAGGACAGATGAGGCTCAATGCAGTGATGTATGAGGTGATATGTTTTGATAGGAAGAACACTGAAAGACTATGTAAAATATGGGATACAACTCTAAGGGGGTTGCAGGAGCAGAGGGACTTGTGTGTACGTGTACACAGATTGTTGGAGGTGATTGGACAGGTGGAGAGAGCAGTAAGTAAAGTGTACCGTGTCCTCAGATTTATTAACAGGGGCATAGAGTATGAGAGCAAGCAGATGATGTTGGGCTTGTGCAAGGTATTTGTTAGAACTCATCTGGAATATTGTGCCACCCAGAACTGTACACATTATAACAAGTCTGTGAATCTCCCCATTGGAATAAGTGCAGTAGTGGTTTATAAGAATGGTTCTACAGAGGAGAAACTTCAGATTGAAGACATTGGGATTGGTCTCCTTAAACAGATGAAAGCCAAGAGGTGGCCTGGTAGAGGTTTTCAAAATCATAAGTGAACTGGATGGAGCAGATAGGGAGAAACTGTTCCTACTCATTAAAGAAGAGGGCACTGATTTAAAGTGATTTGCAGAAGTAGCAAATATGAGGTGAGAAAAATGACTTTTTCACTCAATGTATAGTTTGAGTGCAGAATGCACTCCCTGGAAGTGCAGTGGAGAAGGGTTCAGTTGGGGTATTCAAGAGGGTATATTGGATGACTGGATGGAAATAATGTGCAGGCTTATGGTGGGAAAAGCGAGAAACTGACATAAGGTAATGATGCAGGCGCAGTGGGTTGAATGACCTCATTCTGAGCTGTACCTCCTGTCGTTTTGTGTTGGGAGTCAGTATTTCTCAGACTCTGCTCAGATGTCCACAACAAATTGTTGAGTTAGACTGTTTGGTGCAGTGAACATCATAAAAGGTGAAATCTTGCCTTACCATTCTTGCAGCTTATTAACAGGAAGTCTCTCTTTTAAAGTAATCAGACTTGTAAAATTTTGGAGGACAATCTCTCCTCAGAGTCAGGAAGTTGTGACCGTGGTTCAAGACTCACTGAACAAATCCGAGCATACAAACAAACCTAGCAGCCCAGTGCAGTACTGGGGGGATGAAGCACTGTGACTTTAAAAGGGAACTGGATAAGCACCTGAAGAAATTTTTAAAAATGCAGAGTTACAGGGAATGTTTAGACAGTGAGTTTATTTGAAACATACTTGTATCAAACAGATGCTGATTGGAGGGGCTTGAATGGCCTCCTTGCTATTTGTGACTCTTCAGATAATGTAACAGCTTGTGTCCTTATGCAGCAAGGCCTGAACAAGGAGGTGCCACATTTCAGAGGAGACAATTGAAGCCCCATCTGGACTTTCGGACAAACTTTAAAGATCACCATTTCTCATAAAATAGTGACAAATTCTCTGGCCGTAATGTGGCCCACAGCCATACCAGATCATCTGATTACCATTTGTGTGCTGGTTGTGAAATCTTGCTGTTGCTTTGCACAGATTAACTGCCACATTTCCCGCCATGATTTTATGGGATATGTTTCAGAATGACTTCTAGTTAGTTATAAGTCAGAATTGGTGACAGCTCCACTGATCGAGTCATGCCTGGCATGAGGAATATAGTTATGGTTGATGTTGGTCA
This sequence comes from Hemiscyllium ocellatum, assembly GCF_020745735.1. NCBI lineage: Eukaryota > Metazoa > Chordata > Chondrichthyes > Orectolobiformes > Hemiscylliidae > Hemiscyllium > Hemiscyllium ocellatum. Next base: position 76,003,370 of record NC_083413.1, read on the forward strand.
GACATCTCAGCTCCGGGACATCTCTGTGGGAAATTCCTCAGGGTCGTGTCCTATTTTCAATGGTCTTCAACTGCTTCATCGATCTCCTTGTCTTCATCATGAGGTTAGAAATGGAGATGCCTGCTGGTAGCTAAAGAGTATTGAGCACTATTTGTGACTCTTCAGATAATGTAACAGCTTGTGTCCGTGTGCAGCAAGACCTGAACAACATGAGGCCTGGGTTTCTAAATGAAAACTAAAGTTCATGATACGTAAGTGCCAGGAAATAAACATCTCTAACAAGTTGGCACCTAGCCATCTTCCCTTAAAATTTAACGTCGTTAGTATTGATGAATCCTCCATTGTTATCACCGCATCATTACCATTGACAAGAAACCTAACTCACCCAGGCAAATTATTACTGTGACAACAAAACCAGGTCAAGAGCTGGCAACTTTGTGGCCTGTAATACATCTCCTGACTGCAAAAACCTTCACCATCTATAAAATCACAAGTCGGAAATCTCCGGTATACTTCCACTTGCCTGATGGGTGTGACTCAAAATTGTCACATGATCTTTAATGTCTACCTGTGACATGTAATGGGGGCTTTGATTTATTATCTCATCTGAAGTGTGACATCTCCCAGAGTGAATCGTGGAATAGATACAGCATGTAATGCGCAACGCCATTTAGGACAAAGCTCGATCAACATTTGATCTACCACCTCCGATATTCACCCCTTCCACCAGTGCTCAGTGGCAGCAATGTGTACCCATTTCCAAGATGCACTGAAGGAAGTCAGCAAGCATCCTTCGACAGCAGTTTCCAAACCTGTAACCTCTCTTATCTGGAATGAAAAGGGATGCATGGGAATACCACCATTGATGGTGATGAGCTGTCTCATGGAGGCTCTTCGCGCTATATCCTCCTTTTCCTTTTCCTTATTCTTAAATTATTCAAAATGGCACCATTTCAAGACAACAAATGAAGGCTTTTCACTATATTATATTGTAGTCTTACTGTAAAATACACGTGACAATAAAATCAAAATCAAAAATTAAAACTGAGGTCCCCTCCAAACGACATATCATACTGACTTGGAACTATATCACTATTGCTTCACTGTCACTGGATCAAAAAATCCTTCCAAACCGCATTCTCGGTGCATACAGAGCACATGGTCTGCAACGTTTCAAGAAGGCAGCCCAGCACCATTTTCTCAAGGACAATTAGGGATCAACATCAAATTGATAATTACATATATGAACAATTTCTTTAAAAGGCTTTGGGATGATTTAAAGCAGGGCAATTTATAGAATTCCTACAGTGTGGAAAAAGGCCCTTCAGCCCAACAAATCCACATTGACCCTGTGAAGAGTGAACCACCGAGACCCATTCTGCTACCCTACTGCTCTACGTTTACCCCTGACTAATGCGCTGACACATCCCTGAACACTACAGGCAATTTAGCACGGCCAATTCACCTAACCCGCACATCTTTGGATTGTGGAAGGAAATCCTTGTGGGAGAGTGTGCAAACTCCACATAGACAGTCACCTGAGGCTGGAATCAACCCAGGTCCCTGATACTGTAAGGCAGCAATGCTAACCACTGAGCCACCATGCCACCCCGAAATGTGATGCAAATTCATCACCGAGTGACTTATGGATTAGGAGGAACAAAGTGACCATTAGTTGTCCTGATCATTGCAAAAAGTCAACTGGTTCACTAATGTACCCCTGCATTACACCTTGCCCCTTCACTCCTCATCCCAACCAGTCATCTAGCAGACAGTCAGACGCTAAACTGTATATTCATTTATCAAGGCAACTCTGATGAGGAATGTAATGACTGTGCTCCTTCTTCAATACTGTGCTCTGTCAGATGCACTTTGGCACATGCAAAAGCAACAATTAGTATTTAATGTTCGCCATCGGTAAATCCCTTAACTGTAATGGCCATAACATGCACTTTATGTTTCTTGGAAGGGGGGGAAGGGGGAAGTTATTTGCCTTTCTGAAAAATTAGATTAACTGAACTATTTCTGTTCATTTCAGGTCATACCTGGCCGTTTTAACCAGAGCAACTGCTGCCATATAAATTATTTCATGGGCTGAAACTTACCTGTATTTTTAATCTGTGTTGTTTCAACTGGCAGTCAGCCTCTGAAAATGTTATTTGAATTGGTTGCAGAGTTAGCGTGCGTAAAACAAATAAATCCAAATGAATTCTAGTAACAGTCTTTGATAAGGGATTAATTTGAACTTCGTCCTGTAGTTTAAAACGTGTGACTGTAAATCAGCAGCACAGTTAATAGCTCTCTCAATTTTTATTTCTGCTGACTTCAATGGAAGCAAGGATCAGAATTGATGTAAAACAGGTTGCAAATTTTCGGCTTGCACATCTTACACTGTCAAACAGCATCCTGATGATTTGTGAAAAATCTAATTGTCACAGCCATATCGAGAGAATATCCACTCAATTATTCTACCCCAGTAAATGATTCCCATTCTACATCCTTAAAAATATGAGAATTGAACCTAAACCATCAGCAGTTGCTTTTGCTTCCTTATGCTGTCTCTGTGTGTCATGTAGCAGGGAAACAGACCCTTCAGTCCATCCAGTCCATGCCGAACATAATCCCAAACCAAATTTGTCCCATCTGCTTGCTCCTGCCCCATATCCCTCGAAACCTTTCCTATTTAAGTACTTATCCAAATGCCTTTTAAAGTATCAACCTCCATGGTTTGACTTCAGGATATCGAGCAAAGAAATAGGCAAAATAGCAAACTGTGGGTTAAGTGCGGCTGAGTGGCTCAGTGGTTAGTATTGCTACCTCACAGCACCAGGGACCCAGGTTTGCTTCCACCTTGAGGTGACTGTGTGGAGTTTGCATGTTCTCCCTGCATCTGTTGGATTTCCTCTGGGTGCTGCAGTTTCCTCCAATAATCCAAACATGTACAGTTAGCCCGCAGTGTGCTGGGAAGTGCAGCGTCACAGAGATAGTGTGGGTCTTCAGAGGGTCAGTGTGGACTTGATAGGCCGAATGGCCTGCATCCATGCTGTAGCAAATCTATGATTTCCTTACTGTATGAATAGAGAGAAATCAGGATACATTATCCTTAACTCCAATTGCCTCGTTAAGCGCGTAACTGAATGGAGTAATTCTTACAGCACGGTGACTCAGTGGTTAGCACTTCTGCCTCACAGCGGCAGGGACCTGGGTTCAATTCCAGCCTTGGGTGACTGTCTGTCTGTGTGAAGTTTGCACATTCTCCCCGTTGCTGTCTGAGTTTCTTCCGGGTGCCCCGGTTTCCTCCCACATCCAAAGATACGCAGATTAGGTGAATTGGCCATGCAAAATGCCTATAGTATTCAAGAATGTGTAGGTTAGGTGCATTAGTCAGGGGAAATGGAGGGGAATAGGTCTGGATGGGATACTCTTCGGAGGGCCGGTGTGGATTTGTTGGGTCAAATGGTCTGTTTCCACACTGTAGGGATTCTATGATTCTTGCCTTCTCAACTCTTAGATGACACAAGGCTTCGTGGCGTGAAGAGCACATTAATTTTCACATAGAAAAATAACTCTGTGCAATTGAATTGCAGAATGGTTACAGCACAGAAGGGTAATTCATGTTTCAGAACTTTCCAATAAAAGCCAGTCTTGTTCGTCAGTTAACAAACTTATCCCTGTTTGGCAGCTCCCCATGTGGATCCTGTCAGTAATGCTCAAATAGATGGACAAAAACTCTTTCTAGCAACATCTTTGTTTTCAGGCTCGTTGGTACTAATTTGTGTCTCTGTGCCAGCACCAAAGAAAATCCAATTCTTCTTGGGTATTTTGAAATGGCTGGTGGCCAGGTTTAGAGCTCCAAGTTTAGGGAAGACCCAAAAGGCAAGGAATGGGAAAATCAGCACAGCAACACACCAGCTGCATCCAATTACCCCCGTGACCCAGGCCAACCTTCACCGAACGTGTTGTGCATGAAGAAAACTAACATTGTGCAAATATCTCACAACACTCCCCGAGCCTGCGCGTTTTGTGCTGAACACAAGATATTTCAGCCTGTTGAGAATATCCGTAAATCAGTCTTCAAATCCTTCTCTATCATGTGGCAAATTAAAAAAACTCATTTCATGTATCCCAGTTTTCAATGACCTGTCAGTGAAGTTTCAGTACCTCGATTCCTCGTTTTGAAGAGTATTTCTGTTTATCTCTATCATTCCAATGTATATATTCTTCTGTCTTTCTTCCCTCCATGAGCCTACCTTTCCATCTCCACTCATTCAATGTGGCTGTGCCTCAGTCATCGATCTTTCACTTTGCCCATTTTGATTACATTTTTTGTTTTATGTTCTACTGTTGAACATTTATGGTGTTCCTTTGCAACCATTCTCCACCCCAGAGTACGCTCCAAATTTAAGCCTAACTTCAAAAAAGTCTCAAGAGATAGAATTAACTCGTTTTATTTTCAGCCCAGGCTTTTGAACTCAGGAATGAATTAGAGATTCAGTTGGACATAGTTTAAGGAGGGAAATAATTACAGGGCAACCTCGTTTTTCTGAATGACACAGGCAGGGAGTATTTTGTTTAGGTAATCAAATGTTCGGATAATACAGTGTACTCAAGCACTGGGACCTTGATCTTGTTTGGATAATCCAAAATTTGGATAACCAAGGTTTGGATAATCGAGGTTGTACTGTACTGAGATTCCTACACATAGAAGCATAGAAAATGGGTGCAGGAGTAGGCCATTCGGCCCTTTCGAGCCTGCCCCACCATTCAATATGATCATGGTTGATTATGCAGTCTCACTATCCCACTCCCGCTTTCTCTCCATATCCCCTTGATCCTTTAGCTGCAAGGGCCACCTCCAGCTCCCTCTTGAATATATCTAACGAACTGGTCCCACAGCTTTCTGTGGGAGAGAATCCGACAGGTTCATGCCCAGCTTATACATGCACTGATGATGCTAAACTGCTACTGTCAGAGAGACTTAATTTTAGTGGGAATTAGTTGTTAATCCGCAAGGTAAAATTATTTCGAAGTAGTTAGGGACAAGAAGCTTAGGGGATTGGGAAGGGGGTGGGGGGTTTAACAATAACTATACTGAACGCCTCCTGAAATGTGGACAGATAATCTGACCATGTGGTGTCTGTGACATTGTGCAAAGCTGAGGATGACTCCTCTGCTGCTGTTATCTCTGTTCAGACAAGGAGAGAGCTTTTTGTGTGCTTGTTTTGGCAAAGGGCCAATACACCAAGATTTGTCATAATCCTAACTGTGCTTAATAGAGAGCGGCATTGGAGGCCTGAGTGGAAAAATGGGGGGTTGGGGGTGTCTTGGTTTGGAAAGCCACCTCTCAGTCGAATAATCTGTCTTAACTCTCCCTATTGCTGAACTGTGTGTCGGAAATTAGTCACCATTTTTTCCATCAATGTTGTAATTAGCAGGAGGTATTTTTCAAGAGGGTCTTGACACTGCTAAGGAGGTCTCAGCACGGTATGGAGGCTAATCTTGGTTCAGCAATGTAAACTCTTGGCTCAGGACAGCTCTTTTCCAGCACAGTGTTAATGTATTAGTGCTTGATGATCTAACTTTGGTACTGGATTCGCTTGATGCATGGTATTGTGTCTAGAATCTAATCTTAGCAATTGTTGTAACTTTCCAGGTTGGTGGTCGATATTCTTTCGCGTTTGCAGTTTGTCATACCTGCCTAGAGTGCAGCTAATGACCACTATGATCTGGAGCACATTGTGTTTTGTCCTGTATCTAACTGATGGTTCAGCGATGTGATATAGAATGGCCGCTGCATATACTGGCACATCTGACACTTTGTGAAATCTGCTGCCTTCTCAAAAGGCAGGCTTAAAAGCATTATCATAAAATTCCCACAGTATGGAAGAAGGCCACTCAGCCCATCGAGTTCACTCTGTGAAGAGCATCCCACCCAGACCCACCTCATCCCTCTAACCCTGCATTTTCAAATGGCTAATCCACCTTGTCTGCACATCCCTAGACACAATGGGCAAATTAGCATGGCTAATCTACCTAACCTGCACATCTTTAGACTGTGGGAGGAAACTCACACAGACACAGGGAGAACGTTCAAACTCCACACAAACATGGCCCGCGGCTGGAATTGAACCTGGGTCTCTGACGCTGTGAGGTAGCAATGCTAAACACTGAAACACCATGCTACCAATTGTCCCATTATTAGGGGACAAGCCCCACATTCAAGCCAACAAACTGTTGAGAGGCATAATTAGACAAAGTGCAGTTTTTGCACAAAGATGGGTCACTTCCCTCAATTCCTCACTGTTGGAAAAGATGTGCTTTTTCTGACAATCTAGATTGAAGCTTACCTTCAAGTTCATTGTCTCCAGGTTAACAAGTCCTGGTTTTCAGTACAGGGTGGCCAGTGCTGACCTGACTATTCTGACATCTCTCATTAAGGGATAAATGAGTGAACGAGAAAGCAAAGCACTTTTTAAAATCGTGAAATCAGGGAGGGGATTTGGCCTGTTGAGCTGTCAATTGCTGATAGCATCAAGTTAGACCTAATCTTAAAATAATGAAGAAATGTAGTAATCAAAAACTTATTGCCTTTCTGCCACGGTGTTGCTATAATTGTAGTAGAATGCCAAAAATTTTGGTGACTTAAGATCATAATTGCTTCAATCCAAGGATGCTTAATGTAAAATAATTGATGGTGAGGCGTACAAGAGATTCTGCATGCGGATTATTTGAGTTTTGGATTAGTTTATAAGACTCCTAAAACACCAGTGCATCCTATTATCCAGTTACCTTTGAATTTTTCAAGTCCTCTTGACTTCATTCTGTGGACAAAGTGTTGTATTCGGTTGTTAGTACCTGAAGGGATTAATTGACATCACAAGAAATGAACTGCAATGTGCTGTAAAGGAACAATTCCAGAAGGAGCTAACCAGTGTTTATAACCAGTTGCTCTTCTCGTGCTAAGTCAACAGGTTGCTAATGTGAATTCACTGCAATGTGATTGGCGATTTGGGGACATTATTTCTAAAGCCCAAACTTTTAAAACGTGTGTTGGCTATGATGCGGTTATATCGCCAACACTTTAAGCGTTGTTTCTAAAGCCTGATTTTTCTCTAATGCGGGGTTGCACAAGAATGCAACTATTGCGCTACAGAAGACCTACTTGTACACACCAAACAGTGATGTGTATTTATTCTTTAACTCCAGCTTGAGGTCTTGTCTTGACTGTACTGTCAGTCAGATCCAATGTGACTATTTATTAAGTACTAAAATAAAACAATCAACTGAAGGTGATGGAGAAACTCAGGAGAGAAATGTTCTTCAGAATGTGGTGAACCTTTCTGTTTATCAAGCCAATACTCCCGTCTGCCTGGTATGGGCCTGGTATTTCCCCAGTTAAGAGGATTGGTGACAGTGAATTTATCCAGGACATCTCAGATGGTTCCCTGTATGACGTATATCACAGTTACGGTGATGCGGATTTTGTCTTATGTGCCAATAAGTGGAAGAAATAACTAAAAGCCAAAGCGCCCTTCCCCCCCATCTCCCCTTTCCGAAACCTTCAGGCCCAGAATATAGCCAGCTTGCTTCGGAAACAGCAGCACTCTGTCTTTGGGAACAGAAACCATGCATGAAATTTCTCGTTCTAATAGCCCTGCAGTGTAGAGCACAGAGCAGCAGATTTTCCTTCTGCTAGCACAGTGATGCCAATGAGCATGAGACAGATTAGCCAGAACCACCATCATGGCAGATGGTAAAACTAGATTAGTTTCCCTGGCATTTTCTGCATGTTTTGACCTCAGTAATGGATGCAATTACTAGTAATTACCTGCCCCATTGTGTTTTGAAAGATTGAGCAGTTTAGGAGTCTTTTTCCCTCGAAGAGAGAAGACATAAAGGTCTTTAAAGTTATGAAATAGTTCAATAAGTGAACTCAGGCAAATTGTTTCCACAGTGGAGCGGTTCTAGGAGTTTAAATACAATGTAGGAGCAAATTACTGCAGATGCTGGAATCTGTACTGAAAACAATAATGCTGGAAATCACAGGGGATCAGGCAGCATCCATGGAGAGAGAGCAAGCTAACGTTGTGAGTCCAGATGACTCTTCATCAGAGCTGACATGAAGTGTGGAGGGGGCAGTATTTGTGCAATAGCTGGGGGAGGAGGTGGAATGCTGGAGGAGAAAGGATGCTGATAGTTCAGATTAAGTGATCAGAACATGAGATCGGCAGAACAATGGTGTGCCGACTGGCCAGACTGGAAAGAACAGATAGTTCCCCTGGAGTGAGGGGAGAGGAGACAGGACATGGTGACAGAGAATGTAACAAGTAAAGCTAAAAAGAAAGGGAAGAAATGGGAGTGTGAAGGTGTTGAAATGTTTTTTAATGCTCAAAATCAAATCAGGAATTCAGGAGAATTCCAGTGAGTGGCTAGAACATGGAACTTACTATCACGAGGAACGACGAAGGTGATTAGCATAGATATGTATAAGACAAAACTAGATAAACACAAGTGGGAGAAAGGAATCAAAAATCTCCTGATCAGGTTGTGGGTGGCACGGTGGCACAGTGGTTAGCACTGCTGCCTCACAGCGCCAGAAACCCGGGTTCAATTCCCGCCTCAGGCGACTGACTGTGTGGAGTTTGCACATTCTCCCCATGTCTGCGTGGGTTTGCTCCGGTTTCCTCCCACAATCCAAAGAAGTGCCATGCTAAAATTGCCCGTAGTGTTAGGTAAGGGGTAAATGTATGGGTGGGTTGCGCTTCGGCGGGTTAGTGTGGACTTGTTGGGCCGAAGGGCCTGTTTCCGCACTGTAAGTAATCTAATCTAAATACTGCAGAAATAGGGTCATGAGGTACACAAGCACTAGAACAAACCAGTTTGGATGCAGGGTATGTGCTGTTGGTATAACACACTTTTCTGTGGGTGCGTCACTGTTTTTGGAGAACATAGTTGATTTGTTTTTGTGTTTGCAACAGGAGCGGATGGACACCATCAATCAGGGATTCTTGGAGTCAAAGAAAAAGAACCATGGTTTAGTGGAACGTGTGCAGTTGTTGCAGAATGCACAGGCAGATCTGGAGCTGAGGCGCTTGGAGCTGGAGGGACAGAACCGGCAACTCCAGGAGGTAGGCAGTAGAAACTGAGGGGGCAGTGCCGATGCAGAAGTATCATTTCAAGAGTCAGGTTCTCAGCATAATTTGAGGATGAAGTGGTGCCATTGTTGGGAGCACACACTGCTGAATAAAACAGCAAGAAATTGATTGCTTTTTCCTGATCTATCTTTGGATTTATTCCAGTTTATGTGTTCTCCTTCCCCGATTATGTCCGCTCAGACTGGTGGGCATCTGATTGCATGGGCGCTAAAATTGTTTGGGTATCTCCTCATGCCTTGGTAATTGGCAGGGTGGGCAGTGAGTGCAGCACTGTCAAGCCCAGTCCACTGACCTGACTGCCATCCACATTTGTATTTTCCAACAAGAAATTGGATTCTGTTGAGGAACTTGGATTCTGGTAGACTTTTGTTCATCCAACCAGCCCATCCCTTCTCAGCACAAAGCATACAGTAAAACGTGAGAGTTAGCCTCTGAGACCAGTTATATACTCATACATTCTGGAGACCAAACCTGGAAAGTCACTGTTTTATTGTAGCTGGTTACCACAACAAACAGTTCAGTCACCCACTGAGTTATCTAGGAGGCTGATTTCTGGGAAATCTGTTCCTGAGTTATTTCTGAGTAATATAAAAGGTCATCAAAAAAAGAAACAACTGCTGATACCAGCAAGAATCTGGATGCTATTAGCTTCAGCTAACATCATGAGTGCCAGTACAATCTCACCAGTCTTTAAAACAGAAAGCCAGAATGTTGCAATATACTGTGACCATTCCCTCGCCACAATGTGATTGCAGGAATGGTGAAGTAACTTTAAGTTTCTGGGAATTTGAGTTTTCCCTCATTAATTCCCTGGTCACTATTGTCATAACCTTACTCTCTGGCCGGGAGAGGAGGGGGTGGCCAACGAGGGGCTTAAAAGCAGGGTCACCCACTTCAGTGGTCTGTGGGACCTGGGGCTGCATCCGCATGCGTTTGTTGACTCACTCGTGGGATGTGGGCATCACTGATTATTTCCCATTCCCAAGGGGACAGCTAAGAGTCAACCACATTGCTCTGGATCTGGAATCATATGTAGGTCAAACCAGGTAAGGAAAGCAGATGTCCTTCCCGAAAGTTGGGACATCAGTGAACCAGATGGTTTGTTACAATAATCAACAGTGGATACATAATTCCTACTGGCAAGTTTTTTTTAATTCTGCCTTTTATTTTTGTAATGATTTCAAATTTCACCATCATGGTGGAATTCGAACCTATGTCCCCAAGACATTAACATGGATTACTAGTCCAGTGACATTACCACTACATCAGGTCAGCTAGTATATCAATGACTGTAGCCTAATTGGAGGGCTAATGATTCTTTCTTAGCAGTGCCATTGGGAACAGAGACCATTGGTGGGACTACACCCTGAAAGAAGAGGTGCACTGCAAAAGTCTTATCCCACCTTTTCACACTGGCTCCTTTGTTTTCAATTTTCTCTTACTCAGGAGTACAGTGAATGAACTTAAGAAAGACAAAGCTTGGCACAACAGTCAAGGTGAATTTCAAAAATAAAACTATTCCAAATTTAAATTAATGATTAATTCATAAAAATGGCCATTTTTTTGTTTAAAAGTGCCAAGAAGCAGATCTAACTGATAAAATCCAATTTTGACAACTTGGTTAAGATGCAGAGCTGCAGAAAGACAGACTGGGTCTTAAGTTCTTTTTTTTATTTCAATAATATACTTTATTCATAAAATAATTTGATGGTCTGTACAGTTGCTCATGCCATACATACGTAAACATTTACATACAGAGATCAGAATTTATCATTTTTATATACAGGTCTGTACATTTATTAATCATATATCCATACATTTTGCTGAGGTGTCAGCAGAGCCCAAATGACTGCAGGGGTCCCCTGTTCTTCTTAGGCAGGCAGATGTTACACGGTGGTCTTTCCCCACCACGCCTTGGCGGCAGCTACCCCAAGCTTCAACGCTTCCATCAACACATGGTCCCGGACCTTGGAATGTGCCAGTCTGCAATACTCAGTCGGGGTCAGCTCCTTCAGCTGGAAGATCAACAGGTTTCGGACAGACCAGAGAGCGTCCTTCACCGAGTTGATGATCCTCCAGGCACAGTTGATGTTCGTCTCGGTGTGCGTCCCGGGGAACAGACCGTGGGGCAAGGAGTCCCGCAGCACGGCGCTGCTCGGGACGAACCTCGACAAACACCATTGCATTCCTCTCCAGACTTCCTCTGCATAGGCACATTCCAGAAGAAGGTGTGTGACAGTCTCTTCCCCCCCCGCAGCCGCTTCGAGGGCAGCGTGCGGTGTGGCTGAGAGTCCGGGCGTGCATAAAGGATCTCACAGGCAGAGCCCTTCTTGCCACCAGCCAAGCCATGTCTTGGTGCTTGTTGGACAGTTCTGACGATGAGGCATTCTGCCAAATAGCTTTGACAGTCTCCTCAGGGAACCGCTCGATAGGATCCGCCCTCTCCTTTTCCCGAAGGGTCTCAAGGACACTACGTGCTGACCACTTCCTGATGGACTTGTGGTCAAAGGTGTTTTTCTTCATAAACTTCTCCACGAAGGACAGGTGATACGGAACGGTCCAACTACTCGGAGCGTTCCGCGGCAGCGAGGCCAGGCCCATCCTTCGCAACACCGGGGACAGGTAGAACCTCAGTACGTAGTGACACTTGGTGTTTGCGTACCGGGGATCCACGCACAGCCTGAGGCAGGCACACACAAAGGTGGCCATCAGGGTGAGGGTGGCATTGGGTGCATTTTCTCCCCCGTTGCCCAGATCTTTGTACAGCGAGTCCCTTTGGACCCGGTCCATCTTTGACCTCCATATAAATTGGAAGTTGGCCCAGGTGACTGCAGCGGCACAGGTTCTGGGAATAGGCCAGACCTGTGCCACATATAACAGCAATGACAGTGCCTCACACCTGATGACCAGGTTTTTTCCCGCGATTGAGAGCAACCGTAGCTTCCATCTGCCCAGTTTCTGCCCCACTTTGCTGATATGCTCCTCCCAAGACTTGGCGCACGCCCCAGTCCCCCCGAACCCAAATACCCAGCACCTTCAGGTGGCCGGTCCTGACGGTGAAGGGGATCGAGGATTAGTCGGCCCAGTTCCCGAAGAGCATGGCCTCGCTCTTGCCTCGGTTTACCTTGGCCCCCAAGGCCTGTTTGAACTGGTCACATATGCACATGAGTCTGCGCACAGACAGCGGATCCGAGCAGAAAACGGCGACGTCATCCATGTACAGGAAGGCCTTGACCTACAGGAATAGTTACCCCTCTCAGGCTCGCATCCTTCCTGATGGACTTGGCAAATGGCTCTATGCAGCACACAAACAAGGCAGGAGAGAGAGGGCAGCCCTGCCTGACTCCAGATCTGACTGGGAAGCTATCTGATTCCCACCCATTGATTGAGACTGCACTGACAATGTTGGTGTAGAGCAGTCTGATCCAATTGCAGATTCCCTCCCCAAAGCCCATTTTGGAGAGAACATCTCTCATATACATGTGTGATATCCTGTCAAAGGCTTTCTCCTGGTCCAGGCTGATCAGGCAGGTGTCCAACCCTCTGTCCTGTACGTAGGCGATCATATCCCTGAGGAGTGCGAGACTCTCAGCAATCTTCCTGCCTGGTACAGCACAGGTTTGGTCAGAGTGAATCACCGACCCCAGAGCAGACCTGACCTGGTTGGCAATTACCTTTGACAGAATTTTGTAATCCGCATTCAACAGTGAGATTGGTCTCCAATTTTTGAGTTCCTCCCTCTCCCCCTTCCGCTTGTAGATGAGGGTGATGATGCCCTTCTTCATGGATTCACTCATGGTACCTGCCCGAAGCATACTGACATACACTTCCAGCAGGTCCTGGCCAATCAAGTCCCACAGAGCAGAATAGAGCTCGACCGGTAAGCCATCGCTTCCTGGAGTTTTATTCTTTTCGAAGGACTCGAGGGCCTTGGTCAGCTCGCCCAGAGATAGCGGCTGGTCCAGCCTCTCCCGTGTTCTGTCGTCTAAGACCTCCACGATAGAGGACAGGAACGACTGGGAGGCCGCGCTGTTGGTCGGCTTCGCGTCATATAGACCGGCATAAAGGATTTACTGATCCTCATGAGGTCAGCCTGAGATGACGTTACCGAGCCGTCTTCTTCCTTCAGGCTGCTGAGCACGGAGCTCTCTTTGTGCACCTTCTGGAAGAAGAAACGTGGGCACATCTCATCCTGCTCCAACGAGCGGACCCTAGACTGGAAGATTATCTTGGAGGCCTCCGAGGCAAAGAGCAAAGCTTGCTGGCCCTTCACCTCCTTGAGGTACTCCGTGACATCGACCCCCATCGTCTGCTGCAGGAGCAGATTCTGGAGCTGGGACAGTTTTCCCCGCCTCTCTCTCGCCTCCTGAACACCTTTGAGGATGAAGAACCTCTTGATGTTCCCTTTTCCTACTAGGTCTCAAGTTCTGATCAGGAGAAGGGATTGAGAGATTGACACCAAGCTGAGGAGTTGAGTTTGAGTAACACCGACCTGTGGTACACATTCAGAATGGTGTTAGCGGAATTCTTACAAACTTTTGTTTCACCGTTCCCTTCCCCATCTCTCACCCCTTCGCCAGCTACAATCTCTCCCGAGTCTGAGTTATCCTTTTTTCCGTGAAACTGCAGAACCGGGAAGAGTTAAAATGATTTCCCATGCATAGCTTTTCACCGCTGCCTGCTCATCCACTTGGAGGCTGACTAGGTTCACTGGTCAGCCCATCTGCAGCAAGCATAGAGAAAACACAGGCCTTGATTAGATGTGCAACTGTACAGCAGCTTGGGGTGGCACGGTAGCTCAGTGGTTAGCACTGCTGCCTCACAGCACCAAGGTCCCAGGTTTGATTCCAGCCTCGGCGACCAACGGTCTGTGTAATGTTTGCACATTCTCCCTGTGTCTGCGTGGGTTTCCTCCGAGTGCTCTGGTTTCCTTCCACAGTCCAAAGATGAGTAGGTCAGGTGAATTGGCCATGCTAAATTGCCCATAGTGTTAGGTGCATTAGTCAGAGGGAAATGGGTCTGGGTGGGTTACTCTTCGGAGGGTTGGTGTGGATTGGTTGGGCCGAAGGGCCTGTTTCCACACTGTAGGGAATCTAATCTAAAACAAAATCAAAATAATCTTTCTCTGTTACTACTTCCATGACTTGGACAATGACCCTCACGTGAACACTGTCCTCCCATGGGATGCTTTTTAGACAAGAGGGATGCCATCTCCCAACTTGTGGTGTTCAGGACACTGGTGGCAGTTGGACAGGACCAAGCAGGACATGAAGGGAAGGGTGCTTATCATACGGGGAATGAAATAACTTCGCAAAGGCCAGTGTCCCATTTCTAATCATTCCTTATTTACAAGTTGCACAGCCTTTGACAATAGTACAGGCTCTTACAGGGTCAGCCACTAAAGTCTGCATCACGAACACTCATCCTTCTATGTCAGGCAGGGCTCCATGATTGGACCGGGTTAACAGCCCCAATCAGGGAATTCATATTCTATGTGGTCGACTTGGCTGAGCTCATTACAATCACTGTGGGAAGGCCATCAGGGTTTAATGAACTATTTCACCAAATGACAGAGGGCATCCATTTCCAGTAAAAATGCAAATGTTGCTGGGAAGAGTTCTTAGATGGTGGCTTGGGTCTCAGTTGGCCTCTGGATGGGAATGATATCTGCCACATTTTCCTGTGCTGAAAAAATATTGTGATTGCAGGAAGACAGCAGGCACAGCACCCTCACCGTCCCCACGGCCATTTCCCCCCCCCACTCCCCGTGCGCCACACACTATTTGGCAGCCCCCCTCCCAGGACAGTAACGCTAGTGAAATGCAGCCATACAAATCCCTGCTATCAAAGTGTAGCGCTTTGGGAATGAACAGCAGCTGATAAAGCTCTTCTTTTTTTTTACTTTAGGCAGTCACAGGACAAGGGTGTTGCTGGTATTGCTGGCTAGATCAGCATTTATTGCCCACCCCTAATTGCCCAGAGGGCAGTTAAGAGTCAACCATATTGCTGTGGGTGTGGAGTCACATGTAGACCAGATCAATTAAGGCTGGCAATTTCCTTCCCTGGAAAGGCATTAGTGAACCTGATGAGTTTTACCAACAATCACTAATGGATTCATGGTCATCGTTAATTCCAGATATTTATTGAATTCAAATTCCACCATTTACTGTGGTGGGATTCAAACCCGAGTACCCAGAATGTTATCTGGCTCAGCAGTCCAGCGACAATGCCACTGGAACATTGCCTCCCCATTGCCTCTTGAAACCTGTCTCATATTCTTGAAATACAGCCTCAGATGCACCTGATGGATTTGACTGGATTGTGTTGGAATATTCCAGAAAATACCATTCTGTTATTAACCAACACTCAGTTTTCTACTGCCTTCCCTTCAACCATAGTTACTGTTGCCTTTCATATCCAACCCAGCAACCTGGATGCTTTCTGAACATCCATCTCTCTCTCAGTTAAGACATGAAGTTCATCCTTTCCCCAAAGGAGAGAAATAAGATAAGGCCCAATTTATGGCCAATTTGACTCTCTTTGCCCGAGTCACCCATCTCAGGATCATACTATTTGAAGTTCTACTGATTGATGTATTGCAGCAAATACTAAAATGAATCAGAACTGAGACAGTATCTGTCTAAATTAATATGAATATGACCAATGAACTAGCAGGGACACCTAACTTCCTTGCTTCTACTCTCAGGTATTGCACCAGAGGCAGGAAAGTGAGGAAGGGGCCCTGAAACAGATTGAGAAACTTCAGCAAGAAAAACACATCTACCAGGAGCGAGTGACCAACTTACAGAGAGCTGTTGCCCAGTTGGAGAATGAAAAGCGAGAACTCCAACGTTCAAAGGTCCGTCTCGAGAAGGAGCGATCTGCCCTGAAGAAAGCACTGGACAAGGTAAGGGGATTGTCCACAGGTAGATCACTCTGAGAAACAGCCTTTGATCGGTGCTCACAGTGGTCAAAGCCTCTATATCTGGAGGCCAGCTGAAATCCAGTAGCTTCTCCCTATCTGTAAGTTAAACACCTCATGTTGTGAAATAAATTGGAATGTAGATCTGTGTCCCATTCTTGGACACTGATTTGACACCATGGACGAACTTAGAGTTCCTCCCCTTTCTAGGGTTGGGTTGGCACTCCATCCTGACCTGACCAGGCTGGGCTAGCTACTGTTCATCTCTGTTTCTACTCTAAAGCTTTCAATTCCATTGCCTGTCGGCTTTGTACAAATGTTCAGTTTCCATTCCAAAGGAGCTTTTTACATCAGTTGGGCAGTCGACCTTGTTAGACCCTTGTGCACATGTCGAGAATGAATCTTTCCTGAGGTAAGATTGAAGAGTTGCAGGCCTTGGAAGAACTTGTGTGTGAAAGGCTGGTCTACACTCACCTGACTGCTGAAAAAGGAGACAAATATGGTTGCCAATTTCCCTCCAATAGGATTCAGCAATTGGCAAACTAAATAAAGACCAGTAGGTCCATTTTTGGTGGTTTGGCTGAGGGAGAATTGTTGGTCAGGAGAGCGCTGCTGTTCACTAAACACCAGCAAGGTTTTATCTCCACTTAAAAAGGTGAATCGCTCAATACCTCATTGAAGAGATGAGACACAGGAGAGTGCAACATTCTCTCAAGACTGCACTGTAGCTTCGGCTTGGACAACATGCTCAAATCCTGGACCAGAGTTATAATCCTCTACAATCTTCTGATCCTGGATTCACCCACTGAGCCAAGCTTGTAGAGATAATCTCCACAAAGCAGAATCACAATGGAATCGAGGCTTGTTTTACATGTGTAGCATTAGTTTGGCTGGTTATGCATTCTGCTAATGGAGCTAACAGAAGGCCACAGGCTTTTGTTTTTGTTGGCTTGCTCTGATTTCAAAGACGTTGTTGTGAAATTCACTCCTTGTAACCAGCTCACCTTTGGACGTTGGTAAGGCCTCTTCTGGAATACTGTATATATAATTCTGGTCACCATGTTATTAGAAGGATACTTTTAGACTGGAGAGGGTTCAAAAAAGATTGGCCAGGCTGTTGCTGGGAATGGAGGGTTTGAGACATAAAAATAGACTGGAAAGACTGGGACTTTTTTCACTGGAGCATCGAAGGTTGAGGTGTGATCTTAATGAGGTTTATAAAATCATGAGGGGTATAGATAAGGGTCTTTTCCCAAGGGAAGAGGAGTTCTAAACTAGAGGGCATATTTTTAAGGGTAGAGGAGAAAGATTTATAAAGGACATGAGGGGCAACCTTTTTACATGGAGGGTGATTCATGTGTGTAATGAACTTCCAGAGGAAATGGTGGATGCAGGTACAGTTATGAGGTTCAAAAGGCATTTGGATAAGTTCATAAGTAGGAAACGTTTGGAGGGATATGGGCCAAATGCAGGCAAATGGGACTAGTTCAGCTTGGGAGCATGGTCGGTGTGGACATGTTGGACAAAGGGTCTGTTTCCGTGCTGTGTGACTCTATGTCTCTATCTAGCGCCATAATATCTGACTTTGATCAGCCTGCAAGGAGAAGGCAAAAGTGAAAGCAGCTTATAGTGAGTGACGAGGAGTGATTAGTGCGGCAACCAAAGTAGCAAGGGGGTCAGATACCAAAATTGGTTTCAGTGCTTAAACATGCAGTTAACTGCAATAAAACTGTCCTGTGTCCTGCCCCTCCAGACTACACCAAAAGAAACCTTTAAAAAGTATGTTTAACCTTACACCTACCATGTTTGGTGGTCAGGAACAGGAATTTGGCGGCAGCATGACAGGCAAGAAGAATGGAATAACATTGGGAGATATGACTGAATTATCTAAATCCTGTTTTGCATCCACTTGTGAGGCACGTTGTTGATTGACTAAACTGAGGTCTTCCTGACATTCAGAATACATGTGCCATCAACATCCAGTCAGGACTTCAATTCCCTGCACAGTTCTGGTCCCCTTCTTTTTGAGGTAGAAAAGGATGTTGCATCATGAAAATTGTCTCGCCAGAATTCCAAGGCGCTGAAGATGCAGGGACAGGGATTTTTAGGAGCCTGCTTTTTAGGAGCCACCAGCACTTGTGTCACACTGGCTGTATCTTCTCAAGTTCAAGCTTCCAGGGATGGGTTTTATTATGTTGGTGTTTATTAAAGCAGTGGGCCTCAAAATAATGGTACACAATACCTTCGTGCAGCCACTGTTTGAAGTGTCTGTTGGAGTCTGACAGATAGAGAAAAGGGTGTACTTTAAAATGCTGTCTCAAAGAAAGAGTCATCAAGCACCCCTTGAGCTGCAGTGTTTCTATAAAATTGTGTTTGAGCTGATCTTGGGAAACAGCCCGCTCTGAGTCATCATTCCCAACAAACTCTGATTTATTTATAGCAATTCTAAAGAAGTAACAAAGAGGATTGATGAGGGCAGTGTGGTAGACGTGATCTATATGGACTTCAGTCAGGCGTTCGACAAGGTTCCCCATGGGAGACTGATTAGCAAGGTTAGATCTCATGGAATACAGGGAGAACTAACCATTTGGATACAGAACTGGCTCAAAGGTAGAAGACAGAGGGTGGTGGTGGAGGATTGTTTTTCAGACTGGAGGCCTGTGACCAGTGGAGTGCCAAAAGGATTGGTGCTGGATCCTCTGCTTTTTGTCATTTACATAAATGATTTGGATGCGAGCATAAGAGGTACAGTTAGTAAGTTTGCAGATGACACCAAAATTGGGGGTATAGTATATGGACAGCGAATTTGGTTACCTCAGATTACAAAAGGATCTTGACCAGATGGGCCAATGGGCTGAGAAGTGGCAGATGGAGTTTAATTCAGATAAATGCGAGGTGCTGCATTTTGGGAAAGCAAATCTTAGCAGGACTTATACACTTCATGGTAAGTTCCTAGGGAGTGTTGCTGAACAAAGAGACATTGGAGTGCTCCTTGAAAGTGGAGTCACAGGTAGATAGGATAGTGAAGAAGGCGTTTGGTATGCATTCGTTTATTGGTCAGATATTGAGTACAGGAGTTGGGAGGTCATGTTGCGGCTGTATATGACATTGGTTAGGCAACTGTTGGAATATTGCGTGCAATTCTGGTCTCCTTCCTATTGGAAAGATATTGAGAAACTTGAAAGGGTTCAGAAAAGATTTACAAGAATGTTGCCAGGGTTGGAGGATTTGAGCTATAGGGAAAAGCTGAACAGGCTGGGGCTGTTTTCCCTGGAGCATCGGAGGCTGAGGGGTGACCTTATAGAGGTTTACAAAATTATGAGAGGCATGGATAGGGTAAATAGGCAAAGTCTTTTCCCTGGGGTCGGGGATTCCAGAACTAGAGGGCATAGGTTTAGGGTGAGAGAGGAAAGATACAAAAGAGATCTAAGGGGCAATTTTTTCACACAGAGGGTGGTATGGGTATGGAATGAGCTGCCAGAGGAAGTGGTTGAGGCTGGTACAATTGCAACATTTAAGAGTCATTTGGATGGGTATATGAATAGGAAGGGTTTGGAGGGATATGGGCCAGGTGCTGGCAGGTGGGACTTGATTGGGTTGGGATATCTGGTCAGCATGGACAAGTTGGACCAAAGGGTCTGTTTCCATGCTGTACATCTCTATGACTCTAAGTCATAGAATCATAGAATCCCTACAGTGAGGAAACAGACCCTTCGACCCAACAAGTACACATCAATCCTCTGAAGAGTAACCCACCCAGACCTAATCCCCTACCCTATTATCCTACATTTACTCCTGATTAATGCATCTAACCTGCACATCCCTGAACACTATGGGCAATTTAGCATGGCCAATTCACCGAAACTGCACATCTTGCCAGGGTGGCCATACTGCAAAGAATGAGTCAAGGGCTGGTTGTGCCTGAGACCTCCTTCCATTCTGGCTGAGACACTGCCTTCTGTGCAGATTGCCCTGAAATAGAAAGATTCAGCAAACAGTGACATGCACCTTTCCACTTTCAAGCTCCTTTCTCTGAGTAAAGGACTAAGTTAGAGATCCACAGAACACTTGGCAAATCACCCAATCTACTCTTCCCTCTCCTTCCACGTCATTGAAACTCTTTCCCCTCTCCAGTGCCATCCCCACCCCATGCTATTGACTCCATGTGGCTCCTCAAGTGCAAGTAAATCTGTCATGTATGTTGACACATGAACGTCCCTTAGACAAAATCCGTTTGCACCAGTGCAGTATTTGTATTTCTCTCATACTACTGTAATGCCCTGAGTGACTACCATCTCCCTTTACACAGAATAAACTTTTATGAGAAATACAAAGTAGGCGCAAGAGTAGACCATTTGGCCCATCCATACTATTCCACCATTCAGTATGCTCATGTCGGTCCTCAGTTTCAACTCTGTCTTCCCACTGTCTCTCCATTCCCCTTGATAACTGTTGATAATCATGATGAATTAATAATGCAGTGCTTTGCAGGTTATAGTGTCATAGAGTCCTACAACATGGAGACAGACCCTTTGGCCCAAACTGGTCCATGCCGACCACGATGTCCGTTCACATTAATCCCATTTTCCTGCACTTGGCCCATATCCTTCTAAACCTTTTCTATCCATGTATTTGTCCAAATGCCTTTTAAATGTTGTTAATGTCACCGCCTCAACCATTTTGCTGGCAGCTCATTCCAAATGTGTACTACCGTCTGAGTAAAAATGTTGCCCCTCAGGTTGCCTTTTACTCTTTCCCCTCTAACCTTAAACTGGTGCCCTCTAGTCCTCGATTCCTCAACCCTGGGATAAAGACTGAGTACATTCACCCTATCCATGCCTCTCATGACCTTATACCCCTCTATAATGTCCTCCCTCAGTCTTCTACCCTCTAAAATGTCCTAGCCTGTCCAAGCTCTCCCAATAACTTCAACCACTGAGTCCAGGCAATGTCCTTGTAAATTTCTTCTGCACTCTTTCCAGTTTAATAATATCCTTCCTATAACTAGGTGACCAAAACTGGACACAATTCTCCAAATGCTGCCTCATCAATGCCCTGTACAACTGCAAATAGCTTCCCAACTTCTGTAGGTAAAAACAAGGGCTGCAGATGCTGGAAACCAGAGTCTAGACTAGAGTGGTGCTGGAAAAGCACAACAGGTCAGGCAGCATCCAAGGATCAGGAAATTTTCTGCTGGTTTGATGGTGAGTTCTTCCCAACTTCTGTATTCGATGCCCTGACTGATGAAGTGCAGTGTGCAAAAAGCCTTCTTCACTGCCCTGTCTGCCTGTGACTCCACTTTCAGAGAACTGTGAAACTGAACTCCACTACACTCCTTAAGGTTTAACCATTCACCATGAAACTCCTACCTTGATTTGACTTTCCAAAATGCAAGACCTCAACTTATCTATGTTAAACTTGATTTGCCATTTCTTGGCCCACTTCCCCAGCTGATCAAGGTCCTGCTGCAATTTTTGATATCTTTCCTCACTGTCCACAATACCGCCTATTTTAGTGTCATCTGCAAGCTTACTAATCATACCTTGAACATTATCATCCAAATCATTGATACAGATAACAAACAGCAATGGGCCCAGCATCGGCCCTAAGGCACTCCACTTATCAAAGGCCTCTAGTCCGACAAGCATCCTTCCACTATTACCCTCTGCTTCCCAACATCAAGCCAATTTTGTATCCAGATTGCCAGCTCCCCCTGGATTCTAAGCGGTCTAAACTTCCAGAACAGCCTACTATGTGGAACCTTATCAAAGGCCTTACTGAAATCCTTGTAGACTACATCTATGGCCCTTCCCTCGTCAAGGTTTTGAAGGGAAATTCAATTGCTGCTTGCTTGGGCAGGTATTTTTGTATTCGAGACTCTACTTAGCATTGCTGCTATTGGGAGACCACCCTTCTTTATATTTCTTGTATCTCTCAAGGGCTGCAGGTTTCAGAGAGCTGCTTCCCAAGCCACCCATACAAAGGTGTTACAGAAGGATTCTCTTCAGCTTACTGGTCATCAAAACTACTCTTGCAAACTCTTGACTATCCTACCCATTTTAAATTGAACTAGGTACAGCACACAAAAAGGTCATTTGATTCAACTAGTCTATGGATCACACTACCTTCTACCTTCCCATTCCTACCTAAAGCTATTTTGTTACAGTTGAACTTCTGCAACAGCAGTTTCCAAATACATGATGTCAACCACTTAGAAGGACCAGGGCAGGAGATGCATGGGGACACCACCACTTTCAATTTTCCCATCAAAGCCACACATAGTCCTGGAATTCTATTACTGTTCCTTCATTGTTGTGGGTCAAAATCTTGAAATTCTCTTGATAACAGCACTGTGTACAGACATCCCTTGGTCTTGGACTGGAGTGTTTCAAAAAGGCATTCTAACCTTTTCAAGATCAATTAGTGGTGGGAAATAAATGCTGCATCTGATGAAAGAATGAAAGAAAATTCATGCATAGCCTCTCATGTGGAGAGATGGTGACATAACGTCACTGGGCTATTAATTCAGATCCCTGGCTAACATTGGCTGATATGGGATCAAATCCCACCATGGAGGGTGTGGTGAAATTTGAATCTAATCATAATTTTAAAATAATCTGGAACATAATGGCAACCATGTGACTACTGCCAATTGTTGGAAAAATCCATTGTGTTCATTAATGTTTTTCTCGGGAAAGAATTTTGCCATCCTTATCTAGTTTGGCCTAAGTGTCATTCTAGATCAAAAAAATGTGAAAGACTCTTAACTGGGCAATAAATGTTGGTCTAGCACAGTGATGTCCACATCCCAAATAATACAAAAGGAATTCTTTTATACAATATCAGGCATTCAAATCTCTCCTTAACACCCAACATTTTGGTCAGTGATGAATGCCAATGGGTGCAATTTGTTCCTGTCATAAAAACAAGAAAAGCAGAAGTTCACCAAAATATCTTCCCACATTTAGTAAATCACAGGTATTCTCTAAATAGTGTCATGTTCTAAGTCAGATGGATAGACAAACTGGCAATGCAATACTCTCCACCAATTCCTACAATTGAGCTACAAGATAAGGAAACTGAGGGATGCCTACAGGTGACATATACAAGATGGAACAGATTCAGTAGAACGAGTGAGGTCTTGTTCTTATTACTTGGTAATATACAACGGGGGGTGATGCTGATTTATTTGAGAATTGACCGACTGCCCTAGAGTGAAGGGGAAGTTCATTTCCAAACGTTTCTGGATTTTCTAAATACCATAAACAGGTCTCATACATTCTACTTTCTTACAAGCTGACATAAGGCATAGAAACATCCCAGATGTTACTTCTTTTTTCTCATTGAATTCCTTGTCTACTTGGTTTCCACACCTTTCATAGAATTGACATGGTGAGGCCTCTCCATTTTGCTAACATTGGACAGAATTCCAATGAACCAAAACACTTCCCGATGGCCCAAATCTTTTCCTTTCAGTCCCACTGAATTCCAAAGGTGCAAACTCTTTGCCATTCACTCCTTTTTTAGGAAAAAGTTCCTTGATCCAAATGTAAAACTTTGCTTGTTCTTTGATGGATCGCTGTTTTTTTTAAAAAAAATCAGCTCTCTGCATTTCGCAGGGAACATGACAGATTCGGTTTTTGCTTCGAGTTCATTATTTTAATGAAGTGGTCGGTACATTTTTGCTGAGATTATATAGCCGAATAAATGGTGAAAACGTCTCGAGTGCAAAGGTTCACCAAGTGGCAGTTAGTTATTGCCAGTTTACAGAGGCCTGACGCAAACAGAATGCTTCTTGGCAAGTGGGTTTCTGTTTATTAGAATTCAAGCTGCAAAAAAAAAGGGCCTGAATCAGCAGAAGTGCATCACAAATGGTTCATTTTGACCAGCAGCTAAACCTGATTTGTGTGTGGGCTGATCAGTCACTTTCTATTGCAGTCCATTTTCTCGGTCTGATCTAAATGATGGCACCGTGCCCGGCGCCTGATCAAGGCCCACCCTGCTTTGTTTAAAGAATGAGAAGCCCATTATAGGACCCCTCGTAACAAAAAAGAAATCAAGCTGTCAAACAAATCGCAGTGAACTCGCTGTAACAATATCCCCGTTCTCTGTAGGTCTGATAGCTCTTACAGTCTGAGGGTGTGTAACCGATGTCAGGAGGTCTGCAACTGTTGTATGGAATGGCTCAGGAGATTGTCAATTTTGCATTTTAATGGCTTTTGTACTGTTAAAAAAACCTCAAGTTATATAGTCATGGTGTCCAGACGTTTATTGACAGTCAGCAAGGTACTTTTGAAATGTCGCTACTGTTACAATGTAGGAAACTCTGCCATTAATTTGAGCTCAGAAATTACCCTTTAAACTACAGTGAGCTGAATCATCAGATAACCTTTTGGGATTATGATGGCTGAGAGATAAAAATGACCTTGACACCGGTCCGAATTTGCTTGCTGTGAAATATTTTGCGGCCAGCTGAGAAGGTATATGAGTCTTCAATTTCCAATCCAAAGAGACAGTAGCACCCAGCAATGCAGCACTCCCTCATAGCTGCACCATACAGTCAGTCTAGATTTTGACTTTGGAGTGGAACGTGAACCCATGACCTTCTGAATCAAAGACAAAAGTGGTACCATTGAACCGTGCTTGACACACTGTGGGCTGTGCAAGATTCCAACAAGCAGTTACTTGGGATGTGTCATAACCGCAGTGTTTCTTTTTTATTCACAGAACATAAACATGCCTTCTCTGGCATTTATGGTTCATTGAAAGAATCCCAAATTCACTTAACACTTCTCTGCCATCTCTTTGGGCATTTCTTTGATTAAAAAACATACTCTAACAGAATTAAAAGGGAAGAGTACAAATCACAATTCTTTGCAGCTATTTCATCTGAGGCTGGTCAGTTTTGCATTGGTGGTTCTTGAAATACATTAAAGATGAGTACAGTCAACTGAAGTTATAACTCCTTTGCTCACTTTTTAATGTCTCTCTTACACTTTGATAAGACTTCACACTCTGTCAACATCTAATCTGGTTGAAGTGCCCCATCTTTTTCTAGACTTCTCTCTTAGCTCAGTACTCCAAGGCTAGATATTAACCTTGTAGCTTTACTATGAATTGGGTCCGCACTATTTGAATATTTACTTTGTAACTTGGTGAGTGGAACTATAATTTACTGCAGTGCTAAAGATGTGATCTACATTAAACATTGCTCAGCCGTACTATTGACTGAGGGATATAATTGGGATGATTTGTAGAGAGCTCGCAAAGGGTCACCCCGTGTCAGCGCCATCTTGGGGATATAACTGGGATGGTTGCCCTTTTCACTTCTCTATTGACCGAAGACAGACTATTTGGGAGTTAAAACATGTTGCAACCTCTAAGTATTGTAGCTATCAGGAAACAGCAAATTACAGTTTTGCTCATGACTTTTAAAATATGGATAAATGTTTGTTGTCCAAGACCTCAATCAACACACATACACACACACACACACACACACACACACACACACACACACACACATTATAAAAGTAGCATCCTTTTATGTTTTAGGATTTCAAGAGTTCACGTCACACTTTTCACAGGGGTGAAATGATGCAGACCTGTAATCCAGTTTTAACCACTGAAGTAAAAAGCTCTGATAGTTAGGGAAAGTCTCATTCAACACTGTTACATTTGCAGGAGTAAATTTCTGTTATACCACTCCAGTCACTGAACCTTCATACCAGCAGAAGCCCTTGTATGGTTCCTCAGATGAGGAGTTCAAAGCCAGCTCAAGTTTCCATGTACACATTATTTAAAGCTGGTAATCTGAGGCAATGTCTTTTCTCGACAGATAATTCTGTTTGTCTGATCAGATTATGTATTTATTAAAATAAAACCCTGGGTTATGTGACAGGAGTATCGATTACAGCGAGCCCAGAATAGCTTCTGATGGTTAAGCTATTGTCAGACAATGGAGTCTGGGCAACACTCATCCATAAACCACCTTAATAAAGTAAAGCACTTTACACCCATTGATTCTAGATTTCAAGTTTGATGTTCAAAAAATCTATAGAAGACTGTGAACCCTAGTGTTTTGAACGAGTTGGAGAAGTATACCAATAACCACATCATTTGTATTTGAATAACTATCAGGACTGGTCCAGACGGAAAGATTAGCTCAACACTCTCACAGTTCTATATGCATTGGCAGGAATGATTGGTCATCTGACCTCTCTCCTCCATTTTGTTTCACAGGAATGTCTCCAATTTGAGTTTACACATCAGATTTTAATGTAAACTATCACTTATTTCTTTATTTTACTACTATTCAATGAAGTAATGCTTCACGTTTTAACTCTCATTTCTGTTACTACTTTGTACCCAAGTTTTTTGTACCTAGGTACCTTGGTACCTAAGATGGCACCGTGAGTGGTGACATTAGACACTTTTCACTACACTCCTGTACTTCGCTACTTAAGTGCATGTGACAATAAAATCTAAACCTTAAAAAAAAGTTCATAACTATATCTTATAAATGTGTACTGCATGAGTTGTAAGGAGGATGTAAAAAGGCTGCAAACAGAAT
The DNA here is from genome assembly GCF_020745735.1 of Hemiscyllium ocellatum. Taxonomy (NCBI): domain Eukaryota; kingdom Metazoa; phylum Chordata; class Chondrichthyes; order Orectolobiformes; family Hemiscylliidae; genus Hemiscyllium; species Hemiscyllium ocellatum. Next base: position 76,030,020 of record NC_083413.1, read on the forward strand.
TTGACAAGTTAACTTGAAGGCCAAGGCAATGGCTGACAAATAACGTGAGAGAGCTTCCACATTGGTGGGAGAATAGAAAACACAGAAATTTTTAAAAGGTGAGGGTTGGTATTCTGAGAGACGCAAATCATAGAAAGTTTAGTCGTAGGTGCCCAAATCAATTATGAAAGCAATCAGTGTTTTAGCTTTTACTGCAAGGGAGTTGCAGCATAAGAGTAAACATGTCCTGCTGCAATTGTATAGGTTTTGCTGAGTCCAGACATGAGTAGTGTCTACAGTTTTGGTCTCATTACCTAAGGAAGGATGTACAGATTGTGGAGGGTGTGTGCCTGGACTGATTCCAGGGATGAGAGGGTTGTCTTACAAGAGAAATTGAATAGAATTGACCTATATTCTTTGTAGTTTTGTAGAATGACAAATGATCTTGTTAAAACCTAGACATTCATAGCAGGATTAACAAAACCATATACTGAAAGGCTTTTTTCCCCTGTCTCAGGGTCTAGGACAAGGGTCACAGAATTAAGATCAGGGATCAGCCACAAAACACAAAATTAAGGAGAAAATTCTTCATCGGGAATGTTACGAATCTTCTGAACGCTCTGCCCATTACCACAATGAATATTCAATAAATGGGTATATTCAAGGTATGGATTGGTATATCTTAGGGAACTGAGGAAATCAAGGAATGTGGGGTTTGGGCAGGCAAGCAGAGACAGTTCAGCCATCACGCTATTTAATGGCAGAGCCAACCCTTATGGACATTTTGCTGTATTCCTGCTCTTACTCCTTAGGCCTTTGAAAGAATGTCTTAGAATCTGACACCAACACAAGAGACAGCTGTAATTGTTCCCTCTGCAGAATGTAATTAACAGTACAGTCCAATCAAATGAAGCATTACTCTAATTAATACGATGGGAGAATTCATTAGTATGTCCATGGTGACAAAAAGGACTTTTACCGAATCATAGAAGCTCCACTGGCCTTAAAAAAAAAGAGGGCAGGACGCAGGTCTGGGAGTGCAGCCCCATTCTAGACAGATCCCATTCTCACTGGTCAGGCCAGAAGGATGGGATGTGCCCCATTGAGCAGGAACCTGAAGCTCAGCACCACCATTTGAACTTATTGATACTCTTGGGGACTCTTATGTTCACTTTAACAAGAGCCTTGTCCCACAGTGTGGAGGAAACATAAATGCCAATGAAGGGCATGCAAGGTAGACAGCACTATTCTGTTATTTAAATCCCTAACTTTTTAAGTACGGAGATAAACAAGCCTGCCTGTGTCAGTAAGAGTTGAAAAGAATGCTGTAACAGTTTGTTGACATTCCTCCAAAGGCTACTGTATTTTCAAACACCTGTTCAGAATTGTTATAATACACCTCTGAAACTTAAGCCAAAGTCTCCTAGCTCAGAGATAGGGACATTGGCCCACACCACTATTATATCATTACTAATAACTGGATCCTCCCCTTGACCTTATTTCAGTAGATCTTTATAAAGTCACAGTTTGATAGCTTCAAAGAGATTATTAATAGATTAGAAGTCTTTGATGTTGGGCTTTGAATGCAAGTCTTTTTGTTTTGGTAAATGATTAAATACTTTGCATTTAATTGTTTTGAATGGACTTCCATGAATGAGGAGAGAGTGAGGACTGCAGATGCTGGAGAGTCAGTGTCGAAAAGTGTGGTGCTGGAAAAACACAGCAGGTCAGGCTACATCCAAAGAGCAGGAGAATCCACGTTTTGGGCATAAGCCCTTCCTCAGGAATGGAAATAATCATTTTTTGCATAGTTATTCATTTATTGAAAGTTATCATCAAGATTTAGGTCTTTCTTTTATCTGATCTCTTTGTGACTCCTGAGGTCTACTCATGGTGAATACTGATGTGGAGAGTGTAAGAGCAAAGACTTGCAGATAGCAACCATGTGTTGGCATGGATGCGGCCTGGGTGTGGATGGAGAGATGATGGAATGTGAGGGCTGAGAGGTAGAGGGCTCAATTTAACAACATTACTGGGACAGACTCCGCGAATTGAGGTGAACCTCTGAAACAGCATGCCTCAGCACTCAACAGTTCCTGTAACCACCTCTGGTCTACATCCAGGGGTTGGTAGGCCATGTCCATCCCCTCCTCTGGAGCAAAAATAACACAGTTTAAAGCGCGTTTTTCCCCCAAGCTGGGTGCACTGAGCCACTGAACTTCCTGAACTAATCACAGTGGGAGAACAGCCCAGTCTTGATTGTTCATGGTCTTTCATAACCACAGGTCAATAGGTGGCCCTCCACAAAGCTTTCTTCAATTACATCCGTGAGGAAAGCTGTCATGGTTGACCTCACGACATGACCGCGGTGATTGCAGTGCACTGCTTAAAGCAAAGTCACATTATCAGACTTAATACCACATTGTTCTTATATTACTAAGCTCTTTGCAGTATCTGCAAACAGAGTGCCAACCACTCTTGGAATGTTTCAGGTGTATTGATTGGCTCCGTATAATATCTCGCTGGAGCCCCAGTAGCTCACAAGAATGGAGGAGTGAGCAGTCAGAGGTACCCTCCCCATGATACCACCAAACCTGGACCATTGGACATTTGGAATCGGGCAGTCATTGGAAGACACTCCATTCCATGTTTTCCATTTTTTGTGTCTCTTCCATTTTCTTTGTTGCTCTTTGCAAATTGGTGCTGCCTTTAGGGTGACAGTGATGTATAGAAGTCAAAACTGGGACATATTGAAAAGCCCTGGGATGTGTGATGATTGATCAATGGGAGAAGTCTGATTGAAAGTGAGGTGGGAAGTCATGTGTTTATATCTCTTGGAATGTGTGCAGACAGAGTTGTCAAACCTATTCCATAGATCATCATCAAGTTGTTTATGGGCGGCACGGTGGCACAGTGGTTAGCACTGCTGCCTCACAGCGCCTGTAGACCCGGGTTCAATTCCCGACTCAGGCGACTGACTGTGTGGAGTTTGCACGTTCTCCCCGTGTCTGCGTGGGTTTCCTCCGGGTGCTCCGGTTTCCTCCCACAGTCCAAAGATGTGCAGGTCAGGTGAATTGGCCAAGCTAAATTGCCCGTAGTGTTAGGTAAGGGGTAAATGTACGGGTATGGGTGGGTTGCGCTTCGGCGGGTCTGTGTGGACTTGTTGGGCCGAAGGGCCTGTTTCCACACTGTAAGTCTAATCTAATCTAAAAAACCCTCTTGGAGACATCAAGGGTGGATTGTGGCCTGAGTTGGGAGAAGGATGCAAATCTGACGTGCAATGTGCAATGTGATGTGTGTTTACAGGAAGAGGCATGATGTTTCACACTCTTTTAGCTTTTACATACTACTGGTGTGGCACATGGGAGTCTCGTACTCTACAGTAGTCCTGTAACTGGATTGTGTTTCACCATCTCCCAGGAGAGAATCTTTCTCTCTCTGATGGTGTTGTCAGAACTTTTCTTTGAATTTTGACTAAGATGGTCTCTCATTGCCTGTCTTCCATCAAACACCTAAGATGGTTTCCATGTTAACTTCAACAAATTATTGTTACACAAGGCAAGGTACATTATACTGGAAGTTCCTGTGGTGGCCTTCCAGTCTCTCATTTTTGTTTCTCTGAGAAGCCTTGAATTGTCACACCCAGCGTGTTTCCCAAGGGTTAATAAAATTGTAAATGTTCCTCTTCGTGTTTGACGCTAAGTTAATACATTGGTCTTTCTGGCTCTAGTGAATCAACAATGACAGTAGTATGACTTCCAGGAGTCACATTGCAGGATTCTTGTGTGTTTTCTACAGACAGATTTACCTTCTTGACAAAATAAATATTAATACAATAATGCTGTTGTAACACGCCATTGCAACAAAGAACTGTTTCTACATCACGGAGAAATATTATCTAAGAGGAATTACTCGTTTTATTCAGCTCAGTTTTTGAGATTGCCAAAGTCAAATCAACTCATTGTAGATTATGCTTCACTTCTTTAAGACTCCTGGCAGCAGTAAACAGTGGCTGTAGCGTGCACAAGAGAAAAAAAAATGAAAACTCAATGAAATGTCTCCCTGACCTGCTCAGTCAGGAAGCACTCAGGTAAAAGCCAGGTAAGTTAATATCAATATTGATTTACAACTGACCTTGATCATGACAGATTGCATTTCACAGATGCTATTCATTCCTAAGCAGAATTGGAGTACAGTTCCTGTAGTCAAAGACACCAAAGATCAGTTTGTCATAATTTTACTGCATTTATTCAAATAGCTTTAAAAAAAAACATTTCAAGCTGTTGGCCAAAAGTAAAATTTGTTTCGATAACTTGCTGCATTCCTTTTTACTGAATGCTGGGTAGTCTGTTACAGATTAAGATATCCTCAGGAGTGTGTCAAGCTTTTTCTGAATCCCTAGAAGTGTGTCACCCTTTATATGGGCTCCCTCCTGCAATGTGTAAATTCTCGCAGCTTTTCCCTGGGAACCTACAAGAATCTGCAGATGTTAACCAGCAGCAGGCTAATTTTTCTACTGCTTCTTTGGGAGAAAATTTATGTTTGCACAAGGTCTTCTGCGAATGTGTTAATATTTATAATGGCTCCTTTGAGTATACTGGTATTTCCAAGTACCCCAGCAGAGTGCAAGTATTTACAGGGTGCCCTTGGGAACATGTCCATACCTTTTGCAGAGGCTCCCTGGAGGACATCAGTGATTGAAAAGGTTCCTTACACAGAAATACTGTGTAAGATTTTTGGACTGAGATGATAACGTTTTGTATATTTTTGTTCATCACCTAATGAACTCTTATCCTTATAGCTTGTTTTTTTTATGTTTTTGAAAGATATTTTTTTCCAGCACCTCCAAGGAAGCATTGTTTTGTCCCATTGTTTTGTACTTTTAGTTTGAATTTCAGGTTCTCTGCTATTTCAGCAGACACAGGGAGGCCCCATATAGGAACTGAAATAGCACCCTCTTGTGGCCATTTATATATATGTATATACCGGAACAAACTGGTTTTTTGCTTGTTGTTGACTTTCCGTGTAGCATAACATGGTTTTTGAAATAGCGCCATGGAGGCTGGTATCCTGTCACCAATTCACTCTTTATGTACACACGGAGAGTCCTTGACACTGATCCAGCTCCCTCAGAGCCAGCTCTCAGAGTGAACAGAACCCCTGACACTCCTGTTTATATCTGTTAGCCAGGGCTCCCCTGATTGGAGCAGTTAATCTGATTCAGTCAGGGCATTCTTATTCTACGAGGTCCACTTGGCTGGCCTCATTACAATCTCTACAGGTTTAGTCTAACTTCTATATTTTGGCAATGAGGTGAGGGGTTTAGATATCCCTGGCTAAGCAGATTTGGGTTGGATAAGCATCCATGAGCTGGCAAAGGAATTCTGAAGTTTTGTTTTGTTCAGAAATGGTTTTGAAAACCCAGTCTCCATGGAAAAACTACTTGTGCACAAGGGTGGACTGACCTTAGAACATGGCTGCATCAACAAATACTATTTTGGATAGAGACAGTCTCCAGACCAACGTCTACTGCAAACCCACAGACTCCCATAACTATCTGAACTACACCTTCTCCCACCCAATATCCTGCAAGAACTCCATCCCATTCTCCCAATTCATCCACCTCCGTTGCATCTGCTCAGACAAGGAGACCTTCCAGTCTCGAGCATCCCAGATGTCCACCTATTTTGAGCAACACACTTTTCCTCCCTCTATCATCCAGAAAGCCCCCTGCTGCACCACATCCATTCCCTGTTCCACCACTCTAAATCTTCCCCACAATGCTATAAGGACAAAGACCCCTTGTTCTCACCTACACACTACTTGTTTCCACATCCAGCGCATCATCCTTAAAGAATTCTGCCAACTCCAAATAGACCCCACCACCAAGACCATCTTTCCGTCTCCACCCCTCTCTGCCTTCCACAAGGACCATTCCCTTCGACAGTCCTTGGTTCACCCCAGCCCTGCCATCGAACCCCCAGGTACCATCCCCTGTAAACAGAAAAGATGCAAAATCTGCCAGTACACCACCTCCCACATCTCCACCCAGGGCCCCAAACAGTCCTTCCAGGTGTGACAGAGGTTAACCTGCTCTATTCAAACCTAGATTACTGCATCAGGTGCTCCCGATGTGGCCTTCTCTACATCAAAAGGGATACCGAATGTAAACTTAGGGAACGTTTCATCAAGCATCTCAGCTGAGCTTGCAGGGGCCGACTGGGCCTCCCAGTCACTGCCCATTTCAATTGCCCCAACCACTCCCCTTCTGACATGCTCATCCTTGGCCTCCTCCATTGCCAAAATAAACCACAATGCCTATTGGTGGAACAACACCTTATCTTCTGCCTGGGCACCCTACAGCCAGGAGGACTCAACATTGAGTTCTCCAATTTCAAATTACCTTCCTCCCCATCCCCCAACTCCCTTCCCAGACCCTCCCCTGCTCTTCCACCCCTCCCAGCCACCAACCGGATTCATTCCTCCCGTTGACCAAACAGGTTGTACCCTCTACCTGTCGTCACCTCTCCCCACTTCACCACCCTGCCCCTACCACCCCCTTTATCTGCAGCTTCCCCCGCACCCACCCCAGTCCTGAAGAAGGGTTACACCCGAAATGTTGACTTCCCCATCTCCTGACGCTGCCTGGCTTGTTGTGTTCTTCCACCCTGCTGCCTGCCAACAAATGCTATTGGCAGACTGGAAGAGCACAGTCATTGTCTTTTGGTGACAAATCTGCCATTGTAATTTTGGCAGATTTCAAAAGAGAGCATGATCGGACAGATTTGTGTGCAATTTAAGAAAAAAATGAGGCCATTCACAGTAAGTTGTTGACATTGCCAAAGTTGTTCTTCAACATAGCTTTCCAAAGAGTTCATGGATGTGGTTAAATATGATCTAAGAGAAGTTACATCATGAACTGCAATAACCGTCATTTATCTTCCAGATTTAACCAATTTTAGGACCTTCAGTTCATATATGGGTCCGGGAGATTCTAGACCAATTTACTGTGGACCTTGCCAGTGCCCTGTCCTGTAAGGTAGCGAAAAAATTGGATATGGAGAACCACGGTGGCACAGTGGTTAGCGCTGCTGCCTCACAGCGCCTGAGATCCAGATTCAATTCCCGACTCAGGCGACTGACTGTGTGGAGTTTGCACATTCTCCCCATGTCTGCGTGGGTTTCCTCTGGGTGCTCCGGTTTCCTCCCACAGTCCAAAGATGTGCGGGTCAGGTGAATTGGCCATGCTAAATTGCCCGTAGTGTTAGGTAAGGGGTAAATGTAGGGGTATGGGTGGGTTGCGCTTCGGCGGGTCGGTGTGGACTTGTTGGGCCGACGGGCCTGTTTCCACACTGTAAGTAATCTAATCTAAGATAATCTAATTATCACTCAAGTTGAATAAAGTAATTGGGCCACTCTCAGCATGGTAGTGCCAAAGGCAAGTCATGATGTAAGATTCTGTGGGGATTATAAAGTAATCAAATCAGGTACAAGAATGTAATCCTCCTGATAATTTGCTAAACATTGAGGATTTGCTCGTCATGTTGTTGGGAGGGTAGTTTTTATTCCTAATTACATCTTAATGGAGTCTATTTGCAGCTTGAATTAAGTAACCAGTCACAGTCCCATTTGACTATTAATACCCACCAGTGCCCATTATCCAATCCACATTTGCTTGACAGGGATATGTCATGGGCTGCTATTTCGTGTTTCTTCAGACCCCAGAATTCTTTAAAGGGGCAATGAACCAAATTTTGAAAGGATTTTAGGGAGTAATGTGTTGTTTGGATGATCTAGGTACGTCAGCTTCATTTAAACAGACTTATGATGAGGAACATGTTTCAATTGTTGTGGTTCTGCTCACCGAGCTGGAAGTTTTTGCTGCAAACGTTTCGTTCCCTGGCTAGGGAACATCATCAGTGCTGTTGGAGCCTCGTGTGAAGCGCTGCTTTGATGTTTCTTCCGGTATTTATATTGGTTTGTTCTTGCCGCTTCCGGGTGTCAGTTTCAGCTGCAGTGATTTGTATGTGGGGTCCAGGTCGATGTGTCTGTTGATGGATGTTCTTGCCGTTTCCGGGTGTCAGTTTCAGCTGTAGTGGTTTGTATATGGTGTCCAGGTCAATGTGTCTGTTGATGGAGTTTGGGGATGAATGCCATGCTTCTAGGAATTCTCTGGCTGTTCTCTGTCTGGCTTGTCCTATGATAGTGGTGTTTTCCCAGTCAAATTCATGTTGCTGGTTGTCTGAGTGTATGGCTACTAGAGATAGCTGGTCGTGTCGTTTTGTGGCTAGCTGATGTTCATGGATGCGGATTGTTAGTTGTCTTCCTGTTTGTCCTATAAGAACAAACCAATATAAATACCGGAAGAAACATCAAAGCAGCGCTTCACACGAGGCTCCAACAGCACTGATGATGTTCCCTAGCCAGGAAACGAAACGTTTGCAGCAAAAACTTCCAGCTCGGCGAGCAGAACCACAACAACGGATACCCGAGCTACAAATCTTCAATCAGATTTTAAACATGTTTCAATATTTGAAAAGTCATGGAGTTTGAGTGAAGGCAGTGAAATGCTTCAAAATTCTGTTGTGCATTTGCATAGACACACAGATCAATTGCATCCTGTCCAGAGTAAGATTCAAGCAATGAGAAATGCATTACGCTCTCTGAATATTTTTGAACTCAGATTTTTTTGGAGGAGTCTAGTGAATTATTCCGGTAAATTGATTTGAAATTTGGCTACCTTGTTTTACCCGTGGAACAAACTCATAAGGAAGGGCGTTCCATGATTTTCGACAAAGGAGTGTCACAAAGCATTCAAGTTGTGTAAATATGAACAGAGAGATGGTACATTGCTTGTACATTACAATGTGTCCAAAATAGTTAAGATTCTGTGTGATCCCTCTCCATATAGAATAAGGGCAATGATGGGAGATTGATTGCATTTACCTCAGCATCATTGGTACCTGTGAGCAGGATTATGCAGAGATAGAACTTGAAGTGTTGTCTTTGATTTTTTTGAGTAAGGTAATTGTTTCTTCATGGATTCATCATTGAAACTGTTAACAGCTACTCACAATTACTTTGAATCCAATGGCTCCAATATGCTCTTTAGCTCTAGACCAAATATGGGCTTTGATTTTCTTTCTCACTGCTTGTAAGTTAGACTGACAGTGGAAGATCATTGTCATGCCATTTCAGTATGGAGAATTACCATCCCTGTCTGATGTTTCTTTTCACACATTGATGACTTATTTGTCACAGAAGATGACATTGGTAGGACAACTCAGCTTTAGGGTGATCTAGATAAGTTGAGTCTGTGGGCAAACAAATGGCAGATGCCCTATAACATGGATCAGTGTGGAGTTTTGATCTTCATTGTGAAAAATGGAAAGGCAGAGTGTTATTTAAATGGCGATGCAATGGGAAATGTGGATGTACAAGGGGTCTGGGTATCCTTGTGTACCAGTAAACAGATAGATACAGAAAACCATTAGAAAAGCCTTCATTGCATGAGGATTTAAGTTCAGAAGTAGTAATGTCTTACTGCAGTTATAGACGGCCTCGGTGAGTCTGCACCTGCAGTATTATGTGGAATTTTAATCTCCCTGCCTAAGAGGAGATTCTTACTACAAAGGGAATGCAGTGAAAGTTCGCTTGGCTGATCCAGGGGTTGGCAGGACTGATGTATGAGGAGAGGTTGGTTCAACTGGGTCTGTATTCACTGGGTTAAAAATGACACAACACCAGGTTATAGTCGAACGGTTTATTTGGAAGCATTAGCTTTCGGAGCACTGCTCGACCTGATGAAGGAGCAGCTCGTGCTTCCAAATAAACATGTTGGATTATAACCTAGTGTTGTGCTATTTTTAAATATATACACCCCAGTCCAACACCAGCATCTCCAAATCATGTATTCATTAAAAGAATCAGGCGGGCAGGATCTGACTATTATAGAAAATTTCTAACAGAACTGGACAAACTGGAAGCAGGAAACATGTTAGGATGTTGAGAGCGAGGGGTCACAGGCCATTTACTCTGCGCTGAGGAAACATTTCTTCACTCAATGAGTGGCGAACTTTTGGAATTTGCTATCACAGAAGGCCATAGAGGCCAGGGCGCTGAGTGCATTTGAGGAAGAGGTTGATAACATTTTTGGATATTGAAGTCAAAAAGGCGTATGGCAAGAAGGTGGAAATGCAGAATTGAAATACAGGATAAGCCATGATCATATTAAATGGTGGAGCAGGGTTGAAGGGACAATGACCTATTCTTGCCCCAAATTTCTATGTTTGTGCACACCCCATATTGCCCAGGTTGTACAACTGTATTGCAAATGGGTGGCCGACTCGGATAATGGATTTAAGATTGAAACCATTTTTAAACTTTAACAATGAATTGTCACTTGGTAATGGTTCCATTACTGGAAAAGTGTAGATCACAATTGCTCTGCATGATCAAGACTTAGGATGAGTTTGACCAAAAGCCTGGAGACATGCTAACTTTGGTGGTCAAGGTTAGATAACCAAGTAGAAGACCAAGTGAAACAATATAGCGCATGTCAAAGTGTAGCGAAGAAGCTGCCATTGGTATCTCTTATACCATGGAAATAGTCAGCTAGAGGGTAGCAGGGGCTGCACCTTGATTGTGTAGAATTTGATGGGCAACATTGTGATGCCCATTCAAAGTGGGTCGAGGTGTTTCCAATGAATTGAACGACCAGTGCAACTTGAGATTGCTGCTTGTGGGTTCCCAGAGGAAACTGTGTTTGACAACAGACCTCAGTTCTGTTCAGTAAAGTTTTCACCTTCCGTGAGAGTGAACAGAGTGAAACACCCTCGAGTTCCACCACGTCATCCTGCTTTGTGTGCAGCAGCAGCACAGACGGGGCACATTGTTCAGCATGTTCTTGATTTTTAAAAATGCCAGATACAAAATTGAAGAAAAATCACTGAATCACAAGCTGGCCAATATTTAATTTATTTATTGTAATACATCTCATTCTCCAATCAGCAGAAAAAGACAGCTGAATTGTTCCCTTGAAAACAGCTTGGTCTGAAGCTTTCTTTCCCAAAACCATATTTAGCACTGTCAGTAGAAGAGAGACAGAGTTGTTATAGGGATAGAGTGAATTAAAGCAGTGGGGTTATTTTTATACATATATGCATGTACCAGAATAAACTAGCTTTAATTTGATGTTGACTTTCCCTGTGCTGCGCAATGCTTTTAGCCTGTACCGCAAAGATATCACAAAAATTAATAGGCAGTTGACTAACCTATCTGTTTGTGTTGATGAAGGAGCAAAAATTGATAGAGATTCTTCTAACAGGACCATTGGATCTTCTGTGTCCATCCAAACTCTCAGCGGGAATCTTAATCTGACAAATCATTCAGAGGACACTGCCAGAGAAAATGCAGCACTCTCTCAGTATTGCTTCCGAGCACTAGCCTTGGTGATGTGCTCAAGTTCTGAAATGGGTTTTAATTTGCACTCCATTAATTGTTCTTAGTGGGAAGTTGTTGCATGAATCTGTGACCAAATGAAGAGAGATTGAGTTGGGAGTGTGGTGCTGGAAAAGCACAGCAGGTCAGGCAGCATCCAAGGAGCAGGAGAATTGATGTTTTGGGCAAAAGCTTTTCATCAGGGATGAGGTCATTCCTGATGAAGGGCTCTTGCCTGAAACATCGACTCTTCTTCTCCTCGGATGCTGCCTGGCCTACTGTGCTTTTCCAGCACCACACTCTCGGCTCTGATCTCCAGCATCTGCAGTCCTTACTTTCTCCAGAAGAGAGATTAAGCCAACTACATCAATATTCTACACCTACACTCTCTAACATTTAGAGGAACAAGGGGAGATCATTTTAAACAGCTAGATAATATGGTTATGTGAACAATGTTTCTCTTGACTGAAGGATCTAAAGACAGGGGACATAATCCCAGAATGTGGAGCAAGTCATTTAGGACTGAAATGGGGAGGAATTATTTTACTCCAAGGGGGAGAATTTTTGGAATTCCTTACTTGAAAGAGTTGTGGATGTTCAGTTATTGCATAAATCCAAGGCAGAAATCAATAAATTATGAGCCACTATGCCATTAAGGTACATGGGGATGGTGTGAGGAAATGGTGTTGAGGTAGGTGATCCGCCATGATCAAGAAAGATATGAGAGGCTGAATGGCCTATTCTTGGTCTTATATTTGCAATTCATTTCTCTAAATATGAGCTTTACAGATCCTGAATTTACTCCAGGGAGGCCAGAATCCCATCACCAAGTCACCCCTTTATTGACATGTGCACAATACATGGACTCTGACCAGCCAGCTCAGAGTCTGTCCCCAGAGTGAGGAGAATCCCTGAGACTCCTGGTTATATCTGACAGCTCCAATCAGGAGACTCATACTCAATGAGATACACGCGGCCAACCTTGCCCCAACCACTACACTTACAAAGTTAATCAGTTTTCAATTCACAGGCTAAGCTGCCTCTATTACCCAGTGTAACTCATGGATTTTAATTCCTTGATAATTGCAAGAACCTGTGTGAATATCCTTTCGAGTCCAAAGGAAGCCACATTGCAAAGGCTCCCAGCAGTAATGTGCAGGACAAATTGCACATCAGATCCAAAATAAAGTAATTCTTTACAGTGAACAAAGCACCTACCCCCAGTAATGTTCTACCTCTACTGTTAAGTCATCATAGTGCAAGAATGCTAAAATGTCAATGAGTCAGTTCCCAATAACCAATCTCCCCTTAATTGCATGAACCAGTGGGATTACTCAAAGGAAAGTGGTCAATAAGGAATCATAACCAGGAATGAGTTACCAGGAACCACTACAGATTGAAGCTAAAATCCTACTTCACTCGTAAAGGCACATAACCTAAAGAGCTACAAGTATTGGCAACAAAGCAAAGTGTGCAGTAACATTAACCACTAAATATTTAAGAAGATTAATAATGAACCACTCCCTTCCCATGTATGGATAGATTCTGATAAACATTCCCAGTTTGCCAGGAAAAGTTATGCTGTAATGAGAATTTATAAACTGAGTCTGATCGTAAATCTTTTTTGGCAAGAAAACCTTTAATCATTTGTTCAGCAATTTAGTCCACCCAAAGCGAACAAAAAAAAATCACACAAAAGACATATTGTGCCCAGGCATAATGAGATTAATAAAATAAATTGCTTGCTCTAAATTAAATCGGGAAATGGATTCACATGGATTTAGTATTCAAATGAGTTCTGGGGGACTACTTAGGTCACAAAATTCGATAAGACCTGAAAATGGGTGTGGAGGTCACAGTGTATTAGAATTCTTCCAAAACAAGAAACATATAAATGTTACTCTCACATACATTCAGCCAATGCTAAGTGCAAAAATTTGCATCAGAATGCTTAAGCACGGGGTGTTAAAACCATGAAAGGCTAGTACACATGTTGCATATTGTACTGGTGGTTGGGGTACAGTATTGTTCATCAGTCCTCCTTGCTACATACATTCTCTAGATGTGTTATGATGTACCTCTGGAGCAGGTGGGCCTTGAGTCTAGGCATCTTGTTTCAGAGTTAGGGATGCTACCACCAAATTGTGAGAGCTCTTTCAAAGAATGAGATAGTGATTGTTTAGTTCATGATATTTTTATATCAACTTATTCAGGCATGTTTGGGGCAGATGGAATTTCAACCCAGGTCTCTTGGCTCAGAGGTAGGGACCATATCTCTGCACCAGAAGACCCTTCAAGGGAGTGATACGGAGCTCAGGAAAGAATTGCTCTCATCCTTCTCAGCTCTAACTTGCACAGTTTTTCATCATAAGACAACCTTATCATTTCCAGAGACCTAGCCAGTGAACCTTCATTATCTAGCCTTCAAAACAAGCACATATTTCCTTGGTTATGGTGACCAACACATTGTTAGGATTGCTGAAGTGCTGCCCTGTGAAAATGGCAGTGGTGCCACTGAATGCAAAGCCCTGCTCCTATCTCAGAATGATAGCCTTCCTGCTGCCACTCCACCAGCTGCATCTCCAACAGCCTGTGGCGACCCTAGCCCGGGTAGAGCAGCTTGAAACCTGACAGATACCGGTATCACAGTCCACTGAGTTGATCATGGAAAGTCCAGGCAGATGGAGACTCTGTCAGTTGCTTCCTTCCTTCACGCTCTCTTCCTCTTCCACCTTGTTCTTCTTTCATTTGATCATTGTACAGCGGATAGCAAGGGCTGTGTACAGTACTTGTGCAGTAGATTGTATCTTGACTCCATGTACAGCAGTGCTCCTCTAGAGAGCCCAGGGCAGTGAAGACTTTGTTTAATCACCCCGCTGGTCTGCCGTAATATTGTGTATGGTCGTTGAATGCGTACCGTCCAAGTGTACCTGGGAAAAGCAATCTTGCCAAAGGATATCCCCTCTCACCCAGTAGGCATCCTCAAGTTTGCCACGTGGCACAAAATCAGATGGTTATGATGGAGAGAATTTGGAGCCTGTGACTGCTGTCAGGTTACCAAGCATTAATTGACATGTTCTATTACAACATGTGGTTGAACAGCAACTGGAATGGAATCTTTCCAAACGTGGCACATATGAGCTGACAGACAGTATCTGCGACATGACCTGGTGCAACCTACACACGATGAGCTAACTGCTGACACTTCATGCATTGGCATTATGTGGCTTAAATGTAATGTTAACAAATGGTAATAGGGCTCCTCGGGAAAGACACCTGTAACTTAACAGGACCTCTGATCATCGATCAACCAGTCAGCACAGATCAATGTATCAATTGACGAGATACTGAGCACAAAGGTTCCTGACCACAACACTGAGTTTATCTGTGACTTGACTAACACCGATCAAGGTTTGATGCTGCTGGCAACTTTAAAGGCAGTTCAGTGTTCTATCTGAGAGCACTGACCCTCTTTATAAAGACAGCATTTACATTCAGGACAAGCTCAAAGTAGAATTGCAATCCTTGGTATAAAACAACAATATTTGCAAACGTTGAACACCACAGATTGGTACAACTCCATTATTTGTTGGTTGCAGAAAGATGGAACTGCATGTGTATGTTTAAATCCAAGGTGACTAAACTGCATAAAAAGATGTCCACACAATTTAGCTTAATTCCAAATTCTCAGGTGCCCAGAATTTTTCAAGCTTAATGTCAAGAATGGATAGTAGTCCATGTATCTTTCACTACTGTTACAGAAATAAACAACTTTTTGGTCGAGATTGTTTTCTCACATTACCATTTGTTAACCAGGATATATTTCGAAATATAGGGATCGACTAGGTTGTCTCTCCATCACAAATGATGTTGAAGTCCTCTGGAAACTCAACATGACCAAAACGCAAACCTCTGTCATCTCGGAGCAGCAACAAGAACACTGGACTGGGTTTTCAGCAGCAAGATTCAATGTCAGCCAGATCAATTTCTTCATGTCAATCTAGTCATTAAACAGTTTTGAACTTGATCCTTTCAAAACAAAAGACATACAGAATGTACCTACACCATGAGAGAAAGATGATTTACCAAGGTGCCTTGCTTTCTTTAATGTTTCAACACAGTCTGTCCTAAAGTTTTCCTCTTTTGAGATCTTGTCTGCAAAGATATACCATTTGGCAGGAAGACCAGCGTACTTTTCAGTCTTTCAAGAATATTTTATCATCCTGCAAGTATGTTTTTCAATATTATGATCCCTCCAGGATCACCACATTAGAAGTGGATGCAACCCAGAAAACGTGGAGCACGTTTATTACAGGATGACAAACCTATTACGATCTGTCCTAAAGTCCTTAAGACAGATGAACATAACTATTCCAACATTGGGAACTAATGCGAATGTTTAACTTTCTGAATGCAAAGGTTCCAGCTATTTGGCAAGCATTTCATTTTTCATACCAAACAGTTGGAATTGATCTGTCAAAAACCATAAGACGAGCATATTACAACCAGTCATATAATAACTTGAGCAAATTTAGTGCGAAAGGGAGTGGATGCAGAATTGTTATAACATAATCAGGAGAACCTTTATTAGCCAGTACGTAGTAAGTCCAAGAGAAGTGACTATTCTGGACTTAGTTTTAGGGAATTAGTCTGGGCAAGTAGGAGCGGTGTCAAGTGAGAGAACGGTTTTAGGGCAATGATTACAATCTTGGGAAATTGAGACATAATTTGGCTACAGTTGACCGGGAACAGCTACTTGGAAGGTAAATCAGTCTTAGAACATTAGGACGAGGTTGAGAATAAATGTTACAAGAGAAATAAGGAAACCTGATGGAGAGAATTCTTCCCTTTGTAGGAGAGTTTAGGACCAGAAGGCATTATCTCAGAGTAAGGAATTGCCAATATAAAACAGCGATGAAAATCTGAGGGTGACGAATCTGTGATTTGTTTTACCACAGAAAGCTATTGTGCCTGGGTCATTAAGAATATTCAAGGTTGATTTTAAATATTTTTTCAGTGAGGGAATCAAGATTATGGTGAAAAAAATAACAGTTGAGGATTATCAGATTAGCCAAGATCTGGCAGAACAGTAGCTCAGTGGTTAGCATTGCTGCCTCATAGCACCAGGGACCTGGGTTCGATTCCAGCCTCGGGCGACTGTCTGTGTGGAGTTTGCATGTTCTTCCTGTGTCTGCGTGGGTTTCCTCCCATAGTCCAAAGATGTGCAGGTCAGGTGAATTGGCCGCACTAAATTGCCCATAGTGTTAGTTGTATTAGTCAGAGGGAAATGGGTCTGGGTGGGTTACTCTTCAGAGGGTCGGTGTGGACTTGTTGGGTCAAAGGGCCTGGTTCCACACTGTAGGGAACCTAATCTCATTGGCTAAGTAGACCCGATGGACTGAATAACCTATTTCTGATCATACATCTTATAGTCTAACAGGAATGGAAACAAAGAGATGGTTTTTGATCAATCCATGAAGACTTTATATCAAATGCTTTTGACGAACAGGAAATCAATATTAACCAGCAGGATGTGGAATTATAAAAGGAGCCAACTACATAGCTTGAACCAAAACATCACATCTATCGCCATTCTGACCTAAAAGTAGAGTTGTGCTCTACTCTGATGCCACAATGACCTGCTGCTTGCTGTCTATTCAACATGAACAGGCTTTCAGACATTGATTGCAATCAAATGTGAATGTACAATGAACACCAGTACCTCAGCGTTCACCTATTCCATCTCCAGTAATAGATCAGGCTAAGAGCAAGTAAAAATTAATTCAATAAGGGTGAAATACACTGCAAATATTGGAAATCTGAAACAAACACGGAAAATACTGAAGAAACTCAGCTGGTTTGACAGCATCTGTGGGGAGAGAAACCGTTTTAGCATTTTGAGTCCGATATGACTCTTCTCCAGAACTTGGAAGTTAATTTTATACTAGACATGTTTTGTCATGGAGGCAAAAATATGAAACTGGTGGGAGGAGAAATTAGAGAGGAATCTGAAGATCAAATGAATTTTTTTCTTCAAACATTCTCGAGTTCAGCAATATTAAATTCAGGTTCATTGTGCTAAATACAAGTTACTGACAGTCGGTCAGCTAGCTCATAAATTCTTATTTAAATGGAGCATAATGGTGTTGGTTTTTACATTTCATCAAGACCAGTGGCTAACAAGGAGTGAGTGAATTTTAATCTTTCTTTTTTTGTCACAATCCCCTGTTTGTGAACCTTTAGAGTGTCTGTTTGTACAAGGAGTTAATCAGGAACTACTAAAAGGGATTAAATAGTAAGCCTGGGTGGGGGAAATAATGCATGTCACGCTTGTGTTTGACATCAGTGATGCAGGCACCAACCTAATTGCTCATTTGGCCTCGTGACAAATTGGGCCTGAAAATCAGATCAGAAAGATTCCGTGAGTTGACCCCAGCCATTCAAATTAATTATGTGTGGGTGAAATTGCTGGAATTTCACAGCTCTTATCATATTACAGCTGATGGTTGATTAATGTACAACTTGCTTGGTGAGGCAGGGTTACAGACAGGATTTCCAACTGATGGGAATGTAACTCGGGAATTTCATGCTTGGGGGAGAATAATGATTACATTTGGCATTCAGTGTTTCTGAAATTGGATGTGTTGTACCCAAAAGCACCTGATCGCTGCCCATCCCCCTCACTGCAATTTCAGTTGCAGGCCAATGAACATCAGTAATTGTATGAATTGCATAAGCCCATTGCAGAAAAGCATTCACATAGCTCCCAATTACCAGAAAAGAGAGACACTTCATCCTCATTCTGAGCTGCACACAGAGGTGAAAGGCCGTTGTGTAACCCACTTAGTTACTCTTTTCGTTTTCGTTCAGAAGCAAACAAATATTGTTATTCATGCAACCTCTTTGCATAAGGTATCAGACAATGTGATGAAGTTTTTTGACGCGCCCCATTAAGTGCTGCGTACCATACAAGAACTACACAGATGCCTTTGAAACATACAACACAGAATGATGCCATTTTGCCCATCATCTCTGTGTTCACTCTTTGGATGTCTCACTCACTCTGTTTTCCATCCTGACTCACCATGTTTTTCCACTTGGAGTAGATATCTGTATCCTGATTGAAAATTACTATTGAGCCTCTCAACCATCTCATTCCAGATCATAACAATGTCCCCTGAAAAATAACTTGTCTCTTTTTCCTCTTGATCCTATCACCAATTATTTATAGCCCCCAGTGCATACAATGACTTAGTTTCATCACACAGCCCCTTTCCTTTTCTCATGTTGATTACGTAGACTTCACCTTATTGTTATGGACCTGCATCATCTAAATCAGTATATTAGTGAAAGCACAGAAAAAGTTTCTGTCCAAGCCTTTTATATGTTTCTTTTTAAGTAGCCTCCATGATCATCAGCCTTGACATCTAATTTTGTGGTACTTTTCCCTTATTCAAGACATTGTGACGTTCCCTTTTGTAGATCAGTTTGATAGCCACGCTCCAGAGAGACATGATACAAGTGCTGAAATCACATAGTCTGCTGGACCTGATTGCTAGTGGGTTGGTGTTCAAGAGTCAGGGAGTCTTGCTACAATTGTTCAGGACCTTGTGAGACCACACCTGGATAACTTTGTGCAGTCTGGTCTCCACAACTAATGAAGTTTGCCTTTTCTATAGATGCCATGAAGATTCCGTAGATCAATTCCAGGGATGTAAGGACTGCCCTTGATGATAACTTGAGCAGGATGGTCCTGTGCCCTTGAGAACTTAAAGGAATGAGGGGCGACCTCACTGAAATGTAAAAGATCCTGATGGGTGTTGACACAATAAGCTGCTGAGAAGCTAGTTCTCCTCGCTGGAGAAACTAGAACCAGAAAATGCAGCCTCTGGATAAGAAGTCAGCCAATTCTGAGATGAGGCAGCATTTACACACTCAAACAACTAAAAATCTATAGAATATTCTCTCACCGAGGGTTGTAGATGCTCACTCATTGGACATGTCCAAGACTGAGATCAACGTATTCCTTGATTCAAAGGGGTGAACATGATTTTTATGATGGATATCTGAGCTTAAAAAAATGACACTTGATAGTCCAGGAGTCCCCTAGGCCTAATTGTAAAAACATGGCTGCATGGTAACCAAGGCTGGGAGTTGAGCATACAAGGATATTCAACATTTAGAGAGGTTAGGCAAAAGGAGAAGGGATTGAGGTGGCTTTGATAGTAAAAGATGAAGTTAGTACAATAGTGTGAAAGAATATGGCACAGAAAATCCAGGTGTGAATCAGTCTCCGAATGCTCTGATTTCCTCCCACAGTCCAAAGACGTGCAAGTCAGGTGTATTGGTCATGTTAATTTTATTTTCTGTTGTGTCCAGGGATGTGTTAGTCCAAGTGGATTAGCCATGGTTAATATGGTGTTACGGGGGTAAGATAGGGTGCTTGGTCTGGGTGAGGTGCTCTTCAGACTGTCAGTGTAGACCCAATGGGCCGAATGGTCTCTTTCCGCACTGCAGGGATTCTATGATTCTACTGGAATGTTCCCAGGATGTAACTAATGGAATAGTTAAGGACGAAAAAGGGATGCAATAGTTTGCAATACTCGGCACGTGAGAAGAAAATTACTTTTTGCTTTTATTTTTGTGTTTAGATGTTCAAGCTCCTTACCTGACAGGTGTTGAAATTCTTTAAGCGCTTTTATTGCAGACATCTCTGGGTTAAATTCCTGAAAGCTACATTAGAGATGTCATTAAACTGTTTGTTTTAAAATGGGCCAATGACGGTTTTAATTGCACTGACAGAAATTTGACACAGACATGGCAACCACTGCACATAGAAATTCCCGCCCACGCCCTGCTGTTTTATGCTCTGATAGCTTTTTGATGACATTTTAAATCAGTTTGGTCAAGTTTTAGCTTTGTGAAGCCTAGCTATCCCCTAATACCTTATTCAGCTGACCATTCTCTGGCTCAGTGATGCATGCAAGTGTTTGCCTAAGGAGTACAATTCCAGGTTCAAGTTGTAAGAGAGTCACAAACATATTTAATTTTAAACAATTTTTTCAAATGTATTCGTGGGATGTGGCTGTCACTGGCTGAACCAGTACTTATTGCCCTGACCAAGTAAGGACGGTAGAGTTCCTTCCCCAAAGGAAGTTTACATTAGTGAATCAGCTGGGTTTTTAAGAGGCTAGCTTGATGTTCCATATTTTATTCTTCTATTGAATTCAAATTTCACACTCTGCCATGATGGAATTCAAATCCATGTTCCAAGAACATTAACCTGAGGTTCGGGACTATTAGTCCATTCATTCCTTCATCCAGTTTTCACCATTTTAAAAAATTGGATTTGATTATTATTGTCGCGTGTACCGGAGTACAGTGAAATACTTTGTTTTGTGTTTAGTACAGGCAGATTGTACCATACAAAGTGCATTAGGGTACTAGAACAAAGCAAGGAATACAATGTTACAGCTACAAACAAGGTACACAAAGAGCGAGCTCAACATTTAAATTTAAAGTTTGAGAGGATCATTAAGAAGTCTGATAAGCGGGGGGAAAGCTGTTCTTGAATTTGTTGCAATCTATTGAAGTCCCCTTCCTGTTCAAAACTGCATCATGTTCACTGCCTTCCTTATCCTTAGCCTTTATCCATTTCCTTTCCCAAACCTGACTGTCTTTGTGCTGCTTCCTTCTTCAAAAGCAATTACCTGCTTTACAATGATACGACCTTTTCCCCATTGGAAGGATTTATTTAATATGGAACTTAGTTGTATACTGAGGGTTTCTGCCTCTTGTTGGGATATGGCTGAGTTACTTACCTGTCCTGTAAGATAATAAACCTTCCATTTTGTTCCTGTGAATCCAGATAATGCTGCTGTGATCAATTGGTTCACGTTTGATTGTGTGTGTTGATTGACTATTCCATGAACTGCGTGCCATTTGTCGAGTCTAGAGAAAGAGAAACTAAACTGGGAGTTTTGATCTGGAGACATTATCGAACATTCAATAAAACTCCTATCACACACAAAGGTCTTTTAGGAGTCCCTTAGTGTTTGTGTGTATGTTAATGATCTAGACCTGAATGTAGGAGGTATGATCAGTAAGTTTGTAGGTGACACAAAGATTGATTATGTGGTAAATGGTAAGGAGGAAAGCCTTCGACTACTGCACTATGTAGACAGGCTGGTCAGATGGGCTGAACAGTGCCAAAAGGAATTTAATTTTGAAAGTGTGAGCTGATGCATTTTGTAAGGGCTAACAACTCAAGGGAATACAGGTTGAATGGTAAGACCTTAGAAAGCACAGAAGGTCAGAGAGCCTTTGGTGTACATGACCATATGGATCCTGAAGGGTCAAAGGGACCTTGGTGTACATGACCATATAGAGCTTGAGTACAGCAGGACAGATAGGTAAGGTGGACCTCACAGCACACTAGTCCACAATAGCAAGTCAGCCCACTAATGTTAATGGACTAGTACATCCTTTGACTATAAAATGAAGATTAGAACAAATATCCCTCCTGCAAGCCACAACAGTTCATTGAGATTCTCATGTTTAAAACTGACTGACTTAGTCTTGGAATACAACTCAATCAGTCGGCTGTTTTGCCCTTCAATTAGATCAGCGCCTCTGAATCAGAGGTCTGTGGCCCCTAGCAATCTGTGAGCAGGGTCTGCCAAATCAACCTCTTTCAGGAATAAAATCTTTTAAAAATCCCATTTTGTGAGCAATGTCAATAAAGGAAACAATGAGTTTGAATGAAGAAGGGCTTATGCCCGAAACCTCGAATCTCCTGTTCCTTGGATGCTGCCTGACCTACTGCGCTTTTCCAGCAACACATTTTCAGCTCTGAGCTTGGAGGTGGTATAGTGATGCCACTGTCATTGATATTACAGGAGACTTTATCCACTCGCTTCTCTTAGTTCCATCAGTAACAATTGTTACAATCAATCCCTGGATGAGAGACCTCAGTGCATTACAACTCCAGAAGGTTAATTTTAAAAGCATCCCTTCCCTCATGGATATTTTTTCCAAATGTATTTGTATTTCACAAAGAACCAAATGAACAAGGCTTGCTTTGTTCAAGAGTGAGTTAATAAGCTATAAAATGCAGGAGAAGATTAAAACACATGCACACAGACTGTAAACATGAATTTAGTTAACAGATAACCGGTTAAAAAGATATACAAATCAGTATCTGGGTTCCACAAAGAGTGGGAAATCTCAGGCTATCTAATTTTTCCTCATAACTTAAACTGTCCAACCCAGACAGTATCCTGATAAATATCCTCTGCACCCTCTTGACACCCTTGGCCTTTGTCATGTTTCCTCCTCAATGGTGACTTCACTGGGTTGGCTGGCTTCCAGTACTCAGAGAGACAGAGAGAGAGAATCATCTATCTTCTTTACCTGCCCTGTGAGGGTGCCTAATGTTTGTCCTCAAGTTGTAAACCTCGCAGCACACTTGTCCACACTGGCACATCAGCCCACAGTTGGCGCTGCAGTTGGTTTGCAACTTCTTTTGTTTGAAAGAGGTTTGTTTACGGGTTGGGACACAATCCACAGGAGATGACTTTCAACTGAGAATGATAGGTAACTCCTTATTTTTGCTGTGGCCACAGGAATTCACGCTCCTTATTTTGAATTGCACCTCTCCTTTTGAAAGATTGCTGTTTGAAGTTTCATTGGCACCTTCAGGTGTGACAATCTAAGGGTACCTCTCCAGATTAAATGTGTTTCACTGAGGGCTTGTCAGGCAGACATTGAACAGTTATCTTTTGCTGTGTATCCTCTTTTTAAAAAGCACATTGTACTTAGAAGTTCAATATGCCCATAAGTAATTGAAAGTCACGATCCATTGTCAGAACACAATTCAATCTCTTCAATGCAGGCTTAACAACATGTACTCTCCTGCTACCATGTCTCGTGGATAAATGGAGCAACAGGTCAGTGGGGTTGGACATTCGTTTCATGAGGCAATGGGCTGAGACTTAACCAAAATGTGTTTTGAATGTTTGGCTGGCTTCCCAATAATTACAATACTCTACATGTGATTGACTGTTGCTTGCTCTTGGCAATAGGTTACAGAACTAAGCACGGCACAGGTGACTGATCAAACTGCCCACTGCCGCTGCTGGCGGCACACAGCCTTGGATCCAGGACCAAGGGGATTTGCTCATAGATGGTGTTGGCCATCAGGAAAGTTGGTCAATTTCATGATGGAAGTGACCTTCCACCTTATATGAACCTTATGTATAGTTATCCATCTGATTTGTGACTGTTACAGAATCTTTTTGAGTGCCGTTTAGCCACTGTTGTTTAACCATGTGTCAGGAACTTTTCTTCAAGGATCGTTGTGTTTTTGCGGAGGTGCCTGTGGAATCTTGATGGCACAAGTAAGGGGGTGACCTGAGAAGCAAAAGGGTCCAGAACACTCGAATTAGATAGTTGCTGATCTGTACATCATCTCTCAATTTACGGAGACTTACTTGATATTTCTCAAAGCTCTTACTTAATGAAAATTGAATGATATCAGTTTGAACTTTTCAGTTGATATCTACCTTGAACTGCCTTTTGAAGGAGATGTCCACATTTCCATTGTAGTAGTTGCAATGGGATCAGCCAACTCAACTTCATGGAATGTGAGTTCCCTGACTGGGGCTGATAATCTGGTCCAATCAGGGAGAGCTGGCTGATATCAAAGGGTGCCAGCCTTAAGAAGCAGTACTATAGCCAAAGGCTTTACATTTGCAAATAAAGGCTGATTGGTGATGTGATAACAGCGTCTGAAGATTTATTTCATTCTTGACTCTTCATGTGAAGAGATGTTTCCTGACTTGGTCATTGAATAGCCTATCTACTATCCTGTCCTAATTTTCTGCTGGAGTTGTTTGCTGTGAGAGATGAGCAACCTCAGAACTTTAGTGAGGTCAGATGTGATACTCTGCCACACGTCTTTCTCAGGGTGAATGAGTGATTCTGGCAAAGCACATGTGGAATCTGCTGTAGCGTGGAGTGATCACTGCCTTGTTTGTAGGACTGATCGTAACACCAGAGAATCAAAGGATCCATGCAGTGTGGAAGCAGGCTATTCAGCCCATCGAGTCCATACCAACCCTCCAAAGAGAATCCTTCCCAGACCTAACCCCCTACCCTTTCCCTATTACTCTGCATTTTCCATGGCTAATCTACTTAAGCTATACATCTTTGTACTGTGGGAGGAAACCAGAGCACTCAGAGGAAACCCACGCAGACATGGGGGGAGAATGTGCAACCCCCACACAGACAGTCACCTGAGGCTAGAATCAAACCCAGTCCCTTACGCCATGAGGCAGCAGTGCTACCAGTATAAGATCTGCATTGCTTTGTACATCCAACAAATTTGTTGGGTCATTTGCTCCTTTTGTCCAACAAAAACAAACCCTATTAACATTTCCCCAGGTGTTTGGAAATGGTAAAAGGCACTATATCTTAAACATTTCAAAACGTATGCCTTCTAGAGTTGAGTTTCTTCCTCCTCTCTCCCACAAAACCATCTGCAAAATTGATTAGCCCCACTTACCAAAGGCCCTCAAGTCAGCCTCCTTTCAGGCAGATTACTACATTTCAATTCACCTCTCAAAGGGCAGTGTCTAATGCATTTCACCACCCACTCTTCATCAGAGTCAGGAGATCTTAATCTCCACAGCATGAATCTCAGATCCAAGAGATGAAAGTGCTGTACACTCAAAAAGCTGATGCAAGTTTTCTTAAGGTGATTAAGAAATATGAGGAGTTGAGTTCTTTGTTTTTACAGAGCTCTGTCAGAGTGACACAAAGCTTTGTTTATTCAGTATTGAGTAGTTGGAAATTCTTTAAAAGCACCCGTCAGTGAGATTCTTTATCTCAGCAATTTGAGCTATGATGAGTCAAAGCAGAATTATTGTATCCAGATACATTATTTGTCCAAGTAATGTGATGATCACTGTTAACTTGCTGAATCTTCTCTCTAAATGTCTGGATGGATGACACTTCCAATGTAACTCTTCAGGAATCATCAAAGGCAGCTTTTGATCAGGTGTTTGCACGATGCTCAAGCTCTCAGTCTTAATCAATATCTTCTGAGTTAGCATAATGAATCGAGATATGATGCAGCCTCTCCACAAGGAAAGAAAGGTGTGCTTGTGATCTTCACCTGTAGCATCAGTTGAAGATACTTGCAGCCTAATACAGCATTGAGCCAAGGGGTTCTATTCCTACCTGCATTATTCCAATCGCATCAAGCATAGAATGCCTGGTCCAGGGGAAAGTGCAGAAAGGGTAAGGAGGGAAATCACCCAGGTCTTCAATATCTTCTGATAGAAAGTACACAGCTTTGGACATAAATGAGAATTGGATCAGATTTAGCTGTGATATCCCAGAAGTCATTGACCATGCCAACACTTACATTCTGGGTTCACATTTGCAAAATGGCCAGGGAATCATTGGTGACTGTGTCACCTCCCGTTGGTGTGGAATCACTGCATTGGGAAGAAAAGCGGAATGCGAAGCATCTGTAGTTGCAGCAAATGATCTTTACAGTGAACCTGGACATGAGCTGTCCTCTTGGTCTTCATCATTCCACAAAGGCACAGGAGAGTGTGTAAATAAAGAGAGCATATGCATTGCCAAATAAACAGTTGGGATTATGCAGTGTGCTTAAAACTGGTATTAAGACATGATCTTTATTCCTGATGAAGGGCTTTTGCCCGAAACGTCGATTTCGCTGCTCGTTGGATGCTGCCTGAACTGCGGTGCTCTTCCAGCACCACTGATCCAGAATTAAGACATGATCTGCTGAGCTGTGTCCTGTCCACTTGCTTTGAAGAGAGACTGTCTTTTTAACTTTGCTTTTTTTTTTGACCTATGGTTATGCTGTGTATAGCTGTGATATAACTTCCGTTCCTTCATATCTGTATTCTGTAACTAAGGATTGTACCTTCGTATGACGCTGCAAGTGGCAACTTATAAACTTTTCACTGTACTCATTTGTGTACATGTGACAATGAAGCTAACTCAGTTCAATTCAATTCAATTGTACCCGACTTGCACCATCGGTTCTGTGATAACTATTTCCTTTGTATAAAGCCTTCTCCACTTATCCTACAGGATAAAACTAACAAAACAGCAACACGCTACTGAGTCAAGACACAAGCTTGATTTTTTTTCTGCCAAGTTATTTTTCCATTCAAAGAACACCCCCACAGGCTGTAAACCCCACGACCAGCTCAGACCATTGATGAGCACCGTCCACCAGTGGACAGGGTTTAGCAGGTATAGAGACAAAAGCCCTATTTGTCTACAGTGAACACCTCTTCAACGCAAAACAATGACAAAAATATACAACTCCATTTACTGAGTGGATACAGAACTAGGCCATATGCTATAGAAAGATTGTATCCTTTTTCTAAAATATAGCAGCAAAGTGTTTTGGGGAATTGAAACCCAGTTCTTGAATCCAACCTGGGCTTGTTCTGAGTTGTCCACACTGAGCACGTGGTGTTTGCAATCCACTGCCTCATAAACGTGGTTGGTAGCATTCTCCTCATTTGAAGCTATTGTTTTTGATTATTGGAGCCATTCACAGGCTCGGTTTTTCAAAACCTTTAATTGCTAAATGGATTCATGCATGTATGTACACATTCGGGGTAGGAGGATGTGGTGCTAGAAAACCACAGCCAGTCGGGCAACATCCAAGGAGCAGGAGATTCGACATTTCGGGCATAAGCCCGTCATTTGGGATGAACCCAAGCTATTTTTGAAACTGGTAAATGTCACTGACAGAATGCTCTCACAAGTGACAATGAGAAGTATTACGATGAACCTTCCTTTTTGAGAGATATTTGGTTTTCTAGGATCTTTAGTGAATACCTGAACGTGGAAGATAGGGTTTCAATTTAACATCACACTTGAAGAATGAAGCATTGTCTCAGTCCAACACTGTCGTATCATTGAGACCATTGCTCAATTGTCGAAGGGGTTTTGAACCCACAACCTCCTCCCTTAGTGACACTGAGCAAAGATAATGCATTCTGAAAGAAAGAGACTGCTCATTCACCCTGAACCTGGAAAAGCCATCCTATTCCTTGAGTTTAAACTGAACCCCTTTTGATATTCAGACTTCATGAACATTTGTTTTATTGTAGACATCACCGTTGTCTGTTGTGTATCGGGACTGCCTATTGTTTAAAACTAAACTTCCAAAGGCTGCATTTTCAGTGCAGTTCAGGTCTGAAGCTGCCAGGGGCTGAGGTTTTCAACTTCCAAGTGTAGGAGGAGAAAGTGAGGTCTGCAGATGCTGGAGTATCAGAGCTGAAAATGTGTTGCTGGAAAAGCGCAGCAGGTCAGGCAGCATCCAAGGAACAGGAAATTCGACGTTTCGGGCATTCCTGATTAGATTACTTACATTAGATTAGATTACTTACAGTGTGGAAACAGGCCCTTCGGCCCAACAAGTCCACACCGACCCGCCGAAGCGCAACCCACCCATACCCCTACCCCTACATTCACCCCTTACCTAACACTACGGGCAATTTAGCATGGCCAATTCACCTGACCCGCACATCTTTGGACTGTGGGAGGAAACCGGAGCACCCGGAGGAAACCCACGCAGACACGGGGAGAACGTGCAAACTCCACACAGTCAGTCGCCTGAGTCGGGAAATGAACCCGGGTCTCTGGTGCTGTGAGGCAGCAGTGCTAACCACTGTGCCACCGTGCCACCCACAAATGAAGGGCTTATGCCCGAAACGTCGAATTTCCTGTTCCTTGGTTGCTGCCTGACCTGCTGCGCTTTTCCAGCAACACATTTTCAGCAACTTCCTAGTGTAGTCTGCTCATGGGAATCAGCTACCAACATCAGTATCAGAACGAAGCATCTCTCATACCTAACACTGGTGGATGTGATAACACAATAAATTTGCCAGTGGACTAACAATTCAATAAATTGAAACCCCACTGTGACAATTTGAGAAATAGATTTCAGTTTAAAACAAAAACTGGAAATTAAAAGTTAATGCTTGGAAAATTCGAACCAGTTCAGCAGTGCGCTTTAAGGAAGGATTTTGTTTTTTTTAACCCGTTCTGGCCAAAATGTGACTGTAGTTCCAGACTGATGCAGTTAATTTTTAACTGCCCGCTGAAGTTGTCTCGCAAGTCATATCGAACGCAGAGCAATCAGAAATGAGCAGGAAATGCCAGCCTTGTCAGTGGTGCCAAATTTAAAAAAGACAAAATTACACTCCACTACCACTCCTGCAAAGCAACTCCACTCAAAGAGTTACCACATGTAGCTGTGCACACCCCTGAGTGAATTGTGCTCCATGCAAATGGAAATCTCTGATCATCATGTAGGCTGAGCCTGAAAAATGCTATCTTCTTAGTGTCTGTCTGTGACACTAGCCAGTAATTTGAGGGGGACTCTATAAATGACTGAGCCAGTGTGCTGCTGAAACACCTAGACTCGCCTTCTGCTGTTGGCTGCAGCAGAGACTGGAGCAATATGCAAGCAACTGACACAGTGGGCGGATGCTGTCCATGTGAGTTGACACTATGATATTCACACTTGACTGTGATATTAACAAGATACTGTTATAATCACAAGACACTGTGATGTTCACTCACCAAGGCCTGTGTACTCCTTGTCCAGGCATCAGAAAAAGAAGACTCTCGCTAGGGTTTGGCAATCATGCTTCCTGACATCTAGACAGGCATCAACATGCGCAGAATTGCACATGAACAATGACCTACCTCTCTGAAGTTAGCTCTCCAATGGGAATAGGCAATGACAAGGATTGTTTCATTAGCCACTGCCTGGCTGCGTTAGACAAGGGACCAGCCGGCATTGCTCATTATCCAAGGGATTGTGTTACAGAAGTAAATGTATCTCCTTGAGAAGACAAATGTAGAGACCCCCCAACTCCTGCACCACTGCCTCTGGCACATCAGAATAGCTTGATGACCTTCACTGTCTTGGCCCCCAGACGTGGGATGGTTATGTGGATATTGGAAATCAGCTGACACCCAGTGATGTAAAACCCACTGGGAGGAGAGCTACTTTCAGGAGATTGCAACAGCCAGCTGGGTGAATGACGGAGGCGAGATTGACAACTCATCGCTTTCACACATGCCCAAAGTAATGGCAAAGTGAAAGAACCAAAGCGGCCATGATAACTCACGTGCTGTAAAATCTTGGAGCAAAACACTTGAAGTACTGCCGAAGAAATGTGCGACCAGAGTGTTGCTATTGAGAAAGAAGCAGATGTTCCCTCAGAGCCTCTCTTAAATCACTGACCTCATTTTGTATCTTTCTTGAATAATACAGAAATGAAAGTGTTTCATTGTTATCTGAGACCGGTGCCATGGCTTTGACTGCACACAGTATATTTCAGAACCTGAACACAACAAGGGCCAGATCTGTTGATTGAGCCAAGCAGGTTGTTCTGTGGTGGGGGGGGTGGAAAAACAGCATAAAGTGCTGGAAATACTCAGTGAAGGAAGAAACAGGGTTAACATTTCAGGTTGATGACCTTTCATCACAACTGGGAAAAGTTTAAAACACATAATAGATTTTCTGCTCTTTGAGAGTTTGAGGAGGACAGACTTTCTGTGGTTATCAGATTATGAAGGTGGTCTCTGGGGAGCCACTCAACTTGAGTGTGATCACACACAAACTGCTCTGATTTCCCTTTGTGTCTATTGTTTGACTCACCTCCGATTCCTGATGAAGGGCTTTTGCCCGAAACATCGATTTTCCTGCTCCTCGGATGTTACCTGACCTGTTGTTTTTCCAGCACCACTCTAATCTTGACTCATTACTGAAATGGTAGAACCCATGGAAAAACTTTTCTTTATGAGTGAAAAAATTAGAGTTTCAAATCCTGAAGTGAGTGGGGACTTTTACTCTACTTCTGAATTCTGAGCTGACATCTAACAGGTACTCCTGTTTGGTGGGTATCAGTGACCCTTGCCCCCTTATTGTATAGGTTTTGGGTGCACGCACAAAGCCCTGTCAACCTGTATGGGTCCACCAGTCTATTGGATTGTGCAAAGATGGGTGGCGTGTTCACACCAGAGTGTTGAGCAGCCTGTGAACCCTTCCTAACTTCACACTTCAAGGGAGGAATGTGTAGGTAGGAAAACAACAACCTCTCAAATTACTGCCTCAGATAATTGCCCTTTCCTTGGCTGTTTCTCAACACACCAAGGCTGTGAACAACACGCTCTGGTGATTGATCCACCCTGCTTCATTTGGCATTAGGACAAGATGTATCACCAGGTGGTGAAGGTTAGTGTTCCAGCTGGCTTCAGTACTATCCTCCAGCTTCCCACACATCTAGGGAGGAATACATCTTTCACTGCAGTGTCTATCTGTCACTCTCTTCTGAGGACTGTGGCGTGCAATGACATGGACTGGGCTTCTGATTGTGGCTGTCTGTTAAATGAGGCACAGCAAGTGATGTGAGCCCTCTCGCTCTGTCCTTCCCCCCCCCCCATTCCCCCTCTCCTCCCTCCCCACTCATTGCCACACACCCTCGGGTGTTTCCTTTGACTCCATATCCTCTCTGTATTTTGAAATTACTGCGGCTTACTCTGCTGCCCACGAGCTGCCTCCTCACGCAACGCCTCCACTTGACTGTCACTCATCCTGACTGTGCTTTCTCATTGTGATAAATATTTGTTGTTTCAGGTCGAACGGGACAGGTTGAAGTCTGAAGAAGATGCCCTGCGGCTCTCAGCCGAGAAGGGACAGCTGGATCAGTCTCTCACTGGTGCAGAAATGGATCTTGCAGAAACACAAAGACAGATTCAGCAGCTGCAGGTCAGCACTAGTTTAAAGCGACCACAGGTATTTAATAACCTTAATGGAAGCAGTCTGTGAATTCTCCTGCAAACTGCTTGCCATTCATCCTCATTGATTGGCGTGAAGTCAAAGGACGGCATCTCATCAGAAATGTTAAGCAATTTGTCTCCCACTTGCATTGTTGTCCTGTTCCTTCCCTTGAACAGTTGTCCTCTCCATACTTCTTGCTTCCTGTATGCTTTCACACAGAAGCGACAGCAGTCCATTCAGCCCTTCAAACCTGCTCTGCATTTGATCAGTTAATGGTCATATTGCGTTTACCCCCTCTTCTATGCAAATCAGTTTGATTAGATTAGATTAGACTTACAGTGTGGAAACAGGCCCTTCGGCCCAACAAGTCCACACCGACCCGCCGAAGCGCAACCCACCCATACCCCTACATTTACCCCTTACCTAACACTACGGGCAATTTAGCTTGGCCAATTCACCTGACCCGCACATCTTTGTGACTGTGGGAGGAAACTGGAGCACCCGGAGGAAACCCACGCAGACACGGGGAGAACGTGCAAACTCCACACAGTCAGTCGCCTGAGTCGGGAATTGAACCCGGGTCTACAGGCGCTGTGAGGCAGCAGTGCTAACCACTGTGCCACCGTGCCGCCCTTGATATTTTTGATGGAACCAGTACCCACAATCCTTTGAGAGGCAGTACCTAGATTTTCATTGATGAAGGGCTTTTGTCCGAAACGTCGATTTTTCCTGGCCCTCAGATGCTGCCTGACCTGCTATGTTTCTCCAGCACCACTCTATTCTTGACCCTAGATTTTCACTCACCACCTTTGGTTATCTTTTATGAGCTGTGGGCATCGCTGGCACAGCCAGCATCTGTGCCCCATCCCTAAATGTTCTTGGAAGGTGAGCCACTTCCTTGAAGTGAACAGTCCACCTAGTGCTGGTAAACCCAGAGTCCT
This sequence comes from Hemiscyllium ocellatum, assembly GCF_020745735.1. NCBI lineage: Eukaryota > Metazoa > Chordata > Chondrichthyes > Orectolobiformes > Hemiscylliidae > Hemiscyllium > Hemiscyllium ocellatum. The sequence continues at coordinate 76,062,231 of NC_083413.1, forward strand.
ATTAAAAAGAGTTCCAGGATTTTGACCCAGTCACCATGAAGGACCAGTGATATAGTTCTCAGCTAAGATAATGTGTAAGCTGGAGAGGAATTTCTAAATGGTGGTGTTGCTATGCATCTCTGAGCCCTTATCTTTCTAGATCTTAGAGGTCGTGGCTTGGAAAGTACTTTTGAAGGAAGCTTGCTAAGCTGCCACATTGCATCCTGTATATGGTATGCACCAACGCCACTGTGCATTGGTTTTGGAGTAAATGAATGTTTAAGGTTCTGTATTGGGTACCAATCAAACCTTGCCCTGGATAGTGCTGTGATTCCTGGCCATTGTTGGAACTGCATGCCACAGGCACATGGCGATAATCCATGTGCTGGGTAGCCCCATTATTGAGGTGGTGGATGTTTATGGAATTTCCTTCTCTGATCCCGGATGCCTTGTTTCCCTTGCTACGTCATCATCATTAGCTTCACTTTCAGCAACTTGCCAGTGCAAAAATGAACCAAGCATGTCGGGCAAGGCTAACGAATGTGTTTACTGAAAAGTCAACTCCAGTGCATTTGTCCAAATATCAGCAGGTGTAGCATTTATTTTTATTAATTCATAAGATGTGGGCATCACTGGCAGGGCTGGCATTTAGTGACTATCCCTAGTTGTCATTGAAAAGGTGTCAGCTGCTTCTTGAAATGCTGCTGTCCATGTGCTGTAAGCGATCCACAATGCCTTAGGAGAGGGAGGTTTAGGATTTTGACCCAACGCTACTGAAGGAATATTCATATAATTTCAAGTCAGAATGGTGGGTATCTTGAAGGGAAGCTTGCAGCTGGTGGTGTTCCTACGTATCTGCTGCCTTTTTTTCCTTTTTGATGGAAGTGGTTGTAGCTTTGGAAGGTGCTATCTGAGGAGCCTTGTGAATTTCTGCACTGTATCTTGTAGATGGTACACACTGGTGACACTGTATGTTGGAAGTGGAGGGAGTGCTTGTTTGTAGATATGGTGTCAATCAAGAGGAGTATTTTTTTCTGGATGGTGTCAAGATTCCTGAGCATTCTTGAAGCTGCACTCATCCATGTGAGTGGGGAGTGTTCTATCACACTCCTCACATGTGCCTTGTAAATGATAGACAGGCTTTGGGAAGTTAGGAGTTGGATTACTCCCCACAGTATTTCTAACTTCTGACCTGCTCTGGTAGACACTGTCTTTGATTTGGTGAGTCCAGGTGAGTCTCTGGTAAATGGTTATCCTGATATTAGAGGATTCAATGATGGTAATGCCATCGAATATCAGGGAAGATAGTTAGATTGCCACTTATTGGAAATGGTCATTGTCTGACATTTCTGTGGTGTGAATGTTGCTTCACATTTTTCAGTCCAAACCTGGATATTATTACATATTTCTGCATTCAGACATTGACTGCTTCACCATTTGAGGAGTACTGGACATTGAGCAATCGTCAGTGCATATTCTCGATTCAACGGAGGGAGGGTCATTGATGAAGCAACTGAAAGTGGTTGATCAAAGTTTGTGAGAAGATTTGTAGCTCGGGTGCTCGTTGTTGTGGTTCTGTTCGCCGAGCTGGGAGATTTTCTTGCAAACGTTTCGTCCCCTTTCTAGGTGACATCTTCAGTGCTTGGGAGCCTCCTGTGAAGCGCATCTGTGCTGATTCCTCCGGCATTTATACTGGTTTGAATCTGCCGCTTCCGGTTGTCAGTAGCTATCCGCTGCAGTGGCCGGTATATAGGGTCTGGGTTGAGTCTGGGACACTACCTGAGTAACTCCTGCAGAGATGACCTGGAGCTGAGATGACTGACCTCCAACAACCACAACCATTTTCCTGGGTGCCGTGGAGAGTTTGCCCACTGATTCCCATTGATTTCAGTTTTGCTCAGGCTCCTTGATGCGACCTTCAATCAAATGCAGCCTTGCTGTCAGAGCAGACATTCTGACTTGGTCACTGGAATTCAGCTGTTTTGTCCATGCTTTAACCAAGGCTTTAATAAGGTCTGGAGAGGCAAGCTGAAGATGCTTCAACAAGGTGACTCAGTGATTCGCCACTCTGCCCCATTCAAGACAAACGATTGAAATCTTAAAAGGAGTATTCCAACTCCGATGTGACACTGGATTTGAAGATGACATTGATGTACTTGGCCTCCAGAACGGGAAGGACACATTGATTACCTGGTGTCTACAACAGCCCAACCTCACCTCTGGGAATTAATCAGAAGCAGTAGCAGGAACGATGAAGCTTTCTATCTAGTTTTGCAGCTCAGCTCACTGTGATTTCCTGATTTTCTCTTCACAGAAAGCAGATGGCAGAAGCAATAATTCCTTAAGACGCTACCTGGCCAATCCAGCTACCCATCTCATAGAATCCCTAAAGTGTGGAAACAGGCTCTTTGGCCCAACACATCCACACTTACCCACTGAAGAGTAACCCACCCAGACCGACTCCCCCTGCCCTATATTTGCCCCGACTAATGCACCTAACCTACACATCCCTGGACACCATGGGCAATTTAGCATGGTCAATTCACCTAACCTGCATGTCTTTGGACTGTAGGAGGAAACCAGAGAAAACCCACACAGACACTGGGAGAACGTGCACTGACAGTCATCCGAGGCTGGAATCGAACCCGGGTCCATGATGCTGTGAGGCAGCAGTACTAACCACTGAGCCACCATGCTGCCCTCAGCTGGACATGGGGTCAACTTGAAGCTGATTTTGTAAATCCAGCCTTCTTAAGTACTCTACTCCTTCAATGGACTGAGAAGCTTTAGGCAGTTTCTGGTATGCCCTTTCTGTGTTTTCTGACTGCAGAATTCACACACCACCACCTAGGCTGCTATTAGAATTTCTGATTCCAGAGACTTAAAAATCAGCTTCCTCCTTTTTTGACATTTTTTTCATTCATTCATAAGATCTAAGCATCGCTGTCTCGGCCAACATTTATTGCCCATCCCTAACTGCCCAGAGGGTAAAAGTCACCCACATTGCTGTGGGTCTGAAGTCACATGTAGACCAGACCAGGTACGGATGGCAGTTTCCATCCCTCAAGGACATTAGTGAACCAGATGGCTTTTTCCAACAATTGACAAAGGAATCATGGTCATTATTAGACTCTTAATTCCAGGTTTTTTTAAAAATTAAAATTCTACTGTCTGCCATAGCAGAATTTGAACCAGTCTCTGGATGAACAGTCCAGCTATAATATGACTTGGCCATCACTACCCTGGTGCCAGTTGAGATGTCCCATGTTCATTTTCTTTATTAATGAGTTGACTAGAGAAGACTATAATGTTAGATTAACATATGAGCTCTGCTGAGTTACTGTCAGCACAGTGAGACATTTCAATGTCCTTGGAGTCTTACCTTCTTAATGAGACTGTAAGACACAGGAGCAGGACTTAGGCCATTCAGCCCATCGAGTCTGCTCTGCCATTCAATCATGGCTGATAAGTTTCTCAACCCCATTCTCCCACTTTCTCCCTGTAACCCTTGATCCCCCTAACCTATCTACCTCCATCTTAAATATACTGAATGACCCGGCCTCCAGAGGAGGTCCCAAGTTACTGAGGGTAGAGACTTCTATTATTCAAAATCTCAGTTGCTATTTTAAAGGAGGCACAAACTGATTTCATATCAGTACTTACATTGGACTTGTGTGGAAAGGAATCCATATGTGACTGGAATACCTTTTACCATACCTCAGAGCTTCACTGGGAATAATGCCTAGCTGGAAAAGGGCATTATAACATGCAAGTTACTATTTTGTTCATTGCTTTATATCTCTATTCAACGGTCTCTCAGTGTGGTAATCTAGAAATCAGCTGCAAATGATACCCAAGTTTTCTGGTCAGGAGGTCTACCTATGTGCCTAAAAATATATGACAACTAGTTGGTAGCACTCTTACTGTGAGTGAGAGGATTGTTCATTCAAATCCCAGTTCAAAGAATCAAGCCCAAAAATAATTCAGGCTGACACTCCAGAAATGCTGTAGGTGGACCATTAGAAGTGTCCAGCAGCGAGATAAAATATAGAGTCAGAAGTGTGGTGCTGGAAAAGCACAGCCGGTCAGGCAGCATCCGAGGAGCAGGAGAATTGCATTTTGAGCAATTCATTCCTGATGATGAGCTTTTGCTCGAAACATCCATTCTCCTGCTCCTTGGATGCAGCCTGACCTGCTGTGCTTTTCCAACACCACACTCTCGACTCTTATCTCCAGCATCTGCAGTCCTTACTTTCGCCCGGATAAGATATAAAGGAAGGCTATGTTTGTTGTCTGAGATAGGTGTAAAAGTTCTTGAGGAACTATATTTCGCAGAACAGTGAGTGAGTTATCTCCAAAGCCCTGATCAATATGTAACTTTCAGTTACAATCTCTCAAAAACAGTTTACTTGGTCATTATCACATTCTGGAAGCTTGCTGAGTGCTGTAAATTTCCTGCATACCAACAGTGACTACATTTCTGAAGTAATAAATTGATTGTAGCATACTTTGCAACATTTTGTACTCATGAAAGGAGCTACATAAATAGAGATCCTGCACATGCTCAGTTCTGGTCTTCAGCACGTATCTCAGAATGCTTAGCTCGTATTGATGAGGTTGGCTTCTTTCTTGACAGGGTCTGACAGCTGAGATGGAGCGGAGCCATGGCCAGCGAGTGATTGAGCTGACGACCCGTCACCGCCAGGAGCTAGAGAAAGAAACCGAACGCCTGCGGAGTGCTCATCAGGAGGCTGAGAGGACCCTGGAGGCCAGGGAACGTGCCCACAGGCAGCGTGTGAAAGGGCTGGAGGAACAGGTATATGTGGTTTGCTCTATCAATGTCAAAAGCTGACAAGGTACTAGCACTTTATCTTCTCAGTGACACAAGACCCGAGTGCTCAAAAAAAAAATCAGGGGATTTAGCTAAGGTTTAAAAGTATGAAAAGAATAGACAAGGTAAACACAGACACATATTTCCATTGACAGGTACACTAAAGACAAGAGGTCGAGATCTTCCAGATAAGAGCAAGATACACAAAGCGGTGAGATTAGAGGGTGTTTAATCATGCAGAGTTCTTGGAATGTGAAATGTTTTGCTATGCGTGTCAGGCAACTCCAGTATTCAGAGAAATATTATTTAATTACAGCACCAAGAGCATAAAAGGGTAATGGGAAAAGCAAAAATATGTGACCAGTTGGGGGAATGGAAAGCAAGTGTGACTGCATAGTATTAACCCCTGAATACGGTCTGTTATTAGTGCTGATTTGGAGATGCCGGTGTTGGACTGGGGCGTGCAAAGTTGAAAATCACACAACACCAGGTTATAGTCCAACAGGTTTATTTGGAAGCACAAACTTTTGGAACGCCACAACCACCTGATGAAGGAACAGTGCTCCGAAAGTTAGTGCTTCCAGTTATACCTTGGACAAAACCTGGTATTGTGTGATTTTTAACTTCTTATGAGTGCAGATGAGATGGGTTCAGTAGCGTCCTCCTGAGCGAAAGTACCTGTGAATCTATTTATTTCTTCAAATAGATTTTGTGCATTACTTCCTGCTCCCTAGAAAACAAGAGTACATTTAAATAGTCCATCTCGCTATTAACTGGCATCGCCCATTAATACCCTGAAGTCTTCCACTAGTTGAGGAAACATTCAGCCTCAAATTAAGTTGTTTGACTGTTTATTAAATCTGTAGAAGTAGAGGCACGACAGTTTTGACACTAGTATCTCTAGGCTGCAAAGCAGAAGGGGTACGGACAGATATAACGCCTCACTGGAAGGTGCTGGGAATCAAACCCTGCTGTTTCTGGACTCATCACAGATGCGAAAGACTTTTGAATAGTGATCTTATAGTGTTTTATAAAATCATGAGGGGCATGGATAAGGTGAACTGCCAAGGTCTTTTTTCCCAAATAGGGGAGTCCATAACTTGAACGCATAGATTTAAGGTGAGAAGGGAAAGATTCAAAAGGGATCTAAGAAATGACCTTTTCATGCAGAGGGTGGTGCTGTATGGAATGAGCTGCCAGGGGAAGTGGTGAAGGTTGGTACAATAACAGCATTTAACAGGCATCTGAAAGGGTATATAAATAGGAAGGGTTTAGCGCGATATAGGTCAAATGCTGACAAATAGGACTAGATTAATTTGGGATATCTGGTCAGCATGGACGAATTGGACCAAAGGGTTTGTTTGACTATCAATGTATGTAGAATTCCATGATTTAGCTGTGTTGTAGACCTGAGTAGACCGAAAGCACAGGCCAGTTCTCTGTCTTCAACAAGAATGACTATATTTCTCCAACTAAATCAATTCTGGCTAGAAGTAAACAATTATGAAATGTTGGCAAATAAGTCTACTTATTAAAACTCTAATACCAACCCCCCCCCCCCTCGATAAACTCCCTCCTTATTCATTCATACAGACAGAGATAGACGGGGGAATAAAATAAAATGGGTGTTACAGGTGGAGGGAAAGATTTGGAATGCAGCTCAGTGGCCCCCACCCATAGGGTTTGCTGAGATCACATTGCTGCTTTTCGATGTGACTTCTTCAGATACTTTCACATGTTTTCAGGAGCTAAAGGGTGACTGGTTCACATTTATAAAGGTCTTTGACGTTATGAATTGGAAGTCACAGTTTACGGCACTGGAATGGAGAAATAAACTGACTATCTTCAGATTAGATATGCTTTTTTTTACAGCAGTGCTTCATCTCCCACAGAGACCTAATGGTTTCTGGCAAAACATTCATACCCTAAGTACTTCAGCTATCTGGAAACCAATCGCATAACTGTTGGCAGGTAGAAAATGTTTGTCATCAACAACTGGTCTCTTCTTCACAGATTAATCAGTTATTGTCAGACAAGGCTCCATTTATGCACACTGTTTAACTCCAGCTCATCTCCAGACTCGGCTTCCATTTAGCTGGAACAAGCAGCTGGGTAAACAGCACTTACAAAGAGTGTCAGGTTAGTTGCTTTGAAGAAGTGAAGCAATCTTTCAGCAGCCCTCAGTCACAAAGCAATACTTTTTCCATTTCAGTTCACAATCAAAAATGCAGAAAAATAAAAAGATAGTCTTTGCACAGGCACTTTTCAGCTTTCCCATTCCTAATCAGTACACAGTGCCACAATCATAGAATCCCTACAGTGTAGAAACAGGCCATTTGGCCCAACAAGACCACACCAATCTCCAAAGAGTATCCCACCCAAACCCATTCTACGTTTACCCCTGATTAATGCACCTAGCCTACATATCGCTAAACACTATGGACAATTTAGCACAGCCAGTTTACCTAATCTGTACTTCTTTGGACTGTGGGAGGAAATCAGAATACCTGGAGGAAACCCCGCAGACACGGGGAGAATGTGCAAACTCAACACAGACAGTCACCCCAAGCTGGTCCCTAGCGCTGTGAGGCAGCAGTGCTAACCACTGAGCCACCATACATCCTCCCAATGTTGGATATCTTTTGTATGGATTCCAAATGAGGACAGAATCATGCTCAATTATGATACTAACACCTGTCTCATGATCAAATCCTACAGGAAGGGCAACTTGGGGAAGGCAAAAAGATGGGAACAAACATTCAGGGGCCTAGCCCATAATAAGATCCAGCATCTGTAGCAAAATAATTTGGGGACTGGGCAAGAATGTAGGAATATGGAAAGGGACTGAGTTTAATGATAAAAGTTTTCACAAAGTTTCTATAAAGTTAGAACAGTTGGACCTAAAGGTTGCCTGAAGCACAAGACCCAGATTGAAGGTGAGGGCAAAACTGTCAAAAGGGTCTGTTCTGAGGAAGGGTCACTTGGCCCAAAACATTAACTCTGAAATCTCTCCACAGAAGTTGCCAGACCTGCTGAGCTTTTCCAGCAATTTCTGCTTTTGTTACAATCAAATCTGATTTTATAGATCACTAACTCTTTAGTCAACAGGCAAGAACCAACTCATCAGTTTACCCAACTGCTTTACTTGTTTAGGTGGCCACCCTGCAGGAGCAGTTGGACCAGGAGATGAGAAGGAGACAAGCCTACATTGCTCAAATGCTCAGGTCAGGCAAGTAGCAAGCTGGACTGGATCACATGTCTTCAACTTGTGAAAAAGGAGCCACTTACATCCGGTGGACAACTGAGAGCTTACTGCACATCAGACAATGAGTACTCACAAAGCTACTAACTCAACAAGAGTTGAGTGACCATTCTGTAGGATACAATAGCCCTGTGAAACCTTTGTTTTGAACTACAAATTATACAAAGTGATTGGTCTTATACAACTCGTCCTCAATCGACACTAAATGCCCAGTGATGTGTAAGTGAGCAATTATTGATCATAACATCTTAAAAGAGCAGCTCCCATTTGTTCCAGTTCACCTATTTTGCATACTAAGAAGGAATTCAAACCCCATAGCAAGTGCAAATATTCCTGATCCTTCTTACAAGTAACTTTAATACTGTGAAAGACTGATATCTTGAAATTATCATTTTGTAAAGTGTTTGAAACTTCCTGAAAAGCCAATCTCTTCTGTCTCGGTCAGAGGAGACCCTCTTTAGGTTTTTTGAAATTGTTTACCAGAAAGTTGTTTTTTTCTGCCGTTCCCTTTGTCCATTTAAAGGGGAAGAGATGTTTCATGAGAGTATGTGATAAAAATGTACCATTCTTAAACTTCACACCCATCCTGGATTTAGATTTTCGCAAGCTTGTACTGTTACTGGCATTATTGAGGGCTTCATCCCTCAGTACAAAGAGGTACAACACTCCTCTCTTTCCCCCCTCTCTGGCATTTGCGCCGCTTCACCCCACCACTTTCACTCCAGTTAAAATATTGGAGGGAGAGTTCTGACACCTCCTCCATAAATCTTTAGACTGGTCAAAGAATGGCAGAAGGCTACCACTGGATTTTACAAGCCCATCCCCCTCACCTCATCTTCAAAGCTACCAGAATAGATCATAGAATCCCTGTGAAAGCAGGCCATTTGACCCATTAAATCCACACCAACCCTCTGGACAGCATTCCACCCAGATCCACCCTTCTACTCTATTCCCATAACCCTGCATTTGCCATGGCTAATCCACCTCACCTGTGCATATGGACAACTCAGCATGGCCAATCCAACTAACCTGTACATCGTTGGACTCTGGAACGTAATCCAGAGCACCCGGAGAAACCCCACACAGATGCAGGGAGAATATGCAAACTCCATGCAGGCAGTTGCCCAAGGGTAGAATTGAACCCGGATCCCTGGCACTGTGAGGCAACAGCGCTAACCAGAGCCATCATACCGCCCACAGGATGAGGATTGCACATTCTAAATCAGGTTTATCAAGTTGAGTATTCACTCCAAGGTGTTTAAAACAGATGTAAAATTGTCACCCACTTATAATGTTCCAATGTTCTATTTTCAATACGTCACCTTGCCCACTGTCATACATGATCTTCCTCCTCACCATGTTGCACCACCCCACCCTATTCCTGTCTTTTACAGAACAGCCATAACTGAGGAGTTATGCTTCCCTTCATTTTCCTTTTCTGCTACAATGTGCAGGGTTTTAAAGACCATTATCCAATTACCTAATTGGTTAATTCTGGATGTATCTCCACTTTTATCCCGTTCTTTCCATGTGTGCCCTATAACAATGGAATCACTCCTCAAGATAGTTTACTAGTCATGCCTGGTTGTGCTGACCTCATATCAAACTCTATCAGGTTGCCCTCCAGAAGATCTTACTGGACCGAGAGTTCAGTTGAACTACAATGTACAGTCTGAGCCTGGCAGCTTTCTACTTTTGCTTAGTGCACAAACTGCTCAGAAGCATTCAGCTCTATGCAATAAAATGGGACCTTTGACGATGGGACCATTTCAAAAATTCCTAATATTAAGAATTGATACCATAGATAGACTAGCAGATAACCCACAGAAAATCTCGTCCACTTTATAAGAAAACCAACTCCTCAACCGAGAGATTTTAACTGTCAAACATTGCGAGTTTTCTTTTTTTTTTAACGAGTATTGTCTTAATCACTCATTAAGTAGATGCATTGCTGTGGTATGTTTAATATACTGAGTAGCTGAAGATTGGGTCATACTGTATGTTTGATAGTTTGATCCTATATTGTGTTTGACTCTGAGATGAACTGTGGCTTAGACACTAACTATCCGTATGTAATCCAAAGTCTGTGAAAAAAAATTAATCGGAGTTAATGTGAATGTTTTGTAATATGACTATAAACAGATTTTTTAAAAATAATAACTTGTTAAAATGTGGATTTAATCAGATGTGTGTTAGTCACTCAGGGAATTAAATTCTTAGCGTTAGGCTGCCATAGTTGATAAAACCAGATAATGAACCTGTGCTTAACTATTGGCTGGTCTTAGCAAACGACAGTTTGATTGGCCATAGTTTTGAAGTAAATACTATGTTCATCCAATTCCCTTTTGAAATTTCACATTAAACTCTCATCCAGCAGTGCGTTCCAAATTACAATGAGTTGAGTAAATTCTCCTCATCTTTCTTTTAATCTTTTACCATTTATCTTCAATCTGTGTCCTGTGGTTACTGACCCCCCTGCCAGTGGAAATATCTGTGCAGTTACCTCTGCGTTGGCTACAAAAATCGCCGTTGGCAGTGACTTGTGAATAAATGCATCCAATTTAAAAGGTTAGTGCTAATGTTTACAAGGTTAAAGCTTCTCTCAAAAAAGAGTGGACTAATTTTCTAAGAATTGTGTAAATGTTTGATCAACTACATAGAAAATATCAAAGCATCTTTTGTCAACTCTTTCTCTGCTATATGAAACGCATCTGGCAGATGCCAGCAGTCCATGTAACTATGTGGCTGGAGACATTACAAATGAGCCCAATCCTCTTCTTTCTGACACTTTTTAGCATACACTGCAATATGGGGAGGGCTTTTGCACAGTATCTGTGCAGTAGCCCTGTCTCTGAGCTCGAGGTTCGGGTCCCACCTGCTCCTTGGGTGTATGTAATAGCATCACTCTGTACAGGTTGATTGAAAAAAATCTGCTTGGCAATAAGAAGCATGACCCCAACAGTTCCAGGTTTACTTTACCACTGCACCAGAAAAGGATGCTGGATAATAATTCAGAGGCCTGGAGACATGGGTTCAAATCCTACAATGGCAGCAGGCAAGTTTCAATACAAAGAGTCTGGAATAAAGTGGCAATGGCAGTCATAATAAGCTCTAAATGGTCAACTTGTGAAAAATGATTCACCAATTCCCTTTAGGGAAGGAAATCTGCTATCCTCATCCTATTTGGTCGATATGTGACTCTCGACCTACACTAATCTGATCAACTCTTAACTGTCCTCCGAAATAATCGCCCAGGAAACCACTCCTAGTTTGAAGGTGCTACACTGTCACTTCGTCAAAGGCAATTAGTGATGATCAATAAATGTTGACTTTACTGGTAACACCCACAATCAGTGGATGATAAAAGAAATTTTTAAGGTCATTCTTAAGGTAAGTTAATTCAGCGTGTTGCTCAAAACTTTCTGCACACTGTGATACATACATAACTGAGTAAGCCTCAGGGAGAATCTACATTTTGTGTTTCTAGATTTTGTGGGAAATCCATAGCTGGGGGACGCCAACATAACTTTCGATCTTGTGACCAGGAAAAGCTTTCATAGGCAAAGTGAAACGTAAAATCCTCGACCCAATTAGCTCCTTGTTTTGTTGTTGCCGGGTTTTCACTCTTGTCGAGAATGGCGAACACAGATTGCTTCTTGTATAAAACGAGGATTTCAATTGCATGCAGCGAGTTTCTGCCACAGCTGTCAATCCCATGTACCCAAGGGAAAGCACGATTACAACATTGGCTCAATTCACTGCGAGAATTCCGAGAATGAAAGGCTCCTTGTTTTTTGGGAAGCTTGTATTTGAAGCCAGGAATTCCTGTTGCCAAACTCTTGCAGCTCCTAAGGTCCTCTCTGTTGATACAACAACTGATTGTGTGGACTGTATTCCAAGGAAATACAGGAACCAATCAACTGACCTCAGTTCAGGCAGCTAATACTCCATTCAACCATAGAATTATAACTGAAGGCTGTAGTGCGGGAACCAAGAAGGGTTTATAATATTCATGTATATCTGTCCCTGTTGCGATATATGGTAAAAACATTGGTTAGTTTGTTAGACCCTATCATACACATTAGTAGAAAAAAATGTAGATGGGAACTATGCTTTGACCACACACTGGGCGTGAGTCTAATTTGCACTCATATTGGTTGATTGCCGAAGGTCTGTATACCAAGATTTTATTAAGCAGAGTTATTGGATAGTAGGTACTCCTCACTCCATGATGCTTAAGACGAAAGAAGTCGCAGGGAAACTGAATGTGTACATCTGCAAATGTAGGACTGTTATATGATGGTTTTTCAGGGCAATTGGGCATGAACTCCTTGTGCTCATAACATTGGCTGAAATCTTTATTATTCCCCAACAAGCATGACAGGCTGATTAGCAGCATGTGTAACATGACCCTGAACAAAGATCCTGTTTTGAGACTGTTGGCAGGCAAGCGGGATATTCTAAATGCAGGAAAAACCTATTAGGCCCAACAAGTTTGTTTCTGTCCAATCACTCCTGTTTACCTGCCTCTTCAATTGCTTCACAAACAAATCTCTATTTGTCAAACCGTTTAGTATTGTCTGCAACATTGTCCTTTGCTGGTTACTTCTTCACAATACAATTACCCTTAGCGTGAATTCATTGCGTGACTTCTTTTGTTGCTCCTGACTTTGTGTACCCAAATTTTTGGATCCTTAATTATCATGAACTTACTTGGGTCAATGGCATCAAGTCTGTTTGCATCGTTCACGATTCACATTATGTAACAATAAAGTCAGATGTAACAACCCATTATTTGCTCACCTATCAGTAAAGCAGGAAGGGCTGCTTTCTTGCTTTCATGGAAGAAACTCAATCCAAGTAGTTTTTTTTATGAGAATCTCTAATCGAAGCTGTTTCATAGCAGGCAGCAAAACATTGGCACAAAGAGCAGCTTTGCGAAAAACATACATTAGAAAACAGACCTTCTCTGCTTTGCTTTATTGTTCAAACTGCATAAGAAAGCCTTCAGCTGTACAGCTGTAACTTTCAAACCTCTTATTTTGTCCCCACTTCTGACATCTATCAGTTGCCTGTGTATCTCTATCTTAATATTCAACCCTCTTGACGCCTGAACATTGTATAAAGTGTACAAGTTATGATACACGTAGGTGCAATTTAAGCAACGGACTGAATTGTACCAAACCTCAGCACAGTGTAAATTTCAGGGAGTTGTCTCACAGAACGCACCTCATTATGAGTAAGCCACAGCAATACGGCACCACTCTGACGGTGATGGAAGTACTCAGCACTGCTGGGAGCTTCTGAGGTTTGTGCTACAAAGCCCATATTCAAGGGCCAGCTATGAAACAGGTTGCGCAGAGCCAATCACAAACGGCCCTTCAGAGTGGAGCCAGTAAGAGAGAAATGGAAAAGAAAATCAGATGAGTGTGCATGGTGGCACAAATGACACTTCATTGGCAACAGGAGATTATATTTGTAAATATCACCTGTCTGATCAATTCTAATTATAACTGAAGTGACAGAGGCTACCTGTCTTCAACACCATCCCATGTTCAAACCCTGTCTGCTGGAATGCTATTCTTTCTCTAATGCTCAGCGTAGCATCTTGTCATTGTCTGATGTGGGAATATCGCATGTTGTAAAGCCCTCAAATACTTCATTGAATCCTTACAGTGTGGAAAGAGGCCTTTTCGTCCATCGAGTCTGCACGAATGTCTGAGGAGCATCTCATCCAGACCTAGCCCCCCAAACCTTATCCCCGTAACACTGCATTTACCGTGGCCAACCCACCTAGCCTGAACACTACCAGGCAATTTAGCATGGCCGTTCCACTTAACCTGCACATCTTGTGGGAGGAAACAGGAGCACCCGGAGGAAACCCACACAGAAACAGGGAGAATGTGCAAACTCCACACAGCCAGTTACCTGACGATGGAAGCTGGTTTCCTGGTGCTGTGAGGTAGCAGCACTAAGCACCCAGTTGGTAAAGTTACCTTTTATTGAAGAAGAGGAAAAGAGCATCAAGCTGTCAGGGGCTAGAACACCTTGCTTTTTATGCTGTTGGCAGAGGGGGTGGAGGAGTGTGTGGAACAAATGTCCTGAGTGCCCAAAATGAAAGACAGAGAGGGGTAAATGAGCAGTTGGGATTTGACAGTGATAGGGGGAACAGGAGAAAGCTGCACCACTCCTTTTACCCTTCTGTCAATAACATAAGAACAATCATTTTTCCAACCCCGTTCAGTTCTGAGTAGGAGTCATATTGAGCTTGATATGTTAACTGTTTCTCTCTCTACAGATGCTATCAGACCTACTGAGTTTCTCCAGCATTTTCTGTTCAATAACTCACACTTCCAGTTTGCACATCTTACTCCAGCAGATGGCTTAGTCCTGGGACATGCTCGGTCTGTGGCTGCTGTAGTGATTCACTGGGTGGAACTCGTAGTATATGAGTTCTCTGATTGGGGCTGTTAACCTACTCCAATCAGGGAGCCCTGGCTGACAGAAATAAACAGGAGTGTCAGAGGTTCTGATCACTCTGAGAGGATGCTAGATCAGTGTCAAGTACTATGCGCGTGTAAGTAAAGTGTAACTTGGTGATGGGATACCAACCTTGTTGTGTTATTCCAGCTGCAGTGTGCTTTATTCCTCTGGAGAATATGAAACTGAATGCATTGAGACTTTGGCTTACTGTACGTCATGCTGAGGGCGATCTTCTATGGTGTCATCTTCAGTTGTAGACTCTTCCGTAGCTTCTGCGTCATTGACCAGCAGCCAGAGTAACGATGATTTGTGCTGTGGCTGGATCAACTGGTCGTGGTTCTAATGAGCATCAAAAACAGAGCGGGCCCTTAGTAATGTGAGCAGTCAATACTCACCTCACTTCAGATGACAGTGTCCCATTGTTCCCAAAACAATGGGATATGGAACCTCCAGGAAGAAGAGGAATGGAATTCCTTTACACTGACCTTTGACAGAGTAACATTATGCTAATCTAGGCTTGTCATACAAATACAACAGGAGGGTATACATTCAGTAGGATTACTGAAACCTTGTTCCACCTCCACTTCTCCCCCCTCCACCACCCCCTCCCTGCCACCCATCTCCCCATCCAAGAAAGGCAGCACTGCATATAAAAACAGATGTCAACTACAGCAAACCGTTTTGAACCAGCACCGATGGGACCAGGAGTGTGCCTGCTGATTAAATATTGCGGTTAACGAAGAAGTACGCATAACTGCAGTAAAACCTGACCAAGAGATATTTCAAAACATCAATATATCTCAAAAAATCAACATAAAAGTATCAACACACCTCCTAAAATCCACACCATAAGTAATAGAAATGTAATGCAGGGGGTATACATAATATACAATATACTTTCTTTAGAGCACAAACTCTCAGGCATCGCAGTAGACCACCGTATTTGAGGTTTATAATTTGACCAAGAGGGCCAATTGATTTAAGGTGCCGGTTAAAGTAAAGTTTGATGTGCTTTCAGTTCTAGATGAGAGGAGATCAGGTCCCTTCCTATATGCAGTCAGTGAGACTTAGTCAGAGGAGACAGAGGACAGTGGAGGGAGGATACTTTTCAGAGTGGAGGACTGTGACTCATGGTGTTCCACAGAGACCAATGCTGGGACCTCTGCTGTTCGTGATCTACATAAATGATATGGAGGAAAACGTAGCTGGTCTAATTAGTAGGTTTGTGGACAATACCAAGATTGGTGGAGTAGCGGATATTGAGGGGGGTCGTTAGAGGATACAGATCAGTTGGAGGCATAGGCAGAAAAATAGCAGATTTTAATCCAGACAAATGTGAGGAAGCATAGGTGAAAATTATCCAGCGAGTGGAGTGAACAAGGTTTCAGTAATCCTTAGGAGTATTGATATGCAGAGGAATCTGGGTGTGCAGACCCACAGATCAGTGAAGGTGACAATGCAGGTGGATAAGGTAATTAAAAGGCTTATGGCATGCTTACCTTTATTGGAAGGGGCATTGAGTATGAGGATAGGCAAGTTATGCTGCAGCTTTATAGGACTTTAGTTAGGTCAGATTTGGAATATTGTGTATAATTCAGGTCAACGCACTGCCAGAAGGATGTGAATACGTTGGAGAAGGTACAGAAAAGGTTCACCAGGATGTTGCCTGATATAGGGGATTTTAGCTAAGAAGACAGATTGGATGGACTGGGTTGTTTTCACTGGAATGCAGGAGAGTGAGAGGCGACCTGATAGAAGTTTATAAGATTGTGAATATTTTGGATAGAGTGGAAAGTATTTTCCCAGGGTGGAAGGGTCAATTAGCAGGAGAGACAGGTTCAAGGTGTGGGAGGGAGAAAGTTTAAAAGAGACGTGTGAGGCATATTTTTCACACAAAGGGTGGTGAATGCCTGGAATACGCTGCAAGAGGAGGTGGTGGAAGCTGACACAATAGCAGTTTTCACGGAACACCTGGATGAACACATACATTGGAAAGGAATAGAGAGATACGGATCCTGTAAGTAAAGACTGCTTTAATATGAAAGAGCAGGCTTGGAGGGCCAAAGGGCCTATTTCTATGCTGTATTGTTAGAATCATAGAGTCATAGAGATGTACAGCATGGAAACAGACCCTTCAGTCTAACCCTTCCATGCCGGCCAGATATCCCAAAATCTAGTCCCACCTGCCAGCACCCAGCCCATATCCCTCCAAACCCTTCCTATTCATATACCCAGCCAAATGCCTCTTAAATGTTGCAATTGTACCAGCCTCCACCACATCCTCTGGCAGCTCATTCCATACACGTACCACCCTCTGCGTGAAAAAGTTGCCCTTACGTCTCCTTCATATCTTTCCCCTCTCGCCCTAAACCTATGCCCTCTAGTTCTGGACTCCCCGATCCCAGGAAAAAGTCTTTGTCTGTTTATCCTATCCACGCCCCTAATAATTTTGTAAACCTCTATAAGGTCATCCCTCAGCCTCTGACGCTCCAGGGGAAACAGCCCCAGCCTGTTCAGCCTCTCCCTATAGCTCAAATCCTCCAACCCTGGTAACATCCTTGTAAATCTTTTCTGAACCCTTTCAAGTTTCACACCATCTTTCCAATAGGAAGGAGACTAGAATTGCATGCAATATTTCAACAGTGGCCTAACCAATGTCCTGTACAGCCGCAACATGACCTCCCAACTCCTGTACTCAATACTCTGACCAATAAAGGAAAGCATACCAAACACCTTCTTCACTATCCTATCTACCTGCGACTCCACTTTTAAAGAGCTATGAACCTGCACTTCAAGGTCTCTTTGTTCAGCAACACTCCCTAGGACCTTACCATTAAGTGTATAAGTCCTGCTAAGATTTGCTTTCCCAAAATGCAGCACCTCGCATTTATCTGAATTAAATTCCATCTGCCATTTCTCAGCCCATTGGCCCATCTGGTCCAGATCCTGTTGTAATCTGAGGTAACCCTTTTCGCTGTCCACAACACCTCCAATTTTGGTGTCATCTGCAAACTTACTAACTGTGATCTAATCTTGCTAATCAGTCTCCCATGGAGAACCTTGTCAAAACCCTTACTGAAGTCCATATAGATCACATCTACTGCTCTGCCCTCATCAATCTTCTTTGTTACTTCTTCAAAAAACTCAGTCAAGTTTGTGAGACATGATTTCCCATGCACAAAGCCATGTTGACTGTCCTGAATCAGTCCTTGTCTTTCCAAATACATGTACATCCTGTCCTTCAGGATTCTCTCCAACAGCTTGCCCACCACCGAGGTCAGGCTCACCGGTCTATAGTTCCCTGGCATGTTGTTACCACCCTTCTTAAACAGTGGCACCACGTTTGCCAACCTCCAGTCTTCTGGCACCTCACCTGTGACTATCAATGATACAAATATCTCAGCAAGAGGCCCAGCAATCACTTCTCTAGCTTCCCACAGAGTTCTCGGATACACCTGATCAGGTCCTGGGGATTTATCCACCTTTAACCGTTTCAAGACATCCAGCACTTCCTCCTCTGTAGTCTGGACATTTTGCAAGATGTCACTATCTATTTCCTTACAGTCTATATCTTCCATATCCTTTTCCACAGTAAAAACTTATGCAAAATATTCATTTTCTGTGGCTCCACACAAAGGCTACCTTGCTGATCTTTGAGGGGCCATTTTCTCTCCCTAGTTACCCTTTTGTCCTTAATATATTTGTAAAAATTGTTTGGATTCTCCTTAATTCTATTTGGCAAAGCTATCTCATGTCCTCGTTTTGCCCTCCTGATTTCCCTCTTAAGTATATTCCTACTGCCTTTATACTCTTCTAAGGATTCACTCAATCTATCCTGTATATACCTGACATAATTTGGAGATGCCAGTGTTGGACTGGAGTGTGCAAAGTTAAAAATCACACAACACCAGGTTATAGTCCAACAGGTTTAATTGGAAGCACACTAGCTTTCAGAGTGGCACTCCTTCATCAGGTGATAGTGGAGGGCCCGATCGTAACACAGAATTTATATCAAAAATTTACAGTGTGATGTAACTGTAATTATACATTGCAAAATTAATTGTGTGTTATGCCTTTCATTTGTTAGAATACTATGATAGTTTCACTTCTTTCATGTGTAAATCACAAAACCTTTTTTTTAAAGTTGCATTTTTGGGTTAGCTGTTAACAATGGTGATAGCTAGACAATATGTTGAAGGTGTTGGCTCCCTGTGTTCTCTGTCTATACCATGATGTTTAGATTGATTCTAATCTAAAAAGTGAGATAGCGGAGTTTTACATAAATTCATGCAGTTTTTCAGCTCAGAGTTCTACAATGGCTACGACAACAGATGAATGGGCACCGCACAACAATCAACAGACAGGAGGGTTCCCTCCCAGTTGGGGAACACTTCAGTGGTCCAGGATATTCAGCCTCGGACCTTCGGGTCACCATCCTCCAAGGTGGACTTCGGGACAGGCAGCAGAGAAAAGTGGCCGAGCAGACGCTGATAGCTACGTTCGGTACCATAAGGAGGGCCTCAACTGGGACCTTGGGTTCATGTCATATTACAGGTGACCACCATTGCACAATGCACCCACACAGATACTCCTACACACACACACTCCTACACACACATACACACGGACACACAGACGCACACACGGACACCCACACACACCCTCACAGACACACACACTCCCACGCTCACACATGCACCCCTTCACAGACTTAAGACATTCTGCACTCACTACACACACACATACACTTTCTCACACTCACAACCCCCAACCCAGACACACATACACACACACAGACCAAGACCCACATGCACACATATATTTTGTGGGGTGCATTTGTACTTTCAGGGTTACATTATACTTTGCTCAAAAACTGCATGCATTCATGTGTAACCTGGTGTGTGATTTTTAACTTTATACCTGACATACACTTCCTTCTCTTTCTTAACCAAACCCTCAATTTCTTTAGTCATCCAGCATTCCCTGTATCTACCAGCCTTCCCTTTCACCCTGACAGGAATATACTTTCTCTGGATTCTTGTTATCTCATTTCTGAAGGCTTCCCATTTTCCAGCCAGCCCTTTACCTGTGAACATCTGCCTCCAACGAGATTGTGGATTATCTTCGCAAAATTGTGTCCTATAGGAGACATCTTAAAGGTTGCTATTTATAATTTTGCTCCACAGTGATGACTGTACCAATTTATGATCACAAATGGCATAGTTAAGATTTGAAGCCAGGATTTGTATTTTGACTTTGTCGGCCACTGGGGAGATTTTCATCTCGCTATTAAACCATTGAGTGAAAAATTGAACAGTTTGTTTTCCTCTGTCAAGAGTTCCACTTTTCTATTCTCAACAAATTTTACCACTGTCTCACCATTTCCCAGGTCATTCAGAAGCTGCAAGTTTCCATCCTATGGCTTGCTAGCACCATTAATGTGGCAAATCAATTTGTTTGTTTTGCTTCAGTGCATGTTGTTTAGAGCAACAGCTGTGAGTTTGATCTGTAAATTGTTCTTCACACAAAGGCATTGAGGATAGTTTGATTTAATTCCAGTGAGTGATAAAATTTAACTCTCACACAAGGAGGATGTTGCAAAGAAGTGTCCAACCCTCGACAAGCCTCTCTGGCAATTTGAGGGAATGGGATAGATAAGCCAGTTCTGACAGCCAGACCATGTTACTCAGCAAGGGAAGGGGAATGCTGTCTGTCTGAAGAATACCTTGAACTTAAAGTGGAGTTCACAGCAGCGTGCCAAACTCGTTCCACTGAGCAACCATTAAATATTGATTAGATTCCCTACAGTTATGGAAACAGGCCCTTCAACCCAACAAGTCCACACCAACTCTCCGAAGAGTAACACCCAGACCCATTCCCCACATTTACCCCTGACTAATGCACCTAACACTATGAGCAATTTAGCTTGGCCAATTCACCTGATCTGCACATCTTTGGACTGTGGGGGGAAATCGGAGCACCCGGAGGAAACCCACGCAGACAAGGGGAGAATGTGCAAACTCCACACAGACAGTCACCCGAGATTGGAATTGAACCTGGGTCCCTGGGGCTGTGAGGCAGCAGTGCTAACCCCTGAGTCACCATGCTGCCCCCACGGTGTTGATGTTAAACAAATGATCAATTAGCCCGATCCCCATCTTATTACAAACATAAACTATTCTGGAGTTTAAAAGTCAAACTTTTATAAAATTTACCACCTTCAGCCCATTGTTCAGGTCTATCTTCAAGTTGGTAACCATGTCTTTGGCAGCAGGAACTTCCCTACTTGTATTGGATATGCCCACATCCCACTGGACCAACTGCTCTGGTTATTTGCCACTACTTTGCTGTTCTACCAGTCATTGACTGTGCTTCATCAGTGCAGATGTTAACACATTGTGATCTGATGAGATGGTGTTGAATTATGAAGTTGTCAAGCTACCAAAAACATCTCAGCTGCTTTTCTATTAGGTAGCAACAGTGTTCTCCTGCGTTACAAGTTTGTAAATATGCCCCATCACATCTACGCTACCTGAGAGGGAATTAAACCCTAGTCCTTGTTCTATCATTGTATGAGAATATGGCCCATCAAGTGCATAGACAAATATTTTTTACACCTGGGTTCAAGTTCCAGAAAGGTAGCATCTCTGAATAGCTACATGCATGTCTTTCTCTGTCTT
This sequence comes from Hemiscyllium ocellatum, assembly GCF_020745735.1. NCBI lineage: Eukaryota > Metazoa > Chordata > Chondrichthyes > Orectolobiformes > Hemiscylliidae > Hemiscyllium > Hemiscyllium ocellatum. The sequence continues at coordinate 76,083,466 of NC_083413.1, forward strand.
GTGGTAGCAGATTCTGGACAACTGGCACTGTCTCAATTAAAAAGTACTCTTTCAACTCCCCTCCCCCTTCCACCAATCACTTTGACTCTTTTCTCCCTTGTTATTGTCATAGAATCATAGAATCCCTACTGTGCAGATAGAGACCCTTCACCTTATCAAGTCTGCACCGACCCTCTATTCAGCATCCCACCCAAACCCAGCCCTTGTCCCTAACTCTGTAACCCCACATTTCCCACGGCTAATCCATCTAGCCTGTACATCCCTAAATACTATGGGTAATTTAGCAAGGCCAATCCATCTAACCTGCACATTTTTGAATTGAGGGAGGAAACCGGAGCACCCAGGGGAAACCCTGTCATCTCTGCAAAGTGAAATACTTCTTACCCATCCACTCTATCCAAGCCTTTCATGAGGTTGTACACTGAAATTTCATCTCCCAGCACGTTTTGGTCATCTTTTCCAGAGATTGATGTCTTTTTTTAACTCATTAATATAGTATGGACATTGCTGGCAAGAGCAGCATTTATTCCTTGCCTCTAATTGCCCTTGACTGAGTAGTTTGATAGGCAATTTAGGAAGATCATTAAAAGTCAATCACATACTCCTGTTACCATCTTTGAAACCTACTATCCTAAATATTTGGGACAAATGTCTTGTGTCATAATTTACGTGTCACTATTGCTGAATCCAGGTCAGCATGTGTTCAAGGTTACAAAGTCAATGTGATGTACCACTTCATTCCAAGCACAGGCTATTTGTTGAAACTGGTTTGGTTTACATGGTACAGCTTCAAAGCCACTGTCCAAAGATTATCTGACATTCCCATTGTCCGGGAAAGGTCCTTATAAGACGGTATTGTCAATATTGCTATTGTAGTAGGGCTCCAGAATTGTCTTGGATGCTCCAGAACTTAAAGATTAATGTCTCAGGTGTAGCTGCATGCCAGTCTTGACAAACTTCATTGCAGCATTTTTAAAAAGTAAGAGCTTAAAATGTAGTGGCAGAAGTAGGTCATTCTGCCTATCTGCCTTCCCTATCACCTCCTTGTAAGATATCTTTAGTAATTGATACTCAAAGACTACCAAATTCCACTTTGCTATAGCTTTCTGCAATTTTTCTCTGTTTGAACAATATTCTATTCTTCCAATCAAAGTGCAAAGCTCATGGCATGCTTCACTGGGGGGGTAGTATACTGAAAATCAAGCCCTGTTTTTTCCAAAATCAACGTTAAAGATTTTCAAAAAGTACACTAGCTTCTGCTAATTACTTATTGTTTGTTTCCAGAAAGCATGGACCAGGTTTCTATGCTTAATAAAAACTGCTATTTATTACAAGTAATTCAACTCAAACTACAGGTAAACAATTATGAACTTGCTTCCAACATATAACTCTATAAATGAAAACGTTAATCACCGTATAAACTCACTCTTATGCAGACATAGACAGGAAAAGCATGTGTTAGGGATTAGGGAAATGGGAAAACAGTCATTTGCTAGTGTTCACAAGGGTTGCTGAGGTGATCCTCATGGTTTTTGTGCTGGCTAAGATGCTGTCCTTTTGTGGATGCTTCCGCTAGTTTGCAAGAGGCACAGGGTGTCTGGTTCACTTACAAAAGATCTCTTCTTACAGCAACTGCTGAGTGAAAACCAAACGTTTCAGCCTTAAAGTAGCTTACTGCAGAGAACAGAGAGAGATAGAAAGAGAGAGTTCCTAAACTGGTGGTGATCCCAGCCCTAAGCTCTTCAGTTACCTGAGAACTAGCCACATGGTTGTTGGCAGGCAGAGGCTTTTGTCGCTGATAATTGGTTAGTCATCCACAAACCCTTACAGAACTTATTGCCAACCAGAGCTCCATTTGGAAACAACACTTCAGTTCCAGTTTGTCTGCAAATACTGGTTCACAAGCAGCGGTATAAACAATATCTGCAGTGAGCGTAGGTTACCTGCTTTCAAAACATGCAGCAATCCTCTAACCATTCTTGGTTTTTAAAACAGTTCATGTTTTAGCGTACAATTAAAAATATAGGAAAACAAAAAGTTAGTCTTTCCACTCTTATTTTCCACAGGTTCCCCATGGGAGACTGATTAGCACAGAATACAGGGAGAACTAGCCATTTGGATGCAGAACTGGCTCAAACGTAGAAGACAGAGGGTGGTGGTGGAGGGTTGGTTTTCAGACTGGAGGCCTGTGACCGGTGGAGTACCACAAGGATCGGTGCTGGGTCCTCTACTTTCTGTCATTCACATAAATGATTTGGATGCGAGCATAAGAGGTATAGTTAGTAAGTTTGGAGATGACACCAAAATTGGAGGTGCAGTGGACAACAAAGAGGGTGACCTCAGATTACAACAGGATCTGGACCAGATGGGCCAATGGGCTAAGAAGTGGCAGATGGAATTTTGGGAAAGCAAATCTTAGCAGGACTTTTACACTTAGTGGTAAGGTAGGGAGTGTTGCTGAACAAAGAGACCTTGAAGTGCAGGTTCATAGGTCTTTCAAAGTGGAGTCGCAGGTAGATAGGATAGTGAAGAAGGAATTTGGTATGCTTTCCTTTATTGGTCAGAGTATTGAGTACGGGAGTTGGGAGGGCATGTTGTGGCTGTACAGGACATTAGTTAGGCCACTGTTGAAATATTGTATGCGATTCTGGTTTCCTTCCTATTGGAAAGATGTTGTAAAACTTGAAAGGGTTCAGAAAAGATTTACAAGGATGTTGCCAGGATTGGAGGATTTGAGCTATAGGGAGAGGCTGAACAGGCTGGGGCTGTTTTCCCTGGAGCATCGGAGGCTGAGGGGTGACCTTATAGAGGTTCACAAAATTATGAGGGACATGGATAGGCAAAGTCTTTTCCCTGGGGTAGGGGAGTTCAGAATTAGAGGGGATAGGTTTAGGGTGAGAGGGGAAAGATATAAAAGAGACCTAAGGGCAACTTTTTCATGCAGAGGGTGGTATGTGTATGGAATGAGATGCCAGAGTATTTGGTGGAGGCTGGTATAATTGCAACATTTAAGAGGCATTTGGATGGGTATATGAATAGGAAGGGTTTGGAGGGATATGGGCTGGGTGCTGGCAGGTGGGACTCGAATGGGTTGGGATATCTGGTCGGCATGGATGGGTTGGACCGAAGGGTCTGTTTCCATGCTGTACATCTCTATGACTCTATGTCAATTGTTTACCTACCAACATAACCATATCCATATTTGTCTGCACAAGCTTTGTGTTATCCTCACTACTTTACTTTCCCATGTATCTTTAGTAACCTTCCTCATTCAAATCATTGATATATATTGTAAATAACCGATCCCAGTGGCACTCCACTCGTTACAGATTGCCAATTGGAAAACGCCCCTCTTATCCCATGCTCTCTATTTTTTTCATTAGTGAATCCTCTATCTCTGCCATTATTCCACATCCAACAACTTGAGTTCTTATCTTAAGTAGTCTAATGCATGGTACCTCATGAAAAGTCTTCTGGAAATCTGAATATACTCTATCCACTGCTTTATATATCCTGTTTACTACACCTCAGTGGATTCTGGGAAATTTGTCAGGCCTATTTACATTTTGTTTGTTAACTTTTAAAAATACTGAAGATGGAATAAAACATTTGAATCATCAAATTAAATAGCAAGGACTTTCATTTTAATTTTCCAGTTGGTGTAGGAAGATATTAAACCATCAGGGTGGGCATGTAAAGCGACAAATGGCAGAAGTGGGTGCAGGTGGGCAGTTGGGATGATACCTTTGGAAATATGTCCAGCCAGAGTTGGCAAGCACATCAGCAGATGAAACCATTTAGTTTATAGAATGTTAAACTGTTCCATAACTGCCTCCAATAGAAAGCTTAAATCAGTGCATTTGCTACCAGCAGCAATGCTGTCAACCCAAAGAAGGTCCGAGAATCACTTAATCTGTTGAGAAATGTCATTGAATCATAGCGTCACACAGCATGGAAACAGACTGTTTGGTCCAACTCGTCCATGCCGACCAGATATCCTAAACTAATCTAGTCCCATTTGCCAGCATTTAGCCCATATCCCTTGAAACCCTTCCTATTCATGTACCCATCCAGATGCCTTTTAAATTCTGTAATTGTACCAGCCTCCACCACTTCCTCTGGCAGTTCATTCCATACACACACCACCCTCAGAAAAATGTGCCTCTTAGGTCCCTTTTATATCTTTCTCCTCTCACATTAAACCTATTCCCTCTAGTTTTGGACTCCTGTACCTTCAAAAAAAGACCTTGTCTATTCATCCTATCCATGGGCCTCATGATTTTGTCAACCTCTCTAAGGTCACTCCTCGGCCTGCAGGGAAACTAGCCCCAGCCTATTTAGCCTCTCCCTGTAGTCTGTCTTGATATGTCATAACATACTTCTTTCCATTGCTGATTTTTGAATGATAGCACACAAGAAAAATAAATTTAACATTAATGGTACCCACAATTTTCTGATTATATATTATTTTCTACAAACTGTATCTGGACATTTGGGTGCACAATGGTAATTAATAATTGTTTGTCATTTATAGCTGAAGGTGACTATGACATTAGCTAGAGTTCATTGATTGAGTTTCAACTGCAATTTAGAGTCATAGAGTTATAGAGATGTACAGCATGGAAACAGACCCTTCGGTCCAATCTGTTCATGTCAACCAGATATCCCAACCCAATCTGCCAGCACCCGGCCCATATCCCTCCAAACCCTTCCTATTCATATACCCAAAGACTGCTAATCTAGCCAGTTTGAGTATAAAAAAAATCTGTTGCACATTGGACATGCATGTTGTCGATGTGCAAGAGATTCAAAGTTTGTGAGAAGATTTGTAGCTCGGGTGCTCGTTGTTGTGGTTCTGTCCGCCGAGCTGGGAATTTGTGTTGCAGAAGTTTCGTCCCCTGTCTAGGTGACATCCTCAGTGCTTGGGAGCCTCCTGTGAAGCGCTTCTGTGATCTTTCCTCCGCCATTTGTCGTGGTTTGTCTCTGCCGCTTCCGGTTGTCAGTTCCAGCTGTCCGCTGCAGTGGTCAGTATATCGGGTCCAGGTCAATGTGCTTATTGATTGAATCTGTGGATGAGTGCCATGCCTCTAGGAGTTCCCTGGCTGTTCTCTATTTGGCTTGTCCTATAATAGTAGTGTTGTCCCAGTCAAATTTATATTGCTTGTCATGTGCGTGTGTGGCTACTAAGGATAGCTGGTCGTGTCGTTTCGTGGCTAGTTGGTGTTCATGGATGCAGATCGTTAGCTGTCTTCCTGTTTGTCCTATGTAGTGTTTTGTGCAGTCCTTGCATGGGATTTTGTACACTACATTGGTTTTGCTCATGCTGGGTATTGGGTCCTTCGTTCTGGTGAGTTGTTGTCTGAGAGTGGCTGTTGGTTTGTGTGCTGTTATGAGTCCTAGTGGTCGCAGCAGTCTGGCTGTCAGTTCAGAAATGCTTTTGATATATGATAGTGTGGCTAGTCCTTTGGGTTGTGGCATGTCCTTGTTTTGTTGTCTTTCACTTAGGCATCTGTTGATGAAATTGCGGGGATATCCATTTTTGGCGAACACATTGTATAGGTGTTCTTCTTCCTCTTTTTGCAGTTCTGGTGTACTGCAGTGTGTTGTGGCCCTTTTGAATAGTGTCTTGATGCAACTTCTTTTGTGTGTGTTGGGGTGGTTGCTTTCGTAGTTCAGGACTTGGTCTGTGTGTGTGGCTTTCCTGTATGCCTTTGTGGTGAATTCTACGTTCGGTGTTCTCTGTACCATCACGTCTAGGAATGGGAGTTGGTTGTCCTTTTCTTCCTCTCGAGTGAATCGGATTCCTGTGAATGTGGCGTTGATGATCCAGTGTGTGTTCTCTATTTCTGTGTTTTTAATGATTACAAAGGTGTCATCCACATATCTGACCCAGAGTTTGGGTTGAATTTGCAGTAAGACTTCATAGCTTCTGCTATGTGTCCAGAGATGGGTGAGCCCATGGGTGTGTCGTAGATTTGTTCATATATTTGGTTGTTGAATTTGAAGTGCGTTGTGAGGCACAGGTCCAGTAGTTTGAGTATGCCGCCTTTGTTGATAGGTTCACCGTCCTGTTGGCTGTTCTGTTTGTCCAGCAGGTTGGCTATTGTTTCTCTGGCTAGGGTTTTGTCGATAGAGGTGAACATCGTTACCTCAAATGAGACCATAGTTTCTTCCTTGTCTATGTGAATATTTCTGATGATGTCCAAGAATTCCTGTGTTGACTGTATAGAGTGTCTGGATCCGCTGATCAGGTGTTTCAGTTTCTGCTGTAGTTCTTTAGCCAGTTTGTGTGATGGTGTCCCTGGTAGTGATACTATGGGTCTGAGTGGGATGTCTGGTTTGTGCACTTTAGGTAGTCCATAGAATCTGGGGGTGTTGTTGCTTTCAGGTTTCATTCTTTGTAGGTCAAATCTGGTTATCTGTCCTTTTTTTTTTGTAGGTTCCTCAGTGTGTTGTTTATCCTATTGGTGAGCTGTGGGGTGGGGTCAAACTCCCTCTTTTGGTAGGGGTTGGTATCTGCAAGTAGTTGCATGTTTTGGATGTACTCTGCTTTGTCCAGGATGACCATCATTCTGCCTTTGTCTGCTGGTAGTATGATTATGTTCTTATCATTTCTTAGTGATTTTAGTGCTTCCCTCTCCTTGGTGTTGAGGTTATGTGTTTGTCTTTTCCTTGTTATCAGAGGTACGATACTTTGTCTCACTGTTTGTTGTGTCTCTTCTGTCAGTCCATTGTTCCTGAGTGTGCATTCTAGTGCGTCTAGGAAGTCTGCTGTCTTGGCGTCCCTGTGGTTGTAGTTGAGTCCTTTCCATGTCTGTGAGCTATCTGTGGGAGAGGTTTCTAACCCAGGTGTGTGTTGAGGTGTCCTCTCTGTTGTGTGTTAGTTTGGCCATTTTTTTCTTTTAGTGCCATTTTTTTGCGGTGTGTGGTCCTGTTCTGTAAGATGGTGATGGCCTGTTCTATGGTCCGGGTCCATTCCTGATTGGTGGTTTTTGAAATTAACGATTTTTGGCACGCAATTTCTTATCTGCATTTGTGAAGCCTGTTGTGAGCATCTGTAATCATTACCTGGATCATCCTGAATCAGTTCTGTCTGGCTGTGTCCCTGGCTTGTGGATTGTTGACTGGTGGTCTGTATCTAACACATGCTGGAAGGATTCGATTCTTTTGGCAATCATGCAGGAACCGAGGTTGTTCGTACGTGGTGCTTAGGCGGTTGGCACAGGATTCCCATTTCCTGGCTTGTCTTCGCGTCTCTCGCCCGTAGGTGTTCAAAGTTTGGGAGAATGTGAATTGTACTCAGGATGCAAACAGCGATGGTATTATCACTAGATTGTTAATCCAGAGACCCAAGTAATGTTCTGGGAACGCAGGTTCTAATTCCACCATGGCAGATGGTGTACAAACTCAATAAAATCTGGAATTAAGAGTCTAATGATGACCATGAATCCATTGACGATTGTTGGAAAAACCCATCTGATTCACTGATGCCCTTTAGGGAAGGAAACTGCCATCCTTACCTGGTCTGGACTACACATGACTCCACACATGACAACCACCCAATGTGGTTGACTCTTAACTGCCCTCTGGACAATTAGGGATGGGCAATAAATGTTGGCCTGGCCAGCGCTGCCCTCATCCAGTGAATGTTTTATTAAAAAAGGCTTCAGGGTGATTTAGGCTGCCTGAATAGGTGGGCAAGAGCAAGGCAAATGGAAGATACTTTGGATAGGTATCAGGCTATCCACTTTAGTAGGAGGAATAAAGGTGCAGGGTATTTCTTCAATGGTGACTGACTGAAAATTGTGGATGTCCAAAGGAAGTCTCGTGTCCTTGTTCAGAAATCACTGAAAGTTGCCGTGCATGTGCATTGAGCAGTTTGAAAGTCAACGGGTATATTATCCTTTATTGCAAGAGCATATGAGTGCAAGAGCAAAGATGTCTTGCTTCAAATTGTGCAGAACACTGATGAGACCACACCTAGAACATTGTGTGTGTTGGTCCCCTTGCCTAAGGAAGAATATTCTTGACATACATAAAGCACAGTGGAGTTCAAGACACTGATTTCTAGGATGGTGGTTCTGTCCTATGAGGTGAGGCTGAGGAAACATCCAGTATTCTCTGGAGTTTAAAGGAATGAATAATGATCTAAGAAAGGATGCCTCCACTGGCTATAACTGGGGACACTGTCTAAGAATAAAAGGCAAGCCAGTTATAACTGAGATGAAGAGGAACTTTTTTACTCAGAAGGTGGGGAATCTTTGACGTTCACTACCTCAGAGGGCTATGGAAGCTCAGTCATCAAGTAAGTTCAAGACAGAGATTGATAGATTTCTAGTTACTAACGACATGAAGGATATGGAATTGTGTTGGAATATAGTTTGGCAGAACTTGCAAGAATTTTCCCAGCAATTCACAGTAAGGGGATCCCTTGGTGGTAGTGTCAAGCTTGTAAAATTCCCTTCCTTGTGTGGGCAATCTATGCACCTTTGAATTCTTGAGGTTTGACTTTCTGGTCCAACGTTACCTGGAATAGTTTGGTGAGTTTGTCAATACTGTGCCTCTTCTCTTGTAAATTTCACCTGGCATCGCATCTGATCCTGGTGCATTGTGGCTTAGCAGGAGACTATTTGGTGACTTGATTCCAGCTTTGTTGGAGGTAGCAGCAAGTAACAATTTGACACTAATTTAGGACAAATAGCGCTTCCCTCACCGTGGATGATTGAAGGCCAATTCAGAGCATTGTCAAATGTTCTGCTTGCCTCTCCTGACCAAGAGGAGGAGAGTTTTCCAGAAGCCTTTAGACTGTAGATTATCTTTGAGTCTTGAGATGTTGATTCTCTTATTGACTAATTTCCTCCAGGGGCTGAATATGGACACTGAGCTTTGAGACAGTGGCTAGCACATCAATCTGGTCCACACATGATTTTGTTCCACACTGAAATTTTGCCTGTGCTTCTTTCTGACAGTATATCATCAATTAGATGCAAGTGCATCCAGGGTGGCTTGTTCCAGTTCGGCAGAAAGAACATAATATTGGTGTGAGGGAGGACGTTCTTTACACACATCTGCTGTTACTAAGTCTGAATCTCCACCTAACCCCCTCCTCGATCTGACGGCCTGTTCCAGTTCTAGCTTTAAATCACCGAAGACCATGCACGGAATTTTCCCAGAGCAGGAGTGAATGGTGAAAAATTTGGAAGAAATCAATGAGAATAAAGATTCATATTCTTGGCATTCAGAAAAAGGATTCAGATTTTCCCCTTCAAGTTTCAACAGCAAGATGAGGATCTTACTAATAAGAGTCATATGCTTCCATTTGCATGTTATTATTAGCCAGTCTCACCTCATTTCTATGCATGGCACAGTTATCCCAGTCAGTGATGAGAAACTAGATGGTGTCAATTCCCAAATTGAGAGTCAAAGAGGTGTTGCCAGGCAAATGGAGCCCACTGGGTGATTTTCCAGGCGTCAATGTTCACTTTTTTTCAGCAACATATACCGTGGGCAGCCACCATCTCCACATTTCATCCCTGAGAGTCAACATTTGCCAAACACCAGCCTCACCACCACTGTGGCCAAGCTCAGTCATACTCCACATAGGAAGGATGTGGAAGCTTTGGAAAGGGTTCAGAGGAAATTTACTAGGATGTGACCTGGTATGGAGGGAAGGTCTTATGAGGAAAGGCTGAGGCTGCTTTTGTTAGAGAGTAGAAGGTTAAGAGGTGACTTAGTCAAGATATATAAGATAATCAGAGGGTTAGATAGGATGGACAGTAAGACCCTTTTTCCTTGGATTTTTATGGCTGGCACGAGGGGCCATAGCTTTAAATTGAGGAGTGATAGATTTAGGACAGATGTCAGAGATAGTTCTTTACTCAGAGAGTAGTACAGGCCTGCCTGCAACAATTGTAGACTTACCAATTTTAAGGGCATTTAAATGGTCATAGGATAAACATATAGATGAAAATTGAATAGTGTAGGTTAGATGGGCTTCACAGGTTGATGCAACATCGAGGGCTGATGGAACAGTACTGCACAGTAATATTCTATGTTCTATACTCAGAATACACATCATCACTTCACTACTGCACCTTGGACCTCAGTGATATCTTACATTGCAACGTTCCTGCCAGTTCACTCACTATGCAGGGGGACACACCCATCTCATGCATCTACCCAGGATGTGCTTTTTTTGGGCTCTTAGTTTGCTTGTTTAGTGCTCACTCACTTTGCAATAATTTGAGCACTGACAGCATCGCCGGCTTGCCTTACCTTTTTAGCACATTTCCACTTCATTCAGGCTCCCAGTGTCATTACCTTTGCTTACTTCATAGGGGAAACAGAAAACCAGGCAACTTGTCAGGGTTGCCAACACTGAACAATCAAAGAGTGGGGGAGATGACACTGTGCCTTATCAATCAATGTTACATGTACAGTACGTGACAGAGCTTTTGTAGAAACACGCTGCATGTGCTTCAACCAAATGGCCATCGTCTGAAATCCTAAGGGGAGTCATCCTGAATCCAGTGAAGGAGTTTTTGGTTATTTGTGAGTGCATTGCACTCTGTCAAGGGTATCATCTGATCGACCAAGAGGGTTGGTCATGCACATTCAGGTGCTTGGTGCTATCAAGGTTTGGGGATCCATGTCTTTCCATTCTGGGGATTGAGACACAGGTGAATGCAGGTGAATGCAGGTGAAGTCCAACCAACCCCAGCATTACCACTCACTCAGTTGAGGAGCTCTAGATTCATCAGTCAGGGAGTTGGGACTGTTCTCACAAGCCTTTCCAGAGGGTGGGCCAGGGTCAGTCATGGGGGTTTGGGCAGTATACATCAATGGGGTAGGTATCAGAAGGCAATCCATGTTGCATCGGGGCAAGTGGGAATCTCAAGTGTGAGGACTGGACATGTTACACTGGGAGAGGATGATGATGGTGAATGGGAGGCAACTTCAGACAGAAGGGTGAATCTAATGTAACACAGGAAGGCACAGGTTAGGGCAGAGAACTTTCAGAAGACACCGTCACCCTCTCTTCACAGTTGGGATAATGGATAGCTAGAGTGGACATGGCTGTGTGGTAGGGGAGGGGGCAAATGGGAAAATGGGGAGACTCAAAGTTGGTGGGGTTGACAAGGACAGCTCCACACAAGGATACCTGAAGAATGAGTGGGAGGAATCTTGACTTTCAGGCAGGGCATGGAACTCACTCACATAAATGTGACTTAAGTAGCATGCCATCTTCGACCAAACATAGCTATGCAATAAGAATGAAAATGGTTGCCAACACTTTCATAATGGGTGGAGTAAGTATCTACATTGTGTCTGCAGGGGTGGGATGTACATGCTTGCACTGTGAGGCAGAATTCGGATGCTAATGGAGCATTGGTCTTCAACCACCTTGAAGAGAAGGAGTGCCCCCTTGTAAGATAACTAACTAGATTGAACCTTTGCCCCAGAGAAGTGTGAATTCTGACTGATCACACAGTCACGCACACACACAAAGTGGCCATAGGTGATGCACATCAGTAGATTACAAGACTCTCTGTGATCTCATCACCATGGTGCTAAGTCTTGGTTGCATTCATGAACCACTCAAAAGAATGTGTCAAACCCACCCCATTTCAGAGATATCAAGATTTCCCAAGCTCAACATATACATCCCATTAATGACAACATATTACAACACTTTTTGCTTTGTAATCCAAATTTTTGAAATAAATAATCAAGAAAATAATAGTAAACTTTAAAAAAATCCAGGTAAATGGAAAAATTCCTGAGGTGCACAAAAGCTTTGAAATGTTGCACCAGAATTGATGTCCTCAAACAGTTTATACAGCTCTTCCAAAGTGTCATTGTATTTCTTTTGGCGCGTGACCATAATTCTATTCGTTTTAAGATAGTGATGGAAAAGGATAGACCAGATCTAAAAGTTGACGTCCTAAACTGGAGAAAGGCCAATTTTGACAGTATTAGGCACGAACTTTCGAAAGCTGATTGGAGATGGATGTTCGCAGGTAAAGGGACGGCTGGAAAATGGGAAACCTTCAGAAATGAGATAACAAGAATCCAGAGAAAGTATATTCCTGTCAGGGTGAAAGGGAAGGCTGGGAGGTATAGGGAATGCTGGATGACTAAAGAAATTGAGGGTTTGGTTAAGCAAAAGAAGGAAGCATATGTCAGGTATAGACTGATAGATCGATTGAATCCTTAGAAGAGTGTAAAGAAAGTAGGAGTTCACTTAAGAGGGAAATCAGGAGGGCAAAACGAGGACATGAGATAGCTTTGGCAAATAGAATTAAGGAGAATCCAAAGGGTTTTTACAAATATATTAAGGACAAAAGGGTAACTAGGGAGAGAATAGGGCCGTTCAAAGATCAGCAAGGCAGCCTTTGTGTGGAGCCACAGAAAATGGGGGAGATACTAAATGAATAGTTTGCATCAGTATTTACTGTGGAAAAGGATATGGAAGATATAGACTGTAGGGAAATAGATGGTGACATCTTGCAAAATGTCCAGATTACAGAGGAGGAAGTGCTGGATGTCTTGAGATGCTTAAAAGTGGATACATCCCCAGGACCTGATCAGGTGTACCTGAGAACTCTGTGGGAAGCTAGAGAAGTGATTGCTGGCCTTTTGCTGAGATATTTGTATCATCAATAGTCATGGGTGAGGTGCCAGAAGACTGGAGGTTGGCAAACGTGGTGCCACTGTTTAAGAAGGGTGGTAAAGACAAGCCAGGGAACTATAGACCGGTGAGCCTGACCTCGGTGGTGGGCAAGTTGTTGGAGGAAATCCTGATGGACAGGATGTACATGTATTTGGAAAGGCAAAGACTGATTCGGATAGTCAACATGGCTTTGTGCATGGGAAATCATGTTTCACGAACTTGACTTAGGTTTTTGAAGAAGTAACAAAGAAGATTGAGGAGGGCAGAGCAGTAGATGTGATCTATATGGACTTCAGTAAGGAGTTCGACAAGGGTCCCCATGGGAGATTGATTAGCAACGTTAGATCTCATGGAATACAAGGAGAGCTAGCCATTTGGATATAGAACTGGCTCAAAGGTAGAAGACAGAGGGCGGTGGTGGTGGATTGTTTTTCAGACTGGAGGCCTGTGACCAGTGGAGTGCCACAAGGATCGGTGTTGGGCTCTCTACTTTTTGATGCGATGGAAATGATTTGGATGCGAGCATAAGAGGTACAGTTAGAAAGTTTGCAGATGACACCAAAATTGGAGGTGTAGTGGACAGCGAAGAGGGTTATCTCAGATTACAACAGGATCTGGACAGATGGGCTAATGGGCTGAGAAATAGCAGGTGGAGTTTAATTCAAATAAATGCGAGGTGCTGCATTTTGGGAAAGCAAATCTTAGCAGGACTTATACACTTAATGGTAAGGTCCTAGGGTGTGTTGCTGAACAAAGAGACCTTGGAGTGCAGGTTCATAGCTCCTTGAAAGTGGAGTCGTAGGTAGATAGGATAGTGAAGAAGGCATTTGGTATGCTTTCCTTTATTGGTCAGAGTATTGAGTACAGGAGTTGGGAGGTCATGTTGCGGCCGTACAGGGCATTGGTTAGGCCACTGTTGGAATATTGCATGCAATTCTGGTCTCCTTCCTATCGAAAAGATGTGAAACTTGAAAGGGTTCAGAAAAGATTTACAAGGATGTTGCCAGGGTTGGAGGATCTGAGCCACAGGGAGAAGCTGAAGAGGCTGGGGCTGTTTTCCCTGGAACATCAGAGGCTGAGGGGTGACTCTATAGAGGTTTACAAAATTGTGAGGGGCATGGATAGGGTAAATAGACAAAGTCTTTTCCCTGGGGTCGGGGAGTCCAGAACTAGAGGGCATAGGTTGAGGGTGAGAGGGGAAAGATATAAAAGTGACCTAAAGGGCAACTTTTTCACACAGAGGATGGTACGTGTATGGAATGAGCTGCTAGAGGATGTGGTGGAGGCTGATACAATTGCAACATTTAAGAGGCATTTGGATGGGTATATGAATAGGAAGGGTTTGGAGGTATATGGGCCGGGTGCTGGCAGGTGGGACTAGATTGGGTTGGGATGTCTGGTCAGCGTGGACAGGTTGGACTGAAGGGTCTGTTTCTGTACTGTACATCTCTATGACTCTATTAGCAAAAATATTGTCTTCTTCCTCATTATCAACCTCTGCAGTGTCATCATCCCAAAGGGTGTCATCTCCTGACCATCCATAACATTTGTGCAACGCTTCTTGAGATGGGTTGGGGATAGATTAATGATAACTCAGGCTCTTTGAACCACTGGAAATGAGTAAGAGGTCTGCTTGCTTGTGGTTGCTCGATGGTGTACTGTACATGCATGTGCTGCAGAACTGAGCCACTCATTCCCACTTTTCAGGCAACTACTGTTTAAGTTGTCATTTGTAGCTTGTGTCCATTACTCGCAACTGGCTTAGCTTGCAAACAGGAATGATGCCAAGATCTAATGCAATTGTCATCCTTGATGCATCATGTTCAGTGATATGTATAAGTGCCAAGGACCAGCCAATGTTGGAGCCAGGAAGCTTTAATTCTACATACTGATATTCATATATCAACTTAAAATTCTTCATTTTGTCGATTCGCGGTTTCTGATTGAGTGGCAAGCAAAAAAAAAGAGAACTTGAATGCATTTCTTTCTGGTATGGTTACAGTCAGATGAACTGTTGCAATAGGAAATTAAACAAATAAGAGGTAACAGACATAGACGTGAGGACAAATTAAATGTCACTTCAAAGAACTGAAGACAAATTTGCGATGGTAATGGAGGTTCTCAGCATTCCAACTTTCACTGCAGCTGCAGATACGCTCTTAACCTGATTTACTGTGATTAACAGAAATTTCATCAGTTAATTATATTACATATTTCAAAATGAAATGCCCTCTGAAAGAACAATTAATGCTGTAGCCTTTAAGACATTTTACCTGCAAACTAGGAATACACACAATCCCACCAGGAAGTAACGCCTAGTATTTATGTACATACAAGGAACAATTGCAGGTAAAACTGTAAATAGGTTCAATTAATATGATGCAGGTCTATTAGTTTACATTATTATGTTTAATGAATTGAAGAATGGCTAGCTAAATGTTACTAATATGGTAATTTAGTCACTCAATAAGACACAAAACTATTTATAGAATTAGATTAACTTCTTGGATGCTAACTAGTTAGCTATTTTATCCTGTGAATAAGGCTTGTATAATAGCTGGTGGGATCATAAATAAGACGTAAAATTCTCATGAGTGTAATTTCAGAGTGATTGGCAGAATATTGATACTAAAAGTATTAAAAGAAAATACAAAAATATTGTGAACTTCATTCCTCAGAGTAGTGGCCAACGGGTACGTCACCACCAATACTAAATGTGTTTTACACTTAGGCAATTGTAACAAATCTGTGTTCTTGGTTGGGTGAGATTTACCTCTACCATAGAGTATTGGTAAATTAAGAGCTTCTTAAATGGTGTTGAAATTCCTCTGGACAGACTATGAAAGAGACGAGGAAAGTTCATAGTCTCAATGCTCAGTATTCAACCGCTGCAGAGCTATAATCAAGAAAGCCAAAAGAATCTTGAAATACACAGTCATTCAACTGTATTTAAGGCTTCCAACTATTTCACGAGGGAGTGCTAACCATTTAAATCAAGGCTGGCTTGAAAATCACAATGGATAGGTCTTGTGGGATAAATCAGTGGTGATTCTGTGAAAAGAATTTGTCTTGCTATTACTCTGTTCACACTGAGGCGCTAAGATGAAAATGGCCCAATAAATGTTGAAAGGTGTACACTTGAAGAACTCTGCCAACAGAAACTACATGAATACAAGGTCGTAACAGATTCACTGGCCACAAGGAGACATGTTTCACCATTCTCTTTATTTATAACATCTAAACGTCTTGCATCTTTTTTCTGGAGAAGATCATACGTAACTATTGGATGATCGGTTATGTTGGAAATAGACTTGTGAACCTTAAACAGCTCTCATGGTTCAAAGACCTCAGGACAAGTGTGTGAAGGAGGTGTAGAGAAAGGAGAACTTGGAGGCATAATGCTGCTGCACAGTCATTACCTTGCATTTATTTGTCATCATTACTTAATAATGTAGAGGAGCATTTTGCTGCATGTTGAATAATATAATATTGTCGTCTGATGAAAGGACATTGTCCTGAAACATTGATTCTGTTTTTTTTTCATAGATACTGCCTGACCTACTGAGTATTTCCAGCATTGACTTTGTTTTATTGCAGATCTCCAGTAACTGCAGATTCTTTTGTTTTGCGTCTTACCTCTGTTAGAAGACATCCCATCAGAAAACCTAGCATCACATCTTCCTTTTCTCTTTTATTTTTTACAAAGATGATCGTCCTCAGGATCCTGGTTGATCACTTTGTTGTATGTGATATAATCACTCCATCTGAACATACCAGTGTGTACTTGTATACTGTCTGAATAATGTTAAAAATCACACAACACCAGGTTATAGTCCAACAGGTTTAATTGGAAGCACACTAGCTTTCAGAGCGTCTCTCCTTCATCAGGTGGTTCATCAGTGAATAATAGTTAAATATCACTTTTGTATCTATAATTAGCTCTGACTTAGTCTCTCATAATGAGGGTCAGAGAGCCCTATTATCTTGATTCTCATAGAAAGTAACTAGTTGGACCAAGATGAAGTTCTGTGCAATCTGACACACCAGTGAATCACTTAGGAGAAAGTGAGGACTGCAGATGCTGGAGATCAGAGCTGAAAAATGTGTTGCTGGAAAAGCACAGCAGGTCAGGCAGCATCAAAGGAGCAGGAGAATCGACGTTTTGGGCATAAGCCCTTCTTCAGGAATTTTTTCCTGAAGAAGGGCTTATGCCCGAAACGTCGATTCTCCTGCTCCTTTGATGCTGCCTGACCTGCGCTTTTCCAGCAACACATCACTGTTCCTCTCTTTTAATCCATTCCAATTTCTCTGCTTCTCTCTCTCTAACCCTCTCAGTCCCTTCACCCTCACATCTTTCCTTACCATCTCTGCTCCTCTTACTCCACTCCTGTTCCTCTCTTGATGATTTTCAACATTATTTTCCCCTTCTCTTTTCTTATTACAACTCCAGCACCCTTCACTCCTCTCCATCCAGTTCCACCAGCCTCTTCTCTCACTTTTCAGAGGCTTCACCTATTTCTCCAACTCCTTACTCCTTCTTTGATATTTCACCTCTCCAGTCTGAGCATCTCCAGCTCATTTTACTCCATCTTTTCAAAGTCTCAGTTTCTATCCAGAGTTCCTGTTCCTATTCACAACCCCCAGGTCCTGCTCTTGGTCTCTAGACCAGTCTTTCTGCTCCCACTCACTATTCAGTATTTTGTCTAACAACAGTTTTCCATGTTTGATTTCAATCTAGAGTTCCTGCTCTTAGTTACTATTCACAATTTTTGTTCCCACTCATTTTCCAGGGATTTTGTCCTTGATATTTACCAAGATTTTCAGCTCCCAGTCAGTGTTGAGTTCAAGACATGAAACTTGAGTGTAATATAATTCAGAGTCAAATGTGATGCCATGTATGATTAAATAGTACCCATATTCTTATTGGTCCAACTTTAGACTTGCAAAGTCTCAACTACTGAATATAGAGAGGAAAAATTAGTTTCAAACATTACATGCTACAGTTATTCATAATGGGTTTGTATGAGTGGGAACTTGAGATAAAGGATGAAATAAATCTGTGCGTAGTTTAGTTAATTTTTCTGAGATGCATTCCTATGTCCAAAGATACATGAACTCAAACAGCAAAGGCAGTAACTGCACAGATTCACTGCTGTGTCAATTAGGTTTCTTTCTCTCTCTCTCGCTCTCCCTCGCTGACCATATGATCACTACCTTTTGTCTGTCTTCCTCCTTTTAAAAGTGTCGCGGTTTCAATCTATTTTTCCCCAAAGTTCAAAACAATGCAACAGCATATAAAACAGTAATTGCTGCTTCTAGAATTCGAGGAAATCACCTCTAACACCTAAAATACCTCAAAAAAGGAACAGCTCTTACAGCCACTATTTCTTTTCCGTCCTCCATCTTGAATTAGGCAGAATCCTCTAGGTCCACTGCTTTTCATCATTTATATAAATGATTTGGATGTGATCATAGGATGTATAGTTAGGAAGTTTGCAGATGACACCTGAATTAGAGATGTAGTGGACAGCAAAGAAGGTTATCTCAGAGTACAGTGGGATCTTAGTCAAATGGGCAGATGAGGAGTGGCAGATGGAGTTTAATTTAGAGAAAGGTGAGGTGCTGCATTTGGGAAAAGCAAATCAGAGCAGGACTTATACGCTTAATGGAAAGGTCTGGGATGTTGTGAAACTTAAAAGGATTCAGAAAAGATTTACAAGGATTTTGTCAAGGTTGGACGATCTGAGCTATAGGGAAAGGTTGAACAGGCTGGGGCTGTTTTCCCTGGAGCATTGGAGGCTGAGGGGTGACCTTATAGAGGTTTATAAAATCATGAGGGGCTTGGATAGGATAAATAGACAAAGTCTTTTCCCTGGGGTGGGAGAGTCCAGAACTAGAGGACATAGGTTTCGAGTAAGATTTAAAAGGGATCTAAGGGGCAACTTTTTCACACAACGGATGGTGTGCGTATGGAATGAGTTGCCAGAGGAAGTGGTGGAGACTGGTACAATTACAGCATTTAAAAGGCATCTGAATGGGTATATGAATAGGAAGGGTTTAGAGGGATATGGGCTAAGAGCTGGCAAATGGAACTAGATTAGGTTAGGATATCTGGTCGGCATGGTCAAGTTGGACTGAAGGGTCTGTTTCCATGCTGTACATCTATATGACTCTAAGTCACATTACAGTTGAGAGACCATAGTTCTTCCCTTTGTCAGTCCTTCAGGATGAAGGATGTATTCCTTTTCCTCTGGTTCAATGTGTTGTGAGATTTTTAGATTAGATTTACAGTGTGGAAACAGGCCCTTACGGCCCAACAAGTCCACACCGACCCGCCGAAGCGCAACCCACCCATACCCCTACACATACCCCTTACCTAACACTACGGGCAATTTAGCATGGCCGATTCACCTGACCGGCACATCTTTGGACGGTGGGAGGAAACCGGAGCACCCGGAGGAAACCCACGCAGACACGGGGAGAACGTGCAAACTCCACACAGTCAGTCGCCTGAGGCGGGATTTGAACCCAGGTCCCTGGCGCTGTGAGGCAGCAGTGCTAACCACTGTGCCACCGTGCCGCCCTCGGTTAGTTGGTTAAGTCTGATATCCAATTGACAGTGAACTGCCACACTCGGAGCATGTAATTAGAGAAATGCCATTGCAGCTGTGGCCTGAACTGGAAAGGGAAGCATTGGCTCAAGTCCTTGTGGATAACCACTGTTCAATTAGTCCTCATGGAATGTACTTTTCTTTCATTTCTTCATGGGGTGTCGGGGTAACTGGCTGTGCCAAAATTGAATGTCCAGCTCTAATTGCCTACTGCCTTGAATAGCTGCAGTCCATGTTGTGGAGGTACACCCACATTGCTGTAAGGCAGGATAACTGGAGGAAAGATGTGATTGCACTGGAGTGGGTGCAGAGGAGGTTCAACAGGATGTTGCCTGGGCTGGAGCAATTCAGCTATGGAAAGAGGTTGAGATAAGCTAGGGTTGTTTTTCTTACAGCAGAGAAGGCTGAGCAGGGATGGAGGGAGTGGGGTATCTGATTGAGATATACAAATTTATGAAGGGCATAGACAGGGTAGAAGAAACCTTTCCACTTAGTAGAGGAGTCAATAACCAAGGAACACAGTTTTAAGGAAAGGAGTGGGAGGTTTAGAGGGGATTTGAGAATGTGTTTTTCACCCAGAGAGTTGTGAGTGTATGGAACTCTCTGATGGAAGAGTAACAGAGATGGGAATCCTCTAGACATTGAAGAACTGTTTAGATGAACACTTGAAACACCAAAGCATGCAGACCCATGGGCCAAGTGCTAGAAAATGGGATTTGAGTGAATGGATGTTTGATGACTAGCATGGATACAATGGGCTGAAGGGCCTTTTCTGTGCTTTTTTTTTCTTATAAAAGCGCGCAGCTCCAAGCCTTCGGCCTCATTCTCTCGGCGGAGCAGGTAATGGCTGTCTGGTGGTGTTTTTTTTAAGTTGCGGTATAGTCCAGTTATTTTTTTTTTAACGGCTAAGATTTAAAGTTTTTTTAAGCGCCTAGCGGACCCAGAAGCTGGTGTCGCGCTAGCTTACCTGGGAAGGTTTTTTTTCTTATAAAAGCGCGCAGGCGAGGAACCCGAGGCACTACAGGGGTAGAGCCTCCCACCCGCCCTCCTCCTCTAACCTAATAATAAGACCCGTTGTGGTAAGCAGGTAAATGCTGCATTTTGCTTGTTTGTTTCTTTAGATCTAGTTTTTAAAGTTTACCTTTTAGAGGGATGGCAGCGAAGGCAGTGCAATGTTCCTCTTGCAACATGTATGAGGTGAGGGAAGCCATTAGCGTCCCTGCTGATTACACTTGCAAGAAGTGCACCCATCTCCAGCTCCTCCAAGACCGTGTTAGGGAACTGGAGCTGGAGTTGGATGAACTGTGGATCATTCGGGAGGCAGAGGTGGTCATAGTTCAGAGCTTTAGGGAAGTAGTTACTCCGAAAGTTATAGAGAGATGGGTGACAGTGAGGGGGAATGGGAGGAAGCAGGCAGTGCAGGGACCCCCTGCGGTCATTCCCCTCAAAAACAAGTGTACTGTTTTGGGGGGGGGATGACTTACCAGGGGTAAGCAATGGGGTTCAGGCCTCTGGCACGGAGCCTGTCCCCGTTGCTCAGAAGGGAAGCGTGGAGAAAGGTAGAGCGATAGTTCTTGGGGACTCAATAGTGAGGGGTACAGATAGGCGGTTTTGCGGGAGCGACAGAGACTCACGATTGGTATGTTGCCTCCCAGGTGCAAGGGTACGTGTTGTCTCTAATCGTGTTTTCCGGGTCCTTAAGGGGGAGGGGGAGCAGCCCCAGATCGTGGTCCACGTTGGCACCAACGACATAGGTAGGAAGAGAGGTGAGGATGTTAGGCAGGCTTTCAGGGAGCTAGGTTGGAAGCTCAGAGCTAGAACGAACAGAGTTGTTGTCTCTGGTTTGTTACCCGTGCCACGTGATAGAGAGTCGAAGAATAGGGAGAGAGAACAGTTAAATGCGTGGCTACAGGGATGGTGCAGGAGGGAGGGATTCCGGTTTCTGGACAACTGGGGTTCTTTCTGGGGAAGGTGGGACCTCTATAAACAGGATGGTCTACACCTGAACCTGAGGGGCACCAGTATCCTTGGGGGGAGGTTTGCTAGTGCTATTTGGGAGGGTTTAAACTAACTCTGCAGGGGCATGGGAACCTGGACTGTAGCTTTAGGGTACAGGACCTTGAGTGTAGGGAGGTTAGGAACATGGCATCGATCTCGAAGGAGGGTGCCTGTAAACAGGAAGGTGGCTTGAAGTGTGTATACTTCAATGCCAGAAGTATTAGAAATAAGGTAGGTGAACTTGCAGCGTGGGTTGGTACCTGGAACTTCGATGTTGTGGCCATTACAGAGACGTGGGTAGAACAGGGACAGGAATGGCTGTTGCAGGTTCCAGGGTTTAAATGTTTTAGTAGGGTCAGAGATGGGGGTAAAAGAGGTGGAGGTGTGGCATTGCTTGTCAAGGATAGTATTACAGCGGTGGAAAGGGTGATGGAGGAAGACTTGCCATCTGAGGTAGTTTGGGCTGAGGTTAGAAATAGGAAAGGTGAGGTCACCCTGTTAGGAGTTTTCTACAGGCCTCCTAATAGTCCGAGAGAAGTAGAGGAAAGTATTACGAGGAAGATTCAGGAGAAGAGTGAAAGTAGCAGGGTGGTTGTTATGGGGGACTTTAACTTCTCAGATATTGACTGGGAAAGCTATAGCTCGAGTTCGTTAGTTGGGTCGGTGTTTGACCAATGTGTGCAGGAGGGTTTCCTGACACAATATGTAGACAGGCCAACAAGAGGTGAGGCCATACTGGATTTGGTTCTAGGTAATGAACCAGGCCAGGTGTTAGACTTGGAGGTAGGTGAGCACTTTGGGGACAGTGACCACAACTCGGTGACTTTTACTCTAGTGATGGAGAGGGATAAGTGTGCACTGCAGGGCAAGAGTTATAGCTGGGGGCAGGGAAATTATGATGCGGTGAGGCATGACTTAGGATGCGTGGATTGGAAAAATAGGCTTCAAGGGAAGAACACAAATGATATGTGGAGATTGTTCACGGAACAGCTAATGGGTGTCCTTGATAAGTATGTATCAGTCAGGCATGGAGTAAAGGGTCGTGTGAGGGAGCCGTGGTTTAATAAGGAAGTGGAATCCCTTGTGAAAGGGAAGAGGGCGGCCTATGTAAAGATGAGGCGTGAAGGTTCAGTTGGGGCGATTGAGAGTTATAAGGTAGCCAGGAAGGATCTAAAGAGAGAGCTAAGAGCAGCGAGAAGGGGACATGAAAAGTCCTTAGTTGGTAGGATTAGGGAAAACCCAAAGGCTTTCTATAGGTATGTCAGGAATGAAAGGATGACTAGGGTAGGTATCGGTCCAGTCAAGGATAGTAGTGGGATGTTGTGCGTGGAGGCAGAGGAGATTGGAGAGACACTAAATCAATACTTTTCGTCAGTATTCACTCAGGAACAGGACATTGTTGCTGATGTGAATATTGAGTCACAAGTGATTAGAATGGATGGCCTTGAGGTATGTAGGGAAGAGGTCTGGGGAATGCTGGAAAGGATGAAAATAGATAAGTCCCCTGGGCCTGATGGCATTTATCCTAGGATCCTCTGGGAAGCTAGGAAGGAGATAGCGGAGCCATTGGCCTTGATTTTTATGTCGTCGTTGTCTACGGGAATAGTGCCAGAAGACTGGAGGATAGCGAATGTGGTCCCCTTGTTCAAGAAGGGGAGTAGGGATAGCCCTAGTAACTATAGGCCAGTGAGTCTCACTTCTGTTGTGGGCAAAGTCTTAGAGAGAATTGTGAGGGATAGGATTTATGAACATCTGAATAGGAATAATGTGATCAAGGATAGTCAGCATGGTTTTGTGAAGGGCAGGTCGTGCCTCACAAACCTTATTGAGTTCTTTGAGAAGGTGACCAAGGAAGTGGACGAGGGTAAAGCAGTAGATGTGGTGTATATGGATTTTAGCAAGGTGTTCGATAAGGTACCCCATGGCAGGCTAATGCAAAAACTACGGAGGTATGGCATTGAGGGTGCATTAGAGGTTTGGATTAGGAATTGGCTGGATGGAAGGAGACAGAGGGTAGTAGTTGATGGTAAAGGTTCATCTTGGAGTGCAGTTACTAGCGGTGTTCCACAAGGATCTGTTTTGGGACCATTGCTGTTTGTCATTTTTATAAATGACCTAGAGGAGGGGCTTGAAAGCTGGGTGAGCAAGTTTGTGGATGACACGAAAGTCGGTGGAGTTGGGGACAGCAAAGAAATATGTGGCAGGTTACAGCGGGATATAGATAAGTTGCAGAGCTGGGCAGAAAGGTGGCAAATGGAGTTCAATGTAGCTAAGTGTGAAGTCATTCACTTTGGTAGGAGTAACAAGAAGATGGATTACTGGGCTAATGATAGGCTACTTGGTAGTGTGGATGAGCAGAAGGATCTTGGTGTCCATGTACATAGATCTCTGAAAGTTGCCACCCAGGTAAATAGTGCTGTGAAGAAGGCATATGGCGTACTGAGGTCATGTTGCAGTTGTATGAGACTCTGGTGCGGCCTCATCTGGAGTATTGTGTGCAGTTTTGGTCGCCATACAATAGGAAGGATGTGGAGGCATTGAAACGAGTGCAGAGGAGGTTTACCAGGATGTTGCCTGGCATGGTAGGAAGATCGTATGAGGAAAGGCTGAGGCACTTGGGGCTGTTCTCATTGGAGAAAAGAAGGTTTAGGGGAGATTTGATAGAGGTGTACAAGATGATTAGGGGTTTAGATCGGGTTGACAGTGAGAACCTTTTTCCACTAATGGAGTCAGCTGTTACTAGGGGACACAGCTTTAAATTAAGGGGTGGTAGGTATAGGACAGATGTTAGGGGTAGATTCTTTACTCAGCGGGTTGTGAGTTCATGGAATGCCCTGCTAGTAGCAGTGGTGCACTCTCCCTCTTTATGGTCATTTAAGTGGGCATTGGATAAGCATATGGAGGTTATTGGGCTAGTGTAGGTTAGGTAGGCTTTGGTCGGCGCAACATCGAGGGCCGAAGGGCCTGTACTGCGCTGTATTTTTCTATGTTCTATGTTCTATTACTCTATGCTCCCCTGTCTGAATGGTAATGGTGCAGTGGGGAATATCTTGTAACTGTAAGGTTACTGATTATGATTGATTACAATTCTACCGCTGCTAATGGCCCACAGCACCTCATGCATGTCCAATTTTGAGTTGACAGTAAAGCCAGATAAGATGACAGAGAGTATCCTCAGTGTTAAGATAGCGTTTTGTCACTGCAACTACTGTCCAGTCATCACCCCCTACTGATTCTGTCATGGCAGATGTATCTGCACAGGCAGTTCGAGAGGACAAGATCAAGGAGGTTTTTCCTTCCTGTTGGTTTCCAAATTACCTGCCCCAGAACCTGACGAGCTACTGTGTCCTTTCGAACTCCGTCAGCTTGGCCATTGAACTGCTCTTGTTTATAAACACTGAAGTTTCACACCTAAAGTTCCCTGGCCACCCTTAGTGCTCCTTCAAAGTGCTGTTCAATTGGAGGGGTATCGATTCAAATGAGCGGGCAGGAAGTGGTAATCAGTGGGGTGTTTCCTTCACCATGTTTGATTGATTACCATGAGACCTCACAGAGTCTGGAGTCAATATTGAGGTCTCCTGCCAATGACTGTGCCCCTGGGTCTGAAGGGTCTGTCTTGCCAGTGGAACAGGACATTCCCAGTGGGGTGTAAAGATAATAATTGGGACGTTGGTCTGTTTAATGTGATTCGATAAGTAGGACTATGTCAGGCTGTCACTTGACTTGTCTGTCCGATAGCTTTTCCAAATTTGACACAAGCTCCTTTGAAGGGCCAACAGAGTTGGGCGTGCAGTCGTCATTTGCAGGCTTGCATTGGAATCAGGGCAGGGAGAGACTGAGCCTCTACTGCAGTAACTTGTCTTGCCTGCCATAGCCAAAACTCACATAGCAACCCTCACGGGGACTAGGATATAGCTGGGGCTCATAGCTCATAGGGCTGCACATGTGTGAATGGAAGTATAGTAGATCCCTCTGTAGCCATGAGGGATATGTTCCAAGCCCTACTGTGGAAGCCCGAAACCGCGGATAGGTGCAAACCCATTCATTTAAGTGGAAAGCCTCCTGGTCACTGGTTCTGGAATGTTCCCTGTAATATGTTAGGGTTGCGGTAAACCACGGGTAACTGAAACCACGGTAACCAGAGCTGCGGATATGAGGGTGGGGGGGTCACCCTGTACAGGAGAAAATGGATGAAGAAAAAACAAATAAAAATAATTCAGCAGTGTTAGGGTTAACCATTGTTGGTTTATGAGGATCATACAGTGGTAGGAACGTCTGAAAATTGGCATAGTTTATATCTGAATCACATACTGCTGGCTTCTGAACACTTGGTCTAAGGAAAATACCCCTCTGCTCATGGGATCTGTCAGTACAAAGGCGCATGGGAATTGTCTTTGAGCCCAGCCCTTATCCTCACCTTGTTCTGACCATTCGCACCAGCGTTGGTTAAAAGTTTCCAGAACACGGGAGACCCAAAACGGTCACTTCTCATTGTTGGCAGGCAGGCCCTGAATAAGTGATAAACTGCACAGGATTCAAAGTGCAGATCCATCACTTAACACACAGTCACCAGGAGAAACCTGAGACGGTGGAGAAAGTCGCCGAACAAATCACTTGATAATTCTTGCATTCGGAAACAAATTCCAACAGGGTCTGTATCAAATTAGTTAGCCTGGGGGACTTGTCACTTCCAGCCAATCTTCAGCCAAATTACTGGGATTCTACTCGATGCGTGATATCTGTGAAAACCTACTGAGGCATTCAAAAGCAAATCCAAAACTTCAATTGGCAGCAAAAAGCTTTTCTTTAATCCTGTTTTGAAAGTGGTGACTGAGGTTGGAAGGCGGCACGGTGGTTCAGTGGTTAGCACTGCTGCCTCACGGCGCCAAGTACCCAAGTTCAATTCCAGCCTCGGGCAACTGTCTGTGTGGAGTTTGCACATTCTCTGTGTCGGTTTCCTCCCACAGTCCAGGGATGTGCAGGCTAGGTAGATTAACCAATGGAAATGCAGGTTATAGGGATGGGCTAGGTCTGGTGGGATGCTGTTCGAAGGGTTGGTATGGACCTGATGTGTTGAATGGCCTACCCCTGTGCTGTAGAGATTCTATGACTAGGAGGCAATGCAAGTTTGTGCAGGGGACAGGTTCCAAGTGTCACAGTCTGACTGTGGCTGAGCTAAGCTATGGATAACAATCAGCGTCATAAATTGCAGAGTAATTTATCCCATTCCTATCCCAGAGTTGCTGTGCTGAACTGCAGCTATCTGCACAAGGGAAAATACAACAAATCAGGCTGCTTATCAAAGTTTAGCGCCTTCTTCACTGTTAGACTCCATGTCACATCAGAACTGCGCCTGCAGACACGGATGTCTGAAAATAGCCTTTAATATCGGATCATTTTATTGGTTTACATCAGAGACAGCATTGCTTCTGGTCACAACCAGATAGGCCCAAGACAGAGCAAAGACAAAGGAGGATTGGTGACAGTGAGCTACCCCAAAGTGCCCTTACCCGGTATCACATATTGGTAGAGGTAGCAAATGTCACAATGTCGCTGAAGTGTTCAATTGAAAAAATACCACATGATTGCAAGAGTGCAGATCTGACCAGCAGAAGAAAAAGGTAAAGACCCAGAAGAAAAGAAAAAAAAAAGTTCAAGCAAGTAAGTTAACCACTTTAAGAGAATTATTGCCTTAAGAAAACAGTCAATCAGCAGCTGGAACGTGATTTATCGACAAAGAAATACAGCAGCAATTGTGCAAGCAGCAAAAAATTCCTGAAGGAGGGCTTATGCCCGAAACATCGATTCTCCTGCTCCTTGGATGCTGCCTGACCTGCTGCGCTTTTCCAGCAACACATTTTTCAAGCAGCAGAAAAGACAAGTTCAGCATTCTAAAGGTAAAACACCATTCGGAAGCTGGTAAGAAATACCAGAGTATGGATAAGGAAAGGAGAGAGTATCTAACCACACTTGGAAGAGTCACAGCCTTTAGGAAAGGAAGTTTATTAGGAGTAATGTAAGACACCAAGGTGATAATAGTAAAGATCTGTGAGGGGAAAGGGAATTCATTGTGCAATAATCAGGAAGGAAGGCAAGTGAGTGTAAAAAGATAGCTTTCACCTCTCATGATGAGGAACATTCAACCCCATGGAGCACATTTCCAAGGGACAAGGAAAGTGCTGGAGATAAATTTAACCCAGAGTTACAGAATCAGGAAGATCTCCAAATTTATTTAAGCTGAAAACAAACACATTTGAAGAAATCCACTTGGAAGAGTCCAGCAGAAGAAGAAATGTCAGGAACAATTAAAGATATAAAAACTTTAGGACTCAAGAAACTCCACATCATTCAGGCCAAATCAGTCTGCTTGTTTGGCAGCCTATCTAACATCTTCCACATTCACTCCCCTCACCAGAAGCACACAGTGACAGCAGTATATACCATCTGCGAGATATATTGTACTAACTCACTAAGGCTCCTTCAACAACATACCTCAAACCCACGATCTCTATTACCCAGTAGGACAAGGACTGCAGACTCAAGGGAACACGACCACCCCACAAACCACACACCATCCTCACTTGGAACCGTTCACTACTATTGTGGGGTCAAAATCCTGGAACTCCCTCCCTAACAGATCAACACTTACCCACTGTGGACTGCAATGCTTCATAAGGGATTAACTCATTACCTCAGAGTAAAAACACACATAGGGTAGCAACGGCCAGAAAATCATTAAATTTGATATTCAGAAGGAAAGGGAGAAGAGTGGGTGCAAGAGTAATATTTTAAACTGAAATAGGGACAATGAGCTGGACATGAATGAGATATGGAGGAGTACTACTGATGCTGGACTAGAAATCTCAAGGCCTAGGTAATGTTTTGAGATTCAAATCATACCATGCCAGTATCTAGAATTTGGTTTAAGAAATAAAAGTTGAATGATGTCAATTAGTGTAAAAACCCATCTAGTTCACAAATATTTTTTCAGGAAGGAAACTTACTGTCTCATCTGGTCTGGCCTACACGTGACCGACTTACAGCAATATGGTTGCCCTTAACTGCCCTCTGACATGGCCTAGCACTATACTTAGTTCTGTCTCACCATCAAGAGTCACTAAGGAAGAGAAACTTGGTGAATTTAGTCACTAGGGAAGCAGTGCTGAGCAAACTGATGCAGCTATAAACTAACAAGTCTCTGGTTCAGGTGAACTTCAACCAAGGATCTTAGATGAGGTGACTAATGAATAATTAATTTTCCAAAATTCCCTTGATTCAGATAAGGTTCAATTAGACTGGAATGTAAATATAACTACGCTATTCAGGGAAGGATGGATGCATAAGACAGAAAATTTTCCTCTCGTTCACTTGGTGTCTATTATGGGAAACATGTTAGAATTGATCATTAAGGAGATTATCGTTGGGCACTTCACGGTAAATTCATGGTAATCAGAAAGGGTGAGCATGGTTTTGTGGTAGTGAAAGCAAATCATGAGGGGCCTGGATAAGGTAAATAGACAAGGTAGCAGAAAGTGAGGACTGCAGATGCTGGAGTACCAGACTTGAAAAATTTGGTGCTGGAAAAACACAGCAGGCCAGGCAGCATCCGAGGAGCAGGAGAATCGACGTATCGGGCATAAGCCTTTCAGAGGGGCTTATGACCGAAACGTCGATTCTCCTGCTCCTCGGATGCTACCTGGCCTGCTGTGTTTTTCCAGCACCACATTTTTCAACTCTAGGTAGACAAAGTCTCTTCCTTGGGGAGGGGGAGCCCAGAACTAGAGGGCATAGGTGCAGGGTGAGAGGGGAAAGACATAAAAGGGACCTCAGGGGCAACTTTTTCCATGCAAAAGGTGGTACATATATGGAATAAGCTGTCAGAGGAAGTGGTGGAGGCTGGTGCATTTACAACATTTAAAAGGCATCTGAATGTGTATATGAACAGGAAGAGTTTGGAGGAATTTGGGCCAAGTGCTGGCAAATGGAACTAGATTAATTTAGGATATTTGGTTGGCATGGACGAGTTGGGTTGAAGGATTTGTTCCATGCTGTACATCTCAATGCCTTTATGTCTAACCAATGCATTTGAGTCCTTTGAAGAAGTAGCATGCACTGTGGGTAGAAGATTGGCTGACTGGCAGGAAACAGAGAGTATGCTTAAATGAGTCTTTGCTTAGTAGGATATAAAAAAACAGGGTACTGCAGGAGTCTCTGCTAGACCTGGGCTATTTACAGCTTATATCAATGACTCAGATTACAAGAGGAAGCTAAAATTGTGGTTGACACAGAGATAGTAGGCAAGTATGTTGTGAAGAAGACATCAGGGTGGTGCAGGTCAACACCTGACGGATGTAGTATAATGTGGGGGGATGTAAATATCTTCACTTTGGGAGAAAAAACAAAAGCTGCAGAGCATTCCTTAAACAGAAAATAACTAGCAATCCAAAGTACAGAGGGATTTAGGTCTTTGAGTGCATGAATCATAAAAATCTAATGTACAGGTACAGCAAGTCATTTAAAAGGCTAATGGAATGCAATCCTCTACAACAAGAGGGAATGAAGTTAAATGGAAGGATTCTTATGCTTCAGTTATACAGGGCAGTGGTGACACCACATCATGAATGTGGTGTGCATTTTTGGTCCCCTTATTTAAAGACAGATTTAAGTGCATTGCAGGCAGTCCAGAGAAGTTTTACTAGGATATCTGTAAGGCACATTTTGTTACGTAAGCATAGGTTGGACAGGCCAGGCTTGTAACCACTGGAGTTTAGTAGAGGGTGATTCAATTCAAGCATGTACAGTCTTGACAAGGTGGACACAGCAATGATGTTTCCTCTTAAGCATAAGTCCTTCACCAGGGTGCGGGGGCACTGGTTAAAAATTAGTGCTTGCCATGTCAGGACAGAGATAAGGAAGATTTTTTTTCTCTCAGCGGGTTGCACAACTTTGAAACTTTTCACTGAAGAAGGTAATGGAGGTTGGATCATTGAATATATTTTTAAGGCAGAGGTCAGCAGATTCTTGTTACTCAAGGAAATCAAAGGTTTTTGAGGTTAGATGAGAATGTGGAATTTGGAACACAGATCTTCCATAATCCTATTAAACGGTAAAGCAGGCACAAGATGAGTGGCCCAGTTCTGCTTCCAATTAATATATTCGTATGTCCACCTTACATGTGCTAGCCTTTTGAAAGTGTTGATCAATGAATTCCACTACCCCACTCGTTTTTTCCGTTTTGCTGTAATATTTTCCCTTTTAAGCTTATCAAATTCTCTTTTGAAAATTCAGATTAAATCAGTTTCCTCAATCTTTCAGGCAGTGCATTCCAGGTCATAAAAATTTGCTGCATAAAAATATTTCTCCTTATCTCCACTTAGGTTCTTTGGTCAATTATGTTAAACGCATGATATAATATTCCCGGTCTAATATAATAACACAATTCTTGATGACAGCAGCACCACAGTTGATTTCCTAGTCCATGTTTTGCACTGTAACACTCCATCTCTCCCCTTTGTTTCACAGACTTTTACTCTGTATATGCTGGGCTGAAAATGTGTTGCTGGTTAAAGCACAGCAGGTTAGGCAGCATCCAAGGAACAGGAAATTCGACGTTTCGGGCCAGAGCCCTTCATCAGGAATTCCTGATAAAGGGCGGCACGGTGGCACAGTGGTTAGCACTGCTGCCTCACAGCGCCTGTAGACCCGGGTTCAATTCCCGACTCAGGCGACTGACTGTGTGGAGTCTGCACGTTCTCCCCGTGTCTGCGTGGGTTTCCTCCGGGTGCTCCGGTTTCCTCCCACAGTCCAAAGATGTGCGGGTCAGGTGAATTGGCCAAGCTAAATTGCCCGTAGTGTTAGGTAAGGGGTAAATGTAGGGGTATGGGTGGGTTGCGCTTCGGCGGTTCGGTGTGGACTTGTTGGGCCGAAGGGCCTGTTTCCACACCGTAAGTCTAATCTAATGGCAAATTCATCTTTGATGCCAGTCATTAATATCCCATGATTAACCCCAGTAGAAATAGACAATTTTGCTATTTAGATCCATTGTATTTGTGGGACTTTCCTGTGTGGAAACTGACTGCTGTGCTTTCTGATGTTAATCCAGTGATCACACATCAGCAAAACTGAATTGGTTGGGAATTGCTATGGCACATCTACACAAATGTAGCTTCTTCCTTTACCAACTTACCCTTGCCACCTCAAACAAGAGAGTGACAGGAAGTTATGTAACTCTACACAGAGGGTCATCGCCAACTCTATCCTACCATTACCTGACACACTCAATTTCTGAACCAGTGGATAGTGGAACAGGATAAGAAGCAGAAGCATTGGCCAGATACCTCTACCGTTCCTGGCCAGAGTACAGTCAGATCAGTTATAGATCTCAGCTCCTGCCATGCTTGAGAGAATTCTGTGTGCCCATGTAAGGACCTGCTGATCTGCACCACTCAGGTCACACCAGACTCTGTGTTTATGTACAACAACAATACGCATTTACAAAATTTCTTTAACATAGTAAAATGTCTCAAGGTAGCTCACAGGAATCATTATCAAACAAAATTTGACACTAAGCCACATACAGTGTTATTATAAAAGATTCCTAGAAGCATAGACAAAGAGGAAGGTTTTGAGGGCCAGCATAAAAGTGGAAAGATAGCTAAAAGGCTGGACAAGTTCAGTGAAGGAATTTTAGAGCACAGAACCTTGGCAGCTGAAAGCATGGTCATGAATGATGGCGTGATTAAAATCCAGGATGCGCACAAAAATTAGAATTGGAGGCACTACTGAGCCTTCGGGCATCTGTGCTCTGTATTTTAATATAAATTCACATTCTCTGCCAAAACAAAACAAACAACATGCTTCAACTAGATACAAAAAAGCAGTGGAATGAAAGGACAAGCATCGATTGCAAATCTCTCAAACATCAGAAACCTCTCCCTTAAACCCTTCGTCCCAACTGTCTTGTCTGTAGCCATATCCCTAATGGGTTTAACACTATCGCTACCTTTTTCATTTATTATACTATGGCTTTATTTATACAACTGCCAGGTTGACATGTGATTAAAAAATTGACAGATATGCAGCTTTTTTTCTTAATATGAAGCATGATCCCGAATAGATATCACATAATGTAAATAAAACATGGCAACAGCTGAGATAGCTCAGACACTTTGAATTGTAAGCAGGCAGCAAGATGACTATCTGGTGAAATGTTAACTCCGCAATCAGTACTGATTCAAAGGAGATACTGAGCCCCAAGATGGTGGCTGTGGGAAGGGGTTACTGTGTGTTAGTGTGAGGGAGCCGGATTAGCATCAGTGGAGATACAAAAGCAGTAGAGATAACAACAGCAATAGCTTGAATTTATTGCGTTACTAATGCAACAAAACATCTCACAATGCCATAAATGCCGTGACATCCCTTTACCCATTGAATTAATAATCTATTAACGAACAAGAGTTTACAATGCACGGTTGGTGGGGTAATTAAATATTAATTTTTGAATAGTTAATCTATTGCTCTACTAATCTTGCATGATTAAAGAAACAGAAGTCTTATTCTTAAAAATTCTTTGTGATGACAAACAGCTGGAAACAACCAAAGTTTAGAAGCAGCTTGGTGTTTTCGGAACTAACAGCAGAGAGGCACCAAAAGAGATCCGGATCATTGCAGAGCTATTTCCAACAAATTCCATTCTAACCAGCGTTGAGAAGTTCACCCCACAGCCTCCCATCTCTATCTGGAGACAACAGGAGACAAGAGACGAAGTGCTCAACCTCACAAGGCATGGAATGTATCAGCAATGCTGAGCTGGCAGCTTCAAAGCAGCCACAACAGAGCACCGCTGAATCAGAGAAAGCAGGTGTTCTTGGTGGTAGGAGTCTTGGCCCTGGCACTGTGGTTTCAACTCCTTACGTTATTCTGTCACCGGTCACCCCTGTCTGCACCGTTCAGAGCTTCTGGCACTCAAACAAGCCTTTGAAGAAGGAAGTGAGAATGAAAACTGCAACCATCAACCCCAGAAAACAGCCCTTTGAACATATTGAACCAAGGCTGATATACCACTATTGGTTAAGGAAGCTTAATTAAGTTATATTTATTATGACCACACATTAAACATTCTTATCAAAAAAAAGTGCCTTTTCAGCAGATGCTGGTTTATCTCGACCACAAATCACAAGATAGTTATTTGATTGTGAACAATATCCACATTTTCAACATTCTTACATGCTTTGCTCCTGCTCGTTTAGATTAGATTTCCTACAGTGTGGAAACAGGCCATTTGGCCCAACAAGTCCACACTGACCCTCCGAAGAGTAACCCACCCAGACCCATTTCCCTCTGACTAATGCACCTAACACTATGGGCAATTTAGCGTGGCCAATTCACCTGACCTGCACATCTTTGGACTGTGGGAGGAAACCGGAGCACTCGGAGGAAACCCACACAGACACGGGGAGAACGTGCAAACTCCAGACAGACAGTCGCCCAAGGCTGGAATTGAACCTGCGTCCCTGCTAACCACTGAGCCACCGTGCTACCCCGTAGTTATTCTACCTACACCATATAGTCCTCTCCCCATAGGCATAACTTCTGCTTCAGTCTTGGTAACTTGTCTGATGGTCCTGTATCAAGCACAAAATCAATAGGATGACTACTGGTGTAGACGTTTGGACTTATAATTCTGCTTCTTTGTAATACTGTGCCTTTGCACAACTTACTGTGTCCTCTCACTACTCAGAGTCTTCACCTTTATTTTCAATTATCATATGGTGACTACCCACTTTTTGTAGGATTTTCATGTATTCTGCCTCTAAGGTGGACTTTTCCCACTCCCACCTTTCACAGCCTCAGGCACATTCTTCAACGCAAACTTTTAAACAAATACATTGATAGTGATAGTGTGGGGGATTTGTGTACTTTATAAATCTTCCCACTGAAGTCACAGCTTTATTACTGAGTCCCAGACTTTTTAAATCATAAAACCACACTGCAGAGAAAAGGCCCTTCAGCCCATCAAGTCTACACCAACAAAAACCGTTCTAAATCTGCATCTGGAAAGTCTCACTTTCCAGCACTTAGCCCATAGCTTTGAATGTTATGAAATTTCAAGTACACATTCAAATACTTCTTAAAGGTTGTGAGTTTTCCTATCTCAACTACCCTCCCAGACACTGCATTCCAAAAAATCATTCCTCAAAACCCCTCTAAACTTCTTGTCTTTTGCCTTAAAATTATGCTCTCGTTGACCCTTCAAATCTTTAAACTTACCTGACCTTTCTTTTCCTGTTCAATTATTTGAGTAGATTTCTTTAAATTGGCTCATTTTTAACATAAACTTATTCTGAGATCTTCCTGATTTAATTGCCTTGGTCTAAATCTCTTTTCTGGTCTTTTCACTGATCCTTGTAGCATGGTGGCTCAGTGGGTAACACTGCTGCCTCACAGTGTCAGGGACCTGGGCTTGATTCCACCTTCGGGTGACTGTTTGTGTGGAGGTTGCACATTCTCCCCGTGTCTGCGTGGGTTTCCTCTGGTTGCTCCAGATTCCTTCCACTGTCCAGGAATATGCAGGCTAGGTGAATTTAACCATGGGAAATACAGGGATAGGGTAAGGGAGTGGGTCTGGGTGGGTTATTCTTTGGAGGGTCAGTAGGGATTCTATGACGATTACAGCCATACCTCATGAAACCTGATGTTGAGAATACTTGATGTTAGAGGTGAGAACTCTTTTTGTTATATTCCTTTGCTTTTCTTTTTTTGTCTCTACATTGTTTTTGGGATCTCTAACCTCACGACTTGGAACCTTTATTCATTCTTTAAAGGCCTCCACCTTTTCAAAGTATGACTTGTTTTTTCCTCTTTTTCTAGTGTTTTTCTATACTCTGTATCAGCTTCTAAATGAAGTTCAGCCTTTGGAGTCCTTAGTTTGGCTTTTTTGCTGGCCCATGGCTGCTGATGTCTCTCTCGCTCTCTCTCTCTCTCTCTCTCTCTGTCGAGAATTGCTTTTAACCTGCTGATTAACTGTTTGTATCTTCTTAGAGTGATAATTCTCTTAAAATGGTAAACTCACTTGCTTGAATATTTTTTTTCTCTATGCTGTGGCATTTTCCCAGACGACCACTGCTACCACTGGTATTGGCCAGTGAAATGAAGGGCTTTTGCCCGAAACATTGATTTTACTGCTCCTCGGATGCTGCCTGAACTGCTGTGCTCTTCCAGCACCACAAATCCAGAATCTGGTTTCCAGCATCTGCAGTCATTGTTTTTAGCCAGTGAAATGACAGTAGTGAGAGGATACAGTAAGTCGTGCAAAGGCACAGAATTACAAAGAAACAGAATGGCAGGGAAAGTTGCCAGACTCCCTTTAGAGACAGGGGGCTGATGGTGAGATTAACCTGAGGATCGCCAACGTGAGGTAAGGTCTCCCTGATCACCTTAGCCGGTACAGGAATTGAAGTCGCATTGCTGGTGACACTCTGCATTACAAACTAGCTATACAGCCAGCTGAGCTAACAACCTTCAAATGTATTTGGAAGTTCTGCAAGTGTTTGGCAGTAATGGTTATTTGAGGTAGTCTGCTGCTACTGCAGCTCCTTTGGCTCTACTTTGTTGTGGACCTCTCTAGTGATCAGTGGTAGAAGCTACACCACCAGAGAGTAACTACAGAGGAGACACCAATCTTGGATAACAAGAGGTTTTATTGTATAATAGCAAATAACAATACTACGTTTGGGCAGGCATAACTACTAGGACTTTCAGATGTATCTGCTCCCTGCAGAACTCCTTGTCTCCACTTATAGACTGCATGTGCCATCAGCAGAATGGAGCCAACGTACATGAATGTTGACCCCTTCAGAACCATTATCTTAAGCAACACTGACCACAGCAGTATTAATAAAATGAAAATAGCGTAAAAAGTCTGGAATATACTGAAAGCAGGGGACTTAGGAGGCAAGAGATAAGGGGAGGATTATCCACAAATGACTTGCTTTCTCTTGATATGTTCCAGACTTGCACAAGAGAAGAAAAGAGATTAGATTCAAGCTTAAGTTGAATTTGGAAGGTTGCAAATGATTGCAACAAATGGAGTTATAAGAACTATTGACACAGTTGCATTGAATAAGCAAATATTATTCATACCACATCTGCATTCCTAGTAATGTCTAAGTTATAGACAGATTTGCAGTATCAGCCAGGAAGATTAGACAGCTGTGGGGTTGCAATAATGCATACATTTTATAGAAAATTAAAATGAATATCTAGAATATATTAAGAGTTTAACAATAATGACCAGGACATCTAGTAAACTTTGCAGTAATAACCGTAATATATTCAGAGTTAATTTATAGGGGTATCATGCTGATATTTACTCCCCCAAAACTCCAATAATTGATATGCCCCGCTATGGATTCCATTCATCAATCATCCCATCCTTACAAACAAATGTTGAGTTGCTGTTGCCATAGCACTGAATTTTAAATATTCATTCTTGGTTCTCATGAGCTGACCAACATGGAGAACCTTCACCCCCCAACAGTGTATGTGTTTACACAGAGAAATGACTTAGGCTATGAAGGAGCCAAGTAACTGGAGAAACTTTGCACGTATCACTTCAGGTTTATGCATTGAGAGACCTAAGGGGCAACGTTTTCGCACATAGGGTGGTGCGTGTATGGAATGAGCTGCCAGAGGAAGTGGTGGAGGATGGTACAATTACAAGATTTAAAAGGCATCTCGATGGGTGTATGAATAGGAAGGGTTTAGAAGGATATGGGCCAAATGCTGGCAAATTGGACTAGATTAATTTAGTTGAACCGAAGGGTCTGTTTCCGTGCTGTATATCTCAATGACTTTATGACTGTGTGATAAAGTCAGATTAGTGAATAAGCATTTCCAATTTTTGGCTCCAAGGATGTGTTTGTGGGTAAATTCTTGGTGATCTGATGTAATAATGAGTATTCTTGCTAATGAACGCAAAACAGGTTCTATATACAGACCCACCTGAAAGGTCCTGAGAGGTTAATAGCAAGGTTTTAACCAGCCATTGGGAAATTGAAATTCTGACCCTCACCCAACTAAGTTATCCTTCTAACACCCTTCTAAAACATTTGGAAGTAGAAGGAAATTTCCACCTCATTCTATGAAAAATTATGTGGTTGGCATGAAAGAGGAAGTCAGGTTTCAAGACTTTGTATATTGAGATGTAAGCATTTTATCTGAAGTCAGAGGAAATCATAGGATCTGGAATGCTAATAGATGATGGAACTGGATGCATGCTATTTGGAGATTAAAACCTAGGAGGCTTGAGACCAAAGTTCTTCACCTAACAACTTTGTTGGTCCACCCTCACCACATGGATTGCTGCATTTCAAGCAGCCAATTCTCCACCAATTTCTCAAGAACAACCCAATGTGGCTGTTAAAGGCTGATCTTGCGAGCAACACCCATATCACAAAATCAATGGTAACCAAATCTCTTTGAAGACCTGAACCACAATGTGATTCAGAACCTTGATGTCACGAGGAATTAAGGGCTACGGGGAGAATGCGGGTAAGTGGAGTTGAAATGCCCATCAGCCATGATTGAATGGTGGAGTGGACTTGATAGGCCGAATGGCCTTACTTCCACTCCTATGTCTTATGGTCTAACCTTGAACCTTGTGGGAGAGCATGAACAATGTGGGTTCTGAAGCAATTCCCAATCTGAAAAGGGAATGTTTTTCATCATTTGTTTTCTCTTCCTGAGTCTTGTTTATAGGATTTCTTTTTTTTTTCAAAATCTGTTCATGGGAATGTGAGTGTTTTTGGCCAGACCAGCAACTAATGCCCTTCCCGAATTGCCCAGAGGGCAGTTAAGAATCAACCACACAATGGTGTGATGTCAGAAACAAGATGTCATTTTCCAAATAAGTCCCAGACCTTTTTTTTAAATTAATTCACAGGATGTGGGCATCACTGGCTAAGCCAGCATTTATTACCCCAGTTAAGAGTCAACCACACAACTGTGGGTCTGGAGTAAGAGGTAGGCCAAACCAGGTAAGAACACCAGTTTCTTTCCCTCAAGGACATGAGTGACCAGATGGGTTTTCCCCCAAACAATTAGCAATGGTTTCATGGCCATCGTTCAACTCTTAATTCTATATTTTCATTGGATTCAAATACCACCACCTGCCATGACTGGATTTGAACACAGGTCCCCAGAACATTATCTGGATCCAGTAACTGTACCACTAGACCATCAGCTCCCCATTTGGGTTCACTGAACCATAAGTAAGTGAAGTAAATCAGCTATCATTTGCTTTTAATTCTTACTTTCTTCCTTTTACTTGTTTCATGTTTGAGATGTAGGCAATCTATTTATAATTCTGGATCAGTGGTGCTGGAAGAGCAACATCCAACAAGCAGCAAAATCGACGTTTCAGGCAAAAGCCCTTCCATTTATAATACAAATCGGAACAAAAGTCTAGTTGGATGAACAGTTTGGGGTATACAGGTGAAAGTGAGGACTGCACTTGCCAGAAATTAGAGTCGAGAGTGTGGTGCTGGAAAAGCACAGCAGGTGAGGCAGGATCCGAGGAGCAGGAAAATCGATGTTTTGGCAAAAGCCCTTCATCAGGAATGAGGCTGGCAGCCTCAGGGGGTGGTCAGATAAATGGGAGGGGATGGGACTGGGGGAAGGTAAGTGAGAGTGCAATAGGTGGATGAAGGTAGGGGAAATGGTGATAGGACAGAGAGGAGGGTGGAGTGGATAGGTGGGAAGTAAGATGGACAGGTAGGACAGGTCTTGAGGGCAGTGTTGAGCTGGATGGTTGGAACTGGAATAAGGTGAGGGGAGGGAAATGAGGATACTGGTGAAATCCACGTTGATGCCATGGTATTGGAGGGTCCCAAGATGAAAGATGAGGTGTTCTTCCTCTAGGCATTGGATGCTTAGGGAGTGGTGATGGAGGAGGCCCAGGACCTGCATGTCCTCAGTGGAGTGGGGAGGGGGAGTTGAAATGTTTGACCATGGGACGGTGGGGTTGGTTGGTGCGGGTGTCCCAGAGATGTTCCCTGAAGCGCTCTGTGACTAGGCATCCTGTCTCCCCAATGTAGAGGAGACCACATCGAGAGCAATGGATACAGTAAATGACATGTGTGGAAATGCAGGTGAAACTTTGATGGATGTGGAAGGTTCCTTTGAGACCTTGGGTGGAGGTGAAAGGGGAGGTGTGGGCACAGGTTTTGCAATCCCTGCAGTGTCAGGGGAAGGTGTCAGGAGTGGACGGTGGGTTGTTGGGGGGCATGGACCTGACGAGGGAGTTGCGGAGGGAATTGTCTTTACGGAAAGCAGATAGCGGTGGGGAGGGAAATATATCTCTGGTGGTGGGATCCATTTGTAGGTCGTGGAAATGGCGAAGGTGATGCGATGTATACGGAGGTTGGTCAGGTGAAAGGTGAGGACTGGGGGGGTTCTGTCCTTGTTCTAGTTGGTGGGATGGGGTTCGAGGACAGAGGTGCGGGAAGTGGGTGTGATGCACTGGAGGGCATCATCAACCACAAGGGAGGGAAATTGCTGCCCTTAAAGAAGGAGGCCATCTGGGATGTTCTGTGGTGGAACTGGTCTTCCTGGGAGCAGATGAAGCTGAGGCGGAGGAATTGGGAATAAGGGATAGTGTTTTATTTGTAAATAGGATTGTCTATGTCATCTGAATCCAGTCAATGCCAGTGGTTTGGACATCTCTGCTGTGGGAGGTTTACAACAGAATAAACTAACAATCTTTCTACTAGTCTGAGATGAGATGTATTGAGGTGGAAACCATGAGTACCAATCCATATATCTCTCACTTTATCTGCAAACTGCAGCATGTAATTCTGTTTGACTTTATCCTCACAGTCTGCATATACTTCCCAATTTAATCATTCATTATGTCTATCATATTCAACCCTTCAATATTTCTTTGCTTCCCAATTCTTCAATGCATCAATCCCTTCAAATTCAATACTCTCATGTGTTTGTTCATTTTGATTCAGGCTATTAACTGCCTTCCATCTGTTGTCTCCTTTCAGAAATTGGGAAAGGATATGTTACACTATTGGATATCCTAAATGCAGTTAATAGTTGTATTTGAATAATGCTTGGGTTATTTACTCTGTACCTAGCCTGCGCGGATCTAGGAGTTATCTCAGGCCATTCCAGAGGTCTGTAATCCATGCAGTACCTGACCTGTGAGGTCTTGACGGAGATGTTTCAGGAGGAGAGCCTTACTCGACATATAAA
Source organism: Hemiscyllium ocellatum (assembly GCF_020745735.1). Classification (NCBI taxonomy): domain Eukaryota; kingdom Metazoa; phylum Chordata; class Chondrichthyes; order Orectolobiformes; family Hemiscylliidae; genus Hemiscyllium; species Hemiscyllium ocellatum. The sequence continues at coordinate 76,124,008 of NC_083413.1, forward strand.
GTGTGCTGGGAGCTGGGGACCAAACAATGTATGTGGTTTTTAACAATGTAGGCGAAGCTTTGTTTTCGGAGCACTACCGATCTGACAGAAACCAGTGAAACTGCTGAATTACATTGGAAGTGGGGGGGTATTTTGGAGCACATTTTCCCCTCTCTGGACTGAACTATTCAGCAAAGGTGTCTGAGTGAAAAGCAAGTTTGCAACTTTAAGAAAGAAAGTTTTCCGCTCCTTTCTCTCTCTCTCTCTGGGGGAACAGAATCGACGATGTTCAGGCTGGGGTGGCGGCGATTGGACAGCTGAGTGGCAGCCCACCCATTCGGATTGGAGGTTGGGTTGCCAATTGGGCTGGAGGAGGGTTTCATTGGGTGAAATTGCCCTGGAGGTGGGTTCCCCCCCTCCCACCTTCCCTCCCTCCTTCCCCTAGCCATCCCTCCCCGGTATTGTAGATGCCGGGACCCCCTCAGTGCAACACAGACATACACACACACACAGAGACACACATAGACAAACCCTCCAGGTGAGACGGGCTGCCCATTGCCTGGGACCGTGCAGGATGGAGCTGCGGCTCGGAGCGCTGCTAGCGGCCGGAGTTGTGCTGGGGCTACTGGAAGGGATCTCCGGATTGGTGCCGCTGAGCGACTTCTACCCGTTCGGGCCGGAGCACGGGGACTCGGTCAATGCCAAAGTGGATGACGGAGGCTCGGGGCTGGTGGAGATCTCTCTCGGCTTCCCTTTCTTCGGGGATAAGCACTCTGGGCTTTACGTGAGTCACAGTCCGTCTGCATGTTTCGCGACCAAAACCCATTACCCACCCCCAGAACAAACCCCCCCTCCCTCCCAACTCAATGGGATGCTCACCCTGACTCTCACCAGTCCCGAACTGTCAACCATCCAGGGAGATATGTCCCATCAAAAGCCCACTGGCCCCCTCCAATGTCCCCCTCCCCACACCCATAGAAGCTGCACTGTCCATTTGCCCCACTCTTCAACCCCAATGATTTGGTCCGTTCACTGCCCCTTTGAGCGCCAGTCCACTGCACCCATTGTTTTACTATTCTCTGCACACTCTACCTGCCTCTCGCTGCCCCTTGGTTGTGTGTCAGGCAATGCATGTGCTCCAGCATTAATTCGGTGTCCCATCCAGTGCTCCACACTGAACAATTTGCTTGCCAGATGATAGCATTCTATATATACTGGGCACTGTATCTGCTCCATTGTTAGACAGTAGTTACCCTTCCTCTATAAATTGGGCTTTTAACCTTCACATTGTATACACAGTGCATTCTCCCTACCCAGTATTATACACCAGACACTCTGCAAAGCATTATACATTGTGTGCTCTGGTTATTCAGTCTTGTATACTTAGCTCTCTACTGACTCAATATACACTGGGCAATCTACCTGTCTATTATTTCCTCCTGGGTTCTCTTGAGTGCCCGTTATGATGCATTGGAAACTTAGGCAATTCTTATCAACTTTGAACTCTGCCTACTTGTTATTAAATACAGGGCTCTCAGCTCCTCGTCATTGTACACCGAGATTTGTCAATTAATATATAGTTTTTGGACAGTTTCCTTTTGCTTTGTGATATGCTCAATGCCAGTCATTGTTATATACTGTCACCCACCTGCCTATAATTTTAGTCTGGGCTTTCTGCTGTTGTTTCCCTGTGTGTCACCCCTTACCTCAGTATCTCACTATCTACTGAGTCAGTGTTGTGTGCCAGGATTACACTATGCTGTACTCTACACTTGCAGTATAAGTATTCAATTCACAAACCACTCACCAGATTCTGTAGGTGCCAATGTTAACCCTTGGGTTGGAATGGTGCTGGCAAGGAATAGTCAAGTGAATTAATGGAATGTGGCTTTACAGAGTGATGACTGTATAATCACCTGGCTGAAAGGAAATGATTGTAGAATGGTAATAATGTACTGCTGGTTTCAAGAATGACAATAACTTGAATTGATATAACTCCTCTAACATAGGTAAATGCCTCAAAGTCTTTAATTCAAGCATTATCAATGCAGTTTTATTTTTATCACAGAACGAGTTAACCAAAATGATCCTGCTCAAAGAAAGTAGGCTTCATAGAGCATCTTAAAAGGGACGAGACAGGTAAGGTCCAGAAACCACACTCACTAAACAGGGAGTGATTAAAATCCAGGCTGCACAAGGTGCCAGAATTGCAGGAGCACTGAGGGTGAAAGATTTGCAAAGCTGGAGGATCGCAGAGATGGGGGCGAGACAACGCCAGAGGGTGAGTTGAAAGAAAATTTGAGGATTTTAAAGTTGAGCATCGTCAGACCAGAAGCCATTGTACGTTAGCAAGCACAGGGCTGATAAGTGAACTTGGTGCATATTAGGATATAAGTAGCAGAGTTTTGGATACTGGTTCACACTGAGTGGAAAATGGGGGCCAGAAAAGTATTAGAATAGACATGCCTAATGGTAAGCCATGGCTGAGTGCTGTAGGAGCAGTTGAGCTGCAGCAGGTTAGACTGAATGATTTTAAAGTGGTAGAAGTAGGTGGTGTTGGTGATGGGACAGATATGTAATTCAAGCTCTATTTGAGGACAAGTACCAACACCAATGCTCTTGTCTTAGTTTTAAATTGTTGCCAAGGGAAGGAATGAAAATGGTTAGGTCTGAAGACATGGGCTTCAGTCTGTCCAGTATTTCATTGGAGAAAATTCCTGTTAATCCGATATTGGTCAAAAGGGTGACAAATCAGTGACAGTGGACAGATCGTGGAAGGTGAGATCTCCAGCATGTATGTGTAACCTGATGTTGTGCTTTTCATTAATGCCACTGAGGGGCAGTGTTTAGTTATAAAATCAGAAAGCTGAAAACATTCGGAATAAATGGGTCATTCTCAGGCTGGCAGGCTGCAACTAATGAGGTACTACAAAGATCAATGCTTGTGACCCCAAACATTTACATTTTATATTGATGATTTGGATTTTTTTTATTGGGTGGGAGAGCACAAATGTGATATTTCCAATATAGAAACAGAAAAACATATGACTGTCGTCAGAATTTCATGACTTCTGAAGAATAGTAATATTGGACTTGAAACGTTAACTCTGTTTCTCTCTCCACAGATGCTGCCACACCTGCTGAGTTTCTTCAGCACTTTGTTTTTATTTCAGATTTTCAGCATCTGCAGTATTTGGCTTTTGCATAATATTTTCAAGTTTGCTGATATCACAAAACTAGGCAAGAATTGAAGTGGTAAGATAGAAAGAGACTACTAGGGGATTTAGACAGACTGTGTGAATGGGCAAGAATGTGACAGATGATAGTAAGGAAAAATGTGCAGTTATCCACTTTGGTAGGAGAAACAGGAATGCAAAGTGTTTTTTTTTATGAAAAAGGTAAGAGTTCTATGTGCATAAAAACCTTGGTGTCTTGTTTCTCAAATCAATGGAAGTTAACATATGGGTGTAGCAAATGATTAGGAAAACAAACGATTTTAAGGCATTTATTGCAAGAGGATTTGAATACAGCACAGAGATGTCTGACTGCACTTGTATAGAACCTTAGTTAGATTGCAGCTAAAATATAATATACAGCTTGTTTCCACATCTAAGGAAGAATAAATTTGCATTAAGGTAGCGCATCAGATAGTCACAAGATTAATCATCGATTCACAGAGGAATACAGCACGGAAACGGACCCTTTGGTCCAACTCGTCCATGCCGACCAGATATCCCAACCCAATCTTGTCCCACCTGCTAGCAACCAGTCCAACTCTCTCCAAACCCTTCCTATTCATATACCCATTCAGATGCCTTTTAAATGTTGCAAATGTACCAGCCTCCACCCCTTCCTCTGGCAGTTCATTCCATACTTGTACCACCATCTGAGTGAAAAAGTTGCCCCTTAGGACTCTTTTAAATCTTTCCCCTCTCATCTGAAATCTATGCCCTCTAGTTCTGGACTTCCCACACCCTAGGGAAGACACTTTGTCTATTTATGCTATCCATGCCCCTCATGATTTTATAAACCTCGATAAGGTCACCCCTCAGCCTCCAGGGAAAACAGTCCTATCCTATTCAACCTCTCACTATAGTCAATTCCTCCAACCCTGGCAACATCCTTGTAAATATTTTTCTGAACCCTTTCAAGTTTCACAACATCCTTCCAATAGGAAGGAGACCAGAAATGCACTCAGTATTCCAAAAGTGGCTTACCAATGTCCTGTATAGCCGCAACATGACCTCCCTGCTCCTCTACTCAATACTCTGACAATAAAAGAAAGCTAACCAAACGCTGCCTTCACTATCCTATTCAAAGTTTGTGAGAAGATTTGTAGCTTGGGTGCTCGTTGTTGTGGTTCTGTTCGCCGAGCTGGGACTTTGTGTTGCAGACGTTTCGTCCCCTGTCTAGGTGACATCCTCAGTGCTTGGGAGCCTCCTGTGAAGTGCTTCTGCGATGTTTCCTCCGACATTTATCTAACTCCAGCTCTACTTTCAAGGAGCTTTGAACCTGCACTCCAAGGTTTCTTTGTTCAGCAACACTCCCTAGGACCTTACCATTAAGTGTATAAGTCCTGCTAAGATTTGCTTTCCCAAAATGCAGCACCTCGCATTTATCTAAATTAAACTCCATCTGCGACTCCTCAGCCCAATGGCTCATCTGATCAAGATCCTGTTGTAATCCAAGGTAACCCTCTTCGCTGTCCACTACATCTCCAATTTTGGTGTCATCTGCAAACTTACTAACTGTACCTCTCATGCTCACATCCAAATCATCTATACAAATGATAAAAACTAGTGGACCCAGCAACAATCCTTGTGGCACACCATTGGTCACAGGCCTCCAGTCTGTAAAGCAATCCTCCACCACCACCGTCTGTCTTCTACCTTTGAGCCAGTTCTGTATCCAAATGGCTAAATCTCACTGTATTCCATGAGATCAAACCTTGCTAACCAGCCTCCCATGGGGAACCTTGTCGAACGCCTTACTGAAGTCCATATAGATCACATCTACTGCTCTGCCCTCATTAATCCTCTTTGTTACTCCTTCAAAACCTGAAATAGCAGATATTGTCACACGAGGAGAGATTGAGCATATTGGGCATGTGTTGTTCGGACTGCAGAAGAACGAGAGGTGGTCTCATTAAAGTTTATAAAATTCTTACATTTGGGATTGTGCCAAGAAGGAATTTCTTCATCCAGAGGGTGGTGAATCTTTGAAATTATTTGCACAAAGGGAGGCTCAGACATTGAGCCTATTCAAGACAGAGATCAATAAATGTTTAGATAGTGCAGGAAAATGGCGCAGATGTGGAAGATTAGCCATGATCTCTTGAAAGACAGAACAGGCTCCTGGGGCAAATGGCATATTTCTGCTCCTATTTCTTATGTTGCTGAGGAGATGGATCATTACAGAATGCATTTTTCATATGTGTCCCCTGATAGTATGCAAGCAAGCAAGTGACATCTCTCCATCAGTGACTTGGTGTAATTTGATTGTTGGTTCATGACACAGAAACCTCTCTATGGTTCCTGATGAGAGCTGGGGAATGGTTTTCCAAACTCTGGCAATTGATGGAGTACGATAATGATTTGAGACAACATTTCCTGCCACGTGCACCCATTGGTGCAATGCTATGCTGGAGGCAGTGCCACCCATGCTTGAGATGCTCTGACAGTGGTCAATGGTGCTTCTGGGCACTACTACCTTGACCTACCTCATATTGACAGATAGAATATGCACTAATAGCCTCCCAGTTGACCAGACTAGGAGATTAAACCGCTGCGGAGGCCAGTTTTGTCACATATTCTCCAAACTGTTTCTCATGGCTGATCTGGTTATGGTCTCAAACCCATTTTCCTGTCTGCCCCAGTAAGCCTTGACCTACCTCCCCTCCTTGTCAATCCAAACTCTGCCTTGAATAAATTAATTCACCTGGCCTCTACTGCATTCTGGGGAAGCCAGTCTCTCATACCTCTGACAGAAAAAAAAATTCTTCTTGTGTCTGTCTTTAAAGAGGAGACCTCTTATTCTTAAACTCAGGGCATTAGTTTTAGTCTCTAAGCAAGAGTCCATGGTCATATGATCAGCAATTTGCAGGACATGCTGCATAGTGAATGGGGAAATAATTCTAGAGGCCAGTATCCTATCACAAAGTCACTCTTTATTTGCAAATGGAAAGTCCTTGGCACTGGTCCTCAGAGCCAGCTCTCAGTAAACACACCCAGACATTTTGAGTGGGCATGCACAATGATTAAGAAAATTGAGGCCATGAAAAGACCTGTGTAGTCGACATGTAGCTGAGTCCAGAGTTTACCCGGCCCTTCCCACAAATGTGGGGGAGCTACTGGCAATAATTATTGACCTTGTTGACAGTCTGAGCACTGTCTCACCAATGCAGTTTTGTCTGCGTCCAGTCCTGGCCACCGGACATATCTTCTCGCCAACACCTTCATTTGGGAAACTGGTGGTGTATCTGCCATGGGAGGTGGCTTCATGTATCTGCCTTCACTACTTAGCCTCCTGGACAGTGTTCCAAATTGTAATTATGTGCATCTAGTGTTAGAGTCCACCGCTGAAGTCGGCCTGACGCAATGGGTGGCAGTGCCTTGTCCCTTTCAGTTAAAAATCACATAACACCAGGTTATAGTCCAACAGGTTTAATTGGAAGCACAAAGCGACGCTCCTTCATCAGGTGGTTGTGGAGCAGAATCAAGGCTAGTGTATTTCCAATTAAACCTGTTGGACTATAACCTGGTGTTGTGTGATTTTTAACTTTGTACACCCCAGTCCAACACCGGCATCTCCAAATCAGGTTTGTTTGGAATCACTAGCTTTTGAAGCACTGCTTCTTCAAGTGGTTGTGGAGCAGAATCATATGACACAGACTTTATAGCAACAGGATTGCAGTGTCATGGAATGTAATATTAAACGAATTTAGCTGAAGTCTTTCATCTTTTAGAATGACCGTGTTAGGTTCAGTTCCTTCATTTGTAAATCCCAGAACTTTTTTTAAAAGTTACATTATCAAGGTAGCTTTAACAATCGGTGTCATCTCAGCTCAAATAAAGCATTGAACGTGTGAAGTTAAAGTCTGTCTGTGTCCTAATGTTAGGTCAGATAGATTCTCTTTCTAAACTGGGAGTTACAGAATCTTAAGTGGATTTATGCAGTTTTTGAGCAAAACAAAATTTAACTCTGCAAGTACAAATTCACCCCACAAATTATATGTGCATGTGTGCAGGGGAGACTGAGTGAGTGTGTGCATGTGGGGGTGTGAGTGTCTGTGAGTGTGAGTGTGTGTGAGCGTATTGGGGTATAGGTGAGAGGGGGCGTGAGTGGGGGTGTTGACGTGTGTGAGCATGTGAGAGAGGGTTTATGTGAGTGTGTGGGTCTGAAGGTGTGTGTGTGTGAATGTATAGTTAGTGGGGTCACCAGTAGTGTGACATGAACCCAAGGTCCCGGTTCAGTCCATCCCTATGGGTACCAAACTTGGCTATCAGCCTCTGCTAGGCCACTTTGCATTGTTGTCTGTCCTGAAGTCCACCTTGGAGGATGGTCACCCGAAAGTCCGAGGTTGAATGTCCTGGACAGCCAATTTGCATCCGGCTGTCATTGTGTTGGCGAAACTTCCTGACCCCCAAACCTTGCTTCCCCATCTGGGCATATTTACGCTCTGCGTTAACCAAAGTCCTGGGTGCTTACACTATTGGGTGTTCCTCTCCATTGGCAACCTATGAGCTAATGCTATCCTGGTGTCATATGGACAGGCATCATTTGTCAATACCAGATCTTGCTTAAGATGATAGTGTGCCAACACCTTACTGGATGATAGCTGTTACTTTACTTTGCTGAAGGATATGATTTGGCTCTGTAACCATTTCCAAGGCTGATCGTTTTTTAGGAGTTGATGCAAAAGTACCAGGATGGAGGCCAGGTTATGGATGAACCTTTAGTTGTTCACCAGCCCAAGAAAAGACCTAAGCTCCAGTACAGACAAGGGAGTTGGGGCACCTTTGATCGTCCTCACTTTATCGTGCAATTGCTTCTTGGTCAACATGCAAGCTGGCCTTGGTTTCTTTGCTAGTCCCTCGCTCTTCCTGAAAAACCTCCAGGTATAAAAGTAGGACTTCACTCAGGCAGCCATTTTCTAATGGAAAAATGTTGAGCCGATCTAAGTGAATCTTTCTCAACTAATTTCACCCCATCAGGCTTAGGCCTGAGCCTTTTACTACATTCAGTGGGAACTGAACCAGCTGCTTCTCATACGAGAGCAGAACCAAAGCCGTACCTTTTAATCTGTAAAGTTTCCCCGGTATAGGGTCTCAGTTCATCCAAAGTCTTGTGCAAACTTAGGAGTTGGAGTTCAAAGCAAATTTTGTGAAAGACTGACTTTGTGATCACTGAAATAGCCATTCCATTCTTGACCTCCAATAGAACTGGGTGACCATTTAATCAGATATTTATTCTGATTGGTTCTGATTTGAATGTTGCTCAGCAATTTAACTGTTCCAAACCAGATGGAGGTGGACTTTGCAGGGTGTGCACTTTTCTGTGGGATACCAACCTATGAGTTCTTACTCTGTTGTTGTGGTTCAGTTCGCCGAGCTGGGAATTTGTGTTGCAAACGTTTCGTCCCCAGTCTAGGTGACATCCTCAGTGCTTGGGAGCCTCCTGTGAAGTGCTTTTGTGATCTTTCCTCTGGCATTTGTAGTGGTTTGAATCTGCCGCTTCCAGTTGTCAGTTCCAGCTGTCCGCTGCAGTGGTCGGTATATTGGGTCCAGGTCGATGTGCTTATTGATTGAATCTGTGGATGAGTACAATGCCTCTAGGAATTCCCTGGCTGTTCTCTGTTTGGCTTGCCCTATAATAGTAGTGTTGTCCCAGTCGAATTCATGTTGCTTGTCATGTGCTTGTGTGGCTACTAAGGATAGCTGGTCGTGTCGTTTCGTGGCTAGTTGGTGTTCATGGATGTGGATCATTAGCTGTCTTCCTGTTTGTCCTATGTAGTGTTTTGTGCAGTCCTTGCATGGGATTTTGTACACTACATTGGTTTTGCTCATGCTGGGTATCGGGTCCTTCGTTCTGGTGAGTTGTCTAAGAGTGGCTGTTTTTCCTCTTGTGCTGTCCTGAGTCTGCATACCAGCAGCAACTACAATGGCTTGCCAGCCTAGATCCTGAAGAAAATTTGGTGAGGCTTGTCTTTGTTTTAGGGTTTTGCTGTGGACTGACTTAGAGTCCCACTGATCAGGCTATATCCTAAGTGTAGCTATGCAATTGTCTTCAGTCAAGTGGTGTTCCTCAAGCTGAATTGGACTGGTGAAGGTGTCCACTTCCTTCAGAATACTCTGCAACTCAAATGCTCCACTTGCTGCATTTTCCAATGATAAAGCCAGTTGTCATGCCTGTTTGAAGTCTAGTTGGGCTTCAGCTAGTAAGCACTTTTGCGTGGTTCCATAATTAATCCCACATACCAAATGTTCTCTCAGCATCTCAGTAATGGTTAAACCAAAGTCACGTGCGTCCGTCAGTCGTCTTAATCTGGTTAAAAATGTTTGTGAAGGTTTGTAGCTCAGGTTGAGGTTTAGGGTGTAGGTTTGCTCACTGAGCTGTAGGTTTGATATCCAGACGTTTCATTACCTGGCTAGGTAACATTATCAGTGGCGACCTCCAAGTGAAGCGAAGCTGTTATCTCCTGCTTTCTATTTATATCTTTCTCCTGGATGGGGTTCCTGGGGTTTGTGGTGATGTCATTTCCTGTTTGTTTTCTGAGGGGTTGATAGATGGCATCTACATCTATGTGTTTGTTTATGGCGTTGTGGTTGGAGTGTCAGGCCTCTAGGAATTCTCTGGCATGTCTTTGTTTAGCCTGTCCCAGGATAGATGTGTTGTCACAGAAATGGTGGGTTTTTTCCTTCCATGTGTTGGGCTACAAGGGAGAGAGGGTCGTGTCTTTTTGTGGCTAGCTGGTGTTCGTGTATCCTGGTGGCTAACTTTCTTCCTGTTTATCCTACGTAGTGTTTGCGGCAGTCCTTGCATGGAATTTTGTAGATGATGTTGGTTTTGTCCATGGGTTGTACTGGGTCTTTTAAGTTTGTTAGTTTTTGTTTCAGAGTGTTGGTGGGTTTGTGTGCTACTAGGATTCCGAGGGGTCTCAGTAGTCTGGCTGTCATTTCTGAAACTTCATTGATGTATGGTAAGGTGGTTAGGGTTTCTGGCTGTGTTAGGTCTGCTTGTTGTGGTTTGTTCTTGAGGAATCTGCGGACTGCGGACCTAGCCACGGACCTGGAGCCTCAGCCCAGCCTGTGAGCCCAGGCTGGGGTGTCAGCCCAGCACCTGCTCCTCACTCATCGAGAGACTCCGGGCTAGGATGGAGCCGTGTCTGAGTTATCCTGCCGGAGACCACCTCCTTCACTGTCACTCTCTAGGCTTTAAAGAAAAAGAAGGAGAAAACAAAGAAAAAGGGCAAAAGTGAAAAGAACAAAATTGAGAAAGAAAGTAGAGTAGAGCGGATGAGCCCCAGGCTCAGTCCTGCTACTCTGCTGCCATTTTGACTTGGTAAAGAGAGAGTATGCGAAACATAGCTGTTCTTGCACAGGTTCTGTTTCCTGGTACAAGCAGCTAGCTCTGCTGCTGGTGACAGAATCTTTCTTTTCATTTTGCTGGAGAAACACCTTCCAGCAACAAGGAGGACTTCATGTAAATGCTATCATGGGTTGGAAATTGGCCTTCAGCTGAGCAAAGTGGATGATGAGAAATCAGCTTCATCTTGCAGCCTTGGCCTGATTTTCCTTTTATATTTGAATGTGAGCATCAGCCAATTTGCATATGGGAAACCTTTTATTAACTGGCACTCCTGGGACCGGGAGTGTGCTGTTTGATCAAATATTCTGGATAATCAAGTATAGCCACAGTAAACCCTGACCAAGTGAAGCTTCAAGACAGTCCTGAAATAATCTATGTAAACACATCAGCACACTTCCTAAAGTCAATGTAAAAATGCACACTAACTAATAGAAATGTAACACAGAGGATATACACATCACTGGGTATACTTTATTTACAGCATAAATACTGAGACATCATGGTATTTGAGGTTTCATAATTTTTTGCCGATTTATCAAGCGCGCCAGTTAAAACAAAGTTTGCTCTACTTCCCAAGGTGGCCTTTACGCTCCCATTAATCCTGATATTTCTATCATTAGCAGAGATCTCCCTGCATTAGCTACCTTTATGCATCTAGAGCTTATGCTATTATGTACACAATTGATTGGGACAATCTATACTTTATTTACTGATAGTAAAACACTTTGAAACATCCTGCAGATGTGAAAAGGACAAGATAAATGCAAATCTGTCCTTCGACTGACTTACAGTGATGACATCTATAAATGAGATGTCAACACAATGAAGCTACAAAGCAGGATGATATGTCAACCAGCATAAGATAGGCAGAGCCAAGTGATCCCACACCTAACGGATCTGATCTAGGCTCTGAAGTCCTGCCACGTCCAATCGAGAACAATGGTGGACAATTCAACAACTCACTGGAGGAGAAGGCTCCACAAATATCCCCACCCTCAATGATGGAAAAACAGCCTCTATTACAGCCTTTAGCCAGTGCCTATATTTTCTTTTTCTATAGTATAGCAACCAGAATGGTACATGGTATTCTGCATGTCATCAAACTGACTTCCAAAATGAGGTTGAGGTAACTCATTTTTTTCAATATTATCCCAAAAAGCTTGTGTACTGAATTTGTTTTAATTACAGCCATAATAGCCCACGTCATTACTTCGAGTGATTTGTGTATTCTCAGTCTGTTTTCGCCTCCACCTCATTTAGAAATCTTTTTTCCACATTGTATAGAACCTCCTTAGTTTTATTACCTCATATTTATCCAATCTGAAATGAATTTGCTATTTATGTGCAAGTATTTTGTAATTTGTTGCAGTTTCCTCAGTGTTGACTATCCCTCCTGAAACTATCATTTAGGAGTTTCAAAATTGTATTTCCATTCCAAAGTCAAAATCATCGAGAGAAATTGTCAACAACAGTGGTCCCAACGCTGATCCTTGTGGATTCCCATCTTTTGTCACTCTAAAATACCTGCCTTTCATTCTAATTTTTTTCTCTGCAACCAACTAATGATCAATCCATTCTTCCAATTGTTCCCTGACTCCACATACTTTGATCTTATTCATTACGAGAATATATGGGACCTTAGTAAAGATTCTTATTGGAAATCTAGGTAGATGACATCTGCTAAATTGCCATTGTTTGTTCCCTCTGCAAATAATTCAATAAGGTTGGTCAAACAAGACTTATACTTTTGAAAACCGTGTTGACCATTAATTATTCTATGTGTTTTTGTATTAGTTATCTACCCGTTCTGGCATTCTATCTTTTCCTATAGACTTATTAGGTACATGTAATAATACGAGTAAAAAATGAGGTCTGCAGATGCTGGAGATCACAGCTGCAAATGTGTTGCTGGTCAAAGCACAGCAGGCCAGGCAGCATCTCAGGAATAGAGAATTCGACGTTTCCGAGCATAAGCCCTTCATCAGGAATAAGAGAGAGAGAGCCAAGCAGGCTAAGATAAAGTCGGTTCCCTCAACTCAGCACCGCCCTCCTAACCTGCAATCCTCTTCCTGACCTCTCCGCCCCCACCCCACTCCGGCCTATCACCCTCACCTTGACCTCCTTCCACCTATCCCACTTCCATCGCCCCTCCCCCTAGTCCCTCCTCCCTACCTTTTATCTTAGCCTGCTTGGCTCTCTCTCTCTTATTCCTGATGAAGGGCTTATGCTCGAAACGTCGAATTCTCTATTCCTGAGATGCTGCCTGGCCTGCTGTGCTTTGACCAGCAACACATGTAATAATACCTCTGATACAACTTGCCCAAATTATTTTAAAATGAGCAGATGTAATCTGTCTGAATGAGTAGTCATATCCTACTTAAGTTTTCTTTATTATTTCTCTTTTTATTTTTATTTTATACGTACTTATGTGATTTTTAATATTCTCTAATACTATGTCCAACTGATTTGTCTCCTGGTAAATTCTTAAATGAAATAATGATTTAATATTTTCTGCCACTTTGCTATCAATTTCTGCAACGTTACCCTGGCTGTCATTTCATGATCCTCTCCCCAATGCATCCTTTTGTTTTTACTGATACACCTATAGCTATTTTATTGTTTTGTTTTACATTCCTTCCAAGTCCTCTTTGTATTTCAAAAAAAAATTTCTAACTCTGCTTCCTAATCTCTTGGTATTCTTCAATGTTGTACCATCCCCTGAAGCATATGTATCAATGTATCCTTTTCTTTGCTCTCAGTTTTTCTCTTGTATCTTTATTCATAACATGGTTTCTCATTATTACTTAATTTCTTCCTATTGCTGTTCTATATCCATGGCTGACGATGCTGTTGTCCATTTTGTTTTCCCTCTGAAAAGAAACTTTTCTCCAAAGTAACACCCTTTTTTGTAATTCTGATATTCATATTAATTATTGCATCGATAGCATTATTTAATGCCACTATTGTCTAGATCTTCCCCTGCTTCTATTCTTTTCGCTGCTCTGATTCGTTTGCATTCATTTGATCCTACAATGAATCCTCCCCTGTTGTGATTAGATTAGATTCCCTACAGTGTGGAAACAGGCCCTTCAGCCCAACAAGTCCACCCCGACTCTCCGAAGAGCAATATACCCAGACCCATTCCCCTACATTTACCCCTGCACCTAACATGGGCAATTTAGCATGGCCAATTCACCTAACCTGCACACCTTTGGACTGTGGGAGGAAACCGGAGCACCCGGAGGAAATCCACGCAGGCACCAGGAGGATGTGCAAACTCCACACAGACAGTTGCCTGAGGCAGGAATTGAACCCGGGTCTCTGCTGCTGTGAGGCAGCAGTGATTCTTTCCTACTGGATTAGAAAGAAGTCCTCTACCCATTTTAGGAACTCTTCCTTTGTCCCCTTTATCAGTCACCTCTGGCCAAATAATTCCAACGATATTGAAAACTGTCCATAAGAAGTGTCTATTTGTTGTCAGCCTTCCTGATTTTAGTCAAGTCTTAGTGCTCTGTAAAGTAATGTGATTGACCATTAATTATCATTTTCTCTCAATCCATTACTGTTTTAGTGTGCTTTTCTTTCAACTTCATGATATCTCTAATACATGCAGCTGCTCCAACTTCAGCTTTCCACTCTCTAATTTTATTAAATTTGTTAAACTTTGCCATGTTCAATTGCCAGTCTTGCTCTTAGAGTGGCTCTGTCTTAATAAACCCTACCCTAGCTATGATTTATTATTCCCCCATTGCCGCTTTATTGAGTGTACTGTGTGCATTGCTGTGTGAATGGATTAAGTCATTTTTAACAAGGGGAGATGATGGCCTGGTGGTTTATCACTGCGTTGGTAATTCAGAGACCCAGGTTCCAATCACACGATGGCAGATGGTGGAATTTGATTTCAATAAAAATAAGCCCAGAGAGTCTAATGATGACCAGGAATCTATTGTTGATCATTGGAAAAACCCACCTGCTTCACTAATGTCCTTTCGGGAAGGAAACGGTCATCCTGACCTGGTCTGGATTACATGTGACTCCAAACCCACATAATGTAGTTTACTGCCTTAACGGCCCTCTGAGGTGGGTGATAAATACTGGTCTAGCCAGCGACGCCTTCATTCCATGAATGAATTTTAAAAAAAGAAGCTCTTACTTTATTTTAGCTATCTTTTTACCTGTTTGTTCTTCAATTCCATTTATTCCATGGCTGTTTATGGCCCACCTTAGTCCAAAGATCTCCTTTCTTGTTTTCTTTCTATTTGAAATGGTTTCATTTCTTCCCCATTTTCCCTCCCCTGCCACATTACTTGTTCAAAACATTTCCATTTACTAGCACTGCTCTGTAACAGGTTAAGGTGGAGCCCATAACATTGGTAACATTAATTTCTGTCACAAAAGGTCATCCAGAATTCTGCTGCTTATCTCCTAACCCAAGTCCTGTTGCCTAATGTCTCAGCGCTCACTAATCTGCATTGGTTTCCAGTTAAGCATTGTCTCAATGTTAAAGTATCTGGCCAAATTTTTAAATTCATCATTGCCCATGGTCCCTCCCTTTATCTGTAATCAATCCCTACAGCTATCCTACCTGTGCTCCTCCAACAATGGTTCTTAGACATTCCCCAGTTTAATCGCTCCAGCGTTAGAGACCATGCCTAGAGCTGGAATCCCATTTCTAAACCACTTCCCTTTCCTTCTTTAAGATGTACCTTAAAACCTACTTAAACAAGCTGTTGGGCATCAACCTTAATATCTGTAGTGTGATTTGATGTCAGATTTTGTTTGATATCTGTTCTGTGAAGGACCTTGCAAATTTGATGATGTTAACAGTGTCATACAAATGCAAAAGTTGTTGTTGTTGTTGTTATTGTACTGGTGCCAGTGACCTCCCTCAGACAAGCCTTTATCCAGGTCATCACAGCCTGCTCTGTCCATTTCTAGGCCAGTTTGCAGATGGGTTTGGATGGCATTCCAGACTTGGTACCATCATATTTTATTTAGTCCCAGAACCCTTGTCCTCCTCCATGTTCCTCTGCATATTGTGTGCTCCAACCTGTTTGTAACAACTAGATTTGCCATCTTTTTTACCAAATTCTTGCCTGGCCACCTCATAACATACAGTATCTTGACATGGTTCAGCAATGCACCCTTCATGATTCTTGGTTGTGCAAGATGCTATCTCTTCCCCTCATTATAAAATTCTCTATCACTACACTTTTGTATTCTGCTGTTCCCCTTTTGACCAGAAGACATTGTCTCAGAAGAAGAGAGAAGCCATTTAGGGCTAAGATAAGGAGGATTTTCTTCACAGGAGCTGTAACCATTGCAATTCTCTACCTCAAAGAGATGTGGAAGTACACACATTTAGTGTGTTTAAGATGGAGATTGATAGATTTTTAGATGCTATCAAAAGGGTGTAGGGATAGGACAGGAAAAGCCATTGAAATAGATGATCAGCCATGACCTAGAATGATGGAGCAAGGTTGAAGGGCTGAGTGGCCTACTCCAGTTCCTATGTTCCTCGCACTTGCTTGTCTTGTCTTCAAGTGTATCTGTTGCACAGTTTTGGACAGTTCTTCAAACTTTCCTAGCTCCCCCTCTACTTGTTGGAGTGGAGTCAAACTCTCCCCTTCCTAATCTGGTACTTTGCTCTGGGTTGTAACTGTCTTCTGGATAATATTCCTTTGCTTTATATTTTGGAGTGTCTGTGTATACACTTATGGCATAAAGGGTGGATTGATGTCACTGAGCCAGAGACATCTTTTTGAGTGACATGACAGAATGGGGTGCATGGGGAAGGAGTATTGGAATGTGGTTGCTTCTACTTAAATAAAGATTGAGTTCTCCCAAGTTCTCTGCAAGCTACACTATGTATTCTTGGAGACCCTGGAAAGTAACGGTATCCCTATCCGAACTGAATGAGGGTATCTGTTAACAAAGGCCGAAGGCCTCCAAATGGGCTATCATGATATTGGACCTTACCCTTGTCCACAGTTAATCAGTTTGTACTCATGAAGAGAGCCACAGCTGGTTTATTTGGAACTAATTTCTTCTCAGCAATACACTGAATGATGCAATTGTAACCATGTGCTGGTGAAGTGAGGAACAGAGAGAGAGCAGAGCTGAACATGTGGCTTCAGGGATGATGCAGGAGGGAGGGTTTTGGATTCTTGGATAACTGGAGCTCTTTCGGGGAAAGGTGGGACCTCTACAAACACGATGGTCTTCACCTGAACCAGAGGGGTACCAATATCCTGGGGGGACAATTTGCTAATGCTCTTCAAGGGGGGGTTTAAACTAATACAGCAGGGGGATGGCAACCTGAATTGTAGTTCAGGTTGAGGGTAGTGAGGTCAGGGATAGGTTTACAACGTCACGAGAGAGTACTGGCAATCAGATGTTGGTTTGAAATTTGTGAACGTCAATGCCAGGAGCATCCGGAATAAGATGGGTGAAACTGTAGATTGGGTTGGTATCTGGGATTTTGATGTTGCGGACATTTCAGAGATATGACTAGAGGAGGGACGGGAATGGTTGTTGCAGATTCCAGGATTTAGATGTTTCAGTAAGAACAAAAGATGATAAAAGAGGGGTGGGGGTGGCATTGTTAAGCCAGGGTAATATTACAGCAACTGAGACAACGTTTGAGGGTTCATCCACTGAGGTTAGAAACAGAAAAGGGGAAGTCACCCTGTTGGGAGTTTTCTATAGGCCTCTGAATTGTTCCAGGGATGTAGAGGAAAGGATAGCAAAGATGATTCTCAATAGGAGCAAGAGTAACAGGGTAGTTTTTATGGGGGACTTTAACTTCCCCAATATTGACTGGGAATATTATAGTTCAACAAGTTTAGATGGGTCAGTTTTTTTTTAATGTGTGCAGGAGGGTTTTCTGACACAGTATGGTGACAGACCAACAAGGGGAGATGCCATTTTGGATTTGGTTCTGGGAATGAACCTGGCCAGATGTTAGATTTGGAGGTGGCTGAGCAATTTGATGATAGTGACCATTATTCGGTTACATTTACAATAGCAATAGGCAGGGATAGGTATAAACTGCAGGGAAAGAGGTATAACTGGGGGGGAAGGCAATTATGATGCGATTAGGCAAGATGAAGGATGCATAGGATGGGGAATGAAACTGCAGAGGATGGACACACTTGAAATGTGGAGCTTATTCATGGAACAGCTACTGCAGATCCTTGACGTGTATATACCTATCAGATAGGGAGGTAGTTGTCGAGAGAGGGAGCCTTCCTAAAGAAGTCAAGATTAGAATGGTGCTAGAAAAGCACAGCAAGTCAGGCAGCATCGGGGAGCAGGAAAATCAACATTTCGGGCAGGAGCCCTTCATCAGAAATTGATGATTATTGCCTGAAACATCGATTTTCCTGCTCCTTAGATGCTGCCTGACCTGCTGTGCTTTTCCAGCACCACTCTAACCTTGACTCTGACCTCCAGCATCTGCAGTGCTCACTTTCGCCTTACTAAAGAAGTTGAGTTTCGGAGCCA
Organism: Hemiscyllium ocellatum; assembly: GCF_020745735.1. Lineage (NCBI taxonomy): Eukaryota > Metazoa > Chordata > Chondrichthyes > Orectolobiformes > Hemiscylliidae > Hemiscyllium > Hemiscyllium ocellatum. Next base: position 76,142,080 of record NC_083413.1, read on the forward strand.
CGAGATCATGCTTCAGCTGTACAAGACACTGGTAAGGCCGCATCTGGAGTATTGCATGCAGCTCTGGTCACCACATTATAGGAAGAATGTGGAAGCTTTGGAAAGGGTTCAGAGGAGATTTACTCGGATGTTACCTGGTATGAAAGGAAGGTCTTATGAGGAAAGGCTGAGGGAACTGAGGCCATTTTTGTTGGAGAGAAGAAGGTTGAGAGGTGACTTACTTGAGATATACAAGATAATCAGCGGGTTATTTAGGGTGGACAGTGAGAGCCTTTTTCCTCGAATGGTGAAGGCCAACACAAGAGGACATAGCTTTAAATTGAGGGGTGATAAATTTGAGGACAGATATTCGGGGGAATTTCTTCACTCGGAGAGTAATAGTGGCGTGGAACGGCTGCAACAGTAGTAGACTCACTGACATTAAGGACATTTAAATGGGCATTGGACATACATATGGATAATAATGGAACGGTGTAGGTTAGATGGGCATCAGATTATTTTCGCAGGTCGGTGCAACATCAAGGGCTGAAGGGCCTGTACTGCGCTGTTACATTCTATGTTCTATTCATGCTGATTCAAGCAACATGAAAGTACAAGTTAAACAGCCCAGCAACTATCCTTTATACCACAGGTTAAAAAGTGTTTTTTTAAAGGAGATGGTACTCTTAGGGAGACCTTTAATCTATAATACAAAGCAACTTTGCACATTCTATACAGAATGCTTTAGCAGATGATTTCACACAGGGTAGGGAGAGGGGGGTTAATTGGGTGGGAGATGTAAATTTGATTATATATGTGAGGATCAGTCTGTAAAGAAACAGATATCTTTGTGTAAGAAATACAGTTGGTACTAAGTCCTGATCCTGACTCCCAGAGATCCTTGAGTATGCAAAGTTATTTAAAACCGTAGAGCCAAGCTTTAGAGACCCTAGTGTGTATAGGATTATTGATGGAGTTTAACCAGCTCAAACCACACTCTTTGCTGGCTTCGAGCACTGGTAAACTTCCCACTGCTAGTTCACCATCCCCTTTATGTCCATTAGCCTGGATGGTTATTGGGAACTGAGTGGGATGGATTCCAAACAGCAGTAACAGACCACTCACCCAAGTCTGATTAACATTCGGTCCTTTGCAATGCCCTGTGTACAGGAGACATGCCTGGTCCATCTCTCCTGTTACAGAACCTGCCACATATGGTTGATGTAGTTCCAATTTTGCACTGCTGATGTTGTCCAGGAGCCAATTGAAATGCAAATAGAGCTTAATATCTCCCATGTGTTCCAGGCAAGAGTGGTCTTTTGTTCGCCATGGGAAGGGCAAAGAGAGCGATGCACATTCCCACGCCCCCATGTCGCGAGGGTTGGAAATGGAAAGAGATCATGTTTGAAGGACTAGTGGTTTTTTTGCATTCTAAACTCCCTGAGGGCCAAAGTAACAAGGATGGTCCCCTTTTTGAACTCTAGCCCTTGCTACATTGGCTAATTATAGCAATTGGCAATAGGGCCATTTAAACAAAGGTGCTATCTTCACTCTCCTGGGACCATAACTCCTTTTGAGTCAGCAACCTCTAAGGAGGGGAGACAACCATCATGGGGAATTTAATTAAACCCAGTGAAGTTTCAAATGCTTGCTGACTGGTTTCCCTGAGGATACAGCTGATGACGGTGCCTTCTCCCCAGGAATTGCCAGGGACTCCAGTCTTTCGGACCATTTCCACCTTTAGAAGACAGGGGAACAGTGCTCGGCAAATGGAATGACATTTCCAAATAGTTCAGCCAAATGATATGGGATTAACCAGGTGCAGTATTCCACTAACCCTGGGACACTGATCGTTGGACTAAGACCAAAAACAGCATTTGCTTTCCAGCAAAAACAGCCCTTGAAGAAATAAAGTGCTGACAAGTTGAGTTAGTGTTTTTAAAGCATCCCTTTATATCCATGTGTCTCGTTTATCAGTGTGAAATGTAAAGCATTTTATTTAAAATTTGTTGGTTTCCTGACAGAACATCCCAACATAATTTGCACTTTCAGAATGGTGCAGTTGTGCAATAGTTTAAAATACCAACAGGTAGCGGCATGAATGTACAATGCAGGTATGATCTGTTCTTAACTATTGTGCCAGGGCAGTGCAAGAATTTAGAGACTGTGGGCCTTGAGCCATCCTTTTGAACCTGCAGGTGGCTGATGCAGAGCAGTATTGGTGTGAGAATTGGAGCAGGTTATGCTATGCCTGTGTGTAGTCAGTGCATGATTTGGAGGAACCTGAGAATGGAACAGGTCAGAATATTTTTGCCGTGGGCACTGTCTCTGAATTTTTTTTATTTTGGAGGGCAGGGCTAACGAGTTGATAATTCAGGACACCTCAACCCCATGTTAATCCCATTCAATCCCATGTTAATGTCTGGTATTCTCAGTTTTATTAAAATATGATGGCAAATTTTGTAATGATGTCAAATGAAAACATGAAAGGTCCTTTGAGCTAAATAACCATATACAGGGCCCCTTTAGACTTTTGTACTGTACCTTTTCCTGTGTCAATGCATCTGACTGAATCAGAATTGTTTATATTTGTTATTGCATGTTTTAGAAGGAGAAAGTGAGGTCTGCAGATGCTGGAGATCAGAGCTGAAAATATGTTGCTGGAAAAGCGCAGCAGGTCAGGCAGTATCCAAGGAGCAGGAGATTCGACGTTTTGGGCATAAGCCCTTCTTCAGGAATCCTGAAGAAGGGCTTATGCCCGAAACATCGAATCTCCTGCTCCTTGGATGCTGCCTGACCTGCTGTGCTTTTCCAGCAACACATTTTCAGCTATTGCATGTTTTAGACAAGTTTGTTTTCCCTGCTTTGGTTACAGTCCAGTCCATGTTACTCATCACATCTAAGCTTCTGTTTAACTCAAAACAACTATTCACAACTGTATTCCTCTGTCTCCAGTCTAGTATTATCTGAGTATCTCCAATACTGTCCCTTCAATAAATTACTGACTGTGAAACTGTGGTTTGTGTTCAGTGTCCAAGACTCATTGCTTTGTTATGACTGTGACTATGTGCTGTCAATTGAGCCCCACTACTCCATTGGACGCACTTCAGTACAAATATATTTATTAAAATACCAATGTGGTCAAATCCATTCTTTTGTATTACTATCTGGAATAAAAGAAATATCCACCAGGCTTCTTTGAATCAACTCAAAATAATCCATTTATTAATACAGCAAGTGGCAACTGTATCTAAGTTCCGATCTAGAATTAGAACTAAATTCCCTTTGTCTTCCACACAGAGAAATGCACATAGCAAAAAATGTCAAGTCATTACAGAGGTGATGGATATTTTAAATAAAGCCAATGGGAAAAAGACTGAGGGTCTGGAGACAAGGGATACAATGTAAGTATTCACTTTCCTGTAAGTGAAACCAAATTGCTGAAAGCCATAGATTGATGATAGGTGTCCAGTTCTGAGTCCAACCAACTTGAACTTGAGTCTCTGAAAATCAGTCACAGCCCACGTCAGATTTTACCAACTGGACAGAAAGATTGGCATTTTGAAACCTCTGTCAGGCTCCTGCAAAATTATACTGTGGGGGAGAGACACATAGATTCCTGAAGAAGGGCTTATGCCTGAAACATCGATTCTTCTGCTCCTTGGATGCTGCCTGACCTGCTGTGCTCTTCCAGCAACACATTTTTCAACATAGATTCAGGGCATCTTCTTAATTCTTATGTCTGGGTGTGTCGGACACAACTCTAAGGTTAGAGACTGTTGCTAGACAACTATTAGCATAAAGACCCCTAGCCATCTTAAAGCCAAGCTTTTCCTTTAGGTAAGGCAGTAAAATCCATCTTTTATCATCCTGAAAGCTTCACTTAGCTGTTTCTCTAAAGTATCTTGATCTCCGGTTTAAAAAAGAGGTACACCGCAGCACACTTTGGACTGTTGATTTCATTTCCAATAAATCACAGAGTAAAATCTCAATCCAGAGAATGTCCAAAGTAGTTTAACAGTTTCTAGATTTTCATGTATCATTCTTAAATGTAAAAACCCATTCCCAACCACGTTTGCGAGCAACTGCAAAAACCTATTTGCAGGCTCTTCATTGGCATCACTCTATCTAGTTCACAAAAGCCTCCAAAGGGAGTGCGGTGTCAACTAACAAAGCAGGAAGGGGGAAGAGTCCATAGGTCTGTGCATCTGGAGGATAAGGGACATGAGAGGAAAGGTCAAACTGATGTTTGAAGTAAAACTAAAATGCTTGGAAATCGCAACGGTTTTCAAACATTGTCATCAGAAAATGTAGAATTAACAGGGGATGCTCGGCATTCTATTAGCATTAATTGTAATTGTATTTCAAGATGGACAGAATTTTACAGAGTAAAGTTTTCTGGATCCTAATAGAATGTTCCATGATCATTTTAGCCTTTTTGAATGGTGCTGTTGTGGATTGTATTCAAAGCACAAATGGTTGGCATCACATTATGTTAGCTGCAAAGGGAGTTTGGAGGTAGAATTGAAGGCAGTCTGTGTCTTTCACTGTTCCACTAATTTGATTGACTTCTTTAATCTAACTTTTGGAATAAACATTGAGTTTAAATTCTGCAATGATTGCCAATACTCATTTTTTCCATTGGTATGGTAGGGTAGTTATGTTACTGGTGTAATCAACTAGATGATGTGACTAATGATCTGGAGATGAGTTCCAATACCACTCTGACAAAAGGAAATTTAAGCTCAGTTAATCAAATAAATCTGGTATTTAGCAAAAGCTAATATCAACAGCAATGCCTTAAAACTGTTGGATGGTTATAGAAACTTGTTGGTTCAATGACCTACTTTTAAAAAGGAAATCTGTGACTCCAGACCCAGAAATAAAAACAGAAATTCCTGAAATCCTCAGAATATCTAACAGTGTCTGTGGGGAGCGATCCAGTGCTAACATTTCAGCAATACAGTGGATTGTTCATTACCATCTGTCTAGCAAGTGTTTAGTTATATTCAAGAAGACACCTCATTACTGTCTTCTGAAAGCCATGCTGTGGAGGTGCCGGTGTTGGACTGGGGTGAATAAGGTCAGAAGTCACATCACACCAGGTTATAATCCATCAAGTTTATTTGAAATCACAAGCTTTCCTGTCGTAGGCTCTGACTAAGGGGCAGAGCTCTGAAAGCTTATGATTTCAAATAAACCTGTTGGGCTATAACCTGTTATCATGTGACTTTTGACTTTACAGGAATCAGTTAGGAAGAGGCAATAATTGTTGGCTTTTCTAGCACTGTCAACATCTGACAAATTTACAAAGAAAATAAACTTGTTATTGATATTATGAGCATACTTGCAGAGCCTCACCTCCTCATTCCATCAGACCCATTTGGATATGATTATTTTTCTTCTTATCAAATATCTGTTGTATATTTTCTTACCTTTTATGGTTTTGTTCAAATTGGCTTAAAACATTTCACTTTTCCTTTTGGATTGACCTTGAACACTCTGGCCCATCACCAACACAGTATCCGTGGTGTGTGTGCTTGTGTGACTATCTCTGGTACATTCTGAGTTATGTGTTTGTGTCCTGTATTGAGATTCAAGCCCACAGACCCCAAACTTCCAGCAAAGGTTGCTACCAACTAAGCCAAAGTTTAATTGTTGATTTTATTCTTTGCGAACATTAATGAAATGTGAGTAGAGTGAATTATTTGCAAAGAAACATTTTGACGGGCATGTTGCCTTATTCTAGTCAAAAATTGGATGACCTTCCAAACATATCTTACAGTGCTGTAGCTTTATTGGAATTCATAGTGTCTCAAAGAATTGCAGTATGAAAGGTTCATTGCATACTATAGGCTACCAGATCGACAAGATCTTTCCTTATCATTTTTAATAGATCTGTTTTTCTATCTGACATAGTCCATTCAGATAACACTAAGCCATTGTGCTAGAATCTGTCCCATTTTCTACTGCTCTTTGTACTTTTACGCAGTGAGTAATTAGGTCCAGGAACACACTGGGAAAAGGCAGAGGAGTGGTACTTTTACAGAAAACAGAGTGAGCATCATGAACCTAGTGGCCGCCTTGTATCCATTCTTTGATAAAAAGAGCCAGATACTAGGGATTTGCAGTGCTGGTATTTCTCTCTTTCAGTCCAACCACAGAATACATTAAATAGTTATTATCTCCCTCATTTTCCATATCTTACGGTGTGTTTGAGAGAAGATCATGTAAGTTTTCAGTCCTTTCTCCATCGGTTTTTGAGTTTTCATTGCAGAAGGCATCCTTATTGGTGCTCTCTGAACTTGTGCCAAGACCTCAATGCTTTGAACAAAACACCATACCATATTCCAAAGCTGACTTTAGCAATGAGTTGCTCACCATCAAGTACAAGGAAGTCTTTGAGATCGAGCCTGCTTTTTGGGAATATTTATTGGATTGTTTTCACGTCAGGGTTGGATCATTCCCAATGTTGCTTCATTTTCTGGCACAGCTTCCCTTCTAACAACATGATGAGCCAGTGCCACTGTTTAGCTGGTTGGATGGAAATTTGTGAGTGTGCTGTGGTAAACATTTGCTTTGAATCCAGATGGCAGCAGCACCTATTGACTGACAGCGGGAAGATCATGAAACAAGTGACTTCTGTCAGTCCACAAAAGCGCATCCTTGCCACACCTACTCCTTGTAAGATCCAATTGGATTTTGAACAATGGCACATTTTTCCAATTACTTCTCTCCAAATTTCCTGATGTCTGTTTTAAATCAACACTTTGCTAATTTCTATTTTGGTCTTATTCTCTTTGTTTACTTTGAAGTGATCATCTGTGTTTTTCCCTAATCTATACCATTTGTCTTTTGATATGCACAGCCCCTTCCACTAAATCCAAAAAATACTTGATTCAAGATATTGCATGATTCATTTATTATCTTGTCATTTCATTTTATTGCAAATATGACTTTGAGTACTCAAAAAAAGGTAATAACTTTGAATTAACAAGAGTGGGCTGCGCTCCAATGTGATCTTCTCAACTGTGAAATTTTTCCATATTGTAGCACTTAACTGTTCCTTAAAGCTTATTCACTTTACCTTTGGGATCAGTTTTCCCTACTTCTGTGCATACTGTTTACTGATTTGACTGAAATGTAACCTGTCTTTGGCCGAGCGCTTCATAATGCTTTTGCATGACTTCCCATAATTAGTTTGTCAGTCCTGGCCCTGCGTGGAATTGTATCTCATGTCAGAATGTTATGGAGGTTCACGTTCCACACCAGAAACATGAACATCCAATCTTTTAATGTGGTTAATTTAGTTTAAATGATTGATATGAGAAAAATATGTAGAAATGCATGATGTTCCTGTGCTGAGCTGATGACCCTGAGCCAGGCCATCAGCTTCACTTACAGGAATGGGTGAGGTGACACTGTGACAGGCAGTTGGCATCACCGAGGGGAGCAGAGGAGGTGAGGACCTTGAGATAGGTAGTCAGTATCACTGAGAGGAGTGGCTTTTTTTGAAGACTGCGCTCGATTCATTGGAGCTGATGGTTCTTACTGTAGTGTAGGGAAGGGACCTCCCTGCTTGGTGAACCTCTGTTAAATGGTTAAGGTCTTTTCTCCTCTTCAATTTTAACAATAGCAATCAAACTGGTAGTGAAGTTAATGGAATACGTAAAAAGGTACCACAGGGAAGTAAATTATACAATTAACTAATCGTTAATGATGACAAGTCCAATGATGTGTCACGGCTGCCATATGTGGGAACTCCTGGCTGCCAACATGAACCAGAGCAAGCATGTCTTCAGGAAACGCTTGATATTTTAGTAACTTTGCAACAATTTTTGAGCTGGATGTTGAATTCTAGGTACTCTGATTCATCAGTGAGAGATAACGTTACCTAAATTCTTTGTTCCAGGAGGCAGTCACATCACTTTGGATAAAGACTACCGATTTGGTTAGTGGTGAGGGACTTGAGGATATGACTGCAAATGAAGTGGGTAAAGGTGTTCAGAGGGCAGGAGTGCAAGCATATCTGCATCTGTCATTCAGATTGGGGGAACAGCAAAACACATAGTACAAGAGCTACATAATCAGGAGTATTGAAACAAAAATAGAAATTACTGGAAAAGTTCTGCAGCATTTGTAGACAGAAGTCAGAGTTAAAGTTTTGGGTTCAATGACCCTTCCTCAGAACTGATGGTAGCTAGGGAAAATGCAAATTTTTATGCTGAAGGTTGGGTGGTAGGAGGCTGTAAGGAGTAAATGATAGGTGGAGATAGAGCCCAAAGAGAGAGAAGAAGGGTTGGATAACCAAAGTGGTGAATAACAATCTGGCTAGAAGGGTGACTAGCTACTAATGGGGTCTGTTCGTGACTAACAATGGATTGTGTTTAATAGCAGACCATGTGATAACAAGGTCTCTTAGTATGGGAAGAGCTCAAGTCCTAAAACTTATTGAATGTGATATTGAGTCCAGAAGGCTGTAGATTCCCCAAGTAAATAAGGTACTGTTCTTCCAGCTTGTGTTGAGCGTCAACTAAATGGTTGGGGAAAAGGGATCAAATATTGAAAGATGTGGTTTATCAAAGAGTAGAAACAAGGTAAAAGAAGAACACATTAATTTGGGAAATCAGAGTCTGAGAAGAGCATGAAGAGGCAGAGAGAGAGAAAATAAACTAAGAATACACCAACAATCACAGCTGCAGATTGTAAAAATAAAAGAGCACATTCTGGAACAGATCAGAGAAATGTTCTACTGCTATTTTGCAAAGTGAGAGAATGAATTAATTTAGGCACCTCTAGAGAGCAGGGACCACAATATAATTGAATTTTACATCCTGTAAGAAGTAAAGAAGATTAGGTCTAAGACTAGTGTTTAAAATCTAAATAATGACCTCTATGTGGGCATGAAAACTGAGCTAGTTGAAGTAAACTGGCATACTAGGTTTGTGGTTAGGGCAGGAGTCATCTGGGCAGACATTTAATGTGAAATTGTGGAAAACTCAGAATAAGCTTACTCCTAGTATAAAGAAAAATTCTAAAAGTTGGACTTACAGTCCATAGTTAACTACAGAAGTTTGGGAAGGTTCACACAGAAGGAGAAAGTGTAAAGTTGAGTGGCAGTTTAGATGATTGGTCAGAAAATAAAGAATGACTGAAAGATTAATCAGACGGAAGAGATTAGCATCTTAGAGGAAACTATCTAGGATTATTAAAATGGATAACAAGATTTTTAACAGGTATTTTGAAAAGGAAAAGAGTGTGTAAAGTGAGAATGAGGAGTTAATATAGGATGAAAAGGAAATGGCAGATGAAAGAACAAATATTTTGGTTTCGTCTTCGTTACGGAGGATGCGAAAGAACATTCCATGTTGGTGAAATTGCAATCATGAAGGAAGCCGTACTGAGCAAACTGATGGAGCAGCGGGCTGACATGGGTCCAGATGGATTTCATCCGAAGACTTTAAAAGAAGTTCCTAACGAGGGGGTAGATGCATTCTCCAAAATTCCCTGGATTCAGAAAGGTTCCATTGGACTAGTAAGTAGCCAACATAGCCCCTCCAAACAAGGAGGGCATGAGGCTGAAGATAGGAAATTATGGGCCAATTAACTTGAAAGCCGGCATGGAGAAGAAGCTGGAATCAAACATTAAAGAGATAATAGCTACGTACTCGGGTAAACTCCAGGTAATTAGGAAGAATTAGCCTGGTTTCATTAAAAGGAAATCATGTTGAACCTTTTCTTTGGAGTTTGAAGGAGGAAGCATGTCCTGTGGATATGTAGTTATCCTATACTTGGGTTTCCAGAAAGCATTTGATAAAGTAGTACATCAAAGGCTATCACAGAATATAAAAACCTCACAGTGATCGGGGTAGCACGTTATTATAAATTGAAGATTGGTTAGCTGACATGAAATAAGAATGTATAAATAGCTCTTTGTCTGATTGACAGGATTTAATGTGTGCAGTTGCACAGAACGCCTTGCTGAGGCCTCAATTTTTCAATGATTTTTATCAATAATTTGGACAAAGGGAAGGGAAGGCAGGGTGGCTAACTTAACGGGTAACACCAGGATAGATGGTAAAGTTTATTATGAAGATGATGCAAGGAATTTACAGGCAGGTATAGAGAGGTTGAGTGAGTGGGCAAAAAATCTGGCAGATGGCATTTAATGTCCGAAAATGTGGAGCTGTTCACTTCAGCAGGAAGAATAAAACCAAAGAGTATGACTTAAATAGAAAAATGTCATGTTTCCAGTCGAGTTCAGAAGGATGAGCGATGAATTGTTTGGATTATGTAAAATCCTAAATTATCTTAATGGGGGGAGGGGCATAGGAATGTTATTTCCTCTTATGGATCAGTGCAGAACTCAGATGGGGGAGGGTAGCCCCTTCAGTGCAAAGATGATGGGAAATGTTTTCTCTGTTGGTTGTGTGTCTTTGAAATTCTGTGCCTCAGAAGGTGGGATCTTTAAATTTTTTTTAAGACAGAAGTGACTAGATTCACAGTGGGGAATTGAAGATTACATTGGGTAGATGGGAATGTGGAATTTGAAACACAAGGAGATCAGCCACAATCTTATTGAATGGTGGAGCAGGCTCGATGGTGGGTAGGGTGGGGGGGAGGTGGGAGCTGAGAGGTGGGGGAATGTGGGGAGGATATCGAGTTACTTTCTCTCCTGTTTCCTACATTCGTATGTCGCCTGCTGCAAAGGGGAATCTCGCAGATCCTATGTTATCCTCTTTGGTCTCCACTTGGACTTGGCCACACTGCCCATTAACAGGTCAGGAAAGTTTGAGTTATAGGCAGAGGCTGAATTCCCGAGACTGTTGGAGGATAAGAGGTCACCATGGCTAACCCACCTAGCCCAGACATTCCTCGACATGATGGGGGCAACTTATAAGGATGTTGCCAGGGTTGGAGGGTTTGAATTACAGGGAGAGGCTGAATAGGCTGAGGCTGTTTTATCTGGAGCATTGGAGGTTGAGGACTGACCTTACAAAATTTGTAAAATCATGAGGGGCATGGATAAGGTAAATAGTCAATTCCTTAGGGTAGGGAGGTCCAAAGCTATGGGCATTAAGCTTAAGATGAAAGGGGAAAGATTTAAAAGGGATCTGAGCGGCAACTTTCATGTAGATGGTGATGTATGTATAGAATGAGCTGCCAGAGGAGATGGTGGAGGCGGGTACATTTATAACATTTAAAAACATTTAAAACCCTTCCTGTTCATATACCCATCCGGATGGGTATATGAAAAGGAAGGGTTTATAGAGATATGGGCCAAATGCTGGCAAATGGGGCTAGATTAATTTTGGATATCTGGTCAACAGTAATGAGTTGAACCGAAGGGTCTCTTTCCGTGCTGTACATCTCTATGACAGTGGGCATGGAGGGGGTTATTAGATCCAACTCCCACGGTTACATCCGGGCCTGGGTTTACTTGGAAAGAATGTACTCAGTCCATTAGCAGGCTTAAAATCAACTCCAACTGGCTGTAGTACACTCGCTGCACCCAAAACAACATTTTAATTCAATTTAGTGAGATCCTCTTACCCTTTTGATTTTCGCTGCAGTGGCTCTTTAAGGGAGTCCCACTCTTCAGTTCAGTTCATTTGTTTATTTTCATTTGTATTTCAAAATAATGAACGAAAACACTTTCTGAAACCATAGTGTGGTAAAATTAGGAGATGAATACTTGTAATGTAAATAAATAAAACTGAGGAAAGATTGGCTCCAGTATCATCCTTCACCAAGTGACCAGAACAGAGCAGAGGAGTTTTCCCCAGTGCCCTGACCAACATATTTCACTTGGAACGCTTTGCATACTTACTGTGCAAATTATCTGCCATATATCAGGCATTGCAACAGTGTTTACCCTTAACCTACTTTATTGACTATAAAATGTCCTGAGGTCATGAAATGCAATCTACTTTGACACTGTATCGTGCTAGCTGAAGCAGAACGGATGATTGTTGGAGACAAGAGTCTGAACTGGGTAGAAGAGACCATTTGAAGAGGCACGTAATGCTGGAATATGGTGTAACCACATGAGCTAGCAGCCTATGCTCAGACTCGGGGTGAGGGGGTGGAAAATAACACCAAAAATTGTTTAGTGCTGCCCGCCTATGATTTTAGTAAAATGTAAACAGAAACTCTTCTCCAGTGGAAAAAAAAATGCTCAACGGTTTACAGAGAAAACATTAAGGGGCACCTCCTTGACATGTGCTGTGCAGTCTTCCAGCTGGTGTAGCTTGTGGTGCTGTCTCTGTGCCAGGAGCCCATGTCCGATCTGCTCGGAACAGATGTGCAGTTGTTTTTGCTCGGAGCTGTCAATGGATTTACCCGTTCCGGCTCTGCCTTTGGTGTGGTTCTTGCGGTCGGGAAGCGGGGAAGAGTTGTGTTTCCTGCATGCCAATGCTGGCCGGTGCTGCTCGTTCCAACAGATGAAGGCGCCCAGTGCCGTGGTTTACCGTGCTGTGATGTGGCAGCAGTCTCTCGGAGGGCAGTGGGACACCTTCACAGCACACAGTCTCAGTTTGCTGAGTTACGGGAAGTTTCCAGAGGTTTAGTCTGTCTTCGGTTTACTGGGGTTGGCAGCGTTCCGCAGAAATTCTCTGCCCTGCTGCAGGTTTTTTTCCTGTGTCCCTCCTCAGCTGGAGCTGGGAGGATACCCTTGCCTGTGGCTCGTCTGAGTGTTTTCATGCATGAAACCAGAACATAGGCAGCGCAAAGTTGTGGGGTGGTTTTAGAGGGGAAATGCTGGCAAGACTGCATAGATGAGACACTCCAGTAGGAGGCACTAGATAGGGATAAGCAGGAAGCTCAGTGATTTCCTGATTCGCCCAGCCCCTCTCTGTTTTCCACACTCTGATGCATTGAGCAAATGTCATACCCCTATGTGCCACCCCAACTAGGGGTAAGTTAAGAGTGTAGGCCAGCAACCAAACCTTCTATCTTAGTTCAATTATCCACAGGCAACTACAGTGCCGATTGGAAGGCATTGATAAATGATTGGCGCAATGAAATTGTTGCAATTTGGAAAATTGGTGGGAGAAGGATTGGATGTGGATGTCCCATTCTCACATCACAAAGATACATTCTCTCTCTTCCACTCTCTTTCTGACTTTCTCTCTTTTTGTCTCTTTCTCTCTCTCTCTCTCTCTATGCATTTCTCATTCTCCTGTCTCAATCTGTATTGCACTCCAAATCTCTTTTTTATCTTCTTCTGTTTGTTCTGCCTTCGTATGTGCTCTTTCTCTCTGCCCTCCCCCCTGCTTTCTTTCTCTCCCTCTCTGTCTACCACTTACTTTCTAGACTTGATTATTGTTTCCAATATGGGTTCAGTCCTGTTCCTCTCCCACTGCTGAAAGCTGGTACCAAAACAAGCGGCTACTTTAACAGTGTGCCTCCTTTCTCCCACACACAGCAATGTTAGATCCACTGTCAGCACCACCATGATAGTTCTGCAGTGTCCACAGACCAGATAGCACTGACAGCTGCTGGGTGGGAGATCAGGCTGTCCTTTTACTTCCAAATTGTCTGAACCACTTAGTCACTGAATTATTATTGATGCTGCTTTTTATTTGCAATGTGAGGTGGTTTTCCTTAACCATTTTTTTACATTGTGCAAATCACGATAAAAGACCAGCAGCTAAGTTATGGACTTGTTGGGACAAATCTCTTACATTTCAGCAATCCGTTACGCATTGCAAAAAAACCAACAGAGTGTTTTAATTGGAAGAACAATGATGTTCGGCATGGTTTATCTGAACCACAAAATGATTCAACGGAAGTTGACAATTCTCTTCTAATTATTTCTGTGGAATGGTCAACTATCTGAGGCATTCTGCAAAGCCAAAGGCTTAATGGAAAATCTGGACGGTAAAGGTTACTTAGCTGCAGAGGGAATAGATGACAGTGAGGCCAGCTAGTGAGTCATAATGAGTCACAGCAATGCACCATTGGGTTTGGTGATGGAGGTAAAGGGGATTTAGTCTTCCTGATTGCTTTCACAGTGTCTAGACCAGTTATGACCATGGCAAATGTACACTGGAAGAAGGTCACATGGAGAGTGTTACCTGTTGTTCCAGCTATCTTGACCAATTGAATCAATGGGCTGAGGAGTGGCTCATGGGGTTTAATTTGGATAAGTGTGAGCTATTGCATTTTGGTAATAAGGCTAGGACTTGTAATAAACAAGGCTAGGACTTATACAATTAAAAGTAGGGTAGTGTTGTAGAACAGAGTGACCTATGGGTTCAGGTGCAGAATGCTTTGAAGATGGCATCACAGGTAGACAGAATGGTTCAAAAAGTGTTGAACACGCTTGCCTTCATTGCTCAGACCATTGTGTATCGGAGTTGGGACGTGGGTTTGAGTTCAAAGGAAAAGCTGGGACTTTTTGTTTTATTGGAGCATTGGAAGTTGAGGGGTGACCTTTTAGAAATCATGAGGGGCATAGATAAGGTGAATGACAAGGATCCTTTCCCCCGGGTGAGGGATTTCAAGACTGGGGAGCATATTTTCAAGGTGGGAAGAGAAATATTAACAAAGGACAAGAGCAACATTTTTACACAGAGTGGTTCATGTATGGAGTGAGCTTCCAGAGGAAGTGGTGGATGTGCATAAAGATATAGTATTTAAAAGGCATTTAGACAAGTACATGAATAACAAATATTTAGAGGGTTATGGGCCAAGCATGGGCAGGTGGGACTGGTTTAGTTTGAGGTAATGTTCAGCATGAACTGGTAGGAGCAAAAGCTGTGTTCCCATGCTGTATGACTCTGTGACTCTGTCTTTGTGGAAACAGGTTTTCTCATTGGTACTCCATTTAGTGCAATAAGTGCCAATGTTTTGCACAATTTCTTTCAGCTAATGTCTTCATATAATTTAGAAGGTGTAATTGTGCTATGAACCTGTCCGCTGTCCTGGTTATATGCAGTGAGACACATAAATGTCTCTCAGTGGTGTGTATACTACCAGTCTTCTCAGTTAGAGGGTAAGAAAATTGATTTGGGGCCTAAACTCACTGGATCTTTTGCTAAATCAATGACGGGTGTTACTTTGAGAAACTGTTAATTTAGCCTAATTGGCCTATGCTCCTTCAGATATCCCTGAAAATTAATGAGGGTGTACAGGATTCCTCATAGGTGTGTGAGAGCTCTAACTTTGCTGTTATGAGCTGACACAGTTGATGACGAATTTGTCGTTCCACGCCCATCTGGGGGAAGAATGATCTGCTTGGAATCAATACAGCAACACTGTTTGTCAGTGAGCAGATTATGATTCTCGCAGCAAGGTTGATAAGGGAATGCCCAGCTTATACTTGCCCAACTTACAATCGCTCATACTCACGAATGTGATCCCATACACAGGTGTCATTTTAAAAGACCCAACATACAAACATTACACGTGCTTGTGAACAACTACTATATATATTGCCCTGCATGTGTTCTAACTTGTGAACAAATCGACTTTTGAATAGACTCAGGAATGGAACCCTTTGGCAATCCAGAGGCTGCCTGTACAGCTATGTCTGAGATACAATGTTTTGGTGCTAATGTTACTTCAGCTCCCTCACATTATAACTGATTAATCCACCCCTTTGGTTTTCTGTTGCGTCCTGTAACATGTTAGAATGAAACATGTTTATTTTCAAATTCAGGCGTAGGATGTTGCCATCATTGACAAGCCCAGCATTTTATTGCCCATACCAAATTGCCTTGAGAAGTCAGCGGTGATGAGTTGCTTTCTTGAACTGTTCTTTTGAAATTGATATTTATTTTCATTGCTGCAATCAAGGACACAAGACAGTGACACAGAAGAAAATGAAAGGCTCAAATTCGCCCCACATCTTTCAGGATGCTGCAGGGCAATATACAGCTAATTAAGTACTTACTGTGGGAAATACAACAGCCAATTTGAACATTGTAATGGCCAGATAATCTGACCATTAGGGATGTCTATTGAGGGATTAAATATTGAACATAGCACCGGGAGACTCCCCTGTGTGTTCTTTTAC
The DNA here is from genome assembly GCF_020745735.1 of Hemiscyllium ocellatum. Classification (NCBI taxonomy): domain Eukaryota; kingdom Metazoa; phylum Chordata; class Chondrichthyes; order Orectolobiformes; family Hemiscylliidae; genus Hemiscyllium; species Hemiscyllium ocellatum. Next base: position 76,158,080 of record NC_083413.1, read on the forward strand.
AAAAAACATCCCTTGGCGCTATTTTTTAATGTGCACTTGAGCAGGCTTGTGGAGTCTTGGTTTGACATCTTATCTGAACAACAGCACCTCTGACAGTGCCGCTCTCCCTCACTGCTGCAGTGGAGTGTTGGCTATGGTTTTTGTGCTGAGCCCTCTGGTGTGGAGCTTGAGCCCAGCACCTTTTGACTCTGAGGCTGGATGTGCTACCAACTGGGTCACAACTCCTGCCGAAGCCCCAGCTGACACTGGGGTACTCTTGGGTAGCTGTCCTTGACCAGCTGAAGTTGCCGCATTATTTCAGAGCAGACTTCAGACTCGGTGGACAGAGGACCAGGCCTAGGCAGTAAAAATTGGAGAGGGAAGGAAATGCTCATTGATGAAGAAAGTGATTGTTTCCTGCTCTGGGCTGTGGGAGCAGTTGCCTGACTATCAAAGGTGTCCTGTAACTGGCCCTCCTTGTTCAGCATCCTGCTGTGTTTGGTGTGTCTTGGCCCAGACCCCATCCTTCCCCTCTTTCTCCTTCCTGTACATGTTTGAAGTGTTTTCAAAATGTGTTTTCACAAGCCAGGAATTAACATCTATAAGGGAAGCTTTTCTTGGCTGCAGCAGGCGATTGGAGTTACGAGATATTAAGCTCCGCTCAGTGGGCTTAACCCTATATTGAGCTCTCTAATGTTTTTACAACAGAGTCTCCAAATTGAGACTGTCTGATGTTTTCATTTTAACATTTAAGTAGGAGATGCTTTCCAGTGATTGTTGGGGCTCTGGTTAATGCTAGTAGAGGCTGTGGTCAAAGTGGGAATGGGATCTTTACAGTAAAAACTGAAACAGAGCAGGTCTGATAACAGCAGGAGAGGGAGAAACAGAACCAACGTCCCACATCCGTGACCTTTCATCAGAACAGAGAAAAGTTCAAGATGGAATACGTGTTCAGCAAGTGAAAGGGGAAGGGTGATGAAGAGCGCTGGGAAGGTGTGCCATTTATTTTTGTGTTTGTGTATCTCTTGCCAAGGCATTGTGCCAAGACACCTGTACCACCAATGTCATAGAGCTGTGTTAGCAATAGGATGTTGGTGCCGCGTCTGCCTATGTACAAATGTACTCTGTTGCCAATGGTCATATGCCCAAGGAATGCTCACACCACACCTCTATTTAGCAATCTGGCCACTTGCCCACTCTGTGCCCGAATTCCCCACTCCACCGCCTACCCCCCCCCCCATTTCACTCCAAGTCCTACTGCTCCACTCCAGGCCCTCCTCCGTTCTGTACTCCACTGCCTTACTCCAGCCTAGACTCCACTCTGTACCCCGCTGCCCCAATCCAGACCCTGCACTGTTCCCTACCTCCCTACTCCAATCCTCACGCTACTCTGCACCCCGCTGCCCCAATCCAGACCCTGCTCTGTGGCCTCCCTCTCCACTCCAATCCTCACTCCACTCTGTGCCCTGCTGCCCCCTATAGCCCCTATTCCACTTCATGTCCTACTCTATCAAATACTCAGCTCTGTTCTTCTCACATCACTTTTGCTTCTTATGCAAATTATCTTGAGTTTGTGCCCTCTCATCTTGACCCCTTTCACCTTCATGGTTTTGAAAACTTGTATCAAATCTCATCTTAGCCTGCACTTCTCTGAGGAAAATAGTCCCTGAAATAACTCCTCAGAGGTCAGTACCTGATCACCAAGTCACCCTTTGTTTACACACGGAGAGTCCTTGACACTGATCCAGCTCCCTCAAGGCCAGCTCTCAGAGTGAACAGAATCTCTGATGCACCTGTCTTTTTTTTTTCTTTTTTTTTCTCATTACCCCCACACTCCCACCTAACTGCAGTAGTGCTTATTTATTCCCCAGCACCCATGTTGTATGTGTGCAGGTGTGAGACACAAGGTGCACAAATCTTTGTTCAGTTTACACCATCAGGAAGAAAAGCAAACACCCTAGTGGCCAGTAACAAGCAGTACCCTTCACATCAAAGGGCAATGCTGTGTGATCAAACAGTGAAGGGGAGGGCAGGGGATTCAATTAAAATAGAGTTGGAGGGGGAAATGAGGCCCTCCACTCCCTGTGGCGCCCACCTCTCCCTGAACAGCTCAAGGGTGTTGGTGAACACCGCATGCTCCGTCTCCAAGGACATCTTGGCTCTAACGTAACCACGGAAGAGGGGCAGGCAGTCGGCCCTCACGACCCCCTCCACGGCCCGCTGCCTGGACCTGTTTATGGCCAGTTTGGCCAGGCCCAGGAGCAGACCCATGAGGAGGTCTTCAGACCTGCCCTCCCTCCTCCGTACCGGGTGCCCAAAGATCAGGAATGTGGGACTGAAGTGCAACCAAAAGCAGGGAAGGAGGTTTTTAAGAAACACTTCTGTTTATTTCTGTCAGCCAAGGTTCTCTGATTGGACCAGGTTAACAGACCCAGTTAGGGAACTCATATTCTATGCGGTCCACCTGGCTGACCTCATTACAGTCCTACAGTCCTCCCTTCTTTAATCTTTCCTCATCTCCAGACCCTTTCTCGTAAACATCCTCTGCTCTGCCTCCAATGCATTCAGATCCTTCCTAAAAGTGTTGCACCAATAACTGTGTGCAATACTCTTGCTGATATCTAACTGGTGTTATGGACCAGACTATGATGTGCCACTTCCAAATGCTGTCTAGCCAATTCACCTGCTCTATTTAATCTTTCCCTAAACTTTGACATGAAGTCCAAATATATGGTCTCTGAACTCTGATTCACCAATTTCTCCTTAATTAATGTCAGTGGCCTTCTCACCTCATGCCCAGAAATAAATTCAGATGGACTGAATTTAGTTGATTAGGTGCATACCTAACTGCAAAAAATGCAAACAGAATTCCTTTATCTCAATCTCCTGGATAGTCTTGACTATAAGCTCTCAACATGGACTTTAAAATTTGTTGCCACAATTTCTAATGCTCCTTGTGATTCTGCATGGTATGCAATGGATTTGAATTGTTTTATTCCGAAGTTATCCATAACTTCCCTGAATAATTTTGATGTAAAATTTGACCCTTGATCTAATTGTATCTCTGTGGGTTGTCCATATCTAGTAAATAATTTGGCTAAAAACTCTTCCACAACCCTGTTAGCTGTGATACCGTGTATTGAATGGCCTCTGGAAATCTAATAGACACATTCATTATGGTCAATAATCACCAATTTCCATTTTTATTTGTTTAGGAAGGGAGTTCTATGCAATTAATTAAGACTTATAAGAGATTATTCAAATGTGGGAATGGGTATTAAGTATGCTGGTTTGATTAGTGCCTGAGATTTCCAGTTACCTGACATGTATGACGTGACCAGCAAAATTCAATCATATCCTTCTGCAGTCTGGGCCAGTAAAAATATTTGGTTGGAGTCTTCCTTACTCCCATTTGTCCTCCCACTGGTAATTTACGGCTACCCACAATACCTCCTTTCCGTAACCCATTGGCAATACAGTTAGATGAACTTCATCCCATTTTCCATTCACCTGAACGTGCAATGGTCTCTGTTTCCACATCAAGAGATCATTTTTGAGATAGTAACATCCCGAGATACACTCGGATTCTACTCCTGTGTTCGCTTTTTGATACAACTGCTTTAGTTTTTCATCTTTCTGTTGTAATTCAATTAATTTCTCTGAACTTAAAATATCCACTTTATTCTCCCCTGTTGTTTTTCTCTCTCAACCATTTGATCAAATGTGGTCTCTGATAATTGTAGTTCAACTTCCTTATTTTTATTCTATGATTTTTTTTCATCTTTGGACAATGCTGTGGTCATCCACAGTCAGGAAAAATCCCAGAATATGCTTCCTGTAACACCACAGTTGCCTGATTTTCCATTAGCTTTTTAACCACAGTAAGCATCATTCCTACCTATGATCCAGCGATATAATTCCTGAGGATATTTTGTGTTTCCTGAACTGAGAATTTCTCTATCACTCCTACCGCAACTTCACCACTTTTCACTGGACTCTCCAACCACGCTCAAAGTTTGTGCGAAGATTTGTAGCTCGGGTGCTCGTTGTTGTGGTTCTGTTCACCGAGCTGGAAGTTTTTGTTGCAAACGTTTTGTCCCCTGGCTAGGCGACATCATCAGTGCTCTGGAGCCTCCTGCGAAGCGCTTCTTTGATGTTTCTTCCGGTATTTATAGTGGTCTGTTCTTGCCGCTTCCGGGTGTCAGTTTCAGCTGTCCGCTGTAGTGGTTGGTATATTGGGTCCAGGTCGATGTGTTTGTTGATGGAGTTTGTGGATGAATGCCATACCTCTAGGAATTCCCTGGCTGTTCTCTGTCTGGCTTGCCCTTTGATAGTAGTGTTTTCCCAGTCGAATTCATGTTGCTTGTTGTCTGAGTGTGTGGCTACTAGGGATAGCTGGTCGTGTCGTTTCATGGCTAGTTGGTGTTCATGTATGCGGATTGTTAGCTGTCTTCCTGTTTGTCCTATATAGTGTTTTGTGCAGTCCTTGCATGGTATTTTATAAACTACATTAGTTTTGCTCATGTTGGGTATTGGCTCCTTTGTTCTAGTAAGTTTTTGCCTGAGCGTGGCTGTTGGTTTGTGTGCCGTTATGAGTCCTAAGGGTCGCAGTAGTCTGGCTGTCAGTTCTGAAGTTCTCCAACCATGCTTTATGTAATGAAACACTGCTATTCTCACCTCTGTCTTTCGAGTGCTTTTTCTAACCCATCAACACTGCGACTTTATGTCTGGTGTGAAAACACCTGAGCCTTTTTACTTTGTTCCCCTCCATGGCTTTCCTTTTTACCCTGCGGTGAACTATCTTTACTCCCTTCAATGAGATCTCCTTTTCCCTTACCACCTCAGGATTTCTTTTCCCCAATTTCTATCCCTCGCAGATTGAAATTGATGTCGGAAGCCAAACTTTGATTTATGAACAAATGCATAATCATCTGCCATTTCCGTTGCTGGTCTTGCAATCTTAACTCTCTGCCTTTCCACGAGTTCTCACTACTTCAGGAAGTGAACTTTTGAACTCCTCCAAAATAATCATTTCTCTAAGAGTGTCATACGTTTGATCTACTTTCAATGCCCTGATTGACCGATCAAAATTACTTTGTTTGATCCTTTCAAATTCTGTGTACATTTAACCAGGCTCCCTCCTTAGATTCCCAAAACATTGTCTGTAGACTTCTGACACTAGCTCATTTACCTTTAAGATGGCTTTCTTGACCACCTCATATTCTCCAGTTACCTCTTCTGCTAGTGATGTAAATGCCTCACTTCCTTTACCTAATAAACTTTGTTTGGATCAACAATACCCACACGGTCACTGGCCATTTCATTTGTTTAGCCACTTTATCATAGAATCCCAACACTATGGAAATAGGCCATTTGGCCCAACAAGTCCACACCAACCCTCCGAAGAGTAACCCTCCCAGATACATTCCTCAACCTTGTCACTCTACATTTACCCTGACTAATGTACCTAACCAACACAGCCCTGGACACTATGGGCAATTTAGCATGGCCAATTCACCTAACCTGCACATCTTTGGACTGTGGGAGGAAACCAGAGCACCCGGAGGAAACCCACACAAACACATGGAAAAATGCAAACTCCACACAGAATCGAACCTGGGTACCTGACACTGTGAGACAGTAGTGCTAACCACTGAATCACTGTGCCACCCTTTTTGAAATGAAATGAGAAAGCCTTCTACATCCTTCTCGTTGGACTTTGGCAACATCTAGACATATTTAAACAGATCCACATCAGGATTTTGGCTATGATGGGATTGCTCTGAATCACTCTCCTCAGCATCACTCCGACCTTTCACCTCCAAGTCCACAGTTTTAAGTCGACTTTGAGTTTTCAGTTCCAACCTCCGAAAATCTCTCTTTCTCCCTTTCTTCTGCTCAGGCCTTCCTTTCTTTTTGCTTTTAATTATAATTGTTTTATTTTCTTTTCATGATCAAGCTGCTTCATTCACCATTGAACTATAGCCATTTCCAATGGTTCCGATGACATTTCTGGCAATCGCAAATATCAGGCTATTGCTGCAACCCTTTCTTCACATGGATGAAAGCAACACCGACTCCAGCTGGTCAGCCAACTCCAGAAGCTGTGCCTTGTTCACATTCTGTAAAACTGCTGGTGACTTCCTCCACCCCCAGGAAACTCGGAGTGACTATAAGTGCCAATATTAAACAAGGCACACCCCATTTAAACCGACCAAATGCAGCCTAAATAACAAACACCCACACTCACAACTCATTGCTTTGAGTCCAATAATCCTAAATCCAGTCTAGAATTAGAGATTTTGATCCTGAACGCACCCCCAATTAGTTATGGACCAAAACCCATTAGGAAGGTAGCCTAGACCGTAACCTTTTCTTATTTTAGAGGTCAGTGTAAGGCATTGTGTTCCAGATGTAATTCAATTGGTCAAGCTAACAGGTTTGAAACAAAACATACTTTATTCGTCACTATAATTTAAAGTACAGAAAAATAAAAACAAAAGAATAGAATTGGCTCCACTGTAACTGTTGAAATGCTTAACAAAATAATATATATTAACTACAGTTCCAATATAGTAACATCCCATAAACACACCCTTGAAAAGTAAGTGCAGTAAAACAGATTGTCCCGCATGCAATTCTCGTAGCAGGAAGGGAACCCCAGCTTTAGCTGTAACAGAGAGAGGAATAATAACTTACACATCCTGCTTCAAGACCCTAACAGCTGCTACAGAAAGCTCAAACTAAACAATATTCTGGTTCTATGGGAGTTTGACCACACCCATTCAGGCTGCTTCTATTGTTCCAACTTAAAAAAAAGAACCCAAGGCCTTACAGGCTGTTTACTTTATTGGCTTTGGAGCAAACTGTTTGGAACCTCTGTCTTGACCTTTCTTCATAACAAAAAAGGACAAAATACACACTTAAAGCCATAGCATCGTTACACTAGTGTCTCATAAAAGTTCAGTATAACCTCCTTGCTCCTGTACTCTACACCCTGAGAAATAAAGCCGACAATGCTGTGCTCTTTCTTACCTGCTCACTCCATCTGTCCTGGCACCTTCACAATTTATGCACGTATAAATCTAAATTTTACGTAGTGCTCTTTATTTTAGCCCGTCTCTCGAAGAACAAAGAAAATGACAGCACATAAACAGGCCCTTCGGCCCTCCAAGCCTGTGCCGATTCAGACCCTCTACCTAAACCTGTCGCCTAAATTTGAAGGATCTGTATCCCTCTGCTCCCTGCCCATTCATGAAATAACGTACTTTGTCCAAAGTATATCATCTCGAACTTCCCTGCATTGAACTCCCTCTACCATCTCTCTGCAGACTCCCTCAACTTGTCAATGTCCTTTAGTAGTTTTGCACCATCTTCCTCACTGTTTACACTACTTCCAAGCTCCAAATTGTTACGCACTAAAATCTAGATTATTCATACATATCATAAAAAGCAAGGGTCCCAAAATCAACTCCTGGAGAACTCCAATACAAACCTGCTTCCAGCCTGAAAAACATCCATGAAAAATAACAGAAAATTCTGGGGGAAGTCAGCAGGTCCAGTAGTATCTGTGCAGAGAAAAGCTCAGTTAATTTTTTTGGGTCCAATATGATTCCTTCAGAACTGGTCACTGAGGTGTTGATGTCAGCTCTCCCCAGTTAATTATCTTTACTCTGATTTGCCCTTTGCTCAGATCCATCATCCTAAACCTCATTACACAATGATCACTGTTCCCTAACTGATTCCCCCACTGTCAGTTGATCTACTTGACCCACTTCATTCTCAAGAACTCTGTCTTGTTCGCCTGGACACGTACTGCCATGGGAAACTCCCCTGAACACAATCTAGGGACACTTGCCTCACTCTCCTCCTTACACAACCACTCTGCAACACTACCAAAGGACATTGGGTATTTAAAGTCTGCTGTTTTAATGTTTGCACCTCTCTGTAATTTAAGATTTTTTTTCCTTCATCCCTTTCCCACTATTTGGTGGTCCAAAAACCACACCAAACAATGTAATTATACTTTTTCATGTTCCTTAGTTCTAGACAAGTTGATGCTGTCCTTGAACCAAAGGGACATCCTCTTTCTGCAGCACCTCAGTGCATTCCTTAACCACCCCTGCCAACCCCTCCTCCCTTTTACCTTCCCCACCTTTTTGAATGCTTTGTGACCGGGAATATTTAACATCTAGTCCTGCTGTGTCTTGACCCATGTCATAGAGTCATAGAGATGTACAGCATGGAAACAGACCCTTCGGTCCAACCCATTCATGCCAACCAGACATCCCAACCCAATTTAGTCCCACCTGCTAGCACGGCCCATATCCCTCCAAACCCTTCCTATTCATATACCCATCCAAATGCCTCTCAAATGTCGCAATTGTACCACCCTCCACCACTTCCTCTGACAGCTTATTCCATACACTTACCACCCTCTGTGTGAAAAAGTTGCCCCTCAGGTGTCTTTTATATCTTTCTCCTCTCACCCTAAACCTATGCACTCAAGTTCTGGACTCCCCGACCCCAGGGAAAATACTTTGCCCCTCATAATTTTGTAAACCTCTGTAAGGTCACCCCTCAGCCTCCAACGCTCCAGGGAAAACAGCCCCAGCCTGTTCAGTCTCTCCCTGTAGCTCAAATCCTCCAACCCTGGCAACATTCTTGTAAATCTCTTCTGAACCCTTTCAAGTTTCACAACATCTTTCCAATAGGAAGGAGACCAGAATTGCACACAATATTCCAACAGTGGCCTAACCAATGTCCTGTATGGCCGCATCATGACCTCCCAACTCCTGTGCTCAATACTCTGACCAATAAAGGAAAGCATACCAAAAACCTTCACTATCCTATCTACCTGTGACTCCATTTTCAAGGAGCTATGAACCTGTACTCCAAGGTCTCTTTGTTCAGCAACAGTCCCTAGGACCTTACCATGAAGTGTATAAGTCCTGCTAAGATTTGCTTTCCCAAAATGCAGCATCTCGCATTTATCTGAATTAAACTCCATCTGCCACTTCTCAGCCCATTGGCCCATCTGGTCCAGATCCTGTTGTAATCTGAGGTAACCCTCTTCGCTGTCCACTACACCCCCAATTCTGGTGTCATCTGCAAACTTACTAACTACCACTTATGCTCACATCCAAATCATTTAGGTAAAGTAGAGGACCCAGCACTGATCCTTGTGGTACTCTGCTGGTCACAGGCCTCGAGTCTGAAAAACAACCCTCCACCACCATCCTCTGTCTTCCACCTTTGAGCCAGTTCTGTATCCAAATGGCTAGTTCTCCCTGTATTCCATGAGATCTAAACATCTTTGTTACCGTCACAACATCACAATCCAACATAGCAATCTGAACCTGCAGTTCCCTGTCTTTATTACTATACTCCATGCATTCACTTACATGTTGCGTGACCCTGGCTTTAGTTTCATTTCTTTCCTCCTTTAACCTACTAATCTCTATTTTACTGTACCTGTTCCTCCCAGTGTTTTGTGGGTCCTGTCATTTCTCTCCAGTTTACTCTTCTGCTCCCCAGATCCTTGTGTAGTGTGAATATCACTTGACACTGGTCAGCCCAAGACTGGATATAGTCCAGGTCTTGTTGCATTTAGCCTTGGAATACTTCAGTATCTGGAGCGTCATTAATCGTACAATCCTCAGTCAAGCTCCCCACATCGAACCCTGTAATGAAGGGAAGGTCATTGATGAAGCAGCTGAAGATGGTTGGGTCTGGGGAATACTCCTGCAGTGAAGTCTTGGAGCTGAGATGATTGACCTCCAGCAGCCACCACTATCCTCCCTTGTGCCAGGTATGACTCCAACCAGCTGAATTTTAAACTTTGCTGGGACTCCTTGATGCTGCATTTGGTCAAATGCAGCCTTGATGTCCAGGTCAGTCGCTTTCACCTCACCTCTGACATTTTATCCACGTTTGGAACAAAGATGTAACGAGTGATAACCCAACTTGGTCTACCTGAGAATCCAGGCACATTGCAATTCGGTTGATTCTTAACTGCCCTCTGGAACAGTTCATGGGTAAGCAGGGATAGGCAACAAATGCTTAGATGCTCACATCTCCCAAATGGATTTTTTTGTTAAATTCTCCCAGTTATAGCTCACCACATTACTTATGTAATCAGAATGTATACAGTATTTGCTTACGTACCTTCATTGGGATCCAGCACTGTAGAAAAATACTTATCTGGATAGTTAGTGTTTGACAATGCAAGTGCAAAGTGTGCACACAGTATCCTTGGTTTATTAATGAGACTCTGGAGTACAAGAGCAAGGAGGTTATTTGCATTTGTATAAGGACATTAGTTTGTGCTCAGCTGGAGTATTGCTTCTAGTGCTGGGCACCTCATGTTAGGAAGGAGGTGAAGAGGGTACAGAAAAGATTTAAGACAATAGCTTCAGGGATGTTGAACTGCAGTCGTGGAAATGAGCTCGAGAGGTTAGAACACTTTGCATTGGAGAGGAGGGGTCTGAGAGGAGATCTGATACAGGTGCTCAAAATCACAAGGTGTCTGTACATAGTAGATAGGGACAGAGTGTTACACCTCGTGAAAGGATCATGATCAAGAGGACACATATTTAAGGTAATTGATAGAAGGAGTGAAAGCAATATGAGAGGAGCCTTTTTTACACAGCGAGTGGTTAAGGCCTGGAATTGTGCGAGAAACCAGTACAGATGAGGCCTTTGAAAGAGAAATACACTGTTAATTAAAAAGAATGGTGTTGAGGATTAGGAGGAGAACATTTGGGAGAAGATTTGTAGCTCGGGGGCTTGTTGTTGTGGTTCTGTTCACCGAGCTGGGAATTTGTGTTGCAGACGTTTCGTCCCCTGTCTAGGTGACATCCTCAGTGCTTGGGAGCCACCTGTGAAGCGCTTCTGTGATCTTTCCTCCAGCATTTGTAGTGGTTTGTCTCTGCCGCTTCTGGCTGTCAGTTCCAGCTGTCCGCTGCAGTGGCCAGTATGTTGGGTCCAGGTCGATGTGCTTATTGATTGAATCTGTGGATAAGTGCCATGCCTCTAGGAATTCCCTGGCTGTTCTCTGTTTGGTTTGTCCTATAATAGTAGTGTTGTCCCAGTCAATTCATGTTGATTGTCATCTGCGTGTGTGGCTACTAAGGATAGCTGGTCGTGACGTTTTGTGGCTAGTTGGTGTTCATGGATGCAGATCATTAGCTGTCTTCCTGTTTGTCTTATGTAGTGTTTTATGCAGTCCTTGCATGGGATTTTGTACACTACATTGGTTTTGCTCCTGCTGGGTATCGGGTCCTTCGTTCTGGTGAGTTGTTGTCTGAGAGTGGCTGTTGGTTTGTGTGCTGTTATGAGTCCTAGTGGTCGCAGCAGTCTGGCTCTCAGTTCAGAAATGGTTTTGATGTATGGTAGTGTGGCTAGTCCTTTGGGTTGCGGCGTGTCCTCGTTCCGTTGTCTTTCCCTGAGGCATCTGTTGATGAAATTGCGGGGGTATCTGTTTTTGGCGAATACATTGTATAGGTGTTCTTCTTCCTCTTTTTGCAGTTCTGGTGTACTGCAGTGTGTTGTGGCCCTTTTGAATAGTGTCTTGATGCAACTTCTTTTGTGTGTGTTGGGGTGGTTGCTTTCATAGTTCAGGACTTGGTCTGTGTGTGTGGCTTTCCTGTATACCTTTGTGGTGAATTCTACGTTCGGTGTTCTCTGTACCATCACGTCTAGGAATGGGAGTTGGTTGTCCTTTTCTTCCTCTCTAGTGAATCGGATTCCTGTGAGTGTGGCGTTAATGATCCAGTGTGTGTTCTCTATTTCTGTGTTTTTAATGATTACAAAGGTGTCATCCACATATCTGACCCAGAGTTTGGGTTGAATTTGCGGGAAGATTGTTTGGTCTAATCTTTGTATTACCGCTTCTTCTATGAGTCCAGAGATGGGTGAGCCCATGGGTGTGCCGATGATTTGTTCATATATTTGGTTGTTGAATGTGAAGTGTGTTTTGAGGCACAGGTCCAGTAGTTTGAGTATGCAGTGTTTGTTAATAGGTTCAACGTCCTGTTGTCTGTTCTGTATGTCCAGCAGGTTGGCTATTGTTTCTCTGGCTAGGTTTTGTCGATAGAGATGAACAGTGCTGTTACATAGAATGAGACCATGGGACAACACTACCATTATAGGACAAGCCAAACAGAGAACAGCCAGGGAATTCCTAGAGGCATGGCACTTATCCACAGATCCAATCAATAAGCACATCGACTTGGACCCAATATACTGGCCACTGCAGCAGACAGCTGGAACTGACAACCGGAAGCGGCAGATTCAAACCACTACAAATGCCGGAGGAAAGATCACAGAAGCGCTTCACACGAGGCTCCCAAGCACTGAGGATGTCACCTCGACAGGGGACGAAATGTCTGCAACACAAATTCCAAGCTCGGCGAACAGCAGGAGATCGTTGGAGAATGGCACTAAATGAGGAGTGAGGAGTTGCTCATTTCAGGAACTAGCATAGACATGATGGGGCTGAATGGCCTCCTTCTGCAACATTCATAATTCTGTGATTCTTTTCACAGCAAATGCATCTCCTTTCTTATAGAGATTCCACTAATTGATTAAAAAGCCACAGTGACGTTGCCTCAGGAACCTGTAACATTTTACAGTGTCCACACACTGGGCGCCATAACAAAAACATTCCAGGTTCTCCTTCCATGATGGCTACCACTGCTGTCTGCTGCTATGTACATGGCACAGGTATCTCCAGGTGCTGTGAAGACAAATTTGGTGACACTCTGGTAGAACAGCCCATTTGAATGCAAGAAGAATGACCCTCTGGCAAAGCATAGAGAGATTGCTACACCCCACAGCCCTGTGCCAATGAGAATCCTGGTCGGCGTGAGATCAATTTAGCGATAGGATCTTAAAAGTTCAAATTTTTCCCTTTTTCTTAACTGTGTTTTAAAGACAAGTCATCTTCCGATGATGTTATCAGACTGTAAGGATGATCTAGGCCATTGTAGATCCTCTGGTCAGAATGTAGACCACCATCCTCTTTGATCAACAGTGCCATGATTACAGCTTCCAGCTGTTGTGTCAATAATGGCCTCTTTGAATCTGGGAAAATGACTCAAACCTCCCACGTGCATTAGTTTACTCTTTGATTCCCCCCAGTGCAGTATCAGATTGACCTCTTGTCACCCCAGCTCACATTGGTTTAACCACTGGCCCACTGTATCGGTTTTTCTGAGTTACCCACCCTCCTCCATACCAGTTTAATACTGAGTCCCCTCCTCAGTATTGAGTTTGACCCTGTGTTTCCCATTTGTGTTTGACTCTGTGTGTCATTGTCTCCCTTCGGTTTGAAGACCCTCAGTGTGCATCTTTGTCTACTTTACTAAACTGGCCACGGTGAGAGCAACTCGTACCTTCCCCTGATATTGTCCCTGAACACTTGAATCTCCTTTTGTGTTTCACTGACCACCATTGGAAGCTGCAGTCACTGGGCAGTGTGGTCATGGCATCCTTCTGTTATATCAGTTTACACCCTGCAGCCGACCTGACTTGATGGAGATCATTGTGTCTTTGACTCAGTGCGTTGGGCATCAAATCCACGCCAACCCATTAATCCATTACCAGTTCATGCTTCACTCTTTTTATTATTGACACGTTCAGATCGTATATGCTGACTCTAGGTGTTTTTAATCAACCTGTCCAAATATGACCCACCACTGGAGTAGGCGTGACTCGAACCATGGCCTTTTGGATCAAAGATGGGGTCAGATACTTGATTCAACTCATCTTGTGCCTCCTGAGCTATCTCTGATGAAACCACTTCCTGCTACCCACTTGGCCAGTTTACTGAAGCCCCCTCAAAGCCTCTTGTCGAGGGTCAGTCAGTGCACAGTGAGCAACCTTGGTGTTGCAGTGCCATCTTGTGGTAACAGGCCAATTCTCAGGACAGGAATGCCTTGGCCATATTTGTGTTCTCGTTTATGAACCCTTTCCGTTTGCAAACTGGCTGATGTATTTCTTAAGTGACTCAGCTTAAAAATATTGCATTGGCCGCAAAACACTTTGGGAACATCCTGAGGTCATAACAAGTTGTTTTACAAATACAAGTCTCCCTTTTTAATAATAACTGCTGCTAGGGGCTGAATGATCCTTTATGACACAGTGTCCCAAGGCAGAAACTAAGGAGCTGAGGACTCAACAAGTTCCCTCTTCAGTCAGTCACAAGAATGAGGAGAGGGAGTTGGCCATTTGACCCATCAAGGCTGCTCCTGCAAAACATTGGCGGAACTGATAGGCAAGTGAAACTGAGGTAACTATGTGTCTCCTGCAACCTCTGACATCCTTGTCAATTAAAATCATCCGATCCACTATTGAATGTATTCAATGGCCCAGATCCACTTTATCTAGCATCCATGAGATGTTTTCGTTAAGTTCCCCTCTAATCCCTTTTGAGTCATTGAAGGCATGAGGTTGCAGACACCCTAGTTCTTCATCTTTCATTCATTGGTTAAGGATTTGCCCGTGCAATTTCTCTGAAACTGATTTTTCCTTTATCCTTTCAAGAAGAGAATTTGCACAGAGAGAGGAGGAGAGAGAGAGAGAGAGAGAGAGAGAGATGTTTTCAGCTTCACCGGCTGGTTATCTGCGCCGTATTGTTCAAACAGAAAGCTGCAGCCACACATTCAAAGTAGTGAAGAGGTTGTCACTATGCTGAGTACTCCTGACCACTCCTGCTACATGAACAATCAATCCAAAGTCTGTCACTGGGCAAGACTGCCTTGGACGGACGGACGGACGGACGGACGGACGGACACACACCCTTCCCCACTGCTTGAATTAGACAACATTGTAAATGCAACTTGTAATCAGTTCCAGTAAATATTTTTTTTTTAAATCTGGAATATCCACAGTCCCTTTGTTTAAAGGTGTATCTTTTCTGATTTCTAAGTCCCCCAATCCAAACAGCTGAAGTGGCCTTTACAACTCCCACTGATGAGGATGCTATGGTGAGAAATGGATTCTACAATAGAACAGCTCAGAGAATGATATCACTTACATTGAAGATCACTCTTCTCCAACAAGGGACTTTCAGACCTCACTACATATGCTGAGCTCTGATGCTTTTCACCCAAGCAACCAGCCAGATCTCAGAAAGTTTCCATCTCTCAGCCTCAACTTCGGATGCCATACAGTGCGGAAATCTCCAGGCTATTTGCTTCAGCTCTTCCATCGCTGACCATGGCAGCTGCTGGGAGCCAGCAGCACCCTCCTGTTCCTACACTGTAGGGATTCTACATGTGATTCCGCATCCGACAGAGATTTACCTGTACCTCCACACATGTCATCTACCGTGTCTGTTGCTCTTGATGCGGTCTCCTGTACACTGGGAAGACAGGACGCCAACTTGTGGAACGTTTCAGAGAACATCTCTGGGACACATGCACTCAACAATCCACACCCTTTGACTCTGATCTCTAGCATCTGCAGTCCTCGCTTTCTCCTAATGGAATGTTGGCCCTTATGTCAAGAAGGTTGGAGTGTAAGTGTAGGGAAGTCTTACTGCAGCTATGCAAGGTGCTGGTGAGAGCACATCTGGAGTACTGGGAGCAGTTTTGGTCCCCTTATTTAAGGAAAGATATTATTTCATTGGAGGCTGTTCAGAGAAGGTTCACCAGGGTGATGCCCAATATGGAGCAATGGGTTGGGAATCTACTCATGGGAATGTAGAAGAACAAGAGGTGATCTTATAGGATCCTTAAAGGGCTTGACAGGGATGTTTCCCCTCTTGAGGGACTAGAGGGTATAGTCTCAGAATAAGTTTAAGACTGGGATAAGGAGGAATTTTTTCTTTCAGGGACTTGAGTCTTTGGAACTGCTTGGTACAGCGAGCAGTGGGAATAGGGTCGTGCCGTCAGGGAATCGAGGTGGTAGGAAAGTGGGTGTGAGGAGTGTCAGATCAACCATGACCCAATTGAATGACAGAGCAGGCCTGAGGGGCTGAACGGCCTACTCCTGTTCCTATTTCCTATGGTCTTACGGGTGTAATACGACCATGGCTGATCCCATCTCAACCTCAACTCCACTTTCCTGCCCACTCTCCATAACTCTTCAACGAAACATCTGTCTATCGCCTCCTTAAATTTATTCAGTGTCCCAGTACCCACTGCACTATGGGGTAGGGAATTCCACAGATTTATGACTCTTTGAGAGAAAGTTAAAAACCACACAACATCAGGTTATTGTGCTTCCAAATAAACCTATTGGACTATAACCTGGCGTTGTGTGTGTTTTTAACTTTGATAACCCCAGTCCAACACCTCCACATCCTTTCAGAACGGTAATTCTTCATCATCTCTGTTTCAAATCTGCCACTCGTTAACCTAAAACTATAATCTCTCATTCTAGATTGCCGCATGTGGGGGAACATCCTCTCTACATCTACTTTGTTAATCCCCTTTAACATCCTATGTCACTCAATTAGTTCTCTCGTTCTTTTAAAGAAATTATTTAAAATATTTTTTAAAAATTCCTATTGAATATTTTAAATCTTTACCTTGCGCCTCTTAAAAATTAACACCATTATCCACCCAAAGTGGGATCTTCAGAGGAAGGAAAATTTACGTTCCTATTACACACTGCAAAATGTCCCAAAGCATTTGTAGCCAATGAGGTAAATTCTAAGTGTAGTTACTGTTGTTCCATTGGGAATACAGCAGCCAATTTAAGCAGGACACTGTCCCATAAGCCGCGATGTGATAATGGCCAAATAATCTCTTATCTCTGATAGAGGTTGACTTGTAACGTTGGCCGAGATACCAGGAAAGCCTTCGGCTCTCCCGTAGGATAGTCGCATGGGACCTTTGATGTTTAGCTGAGAGAACACACTCAGGGAGTGAGAGTGCTGCCAACTGGGCTGATTAGGGCTACTTTATCAACAGGTTAAAATGTGATTACTCCAACACTAACGACTTGCCTTCATATTGTGCTGTTACTTGAATAAAATAGCTCATGGCACCTCTTCTCTGGGACAAGATCCCAGATGCAACCACGAACAATCATCTGAGCTGTTTGTGAGACAGTGATTTCCTTCTCTCTCTTATATGTTGGCTGCTTTGGCTTTCAGTTTTGTTATAATTACACTATCACTGACATGTTTGTTCTAAGTGGTGAGGATGGTACCATGAAGTGAGTGAGGGTGAAGATATAGATTGAGGGCTTTTGCTTTGTGCCGATCTGAAATTTGGTTTCCACCTTGTACCTGGTACCGTACCCCACACACACCTGGTACCTGACTGCCACACTCACCTGGCACCTCACATCCCCACACACACCTGGCATCCCCACCTGACACCTTACCCCCCCCACACCCACATGACGACACCCTATAGTCCCACATCCTCCTGGCACTGCACACTTACCTGCCCGTGCATTCATCCACACCGACCCAGCTCCCCCATTCCCCTCCCCTCCCCCACCGTACCGTACCCCAATTGAGAATCCTCAATTGAGAATCTTCGGTCCCTCGGGATCTCAGAGAGTTGCGCACCCTGCAGGGGTCAA
Organism: Hemiscyllium ocellatum; assembly: GCF_020745735.1. NCBI lineage: Eukaryota > Metazoa > Chordata > Chondrichthyes > Orectolobiformes > Hemiscylliidae > Hemiscyllium > Hemiscyllium ocellatum. The sequence goes on from NC_083413.1 coordinate 76,175,603, forward strand.
TGTGTCTCAGCTGTTAGCTGGAGTTCTGTAGCACGCTTCCACCGTATACTTCCGGAGGGGGTGGTGGCACAGTATGTAGACAGCCAAGCTCAAACTGTTGGGATAGGGGCTCAAATCCCGTAGCTGGTGGGAATTTAAAGGCAGAGGTGGGTGCTGCAGATGCTGGAGATCAGAGTCAAGACTAGAGTGGTGCTGGAAAAGGTCAGGCAGCATCAGAGGAGCAGGAAAATCAACGTTTTGGGCAAAAGCCCTACATCAGGAATGCGAATTTAAACTCAATTGGTAAAACCTGGAATTGCAAAACTGGTTTCAGTCACGGTGAGTATGAAACCATCATAGATTGTTTTAAAAACCCACTAGTGTCCTTCCTGGAAGGAAATCTACCATCCTCCCCTGGCCTGGCCGACATGTGACCTCAGACTCACAGCCACATGGTTGACTCTTAACAGCATTCCTCCCCGATGTTCTTCCTGGCTGCGTGGACCGTGTGGAGCAGGAATTTCCAGAATTGGACGTCAATCCCATGTACAAGCACCAGTGTGGGTCACCACGCAAGGAATCACAGAGCGGCTGTGTGTGGAAAGCGGTCAGCTCAAGAGCTGTCAGGGAACAAATGCTGGCCTCGCCAGTGCTGTCCACTTCCCATGAAAGAATAAATGAGAAAGTATATAAAAGGGAACAATGACTTCTTGCCAGTGGCTCTTTTCCAGAAAGCCTCAAACGACCTTGGCCTGAATCTTCCAGTCCAGCTCATCCAAGCAATAGGAATCCCTGTCTCCAATCCAAATCAGGCTGGAAGCTGCCCACTTACATTTGGAGCAGCTTCTCAGGCGCGTTTGCATGCCAGGAGTCTTCCCAGCTGTATCAGTGTCGTCAGCTCCCAGAATCTGGGACAGCCAGCTGCAGAGTGGAAGCACATCGAAATGATACCCGTCTTTAACACAGCGAGTGTACTGTTCTGTCATTTAAATACCCTTACGCCAACTTGACGACTACTGAGAGAAGAACACTATGGGAGGGGTAGGGTGCCTAGTGGATGGGGTAATAGGGTGCCAGGATGTAAACTGGCAGGTGGGGGAGGAGAGGGGAATGGGGGAGCTGGGTCGGTGTGGATGAATGCACGGGCAGGTAAGTGTGCAGTGCCAGGAGGATGTGGGACTATAGGGTGTCATGTGGGTGTGGGGGGTAAGGTGTCAGGTGGGGATGCCAGGTGTGTGTGGGGATGTAAGGTGCCAGGTGAGTGTGGCAGTCAGGTGCCAGGTGTGTGTGGGGTACGGTACCAGGTAGGGGTGCCAGATGGTTCTAGAGTGCAGGTGGGTATGGAGGTTAGCTGCCAGGTGTGTGGGGTAAGGTGCCAGGTGTGTGTGGGGTAAGGTACCAGATGGGAATGTCAGATGGTTGTCAGATTGTATGGTGCCAGGTGGGTGTTGGTGACAGTTGCCAGGTGAGATGCCAGGTGGGAATGAGGGTCAGGTGCTAGGTGTGTGCTGGGATAAGGTGCCAGGTGTGTGTGGTAGTAAGGTGCCAGGTGTGGGGTGTGGTTATGTACAAGGTGGAGGCACCATTTGGTTGTGGGGGTGTAGGGTGCCAGGTGGGGTTGAGGGAGGGGTATCTGTTGGGTGTGGGGGTCAGATGCCAGCTGGGAGTAAAGTGCCATCTTTGGGGGTGGAGAGATGGTGGTGGTGGGTGTCGAATGGGTGTGAGGGTAAGGTACCATGTGGGTGTAGATGTGGTGCACCATATGGGTGGGGTTTGGGTGGTGATATATTAGATTGTAGACTGACACAAAGGCAGGTGGAGGCTTAAAATAGGTCTTGTGAGGGAGTGGGAGGGGCGGGGGTGTTGGGTTATATCTGGGCAGAAGTGGGGTTGGAGAGTTCCATGAGGGGTTTGGGAGATGAGGTGCAGATTGTATGGCTGGTCAGGTACAGGGTGAGGTGGGCTTGAGTCTAGTCGGGGGAGGGAGGTCATGAGCTAAGTCACTGGGGACTTTCTGGTTCGGGGGAAACTCTTTAGCAGCTCTAGTGGCAGGGGTGGAGAGATGGGGGGATTGTGTCAGGCTTGGTGGGAACATGGCTTGGATCAGATTGTCAGGTACTCTGGATTTGACACTGGGAACGGGGAGTCTGACTGACATAGGTCGTTGCAGGGATGGGGAGAGGGGTTCAGTTTTACAGTTAGCTAGCAGTCAAACAGGTTTAAATCCCTTTGACGTTTCCTCAGTAACTATCCGGGCTTCCAACATCCCCAGCGCTCATTCAGAGTTGGCCCATTTGCCCATCGGGAATTTCAACCCTCCAGGTAATTTCTGCTGAGGCTGCTGCATTGGCACCATCTGGGTGCCCAGGCACACAAGCCCTGTCCAGCTTTCCAGTCGGAAAATTTGGGCTCTGGTCCCATTTACCGCAAAGCAGCCCACTGTTAAAAAGTGATGACCTGGATACTCTCGGTGTGGGATTTGCGAGAGGAGAAGGGAGATCAGTTCGATGCTTCGGTTTGTGATCCTTTCGATATTCAATACAACAAATCTCTTGAAGTCAGCCAGGTACAAAGCTCAGCAGCAGGAAACCCTGGGAAAAGTGGGATAGCCCCGGGACCTGACAGAATTCAGCAAGGATATGTCGTGGTGAAGTTGTTTTGGTTGTGAGCTGTGTGAAGGATTAGGTTGGAGGAATTCTTGTGCATCAATATATTTTAACAAGAAACAGTGACTAGGCTTCAAGCAGTTTTAAGGAGTAGCAAATTTACAACAGCATTCAGGAGAAACTACTTCTCCCAGAGAGTTGTGAAGCTATGGAAATCCCTACCCTAAAGTGCGGTGGACGCTGGGAAAGTGAGTAAGTTTAAGGAAGAGTTCATTGGTAATGGGTTGAAGGATTCTGGGGAGAAGGTGTGAAAATGGGGGCAAGTAGCAAATCAGCCAGGATTGAATGGCGGAACAGACTCAATGGGCCAAATGGCCTAATTCTGCTCCTATGTCTTATGAACTTATGCTCCAGCCTCCTCCTTGGAGGACGTTGCTGTGTTGGTCATGTAGCTGAGGTTCTCCAATCCTTTCCGCCTTTCTCCAAAAAGCTAAGCATCATCAATGTCCTTTTCCCATCAGGTGAACAACAATGGGATTATATCATTCCTGAAAGAGGTGTCGCAGTTCACTCCAGTGGCATTTCCCATCTCTAATGACCGACGGGTGGTGGCGGCATTCTGGGCAGATGTGGACAATCGGCGAGCTGGTGACGTCTTCTACAGGGAGACAAAAGACCCTGCCACACTGCAGAGCACAACAGACGATATCAGGATGTACTTTCCAGAGCTGAAGGACTTCAACTCCAAGTGGGCACTTGTGGCCACTTGGTATAAAGTGACATTCTTCGGAGGAAGCACATTCTCACCGGTAGGGGTTAAAGAATCGATTCTTTGTCAGCATGCACACTTTGAATTCTTCCCGCGATCTATTCTGTCAGAGCAGTCATATAGTTTGTTTCTAGATAACAGCATGGTGCAAGACCTATCTCTCAATCTTGTTTAATGTAGCTTTCCCCCTCTCCTCACATTCTGATGGGGGAGAAGGTACATTAAACAAGATTCAGAGTTAGCTATCGTACCATGCTGTTATCATCAGACTAACCGTACTAGAGTCATTGTGCCTCATCAAGTGTCAACAGCCCAGCCTCGATGCAGGAACCTGCCAAACATAGACAGGACCTTCACGGTAGGGAGAGACCCAATGGGATAGCAGCATTTCTGGAAGGACACTGTTTAGTGTGGGACGCTGTGGGATAACAGTGCGGGATGCTGTGGGATATCGGTGTGGGGTGTGGGACTCTGTGAGACATCACTGTGGGGTGTGACACACTGTGGGACATCGGTGAGGGTGTGGGACACTGTGGGATATTGGTGTGGGGTGTGGGACACTGGAACATCGGTGTGGGATGCTGTGGGATATTGGTGTGGGGTATGGGACTCTGTGAGACATCACTGTGGGGTGTGACACACTGTGGGACATCGGTGTGGGGTGTGACACACTGTGGGACATCGGTGTGGGGTGTGACACACTGTGGGACATCGGTGAGGGGTGTGGGACACTGTGGGATACTGGTGTGGGGTGTGGGACACTGGAACATCGGTGTGGGACGCTGTGGGATATTGGTGTGGGGTATGGGACTCTGTGAGACATTGGTGTGGGGTGTGAGACAATGTGGGATATCGGTGTGGGGTGTGGGGATTCTGTGGGACATCGGTGTGGGGTGTGGGACCTTGTAGGATATTGGTGTGGGGTGTGGGACACTGTGGGATATTGATGTGGGATGTGGGACACTGTGGGATATCGATGAGGGATGAGGGACACTGGGATATCGGTGTGGGGTGTGGAACACTGTGGGATATTGGTGTGGGGTGTGGGACACTGTGGGATATCGGTGAGGGATGAGGGACACTGGGATATCGGTGTGGGCTGTGGGACACTGTGGGATATTGGTGTGGGACACTGGGACATCGGTTTGGGGTGTGGAACGCTGGGACATCGGTGTGGGATGTGGGACACTGTGCGATATCGGTGTGGGGTGTGGGACAATATGAGATATTGGTGTGGGGTGTGGGGACTCTGTGGGACATCGGTGTGGGGTGTTGGGCACTGTGGGATATCGGTGTGGGGTGTGGGACACTGTGGGAAATCGGTTTGGGGTGTGGGACACTCGGACATCGGTATGGGGTGTGGGACACTGTGGGTCACTGGTGTGGGGTGAGGGACGCTGTGGGATATTGGTGTGGTTTGTGGGAAACTGTGGGATTTCGGTGTGGGGTGTGGGACACTGTGAGATATCAGTGTGGGACACTGTGGGATATCGGTGTGGTTTGTGGGACACTGTGGGACGTCGGTGTGGGGACACTGTGGGATATCGGTGTGGGGTGTGGGACACTGGGATATCAGTGTGGGGTGTGGGACATTGGTGTGGGGGGTGGGACTCTGTGGGTCATCGGTGTCGGGTGTGGGACACTGTGGGACATCAGTGTGGGATACTGTGGGATATCGGTGTGGGGTTTCGGACATTGTGGGATATTGGTATGGTGTGTAGGACACTGTGGGACATCGGTGTGGAGTGTGGGACATTGTGGGAGATCAGTGTTGGGTGTGGGACATCGGTGTGGGATGTGGGACACTGTGGGATATCGGCGAGGGGTGTGGGACACTGGAATAAGGTGTGGGGTGTGGGACACTGTGGGACATCGGTGTGGGGTGTGGGACACTGGGACATCGGTTTGGGGTGTGGGACACTGTGGGTCATCGGTGTGGGGTGTGGGACACTGTGGGATATCGGTGTGGATCATTGTGGGACATTGTGCGACATCAGTGTGGGGTGTGGGACACTGTGGGGCATCGGTGTGGGAGACTGAGATATCGGTGCAGGGTGTGGGACGCTGTGGGATATTGGTGTGCGACACTGTAGAATATCGGTGTGGTTTGTGGGAAACTGGGATTTCGGTGTGGAGTGTGGGACACTGTGGGTCATCAGTGTGGGGTGTGGGACACTGAGGGATATCGGTGTGGGGTGTGGGACACTGTGGGATATCAGTGTGTGATGTGAGGTCTCTGTAGGACATCGGTGTGGGGTGTGGGACACTATGGGACGTCGGTGTGGGTATGGGACGCTGTGGGATATTGGTCTGGTGTGTGGGACACTGTGGGATATCGGTGTGTGATGTGAGGTCTCTGTAGGACATTGGTTTGGGGTGTGGGACACTGTGGGATATCGGTGTGGGGTGAGGGACGCTGTGGGTTATCGGTGTGGGGTGTGGGACACTGGGATATCGGTGCGGTGTCTGGGACACTGGGATTTTGGTGTGGAGTGTGGGACGCTGTGGGTCATCGGTGTGTGGTGTGGGACAATGTGGTACATCGGTGTGGGGTGTGGATCATTGTGGGACATCGGTGTGGGCAGTGGGACACTGAGATATCGGTGTGGGGTGTGGGGCACCATGGGGCATTGGTGTGGGGTGTGGGACACTGGTGTGGTGCGTGGGACGCTGTGGGTCATCGGTGTGGGGTGTTGGACACTGTGGGATATCGGTGTAAGGTGTGGGACATTGGTGTGAGCGTGGGACTCTGTGGGTCATCGGTGTGGGGTGTGGGACACTGGGATATCAGTGTGGATCATTGTGGGACATCGGTGTGGGGTGTGGGATATTGTGGGATATCGGTGTGGGGTGTGGGACATTGTGGGATATCGGTGCAGGGTGTGGGACGCTGTGGGATATTGGGGTGGGGTGTGGGACGTTGTGGGATATCGGTGTGGGGTGTGGGACACTGTGGGATATCGGTGTGGGACACTGTGGGATATCGGTGTGGGGTGTGGGACGCTGTGGGATATCGGAATGGGGTCTAGGACACTGGGACATCGGTGTGGGACACTGTGGGATATCGTTGTGGGTTGTGGGACACTGGGATATCGGTGTGGAGTTTGGGACACTATAGGATATCGATATGGGGTGTGGGACACTGTTGGTCATCGGTGTGGGATGCTGTGGGACATTGGTATGGGGTGTGGGACACTGTGGCATATCGGTGTGTGGTGTGGGACACTGTGGGATATCGGTGTGGGGTCACTGTGGGATATCGGTGTGGGGTGTGGGACACTGGGATATCAATGCGGTGTGTGGGACACTGTGGGATTTTGGTGTGGGGTGTGGGACATTGTGGGATATCGGTGTGGGGTGTGGGACACTGTGTGATATTGGTGTGGGACGCTGTGGGACATCGGTGTGGGGTATGGGACACTGTGGGATATCGATGTGGGGTGTGAGACACTGTGAGACATCGGTGTGGGGTGTGGGACACTGTGGGACATCGGTGTGGGGTGTGGGACGCTGTGGGACATAGGTGTGGGGTCTGGGACACTGTGGGACATCGGTGTGGGGTGTGGGACACTGGGATATCGGTGTGGAGTGTGGGTCACTGTGGGGCATCGGTGTGGGGTCGCTGTGGGTCATCGATGTGAGGTTTGGGACACTGTGGGATATTGGTTCGGGGTGTGGAGATACTGTGGGACATCGGTATGGGTTGTGGGGACGCTGTGGGTTATCAGTGTGGGGTGTGGGGATGCTGTGGGACATCGTTGTGGGATGTGGGGCGATGTGGGACATCTGTGTCGGATATGGGACACTGGGATATCAGTGCGGTGCATGGGACACTGTGGGATATCGGTATGGACTGTGGGACACTGTGGGTCATCGGTGTGGGGTGTGGGACATTGTGGGATATCGGACAGGGGTGTGGGACACCGTGGGATATCGGTGTGTGATGGGAGGTCTCTGCAGGACATTGGTGTGGGGTGTGGGACACTGTGGGACATCGGTGTGGGGTTTGGGACACTGTGGGAAATCGGTGTGTGGTGTGGGGTCTCTGTAGGACATCGGTGTGGGCTGTGGGACGCTGTGGGATATCGGTGTGGGATGTGGGGACGATGAGGGTCACCGGTGTGGGGTGTTGGACAATGTGGGAAATCGGTGTGGGGTGTGGGACACTGTGGGATATCGGTGTGGGGTGTGGGAACACTGTGGGACAATGGTGTGGGGTGTGGGACACTGTGGAATATCGGTGTGGGAGCCTGTGGGACATCGGTGTGAGGTGTGGGACACTAGGATATCGGTGTGGAGTGTGGGATACTGTGGGATTTCGGTGTGGGGTGTGGGACGCTGTGGGACATCAGTGTGGGGTCACTGTGGGATATTGGTGTGGGACATCGTGTGCCGTGTGGGACACTGTGGGATATCGGTGTGGGACACTGTGGGACATCGGTGTGGGGTGTGGGACATTGTGGAATATCGGTGTGGGGTGTGGGACACTGGGACATCTGTGTGAGGTGTGGGACATCGGTGTGGGGTGTGTGGGACGCTGTGGGTCATCGATGTGGGGTGTGCGACTCTGTGGGTCATCGGTGTGGGACGCTGTGGGACACTGGGGAATATCAGTGCGGGGCATTGTGGGACATCGGTGTGCGGTGTGGGACACTGTGGGATTTCAGTGTGAGGTGTGGGACACTGTTGGTCATCGGTGCGGGATGCTGTGGGGCATTGGTGTGGGGTGTGGGACACTGTGGCGTATCGGTGTGTGGTGTGGGACACTGTAGTACATCGGTGTGGGGTCACTGTGGGATATCGGTGTGGGGTGTGGAACACTGGGATATTGGTGTGGGACACTGTGAGATATTGGTGTGGGGTGTGGGACATTGGTGTGGGGGGTAGGACACTGTGGGCCATCGGTGTGGGGTGTGGGACATTGTGGGATATTGGTGTGGGACGCTGTGGGACACCGGTGTGGGGTGTGGGCCACTGTGGGACACCGGTGTGGGGTGTGGGACATTGTGGGACATCGGTGTGGGGTGTGGGACATTGTGGGACATCGATGTGGGGTGTGAGTCACTGTGGGGCATCGGTGTGGGGTGTGGGACATTGTGGGATATCGGTGTGGGCTGTGGGACACTGAGATATCGGTGTGGGGTGTGGGACACTGGGACATCGGTGTGGCGTGTGGGATGCTGTGGGACATCGGTGTGGGGTGTGGGACACTGTGGGACATCGGTGTGGGGTTTGGGACACTGTGGGAAATCGGTGTGTGGTGTGGGGTCTCTGTAGGACATCGGTGTGGGCTGTGGGACGCTGTGGGATATCGGTGTGGGATGTGGGGACGATGAGGGTCATCGGTGTGGGGTGTTGGACAATGTGGGATATCGGTGTGGGGTGTGGGAACAATGTGGGACAATGGTGTGGGGTGTGGGACACTGTGGGATATCGGTGTGGGGTGTGGGAACACTGTGGGATATCGGTGTGGGACCATGTGGGACATCGGTGTGAGGTGTGGGACACTCGGATATCGGTGCGGTGTGTGGGACACTGTGGGATTTCGGTGTGGGGTGTGGAACACTGTGGGTCATTGGTGTGGGGTGTGGGACACTGTGGGACATCAGTGTGGGGTCACTGTGGGATATCGGTGTGGGACACTGTGAGACATCGGTGTGGGGTGTGGGACGCTGTGGGTCATTGGTGTGGGTCGCTGTGGGATATCGGTGTGGGACATCGGTGTGCAGTGTGGGACACTGTGGGATATCGGTGTGGGACACTGTGGGACATCGGTGTGGGGTGTGGGACATCGGGGTGGGGTGTGGGACATTGTGGGATATCGGTGTGGGGTGTGGGACACTGGGACATCTGTGTGGGGTGTGGGACATCGGTGTGCGTTGTGTGGGACGCTGTGGGTCATCGATGTGGGGTGTGGGACGCTGTGGGTCATCGGTGTGGGACGCTGTGGGACACTGTGGGATATCAGTGTGGGGTGTGGGTCACTGTGGGACATCGGTGTGGGGTCACTGTGGGATATCGGTGTGGGACGCTGGGATATCAGTGCGGTGTGTGGGTCACTGTGGGGCATTGGTATGGGGTGTGGGACACTGGCGTATCGGTGTGTGGTGTGGGACACTGTGGGATATCAGTGTGGGGTGTGGGACGGTGTGGGACATCGCTGTGGGGTCACTGTGGGATTTCGGTGTGGGGTGTGGGAGGTAGGACTCTGTGGGTTATCGGTGTGGGACACTGTGGGATATCAGTGTGGATCATTGTGGGACATTGGTGTGGGGTGTGGGACACTGAGATATCGGTGTGGGTTGTGGGACACTGTGGGACATCGGTGTGGGACGCTGTGGGATATCAGTGTGGATCATTGTGGGACATCGGTGTGGGGTGTGGGACATTGTGGGACATCGGTGTGGAGTGTGAGACACTGTGAGACACCGGTGTTGGGTGTGGGACAATGTGGGATATCAGTGTGGATCATTGTGGGACATCGGAGTGGGGTGTGGGACACTGTGGGAAATCGGTGTGGGGTGTGGGACGCTGTGGGACATAGGTGTTGGGTCTGGGACACTGTGGGACATAGGTGTGGTTTGTGGGAAACTGGGATTTCGGTGTGGAGTGTGGGACACTGTGGGTCATCAGTGTGGGGTGTGGGACACTGAGGGATATCGGTGTGGGACACTGAGGGATATCGGTGTGTGATGTGAGGTCTCTGTAGGACATCGGTGTGGGGTGTGGGACACTATGGGACGTCGGTGTGGGTATGGGACGCTGTGGGATATTGGTCTGGTGTGTGGGACACTGTGGGATATCGGTGTGTGATGTGAGGTCTCTGTAGGACATTGGTTTGGGGTGTGGGGCGCTGTGGGTTATCGGTGTGGTGTGTGGGACACTGGGATTTTGGTGTGGAGTGTGGGACGCTGTGGGTCATCGGTGTGTGGTGTGGGACAATGTGGTACATCGGTGTGGGGTGTGGATCATTGTGGGACATCGGTGTGGGCAGTGGGACACTGAGATATCGGTGTGGGGTGTGGGGCACCATGGGGCATTGGTGTGGGGTGTGGGACACTGGTGTGGTGCGTGGGACGCTGTGGGTCATCGGTGTGGGGTGTTGGACACTGTGGGATATCGATGTAAGGTGTGGGACATTGGTGTGAGGGTGGGACTCTGTGGGTCATCGGTGTGGGGTGTGGGACACTGGGATATCAGTGTGGATCATTGTGGGACATCGTTGTGGGCTGTGGGACACTGAGATATCGGTGTGGGGTGTGGGACATTGTGGGATATCGGTGCAGGGTGTGGGACGCTGTGGGATATTGGGGTGGGGTGTGGGACGTTGTGGGATATCGGAATGGGGTCTAGGACACTGGGACATCGGTGTGGGACGCTGTGGGATATCGTTATGGGTTGTGGGACACTGGGATATCGGTGTGGAGTTTGGGACACTATAGGATATCGATATGGGGTGTGGGACACTGTTGGTCATCGGTGTGGGATGCTGTGGGACATTGGTATGGGGTGTGGGACACTGTGGCATATCGGTGTGTGGTGTGGGACACTGTGGGATATCGGTGTGGGGTCACTGTGGGATATCGGTGTGGGGTGTGGGACACTGGGATATCAATGCGGTGTGTGGGACACTGTGGGATTTTGGTGTGGGGTGTGGGACATTGTGGGATGTCGGTGTGGGGTGTGGGACACTGTGTGATATTGGTGTGGGACGCTGTGGGACATCGGTGTGGGGTATGGGACACTGTGGGATATCGATGTGGGGTGTGAGACACTGTGAGACATCGGTGTGGGGTGTGGGACACTGTGGGACATCGGTGTGGGGTGTGGGACGCTGTGGGACATAGGTGTGGGGTCTGGGACACTGTGGGACATCGGTGTGGGGTGTGGGACACTGGGATATCGGTGTGGAGTGTGGGTCGCTGTGGGGCATCGGTGTGGGGTCGCTGTGGGTCATCGGTGTGAGGTTTGGGACACTGTGGGATATTGGTTCGGGGTGTGGAGATACTGTGGGACATCGGTATGGGTTGTGGGGACACTGTGGGTTATCAGTGTGGGGTGTGGGGATGCTGTGGGACATCGTTGTGGGATGTGGGGCGATGTGGGACATCTGTGTCGGATATGGGACACTGGGATATCAGTGCGGTGCATGGGACACTGTGGGATATCGGTATGGACTGTGGGACACTGTGGGTCATCAGTGTGGGGTGTGGGACATTGTGGGATATCGGACAGGGGAGTGGGACACCGTGGGATATCGGTGTGTGATGGGAGGTCTCTGCAGGACATTGGTGTGGGGTGTGGGACACTGTGGGACATCGGTGTGGGGTTTGGGACACTGTGGGAAATCGGTGTGTGGTGTGGGGTCTCTGTAGGACATCGGTGTGGGCTGTGGGACGCTGTGGGATATCGGTGTGGGATGTGGGGACGATGAGGGTCACCGGTGTGGGGTGTTGGACAATGTGGGAAATCGGTGTGGGTTGTGGGACACTGTGGGATATCGGTGTGGGGTGTGGGAACACTGTGGGACAATGGTGTGGGGTGTGGGAACACTGTGGAATATCGGTGTGGGAGCCTGTGGGACATCGGTGTGAGGTGTGGGACACTAGGATATCGGTGTGGAGTGTGGGATACTGTGGGATTTCGGTGTGGAGTGTGGGACGCTGTGGGTCATCTGTGTGGGGTGTGGAACACTGTGGGTCATCGGTGTGGGGTGTGGGACGCTGTGGGACATCAGTGTGGGGTCACTGTGGGATATTGGTGTGGGACACTGTGAGACATCGGTGTGGGGTGTGGGACGCTGTGGGTCATCGGTGTGGTGTGTGGGACGCTGTGGGTCATTGGTGTGGGTCGCTGTGGGATATCGGTGCGGGACATCGGTGTGCCGTGTGGGACACTGTGGGATATCGGTGTGGGACACTGTGGGACATCGGTGTGGGGTGTGGGACCTTGTAGGATATTGGTGTGGGGTGTGGGACACTGTGGGATATTGATGTGGGATGTGGGACACTGTGGGATATCGATGAGGGATGAGGGACACTGGGATATCGGTGTGGGGTGTGGGACACTGTGGGATATCGGTGAGGGATGAGGGACACTGGGATATCGGTGTGGGCTGTGGGACACTGTGGGATATTGGTGTGGGACACTGGGACATCGGTTTGGGGTGTGGAACGCTGGGACATCGGTGTGGGATGTGGGACACTGTGCGATATCGGTGTGGGGTGTGGGACAATATGAGATATTGGTGTGGGGTGTGGGGACTCTGTGGGACATCGGTGTGGGGTGTTGGGCACTGTGGGATATCGGTGTGGGGTGTGGGACACTGTGGGAAATCGGTTTGGGGTGTGGGACACTCGGACATCGGTATGGGGTGTGGGACACTGTGGGTCACTGGTGTGGGGTGAGGGACGCTGTGGGATATTGGTGTGGTTTGTGGGAAACTGTGGGATTTCGGTGTGGGGTGTGGGACACTGTGAGATATCAGTGTGGGACACTGTGGGATATCGGTGTGGTTTGTGGGACACTGTGGGACGTCGGTGTGGGGACACTGTGGGATATCGGTGTGGGGTGTGGGACACTGGGATATCAGTGTGGGGTGTGGGACATTGGTGTGGGGGGTGGGACTCTGTGGGTCATCGGTGTCGGGTGTGGGACACTGTGGGACATCAGTGTGGGATACTGTGGGATATCGGTGTGGGGTTTCGGACATTGTGGGATATTGGTATGGTGTGTAGGACACTGTGGGACATCGGTGTGGAGTGTGGGACATTGTGGGAGATCAGTGTTGGGTGTGGGACATCGGTGTGGGATGTGGGACACTGTGGGATATCGGCGAGGGGTGTGGGACACTGGAATAAGGTGTGGGGTGTGGGACACTGTGGGACATCGGTGTGGGGTGTGGGACACTGGGACATCGGTTTGGGGTGTGGGACACTGTGGGTCATCGGTGTGGGGTGTGGGACACTGTGGGATATCGGTGTGGATCATTGTGGGACATTGTGCGACATCAGTGTGGGGTGTGGGACACTGTGGGGCATCGGTGTGGGAGACTGAGATATCGGTGCAGGGTGTGGGACGCTGTGGGATATTGGTGTGCGACACTGTAGAATATCGGTGTGGTTTGTGGGAAACTGGGATTTCGGTGTGGAGTGTGGGACACTGTGGGTCATCAGTGTGGGGTGTGGGACACTGAGGGATATCGGTGTGGGGTGTGGGACACTGTGGGATATCAGTGTGTGATGTGAGGTCTCTGTAGGACATCGGTGTGGGGTGTGGGACACTATGGGACGTCGGTGTGGGTATGGGACGCTGTGGGATATTGGTCTGGTGTGTGGGACACTGTGGGATATCGGTGTGTGATGTGAGGTCTCTGTAGGACATTGGTTTGGGGTGTGGGACACTGTGGGATATCGGTGTGGGGTGAGGGACGCTGTGGGTTATCGGTGTGGGGTGTGGGACACTGGGATATCGGTGCGGTGTCTGGGACACTGGGATTTTGGTGTGGAGTGTGGGACGCTGTGGGTCATCGGTGTGTGGTGTGGGACAATGTGGTACATCGGTGTGGGGTGTGGATCATTGTGGGACATCGGTGTGGGCAGTGGGACACTGAGATATCGGTGTGGGGTGTGGGGCACCATGGGGCATTGGTGTGGGGTGTGGGACACTGGTGTGGTGCGTGGGACGCTGTGGGTCATCGGTGTGGGGTGTTGGACACTGTGGGATATCGGTGTAAGGTGTGGGACATTGGTGTGAGGGTGGGACTCTGTGGGTCATCGGTGTGGGGTGTGGGACATTGTGGGATATCGGTGCAGGGTGTGGGACGCTGTGGGATATTGGGGTGGGGTGTGGGACGTTGTGGGATATCGGTGTGGGGTGTGGGACACTGTGGGATATCGGTGTGGGACACTGTGGGATATCGGTGTGGGGTGTGGGACGCTGTGGGATATCGGAATGGGGTCTAGGACACTGGGACATCGGTGTGGGACACTGTGGGATATCGTTGTGGGTTGTGGGACACTGGGATATCGGTGTGGAGTTTGGGACACTATAGGATATCGATATGGGGTGTGGGACACTGTTGGTCATCGGTGTGGGATGCTGTGGGACATTGGTATGGGGTGTGGGACACTGTGGCATATCGGTGTGTGGTGTGGGACACTGTGGGATATCGGTGTGGGGTCACTGTGGGATATCGGTGTGGGGTGTGGGACACTGGGATATCAATGCGGTGTGTGGGACACTGTGGGATTTTGGTGTGGGGTGTGGGACATTGTGGGATATCGGTGTGGGGTGTGAGACACTGTGAGACATCGGTGTGGGGTGTGGGACACTGTGGGACATCGGTGTGGGGTGTGGGACGCTGTGGGACATAGGTGTGGGGTCTGGGACACTGTGGGACATCGGTGTGGGGTGTGGGACACTGGGATATCGGTGTGGAGTGTGGGTCACTGTGGGGCATCGGTGTGGGGTCGCTGTGGGTCATCGATGTGAGGTTTGGGACACTGTGGGATATTGGTTCGGGGTGTGGAGATACTGTGGGACATCGGTATGGGTTGTGGGGACGCTGTGGGTTATCAGTGTGGGGTGTGGGGATGCTGTGGGACATCGTTGTGGGATGTGGGGCGATGTGGGACATCTGTGTCGGATATGGGACACTGGGATATCAGTGCGGTGCATGGGACACTGTGGGATATCGGTATGGACTGTGGGACACTGTGGGACATCTGTGTGGGGTGTGGGACATTGTGGGATATCGGACAGGGGTGTGGGACACCGTGGGATATCGGTGTGTGATGGGAGGTCTCTGCAGGACATTGGTGTGGGGTGTGGGACACTGTGGGACATCGGTGTGGGGTTTGGGACACTGTGGGAAATCGGTGTGTGGTGTGGGGTCTCTGTAGGACATCGGTGTGGGCTGTGGGACGCTGTGGGATATCGGTGTGGGATGTGGGGACGATGAGGGTCACCGGTGTGGGGTGTTGGACAATGTGGGAAATCGGTGTGGGGTGTGGGACACTGTGGGATATCGGTGTGGGGTGTGGGAACACTGTGGGACAATGGTGTGGGGTGTGGGACACTGTGGAATATCGGTGTGGGAGCCTGTGGGACATCGGTGTGAGGTGTGGGACACTAGGATATCGGTGTGGAGTGTGGGATACTGTGGGATTTCGGTGTGGGGTGTGGGACGCTGTGGGACATCAGTGTGGGGTCACTGTGGGATATTGGTGTGGGACATCGTGTGCCGTGTGGGACACTGTGGGATATCGGTGTGGGACACTGTGGGACATCGGTGTGGGGTGTGGGACATTGTGGAATATCGGTGTGGGGTGTGGGACACTGGGACATCTGTGTGAGGTGTGGGACATCGGTGTGGGGTGTGTGGGACGCTGTGGGTCATCGATGTGGGGTGTGCGACTCTGTGGGTCATCGGTGTGGGACGCTGTGGGACACTGGGGAATATCAGTGCGGGGCATTGTGGGACATCGGTGTGCGGTGTGGGACACTGTGGGATTTCAGTGTGAGGTGTGGGACACTGTTGGTCATCGGTGCGGGATGCTGTGGGGCATTGGTGTGGGGTGTGGGACACTGTGGCGTATCGGTGTGTGGTGTGGGACACTGTAGTACATCGGTGTGGGGTCACTGTGGGATATCGGTGTGGGGTGTGGAACACTGGGATATTGGTGTGGGACACTGTGAGATATTGGTGTGGGGTGTGGGACATTGGTGTGGGGGGTAGGACACTGTGGGCCATCGGTGTGGGGTGTGGGACATTGTGGGATATTGGTGTGGGACGCTGTGGGACACCGGTGTGGGGTGTGGGCCACTGTGGGACACCGGTGTGGGGTGTGGGACATTGTGGGACATCGGTGTGGGGTGTGGGACATTGTGGGACATCGATGTGGGGTGTGAGTCACTGTGGGGCATCGGTTTGGGGTGTGGGACATTGTGGGATATCGGTGTGGGCTGTGGGACACTGAGATATCGGTGTGGGGTGTGGGACACTGGGACATCGGTGTGGCGTGTGGGATGCTGTGGGACATCGGTGTGGGGTGTGGGACACTGTGGGACATCGGTGTGGGGTTTGGGACACTGTGGGAAATCGGTGTGTGGTGTGGGGTCTCTGTAGGACATCGGTGTGGGCTGTGGGACGCTGTGGGATATCGGTGTGGGATGTGGGGACGATGAGGGTCATCGGTGTGGGGTGTTGGACAATGTGGGATATCGGTGTGGGGTGTGGGAACAATGTGGGACAATGGTGTGGGGTGTGGGACACTGTGGGATATCGGTGTGGGGTGTGGGAACACTGTGGGATATCGGTGTGGGACGCTGTGGGACATCGGTGTAGGGTGTGGGACACTGTCGATTATCAGTGTGGGATGTGGGACCATGTGGGACATCGGTGTGAGGTGTGGGACACTCGGATATCGGTGCGGTGTGTGGGACACTGTGGGATTTCGGTGTGGGGTGTGGAACACTGTGGGTCATTGGTGTGGGGTGTGGGACACTGTGGGACATCAGTGTGGGGTCACTGTGGGATATCGGTGTGGGACACTGTGAGACATCGGTGTGGGGTGTGGGACGCTGTGGGTCATTGGTGTGGGTCGCTGTGGGATATCGGTGTGGGACATCGGTGTGCAGTGTGGGACACTGTGGGATATCGGTGTGGGACACTGTGGGACATCGGTGTGGGGTGTGGGACATCGGGGTGGGGTGTGGGACATTGTGGGATATCGGTGTGGGGTGTGGGACACTGGGACATCTGTGTGGGGTGTGGGACATCGGTGTGCGTTGTGTGGGACGCTGTGGGTCATCGATGTGGGGTGTGGGACGCTGTGGGTCATCGGTGTGGGACGCTGTGGGACACTGTGGGATATCAGTGTGGGGTGTGGGTCACTGTGGGACATCGGTGTGGGGTCACTGTGGGATATCGGTGTGGGACGCTGGGATATCAGTGCGGTGTGTGGGTCACTGTGGGGCATTGGTATGGGGTGTGGGACACTGGCGTATCGGTGTGTGGTGTGGGACACTGTGGGATATCAGTGTGGGGTGTGGGACGGTGTGGGACATCGCTGTGGGGTCACTGTGGGATTTCGGTGTGGGGTGTGGGAGGTAGGACTCTGTGGGTTATCGGTGTGGGACACTGTGGGATATCAGTGTGGATCATTGTGGGACATTGGTGTGGGGTGTGGGACACTGAGATATCGGTGTGGGTTGTGGGACACTGTGGGACATCGGTGTGGGACGCTGTGGGATATCAGTGTGGATCATTGTGGGACATCGGTGTGGGGTGTGGGACATTGTGGGACATCGGTGTGGAGTGTGAGACACTGTGGGACATAGGTGTTGGGTCTGGGACACTGTGGGACATAGGTGTGGTTTGTGGGAAACTGGGATTTCGGTGTGGAGTGTGGGACACTGTGGGTCATCAGTGTGGGGTGTGGGACACTGAGGGATATCGGTGTGGGACACTGAGGGATATCGGTGTGTGATGTGAGGTCTCTGTAGGACATCGGTGTGGGGTGTGGGACACTATGGGACGTCGGTGTGGGTATGGGACGCTGTGGGATATTGGTCTGGTGTGTGGGACACTGTGGGATATCGGTGTGTGATGTGAGGTCTCTGTAGGACATTGGTTTGGGGTGTGGGGCGCTGTGGGTTATCGGTGTGGTGTGTGGGACACTGGGATTTTGGTGTGGAGTGTGGGACGCTGTGGGTCATCGGTGTGTGGTGTGGGACAATGTGGTACATCGGTGTTGGGTGTGGATCATTGTGGGACATCGGTGTGGGCAGTGGGACACTGAGATATCGGTGTGGGGTGTGGGGCACCATGGGGCATTGGTGTGGGGTGTGGGACACTGGTGTGGTGCGTGGGACGCTGTGGGTCATCGGTGTGGGGTGTTGGACACTGTGGGATATCGATGTAAGGTGTGGGACATTGGTGTGAGGGTGGGACTCTGTGGGTCATCGGTGTGGGGTGTGGGACACTGGGATATCAGTGTGGATCATTGTGGGACATCGTTGTGGGCTGTGGGACACTGAGATATCGGTGTGGGGTGTGGGACATTGTGGGATATCGGTGCAGGGTGTGGGACGCTGTGGGATATTGGGGTGGGGTGTGGGACGTTGTGGGATATCGGAATGGGGTCTAGGACACTGGGACATCGGTGTGGGACGCTGTGGGATATCGTTATGGGTTGTGGGACACTGGGATATCGGTGTGGAGTTTGGGACACTATAGGATATCGATATGGGGTGTGGGACACTGTTGGTCATCGGTGTGGGATGCTGTGGGACATTGGTATGGGGTGTGGGACACTGTGGCATATCGGTGTGTGGTGTGGGACACTGTGGGATATCGGTGTGGGGTCACTGTGGGATATCGGTGTGGGGTGTGGGACACTGGGATATCAATGCGGTGTGTGGGACACTGTGGGATTTTGGTGTGGGGTGTGGGACATTGTGGGATGTCGGTGTGGGGTGTGGGACACTGTGTGATATTGGTGTGGGACGCTGTGGGACATCGGTGTGGGGTATGGGACACTGTGGGATATCAATGTGGGGTGTGAGACACTGTGAGACATCGGTGTGGGGTGTGGGACACTGTGGGACATCGGTGTGGGGTGTGGGACGCTGTGGGACATAGGTGTGGGGTCTGGGACACTGTGGGACATCGGTGTGGGGTGTGGGACACTGGGATATCGGTGTGGAGTGTGGGTCGCTGTGGGGCATCGGTGTGGGGTCGCTGTGGGTCATCGGTGTGAGGTTTGGGACACTGTGGGATATTGGTTCGGGGTGTGGAGATACTGTGGGACATCGGTATGGGTTGTGGGGACACTGTGGGTTATCAGTGTGGGGTGTGGGGATGCTGTGGGACATCGTTGTGGGATGTGGGGCGATGTGGGACATCTGTGTCGGATATGGGACACTGGGATATCAGTGCGGTGCATGGGACACTGTGGGATATCGGTATGGACTGTGGGACACTGTGGGTCATCAGTGTGGGGTGTGGGACATTGTGGGATATCGGACAGGGGTGTGGGACACCGTGGGATATCGGTGTGTGATGGGAGGTCTCTGCAGGACATTGGTGTGGGGTGTGGGACACTGTGGGACATCGGTGTGGGGTTTGGGACACTGTGGGAAATCGGTGTGTGGTGTGGGGTCTCTGTAGGACATCGGTGTGGGCTGTGGGACGCTGTGGGATATCGGTGTGGGATGTGGGGACGATGAGGGTCACCGGTGTGGGGTGTTGGACAATGTGGGAAATCGGTGTGGGTTGTGGGACACTGTGGGATATCGGTGTGGGGTGTGGGAACACTGTGGGACAATGGTGTGGGGTGTGGGACACTGTGGAATATCGGTGTGGGAGCCTGTGGGACATCGGTGTGAGGTGTGGGACACTAGGATATCGGTGTGGAGTGTGGGATACTGTGGGATTTCGGTGTGGAGTGTGGGACGCTGTGGGTCATCTGTGTGGGGTGTGGAACACTGTGGGTCATCGGTGTGGGGTGTGGGACGCTGTGGGACATCAGTGTGGGGTCACTGTGGGATATTGGTGTGGGACACTGTGAGACATCGGTGTGGGGTGTGGGACGCTGTGGGTCATCGGTGTGGTGTGTGGGACGCTGTGGGTCATTGGTGTGGGTCGCTGTGGGATATCGGTGCGGGACATCGGTGTGCCGTGTGGGACACTGTGGGATATCGGTGTGGGACACTGTGGGACATCGGTGTGGGGTGTGGGACATTGTGGGATATCGGTGTGGGGTGTGGGACACTGGGACATCTGTGTGAGGTGTGGGACATCGGTGTGGGGTGTGTGGGACGCTGTAGGTCATCGATGTGGGGTGTGCAACTCTGTGGGTCATCGGTGTGGGACGCTGTGGGACACTGGGGAATATCAGTGCGGGGCATTGTGGGACATCGGTGTGCGGTGTGGGACACTGTGGGATATCGGTGTGGGATGTGGGACACTGTGGGACATCGGTGTGGGGTGTGGGACACTCTGGGATATCGGTGTGGGGTCTAGGACACTGTGGGGCATCGGTGTGGGACACTGTGGGATTTCAGTGTGGGGTGTGGGACACTGTTGGTCATCGGTGCGGGATGCTGTGGGGCATTGGTGTGGGGTGTGGGACACTGTGGCGTATCGGTGTGTGGTGTGGGACACTGTAGTACATCGGTGTGGGGTCACTGTGGGATATCGGTGTGGGGTGTGGAACACTGGGATATTGGTGTGGGACACTGTGAGATATTGGTGTGGGGTGTGGGACATTGGTGTGGGGGGTAGGACACTGTGGGCCACCGGTGTGGGGTGTGGGACATTGTGGGATATTGGTGTGGGACGCTGTGGGACACCGGTGTGGGGTGTGGGCCACTGTGGGACACCGGTGTGGGGTGTGGGACATTGTGGGACATCGGTGTGGGGTGTGGGACATTGTGGGACATCGGTGTGGGGTGTGGGACACTGTGGGATATCGATGTGGGGTGTGAGTCACTGTGGGGCATCGGTGTGGGGTGTGGGACACTGAGATATCGGTGTGGGGTGTGGGACACTGTGGGATATCGGTGTGGGGTGTGGGACATTGTGGGATATCGGTGTGGGGTGTGGGACACTGTGGGATTTCGGTGTGGGGTGTGGAACACTGTGGGACATCAGTGTGGGGTCACTGTGGGATATCGATGTGGGACACTGTGAGACATCGGTGTGGGGTGTGGGACGCTGTGGGTCATCGGTGTGGTGTGTGGGACGCTGTGGGTCATTGGTGTGGGTCGCTGTGGGATATCGGTGTGGGACATCGGTGTGCAGTGTGGGACACTGTGGGATATCGGTGTGGGACACTGTGGGACATCGGTGTGGGGTGTGGGGCACTGGAACATCGGTGTGGGATGCTGTGGGATATTGGTGTGGGGTATGGGACTCTGTGAGACATCACTGTGGGGTGTGACACACTGTGGGACATCGGTGTGGGGTGTGACACACTGTGGGACATCGGTGTGGGGTGTGACACACTGTGGGACATCGGTGAGGGGTGTGGGACACTGTGGGATACTGGTGTGGGGTGTGGGACACTGGAACATCGGTGTGGGACGCTGTGGGATATTGGTGTGGGGTATGGGACTCTGTGAGACATTGGTGTGGGGTGTGGGACAATGTGGGATATCGGTGTGGGGTGTGGGGATTCTGTGGGACATCGGTGTGGGGTGTGGGACCTTGTAGGATATTGGTGTGGGGTGTGGGACACTGTGGGATATTGATGTGGGATGTGGGACACTGTGGGATATCGATGAGGGATGAGGGACACTGGGATATCGGTGTGGGGTGTGGAACACTGTGGGATATTGGTGTGGGGTGTGGGACACTGTGGGATATCGGTGAGGGATGAGGGACACTGGGATATCGGTGTGGGCTGTGGGACACTGTGGGATATTGGTGTGGGACACTGGGACATCGGTTTGGGGTGTGGAACGCTGGGACATCGGTGTGGGATGTGGGACACTGTGCGATATCGGTGTGGGGTGTGGGACAATATGAGATATTGGTGTGGGGTGTGGGGACTCTGTGGGACATCGGTGTGGGGTGTTGGGCACTGTGGGATATCGGTGTGGGGTGTGGGACACTGTGGGAAATCGGTTTGGGGTGTGGGACACTCGGACATCGGTATGGGGTGTGGGACACTGTGGGTCACTGGTGTGGGGTGAGGGACGCTGTGGGATATTGGTGTGGTTTGTGGGAAACTGTGGGATTTCGGTGTGGGGTGTGGGACACTGTGAGATATCAGTGTGGGACACTGTGGGATATCGGTGTGGTTTGTGGGACACTGTGGGACGTCGGTGTGGGGACACTGTGGGATATCGGTGTGGGGTGTGGGACACTGGGATATCAGTGTGGGGTGTGGGACATTAGTGTGGGGGGTGGGACTCTGTGGGTCATCGGTGTCGGGTGTGGGACACTGTGGGACATCAGTGTGGGATACTGTGGGATATCGGTGTGGGGTTTCGGACATTGTGGGATATTGGTATGGTGTGTAGGACACTGTGGGACATCGGTGTGGAGTGTGGGACATTGTGGGAGATCAGTGTTGGGTGTGGGACATCGGTGTGGGATGTGGGACACTGTGGGATATCGGCGAGGGGTGTGGGACACTGGAATAAGGTGTGGGGTGTGGGACACTGTGGGACATCGGTGTGGGGTGTGGGACACTGGGACATCGGTTTGGGGTGTGGGACACTGTGGGTCATCGGTGTGGGGTGTGGGACACTGTGGGATATCGGTGTGGATCATTGTGGGACATTGTGCGACATCA
Source organism: Hemiscyllium ocellatum (assembly GCF_020745735.1). Classification (NCBI taxonomy): domain Eukaryota; kingdom Metazoa; phylum Chordata; class Chondrichthyes; order Orectolobiformes; family Hemiscylliidae; genus Hemiscyllium; species Hemiscyllium ocellatum. The sequence continues at coordinate 76,198,264 of NC_083413.1, forward strand.
GTGTGGGGTGTGGGACACTGTGGGGCATCGGTGTGGGAGACTGAGATATCGGTGCAGGGTGTGGGACGCTGTGGGATATTGGTGTGCGACACTGTAGAATATCGGTGTGGTTTGTGGGAAACTGGGATTTCGGTGTGGAGTGTGGGACACTGTGGGTCATCAGTGTGGGGTGTGGGACACTGAGGGATATCGGTGTGGGGTGTGGGACACTGTGGGATATCAGTGTGTGATGTGAGGTCTCTGTAGGACATCGGTGTGGGGTGTGGGACACTATGGGACGTCGGTGTGGGTATGGGACGCTGTGGGATATTGGTCTGGTGTGTGGGACACTGTGGGATATCGGTGTGTGATGTGAGGTCTCTGTAGGACATTGGTTTGGGGTGTGGGACACTGTGGGATATCGGTGTGGGGTGAGGGACGCTGTGGGTTATCGGTGTGGGGTGTGGGACACTGGGATATCGGTGCGGTGTCTGGGACACTGGGATTTTGGTGTGGAGTGTGGGACGCTGTGGGTCATCGGTGTGTGGTGTGGGACAATGTGGTACATCGGTGTGGGGTGTGGATCATTGTGGGACATCGGTGTGGGCAGTGGGACACTGAGATATCGGTGTGGGGTGTGGGGCACCATGGGGCATTGGTGTGGGGTGTGGGACACTGGTGTGGTGCGTGGGACGCTGTGGGTCATCGGTGTGGGGTGTTGGACACTGTGGGATATCGGTGTAAGGTGTGGGACATTGGTGTGAGGGTGGGACTCTGTGGGTCATCGGTGTGGGGTGTGGGACACTGGGATATCAGTGTGGATCATTGTGGGACATCGGTGTGGGGTGTGGGATATTGTGGGATATCGGTGTGGGGTGTGGGACATTGTGGGATATCGGTGCAGGGTGTGGGACGCTGTGGGATATTGGGGTGGGGTGTGGGACGTTGTGGGATATCGGTGTGGGGTGTGGGACACTGTGGGATATCGGTGTGGGACACTGTGGGATATCGGTGTGGGGTGTGGGACGCTGTGGGATATCGGAATGGGGTCTAGGACACTGGGACATCGGTGTGGGACACTGTGGGATATCGTTGTGGGTTGTGGGACACTGGGATATCGGTGTGGAGTTTGGGACACTATAGGATATCGATATGGGGTGTGGGACACTGTTGGTCATCGGTGTGGGATGCTGTGGGACATTGGTATGGGGTGTGGGACACTGTGGCATATCGGTGTGTGGTGTGGGACACTGTGGGATATCGGTGTGGGGTCACTGTGGGATATCGGTGTGGGGTGTGGGACACTGGGATATCAATGCGGTGTGTGGGACACTGTGGGATTTTGGTGTGGGGTGTGGGACACTGTGGGATATCGGTGTGGGACACTGTGGGATATCGGTGTGGGGTGTGGGACGCTGTGGGATATCGGAATGGGGTCTAGGACACTGGGACATCGGTGTGGGACACTGTGGGATATCGTTGTGGGTTGTGGGACACTGGGATATCGGTGTGTAGTTTGGGACACTATAGGATATCGATATGGGGTGTGGGACACTGTTGGTCATCGGTGTGGGATGCTGTGGGACATTGGTATGGGGTGTGGGACACTGTGGCATATCGGTGTGTGGTGTGGGACACTGTGGGATATCGGTGTGGGGTCACTGTGGGATATCGGTGTGGGGTGTGGGACACTGGGATATCAATGCGGTGTGTGGGACACTGTGGGATTTTGGTGTGGGGTGTGGGACATTGTGGGATATCGGTGTGGGGTGTGGGACACTGTGTGATATTGGTGTGGGACGCTGTGGGACATCGGTGTGGGGTATGGGACACTGTGGGATATCGATGTGGGGTGTGAGACACTGTGAGACATCGGTGTGGGGTGTGGGACACTGTGGGACATCGGTGTGGGGTGTGGGACGCTGTGGGACATAGGTGTGGGGTCTGGGACACTGTGGGACATCGGTGTGGAGTGTGGGTCACTGTGGGGCATCGGTGTGGGGTCGCTGTGGGTCATCGATGTGAGGTTTGGGACACTGTGGGATATTGGTTCGGGGTGTGGAGATACTGTGGGACATCGGTATGGGTTGTGGGGACGCTGTGGGTTATCAGTGTGGGGTGTGGGGATGCTGTGGGACATCGTTGTGGGATGTGGGGCGATGTGGGACATCTGTGTCGGATATGGGACACTGGGATATCAGTGCGGTGCATGGGACACTGTGGGATATCGGTATGGACTGTGGGACACTGTGGGTCATCAGTGTGGGGTGTGGGACATTGTGGGATATCGGACAGGGGTGTGGGACACCGTGGGATATCGGTGTGTGATGGGAGGTCTCTGCAGGACATTGGTGTGGGGTGTGGGACACTGTGGGACATCGGTGTGGGGTTTGGGACACTGTGGGAAATCGGTGTGTGGTGTGGGGTCTCTGTAGGACATCGGTGTGGGCTGTGGGACGCTGTGGGATATCGGTGTGGGATGTGGGGACGATGAGGGTCACCGGTGTGGGGTGTTGGACAATGTGGGAAATCGGTGTGGGGTGTGGGACACTGTGGGATATCGGTGTGGGGTGTGGGAACACTGTGGGACAATGGTGTGGGGTGTGGGACACTGTGGAATATCGGTGTGGGAGCCTGTGGGACATCGGTGTGAGGTGTGGGACACTAGGATATCGGTGTGGAGTGTGGGATACTGTGGGATTTCGGTGTGGGGTGTGGGACGCTGTGGGACATCAGTGTGGGGTCACTGTGGGATATTGGTGTGGGACATCGTGTGCCGTGTGGGACACTGTGGGATATCGGTGTGGGACACTGTGGGACATCGGTGTGGGGTGTGGGACATTGTGGAATATCGGTGTGGGGTGTGGGACACTGGGACATCTGTGTGAGGTGTGGGACATCGGTGTGGGGTGTGTGGGACGCTGTGGGTCATCGATGTGGGGTGTGCGACTCTGTGGGTCATCGGTGTGGGACGCTGTGGGACACTGGGGAATATCAGTGCGGGGCATTGTGGGACATCGGTGTGCGGTGTGGGACACTGTGGGATTTCAGTGTGAGGTGTGGGACACTGTTGGTCATCGGTGCGGGATGCTGTGGGGCATTGGTGTGGGGTGTGGGACACTGTGGCGTATCGGTGTGTGGTGTGGGACACTGTAGTACATCGGTGTGGGGTCACTGTGGGATATCGGTGTGGGGTGTGGAACACTGGGATATTGGTGTGGGACACTGTGAGATATTGGTGTGGGGTGTGGGACATTGGTGTGGGGGGTAGGACACTGTGGGCCATCGGTGTGGGGTGTGGGACATTGTGGGATATTGGTGTGGGACGCTGTGGGACACCGGTGTGGGGTGTGGGCCACTGTGGGACACCGGTGTGGGGTGTGGGACATTGTGGGACATCGGTGTGGGGTGTGGGACATTGTGGGACATCGATGTGGGGTGTGAGTCACTGTGGGGCATCGGTGTGGGGTGTGGGACATTGTGGGATATCGGTGTGGGCTGTGGGACACTGAGATATCGGTGTGGGGTGTGGGACACTGGGACATCGGTGTGGCGTGTGGGATGCTGTGGGACATCGGTGTGGGACACTGTGGGACATCGGTGTGGGGTTTGGGACACTGTGGGAAATCGGTGTGTGGTGTGGGGTCTCTGTAGGACATCGGTGTGGGCTGTGGGACGCTGTGGGATATCGGTGTGGGATGTGGGGACGATGAGGGTCATCGGTGTGGGGTGTTGGACAATGTGGGATATCGGTGTGGGGTGTGGGAACAATGTGGGACAATGGTGTGGGGTGTGGGACACTGTGGGATATCGGTGTGGGGTGTGGGAACACTGTGGGATATCGGTGTGGGACGCTGTGGGACATCGGTGTAGGGTGTGGGACACTGTCGATTATCAGTGTGGGATGTGGGACCATGTGGGACATCGGTGTGAGGTGTGGGACACTCGGATATCGGTGCGGTGTGTGGGACACTGTGGGATTTCGGTGTGGGGTGTGGAACACTGTGGGTCATTGGTGTGGGGTGTGGGACACTGTGGGACATCTGTGTGGGGTCACTGTGGGATATCGGTGTGGGACACTGTGAGACATCGGTGTGGGGTGTGGGACGCTGTGGGTCATTGGTGTGGGTCGCTGTGGGATATCGGTGTGGGACATCGGTGTGCAGTGTGGGACACTGTGGGATATCGGTGTGGGACACTGTGGGACATCGGTGTGGGGTGTGGGACATCGGGGTGGGGTGTGGGACATTGTGGGATATCGGTGTGGGGTGTGGGACACTGGGACATCTGTGTGGGGTGTGGGACATCGGTGTGCGTTGTGTGGGACGCTGTGGGTCATCGATGTGGGGTGTGGGACGCTGTGGGTCATCGGTGTGGGACGCTGTGGGACACTGTGGGATATCAGTGTGGGGTGTGGGTCACTGTGGGACATCGGTGTGGGGTCACTGTGGGATATCGGTGTGGGACGCTGGGATATCAGTGCGGTGTGTGGGTCACTGTGGGGCATTGGTATGGGGTGTGGGACACTGGCGTATCGGTGTGTGGTGTGGGACACTGTGGGATATCAGTGTGGGGTGTGGGACGGTGTGGGACATCGCTGTGGGGTCACTGTGGGATTTCGGTGTGGGGTGTGGGAGGTAGGACTCTGTGGGTTATCGGTGTGGGACACTGTGGGATATCAGTGTGGATCATTGTGGGACATTGGTGTGGGGTGTGGGACACTGAGATATCGGTGTGGGTTGTGGGACACTGTGGGACATCGGTGTGGGACGCTGTGGGATATCAGTGTGGATCATTGTGGGACATCGGTGTGGGGTGTGGGACATTGTGGGACATCGGTGTGGAGTGTGAGACACTGTGAGACACCGGTGTTGGGTGTGGGACAATGTGGGATATCAGTGTGGATCATTGTGGGACATCGGAGTGGGGTGTGGGACACTGTGGGAAATCGGTGTGGGGTGTGGGACGCTGTGGGACATAGGTGTTGGGTCTGGGACACTGTGGGACATAGGTGTGGTTTGTGGGAAACTGGGATTTCGGTGTGGAGTGTGGGACACTGTGGGTCATCAGTGTGGGGTGTGGGACACTGAGGGATATCGGTGTGGGACACTGAGGGATATCGGTGTGTGATGTGAGGTCTCTGTAGGACATCGGTGTGGGGTGTGGGACACTATGGGACGTCGGTGTGGGTATGGGACGCTGTGGGATATTGGTCTGGTGTGTGGGACACTGTGGGATATCGGTGTGTGATGTGAGGTCTCTGTAGGACATTGGTTTGGGGTGTGGGGCGCTGTGGGTTATCGGTGTGGTGTGTGGGACACTGGGATTTTGGTGTGGAGTGTGGGACGCTGTGGGTCATCGGTGTGTGGTGTGGGACAATGTGGTACATCGGTGTGGGGTGTGGATCATTGTGGGACATCGGTGTGGGCAGTGGGACACTGAGATATCGGTGTGGGGTGTGGGGCACCATGGGGCATTGGTGTGGGGTGTGGGACACTGGTGTGGTGCGTGGGACGCTGTGGGTCATCGGTGTGGGGTGTTGGACACTGTGGGATATCGATGTAAGGTGTGGGACATTGGTGTGAGGGTGGGACTCTGTGGGTCATCGGTGTGGGGTGTGGGACACTGGGATATCAGTGTGGATCATTGTGGGACATCGTTGTGGGCTGTGGGACACTGAGATATCGGTGTGGGGTGTGGGACATTGTGGGATATCGGTGCAGGGTGTGGGACGCTGTGGGATATTGGGGTGGGGTGTGGGACGTTGTGGGATATCGGAATGGGGTCTAGGACACTGGGACATCGGTGTGGGACGCTGTGGGATATCGTTATGGGTTGTGGGACACTGGGATATCGGTGTGGAGTTTGGGACACTATAGGATATCGATATGGGGTGTGGGACACTGTTGGTCATCGGTGTGGGATGCTGTGGGACATTGGTATGGGGTGTGGGACACTGTGGCATATCGGTGTGTGGTGTGGGACACTGTGGGATATCGGTGTGGGGTCACTGTGGGATATCGGTGTGGGGTGTGGGACACTGGGATATCAATGCGGTGTGTGGGACACTGTGGGATTTTGGTGTGGGGTGTGGGACATTGTGGGATGTCGGTGTGGGGTGTGGGACACTGTGTGATATTGGTGTGGGACGCTGTGGGACATCGGTGTGGGGTATGGGACACTGTGGGATATCGATGTGGGGTGTGAGACACTGTGAGACATCGGTGTGGGGTGTGGGACACTGTGGGACATCGGTGTGGGGTGTGGGACGCTGTGGGACATAGGTGTGGGGTCTGGGACACTGTGGGACATCGGTGTGGGGTGTGGGACACTGGGATATCGGTGTGGAGTGTGGGTCGCTGTGGGGCATCGGTGTGGGGTCGCTGTGGGTCATCGGTGTGAGGTTTGGGACACTGTGGGATATTGGTTCGGGGTGTGGAGATACTGTGGGACATCGGTATGGGTTGTGGGGACACTGTGGGTTATCAGTGTGGGGTGTGGGGATGCTGTGGGACATCGTTGTGGGATGTGGGGCGATGTGGGACATCTGTGTCGGATATGGGACACTGGGATATCAGTGCGGTGCATGGGACACTGTGGGATATCGGTATGGACTGTGGGACACTGTGGGTCATCAGTGTGGGGTGTGGGACATTGTGGGATATCGGACAGGGGTGTGGGACACCGTGGGATATCGGTGTGTGATGGGAGGTCTCTGCAGGACATTGGTGTGGGGTGTGGGACACTGTGGGACATCGGTGTGGGGTTTGGGACACTGTGGGAAATCGGTGTGTGGTGTGGGGTCTCTGTAGGACATCGGTGTGGGCTGTGGGACGCTGTGGGATATCGGTGTGGGATGTGGGGACGATGAGGGTCACCGGTGTGGGGTGTTGGACAATGTGGGAAATCGGTGTGGGTTGTGGGACACTGTGGGATATCGGTGTGGGGTGTGGGAACACTGTGGGACAATGGTGTGGGGTGTGGGACACTGTGGAATATCGGTGTGGGAGCCTGTGGGACATCGGTGTGAGGTGTGGGACACTAGGATATCGGTGTGGAGTGTGGGATACTGTGGGATTTCGGTGTGGAGTGTGGGACGCTGTGGGTCATCTGTGTGGGGTGTGGAACACTGTGGGTCATCGGTGTGGGGTGTGGGACGCTGTGGGACATCAGTGTGGGGTCACTGTGGGATATTGGTGTGGGACACTGTGAGACATCGGTGTGGGGTGTGGGACGCTGTGGGTCATCGGTGTGGTGTGTGGGACGCTGTGGGTCATTGGTGTGGGTCGCTGTGGGATATCGGTGCGGGACATCGGTGTGCCGTGTGGGACACTGTGGGATATCGGTGTGGGACACTGTGGGACATCGGTGTGGGGTGTGGGACATTGTGGGATATCGGTGTGGGGTGTGGGACACTGGGACATCTGTGTGAGGTGTGGGACATCGGTGTGGGGTGTGTGGGACGCTGTAGGTCATCGATGTGGGGTGTGCAACTCTGTGGGTCATCGGTGTGGGACGCTGTGGGACACTGGGGAATATCAGTGCGGGGCATTGTGGGACATCGGTGTGCGGTGTGGGACACTGTGGGATATCGGTGTGGGATGTGGGACACTGTGGGACATCGGTGTGGGGTGTGGGACACTCTGGGATATCGGTGTGGGGTCTAGGACACTGTGGGGCATCGGTGTGGGACACTGTGGGATTTCAGTGTGGGGTGTGGGACACTGTTGGTCATCGGTGCGGGATGCTGTGGGGCATTGGTGTGGGGTGTGGGACACTGTGGCGTATCGGTGTGTGGTGTGGGACACTGTAGTACATCGGTGTGGGGTCACTGTGGGATATCGGTGTGGGGTGTGGAACACTGGGATATTGGTGTGGGACACTGTGAGATATTGGTGTGGGGTGTGGGACATTGGTGTGGGGGGTAGGACACTGTGGGCCACCGGTGTGGGGTGTGGGACATTGTGGGATATTGGTGTGGGACGCTGTGGGACACCGGTGTGGGGTGTGGGCCACTGTGGGACACCGGTGTGGGGTGTGGGACATTGTGGGACATCGGTGTGGGGTGTGGGACATTGTGGGACATCGGTGTGGGGTGTGGGACACTGTGGGATATCGATGTGGGGTGTGAGTCACTGTGGGGCATCGGTGTGGGGTGTGGGACACTGAGATATCGGTGTGGGGTGTGGGACACTGTGGGATATCGGTGTGGGGTGTGGGACATTGTGGGATATCGGTGTGGGGTGTGGGACACTGTGGGATATCGGTGTGGGGTGTGGGACATTGTGGGATATCGGTGTGTGGTGTGTGACACTGGGACATCGGTGTGGGGTGTGGGACACTGTGGGAAATCGGTGTGTGGTGTGGGGTCTCTGTAGGACATCGGTGTGGGCTGTGGGACGCTGTGGGATATCGGTGTGGGGTTTGGGACACTGTGGGAAATCGGTGTGTGGTGTGGGGTCTCTGTAGGACATCGGTGTGGGCTGTGGGACGCTGTGGGATATCGGTGTGGGATGTGGGGACGATGAGGGTCATCGGTGTGGGGTGTTGGACAATGTGGGATATCGGTGTGGGACGCTGTGGGACATCGGTGTAGGGTGTGGGACACTGTCGATTATCAGTGTGGGATGTGGGACCATGTGGGACATCGGTGTGAGGTGTGGGACACTCGGATATCGGTGCGGTGTGTGGGACACTGTGGGATTTCGGTGTGGGGTGTGGAACACTGTGGGACATCAGTGTGGGGTCACTGTGGGATATCGATGTGGGACACTGTGAGACATCGGTGTGGGGTGTGGGACGCTGTGGGTCATCGGTGTGGTGTGTGGGACGCTGTGGGTCATTGGTGTGGGTCGCTGTGGGATATCGGTGTGGGACATCGGTGTGCAGTGTGGGACACTGTGGGATATCGGTGTGGGACACTGTGGGACATCGGTGTGGGGTGTGGGGCACTGGAACATCGGTGTGGGATGCTGTGGGATATTGGTGTGGGGTATGGGACTCTGTGAGACATCACTGTGGGGTGTGACACACTGTGGGACATCGGTGTGGGGTGTGACACACTGTGGGACATCGGTGTGGGGTGTGACACACTGTGGGACATCGGTGAGGGGTGTGGGACACTGTGGGATACTGGTGTGGGGTGTGGGACACTGGAACATCGGTGTGGGACGCTGTGGGATATTGGTGTGGGGTATGGGACTCTGTGAGACATTGGTGTGGGGTGTGAGACAATGTGGGATATCGGTGTGGGGTGTGGGGATTCTGTGGGACATCGGTGTGGGGTGTGGGACCTTGTAGGATATTGGTGTGGGGTGTGGGACACTGTGGGATATTGATGTGGGATGTGGGACACTGTGGGATATCGATGAGGGATGAGGGACACTGGGATATCGGTGTGGGGTGTGGAACACTGTGGGATATTGGTGTGGGGTGTGGGACACTGTGGGATATCGGTGAGGGATGAGGGACACTGGGATATCGGTGTGGGCTGTGGGACACTGTGGGATATTGGTGTGGGACACTGGGACATCGGTTTGGGGTGTGGAACGCTGGGACATCGGTGTGGGATGTGGGACACTGTGCGATATCGGTGTGGGGTGTGGGACAATATGAGATATTGGTGTGGGGTGTGGGGACTCTGTGGGACATCGGTGTGGGGTGTTGGGCACTGTGGGATATCGGTGTGGGGTGTGGGACACTGTGGGAAATCGGTTTGGGGTGTGGGACACTCGGACATCGGTATGGGGTGTGGGACACTGTGGGTCACTGGTGTGGGGTGAGGGACGCTGTGGGATATTGGTGTGGTTTGTGGGAAACTGTGGGATTTCGGTGTGGGGTGTGGGACACTGTGAGATATCAGTGTGGGACACTGTGGGATATCGGTGTGGTTTGTGGGACACTGTGGGACGTCGGTGTGGGGACACTGTGGGATATCGGTGTGGGGTGTGGGACACTGGGATATCAGTGTGGGGTGTGGGACATTAGTGTGGGGGGTGGGACTCTGTGGGTCATCGGTGTCGGGTGTGGGACACTGTGGGACATCAGTGTGGGATACTGTGGGATATCGGTGTGGGGTTTCGGACATTGTGGGATATTGGTATGGTGTGTAGGACACTGTGGGACATTGTGGGAGATCAGTGTTGGGTGTGGGACATCGGTGTGGGATGTGGGACACTGTGGGATATCGGCGAGGGGTGTGGGACACTGGAATAAGGTGTGGGGTGTGGGACACTGTGGGACATCGGTGTGGGGTGTGGGACACTGGGACATCGGTTTGGGGTGTGGGACACTGTGGGTCATCGGTGTGGGGTGTGGGACACTGTGGGATATCGGTGTGGATCATTGTGGGACATTGTGCGACATCAGTGTGGGGTGTGGGACACTGTGGGGCATCGGTGTGGGAGACTGAGATATCGGTGCAGGGTGTGGGACGCTGTGGGATATTGGTGTGCGACACTGTAGAATATCGGTGTGGTTTGTGGGAAACTGGGATTTCGGTGTGGAGTGTGGGACACTGTGGGTCATCAGTGTGGGGTGTGGGACACTGAGGGATATCGGTGTGGGGTGTGGGACACTGTGGGATATCAGTGTGTGATGTGAGGTCTCTGTAGGACATCGGTGTGGGGTGTGGGACACTATGGGACGTCGGTGTGGGTATGGGACGCTGTGGGATATTGGTCTGGTGTGTGGGACACTGTGGGATATCGGTGTGTGATGTGAGGTCTCTGTAGGACATTGGTTTGGGGTGTGGGACACTGTGGGATATCGGTGTGGGGTGAGGGACGCTGTGGGTTATCGGTGTGGGGTGTGGGACACTGGGATATCGGTGCGGTGTCTGGGACACTGGGATTTTGGTGTGGAGTGTGGGACGCTGTGGGTCATCGGTGTGTGGTGTGGGACAATGTGGTACATCGGTGTGGGGTGTGGATCATTGTGGGACATCGGTGTGGGCAGTGGGACACTGAGATATCGGTGTGGGGTGTGGGGCACCATGGGGCATTGGTGTGGGGTGTGGGACACTGGTGTGGTGCGTGGGACGCTGTGGGTCATCGGTGTGGGGTGTTGGACACTGTGGGATATCGGTGTAAGGTGTGGGACATTGGTGTGAGGGTGGGACTCTGTGGGTCATCGGTGTGGGGTGTGGGACACTGGGATATCAGTGTGGATCATTGTGGGACATCGGTGTGGGGTGTGGGATATTGTGGGATATCGGTGTGGGGTGTGGGACATTGTGGGATATCGGTGCAGGGTGTGGGACGCTGTGGGATATTGGGGTGGGGTGTGGGACGTTGTGGGATATCGGTGTGGGGTGTGGGACACTGTGGGATATCGGTGTGGGACACTGTGGGATATCGGTGTGGGTTGTGGGACGCTGTGGGATATCGGAATGGGGTCTAGGACACTGGGACATCGGTGTGGGACACTGTGGGATATCGTTGTGGGTTGTGGGACACTGGGATATCGGTGTGGAGTTTGGGACACTATAGGATATCGATATGGGGTGTGGGACACTGTTGGTCATCGGTGTGGGATGCTGTGGGACATTGGTATGGGGTGTGGGACACTGTGGCATATCGGTGTGTGGTGTGGGACACTGTGGGATATCGGTGTGGGGTCACTGTGGGATATCGGTGTGGGGTGTGGGACACTGGGATATCAATGCGGTGTGTGGGACACTGTGGGATTTTGGTGTGGGGTGTGGGACACTGTGGGATATCGGTGTGGGACACTGTGGGATATCGGTGTGGGGTGTGGGACGCTGTGGGATATCGGAATGGGGTCTAGGACACTGGGACATCGGTGTGGGACACTGTGGGATATCGTTGTGGGTTGTGGGACACTGGGATATCGGTGTGGAGTTTGGGACACTATAGGATATCGATATGGGGTGCGGGACACTGTTGGTCATCGGTGTGGGATGCTGTGGGACATTGGTATGGGGTGTGGGACACTGTGGCATATCGGTGTGTGGTGTGGGACACTGTGGGATATCGGTGTGGGGTCACTGTGGGATATCGGTGTGGGGTGTGGGACACTGGGATATCAATGCGGTGTGTGGGACACTGTGGGATTTTGGTGTGGGGTGTGGGACATTGTGGGATATCGGTGTGGGGTGTGGGACACTGTGTGATATTGGTGTGGGACGCTGTGGGACATCGGTGTGGGGTATGGGACACTGTGGGATATCGATGTGGGGTGTGAGACACTGTGAGACATCGGTGTGGGGTGTGGGACACTGTGGGACATCGGTGTGGGGTGTGGGACGCTGTGGGACATAGGTGTGGGGTCTGGGACACTGTGGGACATCGGTGTGGAGTGTGGGTCACTGTGGGGCATCGGTGTGGGGTCGCTGTGGGTCATCGATGTGAGGTTTGGGACACTGTGGGATATTGGTTCGGGGTGTGGAGATACTGTGGGACATCGGTATGGGTTGTGGGGACGCTGTGGGTTATCAGTGTGGGGTGTGGGGATGCTGTGGGACATCGTTGTGGGATGTGGGGCGATGTGGGACATCTGTGTCGGATATGGGACACTGGGATATCAGTGCGGTGCATGGGACACTGTGGGATATCGGTATGGACTGTGGGACACTGTGGGTCATCAGTGTGGGGTGTGGGACATTGTGGGATATCGGACAGGGGTGTGGGACACTGTGGGGCATCGGTGTGGGAGACTGAGATATCGGTGCAGGGTGTGGGACGCTGTGGGATATTGGTGTGCGACACTGTAGAATATCGGTGTGGTTTGTGGGAAACTGGGATTTCGGTGTGGAGTGTGGGACACTGTGGGTCATCAGTGTGGGGTGTGGGACACTGAGGGATATCGGTGTGGGGTGTGGGACACTGTGGGATATCAGTGTGTGATGTGAGGTCTCTGTAGGACATCGGTGTGGGGTGTGGGACACTATGGGACGTCGGTGTGGGTATGGGACGCTGTGGGATATTGGTCTGGTGTGTGGGACACTGTGGGATATCGGTGTGTGATGTGAGGTCTCTGTAGGACATTGGTTTGGGGTGTGGGACACTGTGGGATATCGGTGTGGGGTGAGGGACACTGGGATATCAGTGTGGATCATTGTGGGACATCGGTGTGGGGTGTGGGATATTGTGGGATATCGGTGTGGGGTGTGGGACATTGTGGGATATCGGTGCAGGGTGTGGGACGCTGTGGGATATTGGGGTGGGGTGTGGGACGTTGTGGGATATCGGTGTGGGGTGTGGGACACTGTGGGATATCGGTGTGGGACACTGTGGGATATCGGTGTGGGGTGTGGGACGCTGTGGGATATCGGAATGGGGTCTAGGACACTGGGACATCGGTGTGGGACACTGTGGGATATCGTTGTGGGTTGTGGGACACTGGGATATCGGTGTGGAGTTTGGGACACTATAGGATATCGATATGGGGTGTGGGACACTGTTGGTCATCGGTGTGGGATGCTGTGGGACATTGGTATGGGGTGTGGGACACTGTGGCATATCGGTGTGTGGTGTGGGACACTGTGGGATATCGGTGTGGGGTCACTGTGGGATATCGGTGTGGGGTGTGGGACACTGGGATATCAATGCGGTGTGTGGGACACTGTGGGATTTTGGTGTGGGGTGTGGGACACTGTGGGATATCGGTGTGGGACACTGTGGGATATCGGTGTGGGGTGTGGGACGCTGTGGGATATCGGAATGGGGTCTAGGACACTGGGACATCGGTGTGGGACACTGTGGGATATCGTTGTGGGTTGTGGGACACTGGGATATCGGTGTGGAGTTTGGGACACTATAGGATATCGATATGGGGTGCGGGACACTGTTGGTCATCGGTGTGGGATGCTGTGGGACATTGGTATGGGGTGTGGGACACTGTGGCATATCGGTGTGTGGTGTGGGACACTGTGGGATATCGGTGTGGGGTCACTGTGGGATATCGGTGTGGGGTGTGGGACACTGGGATATCAATGCGGTGTGTGGGACACTGTGGGATTTTGGTGTGGGGTGTGGGACATTGTGGGATATCGGTGTGGGGTGTGGGACACTGTGTGATATTGGTGTGGGACGCTGTGGGACATCGGTGTGGGGTATGGGACACTGTGGGATATCGATGTGGGGTGTGAGACACTGTGAGACATCGGTGTGGGGTGTGGGACACTGTGGGACATCGGTGTGGGGTGTGGGACGCTGTGGGACATAGGTGTGGGGTCTGGGACACTGTGGGACATCGGTGTGGAGTGTGGGTCACTGTGGGGCATCGGTGTGGGGTCGCTGTGGGTCATCGATGTGAGGTTTGGGACACTGTGGGATATTGGTTCGGGGTGTGGAGATACTGTGGGACATCGGTATGGGTTGTGGGGACGCTGTGGGTTATCAGTGTGGGGTGTGGGGATGCTGTGGGACATCGTTGTGGGATGTGGGGCGATGTGGGACATCTGTGTCGGATATGGGACACTGGGATATCAGTGCGGTGCATGGGACACTGTGGGATATCGGTATGGACTGTGGGACACTGTGGGTCATCAGTGTGGGGTGTGGGACATTGTGGGATATCGGACAGGGGTGTGGGACACCGTGGGATATCGGTGTGTGATGGGAGGTCTCTGCAGGACATTGGTGTGGGGTGTGGGACACTGTGGGACATCGGTGTGGGGTTTGGGACACTGTGGGAAATCGGTGTGTGGTGTGGGGTCTCTGTAGGACATCGGTGTGGGCTGTGGGACGCTGTGGGATATCGGTGTGGGATGTGGGGACGATGAGGGTCACCGGTGTGGGGTGTTGGACAATGTGGGAAATCGGTGTGGGGTGTGGGGACACTGTGGGATATCGGTGTGGGGTGTGGGAACACTGTGGGACAATGGTGTGGGGTGTGGGACACTGTGGAATATCGGTGTGGGAGCCTGTGGGTCATCGGTGTGAGGTGTGGGACACTAGGATATCGGTGTGGAGTGTGGGATACTGTGGGATTTCGGTGTGGGGTGTGGGACGCTGTGGGACATCAGTGTGGGGTCACTGTGGGATATTGGTGTGGGACATCGTGTGCCGTGTGGGACACTGTGGGATATCGGTGTGGGACACTGTGGGACATCGGTGTGGGGTGTGGGACATTGTGGAATATCGGTGTGGGGTGTGGGACACTGGGACATCTGTGTGAGGTGTGGGACATCGGTGTGGGGTGTGTGGGACGCTGTGGGTCATCGATGTGGGGTGTGCGACTCTGTGGGTCATCGGTGTGGGACGCTGTGGGACACTGGGGAATATCAGTGCGGGGCATTGTGGGACATCGGTGTGCGGTGTGGGACACTGTGGGATTTCAGTGTGAGGTGTGGGACACTGTTGGTCATCGGTGCGGGATGCTGTGGGGCATTGGTGTGGGGTGTGGGACACTGTGGCGTATCGGTGTGTGGTGTGGGACACTGTAGTACATCGGTGTGGGGTCACTGTGGGATATCGGTGTGGGGTGTGGAACACTGGGATATTGGTGTGGGACACTGTGAGATATTGGTGTGGGGTGTGGGACATTGGTGTGGGGGGTAGGACACTGTGGGCCATCGGTGTGGGGTGTGGGACATTGTGGGATATTGGTGTGGGACGCTGTGGGACACCGGTGTGGGGTGTGGGCCACTGTGGGACACCGGTGTGGGGTGTGGGACATTGTGGGACATCGGTGTGGGGTGTGGGACATTGTGGGACATCGATGTGGGGTGTGAGTCACTGTGGGGCATCGGTGTGGGGTGTGGGACATTGTGGGATATCGGTGTGGGCTGTGGGACACTGAGATATCGGTGTGGGGTGTGGGACACTGGGACATCGGTGTGGCGTGTGGGATGCTGTGGGACATCGGTGTGGGGTGTGGGACACTGTGGGACATCGGTGTGGGGTTTGGGACACTGTGGGAAATCGGTGTGTGGTGTGGGGTCTCTGTAGGACATCGGTGTGGGCTGTGGGACGCTGTGGGATATCGGTGTGGGATGTGGGGACGATGAGGGTCATCGGTGTGGGGTGTTGGACAATGTGGGATATCGGTGTGGGGTGTGGGAACAATGTGGGACAATGGTGTGGGGTGTGGGACACTGTGGGATATCGGTGTGGGGTGTGGGAACACTGTGGGATATCGGTGTGGGACGCTGTGGGACATCGGTGTAGGGTGTGGGACACTGTCGATTATCAGTGTGGGATGTGGGACCATGTGGGACATCGGTGTGAGGTGTGGGACACTCGGATATCGGTGCGGTGTGTGGGACACTGTGGGATTTCGGTGTGGGGTGTGGAACACTGTGGGTCATTGGTGTGGGGTGTGGGACACTGTGGGACATCAGTGTGGGGTCACTGTGGGATATCGGTGTGGGACACTGTGAGACATCGGTGTGGGGTGTGGGACGCTGTGGGTCATTGGTGTGGGTCGCTGTGGGATATCGGTGTGGGACATCGGTGTGGGGTGTGGGACACTGTGGGATATCGGTGTGGGACACTGTGGGACATCGGTGTGGGGTGTGGGACATCGGGGTGGGGTGTGGGACATTGTGGGATATCGGTGTGGGGTGTGGGACACTGGGACATCTGTGTGGGGTGTGGGACATCGGTGTGCGTTGTGTGGGACGCTGTGGGTCATCGATGTGGGGTGTGGGACGCTGTGGGTCATCGGTGTGGGACGCTGTGGGACACTGTGGGATATCAGTGTGGGGTGTGGGTCACTGTGGGACATCGGTGTGGGGTCACTGTGGGATATCGGTGTGGGACGCTGGGATATCAGTGCGGTGTGTGGGTCACTGTGGGGCATTGGTATGGGGTGTGGGACACTGGCGTATCGGTGTGTGGTGTGGGACACTGTGGGATATCAGTGTGGGGTGTGGGACGGTGTGGGACATCGCTGTGGGGTCACTGTGGGATTTCGGTGTGGGGTGTGGGAGGTAGGACTCTGTGGGTTATCGGTGTGGGACACTGTGGGATATCAGTGTGGATCATTGTGGGACATTGGTGTGGGGTGTGGGACACTGAGATATCGGTGTGGGTTGTGGGACACTGTGGGACATCGGTGTGGGACGCTGTGGGATATCAGTGTGGATCATTGTGGGACATCGGTGTGGGGTGTGGGACATTGTGGGACATCGGTGTGGAGTGTGAGACACTGTGAGACACCGGTGTTGGGTGTGGGACAATGTGGGATATCAGTGTGGATCATTGTGGGACATCGGAGTGGGGTGTGGGACACTGTGGGAAATCGGTGGGGGGTGTGGGACGCTGTGGGACATAGGTGTTGGGTCTGGGACACTGTGGGACATAGGTGTGGTTTGTGGGAAACTGGGATTTCGGTGTGGAGTGTGGGACACTGTGGGTCATCAGTGTGGGGTGTGGGACACTGAGGGATATCGGTGTGGGACACTGAGGGATATCGGTGTGTGATGTGAGGTCTCTGTAGGACATCGGTGTGGGGTGTGGGACACTATGGGACGTCGGTGTGGGTATGGGACGCTGTGGGATATTGGTCTGGTGTGTGGGACACTGTGGGATATCGGTGTGTGATGTGAGGTCTCTGTAGGACATTGGTTTGGGGTGTGGGGCGCTGTGGGTTATCGGTGTGGTGTGTGGGACACTGGGATATCGGTGCGGTGTCTGGGACACTGGGATTTTGGTGTGGAGTGTGGGACGCTGTGGGTCATCGGTGTGTGGTGTGGGACAATGTGGTACATCGGTGTGGGGTGTGGATCATTGTGGGACATCGGTGTGGGCAGTGGGACACTGAGATATCGGTGTGGGGTGTGGGGCACCATGGGGCATTGGTGTGGGGTGTGGGACACTGGTGTGGTGCGTGGGACGCTGTGGGTCATCGGTGTGGGGTGTTGGACACTGTGGGATATCGATGTAAGGTGTGGGACATTGGTGTGAGGGTGGGACTCTGTGGGTCATCGGTGTGGGGTGTGGGACACTGGGATATCAGTGTGGATCATTGTGGGACATCGTTGTGGGCTGTGGGACACTGAGATATCGGTGTGGGGTGTGGGACATTGTGGGATATCGGTGCAGGGTGTGGGACGCTGTGGGATATTGGGGTGGGGTGTGGGACGTTGTGGGATATCGGAATGGGGTCTAGGACACTGGGACATCGGTGTGGGACGCTGTGGGATATCGTTATGGGTTGTGGGACACTGGGATATCGGTGTGGAGTTTGGGACACTATAGGATATCGATATGGGGTGTGGGACACTGTTGGTCATCGGTGTGGGATGCTGTGGGACATTGGTATGGGGTGTGGGACACTGTGGCATATCGGTGTGTGGTGTGGGACACTGTGGGATATCGGTGTGGGGTCACTGTGGGATATCGGTGTGGGGTGTGGGACACTGGGATATCAATGCGGTGTGTGGGACACTGTGGGATTTTGGTGTGGGGTGTGGGACATTGTGGGATGTCGGTGTGGGGTATGGGACACTGTGGGATATCGATGTGGGGTGTGAGACACTGTGAGACATCGGTGTGGGGTGTGGGACACTGTGGGACATCGGTGTGGGGTGTGGGACGCTGTGGGACATAGGTGTGGGGTCTGGGACACTGTGGGACATCGGTGTGGGGTGTGGGACACTGGGATATCGGTGTGGAGTGTGGGTCGCTGTGGGGCATCGGTGTGGGGTCGCTGTGGGTCATCGGTGTGAGGTTTGGGACACTGTGGGATATTGGTTCGGGGTGTGGAGATACTGTGGGACATCGGTATGGGTTGTGGGGACACTGTGGGTTATCAGTGTGGGGTGTGGGGATGCTGTGGGACATCGTTGTGGGATGTGGGGCGATGTGGGACATCTGTGTCGGATATGGGACACTGGGATATCAGTGCGGTGCATGGGACACTGTGGGATATCGGTATGGACTGTGGGACACTGTGGGTCATCTGTGTGGGGTGTGGGACATTGTGGGATATCGGACAGGGGTGTGGGACACCGTGGGATATCGGTGTGTGATGGGAGGTCTCTGCAGGACATTGGTGTGGGGTGTGGGACACTGTGGGACATCGGTGTGGGGTTTGGGACACTGTGGGAAATCGGTGTGTGGTGTGGGGTCTCTGTAGGACATCGGTGTGGGCTGTGGGACGCTGTGGGATATCGGTGTGGGATGTGGGGACGATGAGGGTCACCGGTGTGGGGTGTTGGACAATGTGGGAAATCGGTGTGGGTTGTGGGACACTGTGGGATATCGGTGTGGGGTGTGGGAACACTGTGGGACAATGGTGTGGGGTGTGGGACACTGTGGAATATCGGTGTGGGAGCCTGTGGGACATCGGTGTGAGGTGTGGGACACTAGGATATCGGTGTGGAGTGTGGGATACTGTGGGATTTCGGTGTGGAGTGTGGGACGCTGTGGGTCATCTGTGTGGGGTGTGGAACACTGTGGGTCATCGGTGTGGGGTGTGGGACGCTGTGGGACATCAGTGTGGGGTCACTGTGGGATATTGGTGTGGGACACTGTGAGACATCGGTGTGGGGTGTGGGACGCTGTGGGTCATCGGTGTGGTGTGTGGGACGCTGTGGGTCATTGGTGTGGGTCGCTGTGGGATATCGGTGCGGGACATCGGTGTGCCGTGTGGGACACTGTGGGATATCGGTGTGGGACACTGTGGGACATCGGTGTGGGGTGTGGGACATTGTGGGATATCGGTGTGGGGTGTGGGACACTGGGACATCTGTGTGAGGTGTGGGACATCGGTGTGGGGTGTGTGGGACGCTGTAGGTCATCGATGTGGGGTGTGCAACTCTGTGGGTCATCGGTGTGGGACGCTGTGGGACACTGGGGAATATCAGTGCGGGGCATTGTGGGACATCGGTGTGCGGTGTGGGACACTGTGGGATATCGGTGTGGGATGTGGGACACTGTGGGACATCGGTGTGGGGTGTGGGACACTCTGGGATATCGGTGTGGGGTCTAGGACACTGTGGGGCATCGGTGTGGGACACTGTGGGATTTCAGTGTGGGGTGTGGGACACTGTTGGTCATCGGTGCGGGATGCTGTGGGGCATTGGTGTGGGGTGTGGGACACTGTGGCGTATCGGTGTGTGGTGTGGGACACTGTAGTACATCGGTGTGGGGTCACTGTGGGATATCGGTGTGGGGTGTGGAACACTGGGATATTGGTGTGGGACACTGTGAGATATTGGTGTGGGGTGTGGGACATTGGTGTGGGGGGTAGGACACTGTGGGCCACCGGTGTGGGGTGTGGGACATTGTGGGATATTGGTGTGGGACGCTGTGGGACACCGGTGTGGGGTGTGGGCCACTGTGGGACACCGGTGTGGGGTGTGGGACATTGTGGGACATCGGTGTGGGGTGTGGGACATTGTGGGACATCGGTGTGGGGTGTGGGACACTGTGGGATATCGATGTGGGGTGTGAGTCACTGTGGGGCATCGGTGTGGGGTGTGGGACACTGAGATATCGGTGTGGGGTGTGGGACACTGTGGGATATCGGTGTGGGGTGTGGGACATTGTGGGATATCGGTGTGGGGTGTGGGACACTGTGGGATATCGGTGTGGGGTGTGGGACATTGTGGGATATCGGTGTGTGGTGTGTGACACTGGGACATCGGTGTGGGGTGTGGGACACTGTGGGAAATCGGTGTGTGGTGTGGGGTCTCTGTAGGACATCGGTGTGGGCTGTGGGACGCTGTGGGATATCGGTGTGGGGTTTGGGACACTGTGGGAAATCGGTGTGTGGTGTGGGGTCTCTGTAGGACATCGGTGTGGGCTGTGGGACGCTGTGGGATATCGGTGTGGGATGTGGGGACGATGAGGGTCATCGGTGTGGGGTGTTGGACAATGTGGGATATCGGTGTGGGGTGTGGGAACAATGTGGGACAATGGTGTGGGGTGTGGGACACTGTGGGATATCGGTGTGGGGTGTGGGACGTTGTGGGATATCGGTGTGGGGTGTGGGACACTGTGGGATATCGGTGTGGGACGCTGTGGGACATCGGTGTAGGGTGTGGGACACTGTCGATTATCAGTGTGGGATGTGGGACCATGTGGGACATCGGTGTGAGGTGTGGGACACTCGGATATCGGTGCGGTGTGTGGGACACTGTGGGATTTCGGTGTGGGGTGTGGAACACTGTGGGACATCAGTGTGGGGTCACTGTGGGATATCGATGTGGGACACTGTGAGACATCGGTGTGGGGTGTGGGACGCTGTGGGTCATCGGTGTGGTGTGTGGGACGCTGTGGGTCATTGGTGTGGGTCGCTGTGGGATATCGGTGTGGGACATCGGTGTGCAGTGTGGGACACTGTGGGATATCGGTGTGGGACACTGTGGGACATCGGTGTGGGGTGTGGGACACTGTGGGACATCGGGGTGGGGTGTGGGACATTGTGGGATATCGGTGTGGGGTGTGGGACACTGGGACATCTGTGTGGGGTGTGGGACATCGGTGTGCGTTGTGTGGGACGCTGTGGGTCATCGGTGTGGGGTGTTGGACAATGTGGGATATCGGTGTGGGGTGTGGGAACAATGTGGGACAATGGTGTGGGGTGTGGGACACTGTGGGATATCGGTGTGGGGTGTGGGACGTTGTGGGATATCGGTGTGGGGTGTGGGACACTGTGGGATATCGGTGTGGGACGCTGTGGGACATCGGTGTAGGGTGTGGGACACTGTCGATTATCAGTGTGGGATGTGGGACCATGTGGGACATCGGTGTGAGGTGTGGGACACTCGGATATCGGTGCGGTGTGTGGGACACTGTGGGATTTCGGTGTGGGGTGTGGAACACTGTGGGTCATTGGTGTGGGGTGTGGGACACTGTGGGACATCAGTGTGGGGTCACTGTGGGATATCGGTGTGGGACACTGTGAGACATCGGTGTGGGGTGTGGGACGCTGTGGGTCATCGGTGTGGTGTGTGGGACGCTGTGGGTCATTGGTGTGGGTCGCTGTGGGATATCGGTGTGGGACATCGGTGTGCAGTGTGGGACACTGTGGGATATCGGTGTGGGACACTGTGGGACATCGGTGTGGGGTGTGGGACACTGTGGGACATCGGGGTGGGGTGTGGGACATTGTGGGATATCGGTGTGGGGTGTGGGACACTGGGACATCTGTGTGGGGTGTGGGACATCGGTGTGCGTTGTGTGGGACGCTGTGGGTCATCGATGTGGAGTGTGGGACACTGTGGGTCATCGGTGTGGGACGCTGTGGGACACTGTGGGATATCAGTGTGGAACATTGTGGGACATCGGTGTGAGGTGTGGGACACTGTGGGATATCGGTGTGGGGTGTGGGTCACTGTGGGACATCGGTGTGGGGTCACTGTGGGATATCGGTGTGGGACGCTGGGATATCAGTGCGGTGTGTGGGTCACTGTGGGGCATTGGTATGGGGTGTGGGACACTGTGGCGTATCGGTGTGTGGTGTGGGACACTGTGGGATATCAGTGTGGGGTGTGGGACATCGCTGTGGGGTCACTGGGATTTCGGTGTGGGGTGTGGGAGGTAGGACTCTGTGGGTTATCGGTGTGGGGTGTGGGACACTGTGGGATATCAGTGTGGATCATTGTGGGACATTGGTGTGGGGTGTGGGACACTGAGATATCGGTGTGGGTTGTGGGACACTGTGGGACATCGGTGTGGGACGCTGTGGGACATCGGTGTGGGCCACTGTGGGACATCGGTGTGGGGTGTGGGACACTGTGGGACATCGGTGTGGGGTGTGAGACACTGTGAGACACCGGTGTTGGGTGTGGGACAATGTGGGATATCAGTGTGGATCATTGTGGGACATCGGAGTGGGGTGTGGGACACTGTGGGAAATCGGTGTGGGGTGTGGGATGCTGTGGGACATAGGTGTTGGGTCTGGGACACTGTGGGACATCGGTGTGGGGTGTGGGACACTGGGATATCGGTGTGGAGTGTGGGACACTGTGGGACATCGGTGTGGGGTGTGGGACACTGTGGGATATCGGTGCGGGGTGTGGGACACTGCGGGACATCGGTGTGTTGTGTGGGACACTGGGATATTGGTGTGGTGTGTGGGACACTGTGGGATATCAGTGTGGGGTGTGGGACACTGTGGGATATTGGTGTGGATTGTGGGACGCTGTGGGACATCGGTGTGGGGTCACTGTGGGATATCGGTGTGCGGTATGGGACACTGTGGGATATCGGTGTGGGACCCTGTGGGATATCGGTGTGGGGCGTGGGACACTGTGAGACATCGCTGTCGGGTGTGGGACGCTGTGGGATACCGGTGTGGGGTGTGGGACACTGTGGGATATCGGTGTGTGGGTCACTATGGAATATCGGTGTTGGGTGTGGGACGCTGTGGGATATCGGTTTGGGGTGTGGGAACACTGTGGGACAATGGTGTGGGTGGGGGGGACACTGTGGGATATTGGTGTGGGACGCTGTGGGACATCGGTGTCGGGTGTGGGACACTGTCGGTTATCGGTGTGGGGTGTGGGACATTGGTGTGGGTGGGTAGGACACTGTGGGCCATCGATATGGGGTGTGGGACACTGGGATATCGGTGTGGGGTGTGGGACACTGTGGGACATCGGTGTGCAGTGTGGGACAGTATGGGATATCGGTGTGGGACACTGTGGGACATCGGTGTGGGGTGTGGGACACTGTGGGATATCGGTTTGGGGTGTGGGAACACTGTGGGACAATGGTGTGGGTGGGGGGGACACTGTGGGATATCGGTGTGGGACGCTGTGGGACATCGGTGTCGGGTGTGGGACACTGTCGGTTATCGGTGTGGGATGTGGGACCCTGTAGGACATCAGTGTGAGGTGTGGGACACTAGGATATCGGTGCGGTGTGTGGGACACTGTGGGATTTCGATGTGGAGTGTGGGATGCTGTGGGTCATCGGTGTGGGGTGTGGGACGCTGTGGGACATCAGTGTGGGGTCACTGTGGGATATCGGTGTGGGACACTGGGACATCGGGTTGGGGCGTGGGACGCTGAGATATCGGTGTGGGACATCTTGGGATATCGGTGTGGGGTGTGGGACACTGTGGGGCATCGGTGTGTGTGTGGGACACTGAGATATCGGTGCAGGGTGTGGGACACTGTAGGATATTGGTGTGGGACACTGTGGGATATTGGTGTGGGACACTGGGATTTCGGTGTGGAGTGTGGGATGCTGTGGGTCATCGGTGTGGGACGCTGTGGGACATCAGTGTGGGGTCACTGTGGGATATCGGTGTGGGACACTGGGACATCGGTTTTGGGGCGTGGGACGCTGAGATATCGGTGTGGGACATTTTGGGATATCGGTGTGGGGTGTGGGACGCTGTGGGTCATCGGTGTGGGACGCTGTGGGATATTGGTGCGGGACATTGTGGGACATTGGTGTGCAGTGTGGGACGCTGTGGGATATCGGTGTGGGGTGTGGGACACTGGGACATCTGTGTGGGGTGCGGGAAATCGGTTTGCGATGTGTGGGATGCTATGGGTCATCGGTGTGAGGTGTGGGACGCTGTCGGTCATCGGTGTGGGACGCTGTGGGATATTGGTGTGGGGTGTGGGACACTCTGGGGCATCGGTGTGGGGTGTGGGACGCTGTGGGATATCGGTGTGGGGTGTGGGACACTGGAATATCGGTGTGGGACACTGTGAGATATTGGTGTGGGGTGTGGGACATTGGTGTGGGGGATAGGACTCTGTGGGTTATCGGTGTGGGGTGTGGGATACTGTGGGATATCAGTGTGGATCATTGTGGGACATTGGTGTGGGGTGTGGGACACTGTGGGATATCGATGTGGCGTGTGAGACATCGTTGTGGGGTGTGGGACACTGTGGGATATCGGTGTGGGGTGTGGGACCCTGTGGGATATCAGTGTGGATCATTGTGGGACATCGGTGTGGGGTGTGGGACGCTGAGATATCAGTGTGGGATGTGGGACACTGTGATATCGGTGTGAGGTGTGGGACACTGTGGGACGCTGTGGGACATCGGTGTGGGGTGTGGGACACTGTGGGATATCGATGTGGGGTGTGAGACACTGTGAGACATCGGTGTCGGGTGTGGGACACTGTGGGATATCGGTGTGGAGTGTGGGAAATTGGTGTGGGGTGTGGGACTGTGTGGGATATCGGTGTGGGGTTTAGGACACTGTGGGACATCGGTGTGGGGTGTGGGACACTGTGGGATATCCGTGTGGGGTGTGGGACACTGCGGGACATCGGTGTGGGGTGTGGGACACTGTGGGATATCAGTATGGGTCTCTGTGGGGCATCGGTGTGGAACACTGTGGGACGCTGTGGGTTCCTGGAGTGGGGTGTGGGACACTGTGGGATATTGGTGTTGGGTGTGGGACACTGTGGGATATCGGTGTGGGACACTGTGGGACATCGGTGTGGGGTGTGGGACGCTGTGGGACATCGGTGTGGGACACTGGGACATCGGTGTGGGGTGTGGGACACTGTGAGACATTCGTGTGGGGTGTGGGACACTGTGGGACATCGGTGTGGGACGCTGGGCACATCTTTGTGGGGTGTGGGACATTGTGGGATATCGGTGCAGGGTGTGGGACGCTGTGGGATAATGGTGTGGGACACTGTGGATCATTGGTGTGGGGTGTGGGACACTGGGATATCAGTGTGGATCATTGTGGGACATCGGTGTGGGGTGTGGGACACTGAGATATTGGTGTGGGTTTGGGAGGTTGTGGAATTTCGGTGTGGGGTTTGGGACATTGTGGAAATTCGGTGTGGGGTGTGGGACACTGGGACAACTGTGTGGGGTGTGGGACATCGGTGTGGGGTGTGGGATGCTGTGGGTCATCGGTGTGGGGTGTGGGACGCTGTGGGTCATCGGTGTGGAACGCTGTGGGATATCGGGGCAGGACATTGTGGGACATCGGTGTGCGGTATGGGACACTGTGGGATATCGGTGTGGGGTGTGGGACGCTGTGGGATATCGGTGTGGGGTGTGGGACACTGTGGGATATCGGTGTGGGGTGTGGGACACTGTGGGATATCGGTGTTGGGTGTGGGACGCTGTGGGATATCGGGTGGGGTGTGGGACACAGGGATATCGATGTGGAGTGTGGAACACTGTGGGACATCGGTGTGGGGTGTGGGACACTGTGGGATATCGGTGTGGGGTATGGGAACACTGTGGGACAATGGTGTGGGACACTGTGGGACATCAGTGTGGGGTCGCTGAGGGACATCGGTTTGGGGGGGGGGGTCGCTGAGAAATCGGTGTGGGGTGTGGGACACTGTTGGGCATCGGTGTGGGTGTGGGACACTGAGATATCGGTGCAGGGTGTGGGACGCTGTGGGATATTGGTGTGGGACGCTGTGGGATATTGGTGTGGGACACTGTGGGATATTGGTGTGGGGCACTGTGGGATATCGGTGTGGGGTGTGGGACACTGTGAGACATCGGTGTGGGGTGTGTAACGTTGTGGAATTTCGGTGTGGGGTGTGGGACACTGGGACATCGGTGTGAGATGTAGGATACTGTGGGATATCGGTGTGAGGTGTGGGACATTGGTGTGGGGCATGGGACGCTGTGGGATATCGGTGTGGATCATTGTGGGATATCGGTGTGGGGTGTGGGACACTGGGATATCGGTGTGAGATGTAGGATACTGTGGGATGTCGGTGTGAGGTGTGGGACATTGGTGTGGGGCATGGGACGCTGTGGGTCATCGGTGTGGGGTGTGGGACACTGGGATATCAATGTGGATCATTGTGGGATATCGGTGTGGGGTGTGGGACACCGTGGGGCATCAGTGTGGGGTGTGGGACACTGGTGTGGGGCGTGGGACGCTGTGGGTCATCGGTGTGGGGTGTTGGACACTGGGATATCAGTGTGGATCATTGTGGGACATCGGTGTGGGGTGTGGGACACTGAGATATTGGTGTGGGGTTTGGGAGGTTGTGGAATTTCGGTGTGGGGTTTGGGACGTTGTGGAATTTTGGTGTGGGGTGTGGGACACTGGGACAACTGTGTGGGGTGTGCGACATCGGTGTGGGGTGTGGGACGCTGTGGGTCATCGGTGTGGGACGCTGTGGGATATCGGTGTGCGGTATGGGACGCTGTCGGATATCGATGTGGAGTGTGGGACGCTGTGGGATATCGGTGTGGCGTGTGGGACACTGTGAGACATCGGTGTGGGGTGTGGGACACTGAGATATCGGTGCAGGGTTTGGGACGCTGTGGGATATCGGTGTGGGACACTGGGACATCGGTGTGGGGTGTGGGACGATGTGGGACATCGGTGTGGAGCATGGTGCACTCTGGGACATCGGTGTGGGGTGTGGGACGCTGTGGGATATCGGTGTGGGGTGTGGGACACTGAGATATCGGTGCAGGGTGTGGGACGCTGTGGGATATTGGTGTGGGACGCTGTGGGATATCAGTGTGGGGTGTGGGACGTTGTGGAATTTCGGTGTGGGGTGTGGGACAGTGGGACATCGGTGTGGGGTGTGGGACGCTGTGGGATATCGGTGTGAGGTGTGGGACATTGGTGTGGGGCGTGGAACGCTGTTGGTCATCGGTGTGGGGTGTGGGACACTGTGGGATATCAGTGTGGGTTGTGGGACACTATGGGATATCAGTGTGGATCATTGTGGGATATCGGTGTGGGGTGTGGGACACTGTGGGACATCGGTGTGGGGTGTGGGACACTGTGGGATATCGGTGTGGGGTGTGGGACACTGGGACATCTGTGTGGGGTGCGGGAAATCGGTTTGCGATGTGTGGGATGCTATGGGTCATCGGTGTGAGGTGTGGGACGCTGTCGGTCATCGGTGTGGGACACTGTGGGATATCGGTGTGGGGTTTGGGACACTGTGGGATATTGGTGTGGCGTGTGAGACACTGTGGGACATCGGTGTGGGCCACTGTGGGATATCGGTGTGGGGTGTGGGACACTGTGGGATATCGATGTGGTGTGTGAGACACTGTGAGACATTCGTGTGGGGTGTGGGACACTGTGGGACATCGGTGTGGGGTGTGGGACACTGTGGGATATCGGTGTGGAGTGTGGGACACTGTGGGACATCGGTGTGGGGTGTGGGACTCTGTGGGATATCAGTGTGGATCATTGTGGGACATCGGTGTGGGGTGTGGGACACTGAGATATCAGTGTGGGGTGTGGGACACTGTGATATCAGTGTGAGGTGTGGGGTCACTGTGGGTCATCGGTGTGGGGTGTGGGACAATGTGGGATATCGGTCTGGGGTGTGGGACACTGTGGGATATCGGTATGGTGTGTGGGACACTGTGGGATATCGGTGTCGGGTGTGGGACACTGGGATATCGATGTGGTGTGTGGGACACTGTGGGACATCGGTGTAGGGTGTGGGACACTGTGGGATATCGGTGTGTAACACTGTGGGACGCTCTGGGATATTGGAGTGGGGTGTGGGACACTATGGGACATCGGTATGGGGTGTGGGACGCTGGGCACATCTTTGTGGGGTGTGGGACATTGTGGGATATCGGTGCAGGGTGTGGGACGCTGTGGGATAATGGTGTGGGACACTGTGGGTCATTGGTTTGGGGTGTGGGACACTGGGATATCAGTGTGGATCATTGTGGGACATCGGTGTGGGGTGTGGGACACTGAGATATTGGTGTGGGGTTTGAGAGGTTGTGGAATTTCGGTGTGGGGTTTGGGACACTGGGACAACTGTGTGGGGTGTGGGACATCGGTGTGGGGTGTGGGACGCTGTGGGTCATCGGTGTGGGGTGTGGGACGCTGTGGGTCATCGGTGTGGAACGCTGTGGGATATCGGTGCAGGACATTGTGGGACATCGGTGTGCGGTATGGGACACTGGGATATCGGTGTGGGGTGTGGTACGCTGTGGGATATCGGTGTGGGGTGTGGGACGCTGTGGGATATCGGTGTGGGGTGTGGGACACTGTGGGATATCGGTGTTGGGTGTGGGACACTGGTGTGGGGCGTGGGACACTGTGGGATATCGGTGTGGGGTGTGGGACACTGTGGGATATCGGTGTGGGGTCACTGTGGGATATCGGTGTGGTGTGTGGGACGCTGGGATATCAGTGCGGTGTGTGGGACACTGTGGGATTTCGGTGTGGAGTGTGAGACGCTGTGGGACATCGGTGTGGGGTGTGGGACACTGGGATATCGGTGCGGTGTCTGGGACACTGTGGGACATCGGTGTGGATTGTGGGACGCTGTGGGACATCGGTGTGGGGTCACTGTGGGATATCGGTGTGCGGTATGGGACACTGTGGGATATCGGTGTGGGACCCTGTGGGATATCGGTGTGGGTCGTGGGACACTGTGAGACATCGCTGTCAGGTGTGGGACACTGTGGGATATCGGTGTGGAGTGTGGGACGCTGTGGGATATCGGTGTGGGGTGTGGGACACTGTGGGATATCGGTGTGGGGTGTGGGACGCTGTGGGATATCGGTGTGGGGTGTGGGACACTGTGGGATATCGGTGTGGGGTCACTGTGGAATATCGGTGTGGGGTGTGGGATGCTGGGATATCAGTGCGGTGTGTGGGACACTGTGGGATTTCGGTGTGGAGTGTGGGACGCTGTGGGACATCGGTGTGGAGTCACTGTGGGATATTGGTGTGGGGTGTGGGACATTGGTGTGGGTGGGTAGGACACTGTGGGCCATCGGTATGGGGTGTGGGACACTGGGATATCGGTATGGGGTGTGGGACGCTATGGGTCATCGGTGTGGGGTGTGGGACAATGGGGGATATCGGTGTGGGGTGTGGGACACTGTTGGACATCGGTGTGCAGTGTGGGACAGTATGGGATATCGGTGTGGGACACTGTGGGACATCGGTGTGGGGTGTGGGACACTGTGGGATATCGGTTTGGGGTGTGGGACACTGTGGAACATCGGGGTGGGGTGTGGGACATTGTGAGATATCGGTGTGGGGTGTGGGACACTGTGGGGCATCGGTGTGGGGTGTGGGACACTGTGGGATAACGGTTTGGGGTGTGGGACACTGTGGAACATCGGGGTGGGGTGTGGGACATTGTGAGATATCGGTGTGGGGTGTGGGACACTGTGGGGCATCGGTGTGTGTGGGGGACACTGAGATATCAGTGCAGGGTGTGGGACGCTGTGGGATATTGGTGTGGGACGCTGTGGGATATTGGTGTGGGACACTGTGGGACATCGGTGTGGGACACTGTGGGACATCAGTGTGAGGTGTGGGACACTAGGATATCGGTGCGGTGTGTGGGACACTGTGGGATTTCGATGTGGAGTGTGGGATGCTGTGGGTCATCGGTGTGGGGTGTGGGACGCTGTGGGACATCAGTGTGGGGTCACTGTGGGATATCGGTGTGGGACACTGGGACATCGGTTTGGGGCGTGGGACGCTGAGATATCGGTGAGGGACATTTTGGGATATCGGTGTGGGGTGTGGGACACTGTGATTTCGGTGTTGGGTATGGGAGCTGTGGGATATCGGTGTGGGGTGTGGGACACTGTGGGGCATCGGTGTGGTGTGTGGGACGCTGTGGGATATCGGTGTGGGGTGTGGGACACTGGGATATCGGTGTGGGACACTGTGAGATATTGGTGTGGGGTGTGGGACATTGGTGTGGGGGATAGGACTCTGTGGGTTATCGGTGTGGGGTGTGGGACGCTGTGGGATATTGGTGTGGGACACTGTGGGATATTGGTGTGGGACACTGGGATTTCGGTGTGGAGTGTGGGATGCTGTGGGTCATCGGTGTCGGGTATGGGACGCTGTGGGACATCAGTGTGGGGTCACTGTGGGATATCGGTGTGGGACACTGGGACATCGGTTTGGGGCGTGGGACGCTGAGATATCGGTGTGGGACATTTTGGGATATCGGTGTGGGGTGTGGGACGCTGTGGGATATTGGTGCGGGACATTGTGGGACATTCGTGTGCAGTGTGGGACGCTGTGGGATATCGGTGTGGGGTGTGGGACACTGGGACATCTGTGTGGGGTGCGGGAAATCGGTTTGCGATGTGTGGGATGCTATGGGTCATCGGTGTGAGGTGTGGGATGCTGTCGGTCATCGGTGTGGGACACTGTGGGATATCGGTGTGGGGTTTGGGACACTGTGGGATATCGGTGTCGGGTGTGGGACACTGGGATATTGATGTGGTGTGTGGGACACTGTGGGATATCGGTGTGGCGTGTGAGACACTGTGAGACATCGGTGTGGGACACTGTGGGACATCGGTGTGGGGTGTGGGATGCTGTGGGACATCGGTGTGGGCCACTGTGGGACATCGGTGTGGGGTGTGGGACACTGTGGGATATCGGTGTGGGGTGTGGGACTCTGTGGGATATCAGTGTGGATCATTGTGGGACATCGGTGTGGGGTGTGGGACACTGAGATATCAGTGTGGGGTGTGGGACACTGTGATATCAGTGTGAGGTGTGGGGTCACTGTGGGTCATCGGTGTGGGGTGTGGGACAATGTGGGATATCGGTCTGGGGTGTGGGACACTGTGGGATATCGGTATGGTGTGTGGGACACTGTGGGATATCGGTGTCGGGTGTGGGACACTGGGATATTGGTGTGGTGTTTGGGACACTGTGGGATATCGGTGTGGGGTGTGGGACACTGGGATATCGATGTGGTGTGTGGGACACTGTGGGACATCGGTGTGGGGTGTGGGACACTGTGGTATATCGGTGTGGGTCACTGTGGGGCATCGGTGTGGAGTGTGGGACACTTTGGGACATCAGTGTGGGGTCACTGTGGGACATTGGTTTGGGGCGTGGGACGCTGAGATATCGGTGTGGGGTGTGGGACACTGGGCATCGGTGTGGGTGTGGGACGCTGTGGGATATTGGTGTTGGACACTGTGGGATATTGGTGTGGGGCACTGTGGGATATCGGTGTGGGGTGTGGGACACTGTGAGACATCGGTGTGGGGTGTGGAACATTGTGGAATTTTGGTGTGGGACACTGGGACATCGGTGTGGGGTGTGGGACACTGTGGGACATCGGTGTGGTGTGTGGGACGCTGTGGGATATCGGTGTGGATCATTGTGGGATATCGGTGTGGGGTGTGGGACACTGGGATATCGGTGTGAGATGTAGGATACTGTGGGATATCGGTGTGAGGTGTGGGACATTGGTGTGGGGCGTGGGACGCTGTGGATCATCGGTGTGGGGTGTGGGACGCTGTGGGATATCAATGTGGATCATTGTGGGATATCGGTGTGGGGTGTGGGACACCGTGGGGCATCAGTGTGGGGTGTGGGACACTGGTGTGGGGCGTGGGACGCTGTGGGTCATCGGTGTGTGGTGTTGGACACTGGGATATCAGTGTGGATCATTGTGGGACATCGGTGTGGGGTGTGGGACACTGAGATATTGGTGTGGGGTTTGGGAGGTTGTGGAATTTCGGTGTGGGGTTTGGGACGTTGTGGAATTTTGGTGTGGGGTGTGGGACACTGGGACAATTGTGTGGGGTGTGGGACATCGGTGTGGGGTGTGGGACGCTGTGGGTCATCGGTGTGGGACGCTGTGGGATATTGGTGTGCGGTATGGGACACTGTGGGATATCGGTGTGTGGTGTGGGACGCTGTGGGATATCGGTGTGGGGTCTCGGACACTGTGGGACCTCGGTGTGGAGTGTGGGACGCTGTCGGATATCGATGTGGAGTGTGGGACGCTGTGGGATATCGGTGTGGGGTGTGGGACACTGTGAGACATCGGTGTGGGGTGTGGGACACTGAGATATCGGTGCAGGGTTTGGGACGCTGTGGGATATCGGTGTGGGACACTGTGGGACATCGGTGTGGGGTGTGGGACGATGTGGGACATCGGTGTGGAGCATGGTGCACTCTGGGACATCGGTGTGGGGTGTGGGGTGTGGGACGCTGTGGGATATCGGTGTGGGACGCTGTGGGATATTGGTGTGGGACACTGTGGGATATCAGTGTGGGGTGTGGGATGTTGTGGAATTTCGGTGTGGGTTGTGGGACACTGGGACATTGGTGTGGGGTGTGGGACGCTGTGGGTCATCGGTGTAGGACGCTGTGGGATATCGGTGCGGGACACTATGGGATATCGGTGTGGGACACTGTGGAACATCGGTGTGGGGTGTGGGAACACTGTGGGGCAATGGTGTGGGGGGTGGGACACTGTGGGATATCGGTGTGGGACGCTGTGGGACATCGGTGTAGGGTGTAGGACACTGTCGGTTATCGGTGTGGGATGTGGGAGCCTGTGGGACATCGGTGTGAGGTGTGGGACACTGTGGGATATCGGTGTGGGGTGTGGGACACTGAGATATCGGTTCAGGGTGTGGGACGCTGTGGGATATTGGTGTGGGAAACTGTGGGATATCGGTGTCGGTCACTGGGATATCGGTGTGGGGTGTGGGACACTGTGGGATATCGGTGTGGGACGCTGTGGGGCATCGGTGTGGGGTGTGGGACACCGTGGGATATCAGTGTGTGATGTGAAGTCTCTGTCTGACATCGGTGTGGAGTGTGGTGCACTGTGGGACATCGGTGTGGGGTGTGGGACACTGTGGGACATCGGTGTGGGGTGTGGGACACTGTGGGATATCGGTGCAGAGTTTGGGACGCTGTGGGATATTGGTGTGGGACACTGTGGGATATTGGTGTGGGACACTGTGGGATATCGGTGTGGGGAGTGGGACACTGAGATATCGGTGCAGGGTGTGGGACGCTGTGGGATATCGGTGTGGGGTGTGGGACACTGTGAGACATCGGTGTGGGGTGTGGGACACTGAGATATCGGTGCAGGGTTTGGGACGCTGTGGGATATCGGTGTGGGACACTGTGGGACATCGGTGTGGGGTGTGGGACGATGTGGGACATCGGTGTGGAGCATGGTGCACTCTGGGACATCGGTGTGGGTGTGGGGTGTGGGACGCTGTGGGATATCGGTGTGGGACGCTGTGGGATATTGGTGTGGGACACTGTGGGATATCAGTGTGGGGTGTGGGATGTTGTGGAATTTCGGTGTGGGTTGTGGGACACTGGGACATTGGTGTGGGGTGTGGGACGCTGTGGGTCATCGGTGTAGGACGCTGTGGGATATCGGTGCGGGACACTATGGGATATCGGTGTGGGACACTGTGGAACATCGGTGTGGGGTGTGGGAACACTGTGGGGCAATGGTGTGGGGGGTGGGACACTGTGGGATATCGGTGTGGGACGCTGTGGGACATCGGTGTAGGGTGTAGGACACTGTCGGTTATCGGTGTGGGATGTGGGAGCCTGTGGGACATCGGTGTGAGGTGTGGGACACTGTGGGATATCGGTGTGGGGTGTGGGACACTGAGATATCGGTTCAGGGTGTGGGACGCTGTGGGATATTGGTGTGGGAAACTGTGGGATATCGGTGTCGGTCACTGGGATATCGGTGTGGGGTGTGGGACACTGTGGGATATCGGTGTGGGACGCTGTGGGGCATCGGTGTGGGGTGTGGGACACCGTGGGATATCAGTGTGTGATGTGAAGTCTCTGTCTGACATCGGTGTGGAGTGTGGTGCACTGTGGGACATCGGTGTGGGGTGTGGGACACTGTGGGACATCGGTGTGGGGTGTGGGACACTGTGGGATATCGGTGCAGAGTTTGGGACGCTGTGGGATATTGGTGTGGGACACTGTGGGATATTGGTGTGGGACACTGTGGGATATCGGTGTGGGGAGTGGGACACTGAGATATCGGTGCAGGGTGTGGGACGCTGTGGGATATTGGTGTGGGACACTGTGCGATATCGGTGTGGGGTGTGGGACGTTGTGGAATTTTGGTGTGGGGTGTGGGACACTGGGACATCGGTGTGGGGTGTGGGACATCTTGTGTGGGGTGTGGGACACAGTGTGACATCGGTGTGGGGTGTGGGACACTGTGGGATATCGGTGTGGTGTGTGGGACACTGGGACATCGGTGTGGGGTGTTGGACGCTGTGGGTCATCGGTGTGGGACGCTGTGGGATATCGGTGTGGGACGCTGGGACATCGGTTTGGGGCGTGGGACGCTGAGATATCGGTGTGGGACATCTTGGGATATCGGTGCAGGGTGTGGGACGCTGTGGGATATTGGTGTGGGACACTGTGGGATATTGGTGTGGGACACTGGGATATCGGTGTGGGGTGTGGGACACTGTGAGACATCGGTGTGGGGTGTGGGACACTGGGACATCAGTGTGGGGTGTGGGACGGTGTGGGACATCAGTGTGGAGCATGGTGCACTCTGGGACATCGGTGTGGGGTGTGGGACGCTGTGGGATATCGGTGTGTGTGGGACACTGAGATATCGGTGCAGGGTGTGGGACACTGTGGGATATTGGTGTGGGACACTGGGACATCGGTGTGGGGTGTGGGATGCTGTGGGTTATCGCTGTGGGACGCTGTGGGATATTGGTGCGGGACATTGTGGGACATCGGTGTGCAGTGTGGGATGCTGTGGGATATTGGTGTGGGACATCGGTGTGGGGTGTGGGACACTGTGGGACATCGGGGTGGGATGTGGGACGTTGTGGGATATCGGTGTGGGGTGTGGGACACTGGGACATCTGTGTGGGGTGTGGGAAATCGCTGTGTGGTGTGTGGGACGCTGTGGGACATCCGTGTGAGGTGTGGGACGCTGTGGGATATCGGTGTGGGGTGTAGGACACTGTGATTTCGGTGTTGGGTGTGGGAGCTGTGGGATATCGGTGTGGGGTGTGGGACACTGGGACATCGGTGTGGGGTGTGGGATGTTGTGGAATTTCGGTGTGGGTTGTGGGACACTGGGATATTGGTGTGGGACATCAGGGTGGGGTCTGTGACACTGTGGGACATCGGTGTGGGGTTTGGGGCTCTGTGGGATATTGGTGTGGGGTGTGGGACGCTGTGGGATACCAGTGTGGGGTGTGGGACGCTGTGGGTCATCGGGGTGGGGTGTGGGACGCTGTGGGTCATCGGGGTGGGGTGTTGGACAGTATGGGACGTCGCTGTGTGTGTGGGACGCTGTGGGATATCGGTGTGAGGTGTGGCACACTGTGGGACATCGGTGGGAAGTGTGGGACTCTGGGATATCAGTGTGGGATATGGGACATCATTGTGGGATATTGGTCTGGTGTGTGGAACTCTGTGGGATATCAGTGTGGGGTGTGGGAACCCTGTGGGACATTGGTGTGGGGTGTGGGACACTGTAGGATATCGATGTGGGACGCTGTGGTACATCGTTGTGGGACATCGTTGTGGGGCGTGGGACACTGTTGGTTATCGGTGTGGGATGTGGGTCCCTGTGGGACCTCGGTGTGAGGTGTGGCACACTGTGGGACATCGGTGTGGGGTGTGGGACACTGGGATATCGGTGCGGTGTGTGGGACACTGTGGGATATCGGTGCGGTTTGTGGGACACTGTGGGATTTCGGTGTGGGGTGTGAGACGCTGTCGGACATCGGTGTGGGGTTTGGGACACTGTGGGACATTGGTGTGGGGTGTGGGACACTGTGGGATATCGGTGTGGGGTGTGGGTCACTGGCTCATTGATGTGGGGTTTGAACACTGTAGGATATCGGTATGAGGTCTAGGACACTGTGCGATATCGGTGTGGGACACTGTGGGATATCGGTGTGGGACACTGTGCGACATCGGTGTGGGGTGTTGGACATTGTGGGATATCGGTATGGGGTGTGGGAACGCTTTGGGACATCGGTGTGTGGTGTGGGATGCTGTGGGATTTCGGTGTGGGAGCTGTGGGATATCGGTGTGGGGTGTGGCGCACTGTGGGACATTGTGGGGTGTGGGACACTGTGGGATAGCAGTGTAGGGTGTGGGACACTGTGGGATAGCAGTGTGGGGTGTGGGACACTGGGATATCGGTGTGGAGTGTGGGACACTGTGGGACATCGGTGTGGGGTGTGGGACACTGTGGGATATCGGTGTGGGTCACTGTGTGGCATCGGTGTAGGGTGTGGGACACTGTGGGACATCGGGGTGGGATGTGGGACGTTGTGGGATATCGGTGTGGGGTGTGGGACACTGGGACATCTGTGTGGGGTGTGGGAAATCGCTGTGCGGTGTGTGGGACGCTGTGGGTCATCCGTGTGAGGTGTGGGACGCTGTGGGATATCGGTGTGGGGTGTAGGACACTGTGATTTCGGTGTTGGGTGTGGGAGCTGTGGGATATCGGTGTGGGGTGTGGGACACTGAGACATCGGTGTGGGGTGTGGGACGCTGTGGGACATCGGTGTGGGGTGTGGGACACTGTGGGGCATCGGTGTGCAGTGTGGGACGTTGTGGATTTTCGTTTTAGGGTGTGGGACACTGGGACATTGGTGTGGGGTGTGGGACGCTGTGGGTCATCGGGGTGGGGTGTGGGACATTGCGAGATATCGGTGGGTGTGGGACGCTGTGGGTTATCGGTGTGGGACATCGGTGTGGGGTGTGGGACACTGTGGGACATCGGGGTGGGGTGTGGGACATTGCGAGATATCGGTGGGTGTGGGACGCTGTGGGTTATCGGTGTGGGACACTGGGATATCGGTGTGGGGTGTGGGACACTGTGATGTCGGTGTTGGGTGTGAGACACTGTGAGATATCGGTGTGGGGTGTGGGACACTGGGACATCTGTGTGGGGTGTGGGAAATCGGTGTGGGGTGTGTGGGACGCTGTGGGTCATCGGTGTGGGGTGTGGGACGCTGTGGGTCATCGGTGTGGGACACTGTGGGATATCAGTGCGGGACATTGTGGGAATCGGTGTGCGGTGTGGGACGTTGTGGAATTTGGTGTGGGACACTTGGACAACGGTGTGGAGCGTGGGACATCGGTGTCGGGTGTGGGATGCTGTGGGTCATCGGTGTGGTATGTGGGACACTTTGGGATATCGGTGCGGGACATTGTGGGACATCGGTGTGCGGTGTGGGACACTGGGATATCGGTGTGGGACATCAGGGTGGGGTCTGTGACACTGTGGGACATCGGTGTGGGGTTTGGGGCTCTGTGGGATATTGGTGTGGGGTGTGTGACGCTGTGGGATATCAGTGTGGGGTGTGGGATGCTGTGGGTCATCGGTGTGGGGTGTTGGACAGTATGGGACGTCGCTGTGTGTGTGGGACGCTGTGGGATATCGGTGTGAGGTGTGGGACTCTGGGATATCGGTGTTGGATATGGGACATCAGTGTGGGATATTGGTCTGGTGTGTGGGACACAGTGGGATATTGGTGTGGGGTGTGGGACACTGTGGGATATCGATGTGGGACGCTGTGGGACATCGTTGTGGGGCGTGGGACACTCTTGGTTATCTGTGTGGGATGTGGGTCCCTGTGGGACCTCGGTGTGAGGTGTGGCACACTGTGGGACATCGGTGTGGGGTGTGGGACACTGGGATATCGGTGCGGTGTGTGGGACACTGTGGGATATCGGTGTGGTTTGTGGGACACTGTGGGATTTCGGTGTGGGGTGTGAGACGCTGTCGGTCATCGGTGTGGGGTTTGGGACACTGTGGGACATTGGTGTGGGGTGTGGGACGCTGTGGGATATCGGTGTGGGTCACTGGCTCATTGATGTGGGGTTTGAACACTGTAGGATATCGGTATGAGGTCTAGGACACTGTGCGATATCGGTGTGGGACACTGTGGGATATCGGTGTGGGACACGGTGCGACATCGGTGTGGGGTGTTGGACATTGTGGGATATCGGTATGGGGTGTGGGAACGCTTTGGGACATCGGTGTGTGGTGTGGGATGCTGTGGGATTTTGGTGTGGGAGCTGTGGGATATCGGTGTGGGGTGTGGGACACTGGGATATCGGTGTGGAGTGTGGGACACTGTGGGACATCGGTGTGGGGTGTGGGACACTGGTATATCGGTGTGGGTCACTGTGTGGCATCGGTGTGGGGTGTGGGACACTGGGACATCGGTGTGGAGTGTGGGACACTGTGGGACATCGGTGTATGATGTGAGGTCTCTGTATGGCATTGGTGTGGGGTGTGGGACACTGTGGCATCTCGGTGTAGGGTGTGTGGCACTGTGGGATATTGGTGTGGGGTGTTGGACACTGTGGGATATTGGTGTGGGGTGTGGGACGTTGTGGAATTTTGGTGTGGGACACTGGGACAACGGTGTGGAGCGTGGGACATCGGTGTGGGCTGTGGGACGCTGTGGGACATGGGTGTGGGACATCGGTGTGGGACACTGTGGGACACTTTGGGATATCGGTGCGGGACATTGTGGGACATCGGTGTGCGGTGTGGGACACTGGGATATCGGTGTGGGACACTGTGGGACATCAGGGTGGGGTCTGTGACACTGTGGGACATTGGTGTGGGGTGTGGG
Source organism: Hemiscyllium ocellatum (assembly GCF_020745735.1). Taxonomy (NCBI): domain Eukaryota; kingdom Metazoa; phylum Chordata; class Chondrichthyes; order Orectolobiformes; family Hemiscylliidae; genus Hemiscyllium; species Hemiscyllium ocellatum. The sequence goes on from NC_083413.1 coordinate 76,237,464, forward strand.
ACACTGTGTGATATCGGTGTGGGACACTGTGGGATATCGGTGTGTGTTGTGGGGTCTCTGTGGGACATCAGTGTGGGCTGTGGGACGCTGTGGGACATTGGTGTTGGGTGTGGGATGCTGTGGGTCATCGGGGTGGGGTGTGGGATGCTGTGGGTCATCGGTGTGGGGTGTGGGACAGTATGGGACGTCGCTGTGTGTGTGTGGGACACTGTGGGATATCGGTGTGAGGTGTGGCACACTGTGGGACATCGGTGTGGGGTGTGGGACACTGGGATATCGGTGTGGGTTTTGGGGCACTGGGATATCGGTGTGGGACACTGGGACATCGGTGTGGAGCGTGGGACGCTGTGGGACATCGGTGTGCAGTGTGGGACGTTGTGGATTTTCGTTTTGGGGTGTGGGACACTGGGACATTGGTGTGGGGTGTGGGACGCTGTGGGTCATCGGTGTGGGACACTGGGATATTGGTGTGGGACACTGTGGGACATCGGGGTGGGGTGTGGGACGCTGTGGGTCATTGGTGTGGGACGCTGTGGGACACTGTGGGATATCAGTGGGGACACTGTGGGATATCGGTGTGCGGTGTGGGACACTGTGAGATATCGGTGTGGGACACTGTGGGATATCGGTGTGGTGTGTGGGACACTGTGGGATATCGGTGTGGGGTGTGGGACACTGGGACATCTGTGTGGGGTGTGGGAAATCGGTGTGGGGTGTGTGGGACGCTGTGGGTCATCGGTGTGGGACACTGTGGGATATCAGTGCGGGACATTGTGGGAATCGGTGTGCGGTGTGGGACGTTGTGGAATTTGGTGTGGGACACTGGGACAACGGTGTGGAGCGTGGGACATCGGGGTGGGGTGTGGGATGCTGTGGGTCATCGGTGTGGTGTGTGGGACGCTGTGGGATATCGGGTGGGGTGTGGGACACTGGGATATCGATGTGGAGTGTGGAACACTGTGGGCCATCGGTGTGGGGTGTGGGACACTGTGGTATATCGGTGTGGGTCACGGTGGGGCATCGGTGTGGAGTGTGGGACACTGTGGGATATCGGTGTGGGGTGTGGGAACACTGTGGGACAATGGTGTGGGGTGTGGGACACTGTGGGACATCAGTGTGTGGTCACTGTGGGACATCGGTTTGGGGCGTGGGACGCTGAGATATCAGTGTGTGGTGTGGGACACTGTGGGGCATCGGTGCAGGGTGTGGGACGCTGTGGGATATTGATGTGGGACACTGTGGGATATCGGTGTGGGGTGTGGGACGTTGTAGAATTTCGGTGTGGGGTGTGGGACACTGGGACATCGGTGTGGGGTGTGGGACACTGTGAGACATCGGTGCGGGGTGTAGGACGTTGTGGAATTTCGGTGTGGGGTGTGGGACACTGGGACATCGGTGTGGGGTGTGGGACACTGTGGGTCATCGGTGTGGTGTGTGGGACGCTGTGGGATATCGGTGTGGGGTGTGGGACACTGGGATATCGGTGTGGGGTGTGGGACGCTGGGACATCGGTGTGAGATGTAGGATACTGTGGGATATCGGTGTGAGGTGTGGGACATTGGTGTGGGGCGTGGGACGCTGTGGGTCATCGGTGTGGGGTGTGGGACATTGTGGGATATCAATGTGGATCATTGTGGGATATCGGTGTGGGGTGTGGGACACCGTGGGGCATCAGTGTGGGGTGTGGGACACTGGTGTGGGGCGTGGGACGCTCTGGGTCATCGTTGTGGGGTGTTGGACACTGGGATATCAGTGTGGATCATTGTGGGACATCGGTGTGGGGTGTGGGACACTGAGATATTGGTGTGGGGTTTGGGAGGTTGTGGAATTTCGGTGTGGGGTTTGGGACGTTGTGGAATTTTGGTGTGGGGTGTGGGACACTGGGACAACTGTGTGGGGTGTGGGACATCGGTGTGGGGTGTGGGACGCTGTGGGTCATCGGTTTGGAACGCTGTGGGATATCGGTGTGCGGTATGGGACACTGTGGGATATCGGTGTGTGGTGTGGGACGCTGTGGGATATCGGTGTGGGGTCTCGGACACTGTGGGACCTTGGTGTGGAGTGTGGGACGCTGTCGGATATCGATGTGGAGTGTGGGACGCTGTGGGATACCAGTGTGGGGTGTGGGATGCTGTGGGTCATTGGGGTGGGGTGTTGGACAGTATGGGACGTCGCTGTGTGTGAGGGACGCTGTGGGATATCAGTGTGAGGTGTGGCACACTGTGGGACATCGGTGGGAGGTGTGGGACTCTGGGATATCGGTGTGGGATTTGGGACATCGGTGTGGAATATTGGTCTGGTGTGTGGGACACTGTGGGATATTGGTGTGGGGTGTGGGACGATGTGGAATTTTGGTGTGGGACACTGGGACAACGGTGTGGAGCGTGGGACATCGGTGTGGGCTGTGGGACGTTGTGGCACATCGGTGAGGTGTGTGGGACGCTGTGGATCATCGGTGTGGTGTGTGGGACACTGGGACACTTTGGAATATCGGTGCGGGACATTGTGGGACATCGGTGTGCGGTGTGGGACACTGGGATATCGGTGTGGGACACAGTGGGACATCAAGGTGGGGTCTGTGACACTGTGGGACATTGGTGTGGGGTGTGGGATACTGTGTGATATCGGTGTGGGACACTGGGATATCGGTGTGTGTTGTGGGGTCTCTGTGGGACATCAGTGTGGGCTGTGGGACGCTGTGGGACATCGGTGTTGGGTGTGGGATGCTGTGGGTCATCGGTGTGGTGTGTGGGACAGTATGGGACGTCGCTGTGTGTGTGTGGGACACTGTGGGATATCGGTGTGAGGTGTGGCACACTGTGGGACATCGGTGTGGGGTGTGGGACACTGGGATATCAGTGTTGGGTGTGGGACACTGGGACATCGGTGTGGGGTGTGGGACGCTGTGGGACATTGGTGTGAGGTGTGGGACACTGTGGGGCATCGGTGTGCAGTGTGGGACGTTGTGGATTTTCGTTTTGGGGTGTGGGACGCTGCGGGTCATCGGTGTGGGACACTGTGGGATATTGGTGTGGGACACTGTGGGACATCGGTGTGGGGTGTGGGACACTGTGGAACATCGGGGTGGGGTGTGGGACATTGTGAGATATCGGTGTGGGGTGTGGGACACTGTGGGGCATCGGTGTGTGTGTGGGACACAGATATCAGTGCAGGGTGTGGGACGCTGTGGGATATTGGTGTGGGACACTGGGATATCGGTGTGGGGTGTGGGACACTGGGACATCGGTGTGGGGTGTGGGAACACTGTGGGACAATGGTGTGGGTGGAGGGGACACTGTGGGATATCGGTGTGGGACACTGGGACATCGGTTTGGGGCGTGGGACGCTGAGATATCGGTGTGGGACATCTTGGGATATCGGTGTGGGGTGTGGGACCCTGTGGGGCATCGGTGTGGGTGTGGGACACTGAGATATCGGTGCAGGGTGTGGGACGCTGTGGGATATTGGTGTGGGACACTGTGGGATATTGGTGTGGGACACTGGGATATCGGTGTGGGGTGTGGGACACCGGGACATCGGTGTGGGGTGTGGGACGGTGTGGGACATCGGTGTGGAGCATGGTGCACGCTGGGACATCGGTGTGGGGTGTGGGACGCTGTGGGATATCGGTGTGGGGTGTGGGACACTGAGATATCGGTGCAGGGTGTGGGACGCTGTGGGATATTGGTGTGGGACGCTGTGGGATATTGGTGTGGGACACTGTGGGATATCAGTGTGGGGTGTGGGATGTTGTGGAAGTTCGGTGTGGGTTGTGGGACACTGGGACATTGGTGTGGGGTGTGGGACGCTGTGGGTCATCGGTGTGTGTGTGGGACACTGAGATATCAGTGCAGGGTGTGGGACGCTGTGGGATATTGGTGTGGGACACTGTGGGATATCGGTGTGAGGTGTGGGACACTGTGAGACATCGGTGTGGGGTGTGGGACACTGGGACATCGGTGTGGGGTGTGGGAACACTGTGGGACAATGGTGTGGGTGGGGGAGACACTGTGGGATATCGGTGTGGGACACTGGGACATCGGTTTGGGGCGTGGGACGCTGAGATATCGGTGCAGGGTGTGGGACGCTGTGGGATATTGATGTGGGACGCTGTGGGATATTGGTGTGGGACACTGGGATATCGGTGTGGGGTGTGGGACACTGTGAGACATCGGTGTGGGGTGTGGGACACTGGGACATCGGTGTGGGTGTGGGATGGTGTGGGACATCGGTGTGGAGCATGGTGCACTCTGGGACATCGGTGTGGGGTGTGGGACGCTGTGGGATATCGGTGTGGGGTGTGGGACGCTGAGATATCGGTGCTGGGTGTGGGACGCTGTGGGATATTGGTGTGGGACACTGTGGGATATCAGTGTGGGGTGTGGGATGTTGTGGAATTTCGGTGTGGGTTGTGGGACACTGGGATATTGGTGTGGGGTGTGGGACACTGAGATATCAGTGCAGGGTGTGGGACGCTGTGGGATATTGGTGTGGGACACTGTGGGATATTGGTGTGAGGTGTGGGTCACTGTGAGATATCGGTGTGGGGTGTGGGACACTGGGACATCGGTGTGGGGTGTGGGAACACTGTGGGACAATGGTGTGGGTGGGGGAGACACTGTGGGATATCGGTGTGGGACACTGGGACATCGGTTTGGGGCGTGGGACGCTGAGATATCGGTGTGGGACATCTTGGGATATTGGTGTGGGGTGTGGGACACTGTTGGGCATCGGTGTGTGTGTGGGACACTGAGATATCGGTGCAGGGTGTGGGATGCTGTGGGATATTGGTGTGGGACACTGTGGGATATTGGTGTGGGACACTGGGATATCGGTGTGGGGTGTGGGACACTGTGAGACATCGGTGTGGGGTGTGGGACACTGGGACATCGGTGTGGGGTGTGGGACGGTGTGGGACATCGGTGTGGAGCATGGTGCACTCTGGGACATCGGTGTGGGGTGTGGGACGCTGTGGGATATCGGTGTGGGGTGTGGGACGCTGTGGGATATCGGTGTGGGACACTGTGGGATATCAGTGTGGGGTGTGGGATGTTGTGGAATTTCGGTGTGGGTTGTGGGACACTGGGACATTGGTGTGGGGTGTGGGACGCTGTGGGTCATCGGTGTGTGTGTGGGACACTGAGATATCAGTGCAGGGTGTGGGACGCTGTGGGATATTGGTGTGGGACACTGTGGGATATCGGTGTGAGGTGTGGGACACTGTGAGACATCGGTGTGGGGTGTGGGACGCTGTGGGTCATCGGTGTGGGGTGTGTGGGTCGCTGTGGGTCATTGGTGTGGGGTGTGGGACGCTGTGGGTCATCGGTGTGGGGTGTGGGACGTTGTGGAATTTGGTGTGGGACACTGGGACAACGGTGTGGAGCGTGGGACATCGGTGTGGGGTGTGGGATGCTGTGGGTCATCGGTGTGTGTGGGACGCTGTGGGTCATCGGTGTGGTGTGTGGGACACTGTGGGACCCTTTGGGATATCGGTGCGGGACATTGTGGGACATCGGTGTGCGGTGTGGGACACTGGGATATCGGTGTGGGACATCAGGGTGGGGTCTGTGACACTGTGGGACATCGGTGTGGGGTTTGGGGCTCTGTGGGATATTGGTGTGGGGTGTGGGACGCTGTGGGATACCAGTGTGGGGTGTGGGATGCTGTGGGTCATTGGGGTGGGGTGTGGGACGCTGTGGGTCATCGGTGTGGGGTGTTGGACAGTATGGGACGTCGCTGTGTGTGTGGGACGCTGTGGGATATCGGTGTGCGGTGTGGCACACTGTTGGACATCGGTGGGAAGTGTGGGACTCTGGGATATCGGTGTTAGATATGGGACATCAGTGTGGGATATTGGTCTGGTGTGTGGGACGCTGTGGGATATTGGTGTGGGGTGTGGGACGCTGTGGGATATTGGTGTGGGGTGTGGGACACTGTGGGATATTGGTGTGGGGTGTGGGACACTGTGAGACATCGGTGTGGGGTGTGGGACGTTGTGGAATTTTGGTGTGGGACACTGGGACAACGGTGTGGAGCGTGGGACATCGGTGTGGGCTGTGGGACATCGGTGTGGTGTGTGGGACGCTGTGGGACACTTTGGGATATCGGTGCAGGACATTGTGGGACATCGGTGTGCGGTGTGGGACACTGGGATATCGGTGTGGGACACTGTGGGACATCAGGGTGGGGTCTGTGACACTGTGGGACATTGGTGTGGGGTGTGGGACACTGTGTGATATCGGTGTGGGACACTGTGGGATATCGGTGTGTGTTGTGGGGTCTCTGTGGGACATCAGTGTGGGCTGTGGGATGCTGTGGGACATCGGTGTTGGGTGTGGGATGCTGTGGGTCATCGGGGTGGGGTGTGGGACGCTGTGGGTCATCGGTGTGGTGTGTGGGACAGTATGGGACGTCGCTGTGTGTGTGGGACGCTGTGGGATATCGGTGTGAGGTGTGGCACACTGTGGGACATCGGTGTGGGGTGTGGGACACTGGGATATCGGTGTGGGATATGGGACATCATTGTGGGATATTGGTCTGGTGTGTGGAACTCTGTGGGATATCAGTGTGGGGTGTGGGAACCCTGTGGGACATTGGTGTACGGTGTGGGACACTGTAGGATATCGATGTGGGACGCTGTGGGACATCGTTGTGGGGCATGGGACACTGTTGGTTATCAGTGTGGGATGTGGGTCCCTGTGGGACCTCGGTGTGAGGTGTGGCACACTGTGGGACATCGGTGTGGGGTGTGGGACACTGTGGGATATCGGTGTGGTTTGTGGGACACTGTGGGATTTCGGTGTGGGGTGTGAGACGCTGTCGGTCATCGGTGTGGGGTTTGGGACACTGTGGGACATTGGTGTGGGGTGTGGGACGCTGTGGGATATTGGTGTGGGGTGTGGGTCACTGGCTCATTGATGTGGGGTTTGAACACTGTAGGATATCGGTATGAGGTCTAGGACACTGTGCGATATCGGTGTGGGACACTGTGCGATATCGGTGTGGGACACTGCGATATCGGTGTGGGACACTGTGCGACATCGGTGTGGGGTGTTGGACATTGTGGGATATCGGTATGGGGTGTGGGAACGCTTTGGGACATCGGTGTGTGGTGTGGGATGCTGTGGGATTTCGGTGTGGGAGCTGTGGGATATCGGTGTGGGGTGTGGCGCACAGTGGGACATTGGTGTGGGGTGTCGGACACTGTGGGATAGCAGTGTGGGGTGTGGGACACTGTGGGATAGCGGTGTGGGGTGTGGGACACTGGGATATCGGTGTGGGTCACTGTGTGGCATCGGTGTGGAGTGTGGGACACTGTGGGACATCGGTGTATGATGTGAGGTCTCTGTATGGCATTGGTGTGGGGTGTGGGACACTGTGGGATCTCGGTGTAGGGTGTGTGGCACTGTGGGATATTGGTGTGGGGTGTGGGACACTGTGAGACATCGGTGTGGGGTGTGGGACGTTGTGGAATTTTGGTGTGGGACACTGGGACAACGGTGTGGAGCGTGGGACATCGGTGTGGGCTGTGGGACGCTGTGGGACATCGGTGTGGGACACTGTGGGACACTTTGGGATATCGGTGCGGGACATTGTGGGTCATCAGTGTGCAGTGTGGGACACTGGGATATCGGTGTGGGACACAGTGCGACATCGGTGTGGGGTCTGTGACACTGTGGGACATTGGTGTGGGGTTTGGGACACTGTGAGATATCGGTGTGTGTTGTGGGGTCTCTGTGGGACATCAGTGTGGGCTGTGGGACGCTGTGGAACATCGGTGTTGGGTGTGGGATGCTGTGGGTCATCGGGGTGGGGTGTGGGACGCTGTGGGATATTGGTGTGGGACACTGTGGGATATCAGTGGGGACACTGTGGGATATCGGTGTGGGGTGTGGGACACTGTGGGATATCAGTGTGGGACACTGTGGGATATCGGTGTGGGGTGTGGGACACTGGGACATCTGTGTGGGGTGTGGGAAATCGGTGTGGGGTGTGTGGGACGCTGTGGGTCATCGGTGTGGGGTGTGGGACGCTGTGGGTCATCGGTGTGGGACACTGTGGGATATCAGTGCGGGACATTGTGGGAATCGCTGTGCGGTGTGGGACGTTGTGGAATTTGGTGTGGGACACTGGGACAACGGTGTGGAGTGTGGGACATCGGGGTGGGGTGTGGGATGCTGTGGGTCATCGATGTGGTGTATGGGGCGCTGTGGGATATCGGGTTGGGTGTGGGACACTGGGATATCGATGTGGAGTGTGGAACACTGTGGGACATCGGTGTGGGGTGTGGGACACTGTGGTATATCGGTGTGGGTCACTGTGGGGCATCGGTGTGGAGTGTGGGACACTGTGGGATATCGGTGTGCGGTGTGGGAACACTGTGGGACAATGGTGTGGGGTGTGGGACACTGTGGGACATCAGTGTGGGGTCACTTTGGGACATCGGTTTGGGGCGTGGGACGCTGAGATATCGGTGTGGGGTGTGGGACGCTGTGGGATATTGGTGTGGGGCACTGTGGGATATCGGTGTGGGGTGTGGGACACTGTGAGACATCGGTGTGGGGTATGGGACGTTGTGGGATATCGGTGTGGGGTGTGGGACACTGGGATATCGGTGTGGGGTGTGGGACGCTGGAACACCGGTGTGAGATGTAGGATACTGTGGGATATCGGTGTGAGGTGTGGGACATTGGTGTGGGGCGTGGGACGCTGTGGGTCATCGGTGTGGGGTGTGGGACACTGTGGGATATCGGTGTGGGGTGTGGGAACACTGTGGGACAATGGTGTGGGACACTGTGGGACATCAGTGTGGGGTCACTGTGGGACATCGGTTTAGGACGTGGGACGCTGAGATATCGGTGTGGGGTGTGGGACACTGTGGGGCATCGGTGTGGGTGTGGGACACTGAGATATCGGTGCACGGTGTGGGACGCTGTGGGATATTGGTGTGGGACACTGTGGGATATTGGTGTGGGGCACTGTGGGATATCGGTGTGGGGTGTGTGACACTGTGAGACATCGGTGTGGGGTGTGGGACGTTGTGGAATTTCGGTGTGGGACACTGGGACATCGGGGTGGGGTGTGGGACACTGTAGGTCATCGGTGTGGTGTGTGGGACGCTGTGGGATATCGGGTGGGGTGTGGGACACTGGGATATCGATGTGGAGTGTGGAACACTGTGGGACATCGGTGTGGGGTGTGGGACACTGTGGGATCTCGGAGCAGGGTGTGTGGCACTGTGGGATATTGGTGTGGGGTGTGGGACACTGTGGGATATTGGTGTGGGGTGTGGGACACTGTGAGACATCGGTGTGGGGTGTGGGACGTTGTGGAATTTTGGTGTGGGACACTGGGACAACGGTGTGGAGCGTGGGACATCGGTGTGGGCTGTGGGACGCTGTGGGACATCGGTGTGGGACACTGTGGGACACTTTGGGATATCGGTGCGGGACATTGTGGGACATCAGTGTGCGGTGTGGGACACTGGGATATCGGTGTGGGGTGTGGGACACTGTGGGATATCGGTGCAGAGTTTGGGACGCTGTGGGATATTGGTGTGGGACGCTGTGGGATATTGGTGTGGGACACTGTGGGATATTGGTGTGGGGCACTGTGGGATATCGGTGTGGGGTGTGTGACACTGTGAGACATCGGTGTGGGGTGTGGGACGTTGTGGAATTTCGGTGTGGGACACTGGGACATCGGGGTGGGGTGTGGGACACTGTGGGTCATCGGTGTGGTGTGTGGGACGCTGTGGGATATCGGGTGGGGTGTGGGACACTGGGATATCGATGTGGAGTGTGGAACACTGTGGGACATCGGTGTGGGGTGTGGGACACTGTGGGATCTCGGAGCAGGGTGTGTGGCACTGTGGGATATTGGTGTGGGGTGTGGGACACTGTGGGATATTGGTGTGGGGTGTGGGACACTGTGAGACATCGGTGTGGGGTGTGGGACGTTGTGGAATTTTGGTGTGGGACACTGGGACAACGGTGTGGAGCGTGGGACATCGGTGTGGGCTGTGGGACGCTGTGGGACATCGGTGTGGGACACTGTGGGACACTTTGGGATATCGGTGCGGGACATTGTGGGACATCAGTGTGCGGTGTGGGACACTGGGATATCGGTGTGGGGTGTGGGACACTGTGGGATATCGGTGCAGAGTTTGGGACGCTGTGGGATATTGGTGTGGGACGCTGTGGGATATTGGTGTGGGACGCTGTGGGATATTGGTGTGGGACGCTGTGGGATATTGGTGTGGGACACTGTGGGATATCGGTGTGGGGAGTGGGAACCTGAGATATCGGTGCAGGGTTTGGGACGCTGTGGGATATTGGTGTGGGACACTGTGGAATATTGGTGTGGGACATCGGTGTGGGACACTGTGGGATATCGGTGTGGGGTGTGGGACACTGTGGGGCATCGGTGTGGGGTGTGGGACAATGAGATATCGGTGCAGGGTGTGGGACGCTGTGGGATATTGGTGTGGGACACTGTGCGATATCGGTGTGGGGTGTGGGACGTTGTGGAATTTCGGTGTGGGGTGTGGGACACTGGGACATCGGTGTGGGGTGTGGGACATCGGTGTGGGGTGTGGGACACAGTGGGATATCGGTGTTGTGTGTGGGACACTGGGACATCGGTGTGGGGTGTTGGACGCTGTGGGTCATCGGTGTGGGACGCTGTGGGATATCGGTGTGGGACATCTTGGGATATCGGTGTGGGGTGTGGGACACTGTGGGGCATCGGTGTGGGTGTGGGACACTGAGATATCGGTGCAGGGTGTGGGACGCTGTGGGATATTGGTGTGGGACACTGTGGGATATCGGTGTGGGGTGTGGGACACTGTGAGACATCGGTGTGGGGTGTGGGACACTGGGACATCGGTGTGGGGTGTGGGAACACTGGGACAATGGTGTGGGTGGGGGGTACACTGTGGGATATCAGTGTGGGACACTTGGACATCGGTTTGGGGCGTGGGACGCTGAGATATCGGTGTGGGACATCTTGGGATATCGGTGTGGGACGCTGTGGGATATTGGTGTGGGACGCTGTGGGATATTGGTGTGGGACACTGGGATATCAGTGTGGGGTGTGGGATGTTGTGGAATTTCGGTGTGGGTTGTGGGACACTGGGACATTGGTGTGGGGTGTGGGATGCTGTGGGTCATCGGTGTAGGACGCTGTGGGATATCGGTGCGGGACACTATGGGATATCGGTGTGGGACACTGTGGGACATCGGTGTGGGATGTGGGACACTGTGGAACATCGGTGTGGGGTGTGGGAACACTGTGGGGCAATGGTGTGGGGGGTGGGACGCTGGGATATCGGTGTGGGACGCTGTGGGACATCGGTGTAGGGTGTAGGACACTGTCGGTTATCGGTGTGGGATGTGGGAGCCTGTGGGACATCGGTGTGAGGTGTGGGACACTGTGGGATATCGGTGTGGTGTGTGGGACACTGTGGGATTTTGGTGTGGAGTGTGGGATGCTGTGGGTCATCGGTGTGGGGTGTGGGACGCTGTGGGACATCAGTGTGGGGTCACTGTGGGATATCGGTGTGGGACACTGGGACATCGGTTTGGGGCGTGGGACGCTGAGATATCGGTGTGGGACATTTTGGGATATCGGTGTGGGGTGTGGGACACTGTGGGGCATCGGTGTGTGTGTGGGACACTGAGATATCAGTGCAGGGTGTGGGACACTGTGGGATATTGGTGTGGGACACTGGAACATCGGTGTGGGGTGTGGGATGCTGTGGGTCATCGATGTGGGACGTTGTGGGATATTGGTGCGGGACATTGTGGGACATCGGTGTACAGTGTGGGATGCTGTGGGATATTGGTGTGGGACATCGGTGTGGGGTGTGGGACACTGTGGGACATCGGGGTGGGATGTGGGACGTTGTGGGATATTGGTGTGGGGTGTGGGACACTGGGACATCTGTGTGGGGTGTGGGAAATCGCTGTGCGGTGTGTGGGACGCTGTGGGTCATCCGTGTGAGGTGTGGGACGCTGTGGGGTGTAGGACACTGTGATTTCGGTGTTGGGTGTGGGAGCTGTGGGATATCGGTGTGGGGTGTGGGACACTGGGACATCGGTGTGCAGTGTGGGACGTTGTGGATTTTCGTTTTGGGGTGTGGGACGCTGTGGGTCATTGTTGTGGGACACTGTGGGATATTGGTGTGGGACATCGGTGTGGGGTGTTGGACACTGTGGGACATCGGGGTGGGGTGTGGGACATTGTGAGATATCGGTGGGTGTGGGACGCTGTGGGTCATCGGTGTGGGACGCTGTGGGACACTGTGGGATATCAGAGGGGGACACTGTGGGATATCGGTGTGCGGTGTGGGACACTGTGGGATATCGGTGTGGGACACTGTGGGATATCGGTGTGGGGTGTGGGGCACTGTGTGATATCGGTGTTGGGTGTGAGACACTGTGGGATATCGGTGTGGGGTGTGGGACACTGGGACATCTGTGTGGAGTGTGGGAAATCGGTGTGGGGTGTGTGGGACGCTGTGGGTTATCGGTGTGGGGTGTGGGACGCTGTGGGTCATCGGTGTGGGACACTGTGGGATATCAGTGCAGGCCATTGTGGGAATCGGTGTGGGGTGTGTGGGACGCTGTGGGTCATCGGTGTGGGGTGTGTGGGACGCTGTGGGTCATCGGTGTGGGGTGTGGGACGTTGTGGAATTTGGTGTGGGACACTGGGACAACGGTGTGGAGTGTGGGACATCGGTGTGGGGTGTGGGATGCTGTGGGTCATCAGTGTGTGTGGGACGCTGTGGGTCATCGGTGTGGTGTGTGGGACACTGTGGGACACTTTGGGATATCGGTGCGGGACATTGTGGGACATCGGTGTGCGGTGTGGGACACTGGGATATCGGTGTGGGACATCAGGGTGGGGTCTGTGACACTGTGGGACATCGGTGTGGGGTTTGGGGCTCTGTGGGATATTGGTGTGGGGTGTGGGACGCTGTGGGATACCAGTGTGGGGTGTGGGATGCTGTGGGTCATTGGGGTGGGGTGTGGGACGCTGTGGGTCATCGGTGTGGGGTGTTGGACAGTATGGGACGTCGCTGTGTGTGTCGGACGCTGTGGGATATCGGTGTGCGGTGTGCCACACCGTGGGACATCGGTGGGAAGTGTGGGACTCTGGGATATCGGTGTTGGATATGGGACATCAGTGTGGGATATTGGTCTGGTGTGTGGGACGCTGTGGGATATTGGTTTGGGGTGTGGGACACTGTGGGATATTGGTGTGGGGTGTGGGACACTGTGAGGCATTGGTGTGGGGTGTGGGACGATGTGGAATTTTGGTGTGGGACACTGGGACAACGGTGTGGAGCGTGGGACATCGGTGTGGGCTGTGGGACATCGGTGTGGTGTGTGGGACGCTGTGGGACACTTTGGGATATCGGTGCAGGACATTGTGGGACATCGGTGTGCGGTGTGGGACACTGGGATATCGGTGTGGGACACTGTGGGACATCAGGGTGGGGTCTGTGACACTGGGACATTGGTGTGGGGTGTGGGACACTGTGTGATATCGGTGTGGGACACTGTGGGATATCGGTGTGTGTTGTGGGGTCTCTGTGGGACATCAGTGTGGGCTGTGGGACGCTGTGGGACATCGGTGTTGGGTGTGGGATGCTGTGGGTCATCGGGGTGGGGTGTGGGACGCTGTGGGTCATCGGTGTGGTGTGTGGGACAGTATGGGACGTCGCTGTGTGTGTGACGCTGTGGGATATCGGTGTGAGGTGTGGGACACTAGGATATCGGTGTGGGATATGGGACATCATTGTGGGATATTGGTCTGGTGTGTGGAACTCTGTGGGATATCAGTGTGGGGTGTGGGAACCCTGAGGGACATTGGTGTGGGGTGTGGGACACTGTAGAATATCGATGTGGGACGCTGTGGGACATCGTTGTGGGGCGTGGGACACTCTTGGTTATCGGGGTGGGATGTGGGTCCCTGTGGGACCTTGGTGTGAGGTGTGGCACACTGTGGGACATCGGTGTGGGGTGTGGGACACTGGGATATCGGTGCGGTGTGTGGGACACTGTGGGATATCGGTGTGGTTTGTGGGACACTGTGGGATTTCGGTGTGGGGTGTGAGACGCTGTCGGTCATCGGTGTGGGGTGTGGGACGCTGTGGGATATCGGTGTGGGGTGTGGGTCACTGGCTCATTGATGTGGGGTTTGAACACTGTAGGATATCGGTATGAGGTCTAGGACACTGTGCGATATCGGTGTGGGACACTGTGGGATATCGGTGTGGGACACTGTGCGACATCGGTGTGGGGTGTTGGACATTGTGGGATATCGGTATGGGGTGTGGGAACGCTTTGGGACATCGGTGTGTGGTGTGGGATGCTGTGGGATTTCGGCGTGGGAGCTGTGGGTTATCGGTGTGGGGTGTGGCGCACAGTGGGACATTGGTGTGGGGTGTCGGACACTGTGGGATAGCAGTGTGGGGTGTGGGACGCTGTGGGATAGCGGTGTGGGGTGTGGGACACTGGGACATCGGTGTGGAGTGTGGGACACTGTGGGACATCGGTGTGGAGTGTGGGACACTGTGGGACATCGGTGTGGGGTGTGGGACACTGTGGTATATCGGTGTGGGTCACTGTGTGGCATCGGTTTGGGGTGTGGGACACTGGGACATCGGTGTGGCGTGTGGGACACTGTGGGACATCGGTGTATGATGTGAGGTCTCTGTATGGCATTGGTGTGGGGTGTGGGACACTGTGGGATCTCGGTGTAGGATGTGTGGCACTGTGGGATATTGGTGTGGGGTGTGGGACACTGTGGGATATTGGTGTGGGGTGTGGGACACTGTGAGACATCGGTGTGGGGTGTGGGACGTTGTGGAATTTTGGTGTGGGACACTGGGACAACGGTGTGGAGCGTGGGACATCGGTGTGGGACACTGTGGGACATCAGTGTGCGGTGTGGGACACTGGGATATCGGTGTGGGCCGCAGTGGGACATCAGGGTGGGGTCTGTGACACTGTGGGACATTGGTGTGGGGTGTGGGATACTGTGTGATATCGGTGTGGGACACTGTGGGATATCGGTGTGTGTTGTGGGGTCTCTGTGGGACATCAGTGTGGGCTGTGGGACGCTGTGGGACATCGGTGTTGGGTGTGGGATGCTGTGGGTCATCGGGGTGGGGTGTGGGACGCTGTGGGTCATCGGTGTGGGGTGTGGGACGCTGTGGGTCATCGGTGTGGGACACTGTGGGATATCAGTGCGGGACATTGTGGGAATCGGTGTGCGGTGTGGGACGTTGTGGAATTTGGTGTGGGACACTGGGACAACGGTGTGGAGTGTGGGACATCGGGGTGGGGTGTGGAACACTGTGGGCCATCGGTGTGGGGTGTGGGACACTGTGGTATATCGGTGTGGGTCACTGTGGGGCATCGGTGTGGAGTGTGGGACACTGTGGGATATCGGTGTGGGGTGTGGGAACACTGTGGGACAATGGTGTGGGGTGTGGGACACTGTGGGACATCAGTGTGTGGTCACTGTGGGACATCGGTTTGGGGTGTGGGACACTGAGATATCGGTGTGTGGTGTGGGACACTGTGGGGCATCGGTGTGGGTGTGGGACACTGAGATATCGGTGCAGGGTGTGGGACGCTGTGGGATATTGGTGTGGGACGCTGTGGGATATTGGTGTGGGACGCTGTGGGATATTGGTGTGGGACACTGTGGGATATTGGTGTGGGGCACTGTGGGACGTTGTGGAATTTCGGTGTGGGGTGTGGGACACTGGGACATCGGTGTGGGGTGTAGGACGTTGTGGAATTTCGGTGTGGGGTGTGGGACACTGGGACATCGGTGTGGGGTGTGGGACACTGTGGGTCATCGGTGTGGTGTGTGGGACGCTGTGGGATATCGGTGTGGGGTGTGGGACACTGGGACATCGGTGTGAGATGTAGGATACTGTGGGATATCGGTGTGAGGTGTGGGATGCTGTGGGTCATCGATGTGGGACGTTGTGGGATATTGGTGCGGGACATTGTGGGACATCGGTGTACAGTGTGGGATGCTGTGGGATATTGGTGTGGGACATCGGTGTGGGGTGTGGGACACTGTGGGACATCGGGGTGGGATGTGGGACGTTGTGGGATATTGGTGTGGGGTGTGGGACACTGGGACATCTGTGTGGGGTGTGGGAAATCGCTGTGCGGTGTGTGGGACGCTGTGGGTCATCCGTGTGAGGTGTGGGACGCTGTGGGGTGTAGGACACTGTGATTTCGGTGTTGGGTGTGGGAGCTGTGGGATATCGGTGTGGGGTGTGGGACACTGGGACATCGGTGTGCAGTGTGGGACGTTGTGGATTTTCGTTTTGGGGTGTGGGACGCTGTGGGTCATTGTTGTGGGACACTGTGGGATATTGGTGTGGGACATCGGTGTGGGGTGTTGGACACTGTGGGACATCGGGGTGGGGTGTGGGACATTGTGAGATATCGGTGGGTGTGGGACGCTGTGGGTCATCGGTGTGGGACGCTGTGGGACACTGTGGGATATCAGAGGGGGACACTGTGGGATATCGGTGTGCGGTGTGGGACACTGTGGGATATCGGTGTGGGACACTGTGGGATATCGGTGTGGGGTGTGGGGCACTGTGTGATATCGGTGTTGGGTGTGAGACACTGTGGGATATCGGTGTGGGGTGTGGGACACTGGGACATCTGTGTGGAGTGTGGGAAATCGGTGTGGGGTGTGTGGGACGCTGTGGGTTATCGGTGTGGGGTGTGGGACGCTGTGGGTCATCGGTGTGGGACACTGTGGGATATCAGTGCAGGCCATTGTGGGAATCGGTGTGGGGTGTGTGGGACGCTGTGGGTCATCGGTGTGGGGTGTGTGGGACGCTGTGGGTCATCGGTGTGGGGTGTGGGACGGTGTGGAATTTGGTGTGGGACACTGGGACAACGGTGTGGAGTGTGGGACATCGGTGTGGGGTGTGGGATGCTGTGGGTCATCAGTGTGTGTGGGACGCTGTGGGTCATCGGTGTGGTGTGTGGGACACTGTGGGACACTTTGGGATATCGGTGCGGGACATTGTGGGACATCGGTGTGCGGTGTGGGACACTGGGATATCGGTGTGGGACATCAGGGTGGGGTCTGTGACACTGTGGGACATCGGTGTGGGGTTTGGGGCTCTGTGGGATATTGGTGTGGGGTGTGGGACGCTGTGGGATACCAGTGTGGGGTGTGGGATGCTGTGGGTCATCGGTGTGGGGTGTTGGACAGTATGGGACGTCGCTGTGTGTGTCGGACGCTGTGGGATATCGGTGTGCGGTGTGCCACACCGTGGGACATCGGTGGGAAGTGTGGGACTCTGGGATGTCGGTGTTAGATATGGGACATCAGTGTGGGATATTGGTCTGGTGTGTGGGACGCTGTGGGATATTGGTTTGGGGTGTGGGACACTGTGGGATATTGGTGTGGGGTGTGGGACACTGTGAGACATTGGTGTGGGGTGTGGGACGATGTGGAATTTTGGTGTGGGACACTGGGACAACGGTGTGGAGCGTGGGACATCGGTGTGGGCTGTGGGACATCGGTGTGGTGTGTGGGACGCTGTGGGACACTTTGGGATATCGGTGCAGGACATTGTGGGACATCGGTGTGCGGTGTGGGACACTGGGATATCGGTGTGGGACACTGTGGGACATCAGGGTGGGGTCTGTGACACTGTGGGACATTGGTGTGGGGTGTGGGACACTGTGTGATATCGGTGTGGGACACTGTGGGATATCGGTGTGTGTTGTGGGGTCTCTGTGGGACATCAGTGTGGGCTGTGGGACGCTGTGGGACATCGGTGTTGGGTGTGGGATGCTGTGGGTCATCGGGGTGGGGTGTGGGACGCTGTGGGTCATCGGTGTGGTGTGTGGGACAGTATGGGACGTCGCTGTGTGTGTGACGCTGTGGGATATCGGTGTGAGGTGTGGGACACTAGGATATCGGTGTGGGGTGTGGGACACTGGGATATCGGTGTGGGATATGGGACATCATTGTGGGATATTGGTCTGGTGTGTGGAACTCTGTGGGATATCAGTGTGGGGTGTGGGAACCCTGTGGGACATTGGTGTGGGGTGTGGGACACTGTAGGATATCGATGTGGGACGCTGTGGGACATCGTTGTGGGGCGTGGGACACTGTTGGTTATCGGGGTGGGATGTGGGTCCCTGTGGGACCTTGGTGTGAGGTGTGGCACACTGTGGGACCTCGGTGTGAGGTGTGGCACACTGTGGGACATCGGTGTGGGGTGTGGGACGCTGGGATATCGGTGCGGTGTGTGGGACACTGTGGGATATCGGTGTGGTTTGTGGGACACTGTGGGATTTCGGTGTGGGGTGTGAGACGCTGTCGGTCATCGGTGTGGGGTTTGGGACACTGTGGGACATTGGTGTGGGGTGTGGGACGCTGTGGGATATCGGTGTGGGGTGTGGGTCACTGGCTCATTGATGTGGGGTTTGAACACTGTAGGATATCGGTATGCGGTCTAGGACACTGTGCGATATCGGTGTGGGACACTGTGCGACATCGGTGTGGGGTGTTGGACATTGTGGGATATCGGTATGGGGTGTGGGAACGCTTTGGGACATCGGTGTGTGGTGTGGGATACTGTGGGATTTCGGTGTGGGAGCTGTGGGATATCGGTGTGGGGTGTGGCGCACAGTGGGACATTGGTGTGGGGTGTCGGACACTGTGGGATAGCAGTGTGGGGTGTGGGACACTGTGGGACATCGGTGTGGGGTGTGGGACACTGTGGTATATCGGTGTGGGTCACTGTGTGGCATCGGTTTGGGGTGTGGGACACTGGGACATCGGTGTGGCGTGTGGGACACTGTGGGACATCGGTGTATGATGTGAGGTCTCTGTATGGCATTGGTGCGGGGTGTGGGACACTGTGGGATCTCGGTGTAGGGTGTGTGGCACTGTGGGATATTGGTGTGGGGTGTGGGACACTGTGGGATATTGGTGTGGGGTGTGGGACACTGTGAGACATCGGTGTGGGGTGTGGGACGTTGTGGAATTTTGGTGTGGGACACTGGGACAACGGTGTGGAGCGTGGGACATCGGTGTGGGCCGCAGTGGGACATCAGGGTGGGGTCTGTGACACTGTGGGACATTGGTGTGGGGTGTGGGATACTGTGTGAAATCGGTGTGGGACACTGTGGGATATCGGTGTGTGTTGTGGGGTCTCTGTGGGACATCAGTGTGGGCTGTGGGACGCTGTGGGACATCGGTGTTGGGTGTGGGATGCTGTGGGTCATCGGGGTGGGGTGTGGGACGCTGTGGGTCATCGGTGTGGGGTGTGGGACGCTGTGGGTCATCGGTGTGGGACACTGTGGGATATCAGTGCGGGACATTGTGGGAATCGGTGTGCGGTGTGGGACGTTGTGGAATTTGGTGTGGGACACTGGGACAACGGTGTGGAGTGTGGGACATCGGGGTGGGGTGTGGGATGCTGTGGGTCATCGGTGTGGTGTGTGGGACGCTGTGGGATATCGGGTGGGGTGTGGGACACTGGGATATCGATGTGGAGTGTGGAACACTGTGGGCCATCGGTGTGGGGTGTGGGACACTGGTATATCGGTGTGGGTCACTGTGGGGCATCGGTGTGGAGTGTGGGACACTGTGGGATATCGGTGTGGGGTGTGGGAACACTGTGGGACAATGGTGTGGGGTGTGGGACACTGTGGGACATCAGTGTGTGGTCACTGTGGGACATCGGTTTGGGGCGTGGGACGCTGAGATATCGGTGTGTGGTGTGGGACACTGTGGGGCATCAGTGTGGGTGTGGGACACTGTGGGGCATCGGTGTGGGTGTGGGACACTGAGATATCGGTGCAGGGTGTGGGACGCTGTGGGATATTGGTGTGGGACACTGTGGGATATTGGTGTGGGGCACTGTGGGATATCGGTGTTGGGTGTGGGACGTTGTGGAATTTCGGTGTGGGGTGTGGGACACTGGGACATCGGTGTGGGGTGTGGGACACTGTGAGACATCGGTGCGGGGTGTAGGACGTTGTGGAATTTCGGTGTGGGGTGTGGGACACTGGGACATCGGTGTGGGGTGTGGGACACTGTGGGTCATCGGTGTGGGGTGTGGGACATTGTGGGATATCAATGTGGATCATTGTGGGATATCGGTGTGGGGTGTGGGACACCGTGGGGCATCAGTGTGGGCTGTGGGACACTGGTGTGGCGTGGGACGCTCTGGGTCATCGTTGTGGGGTGTTGGACACTGGGATATCAGTGTGGATCATTGTGGGACATCGGTGTGGGGTGTGGGACACTGAGATATTGGTGTGGGGTTTGGGAGGTTGTGGAATTTCGGTGTGGGGTTTGGGACGTTGTGGAATTTTGGTGTGGGGTGTGGGACACTGGGACAACTGTGTGGGGTGTGGGACATCGGTGTGGGGTGTGGGACGCTGTGGGTCATCGGTTTGGAACGCTGTGGGATATCGGTGTGCGGTATGGGACACTGTGGGATATCGGTGTGTGGTGTGGGACGCTGTGGGATATCGGTGTGGGGTCTAGGACACTGTGGGACCTTGGTGTGGAGTGTGGGACGCTGTCGGATATCGATGTGGAGTGTGGGACGCTGTGGGATACCAGTGTGGGGTGTGGGATGCTGTGGGTCATTGGGGTGGGGTGTTGGACAGTATGGGACGTCGCTGTGTGTGAGGGACGCTGTGGGATATCGGTGTGAGGTGTGGCACACTGTGGGACATCGGTGGGAGGTGTGGGACTCTGGGATATCGGTGTGGGATTTGGGACATCGGTGTGGAATATTGGTCTGGTGTGTGGGACACTGTGGGATATTGGTGTGGGGTGTGGGACGTTGTGGAATTTTGGTGTGGGACACTGGGACAACGGTGTGGAGCGTGGGACATCGGTGTGGGCTGTGGGACGTTGTGGCACATCGGTGAGGTGTGTGGGACGCTGTGGGTCATCGGTGTGGTGTGTGGGACACTGTGGGACACTTTGGGATATCGGTGCGGGACATTGTGGGACATCGGTGTGCGGTGTGGGACACTGGGATATCGGTGTGGGACACAGTGGGACATCAAGGTGGGGTCTGTGACACTGTGGGACATTGGTGTGGGGTGTGGGATACTGTGTGATATCGGTGTGGGACACTGTGGGATATCGGTGTGTGTTGTGGGGTCTCTGTGGGACATCAGTGTGGGCTGTGGGACGCTGTGGGACATCGGTGTTGGGTGTGGGATGCTGTGGGTCATCGGGGTGGGGTGTGGGACGCTGTGGGTCATCGGTGTGGTGTGTGGGACAGTATGGGACGCCGCTGTGTGTGTGTGGGACACTGTGGGATATCGGTGTGAGGTGTGGCACACTGTGGGACATCGGTGTGGGGTGTGGGACACTGGGATATCGGTGTTGGGTGTGGGACACTGGGACATCGGTGTGGGGTGTGGGACGCTGTGGGACATTGGTGTGGGGTGTGGGACACTGTGGGGCATCGGTGTGCAGTGTGGGACGTTGTGGATTTTCGTTTTGGGGTGTGGGACGCTGCGGGTCATCGGTGTGGGACACTGTGGGATATTGGTGTGGGACACTGTGGGACATCGGTGTGGGGTGTGGGACACTGTGGAACATCGGGGTGGGGTGTGGGACATTGTGAGATATCGGTGTGGGGTGTGGGACACTGTGGGGCATCGGTGTGTGTGTGGGACACTGAGATATCAGTGCAGGGTGTGGGACGCTGTGGGATATTGGTGTGGGACACTGGGATATCGGTGTGGGGTGTGGGACACTGAGACATCGGTGTGGGGTGTGGGACACTGGGACATCGGTGTGGGGTGTGGGAACACTGTGGGACAATGGTGTGGGTGGAGGGGACACTGTGGGATATCGGTGTGGGACACTGGGACATCGGTTTGGGGCGTGGGACGCTGAGATATCGGTGTGGGACATCTTGGGATATCGGTGTGGGGTGTGGGACACTGTGGGGCATCGGTGTGGGTGTGGGACACTGAGATATCGGTGCAGGGTGTGGGACGCTGTGGGATATTGGTGTGGGACGCTGTGGGATATTGGTGTGGGACACTGTGGGATATTGGTGTGGGACACTGGGATATCGGTGTGGGGTGTGGGACACTGTGAGACATTGGTGTGGGGTGTGGGACACCGGGACATCGGTGTGGGGTGTGGGACGGTGTGGGACATCGGTGTGGAGCATGGTGCACTCTGGGACATCGGTGTGGGGTGTGGGACGCTGTGGGATATCGGTGTGGGGTGTGGGACGCTGTGGGATATTGGTGTGGGACGCTGTGGGATATTGGTGTGGGACACTGTGGGATATCAGTGTGGGGTGTGGGATGTTGTGGAAGTTCGGTGTGGGTTGTGGGACACTGGGACATTGGTGTGGGGTGTGGGACGCTGTGGGACACTGAGATATCAGTGCAGGGTGTGGGACGCTGTGGGATATTGGTGTGGGACACTGGGATATCGGTGTGGGGTGTGGGACACTGTGAGACATCGGTGTGGGGTGTGGGACACTGGGACATCGGTGTGGGGTGTGGGATGGTGTGGGACATCGGTGTGGAGCATGGTGCACTCTGGGACATCGGTGTGGGGTGTGGGACGCTGTGGGATATCGGTGTGGGGTGTGGGACACTGAGATATCAGTGCAGGGTGTGGGACGCTGTGGGATATTGGTGTGGGACACTGTGGGATATCGGTGTGAGGTGTGGGTCACTGTGAGATATCGGTGTGGGGTGTGGGACACTGGGACATCGGTGTGGGGTGTGGGACGGTGTGGGACATCGGTGTGGAGCATGGTGCACTCTGGGACATCGGTGTGGGGTGTGGGACGCTGTGGGATATCGGTGTGGGGTGTGGGACACTGAGATATCGGTGCAGGGTGTGGGACGCTGTGGGATATTGGTGTGGGACGCTGTGGGATATTGGTGTGGGACACTGTGGGATATCAGTGTGGGGTGTGGGATGTTGTGGAAGTTCGGTGTGGGTTGTGGGACACTGGGACATTGGTGTGGGGTGTGGGACGCTGTGGGTCATCGGTGTGTGTGTGGGACACTGAGATATCAGTGCAGGGTGTGGGACGCTGTGGGATATTGGTGTGGGACACTGTGGGATATCGGTGTGAGGTGTGGGACACTGTGAGACATCGGTGTGGGGTGTGGGACACTGGGACATCGGTGTGGGGTGTGGGAACACTGTGGGACAATGGTGTGGGTGGGGGAGACACTGTGGGATATCGGTGTGGGACGCTGAGATATCGGTGTGGGGTGTGGGACACTGTGGGGCATCGGTGTGTGTGTGGGACACTGAGATATCGGTGCAGGGTGTGGGACGCTGTGGGATATTGGTGTGGGACACTGTGGGATATTGGTGTGGGACACTGGGATATCGGTGTGGGGTGTGGGACACTGTGAGACATCGGTGTGGGGTGTGGGACACTGGGACATCGGTGTGGGGTGTGGGACGGTGTGGGACATCGGTGTGGAGCATGGTGCACTCTGGGACATCGGTGTGGGGTGTGGGACGCTGTGGGATATCGGTGTGGGGTGTGGGACGCTGTGGGATATTGGTGTGGGACACTGTGGGATATCAGTGTGGGGTGTGGGATGTTGTGGAATTTCGGTGTGGGTTGTGGGACACTGGGACATTGGTGTGGGGTGTGGGACGCTGTGGGTCATCGGTGTGTGTGTGGGACACTGAGATATCAGTGCAGGGTGTGGGACGCTGTGGGATATTGGTGTGGGACACTGGGATATCGGTGTGAGGTGTGGGACACTGTGAGACATCGGTGTGGGGTGTGGGACGCTGTGGGTCATCGGTGTGGGGTGTGTGGGACGCTGTGGGTCATTGGTGTGGGGTGTGGGACGCTGTGGGTCATCGGTGTGGGGTGTGGGACGTTGTGGAATTTGGTGTGGGACACTGGGACAACGGTGTGGAGCGTGGGACATCGGTGTGGGGTGTGGGATGCTGTGGGTCATCGGTGTGTGTGGGACGCTGTGGGTCATCGGTGTGGTGTGTGGGACACTGTGGGACCCTTTGGGATATCGGTGCGGGACATTGTGGGGCATCGGTGTGCGGTGTGGGACACTGGGATATCGGTGTGGGACATCAAGGTGGGGTCTGTGACACTGTGGGACATCGGTGTGGGGTTTGGGGCTCTGTGGGATATTGGTGTGGGGTGTGGGACGCTGTGGGATACCAGTGTGGGGTGTGGGATGCTGTGGGTCATTGGGGTCGGGTGTGGGACGCTGTGGGTCATCGGTGTGGGGTGTTGGACAGTATGGGACGTCGCTGTGTGTGTGGGACGCTGTGGGATATCGGTGTGGGGTGTGGGACACTGTGGGATATTGGTGTGGGGTGTGGGACACTGTGAGACATCGGTGTGGGGTGTGGGACGTTGTGGAATTTTGGTGTGGGACACTGGGACAACGGTGTGGAGCGTGGGACATCGGTGTGGGCTGTGGGACGTTGTGGCACATCGGTGAGGTGTGTGGGACGCTGTGGGATATCGGTGTGGGGTGTGGGACACTGTGGGACATCAGGGTGGGGTCTGTGACACTGTGGGACATTGGTGTGGGGTGTGGGATACTGTGTGATATCGGTGTGGGACACTGTGGGATATCGGTGTGTGTTGTGGGGTCTCTGTGGGACATCAGTGTGGGCTGTGGGATGCTGTGGGACATCGGTGTTGGGTGTGGGATGCTGTGGGTCATCGGGGTGGGGTGTGGGACGCTGTGGGTCATCGGTGTGGTGTGTGGGACAGTATGGGACGTCGCTGTGTGTGTGGGACGCTGTGGGATATCGGTGTGAGGTGTGGCACACTGTGGGACATCGGTGTGGGGTGTGGGACACTGGGATATCGGTGTGGGATATGGGACATCATTGTGGGATATTGGTCTGGTGTGTGGAACTCTGTGGGATATCAGTGTGGGGTGTGGGAACCCTGTGGGATATTGGGGTACGGTGTGGGACACTGTAGGATATCGATGTGGGACGCTGTGGGACATCGTTGTGGGGCGTGGGACACTGTTGGTTATCGGTGTGGGATGTGGGTCCCTGTGGGACCTCGGTGTGAGGTGTGGGACACTGTGGGATATCGGTGTGGTTTGTGGGACACTGTGGGATTTCGGTGTGGGGTGTGAGACGCTGTCGGTCATCGGTGTGGGGTTTGGGACACTGTGGGACATTGGTGTGGGGTGTGGGACGCTGTGGGATATCGGTGTGGGGTGTGGGTCACTGGCTCATTGATGTGGGGTTTGAACACTGTAGGATATCGGTATGCGGTCTAGGACACTGTGCGATATCGGTGTGGGACACTGTGGGATATCGGTGTGGGACACTGTGGGATATCGGTGTGGGACACTGGGACATCTGTGTGGGGTGTGGGAAATCGGTGTGGGGTGTGTGGGACGCTGTGGGTCATCGGTGTGGGGTGTGGGACGCTGTGGGTCATCGGTGTGGGACACTGTGGGATTTCAGTGCGGGACATTGTGGGAATCGGTGTGCGGTGTGGGACGTTGTGGAATTTGGTGTGGGACACTGGGACAACGGTGTGGAGCGTGGGACATCGGGGTGGGGTGTGGGATGCTGTGGGTCATCGGTGTGGTGTGTGGGACGCTGTGGGATATCGGGTGGGGTGTGGGACACTGGGATATCGATGTGGAGTGTGGAACACTGTGGGCCATCGGTGTGGGGTGTGGGACACTGTGGGACATCGGTGTGGGGTGTGGGACACTGTGGGATATCAGTGCGGGACATTGTGGGAATCGGTGTGCGGTGTGGGACGTTGTGGAATTTGGTGTGGGACACTGGGACAACGGTGTGGAGCGTGGGACATCGGGGTGGGGTGTGGGATGCTGTGGGTCATCGGTGTGGTGTATGGGACGCTGTGGGTCATCGGTGTGGTGTATGGGACACTGTGGGACACTTTGGGATATCGGTGCGGGACATTATGGGACATCGGTGTGCGGTGTGGGACACTGGGATATCGGTGTGGGACGTCAGGGTGGGGTCTGTGACACTGTGGGACATCGGTGTGGGCTTTGGGGCTCTGTGGGATATTGGTGTGGGGTGTGGGACGCTGTGGGATACCAGTGTGGGGTTTGGGATGCTATGGGTCATTGGGGTGGGATGTGGGATGCTGTGGGTCATCGGTGTGGGGTGTTGGACAGTATGGGACGTCGCTGTGTGTGTGGGACGCTGTGGGATATCGGTGTGAGGTGTGGCACACTGTGGGACATCGGTGGGAAGTGTGGGACGTTGTGGAATTTTGGTGTGGGACACTGGGACAACGGTATGGAGCGTGGGACATCGGTGTGGGCTGTGGGACGCTGTGGGACATCGGTGTGGTGTGTGGGACGCTGTGGGTCATCGGATGGGACACTGTGGGACACTTTGGGATATCGGTGCGGGACATTGTGGGAAATCGGTGTGCGGTGTGGGACACTGGGATGTCGGTGTGGGACACTGTGGGACATCAGGGTGGGGTCTGTGACACTGTGGGACATTGGTGTGGGGTGTGGGACACTGTGTGATATCGGTGTGGGACACTGTGGGATATCGGTGTGTGTTGTGGGGTCTCTGTGGGACATCAGTGTGGGCTGTGGGACGCTGTGGGACATCGGTGTTGGGTGTGGGATGCTGTGGGTCATCGGGGTGGGGTGTGGGACGCTGTGGGTCATCGGTGTGGTGTGTGGGACAGTATGGGACGTCGCTCTGTGTATGGGACGCTGTGGGATATCGGTGTGAGGTGTGGCACACTGTGGGACATTGGTGTGGGGTGTGGGAAACTGGGATATCGGTGTGGGTTGTGGGGCACTGGGATATCGGTGTGGGGTGTGGGACACTGGGACATCGGTGTGGGGTGTGGGACGCTGTGGGACATCGGTGTGGGACACTGTGGGATATTGGTGTGGGACACTGTGGGGCATCGGTGTGGGGTGTGAGACACTGTGGGACATCGGGGTGGGGTGTGGGACATTGTGAGATATCGGTGTCGGGTGTGGGACGCTGTGGGTCATCGGTGTGGGACACTGTGGGCTATCAGTGGGGACACTGGGATATCGGTGTGCGGTGTGGGACACTGTGGGATATCGGTGTGGGACACTGTGGGATATCGGTGTGGGGTGTGGGACACTGTGTGATATCGGTGTTGGGTGTGGGTCACTTTGTGATATTGGTGTGGGGTGTGGGAAGCTGTGGGATATCGGTGTGGTGTGTGGGAAGCTGTGGGATATCGGTGTGGTGTGTGGGACACTGGGACATCTGTGTGGGGTGTGGGAAATCGGTGTGGTGTGTGGGACGCTGTGGGTCATCGGTGTGGGACACTGTGGGATATCAGTGCGGGACATTGTGGGAATCGGTGTGCGGTGTGGGACGTTGTGGAATTTGGTGTGGGACACTGGGACAACGGTGTGGAGCGTGGGACATTGGTGTGGGGTGTGGGATGCTGTGGGTCATCGGTGTGGTGTGTGGGATGCTGTGGGTCATCGGTGTGGTGTGTGGGACACTGTGGGACACTTTGGGATATCGGTGCGGGACATTGTGGGACATCGGTGTGCGGTGTGGGACATTGTGGGACATCGGTGTGGGACATCAGGGTGGGGTCTGTGACACTGTGGGACATCGGTGTGGGGTTTGGGGCTCTGTGGGATATTGGTGTGGGGTGTGGGATGCTGCGGGATACCGGTGTGGGATGCTGTGGGTCATTGGGGTGGGGTGTGGGACGCTGTGGGTCATCGGTGTGGGGTGTTGGACAGTATGGGACGTCGCTGTGTGTGTGGGACGCTGTGGGATATCGGTGTGAGGTGTGGCACACTGTGGGACATCGGTGTGAAGTGTGGGACTCTGGGATATCGATGTGGGATATGGGACATTAGTGTGGGATATTGGTCTGGTGTGTGTGACACTGTGGGATATTGGTGTGGGGTGTGGGACACTGGGATATCGGTGTGGGGTGTGGGACGTTGTGGAATTTTGGTGTTGGACACTGGGACAACGGTGTGGCGCGTGGGACATCGGTGTGGGCTGTGGGACGCTGTGGGACATCGGTGTGGTGTGTGGGACGCTGTGGGTCATCAGTGTGGGACACTGTGGGACACTTTGGGATATCGGTGCAGGACATTGTGGGACATCGGTGTGCGGTGTGGGACACTGGGATATCGGTGTGGGACACTGTGGGACATCAGGGTGGGGTCTGTGACACTGTGGGACATTGGTGTGGGGTGTGGGACACTGTGTGATATCGGTGTGGGACACTGGGATATCGGTGTGTGTTGTGGGGTCTCTGTGGGACATCAGTGTGGGTTGTGGGACGCTGTGGGACTTCGGTGTTGGGTGTGGGATGCTGTGGGTCATCGGGGTGGGGTGTGGGACGCTGTGGGATATCGGTGTGGGGCCTGTGACACTGTGGGACATCGGTTTGGGGCTCTGTGGGACATCGTTGTGGGGTGTGGTAACACTTTGGGACATCGGTGTGGCTTGTGGGACAATTTGTGATATTGGTGTGGGACTCTTTGGGATATCGGTGTGGGGTGTGGGGTACTGTGGGATATCGGTGTGGGAAGCTGTGGGACATCGTTGTGGGGTTTGGGACACTGTGGGACATCGATGTGGGACACTGTGGAATATCGGTGTGGGGTGTGGGGATGCTGTGGGACATCGGTGTGGGGTGTGGGACACTGGAATATTGGTGTGGGTTGTGGGACACTGTGGGACATCGGTGTGGGGTGTGTGACGCTGTAGGACATCGGTGTGGAGTGTGGGCCACTGTGGGATAGCGGTGTGTGGTGTGGGGTCTCTGTGGAACATCGGTGTGGGATGTGGGACCCTGTGGGATATCGGTGTGGGGTGTGGGACACTGTGGGACATCGGTGTGGGGTGTAGTGACACTGTGGGATATCGGTATGGGGTGTGGGTCACTGTGGGATATTGGTGTGGGGTGTGGGGATACTGTGGGACATTGGTGTGGGGTGTGGGATGCTGTGGGATATCGATCTGGGAAGTGGGACACTGTGGGATATCGGTGTGGGGTGTGGGACGTTGTGGAATTTTGGTGTGGGGTGTGGGACACTGGGACAACGGTGTGGGGCGTGGGACATTGGTGTGGGGTGTAGCACACTGTGGGACATCGGTGTGGGGTGTGGGACACTGTGGGTCATTGGTGTGGGACGCTGTGGGATATCGGTGTGCGGTGTGGGACACCGTGGGACACCGGTGTGGGGTGTGGGGCACTGTAGGACATCAATGTGGGGTGTGGGATGCTGAGGGATTTCGGTCTGGGAAGTGGGACACTGTGGGTTATTGGTGTGGGGTGTGGGTCACTGTGGGATATCGGTGTGGGGTGTGGGACACTGTGGGATATTGGTGTGGGGTGTGGGGACACTGTGGGATATCGGTGTGGGGTGTGGGACACTGGGATATCGATCTGGGAAGTGGGACACTGTGGGATATCGGTGTGGGGTGTGGGACGTTGTGGAATTTTGGCGTGGGGTGTGGGACACTGGGACAACGGTGTGGGGCGTGGGACACTGTGGGACATCGGTGTGGGAGCTGTGGGATATCGCTGTGGGGTGTGGGACACTGTGGGGCATCGGTGTGGGGTGTAGGACACTGTGGGTTATCTGTGTGGGGTGTGGGACACTGTGGGATATTGGTGCGGGGTGTGGGACAGTGTCGGATATCGGTGTGGGGTGTGGGACACTGGGATATCGGTGTGGGGTGTGGGACACTGTGGGACATCGGTGTGGGACGCTGTGGGACATCGGTCTGGGAAGTGGGAAATTGTGGGATATCGGTGTGAAGTGTGGGACACTGAGATATCGGTGTGGGATATGGGACATCAGTGTGGGATATCGATGTTGTATGTGGGACACTGTGGGACAACGGTGTGGGGCGTGGGACGCTGTGGGATATCGGTGTGGGCTGTGGGAGCTGTGGGATATCAGTGTGGGGTGTGAGACACTGTGGGACATCGGTGTGGGGTGTGGGACACTGTGGGATATTGGTGTGGGATATGGGACATCAGTGTGGGATATCGGTGTGGGGTGTGGGACACTGTGGGACATCGGTGTGGGGTGTGGGACACTGTGGGACATCGGTGTGGGGTGTGGGACACTGTGGGATATTGGTGTGGGATATGGGACATCAGTGTGGGATATCGGTGTGGGATGTGGGACACTGTGGGATATCGGTCTGGGAAGTGGGACACTGTCGGATATCGGTGTGGGGTGTGAGACACTATGGGACATCGTTGTGGGTTGTGTAACACTGTGGGACATTAGTGTGGGGTGTGGGACACTGTGGGATATTGGGGTGGGGTGTGGGACACTGTGGGACATCGGTGTGGGGTGTGGGACACTGTGGGATATCGGTGTGGGACGCTGTGGGATATCGATCTGGGAAGTGGGACACTGTGGGATATCGATGTGGGACACTTTGGGACAACGGTGTGGGGTGTGGGACGCTGTGGGATATCGGTGTGGGGTGTGGGAGCTGTGGGATATCGGTGTGGGACAGTGTGGGACATCGGTGTGGGGTGTGGAACACTGTGGGATATCGGTGTGAGGTATAACACACTGTGGGACATCGGTGTGGGGTTTGGGGCTCTGTGGGATATTGGTGTGGGGTGTGGGACGCTGTGGGATACCAGTGTGGGGTTTGGGATGCTGTGGGTCATTGGGGTGGGATGTGGGACGCTGTGGGTCATCGGTGTGGGGTGTTGGACAGTATGGGACGTCGCTGTGTGTGTGGGACGCTGTGGGATATCGGTGTGAGGTGTGGGACGTTGTGGAATTTTGGTGTGGGACACTGGGACAATGGTGTGGAGCGTGGGACATCGGTGTGGGCTGTGGGACGCTGTGGGACATCGGTGTGGTGTGTGGGACGCTGTGGGTCATCGGATGGGACACTGTGGGACACTTTGGGATATCGGTGCGGGACATTGTGGGACATCGGTGTGCGGTGTGAGACACTGGGATATCGGTGTGGGACACTGTGGGACATCAGGGTGGGGTCTGTGACACTGTGGGACATTGGTGTGGGGTGTGGGACACTGTGTGATATCGGTGTGGGACACTGTGGGATATCGGTGTGGGACACTGTGGGATATCGGTGTGTGTTCTGGGGTCTCTGTGGGACATCAGTGTGGGCTGTGGGACACTGTGGGTCATCGGTGTATGGTGTGGGACAGTATGGGACGTCGCTCTGTGTGTGGGACGCTGTGGGATATCGGTGTGGGGTGTGGCACACTGTGGGACATTGGTGTGGGGTGTGGGACACTGGGATATCGGTGTGGGTTGTGGGACACTGGGATATCGGTGTGGGGTGTGGGACACTGGGACATCGGTGTGGGGTGTGGGACGCTGTGGGACATCGGTGTGGGACACTGTGGGATATTGGTGTGGGACACTGTGGGACATCGGGGTGGGGTGTGGGACATTGTGAGATATCGGTGTGGGGTGTGGGACGCTGTGGGTCATCGGTGTGGGACACTGTGGGATATCAGTGGGGACACTGGGATATCGGTGTGGGGTGTGGGACACTGTGGGACATCGGTGTGGGACACTGTGGGATATTGGTGTGGGATATGGGACATCAGTGTGGGATATCGGTGTGGGATGTGGGACACTGTGGGACATCGGTGTGGGGTGTGGAACACTGTGGGACATCGGTGTTGGGTGTGGGACACTGTGGGATATTGGTGTGGGATATGGGACATCAGTGTGGGATATCGGTGTGGGATGTGAGACACTGTGGGATATCGGTCTGGGAAGTGGGACACTGTCGGATATCGGTGTGGGGTGTGAGACACTATGGGACATCGTTGTGGGTTGTGTGACACTGTGGGACATTAGTGTGGGGTGTGGGACACTGTGGGATATCGGGGTGGGGTGTGGGACACTGTGGGACATCGGTGTGGGGTGTGGGACACTGTGGGATATCGGTGTGGGACGCTGTGGGATATCGATCTGGGAAGTGGGACACTGTGGGATATCGATGTGGGACACTTTTGGACAACGGTGTGGGGCGTGGGACACAGTGGGACATCGGTGTGGGGTGTGGAACACTGTGGGATATCGGTGTGGGGTGTGGGACAGTGTGGGACATCGATGTGGGGTGTGGAACACTGTGGGATATCGGTGTGAGGTATAACACACTGTGGGACATCGGTGTGGGGTGTGGGACATCAGTGTGGGATATCGGTGTAGGATGTGGGACACTGGGATATTGGTGTGGGGTGTGGTAACACTGTGGGACATCGGTGTGGCGTGTGGGACAATTTGTGATATTGGTGTGGGGTATGGGACTCTGTAGGACATCGGTGTGGGAAGCTGTGGGACATCGGTGTGGGGTGTGGGGTACTGTGGGATATCGGTGTGGGGTGTGGGACACTGTGGAATATCGGTGTGGGGTGTGGGACAGTGTGGGACATCGGTGTGGGACACTGTGGGATATCGGTGTGAGGTGTAGCACACTGTGGGACATCAGTGTGGGGTGTGGGGCACTGTGGTTCATTGGTGTGGGTCGCAGTGGGATATCGATGTGGGGTGTGGGACACCTTGGGACACTGGTGTGGGGTGTGGGGCACTGTGGGATATCGATGTGTGGTGTGGGACACTGTGGGATATCGGTGTGGGGTGTGGGATGCTGTGGGATATCGGTGTGGGGTGTGGGAAACTGGGATATCGGTGTGGAGTGTGGGACACTGTGGGCAATCGGTGTGGGGTGTGGAACGCTGTGGGATATCCATCTGGGAAGTGGGACACTGTGGGATATTGGTGTGGGGTGTGGGACGTTGTGGAATTTTGGTGTGGGGTGTGGGACACTGGGACAACAGTGTGGGGCGTGGGACACTGTGGGATATCGGTGTGGGGTGTGGGACGCTGTGGGATATCGATCTGGGAAGTGGGACACTGTGGGATATCGGTGTGGGGTGTGGGACGTTGTGGAATTTTGGTGTGGGGTGTGGGACACTGGGACAACGGTGTGGGGCGTGGGACACTGTGGGACATCGGTGTGGGAGCTGTGGGATATCGCTGTGGGGTGTGGAACACTGTGGGTTATCTGTGTGGGGTGTGGGACACTGTGGGATATTGGTGTGGGACAGTGTCGGATATCGGTGTGGGGTGTGGGACACTGTGGGACATCGGTGTGGGACGCTGTGGGACATCGGTCTGGGAAGTGGGAAATTGTGGGATATCGGTGTGAAGTGTGGGACACTGAGATATCGGTGTGGGATGTGGGACATCAATGTGGGATATCGATGTTGTATGTGGGACACTGTGGGACAACGGTGTGGGGCGTGGGATGCTGTGGGATATCGGTGTGGGGTGTGGGAGCTGTGGGATATCAGTGTGGGGTGTGAGACACTGTGGGACATCGGTGTGGGGTGTGGGACACTGTGTGATGTCGGTGTGGGACACTGTGGGACATCGGTGTGGGATGTGGGACACTGTGGGATATCGGTCTGGGAAGTGGGACACTGTCGGATATCGGTGTGGGGTGTGAGACACTATGGGACATCGTTGTGGGTTGTGTGACACTGTGGGACATTAGTGTGGGGTGTGGGACACTGTGGGATATCGGTGTGGGGTGTGGGACACTGTGGGACATCGGTGTGGGGTGTGGGACACTGGGATATCGGTGTGGGACGCTGTGGGATATCGATCTGGGAAGTGGGACACTGTGGGATATCGATGTGGGGTGTGGGACACTGTGGGATATCGGTGTGGGGTGTGGAACAGTGTGGGACATCGGTGTGGGGTGTGGAACACTGTGGGATATCGGTGTGAGGTATAACACACTGTGGGACATTGGTGTGGGGTATGGGACTCTGTAGGACATCGGTGTGGGAAGCTGTGGGACATCGGTGTGGGGTGTGGGGTACTGTGGGATATCGGTGTGGGGATGCTGTGGGACATCGGTGTGGGGTGTGGGACACTGTGGAATATCGGTGTGGGATGTGGGACAGTGTGGGACACTGTGGGATATCGGTGTGAGGTGTAGCACACTGTGGGACATCAGTGTGGGGTGTGGGGCACTGTGGGTCATTGGTGTGGGACGCAGTGGGATATCGATGTGGGGTGTGGGACACCTTGGGACACTGGTGTGGGGTGTGGGGCACTGTGGGATATCGATGTGTGGTGTGGGACACTGTGGGATATCGGTGTGGGGTGTGGGATGCTGTGGGATATCGGTGTGGGGTGTGGGAAACTGGGATATCGGTGTGGAGTGTGGGACACTGTGGGCAATCGGTGTGGGGTGTGAGACACTGTGGGCCATTGGTGTGCGGTGTGGGACACTGTGGGATATCGGTGTGGAGTGTGGAACGCTGTGGGATATCCATCTGGGAAGTGGGACACTGTGGGATATTGGTGTGGAGTGTGGGACGTTGTGGAATTTTGGTGTGGGGTGTGGGACACTGGGACAACAGTGTGGGGCGTGGGACACTGTGGGATATCGGTGTGGGGTGTGGGACGCTGTGGGATATCGATCTGGGAAGTGGGACACTGTGGGATATCGGTGTGGGGTGTGGGACGTTGTGGAATTTTGGTGTGGGGTGTGGGACACTGGGACAACGGTGTGGGGCGTGGGACACTGTGGGACATCGGTGTGGGAGCTGTGGGATATCGCTGTGGGGTGTGGAACACTGTGGGGCATCGGTGCGGGGTGTAGGACACTGTGGGTTATCTGTGTGGGGTGTGGGACACTGTGGGATATTGGTGCGGGGTGTGGGACAGTGTCGGATATCGGTGTGGGGTGTGTGACACTGGGATATCGGTGTGGGGTGTGGGACACTGTGGGACATCGGTGTGGGACGCTGTGGGACATCGGTCTGGGAAGTGGGAAATTGTGGGATATCGGTGTGAAGTGTGGGACACTGAGATATCGGTGTGGGATATGGGACATCAGTGTGGGATATCGATGTTGTATGTGGGACACTGTGGGACAACGGTGTGGGGCGTGGGACGCTGTGGGATATCGGTGTGGGGTGTGGGAGCTGTGGGATATCAGTGTGGGGTGTGAGACATTGTGGGACATCGGTGTGGGACACTGTAGGACATCGGTGTGGGGTGTGGGACACTGTGGGATATCGGTGTGAGGTGTGGCAC
Source organism: Hemiscyllium ocellatum (assembly GCF_020745735.1). Classification (NCBI taxonomy): domain Eukaryota; kingdom Metazoa; phylum Chordata; class Chondrichthyes; order Orectolobiformes; family Hemiscylliidae; genus Hemiscyllium; species Hemiscyllium ocellatum. The sequence goes on from NC_083413.1 coordinate 76,272,605, forward strand.
ACTGTGGGATATCGGTGTGAGGTGTGGCACACTGTGGGACATCGGTGTGGGGTATGGGACACTGGGATATCGGTGTGGGATATGGGACATCAGTGTGGGATATCGGTGTGGGATGTGGGACACTGTGGGATATCGGTGTGGGGTGTGGGACGCTGTGGGATATCGGTCTGGGAAGTGGGACCCTGTGGGATATCGGTGTGGGGTGTGGGACGCTGTGGGATATCGGTCTGGGAAGTGGGATACTGTCGGATATCGGTGTGGGGTGTGGGACACTGTGGGACATCGTTGTGGGTTGTGGGACACTGTGGGACATTAGTGTGGCGTGTGGGACACTGTGGGATATCGGTGTGGGACACTGTGGGACATCGGTGTGGGGTGTGGGACACTATGGGACATCGTTGTGGGTTGTGTGACACTGTGGGACATTAGTGTGGGGTGTGAGACACTATGGGACATCGTTGTGGGTTGTGTGACACTGTGGGACATTAGTGTGGGGTGTGGGACACTGTGGGATATCGGGGTGGGGTGTGGGACACTGTGGGACATCGGTGTGGGGTGTGGGACACTGTGGGATATCGGTGTGGGACGCTGTGGGATATCGATCTGGGAAGTGGGACACTGTGGGATATCGATGTGGGACACTTTTGGACAACGGTGTGGGGCGTGGGACACAGTGGGACATCGGTGTGGGGTGTGGAACATTGTGGGATATCGGTGTGGGGTGTGGGACAGTGTGGGACATCGGTGTGGGGTGTGGAACACTGTGGGATATCGGTGTGAGGTATAACACACTGTGGGACATCGGTGTGGGGTGTGGGACATCAGTGTGGGATATCGGTGTAGGATGTGGGACACTGGGATATTGGTGTGGGGTGTGGTAACACTGTGGGACATCGGTGTGGCGTGTGGGACAATTTGTGATATTGGTGTGGGGTATGGGACTCTGTAGGACATCGGTGTGGGAAGCTGTGGGACATCGGTGTGGGGTGTGGGGTACTGTGGGATATCGGTGTGGGGATGCTGTGGAACATCGGTGTGGGGTGTGGGACACTGTGGAATATCGGTGTGGGGTGTGGGACAGTGTGGGACATCGGTGTGGGACACTGTGGGATATCGGTGTGAGGTGTAGCACACTGTGGGACATCAGTGTGGGGTGTGGGGCACTGTGGGTCATTGGTGTGGGACGCAGTGGGATATCGATGTGGGGTGTGGGACACCTTGGGACACTGGTGTGGGGTGTGGGGCACTGTGGGATATCGATGTGTGGTGTGGGACACTGTGGGATATCGGTGTGGGGTGTGGGATGCTGTGGGATATCGGTGTGGGGTGTGTGACACTGGGATATCGGTGTGGGGTGTGGGACACTGTGGGACATCGGTGTGGGACGCTGTGGGACATCGGTCTGGGAAGTGGGAAATTGTGGGATATCGGTGTGAAGTGTGGGACACTGAGATATCGGTGTGGGATATGGGACATCAGTGTGGGATATCGATGTTGTATGTGGGACACTGTGGGACAACGGTGTGGGGCGTGGGACGCTGTGGGATATCGGTGTGGGGTGTGGGAGCTGTGGGATATCAGTGTGGGGTGTGAGACATTGTGGGACATCGGTGTGGGACACTGTGGGACATCGGTGTGGGGTGTGGGACACTGTGGGATATCGGTGTGAGGTGTGGCACACTGTGGGACATCGGTGTGGGGTATGGGACACTGGGATATCGGTGTGGGATATGGGACATCAGTGTGGGATATCGGTGTGGGATGTGGGACACTGTGGGATATCGGTGTGGGGTGTGGGACGCTGTGGGATATCGGTCTGGGAAGTGGGACCCTGTGGGATATCGGTGTGGGGTGTGGGACGCTGTGGGATATCGGTCTGGGAAGTGGGACACTGTCGGATATCGGTGTGGGGTGTGGGACACTGTGGGACATCGTTGTGGGTTGTGGGACACTGTGGGACATTAGTGTGGCGTGTGGGACACTGTGGGATATCGGTGTGGGACACTGTGGGACATCGGTGTGGGGTGTGGGACACTATGGGACATCGTTGTGGGTTGTGTGACACTGTGGGACATTAGTGTGGGGTGTGAGACACTATGGGACATCGTTGTGGGTTGTGTGACACTGTGGGACATTAGTGTGGGGTGTGGGACACTGTGGGATATCGGGGTGGGGTGTGGGACACTGTGGGACATCGGTGTGGGGTGTGGGACACTGTGGGATATCGGTGTGGGACGCTGTGGGATATCGATCTGGGAAGTGGGACACTGTGGGATATCGATGTGGGACACTTTTGGACAACGGTGTGGGGCGTGGGACACAGTGGGACATCGGTGTGGGGTGTGGAACATTGTGGGATATCGGTGTGGGGTGTGGGACAGTGTGGGACATCGGTGTGGGGTGTGGAACACTGTGGGATATCGGTGTGAGGTATAACACACTGTGGGACATCGGTGTGGGGTGTGGGACATCAGTGTGGGATATCGGTGTAGGATGTGGGACACTGGGATATTGGTGTGGGGTGTGGTAACACTGTGGGACATCGGTGTGGCGTGTGGGACAATTTGTGATATTGGTGTGGGGTATGGGACTCTGTAGGACATCGGTGTGGGAAGCTGTGGGACATCGGTGTGGGGTGTGGGGTACTGTGGGATATCGGTGTGGGGATGCTGTGGAACATCGGTGTGGGGTGTGGGACACTGTGGAATATCGGTGTGGGGTGTGGGACAGTGTGGGACATCGGTGTGGGACACTGTGGGATATCGGTGTGAGGTGTAGCACACTGTGGGACATCAGTGTGGGGTGTGGGGCACTGTGGGTCATTGGTGTGGGACGCAGTGGGATATCGATGTGGGGTGTGGGACACCTTGGGACACTGGTGTGGGGTGTGGGGCACTGTGGGATATCGATGTGTGGTGTGGGACACTGTGGGATATCGGTGTGGGGTGTGGGATGCTGTGGGATATCGGTGTGGGGTGTGGGAAACTGGGATATCGGTGTGGAGTGTGGGACACTGTGGGCAATCGGTGTGGGGTGTGAGACACTGTGGGCCATCGGTGTGGAGTGTGGAACGCTGTGGGATATCCATCTGGGAAGTGGGACACTGTGGGATATTGGTGTGGGGTGTGGGACGTTGTGGAATTTTGGTGTGGGGTGTGGGACACTGGGACAACAGTGTGGGGCGTGGGACACTGTGGGATATCGGTGTGGGGTGTGGGACGCTGTGGGATATCGATCTGGGAAGTGGGACACTGTGGGATATCGGTGTGGGGTGTGGGACGTTGTGGAATTTTGGTGTGGGGTGTGGGACACTGGGACAACGGTGTGGGGCGTGGGACACTGTGGGACATCGGTGTGGGAGCTGTGGGATATCGCTGTGGGGTGTGGAACACTGTGGGGCATCGGTGTGGGGTGTAGGACACTGTGGGTTATCTGTGTGGGGTGTGGGACACTGTGGGATATTGGTGTGGGACAGTGTCGGATATCGGTGTGGGGTGTGGGACACTGTGGGACATCGGTGTGGGACGCTGTGGGACATCGGTCTGGGAAGTGGGAAATTGTGGGATATCGGTGTGAAGTGTGGGACACTGAGATATCGGTGTGGGATATGGGACATCAGTGTGGGATATCGATGTTGTATGTGGGACACTGTGGGACAACGGTGTGGGGCGTGGGATGCTGTGGGATATCGGTGTGGGGTGTGGGAGCTGTGGGATATCAGTGTGGGGTGTGAGACACTGTGGGACATCGGTGTGGGGTGTGGGACACTGTGTGATGTCGGTGTGGGACACTGTGGGACATCGGTGTGGGATGTGGGACACTGTGGGATATCGGTCTGGGAAGTGGGACACTGTCGGATATCGGTGTGGGGTGTGAGACACTATGGGACATCGTTGTGGGTTGTGTGACACTGTGGGACATTAGTGTGGGGTGTGGGACACTGTGGGATATCGGTGTGGGGTGTGGGACACTGTGGGACATCGGTGAGGGGTGTGGGACACTGGGATATCGGTGTGGGACGCTGTGGGATATCGATCTGGGAAGTGGGACACTGTGGGATATCGATGTGGGGTGTGGGACACTGTGGGATATCGGTGTGGGGTGTGGAACAGTGTGGGACATCGGTGTGGGGTGTGGAACACTGTGGGATATCGGTGTGAGGTATAACACACTGTGGGACATCGGTGTGGGGTGTGGGACACTGGGATATCGGTGTGGGATATGGGACATCAGTGTGGGATATCGGTGTAGGATGTGGGACACTGTGGGATATTGGTGTGGGGTGTGGTAACACTGTGGGACATCGGTGTGGCGTGTGGGACAATTTGTGATATTGGTGTGGGGTATGGGACTCTGTAGGACATCGGTGTGGGAAGCTGTGGGACATCGGTGTGGGGTGTGGGGTACTGTGGGATATCGGTGTGGGGATGCTGTGGGACATCGGTGTGGGGTGTGGGACACTGTGGAATATCGGTGTGGGATGTGGGACAGTGTGGGACACTGTGGGATATCGGTGTGAGGTGTAGCACACTGTGGGACATCCGTGTGGGGTGTGGGGCACTGTGGGTCATTGGTGTGGGACGCAGTGGGATATCGATGTGGGGTGTGGGACACCTTGGGACACTGGTGTGGGGTGTGGGGCACTGTGGGATATCGATGTGTGGTGTGGGACACTGTGGGATATCGGTGTGGGGTGTGGGATGCTGTGGGATATCGGTGTGGGGTGTGGGAAACTGGGATATCGGTGTGGAGTGTGGGACACTGTGGGCAATCGGTGTGGGGTGTGAGACACTGTGGGCCATTGGTGTGCGGTGTGGGACACTGTGGGATATCGGTGTGGGGTGTGGGACGTTGTGGAATTTTGGTGTGGGGTGTGGGACACTGGGACAACAGTGTGGGGCGTGGGACACTGTGGGATATCGGTGTGGGGTGTGGGACGCTGTGGGATATCGATCTGGGAAGTGGGACACTGTGGGATATCGGTGTGGGGTGTGGGACGTTGTGGAATTTTGGTGTGGGGTGTGGGACACTGGGACAACGGTGTGGGGCGTGGGACACTGTGGGACATCGGTGTGGGAGCTGTGGGATATCGCTGTGGGGTGTGGAACACTGTGGGGCATCGGTGCGGGGTGTAGGACACTGTGGGTTATCTGTGTGGGGTGTGGGACACTGTGGGATATTGGTGTGGGACAGTGTCGGATATCGGTGTGGGGTGTGGGACACTGGGATATCGGTGTGGGGTGTGGGACACTGTGGGACATCGGTGTGGGACGCTGTGGGACATCGGTCTGGGAAGTGGGAAATTGTGGGATATCGGTGTGAAGTGTGGGACACTGAGATATCGGTGTGGGATATGGGACATCAGTGTGGGATATCGATGTTGTATGTGGGACACTGTGGGACAACGGTGTGGGGCGTGGGACGCTGTGGGATATCGGTGTGGGGTGTGGGAGCTGTGGGATATCAGTGTGGGGTGTGAGACATTATGGGACATCGGTGTGGGACACTGTGGGATATCGGTGTGAGGTGTGGCACACTGTGGGACATCGGTGTGGGGTATGGGACACTGGGATATCGGTGTGGGATATGGGACATCAGTGTGGGACACTGTGGGATATCGGTGTGGGGTGTGGGACGCTGTGGGATATCGGTCTGGGAAGTGGGACCCTGTGGGATATCGGTGTGGGGTGTGGGACGCTGTGGGATATCGGTCTGGGAAGTGGGACACTGTCGGATATCGGTGTGGGGTGTGGGACACTGTGGGACATCGTTGTGGGTTGTGGGACACTGTGGGACATTAGTGTGGCGTGTGGGACACTGTGGGATATCGGTGTGGGACACTGTGGGACATCGGTGTGGGGTGTGGGACACTGTGGGATATCGGTGTGGGACGCTGTGGGATAGCGATCTGGGAGGTGGGACACTGTGGGATATCGATGTGGGACACTTTGGGACAACGGTGTGGGGCGTGGGACACAGTGGGACATCGGTATGGGGTGTGGGACGCTGTGGGATATCGGTGTGGGGTGTGGGAGCTGTGGGATATCGGTGTGGGGTGTGGGACAGTGTGGGACATCGGTGTGGGGTGTGGAACACTGTGGGATATCGGTGTGAGGTATAACACACTGTGGGACATCGGTGTGGGGTGTGGGACACTGGGATATCGGTGTGGGATATGGGACATCAGTGTGGGATATCGGTGTAGGATGTGGGACACTGTGGGATATTGGTGTGGGGTGTGGTAACACTGTGGGACATCGGTCTGGGAAGTGGGACCCTGTGGGATATCGGTGTGGGGTGTGGGACGCTGTGGGATATCGGTGTGGGATATGGGACATCAGTGTGGGATATCGGTGTAGGATGTGGGACACTGTGGGATATTGGTGTGGGGTGTGGTAACACTGTGGGACATCGGTGTGGCGTGTGGGACAATTTGTGATATTGGTGTGGGGTATGGGACTCTGTAGGACATCGGTGTGGGAAGCTGTGGGACATCGGTGTGGGGTGTGGGGTACTGTGGGATATCGGTGTGGGGTGTGGGGTACTGTGGGATATCGGTGTGGGGTGTGGGACAGTGTGGGACATCGGTGTGGGACACTGTGGGATATCGGTGTGAGGTGTAGCACACTGTGGGACATCAGTGTGGGGTGTGGGACACTGTGGGTCATTGGTGTGGGACACTGTGGGATATCGATGTGGGGTGTGAGACACTGTGGGATATCGGTGTGGAGTGTGGAACGCTGTGGGATATCCATCTGGGAAGTGGGACACTGTGGGATATCGGTGTGGGGTGTGGGACGTTGTGAATTTTGGTGTGGGGTGTGGGACACTGGGACAACAGTGTGGGGCGTGGGACACTGTGGGACATCGGTGTGGGAGCTGTGGGATATCGCTGTGGGGTGTGGGACACTGTGGGGCATCGGTGTGGGGTGCAGGACACTGTGGGTTATCTGTGTGGGGTGTGGGACACTGTGGGATATTGGTGCGGGGTGTGGGACAGTGTTGGATATCGGTGTGGGGTGTGGGACGCTGTGGGATATCGGTGTGGGGTGTGGGAAACTGTGGGTCATCGGTGTGGGATGCTATGGGATATCAGTGTGGGGTGTGGGACACCGTGGGACACCGGTGTCGGGTGTGGGACACTATGGGATATCGGTGTGGGGTGTGGGACACTGTGTGATATCGTTGTGGGGTGTGGGACACTGTGGGACATCGGTGTGGGACGCTGCGGGACATCGGTCTGGGAAGTGGGAAATTGTGGGATATCGGTGTGGGGTGTGGGACACTGTGGGATATCGGAGTGGGACGCTGTGGGATATCGATCTGGGAAGTGGGACACTGTGGGATATCGGTGTGAAGGGTGGGAGCTGTGGGATATCGGTGTGGGGTGTGAGACACTGGGATATCAGTGTGGGATATGGGACATCAGTGTGGGATATCGGAGTGGGACGCTGTGGGATATCGATCTGGGAAGTGGGACACAGATATCGGTGTGGGATATGGGACATCAGTGTGGGATATCGATGTGGGATGTGGGACACTGTGGGACATCGGTGTGGGGTGTGGAACACTGTGGGATATCGGTGTGGGGTGTGGGACAGTGTGGGACATCGGTGTGGGGTGTGGAACACTGTGGGATATCGGTGTGAGGTATAACACACTGTGGGACATCGGTGTGGGGTGTGGGACATCAGTGTGGGATATCGGTGTAGGATGTGGGACACTGTGGGATATTGGTGTGGGGTGTGGTAACACTGTGGGACATCGGTGTGGCGTGTGGGACAATTTGTGATATTGGTGTGGGGTATGGGACTCTGTAGGACATCGGTGTGGGAAGCTGTGGGACATCGGTGTGGGGTGTGGGGTACTGTGGGATATCGGTGTGGGGATGCTGTGGAACATCGGTGTGGGGTGTGGGACACTGTGGAATATCGGTGTGGGGTGTGGGACAGTGTGGGACATCGGTGTGGGACACTGTGGGATATCGGTGTGAGGTGTAGCACACTGTGGGACATCAGTGTGGGGTGTGGGGCACTGTGGGTCATTGGTGTGGGACGCAGTGGGATATCGATGTGGGGTGTGGGACACCTTGGGACACTGGTGTGGGGTGTGGGGCACTGTGGGATATCGATGTGTGGTGTGGGACACTGTGGGATATCGGTGTGGGGTGTGGGATGCTGTGGGATATCGGTGTGGGGTGTGGGAAACTGGGATATCGGTGTGGAGTGTGGGAGCTGTGGGATATCGGTGTGGGGTGTGAGACACTGGGATATCAGTGTGGGATATGGGACATCAGTGTGGGATATCGGAGTGGGACGCTGTGGGATATCGATCTGGGAAGTGGGACACTGAGATATCGGTGTGGGATATGGGACATCAGTGTGGGATATCGATGTGGGATGTGGGACACTGTGGGACAATGGTGTGGGGCGTGGGACACTGTGGGACATCGGTGTGGGGTGTGGGACGCTGTGGGATATCGGTGTGGGAGCTGTGGGATATCGGTGTGGGGTGTGAGACACTGGGATATCAGTGTGGGATATGGGACATCAGTGTGGGATATCGGTGTAGGATGTGGGACACTGTGGGATATCGGTGTGGGGTGTGGGACAGTGTGGGACATCGGTGTGGGGTGTGGGACACTGTGGGATATCGGTGTTGGGTGTGGGATGTTGTGGGATATCGCTGTGGGGTATGCGACACCGTGGGACACCGGTGTGGGGTGTGGGACACTGTGGGACATCGGTGTGGGACGCTGTGGGACATCAGTGTGGGGTGTGGGGCACTGTGGGATATCTGTGTGGGATGCTCTGGGATATCGGTGTTGGGTATGGGACACCGTGGGACATCGGTGTGGGGTATGGGACAGTGTGGGACATCGGTGTGGGGTGTGGGACACTGTGGGATATCGGTGTGGGGTGTGGGATGCTGTGGGATATCGGTGTGGGGTGTGGGAAACTGGGATATCGGTGTGGAGTGTGGGAGCTGTGGGATATCGGTGTGGGGTGTGAGACACTGGGATATCAGTGTGGGATATGGGACATCAGTGTGGGATATCGGTGTGGGATGTGGGACACTGTGGGATATCGGTGTGGAGTGTGGGACGCTGTGGGATATCGGTGTGGAGTGTGGGACGCTGTGGGATATCGGTGTGGGACACTGTGGGATATCGGTGTGGGGTGTGGGACGCTGTGGGATATCAGTGTGAGGTGTGGGACACTGGGATATCGGTGTGGGGTGTGGGACGTTGTGGAATTTCGGTGTGGGACACTGGGACAACGGTGTGGGGCGTGGGACACTGTGGGACATCGGTGTGGGGTGTGGGACGATGTGGGATATCGGTGTGGGGTGGGGAGCTGTGGGATATCGGTGTGGGACCCTGTGGGACATCGGTGTGGGGTGTAGGACAGTGTGGGACATCGGTGTGGGGTGTGGGACACTGGGATATCAGTGTGGGATATGGGACATCAGTGTGGGATATCGGTATGGGATGTGGGACACTGTGGGATATCGGTGTGGGGTGTGGGACGCTGTGGGATATCGGTCTGGGAAGTGGGACACTGTGGGATATCGGTGTGGGGTGTGGGACGCTGTGGGATATCAGTCTGGGAAGTGGGACTCTGTGGGACATCAGTGTGGGGTGTGGGGCACTGTGGGATATCTGTGTGGGATGCTCTGGGATACCGGTGTTGGGTATGGGATACCGTGGGACATCGGTGTGGGGTATGGGACAGTGTGGGACATCAGTGTGGGGTGTGGGACACTGGGATATCGGTGTGGGATATGGGACATCAGTGTGGGATATCGGTGTGGGATGTGGGACACTGTGGGATATCGGTGTGGGGTGTGTGACGCTGTGGGATATCGGTCTGGGAAGTGGGACACTGTGGGATATCGGTGTGGGGTGTGGGACGCTGTGGGATATCAGTCTGGGAAGTGGGACACTGTGGGACATCAGTGTGGGGTGTGGGACACTGTGGGATATCTGTGTGGGATGCTCTGGGATATCGGTGTTGGGTATGGGACACCGTGGGACATCGGTGTGGGGTATGGGACAGTGTGGGACATCGGTGTGGGACACTGGGATATCGGTGTGGGACACTGGGACATCGGTGTGGGGTGTGGGACACCGATGTCTCACGGTGTGGGGTGTGGGACACTGTGGGATATCAGTGTGGAGTGTGTGACACTGTGGGACATCGGTGTGGGACACTATGGGATATCGGTGTGGGGTGTGGGACAGTGAGATATTTGTGTGGAGTGTGGGACACTGTGGGATATCAGTGTGGGGTGTGGTGACACTGCGGGTCATCGGTTTGCGGTGTAGGTCACTTTGGGACATCGGTGTGTGGTGTGGGACAATGTGAGACATTGGTGTGGGGACGCTGTGGGTCATCGGTGTAGGGTGTGGGACACTGTGGGATTTCGGTGTGGGGTTTGGGACATTTTGCGATATCGGTGTGGGATGTGGGACACTGGGATATTGGTGTGGGGTGTCGGACACTGTGGGTCATCGGTGTGGAATGCGATGGGGCATCGGTGTGGGGTGTGGGAGGCTGTGGGACATCGGTGTGGGGTGTGGGAGGCTGTGGGTCATCGGTGTGGTGTGTGGGACACTGTGGGACACTTTGGGATATCGGTGCGGGACATTGTGGGACATCGGTGTGCGGTGTGGGACACTGGGATATCGGTGTGGGACATCAGGGTGGGGTCTGTGACACTGTGGGACATCGGTGTGGGGTTTGGGGCTCTGTGGGATTTTGGTGTGGGGTGTGGGGCGCTGTGGGATACCAGTGTGGGGTGTGGGATGCTGTGAGTCATTGGGGTGGGGTGTGGGACGCTGTGGGTCATCGGTGTGGGGTGTTGGACAGTATGGGACGTCGCTGTGTGTGTGGGACGCTGTGGGATATCGGTGTGAGGTGTGGCACACTGTGGGACATCGGTGGGAAGTGTGGGACTCTGGGATATCGGTGTGGGATATGGGACATCAGTGTGGAATATTGGTCTGGTGTGTGGGACACTGTGGGATATTGGTGTGGGGTGTGGGACACTGTGGGATATTGGTGTGGGACACTGAGACATCGGTGTGGGGTGTGGGACGTTGTGGAATTTTGGTGTGGGACACTGGAACAACGGTGTGGAGCGTGGGACATCGGTGTGGGCTGTGGGACATCGGTGTGGTGTGTGGGACGCTGTGGGACACTGTGGGATATCGGTGTGGTTTGTGGGACACTGTGGGATTTCGGTGTGGGGTGTGAGATGCTGTCGGTCATCGGTGTGGGGTTTGGGACACTGTGGGACATTGGTGTGGGGTGTGGGACGCTGTGGGATATCGGTGTGGGGTGTGGGACACTGGCTCCTTGGTGTGGGGTTTGAACACTGTAGGATATCGGTATGAGGTCTAGGACACTGTGCGATATCGGTGTGGGACACTGTGCGACATCGGTGTGGGGTGTTGGACATTGTGGGATATCGGTATGGGGTGTGGGAACGCTTTGGAACATCAGTGTGTGGTGTGGGATGCTGTGGGATTTCGGTGTGGGAGCTGTGGGATATCGGTGTGGGGTGTGGCGCACTGTGGGACATTGGTGTGGGGTGTGGGACACTGTGGGATAGCAGTGTGGGGTTTGGGACGCTGTGGGATAGCGGTGTGGGGTGTGGGACACTGGGATATCGGTGTGGAGTGTGGGACACTGTGGGACATCGGTGTGGGGTCTGGGACACTGTGGGACATCGGTGTATGATGTGAGGTCTCTGTATGGCATCGGTGTGGTGTGTGGGACACTGTGGGATTTCGGTGTAGGGTGTGGGACGCTGTGTGATATCGGTGCAGGGTGTGGGAACGCTGTGAGTTATCGGTGTGGGGCTGGGACACTGTGGGATATCGGTGTGGGGTGGGGGATGCTGTGGGACATCGGTGTGGGGTGTGGGATGCTGTGAGATATCAATGTGGGACGCTGTGGGATATCGATGTGGGGTGTAGGACGCTGTGGGATATCAGTGTGGGGTGTAGGACGCTGTGGGATATCTGTGTGGGGTTTGGGATGCTGTGGGATATCGGTGTGGGGTGTGGGTCACTGTGGGATATCGGTGTGTGGTGTGGGACGCTGTGGGACATCGGTGTGGGGTGTGGGACATTGTGGGACATTGGTGTGGGGTGTGGGAAGCTGTGGGATATCGGTGTGGGGTGTGCGGACACTGTGGAATATCGGTGTGGGGTGTGCGGACACTGTGGGATATCGGAATGGGGTGTGGGACACTGTGGGATATCAGTGTGGGGTGTGGGACACTGTGGGTCATCGGTGTGGGGTGTGGGACGCTGTGGGATATCAGTGTGGGGTGTAGGACGCTGTGGGATATCGGTGTGGGGTATGGGACGCTGTGGGACATCGGTGTGGGGTGTGGGTCACTGTGGGACATCGGTGTGGGGTGTTGGACATTGTGAGACATTGGTGTGGGGTGTGGAACGCTGTGGGATATCGGTGTGGGGTGTGGGACGCTGGGGGATATCGACGTGGGGTGTGGGACGTTGTGGGACATCGGTGTGGGATGTGGGACGCTGTGGGACATCGGTGTGGGGTGTAGGATGCTATGGGTCAGTGGTGTGGGGTGTGCGACACTGGGATATCAGTGTGGGGTGTGGGACACTGTGGGACACCAGTGTGGTGTGTGGGATGCTATTGGTCATCGGTGTGGGGTGTGGGATACTGTGGGACATTGGCGTGGGGTGTGGGATGCTATTGGTCATCGGTGTGGGGTGTGGGACCCTGTGGGACATTGGTATGTGGTGTTGGACATTGGTATGTGATGTTGGACATTGGTGTGGGATGTTGGACATTGGTGTGGCGTATTGGACGCTGTGGGATATTGGGGTGGAGTGTGGAACATCGGTGTTGGACGTTGGTGTGGCGTGTTGGACGTTGGTGTGGCATGTGGGACGCTGTGGGATATTGGGGTGGAGTGTGGAACGTCGGTGTTGGACATTGGTGTGGGGTGTTGGACATTGGTGTGCAATGTGGTGACACAGTGGGATAATGTTACATTGTGATACTTGGCTGTTTGTTATGGTGACACCATGGTCTTTTCTACCTTCCAAGGTCAACACCTTCCAGATTGTCCTGGTCACAGATGGAGAATTATCCTTCACTATCTTCAACTATGAAAACATCACCTGGACGACGGGGATGCATGCGAGCAGCGGTGGGGATTTCGCCGGCCTGGGGGGTATCGCTGCCCAGGTATGGTCAGTCTGATAGTGCACGTGTACCCTGAGCTCACTGTTAGTGATGAATGGGAAACTTTACTCTCAAGTCACACATTCCTCAAAATACTTGCCATGAAAGGCAGTAATGGGCATTTCCTGTACTTGTAGTAACGTGGAGATTGCACTTGTGTTTCTGATTGAATTCGTGTACCATAGAGTGTGTCTCTGAGCCACAGAAGGGAAGATCCCAAGTTCAGTGCTTTATTTGTTAGTTGATCTGAGCCAGGGTATTGATGCAAGCTTACAAATGGCCTCAGGTCAAGCTCAATCAAGGTAGGGAAGGAAAGCTGCTCTCCACTGATACTCTCTGAAGACTGAATGAGCTCCACTGTGGTGCCTTGAACAGTCAAGTGGCTCCCTAACCCTCCTCTGAGTCTATCGCCCTTAACTGGCATTTGTGTGGCCCAGCTGGTTCCTTGCTCTGATACCCTTGTGTGTACATGTCACATGCCCTCAGGCAGGTTTCAATGCCGGAGATGGGAAACGCTACTTCAACATTCCCGGATCACGCACGGACGACATCGTGGATGTCGAGACGACAACGAACGTCGGCGTTCCCGGTCGCTGGGTATTCCAGATCCACGATGCACAAGTAGAAGTAGGCGGCTGCAACAATACAGGTAGGGTCCAGCCTCTCTCTACCTGGGCAAGCAGCAATGAGATCATATTATCTCCACTCACAGCTCAGTGGCAATACTCTCATCTCTCAGTCTGAAGATTGCAGGTTCAAGTACAGGTCGTTCTGCAGTCACGCATGTTTCCTAGAACATAGCACAGCACAGTACAGGCCCTTGAAGTTGTGTCAACCTTTTCTCCTACTCGACTATCAAACGAACCTACATACCCTTCATTTTACTATCATCCATGTGCACATTCAAGAGTCACTTCAATGTCCCGAATGTATCCGACTCTGCTACCACCGCTGGCAGTGCATTCCACACACCCATCACCACTCTCTGTGGAAAGAACCTACCTCTGACATCTCCCCTAAACCTTCCTCCAAGCATCTTAAAATGATGGCCCTGACGATAGCCATTTCTGCCCTGGGAAAACGTCTCTGTCTATCCACTCTATCTAAGCCTCTCATCATCTTGTACATCTCTATCAAGTCACCTCTCATCCTTTTTCACTCCAGTGAGAAAAGGTCTAGCTCCCTCAACCTTTCTTCATAAGACATGCCCTCCAGTCCAGGCAGCTTCCTGGTAAATCTCCTCTGCACCCTCTAAAGCTTCCTCGTCTTTCCTATAATGAGGTGACCAAAACTGACCACAATATTCCAAGTGTGGTCTAACCAGAGCTCATCACCTTGCAGCTCTTAAACTCAATCCCCCTGCTAATGAAAGCCAATACACCTTACATCTTAACAACCCTATCAACTTGGGTGGCAACTTTGACGGATCTATGGACATGGACCCCAAGATCCCTCTGTTTCTCCGCACTGCCAAGAATCCTGCATTTAACCTTGTATTCTGTATTCAAATTCAACTTTCCAAAATGAATCACTTCACGTTTTTCCAGGTTGAACTCCATCTGCCGCTTCTCAGCCCAGTTCTACATCCTGTCAGTGTCCCATTGCAACCTACAACAGCCCTCCATACTGTCCACAACTTCCCCAACCTTCCTGCCATCAGCCAGCTTACTAACCCACCCTTCCACTTCCTCAACCAAGTCATTTATAAAATTGCAACGAGAAGAGGTCCCAGAACAGATCCCTGCGGAACACCACTGGCTACAGAGCTCCGATCTGAATGCTTTCCATCTACTATCACCCTCTGTCTTCTATGAGCCAGGCAAATCTGTATCCAAACAGTCATACTTCCCTATATCCCATGCTCCTTTCTTTCTCAAACAGCCTATCATGGGGAAGCTTAACAAACACTTTGCTAAAATCCATACACACTACATCCACTGCTCTACCTTCATCACTGTGTTTTGTCACATCCTTAAATAATTCAGTAAGGCTTGTGAGGCATGACCTGCCCTTCACACAGCTATGCTGACTATCTCGAATCAAACTGTGGTTTTCCAAATAATCGTAAATCTTGTGTCTCAAAATCCTCTCCAATAATTTGCCCATCACAGACATAAGACTGACTGGTTTGTAATTCCCAGGATTATCCTTATTGCCTTTCTTCAACCAAGGAAATAACATTTGCCACCCTCCAATCATCTGGTACTACTCCAGTGGACAGTGAGGATGCAAAGATTATCGCCAAAGGTGCAGCAATCACTTCCCTCATTTCCCATAGTAACCTTGTGTATCTGGCCGAGGGGACATAGTTCAAAATTTCCAGCACATCATCCTCCCTAACATCAACCTGTTTGAGCATATCAGTCTGGTTCACGCTGTCCTCACAAATGACAAGGTCCCTCTCACTAGGGAATGCTGAAGCGAAGTGTTCATTACGGGCCTCCCCTACCTCCTCTGACTCCAGGCAGAAGTTCCCTGATCAGACCTGCCCTCACTCTGGCCATTTTCTTGTTCCTCACTTTGATGAAGAATGCCTTGAGGTTTTCCGTAATCCTACCCACCAAAGCTTTTTCATGCCCCCTTCTAGCTCTCCTCAGTCCAATCTTCAGTTCCTTCCTGGCTCCCTTGTAACCCTCTAGACCTCTGTCTGATTCCTTCCTCCTTAACCTTAAGTAAGCTTCCTTCTTCCACTTGACTATATGTTCCACATCTCTTGTCATCCAAGGTTCCTTCACCCTACCATCCCTTCCTTGCCTCAGTGGGACAAACTTATCCAGCACTCACAGCAAGTGCTCCCCAAGCAACTTCCACATTTCTGCCGCAAACTTCCCTGAGAATATCTGCTCCCAACTTATGCTCCACAGTCCCTGCCTAATAGCATTGTAATTACCCCTCCCCAATTAAATGCATTCCCATCTCAACTGCTCCTATCCCTCTACATGACTATCGTCAAGGTCAGGGAGTTGTGATTATTCTCACCGAAATGCTCTCCTACTGAGAGATCTGACATCTGGCCTGGTTCGTTGCTTAGCACCAAATCCAATATGGCCTCCCCTCTCGTTGGCCTGTCTATATGGCATCAACGCAAATTGACTAGAACACAATTGACAAACTGTAGACATTGTTGGATAACGCAAACATTCTACTGAACAGGTATAGCGATTTTTCTGTAAGCAAAATTCTATAGCAGTCTTCCATAGTCCAAGGTTACAGAGGAACACAACTATTGTGTTATAGCAGAACAACCCACACTTGCTCACAGCTAATAGTCTAGTGCAGTGCTAGGAGAGTGCAGCATTGTTGGTGGTGAATCTGTGGATTTGTCAGCCCTTTCGGGTGAAGGTGATGAATGTGACACCATAATTTAGCAGTTGAATGGAAGATTTAGAATAATGGAAGCAGGCCATGTGGCCCATGGAGTCCACATTGACCCTGAGAAGAGCATTTCACCCAGCCCTGACCCTGCTTGGCTAACCCACTTAGCCTGCACATCCCTGGACATTTAGCATGGCCAATCCAGTTAATCTACACATCTTTGGATCGTGGGAAGAAACTGGAGGAATTTCACACACACACAGGGAGAACGTGCAAACTCCACATTGACAGTTGCCCAAGGCTGGAATCGAACCGGGGTCCCTGGCGCTGTGAGGCACCACTGAGCCACCATGCCTCCCATTTCCCTGATGCTTTGGTTTGTGTTCATTCCTCTATCAATATCATTGACAATAGATTATTTTGTCATTACTTCAGCAATCAGCATTGCCTTCAAACACGACCTGTAAAACTTTGAGAGTTTCAGATCATAGGAATACATTTCCGGAACTTCACAGGAAGTTGAAGAGGAAGAGTTAGGAGAGAGTCAGAATTAGGATATACCTGTACGTCGAAGGAGTGATTTCAGTCAGTAAGTTAATGAGGAATGGTCACTGGATGCAAAATGTTAACATTGATTTCTCGCCACAGATGCTGACAAACCTGCTGAGTTTTTCCAGCAATTTCTGTTATTGTTGGAATAAGTTAATGATGATGGCTGCAGTTGGTTGACCTCAAACCGTTTTCTCTCTCCGTCTAGCCTCGGTGTGCTTGAACCTGCGACCATGTCTCAACGATGGAAGGTGCATAGATGACTGCATCACCGGAAACCCATCGTATACATGTTCATGTCGTGCAGGATTCACGGGCAGGAGGTGTCAGATAGGTGAGGAGTGTTTTAATCATGGAATTCATAGAATCCCGATAGTGTGGAAACAGGTCGTTCAGCCCATCAAGTCTACACTGACCCTCCGAAGAGTAACCCACCCAGACCTGTTCCCCTACCCTATTATCCTGTATATACTTCTGACGAATGCATCTAACCTACACATCTCTGAACACTATGGGCAATTTCCCATGGCCAATCCACCTGACCTGCACATCTTTGGAATGTTGGAAGGAAACCAGAGCACCCAGAGGAAACCCACGCAGACACAGGGAGAATGTGCAAACTCTACACAGAGAGTTGCTCCAGGCTGGAATCGAACCTGGGTCCCTGGTGCTATGAGGCAGCAATGCTAACCACTGAGCCACTGTGCTGCCCATTAATGGAGGAAATAGGAATTACGCTTTAAGAAGGATGTTAGGGCACGTACAGTGAGTGAGGGTGTGGACGGAGACATCTGGAAGATTGGCGTACCGGTCAGGGAAACTGGACAGTAAGGAAAAAAATCTACAGAACCGCCGGAGCATGAGATAGTATGGGAAAATAGAGGAAGACGTGGTGAGAGATGAGCTGCGACAGGGATGGGATGGATAAGATTTGGTGATATCGCAACATAGGTGACTAGAGGTTTGGGATGGGGGAAGCAAAGGGATGCGTTTTTAATATATTTTCTGGTGGGAGACAGGTAACTCTGTCTATATGGTCATACAAAGACAATAGGGCAGCTCAGTGGTTAGCACTGCTGCCTCAAAGCGGCAGGGTCCTAGGTTGATTCAGCACTAGGTGACTTTGAGTTTGCACATTCTCCCTGTGTCTACGCAGGTCGCCTCTGGGTGCTCCAGTTTCGTCCCGCAGTCCAACGGAATGCAGGTTAGGTGGATTGGCCATGCAAAATTGTACTGCACGAAACGATGCCTTTGTTTCCACTTGTCCATGCTGAGCTCGCATCCCAATCTGACCTAGTCCCTTTAGTCAACATTTGACCCATTTCCTTCCTTAACCCTTCCTATTCATGTACCCATCGAGGTGCCTTATAAATGCTGTAAGTGGAGAAAATTCAAAAATCTGAAGTGCAAGAGGACTTGGGAGTTCGAGTCCAGGATTATCTTAAGGTAAGCTTGCAGGTTGAGGTCGGTAATTAGGAACAATGTTGACATTTATTTTGAGGGGAATAGAATATAAAAGCAGGGATGTATGCCTGAAGCTTGATAAGGTTCTGCTCAGATCACATTTAGAATATTGTGAGCAGTTTTGGGCTCCATGCCCCAGGAAGGATGTACTGGCCCTGGAGCAGATCCAGAGGAGATTCACAAAAATGATTGCAGGAATGAAAGGCTTTACACTTGAGAAACATTTGAGGACTGTGTGTCTATTCTCAATGGAGTTTACAAGGATGAGGGATGATCTAATTGAAACTTACAGAAAACTGAATGGCCTGAATGGAGTGTACGTTGGGAAAATGTTGCCATTGGTAAGAGAGACCAGGACCCAACGGCACGGCCTTAGAGTAAAGGGAAGACCCTTGAGACTGAAGTTAAGGAGAAACTTCTTCAGCCAGAGAGTGGTGAATCTGTGGAATTCACTGCCTCAGAAGATTGTGAAGGCCAGGTCATTGAGTATATTTAAGACTGAGATAGATAGGTCCTTGATTGTCAGGGGGATCAAAGGTTATGGTGAGAAGGTGGAAGAATGGGGTTGAGAAAATTATCAGCCATAATTGAATGGTGGAGCAGACTCGATGGGCCAAATGGCGTCATTTCTGCTCCTATGTCTCATGGTTTTATGTAACCGTACCAGCCACCACCACTTCCTCTGGCAGCTCATTCCATTCAGTAGCACGTTCTGCGTGAAACAGTTACCCCTCGGGTCATTTTTAAATCTTTCCCCCTCATCTTAAACCTATGTACTTTGGTTGTGGACTCCCCTAACCTGGGAGAAAGACTTTGTCTATTCATACCCTCATGATGTTGTAAACCTCTATAAGGTCACCCCTTAGCCTCGGACTCTCCAGCGCAAAAAGCCCCAGCCTATTCAGCCTCTCCCTGTAGCTCAAACCCTCCAGTCCCAGCAACACCCTTGTAAATTGTGATGTAGTGTCTAAGGATGTACAGGCTAGGTGGGTTTGCCATGGTAAATGCCAGGCAATGGGGAAAGAGAGGGAGAGGTCCGGATTTGGGCGGGATACTCTTCAGAGGGTCGGTATGGACTCGATGGGCTGAATGGTGTCTTTCCACATTGTATGGATTCCGTGATTCTAACCCTTGGAGATTTGCCCCCATGGCAGCCATCTTAAGGCACTAGGCCAGTGTGTACTTCCTGAGAAGCAGTTGTCCAATGCACAGCAGCCAATGGTTCCCTGATTTCTCATCTTGCTTTCCAGATGTCAACGAGTGCTCCTCATATCCCTGTCACAACGGTGGGACGTGCAGAGATGGACAGAATGCCTTCACCTGCCAGTGCCTTGCTGGGTTCACCGGAGCACTCTGCGAAACAGGTTCAGATTGGTTTCACCTATAGCTCAAATCCTCCAGCCCTGGCAACATCCTTGTAAATCCTTTCTGAACCCTTTCAAGTTTCACAACATCCGTCCTAAAGCAGGGAGACCCGAATTGAACGCCGTTTTCCAAAAGTGGACTAACCAATGTCCTGTACAGCTGCAACATGACCTTCCAACTCCTAGACTCAATACTCTGACCAATAAAGGAAAGCATACCAAATGCCTTCTTCACTATCCTATCTACCTGCAATTCTACTTTCAAGGAGTTATGAACCTGCACTCCAAGGTCTCTGTTCAGCAACACTCCCCAGGACCTTACCATTAAGTGTACAAGTCCTGCTCTGATTTGCCTTTCCAAAATGCAGCACCTCGCATTTATCTGAATTAACCTCCATCTGCCACTCCTCAGCCTATTTGCCCATCTGATCAAGGTCACATTATACTCTGAGTCTCATATAGCCTCATTCTATCCTTTCTGTGGCATATTTGCAGGTGAAATCCAAATCGCTGTCTTTTAACTTTCTGGTGGATCTAATTCAATCATTTCATGAAGCGTTGTTCCATGAACAGCGAGTTCATCTGGGACAGTGGTGACTGTGACCTGTCTTCACCAATTCCACTCACCCATCACCTTTGTTTACATCGGCCAATCTTTGCATAAACCTTTTTCAGTCTTGCAACCTCTACCTTCAACTCTCTAATGGAAGGATCTGGGTTACCTGTGCACCTTCAAACCACCTTCACCCCACCACTGATGGTCACTGTTGTTAGTCAACTTGACCGGACACACTAGCGTTAGTTCTGTAAAGCTCTCTGTCTCAGTACCCTCTTTTTCTTTCAAAACTTTCTTAAATTCCATCACTTTGATTACACCTTTGATCAGCCCTTCCTCTTTTTACTTGGTGCCCTTCTGTGAATACTACGAAAGGGACTAGGGGCATATTTTTGCGCTTTACAGGAGCTATCTAAATTAAATCTGTTTTCGTGGATAAAGCTGACTTTTACTTACCTGGTTCCCCACTCGATGGATGGTGTACAGAAATAGATATTGAGATTAAGTGGAGAAAGTGCTCAGATTGGGCCTATTTGTTGCTTGTTCTGTTGAGGCCTTGCTTCAGTCTTTCACCTCTTGGCCTCCCCCTCCACTGTCAGACCTGTCCTTGCTGCTTTGAAAGGCAGGCTACTAGACTGTCCATTAAGGTGATGAACTGAGACACTGACTCCAATTTCCTCCTCCCTGTTTGTAGATGGATGGAACATGGCGGTGATGAGGAATTTAGGCTGTGGATGGCAGTAGAACAGACTAATAGCACCACATAGCCCCATCCCAGCACCAAAAACAAATTCAATTTTTAATTTAGTTGTGTGAAGTTTGAATTCTCCTGCCTGAGGTTGAAGATTGTTCCCAGAAGTGTTTATATCTCATGTCCCTGTTTCCATTCGTTCCTCCCATTCAGATATCAATGACTGTGTATTAAATGAATGCCAGAATGGAGCCACGTGTATCGATGGGATTGATAGGTACCACTGTGAATGTTCGGTTGGGTTTATTGGAAAACACTGCGAAATTGGTGAGTATTGTTGGGTGACACTGGTGACGAGGGTCAGAGGGTATCACTGAGGGCAGGGGTCACAGAGGTTCACTGAGGACAGGGGTCATGGAGTATCACTGAGGACAGGGGTCACGGAGTGTCACTGAGGACAGGGGTCACGGAGTGTCACTGAGGGCAGGGGTCATGGAATGTCACTGAGGACAGGGATGATGAAGTAATGCTGACAACAGGGGTCACAGAGTAACATTGAGGACAGGTGTCATGGAGTAACAATGAGTAACACAATTAAATACCTTCCCTCGGAGAGTGAAAGGAGCAGTTACCGAGGGAACATATTTAATTGGGAAAAGGAAATTATGAAGATATCAGACAGGAGTTGGGAAGTACAGACTGGGAGCAATTATTCCACAGAAAGGGCACAGCAGACATGTGGAGACTATTTAAGAAGCAGTTGTTGCGAGTGATGCACAAATTTGTTCCTCTGAGACAGGCAAAAAGGGGTAAGATTAAGGAGCCTTCGATGACGAGAACAGAGAAACGTCTTGTCAGGAGAAAGAAGGCAGCTTATGTAAGGTGGAGGAAGCAAGGATCTAGCACAGCTTTACAGGATTACAGGCTAGCCAGAAAGGAGATCAGACTGAGGAGAGCCAGGAGGGGACATGAAAAAGGCTTGGCAAGAAGGACGAGGGAGAACCCAAAGGCATTTTACTCATACGTGAGGAATAAGAGAATGATCAAGGAGAAGGTAGGGCCGATCAGGGATAGTGTAGGGGACTCGTGCATGGTGCCTGAGCAGATAGGGGAAGCACTAAATGAGATTTTTCCTTCAGTTTTCACCAAGGAAAGGGAACTTGTTGTAAATGAAAACTTAGAGGAGCTGGGATACAGTCTTGACCAGATCAAGATTGATGAAGTTGATGTGCTAGAAATTTTGGAAAACATTAAGATTGATAAGTCCCCAGGGCCAAATTCGATTTATCCGAGGCTGCTCCAGGAAGTGAGAAAGGAGGTTACTAAGCCGCTGGTGAGGATATTTGCCTCCTCACCCTCCACAGGAGTAGTACTGGAGGATTGGAAGGAGGCGAATGTTGTTCCTCTTTTCAAGAAGGGTAATAGGGAAATCTCTGGCAATTACAGACCAGAAAGTCTTACATCTGTGGTCAGCAAAGTTTTGGAAAGAATTCTGAGGGATAGGATTTATGACTATTTGGCAAAACATAGTGTGATTAAAGGCAGTCAGCATGGCTTTGTGAGGGGCAGGTCATGCCTCTCAAATCTTATTGAGTTCTTTGAGGACATGTCAAGACAGGTTGATGATGGTTGAGCAGTGGATGCGGTGTATATGGACTTCAGCAAGGCATTTGATAGGGTTCCCCATTCATAAAGTCAGGAAGTATGGGATACAGGGGGAATTGGCTGGCTGACAGAAGGCAGAGAGTGGTTGTAAATGGGAAGTATTCTGCCTGGAGGTCAGTGTTGAGTGGAGTCCCGCAGGGCTGTGTTCTTGGGCCTCTGCTCTTTGTAGCTTTTATAAATGACTTGGATGAGGAGGTTAAGGGGTGAGTTAGTAAATTTGCAGATGACACTAAATTTGGAAGTGTCGTCGATAGTATAGAGGACTACTGCAGGCCCAGTGTGACATAGACAGGATGCTGAGCTGGGCTGAGACTTGGCAGATGGAGTTTAACCTGGATAAATGCGAACTGATGCATTTTGGAAGGTCAAACTCGAATGCTGAATATAGGATTAAAGACAGGGTTCTTGGCAGTGTGGAGGAACAGATGAATCTGGGTTTGCAAGTACACAGGTCCCTCAAAGTTGCCACCCAAGTGGATAGGGTTGTTAAGAAAGCACATGGTGTTTTGGCTTTCCTTAACAGGGGGATCGAGTTTAAGAGCCGCGAGGTTTTGCTGCAGCTCTACACGTCCCTAGTGAGACCACACTTGGAATATTGTGTCCAGTTCTGGTCGCCCTACTATAAGAAGGATACAGAGGCTTTGGAGAGGGTGCAAAGAAGGTTTACTAGGATGCTGCCTGGACTGGAGGGGTTTGCCTTATGAAGAAAGGTTGAATAAGCTCGGACTTCTCTCTCTGGATAGAAGGAGGAAGAGAGGAGACCTGATTGAGGTGTACAAAATAATGAGTGGAATAGATAGAGTCAATAGCCAGAGACTTTTCCTCAGGGCAGGATTGACTGGTACGAGAAGTCATAGTTTGAAGATATTAGGAGGAAGGTATAAAGGAGATGTCAGAGGTAGGTTCTTTACGCAGAGAGTTGTGAATGCTTGGAATGCACTGCCAGTGGTGGTGGTGGAAGCAGAGTCATTGGGGACATTAAAGCGACTGCTGGACATACACATGGATAGCAGTGAGTTGAGGGGTGTGTAGATTAAGTTACTATCTTTGACATTAGGATTAAATCTCGGCACAACATTGTGGGCCAAATGGCCTGTTCTGTGCTGTACTTTTCTAAGTTCCATGGTCTATGAGGACAGGGGTCACAGAGTAACACTGAGGACAGGGGTCACGGAGTAACATTGAGGACAGGGGTCACGGAGTAACATTGAGGACAGGGGTCACGGAGTAACGATGGCCTCTGTATTTTCAAATGCGAGAAGTTACATACTGAAGCTTAACTGTTGGCCGAGAGAGGGTTCTCAGTGTGGGCCTGTGTTACAAAATAATACCAGGCAGTGGTTTACAAAAGGAATATTGTGAAGGGTCACAGCTGGAGAGTAATGCTCAGCAGGTGTAAAAATATTGCAGAGTAACATTGATCCGGGGTTGGAATATAAGTTTGGAGAAGACTTTCCGAATTGTAATTAGCCAGCCCCAGTGATGTCCCAGGATGGCGCTGTGGGACTGTGAGCGTTGAGATGTCCGGGGTAACTGTTTAGCTCAGACTACCTTCTGAGAGCTGCAAGGCTGCTGTATCTCCTCATGTTTGCTGCTGGATATGTCAAAAGGACTGATCTCTAAGCTGCCATTGCTGCCGAAAGAAAAGATATTCTGAAAAGGTCACCTGTTGTCACAGAAACCCTAACTCCCCCGGCGCTCAACTCCTTTTCTTCGACCGCACTCTCTCATCCCTGTCAAGAAATTAAGATCTCCTAGGAGAAAGTGAGGACTGGAGATCAGAGCTGAAAATGTGTTGCTGGAAAAGCGCAGCAGGTCAGGCAGCATCCAAGGAGCAGGAGAATCGACGTTTCGGGCATGAGCC
Organism: Hemiscyllium ocellatum; assembly: GCF_020745735.1. Taxonomy (NCBI): domain Eukaryota; kingdom Metazoa; phylum Chordata; class Chondrichthyes; order Orectolobiformes; family Hemiscylliidae; genus Hemiscyllium; species Hemiscyllium ocellatum. The sequence goes on from NC_083413.1 coordinate 76,297,308, forward strand.
CTTCTTCCTTTCCTGAAGAAGGGCTCATGCCCGAAACGTCGATTCTCCTGCTCCTTGGATGGTGCCTGACCTGCTGCGCTTTTCCAGCAAGAAATTAAGATCGCCCTGCTCCCTGACACCTTCCTGTTCAGCAACTTCCTACTACAGCTCATCAGCCAACTCCCCACCCACTTTTGATTTGATTTGATTTATCTATTGTCACATATAACTTGTCACAAAATACAGTGAAAAGTGTTGCACAGTTTTGCCACCCTCCAGCGCCACCTTAAAAAAAAAATACAGAAAAATAAACCAAAACATAGAATATTCAGGTGGAAAAGTACAGAAACAGTGTTCAGCTTTGTAATCCTTCTTGTTAAGTGTTCTGCCATGGAACTGATGGTCAGGCATCAGTCCCCTTTGCTGCCATTACTAGAATGAAGGTTGCCACTCTTCGACGCCATCTTGCCCCCAACGACGCCCCTGTCACTATCAGAACTTATTGGACCTCACCAATGCAGATGCCACCGATGCGGTCAGGTACCACACTGGCCCCCGCTGCCGTGAGTCTGTTTTGGGACCACTGCATCTGTTGCTGCTGAGTCTCCCCACTGGACCCAAACTCGCCTCCGCTGTCACCATGAGTCCACACTGGGCTCACTCACTGCCGAGATGCCATGGCTGCGACCCCGAACTCTTCAACAAGAGGTCAGTAAGAGAAAAGAGAAGAGAAGAGAGGCAAAAAGAAAGGCAATGAAAAGTAAAATGTGTGGAGTGGATGAACCCCAGACTCAGGAGCCCTACTCTACCGCCATCTTAGCGGAACATGCCACCGCTCACTTGACATTTCTGGTAGTCCCCAAGCATTCACTCTGGGGTCACATAGGGCATCTCTGCAGGAGCTCCGGAGGGTCGCATCCCAAGCCCACCCATCTTCAGCTGCTTCACCAATGACCTTCACTCCATCACAAGGTCAGAAGTGGATTTGCCGATGATCGCACAATGTTCAGCACTCTTTGTGACTCCTCAGATACTGAGGCAGTCTGTGTCCAGGTTTGGGCTGACAAATGGCAAGTAATATTCACACTATACAAGTCGCAATCAATGGTCACCTCCAACAAAAGAGAACCTAACCATCGCAGCTTGTCATTCAATGGTATTACTGTCACTGAATCCCCATGACCAGTATCCTAGGAGTTATCATTGACCTGAAACAGAACTGGACCAGTCATACTCTGGCGATAAGAGTAGATCAGAGCTCGGAATGCTGCAGTGACTAACTCACTTCCTGTATCCCAATGCCTGTCCATCTACAAGGCGCAAGTTAGGAGTGTGATGGAATACTCCCCATTTACCTGGACAAGTGCAGCTCCAAAAACATCCCAGAACCTTGACACTGTTCAGGACAAAGCAGCCCACTTTACTGAGAGCCCATTAACTACCTTCAGCATTGACTCCCTTTACCAGTGACTCACAGTGGCAGCAGGGTGTGCGGCCGACAAGAAACGTTGCCGTAAATCACTAAGACGCCTGCAACAGCATTTTCCAAACTCGGGCTGTAACAGCTAGAAGGATAAGGACAGCGGGAATACAAACACCTGCAAGTTCCCCTCCAATATCACTGTTCCTTCAGTGTCACTGGGTTGAAGACCAGGAACCGCCCCACCCTCCCCCCCCCCCTCCCCCGGCCTGAACAGCTTGTGGGTGAACCCACAATACCTTGATGATGGCGGTGGAGTAACAGAGCAACATGCGGGCTCCTGCTCAGGGCTCGGCTGCTCTGTCTGCTTTTACTTTCCTTTTCCGTTTCTTCGCTCACTTGTTTTTTTAGCTTAATCTCCAGGTCGTTCGGGTGCGTCGTGCGTTTCATTAACACGGATCGGCTACAATGCCGAATTGTGGACGTTCTTTGAATAACGGGACTTTCCTACCGAATGGCGGTACAGCGATCTTGCACAGCGTGATTTTCCACAGCTTGAGGTTACAGAGGAACCCAACTGCCGTGTTAAAAACAGAACTTAGCTTTTCGGGGGTGGGGGGGAGGTGTGGGTTTGTGCGGCGTGGAGCAGATCAAACCAACATGGAGGGCAAAGCCAACCTGGTGCCAAGGGAGATCCCCGGTGTTGATGGCAGTCATTCTGAGTGGCGGTGAGAGAGGGGACATGCAGCACCGGGGAGGCTGGTGGTGAGAGAGGGAGTACGCAGCACCGGGGAGGCTGGCGGTGAGAGAGGGGACATGCAGCACCGGGGAGGCTGGCGGTGAGAGAGGGAGTAGGCAGCACCGGGGAGGCTGGCGGTGAGAGAGGGGACATGCAGCACCGGGGAGGCTGGTGGTGAGAGAGGGGACATGCAGCCCGCGGAGGCTGGCGGTGAGAGAGGGAGTAGGTAGCACTGGGGAGGCTGGCGGTGAGAGAGGGAGTAGGCAGCACCGGGGAGGCTGGTGGTAAGAGAGGGGACATGCAGCCCAGGGAGGCTGGTGGTGAGAGAGGGGACATGCAGCACCGGGAGACTGGCGGTGAGAGAGGGAGTAGGTAGCACTGGGGAGGTGGATGGTGAAAGAGGGGACATGCAGCACCAGGGAGGCTGGCAGTGAGAGAGGGGACATGCAGCCCCGGTGAGGCTGGTGGTGAGAGATGGAGTAGGCAGCACCGGGGAGGCTGGTGGTGAAAGAGGGAGTAGGCAGCACTGGGGAGGCTGGCGGTTAGAGAGGGAGTAGGCAGCACCGGGGAGGCTGGTGGTGAGAGATGGAGTAGGCAGCACCGGGGAGGCTGGCGGTGAGAGAGGGAGTAGGCAGCACCGGGGAGGCTAGCGGTGAGAGCGGGAGTAGGCAGCACCGGGGAGGCTGGTGGTGAGAGATGGAGTAGGCAGCACCGGGGAGGCTAGCGGTGAGAGCGGGAGTAGGCAGCACCGGGGAGGCTAGCGGTGAGAGCGGGAGTAGGCAGCACCGGGGAGGCTGGCGGTGAGAGCGGGAGTAGGCAGCACCGGGGAGGCTGGCGGTGAGAGATGGAGTAGGCAGCACCGGGAGGCTGGCGGTGAGAGAGGGAGTAGGCAGCACCGGGGAGGCTGGCGGTGAGAGAGGGAGCAGGCAGCACCGGGGAGGCTGGCGGTGAGAGCGGGAGTAGGCAGCACCGGGCAGGCTGGCGGTGAGAGAGGGAGCAGGCAGCACCGGGGAGGCTGGCGGTGAGAGAGGGAGTGGGAGTAGGCCTGGGGCACTGATGGGTTCGAGGTCAAGCCTGAAGCGAGGGAGGTATGACCCTTGTGACGAATGTGAGGCCAGCATGGCCAGACTCTTCCAGACTGTGGTGTTGAACTATTAACTGAGTTTTGTTGCTTCTCTATATTTTATTAACATTTAACTTTGTAACAGTTTGGTCTGCTTTATACCAACATTCCGTATCTGGATACCTTGTGTAGCCAAGGTGGCGCTGTTAGTGGCGAATTGTAAACGTTTCACTGTGCTGACATGAATACATGTGACAATAAAGCTCATTCAGTTCAATCCACCCCAGCATCATGCAATAGTTCAAGGTGGCAGCTCTTCACCACCACCTCATGAGCAATCAGAGACAGGTGATAAGCTCTGGCTCAGCCAGCAACACGCAAGTCATGTGGACAAATAAAAATCAAGAGTCTGAATTATTCCGTGGACCATGTGTATGTTGGGTGTGGGCGTTTGCGCTCCCTTTTTGATTTTCTGAAAAACCTTCTCCTCTGCTTTTGGTTGCACTTCAGTCCCACGCTCCTGATCTTCGGGCACCCAGTACGGAGGAGGGAGGGCAGGTCTGAAGACCTCCTCGTGGGTCTGCTGCTGGGCCTGGCCAAACTGGCCATAAACAGGTCCAGGCAGCGGGCCGTGGAGGGGGTCGTTAGGGCCGACTGCCTGCCCCTCTTCCGCGGTTACGTTAGGGCCCGGGTGTCCTTGGAGAAGGAGCACGCGGTGTCCACCAACACCCTGGAGTTGTTCAGGGAGAGGTGGGCGCCGCAGGGAGTGGAGTGCATCATTTCCCCCTCCAACTCTATTTTGATTTAGTCCCTGCCCTCCCCTTCACTGTTTGTTCACACAGCATTGCCCTTTGATGTGAAGGGCACTGCTTGTCACAGGCCGCTCGGGTGTTTTCCTACTTTTCCTGGTGGTGGAAATTGAATAAAGATTTGTACACCTTGTCTCTCACTGTGTCTCACAGCTGCACACACACACCATGGGTGCTGGGGTTAAAAATAATAAGCACTACCGCAGTTAGGCGGTAGGGTGGGGGTTTAAAAAGGGAAAAAAAATAAAAAGGGGTCATTTCAGGAAAACATTTGGGAAGCCCTGGTTTGGGAAGATGAGATTATGTCAGAGTAATTTCCGTTACCCAGATCCGAGCTGAGATTGCTCATCGAGTAATATTGATGCAGGTCAGAGTAACAGATAAACGGATGACAAGTGTTCCATTTAACACTTGCTACTGAATCGGCAATAGGTGAAAGTGTGGACAGTCCAGAAAGTGACTTGCCTGAGGAAGTTAGGGGGCCTGCAGGTAAAACCAGAGTTTTTGACAAAATGGTTGGTGGCAGGAGACATGCAAACAAAGGCTGAGACTCACTCAACATTTCGCAACGAGATGTTACCAGTTTGACTGCTGTCCTGTCTTCCGGTTACAGCTGACTCCTTATGTAACACCAGAGTGTGTCTAAATGGTGGTGCTTGTGAAGCAGACAATGGAACTGCAGTGTGTATCTGTCAGAAGGGCTACACTGGGGAGAACTGTGAAAATGGTGAGTTCTTCGCCTTCTCTCCTCAGACAATTTCTATCTTTTCAAGTCACCATTTCTGTTTCTCTCTGGATTAAGGAAGAAGGGATGGGCTTACGTTTTTATCGGGCCTTTCATGATCTCCAAACCTTCCATTCTTTTCACATCCAATCAAGAGTTTCCATAGTGTAGGCAATGCTTTATGTAGGAAACATGTAGCCAATGGCTGCACAGCAAGATTCCTCTTGAAGCAATGTGCCCTTATATGATTGAGAAATGCTGCCGAGATTACTGAGGAGAACTTTCCTGCTTGTCTTTATACTGACTGTTGGAAAACTTTATGTCCACCTGAGAGGCAGATACAACTTCAGTTCAACATCCAATCTGGTAACTGGTGCCTCCTATAGTACAGTATCCCTCAGGGCTGCACAGGGATGTCAATCTCGAGTATCTAAAATGGAATTTGTTCCTACAGCCATCAGGACTCCATGATGAGAGTACTATTACTGACCCCTAGCTGTCAGTTGTTTGTTTGATCTCCCTCTTCTACTCTCCCCGTTATTAGCTCTTTCCTACACACTATCCCTCCCTGTGCCTACACATTTCTGTCCTTCACTTAGATTTTACTCTCCCCTTCAATCTGTGTGAGTCCCTGCACTCAGTTGTCATAAAATTGGAGACAGCTCTCAACACTCCTTGGCAATGACCAGGCAGAGCAGATCTCTCCCCCTCTGTACCTGCCCTGGGAGAGTTTGAGGGTCAGCGTTAGGGTCACAGACATCTCTCTCCAGAAACCTATTCCTTTTCTGGAATGACCACATCTTCCATTGGCCAAGGTGATACGACCAGTGAATTTCATAAATCACGGTCGCTCAGTGGTTAGCACTGTTGCCTCACAGCGCCAGAGACCTGGGTTCCATTCCAGCCTTGAGTGACTGTGTCGAGTTTGCACATTCTCCCCGTGTCTGTATGGGTTTCTTCCCACAGTCCAAAGATGTGCAGGTTAGTTGGATTGCCCATGCTAAATTGCTCATAGTGTTCAGGGATTTGTAGGTTATGTGCATTATAGGGGTAAATATAGGGCAGGGGGACTGGGTCTGGGTGGATTACTCTTTGGAGGGTTGGTGTGGACATGTTGGGCCAAATGGCCTGTTTCCACACTAGGGATTCTATGAGGTGGACTGGTGAGAGGCTCTCTCTCTCTCTTTCTCTCTAAGTTAACTCAACTTGTTCTGGGGCACTCTGAGACATTTCTCTTGCTGGTGGATGTCATAATATCATCTACAATGCTGAGTACAGTGCAAAGTAATTTGTGATAACTATGTGTTGTTCAGGAGTAGTTTTAGTGTGAGAGGATCTCACTATTGAGTGTTAGGTCATAACAATGCTGTTTCTTTTATGATAGAGACTAACATCTGTGACTCCAACCCATGCTTAAATGGAGGAGAGTGCATCGACCTGGTCAGTAATTACACATGTCTGTGCCCTTTGTCATACGCAGGAAAGCATTGTGAGACAGGTAAGAGGAGACCTTTGGTAGCAATGTGACATTCATTGTAGCATTATGAGGGCTCTGGTAGCTGGGTCTCGGATGGGCATCATATTTGGAGTGGATCTGGCTCGCCACTAAACAGCCACCCCTCTGGTCTGGTGGCAGGTCTAACAACACTGGGGACTTCTGCAGTACAACAGTGTCATGGTCTTCACGCTTGCATGAAGACCTGTTTGCACACCAGCTGTTTCTTGACAGAAAGGAATCACTTGTGTTTGACGAGTGCTACTGAATAAACCAGAATTGTTCCATGTGTTCAGTCCATCGTGCACGCAGCTGCAGAAAGACAGTCTGAGTCATTAAGCTGCATGCTCATTCACTCTGGTGTCAGTGCTGGCCAAGCTTTGGATGACTGTGTGGAGTTTGCACATTCTCCCCGTGCCTGCGTGGATTTCCTCCGGGTGCTCCGGTTTCCTCCCACAGTCCAAAGATATGCAGGTCAGGTGAATTGGCCATGCTAAATTGTCCATAGTGTTAGGTGCATTAGTCAAAGGAAAATGGGGCTGGGTGTGTTACTCTTCGGAGGGTCGGTGTGGACTGGTCGGGCCGAAAGGCCGGTTTCCACACAGTAAGGAATCTAATCTAATCTAATTTAAGTTAATGTAACTGTTGACTCTGACTAAAACCCATCGGTCTCCTGTCTTATGCATTTAGTGTGTAGCTGCAAGGGAGATTTTGGATATGTCTGCAGCATATGATCCAGAGACCAAATCGTTAAAGGTGGATTAGGACAGTCAAGAGTAAGGAGTGTCCGGTGGGTCAGTAGGTAGTTGATCATCTGGAGAGACTCCTGGTGGCTGCCATTATCATCCATACCATTCTCAATTCCCTGTAAACAGATCATTAAAGTTCAGCTTCTGTCTGTCAATATTCATTGACGGGTAGTGTCTCTAAGCAAACAGCTGCTCTCCTAACACATGAAATAGCAGGTTTAGACCATCTAAACAACTGAGCCTGCTCTGCCTTTCTCTGCAGTTCCTTGCTCTGTAGCTTCCTCCCTACCTGTCAATTATCACTCCATTACTCCTCTTTCTCGATTGGCTTCCTCTTACCAAGGCCAGATTGGGGCGCAGTTTGAAATAGTCTCTAACAATGACTTAACCCAAATCCTGTCAGAACCAAAGACTCAGACAATGGTTCCAACTCCATTAGCACCCCCTGCCGATGCTGCTGGCCTCTCAGTTGGGCTTCTCTGCAGTTATGGTGTGTGAGCAGCAGGAGGTGTTGTTTCTGGTCATCTCAGTCCTCATTTGGGGTCTAATCTAAGGCAGCGCCAGTTCTGACGTGGGTGACCACTCCTCTAAAGTGTGAGAAATAACTGGTGGCAAAAGTGCCGTGAACAAATCCTATCCGACCCCCGGATCAATAAGCATTTCCGTATTTATTGTTATCTCTTTGCTAGGATCAATTTAACCCTTCAGCAGTGGCTGTGTGCTGACTTTGCTTCCATGAATGATTTTCTGGAAGGCAGGGAAACCTGTGTGTTACTGTTACTCAAATTAACCGAGTAACGTCTGATAGTGAGAAACCCGACTCACCCAAGGAGGGCTGCCCACATACACCCTGACACCCTCCAATGCCTGCATACACCCTAGCACACTCCCATGCCCACATACATCCTGACACACTCTCATGCCCACATACATCCTGACATGCTCACTTGCCCACATACACCCAACACACTCACATTAAATACAAAACCCCACAGACTTCAGCTGGCTTCCCATGCTCTGGCTTTGTTATGTTTTACTCCTCCTCTGCCAGATTTACAGACCCTTCACCTAACCCTTGCTCCCTGCACCCCACACCCCGCAATGCGACGTGTATTGTTTTTACTGGTTATGTTCGAACATATTATTTCAGTGAGTACAGCCAACTGAGATAACTGATCTCCCTAGATGGCTGGTCTGTGATGCAGTGTGATACAAACAGTGTGGTTTCAGTTCCCGCATTACCATGAAGGACTAAGCTTCTCGCGCTCTCACCTTGTCTGAGGTGTAGTGATCCTCAGGTTAAACCATCGCCAGTCCTCTCTCACACTCTCTCTCTAACAAGAGAACAGCCCTATGATCTGGTAGGACATTACTTTCAGTGCCTTGTATAATTCAGCAAACCTACCCCATCCCCACCTACTTTTCCACTTCATTCACTTTTTGGGGCAGTACAGTGGCTCAGTGGTTAGCACTGCTACCTCAGAGCACCAGGGACCCCGGTTCAATTCCCACCTCGGGCGACTGTCTGTGGGGAGTTTGCACATTCTTCCAGTGTCTGCGTGGGTGTGCTCCGGTTAGGTGATTGGCCATGCTAAATTGCCCATAGTGTTTGGTGCATTAGTTAGGGGGAATGGGTCTGGGTGGGTTGCTGTTCGGAGGGTCGGTGTGGACTTGTTGGGCCGAATGGGCTGTTTCCACACTGTAGGGAATTTAATCTAATCTAAATCAAATTAAAGGCAATGATCCATTTGCCTTCTCTATTACCCGCCGAACTAGCATTTTCTAATGACCGTGATCAAGGACTCACGACTCCTTCTCTTCCTTGTGACCTACCTCAGGTCTTTCTCTATTTAATAATATTCAGCTCCTCAATTTTGCTAGCCAAGGTGCATCACCTCAAAATTTCCCTCATATCCCATCTGCCAGGTTTTTGCCCCACTTGTTTATCCCTCTTTGCACTCTTTGTGTCATCCACACTATTTGCCTTCTCACCTAATATTTAAGCCATCTGCAATCTTGACTATAGTGCATTCAGTTCCTTTATCCAAGTCATTAACAATGTATTGGAAATAAATGTGACCCCAGCACTGATTCTTATGGCATGCCACTAGATACGGATTGCTGTCCTGAAAATACTTGCTTCTCCCTATTCTTCTGTCTTCTATTAGTTAGCCAATCCTCTATCCAAGCTTAATATATTACCCCAACGCCATGGGATCTTAGCTTTACTCAGGAAGCCTGTTTCATAGGAGACAGCAAGAATGAGTAGGTTCAAATGCAATTTCAACATAATATTCTGGGATGCAACATATGAATAATTTGAGACATGAGATATGAAAGCATGCTGGCCTTCGTAGCGTGAGGATTTGAGAATTGGAGATTTCTTGCTGCAGTTATACAGGCCACACCTTGAGTATTGTGTGCAGTTTTGGCCTACTAGCCTGAGGAAAGACATTCTTGCTTTTGAGAGAGACCAGTGAAGTTCGATCATCAGACTGATTCCCGGGGTAGAGAAAGTGAGGACTGCAGATGCTGGACATCAGAGTTAAAAGTGTGGCATCTGAGGAGCTGGAGACATTGAATCAGCCATGATCATATTAAATTCAAGGGCCAAAGGGCCTACTCCTGCACCTATTTTCTAAGTTTCTCCATGGTAACATGTCGTAAACTCAGGAGAAACAGTAAGTTGTTTCAGTAACACTGTAACAGTAACACCAAGTTAAGCTCAGTGAATGAACCTCTGGTTCTGAAAGCTCTGGAGTTTTCCCACCAAGTAGCTGACTTTGTTGTAAATGGATAGTACAGAGAGTGATGGCTGTGAGTATTCAGTGATTTTAAAAATAGCTGTAACATTGGACTCTCAGGATGGTCAAAGGAAACAAGGTAGCTTTTTCTTCACCTTTCCTATTCTAGTTCCTCTGCAAACTTAGCTGCTTCTGACAGTGTAAGAAATATCAATGAAAAGACCAAAAGCTTCTCACAACGGGATAGCCTGGAACAGGTGATGTTATGCCAAACATATGGGAATTTTATTCTAATAACATGTACAGAGGATGCCATTCCCCATCATTTGAACAGAGACTTCTATTCCAAACTGTGTATGTTAGAGGCAGCCGCTCCTTAAGTCTAGGTGATGTCTGTTTTGAGAATAGCAGTCCATGCATGTCCATTTTTCCAGAGAAGCAGCACCAATGCATATAGCAGTTTTACTGTGAATAGCAGTCTCATTTCGATACTTTCTGATTAGCCTCCTCAGAGATGTTGTTATATACCTCTAGAGCAGGTGGGACACGATCCCGGACCTCCTGGTCCAGAGGCAGAGACACTACTCCTCCACCTCAAGGACCCTTAGCAGCCTGCGTTGGTATTATAGAGAATAACAGACCCGGTGTTAATTACAGTGAATAACAGCCCCGGATAGCTTAAGAGTAGGTAACAGACACTATACATATTGCACTGGATAGCAGCACTTGTATATGTTAAAGAGAATGATATTCTCTATAAAGAGAATGATTTATATTGCAGACAGTAGCTGATGTTGTGTAATTGATATAGTATAAAAACTGCACAGATGTTCCTGTGTCTTTATGGCTGTCTGTGATACTGAATGAATTGTACTTGTTTATGAGGCTTGGTTTTGCCGTGTCCACTGAAGAAAACCAGTTGGAACAATGCAGTTGGATTTGGTCCTAATTGGAAGATTCCGTTCCATGACATTTCTTGATGCTTTTACCAAAGGTGGGCCCACTGTCGCCCCAAGTGTCTGTCGGCCAAGTCCATGTCAGAACGGGGGCAAATGCAAAGAGAATGATGACGACGATGATGGCTACCTCTGTGACTGCCCTGAAGGATTTACCGGCCGTAACTGTGAGAATGGTATGTGTGAGCGTTTTACTGTCCTCAGATGTACTGTGAGAAGTCTGAGCTGGACTTCAGTAGATCTGTACTTTCAGCTGTTCACACAGCTCGTAGAGTATCAGCTGTTCTCAATGGATTTATGTTAAGCAACCCTATGAATCTGCAATTGGACCCAACTGTTGTATAGAAAAAGCAATAGTGCAACTTTATTGAGCTGGTGGGAATGTGAATATGTTTTTCAATCAACTCTGAAGTCAGGAAGAGCTGGCCTGTCTCCTTTGTCTTATACATTTTGCTGAGACTAACAGCATGGATGCAGCTCTAAGAAGGCAATGATTCCAGATAGTGGAGGCAACGGGGTCAAACCCTCCCTGTGCATGGACAATATCACCATCTTAGCTCAAATCTAGTGGGGACTCACTGACGGGGGCCATGTGTCAGGGAGACATAATGGCTCAGTGGTTAGCACTGCTGCCTCATAGCAGCAGGGATCTGGGTTTGATCCCACCTTCAGGCAACTGTCTGTGCAGAGTTTGCACATTCTCCCTGTGTCTGCTTGGGTTTCCTTTGGGTGCTCTGGTTTCCTCCCACAGTCCAACGATGTTGCAGGTTAGGTGGATTGGCCATGGGAAATTCAGGGTGACAATGATTGGGTGGGACACTCTTTGAAGGGTTGGTGTAAACTTGGTGGACCGAATGGCAGTGCCACTGGGAGAGGTGAGCGCTGCTGAGGCAGTACAGTGACTGGGAGGGCACCTTCAAGTGGAGATGTATATTAAAATTAAACAAACAATAATAAGAGGGGAATCCGTTGGACCTCTTGGGGAGGGTGTGGAAATCCCTCAGTGTTGATTGTTGGGGCTGCACTTGTTGCCTGCTCAACCCTCTTCAGGTCTTGGAACCTCTTGGCCTAGCGACCACACTGCTGCAAAGAGCCCAACTCCTCCTCTGAGCGCACCTCATCCTCCGCAGCCAGCAGGAGGCAGCTTCCCCACTGGGGTTAAACTCCAAACAGCCAGAAGTCCAACTCCACCCCCCCCCCCTTGATGGAGACCAGTCAAACACACATTCCACTCTTGGGTTGGAATTGCCCAACAGTAGAAATGCATCTGTTCATATGTACTCCTTGTTACTTTCCTAGTTCCCTCACTCCAACAAAAAAAAAGCAGATGAGAAATTCAGTTCTTGCTGTTCATTCCATGATGTGAAGGATGGGTGTGGCCAATTCACTGGGGAACTGACTGTGTCACCTGACTCTTGAGGACATTTTGCATGAAACAAAAAAAAAACCACCGTTTCACCAGAAGTCGATCAGGCCACGGTCTGCACTTAGCGTCCTGCACTGTTACTGAAAGGATTTGTCTTCCTTTGCCCACAGAGGTGCTCCAGCCCTGTAATGCCCACCATCAATGCCCACATGGTGCTTCCTGCACTGAATATGGAGGGACCTACCGTTGTATCTGCCCACAAGGACCCAGTGGGAAAGATTGTGAGTTGTGTATTCATCCATTTCACACTTGGACACATGCACCCAGACATTAGTCTGTAATAAACCACAGGGTCAGAGAGGAGTAACAAACGGTTGGGTTAATCTCAGTTGTATTGAGCACTGGGATGAGATGTTAATGAGTAGCAGTGTGAGGCGCTGGATTAGTGTCAGCAGACATGAGATAAATCACAGTTCATTTCCACACTCATGACCTCTACCACCTTGAAGAATGGGGACACCAAGCATAAGCGACTACCCCTCCAAGCCACACACCATACTGACCTGGGAACTGTATTGTTATGCCTTCACTGTCACTGGGTCACAGTCCAAAAGCTCACTCACTAACAATACTTTGGGTGCAGTGACATCCCAAGTGATTGAACAAGGCCAGTAATCACCTCATCAAGCGCAATTAGGGATGAGGAGAAATGCTAGTCTTTCATTTACCTATAAATCACCACATTAGTCTGGTGTAGAGACTATTTGGCCCATCGTGCCTACTATCTGAAAGTACTGAGTGCTATTTACTTAGTGCCATTCTCCTACTTCATCCCCATGATTGTGCACATTCTTCCTGTTCAATTAACAATCTAATTCACTGTTGAATGCCTCATTTGGACCTGCCTCACTACACCGTCAGGCAGAGCATTCTAACCACTCACTGTACAAAAAGATTTTGTTCTTATATTGACTTTGCATCTTTTTGCTAATTGCTTTAACCCGGTGGAGTCTGGGTTCTAACATGTTCAGAAGTGAGAACATGTTCTCCCTATTTACTCCATTCAGACCCCACGTAATTTGAATACCTCAGTCATATCTTATATAAACCCTCTCTTTTTCAAGGAAAACAAGGATAACATCTCCAAAGTGAAGTGTCTCATCCCTGGAGCCATTTTCATCAAGTCATAGAGTCGTACGGCATGGAAACAGACCCTTTGGTCCAACCAGTCCATGCCAAACTGAATCTCAAATGAAACTAGTCGCATTTATCCATTTCTGGCCCATATCCCTCCAAACCTTTCCTATCCAAATGTCTTTTTAGATGGTATAATTGTACTCCTAACCACCACTTCCCCACATTCTCTGTGTAAAAACCTTTGCTTCTTGTATATTTAAAAATCATTCTCCTGTCACCTTAAAAATGTGTCCAACGTCTTGAAATTCCCCATCCCAGAGAAAAGGCAACTATTATTAACTCTATCCATGCCCCTCATTGTTTTATAAACTTAGTTAAGGTTGCCTCTCAATCTCCAACACTCCAGTGAAAAGAATCCAGCCTTTCTTTATAACTCAACCCTTATATACCCAACAACGTCCTGGTAAATCTCTTCTGAACCCTCATGATGCTCCCCTGCACTTGACCATTGGCTTCACATCCTTCCGAAAGTGCGGTGCTGAGACTGGACATAATGTTCCAGCTGATTCTGGACCAGTATTTTATACAGATTAAAGGTTACCTTCTTGCCTGTGTCTCAATAAATGAAGTCACGGGTTCTGTATGCTTTATTAACTGCTCTTTCTACATGGCATGTTGCAGTTGTATAAGACTCTGGTGCGGCCGCATCTGGAGTATTGTGTGCAGTTTTGGTCGCCATACTATAGGAGGGATGTGGAGGCACTGGAATGGGTGCAGAGGAGGATTACCAGGATGTTGCCTGGTATGGTAGGAAGATCGTATGAGGAAACGCTGAGGCACTTGAGGCTGTTTTCATTGGAGAAAAGAAGGTTTAGGGGTGACTTGATAGAGGTGTACAAGATGATTAGGGGTTTAGATAGGGTTGACCATGAGAACCTTTTTCCACGTATGGAGTCAGCTATTACGAGGGGGCATAGCTTTACATTAAGGGGTGGTAGGTATAGAACAGACGTTAGGGGTAGATTCTTTACTCAGCAAGTCGTGAGTTCATGGAATGCCCAGCCAGTAGCAGTGGTGGACTCTCCCTCTTTATGGGCATTTAAACAGGCATTGGATAGACATATGGAGGATAGTTGGCCAGTGTAGGTTAGGTGGGCTTGGATCAGCACAACATTGAGGGCCAAAGGGCCTGTACTGCGCTGTATTTTTCTATGTTCTATGTCTATCAACTTCAATGACTTCATGACATTTGGACCTGGGACACTTTGATCCTACATCCCCTTTGAAGCTGTACTTTTTCTTATATCATAGAACATAGAAAAAGTACAGCACAGAACAGCCCCTTCAGCCCAGGATGTTGTGCCGATGATTATTTTAAATCTAAAATAAAATAGCCTAACCTACGCACCCTTCAATTCACTGCTGTCCATGTGCATGTCTAGCAGTCGCTTAAATGTCCCTAATGACTCAGCTTCCACCATCACCGCTGGCAATGCATTCCATACATTCACAACTCTCTTATCGTCAATCCTTATGCTTCCTACCTTGAATTGCTCCACATCCACCTTCTGCTGTCCAGCCATTCCACTAGGTTGTCCACGCCCTTTGGAAGTTTTAAGCAATCCTTCTCATGTTTCACATTGCTCACAAGAATGGATAAGCTGTGTCGAATATTGAAATTGTGCACCAGTGTTTAGGTCATTAAAATATAACAGGAAAAGCAGGAATCCAGTGGGGAAGTGCATTACATATGTTCCCCCAGCCCAAAAATATTCCTGCTCTCTACTGTCTTCCTGTTGCTGACTTAATGAAATGGGCTTAGTAAGTGACCTCATTGAAAAGACACACATAGGTAGCAATCATAATATGATTGAATTCCATGTTCAATTTGAGGGAGAGAAGAGTGGATTGAGGACTAGTGTCTTAAATAAAGGCAATTACGACGGCTTGAGAACAGAGCTGACTCGATTGAACTGGGAAACGAGGTAAAGGGATAGATTGTTAGAGATTCAATGGCAGATATTTAAGCAGATGTTTCAGAATACCTAGAATTAAAGTGAGAAAGGAAGATTTTAGGAAAGGGAAGCACCACCCAGGCTAACTAAGGATGTTAAAGATATACTAAACAAAGAAAAAGCATATGAAGGTAAGTGGCAGGTCAGAAGAGTGGGCAGAATATGCAGAACAGCAAAGAATTATGAAAAGATGAATAAGGAGGGAGTAATTACAGTATGAGTGAAAACTAGCTGAAAATATATAACCAGATAGTAAGAGCTTCTATAGATATTTAAAAAGAAAAAGAATGCATGAAATGAGCATTGGCCTTCTGGAAATGGAGACTGAAAAATAAATAATGGAAAATAAGGACACCTTTTTATTCTAGAGGATATAAACAAAATCCCAGAAATAATTGTGAATCAGAACCTGAAAGAGATTAGGACCATCCAATAGTTACAATCATTGGGGAAAGAGTATTGAGAAATTTATTAGAACTCAAATCTGACAAATCTCCTGGTGCAGAGGAACTTCACAGTTGGATAGTAGACAAAGTGGCTGCTGAGATAGTGGGTGAATTAATGTATAGTTTCCAACATTTCCTAGATTCTGGAAAAATCCCATCAGATTAGAAAATTGTGAATGTGACTTCTCTAGTCAAGAAAGGAGAGGGACAGAAAACAAGAAATGTACATGCTGATTAACCTAACATCTGTCGCAGGGAAATTGCTAGAACCTATTATTACAGGGTTAATAGTAGGACACTTAGAAGATCTTAAGGTATCAGGCAAAGTCACCATGGTTTGGTGAAAGGTAAATCATATTCAACTGATTTACTAGCATTCATAGAGAAAGTGAGAAGCAAAATAAATACAGGGAACCAGTGAATGTACTATATTTGGAGTTGAGAACAATGAAAGGTGATATCATTGAACTATATAAGACTGTGTGGAGATTTGATGGGTTGATGTGGAAAAGATGTTTTCCCTTGTGGGAGAGAATAGAACTAGGGAACACACTCTGAAAATAAGAGCTCTCAAACTTAAGACTGAAATACAGGGAAACATTTTCTCTTGGAAGCTTGTGAATCTTCTGAAATGAAAATAGCATCTGTGGAGGAAATCAGAGTTAACGTTTTGGATTCAGTGACACTTCCTCAGAATTTTCAGAATCTCTTCAGCAGAGAGTGGTGGAAATAGGGTCATTAACTATTTTTAAGGCAGAGGTAGATAGATTGTTGACTAGTGATGGATTCAAAGGTTATCGGGGGTAGGGAGTAGGGTGGAATGGCTAGTTCACATATCTAACTAACTTTAGGTTTAAACCAAAGCAGCTTTGTGATAAGCTTGTGAAAAAACAATATACAGCATAGAGATTCTTATGAATTGTCACCAGCAGTAATAGTTCCTTCTTTTCTGAATATTATTTTGTCTGAGTGCAGTTGAATGATGAGCAGCCCAGCGCTGCCTCAGCCTGGTTCCAATTCTTTCTCATGCCTGGACTAAGACATTCCACACCATGGAGTGACGCCATGCTGTCTCAATTGTGGGATTGCGGAACAGAGAATTGTTTACAGGACGGGGATCCATTTCATGGGAGGAATGTGGAACAACAGAGGGGTTATGTAACATAGCAAGGCAGATTTATTCCAAATCAGAAATGCAGAAAATACTGGAGAAACTCAACAAATCAGACAGCATCTACAGAGAGAGGAAATATGCTACCATTTTGAGCTCAACCTGACCTTCGTTCTCTCATGTTGTCCCCACAGCAACGTCCACAGACCCAGTCTGGTAGCCATGTCCTTTAGGACTCAGACAGCTTGGTCCCCAGTGATGCCTCCAAACCACTCTTGGTGTTGGACATTGAAGTCCCCTCTGTGCTCCCTCCAAGTGGGTCTCTCCATGAAGAGTACTGATTCATCAGCGAGGAGTGGGGCAGGGGAAGGCTAGGGATCTGGATGAGTGGCTTGCTCAGTCATTTCAGTCGGCAGTCCAGAGTCAACCACGTTGCAATGATCTGGGATCACATGGATGTAAGGCTGGGCAAGGATGGCAGATTTCCTTTTTTTAAAGAACAATTTTTTTCAGTTTCTCCTCCCTTCCATTTCATGATTTACAGCTATTTCTTGAATGTTACTTTTATCCTTCATTGTGAAGACCGATGCAAAATACTTGTTCAATTTATTTGTTATCCCTTTATTCTCTCACTATCCCTTTATTCTCAATTTCTATTAGATGACCTCCACTCACTTTATCAATTTTTTTACTTCTTACGTATCTATCACAACTCTCATTATCTGTTTCCAGTTAGTTTTCTATTGTACTGTGATGTTTTTCTTAATAATCTTTTTGTTTCCCTTTGCTTTTTTTGTCCATTCTTCTGATCTGCCATCTATCTTTTTAGCAAGTAAATGCTTTTTCTTTAAGTTGAGTACTACCTTCAACATTTGTGGCTAACCACTGATGTTGTGTCCTCACTTTTGGAATTTCTATTTCTTATTAGAATGTATCTATTCTGTGTGTTCTAAAATATTTCCTTAAATGTCTGCCACTGCCTCCCTATTAATCAATCTCCTGAACTAATTTGCCAGTTCACTTTGGTTAGCTCTGCTTTCATGGCCTTGTAACAACCACATATTTGCACCGTCACTCAGACGACCTTTGACTCCTGTGACATTGCTCTTCTTGACTGCGCTTCTGTCTCCACTGTTCTGTGGTTGGATCGCTCATTCCTGCCTATGTTACTTCTAAACTTGACTATTCCAATTCAATCATGACAGTTCTCCCACATTCTACCTGCTTATACTTAAATGGTCTGATATCTTGGACTGCATCGCAGTCCACTAACTTACATTGGGTCCTGATAAATCAACACCATGATTTTAAAGGTATCATCTATGTTTTGAGCACCCTCCATGCACTTGGCCTGTCCAATCTCTGTAATCTCCTGCAGTCCCACTACCCTCTGGGATATCCATACTCCACTTATAATGGTCTTCGGAGCATTTGCAATTTTAAATGCGCCATCATTGCTGGCCCCACCTTCAGCTATCTAGCCCCAAAATTCCATGAATTCCTTCCGTGCACTTCTCTAACTCACCTCCCTCTCTCACCGCACTTCTTAAAACTTACTTCCAAGCTCTTATTTTGTCTCCCTAATGTAACTTGATTTCCAGTGCAGTGCCATACTAATGTCAAATGCTGTAGGGTGTTCTATTGCATTAAAAGTGCCACTTAAATGCAACCTGTTGTTATTGGCCTCCAGCCATTACTTCAGGAGAAGATGGGGAGAAACTCCAGAAAAGGCAACCACAGCTACATGGGGTCTCTGAGAAAGCAGATGGAATTCTCTGGTTTTTAAATCAGCATATTAAGTGGAGTGTAACCTAGGAGGAGATACTTCTAAGTTCCAACTTTTTGAAAAGTACAGATTCTTGTATTCAAGACAGTAAGCGATGGGTGATGGAGCAGTGTCACCGGGGCGGGGTGGGGGGTGGGGGGTGGAAATAGATATTGCCTATCACAACATTAAGCAGTCTGAGTGGAAGAGGAATGTATCAAAACTTGACTACTGTCACAGACGTATTGCAACAGAAAAAGTTCGGAGGTCTCACAATAATTTTATTGCATTATAATAAGTAGTGTGTTTGGAGACTCCTGAAAACGCTACAGTAGGAATTCACATAACACTGCCAGTATATCCCCCTGGTGGTAATGCAAAGCATCACACTACAAATTGTCAATGCTACCAGCTTCCCAACTCACAACGCTGCAACTTGAATGGAAATTTGCCGCTTGTTCTGCGAGAAATGCATACAGTGTCTTTCGTGACCTCAGCTATTCCAAATAACATCACAACCACTGAGGTAGTTTTGAAGGTAAACAGTGTTGTCATGTAGAAAAAGACACACACACACACACACACACACACACACACACACACACACCAAGCTCCCACAAGCAGTAGCATGATAATAACAAGATAATAATATATTATTATTAAGCTGGTTGAAGGATAAATACTAAGCAGGCAACACTGCAGCTCTTCGGCATTCGATCTTATATTCATGTAAAAGGTAAAGTTGCCATAGTTTTACCAAACCAGAGGGGTTGCTCATCCAATAGGGAGTGATGACTGGTGGTTGTTTAGCCTGAGGGTCACCATGCCTCAGCTGGGGGGAGGGGTTGAGTAGGCAATCCTTCATGGTAACCTCAGCCAGTGTGGGAATTGAACCTACATGACTGGTGTCACTCTGCATCACAAACCAGCCACCAAGCCAACTGCGAGAACAGAAAGGGCCTCAGTTTAGCATCTCCTTCCAAAAGACACTACTTTCTACAGTACAGAACTACCTCATTACTACACAGAAGTGTCATTCTCAATTACGAATCAGACTGGGATATGAATTCACAGCCTGCTGACCAAGAGGTGAGAGTGTTGCTCTACCATAGTCGATGACTATTTCCCAAGTGTACTGTAAAGTTTATATGTCTGTATTTACATTCCAAACAACTGGCTACATGGCATGACCAACTGTACAGACCATCAAATTATTTTATGAATAAAGTATATTTTTGAAATAAAAAAAACTGGCTACATATTATGTGACTGAAGTGCAAAGTTTGAACCATTTCCATCTATTGCTGCAACACATTCTAATTGGAGAAACCACTAACACACCCCATTTTGATAACTAGGGAAGTCGAGATGGTTTTAAACTAAACAATGGGGGGAAGGGATTAAATATGGAAACCTGATGGTACATCAAAGAGTAGAGACACGGTAAGAGAAGAAAATAGTTATATAGGAAAAGAGAGTCAGAGAGTGGGAGAGCAAAAAAGAAAGTGTGCATTATTCATTGTAAGTAAACAAGTTGACAACACACATTGAAGTTAACAAATATGCTCTGGTAGCTGTTACGAAGACATGGCTTTAGAATGATGAGGATTGAGTCCTGAATATTGAGGGGTATATGACATTCAAGAAAACTGGGGAGGCAGTGGCCTAGTGGTGTTATCAGTGGACTCTTAACCCAGAGACCTAGGTAATGGTCTGGGGACCCGGGTTCAAATCCCACCACAGCAGATCGTGGAATTTGAATCAATAACTATCTGGAATTAAGAGTGTGTGATGACCAAGAGTCCATTGTCCAATTGTTGGATAAACCCATCTGGTTCACTAATGCCCTTTATAGAAGGACATTGCTGGCCTATATGTGACTCCAAACCCACAACAAGTTGGTTGACTCTTAACTGCCCTCTGGGTAATTGGGGATGGGCAGTAAATACTGGCCTGACCAAAGATGTCCCTGTCTTTGCGAATGAATTTTTTTTCAAAATAGGAAGCCAGATAATGATGGAGTAGTAATGCTGTTATTTGTGGACAGCATTTGTGAAACAGTTAGAGGTTACCTGGTTCCTGAGATCAGAAAGTGTCATTGATTTGAGTGGTGTAAAGACCATAACTTAGATTTTCTTTATATTTGATTGTGGGCTGTCATTGGAAAAGGACAGCTTTAAAATCAAAGATTCTGGAAGGAATTGCTGCACTTTTAAAATAAAGTTACTGGTGCATTGTGACCTTAGTTTGTACTGTCCCTTTGTAAGGGGAGATTCGGTGTGTGCGAAGTGAGATTCAGCCAGCAACAGATTGCTGACTTAGTATTATGTAATGTGACAAGATTGATTAATGACCTCTGAGTTAAGGCACCCAGAAGTAGCAGCACAATTCCACAATATGGTGGAATTTTATACCCAATTTGAAAGTAGGAAATTTGGGTCTAAGACTAGTGTGTGAAATGTAAATAAATGCATGAAAGCTGTGAGAGCTGAAAGGAGCTTGTATACTCAACAGGTGGATAGATCAATAGACACACAGTAGCAGACATTTAAAGTGATATTTTAGAAAACTCAGAATAAACATATCAATATTATCAAGACACATTCTTAAAGGATGACCTACTATCATGGTTAGTTTAGAAATTATGGAAAGCACCAGTCTTCAGGAAAAAGCATACAACTGCAGAAAGATGAGTGGCAAGTCAAATGATTGGTCGGAATATAAAGCGCAGCAGAGAATGACCAAATGGTTAATTAGGAGGAAAAAGTTAAATTGTTTCTACAGGGATTTAAAAAGGAAAAGAATATGTAAAGAATGGGGAATGAAAAGGAGATAATAAGCAAAGGGTGGATGAAAAAGACAAATATCTTGTTTCTATCTTCACTGTTTGGAAAACAAAATAAAGCATTCCAGTAATGGGGAGGTGGGATGGAAAGAGAAATGTTGTGCAATTTCAATCATGAGGAAAGTGGTACAAAGCAAATAGATGGAGCTAGTGTCCAGGTCAAAGTGGATCTCATCCTAGGGTCTTAAAAGAAGCGGCTAATGAGATAGTGGATGTGTTGGTGTTTATTTTCCCATTTTCCCTGGATTAAGAAAAGGTTCAATTGGATTGAAAAGTAACTTTTCCATTCATGGAGAGCTGGAGGCAGAAAACAGGAAGCTATAGGGCAGACCGCTTGATGCCTGTCCCCTGAGGAAAGTGTTACAGTTGGCCATTAAAGAGACCATGGAAAGGGAAACTTGAAAAATTCAGGTCATTGGGAAGGGGCAACGTGGTTTTGTCAAAGGTAAATCATATTTAACCAAGTTATTAAAGTTCTTTGAAGGAATAAACTATGTTGTGGATAATGGAAAGCCTGTGAATGTAGTATGAGTGCATTTCCAGGAGGCATTTGATAAGATGCCCCATCAGTGTTATTGTGGAAAATAAGCACTCATGGTGTTTATCTATAATGATGAAACATCAACTGGCTGGAAGCAAACCGAGTATGCATAGATTGGTCTTTGACTGATTTATAGAGTCATAGAAATGTACAGCATGGAAACAGACCCTTCAGTCCAACCCGTCCATGCCGACCAGATATCCCAACCCAATCTAGTCCTACCTGCCAGCACCCGGCCCATATTCTGATGAGAGGAGTCTCAAAGGTGTTGGGCTTGGTCCTCAATTTTGTGCTTCAGTGACTTAGATTGGCCGAGCGAAGGAGTGGTACCAGAATTCACAGACAGGTTGGGGAAACTATGCTGCGAAAGAGAGATAAAGAATTTGCAGTCAGGTGACTGGGTGACTGGGCAGAAATCAGGCAGATAGAGTACAATGTGAGAAAATGAGAAGTAGTTCATCTTGGACAGGAGAATTTTTTAAAAAGTCAAATGTTACTTAAATGGAGAATAACTACAGAATTCCAAGGGGCAGAGGGGTTTGGGTGTTCTGGTACACTATTCACAAGAAGTGGAGGACAGGTACAGCACGTAATTAAGAAGGCTAATGGGAGCTGTCCTTTATTACAAGAGGAATTGAACATAAAGGTATGGGTGTTATGCTTCAGTTACACAGGGCATTGGTGAAGCCACCTCTCTCATACTATGCAGTTTTGGTGTCCTTATTTGAGGAAGGATGTGAATGCATTGGCTTGCATGTTCAGAAGATTGATACCTGCGATGGAGTGAATGTCTTTAAGGATATGGTTAGATGGGCCAGACCTGTTTCCATTGGAGTTTAGACAAGTGAGGAGTGAATTCATTGACGTGTATAAGATTCTGAATGGTCTTAAGATGATGTGGAGGAAGGGATGTCTCCTGTTGTGGGTGAGTCCAGAGCTTGGCACACTGAAATAAAATTAGCAAGTGCTCTTTCAGGACAGAGATGAAGAGTATTTTTCTCTCTCTCAGAAGATTGTGTGACTTTGGCACACTTTGTCTCAGAAGTGGGTGGAGGCAGAATCATTGAATATTTTTTTCAGGCAGAAGTGCATAAACCCTTCAGACAATAAAATCAATGATTTTCAAGTGTAGATGGGAATGTGAAATTGAAAACACAAACAGGTCAGCCATAATCCTATTGAGTGATGAAACGGACTGTAAAGCCAATTAGCCTGCTTCTACTGCGATTTTATTTTATATTGACACTCCATCATGCATTCCATAAATGTTCATCTTGATATCAACATTGGGTTGAGATAGGTGTCACTAAAATCTCTTCCTTGCTTCCAGTGATGCCATCCCCATGTGACTCTGACCCCTGTCAGAGAGGAGGGACTTGCAATGAACAAGATGGCTCCTATACCTGTCAGTGTCCACCGGGCTTCAGCGGGCAACGCTGTGAGAAAGGTCTGTTTTTAACTCATTTTTTCATCTCTTCCAGAAGCTACAAGCATAGTCTGTGGTCTATTGACACTCTCACATTCAACATAAACTGTTCCTTCTGTAATGACACAGAGTCATACAGTCAAACCAAATCAGCCTTCCTACCTCTGTATTCCCAACACAGAAAAATTAAAACCTTGAAATTTCTCAAAGTTTACCCCAGTGGATCCTAGCCAGACTATTAAATAGCCAGACTCTGCGAATAGTCAATTCTCAACACTTCTTTGTAGTTTAAACAAAAGATTTCATAACTGATTAACAATGCAGTAACTTTAGCAAGGAAAAATTAAACCACAAAGTAATCTAATTGATAACTTTATTTAATCCAAAAACATTTGTTTTCAGCCCTATTCACAAAAACGGCTGTCAGATAAACAAACACATTTAGGGGATAAACAAAAGAAAACAATTAAACAGTCCAGATTGCTTGTGGTTGTCACAATGCATACATGATTGTTTCTTGGAAGATGATGATCGGAGCCACCTTTTCCTATAAAGGCAGAGACACTCATAACTTAGTTTCTGTTCTCTGAACCTCCGATAGTTCACAACGGAAGGTATGCAGAAAGCTTGCAAATTTTCATGCTAGAGCTTGAGCAAGCAAACTCCTCCTCCACAGAAAACACAATCCAAAACCTAATTGGAACTCTGGCCTCTCCATACCAGACTGACCATTTCCCAATCACCATACAACATTGGCCATCTACTTGAGAAGCTATCCTGCACTTGCTGGAATCACTTCCAGGTAACTGACCTCCTTAATGGCCAATATCTGCGATCTGCTCTCCCCTAGTGTTAAGGAATCTGGGGAAACTTTTGATTAAGGTCCAAGCTGCAATTAATTTCCAGATCTGGCCTCACAACCAAACGGCAGTGTGTTTTTTTTTCTGTTTTGTTTTAATACAAGCTGCCTACAGTCCAAAGGTCTTTTTCAGTTCACAGTTCTCGGTTCTCAGCTCCAAACCAAAATTGATCAAATATTAAAATAAAACAATGAAAAATCAGCAAAAGTTTTAACACTTCAGTTCAGCTCTTAGGAGGAGAAAGTGAGAACTGCAGATGCTGGAGATCAGAGCTGAAAATGTGTTGCTGGAAAAGCGCAGCAGGTCAGGCAGCATCCAAACAACAGGAGAATCGACGTTTCGGGCATGAGCCCTTCTTCCTTTCCTGAAGAAGGGCTCATGCCCGAAATGTCGATTCTCCTGCTCTTTGGATGCTGCCTAACCTGCTGCGCTTTTCCAGCAACACGTTTTAAGTTCAACTCTTAGCCTTGTACAGACTACGATTCCCAATGTCCAATTTATTGACCGGTTTTTTATCCAAATCGACCTTTGCAGCGTTGTTCTTAAAATTCCGAGCAGGCACAGCCTGGAACTGATTGCAGTTCAGCTCTGAATTAATAACAGTGCAGCAAGAATAAATAGGCAACCAAAATGTAACCTTTCAGTTTTATCCTCATACAATACGGCACTGCGCTGAGATTAAAATGTGGTCTGTCTGTGTGGTAATATACAGGGGACTGCTAGTTTGGATTTTCACTATGCTTAGCTTTCCCTGACAGTTCTTCATAGAGCAATGTAGAGGTATCTTTACATTGTGTCAAATTCTGCCTCAAAGTTATGCTGTTATGTTTATTTGTAGATAGAGGTTTGCTTTGTATCTAACCAATACTGCACCTGACTGAGTAATGGTTTGGTGGGAAACTGCAAAGAGATTTGACTCAGTAGCCAATCCATTCACCATCTGGGTAGGGAATACATAAAGGGTAGTTGAAGAGAACTTTGTTCTATAATATTATATCAAAGCTGAGAGTGTACTTCTGTTGCCAAGCCCCACGTTATACGTATTTGATACGATCATACACTGAAGTTTACTTTTGTTACTAAATAGTATCATAGCTGACCAAGGAATGTTTGGCCAATCAGTGGAGAACGTTTTTCTACACTTTCTGATTTCTGCTGTATCTGACGTGCGAATGTTTGGGCGCACATGGGGACGTTTTATCCATCGACAGCACTCCATCACCCACAGCATGGGTTTTTTTTTAAGTAATGTGGCTCTGCTACAGCGAGAATCTTTTCTTGCCCTGCACACTTTGCAGAGAATCGCCAAACGCACGCCCTTTGAAATTGAGAATAAGTCATCTTCAAATGAAATAATTTTTGTCTCCATTCTCTCAGAAAGACTCCGCTCTTGTGTGTCTAATCCATGCCGGAATGGTGGAACCTGCAAGGAGGCTCACGGAACTTATCAGTGCATTTGTCTGTATCGCTTCACTGGCAAGAACTGTGAGACGGGTATGTCCAGTAAACGATGTGCACCTTGCTTTTCAGAGCGGTGACTTTACGGATTCCATTTGCTATGTATACACATTGCTGTGACTCTTTTATGTCCTACATGGAAGTCAGTTTGTTTGCTGTAATATCTGCTTTGTAACCTCTTCTGTTTTACTGGTTTAAGGAACTAACCCATGGATTGGGTTGTAAGTTTGCTCGCTGAGCTGATAGGTTTGTTCTCAGATGTTTCCTCACCATGCTAGGTAACATCATCAGTGAGCCTCGGTTGAAGCTCTGGTATTCTGTTCCGCTTGTTATTTCTGTGTCTTGGTCTGTTGTGTCAGGTGACATCACTTCTGGTTCTGTTTCCGAGAGGTTGGTAAATGGGGTCCAAATCAATGTGTTTGTTAATGGAATTCCTGTTTGATTGCCAGGTCGCTAGG
Organism: Hemiscyllium ocellatum; assembly: GCF_020745735.1. NCBI lineage: Eukaryota > Metazoa > Chordata > Chondrichthyes > Orectolobiformes > Hemiscylliidae > Hemiscyllium > Hemiscyllium ocellatum. The sequence continues at coordinate 76,323,414 of NC_083413.1, forward strand.
AATTCCTGTGCATGTCTTTGTTTAGCCTGTCCCAGGATATATTATCCCAGTCGAACTGGTGTCCCTCTCCATCTGTGTGTAAGGACACTAGTGATAGTTGGTCATGTCTTTTAGTGGCTAGTTGATCTCATGTATCCTGGTAGCTAGTTTCCTGCCCATCTGTCCAATGCAGTCCTTGCAGGGTATTTTGTATATGACATTTGTTCTACTGGTTGTTGGTATGGGGTCCTTTAAGCCTCAAAGTGCCCGGGACATGGCTTCAATTCCAGCCTCAGATGATTGTCTGTGGCATTGCACATTTTCTCCATATCTGCCTGGGTTTCCTCTGGGTGCTCTGAGTTCATCTCACAGTGTAAAGATATGTGCAATTGGTGTCTTAGCCATGGTTAAATGCAGGGTTATGTAGGGACAGGGTAGAGGGGTAGGTCTGGATGGGCTGCTTTTCAGAGGGGTGGTGTGGACTGGATGGGTGAAATGGCCTGCTTCCACACTGTAGAGATTCTCTGATTAATATGATCCCAGCTGCAGCAGCATGAGTATAAAGGGGATCCCATTGTGAAATAGATGTACAGGAGCATAAAGACAGGCCCACTGTGAAATATTGTGAAGTACTGGAATAATGGCGCATCAATCATGCAAGTTTTAAAGAGGGTGACTTGACCAAGATAGTTATTGCAATGCCAGTCGGATATGCCTAGATTTTCACTTTGGAATCGGTCTGTCAATGACACTGGGATTTGGGAGTATCATTTTTTGGATAATTGCAGCAATGTCTCAATGGAACAGTAGAACCTACATCAATATAGGTTTACACCATTGGTATAATGAGCATCTTACTCTGTGGTTTGTATCTGGGTATCTGATTATTCCCGTCTGACTCTGACTCCTTCTATCTGTTAACAGATCTCATCTTGTTCCCTTCTGTGTAGGTAAGCCAGATCCATGTTCATCCAGCCCATGCCAGAATGGGGGCACGTGCTTCCATTACATTGGGAAATACAAGTGTGAATGCCCAAGAGGATTCACTGGACGGCACTGTGACACAGGTACACCAAGTACTGTCAATACAAAAGAACAGCAACAAAATCCCCTATTGTGTAGCATTTCCCATTGTACAGCCAACTTATTTGCCAATGACTCCTATTGGATAGGATTCCACTGCACCAAATCACTTTCTATTGACTCTCACTGTTAGTATCCCATTGACTAAATCCCTTTCCACTGATTTGCTGTTAGAATCCCAGTGGATCAGATCTCACTGTGAGAATCCCAATAATCCAATGCCCTAACATGAATTCTTGATAGAATCCTAATGGACTAAATCCCTTTCTGTTGATTCATTGTTAAAATCTCAGTAAGTCAGTTCCCTCCTCATTAGATCTCTCAATTAGAATACTATAGATGAAATCTCTCCCCATTCATTTTTCAGCGTATAGAATCTCAATGAAGCAAAACCTGATCTCTTTCACTTCTCCTATTTATTATTCCAAGACATTAACTCTTCTGAGTCACTCCAACTTTTCAGAAACCCATTAGAATATAATGTTTCCCACTTACAGTCATAGAGATGTACAGCACAGAAACCCTTCAGTCTGACCAGATATCCTAAATTAATCTAATCCCATCTGCTAGCATTTGGCCCATATCCCTTTCAACCCTTCCTAGTCACATATCCATCCAGATGCCTTTTAAATGTTGTAACTGTTTCAACTCCCACTTCATCTGCCAGCTCATTCCATTCATGTAAACAATGTGAAAAAGTTGTCTAGGTCCTTTTTAAATCATTCCTCACTCACCTTAAACCTATGCCCTCTACTTTTGAACTCCCCTGCCCTGGGAAAAAGACCTTGGCTATTCACCCTATCCATGCCCCTCATGATTTTAGAAACCTCTGTAAGGTCACCCCTTAGCATTTGACACTCCAGGGAAAATAGCCCCAACCTAAACTGCCTCCCCCTCACAGAAACCCTGGCAATATCCTTGTAAATCTCTACTGTACCTTAACTCCCATGTGTCAAATCCCAGTGGGTCGAACAGCTAACTATACTGTTAGGATATGGTTAGGGATATTTTGATAAAATGCCACTTAAGTACTGCTATTGGTAATATTATTACAGGGACCCCATATCTAAAATGCAAGAGTCTTTATTCTGAGTTAATTCTACCCTTTGGTAGATGCTGATATCTCAACAGTGGGCCACATGGAAGGCATTGCTGTTGTGGTGATGTCACTGGTCTAGTAACCCAGCAAGTTTGGCTGATGTCCTGAGCACGTGATTTTGAATTTCACCATGGCAGTTGCTGAACTTTGAATTCTAAACACAAAACCAGTGTAAAGGTGAACGTTGTTACCATTGTCAATTGTTATAAAAACCCAAGAGCTTCACTAATATCCTTCAGGGAAGGGAATCTGTCAACAGTGTCTGGTCTGACCTAAATGTGATACCACAATGGCAGCAATGTCGTTGAGTCCAAATTGCCCCATGAAGTGACTGAGCAGGTAAGGAACTCTATGAGGAATGCATGACAGGAGCAAGATGTTAGGTCCATTAAGCCTTCTCCACTTTTCTAGTTCATGACTGGTCTTTTACCTCAATGTAAAGTGAAGAAATGAATCATTATCACTGCTATCAAGCAACATTTGTTTAACAATATCCTGTTCACTGATACTCAGTTTGTTTTCCATGAGAGCCAATCATCTCCTGACCACATTACAGTCCTGGTTCAAACATGGGCAAAATAACTGAAATACGGAGGTGAAGTGAGAGTGACAGCCCTTGACACCAAGGCCACATGGTGATAGCAAAACCTGAGTCAAGCAGAGTCCGGAGGAAACCATTCTACTTGTTGGTATCATACGTAGAACAAATGACGATGGTTATAGTTGTTGAATGTCAGCCATCACAACTGCAGAACATCTCTGCAGGAGTCCTTCAGGGTAGTGCCTAACACCAACCATCTTCAGCTGTTTCATCAATGAACTCCCCTCCACCATAAGGTCAGAAGTGAATGTTTGCCAATGTTGGCACCATTCACAAATCCTCAAATATTGAAGCAGCTAGGATCAAATGCAGCAAGACCTGGACAATACTCTGGCTTGGGCTGACAAGTTAGCCTGGGCCTCTGGATTAATATCCAGTGACAATACCACAATGCCACCAATAAACACCCTCATGGCGACACCCTGGCGACCTGGTAACTTAGGAACTCTGCTGTCCAGAGCAGTGTGCCTGTCCTTTTTGGTTCCGCTGTTGTCTATTTGACTGGAATTTTTTAATATATACTATGTATAACTAGAACTTCACAAAAGTACTTGCTCTTGCCTTCAGAGTTCATTGAGGCTCAACCTGTGGTGATCGCTTTCTGAGCTATAAATATTGCGCTAGGTAACATTGCGCTCAGATACGTAGCCGAATGTTCACAACTTATTTCTGTCCCTTCATTCTTAATTATTCCAGCGTGGTTATTCTTCCAGGCTGCTCATCCAAAGAGGTAATTTTCAGAGGAACTGACAAGATAGGTTCAAGCAGAGTGTCAAACTGGTCTATAACCATGTCAATTTTGTTCCAGCAGAGTTATCTTCTAAGTTTGCAAATCCCCAGCTGTGAACGAGCCACAGATTTTTCTCCAGATAAATGCTGAGAAGACCAAAAGCCATCTTCCTCAGTCCCTAACATAAATCCCACACTGTTACCTTCACTGGTCACTCTCTTAGTTTGAAACCTCAACATCCTATTTGACTCTGAACTGGGTTTCTGATGCTCTTTCGACCTGCTTCTGCGTCCTGCCTTCAGCCTAGTCACACTAAAGCCCTAATCTGAGATCATGTGACCCTCACGTGGCCTCTCACTTTCACCCTTTCACCTCAGCCAAACGTGCTGTGAATATACCCACCCCAAATTAGTTCACCACTGTCTCCACTGGCCCTCTCACTCCTGAAACCTCACATTTTGTATCTCCATGTTCATTTTATATGTGGCCTTTGCCCCCTATGTGCTGCACCTCCCCTAGACTGAATAATTATTTATATCTGCATGAAATTGTTTCTGTAAAAGACACTGTTTGAAGGCTGTACCCATCCAATGAACTTCTTTGCCTCAAAACCTGCACATCTTGTTTCTTTAGAGGTGGACTGTGGGATCCCCAGCGAGGTGAAGCATGCTGAGGTGCTCATCTCTTCAACCAAGTATGGCTCAGTCGCTCAGTATATTTGCGAAGCAGGATACACAGTACAGCCCAGCCCAGGAGAGAGCACCTGTCGATTGGATGGAAGGTGGAGTGAAGCACCAACCTGTGAAGGTAAGTGAAATGGTCACGCCACCGATGTGTTGGCTATCCCTCCTGAAAAGTGGCAGATACCTCAGTGCGAGTTGCGGGCTAATGATATCTTTTATTTACCTCACGGGCTGTGGGTGCCGTTGGCTGGGTCAGCATTTATTGCCCGGCCCTTATTGCTCTTGAGAAGGTGGTGGTGAGCTGCCTCCTTGAACTGCTGCAGTCCCTGTGCTGTAGGTAGACCCACAATGCCCTTAGTGAGGGAGTTCTCGGATTTTGATCCAGAAACCGTGAAGGAATGGCGATATATTTCCAAATCAGCTGTTTGAGTAGCTTGGAAGGGAATTTGCAGATGGTGGTGTTCCCGCATATCCGCTGCCCTTGTCCTTCTAGAAGAAAGTGGTCGTGGGTTTGGAAGGTGCTGTCTAAGGGTCTTTGGTAAATTTCTGCAGTGCATCTTGTAGACAGTACACACTGCTGCTACTGAGATCGGTGGTGGAGGGAGTGGATGCTTGTGGACACAGTGCCAATCAAGCGGGCTGCTTTGTCGTAGATGGTGTAAGGCTTCTTGACTGTTATTGGGGCTGCACCCTTCCAGACTGATGATGCATCCAGACTTGTGCCTTGTAGATGGTGCACAGGCTTTCAAGAAACAGGAGTTGGTTCTAGACAGAACTGGTTGTGGGTTTGGAAGGCACAGTCTAAGGATCTTTGGCTAGTTTCTGCCTGGGTAAGGCCAAGGGGATTTGAGGGGTTTTTGTAGTTTTAAATGTTGAGTAATGGATACCTGGGAGTGAGATACAAGCTGCACTCTCATTGAGGGGTGCATGTGGTTTAAATATTGAATAATAGAAACTGAGGAATGAATTGCACGTGCTGGAATGTAGTCATGAGGTTCAGTTGGTTTATATATGGAATAGTGGGTAATCAGTTAATGAATTTAATCATGGGGTCTTGATCTCTATTCCTTGCAAGCTTGAGACCCCCTGTACATATTAAAGTTAATTTTCTCAGCACCTCATTTACCCACCTTTATCTACCTTTACCTAATCCATTTCTAAATTTATGGGCCAGACATTTCTCTCTTGTGGTTGGAATAGTGTCCGCTGAGGTGTATTTTTGCCTGTGCTGGTGTTAAAACAGCCCCTGATTTTGCTTACTTCTTACATTGTTGAGGAATTGATTTCTAAGACCTCATGATGCTACTCCACCTTTCTCTTGCCCTTCTTGCCTCTGGGTCCTTCCTTCGTGTCTGGTACATTGGCCAAAGTGATGGGGAATTTACTGGTTTGTGTTAACATCCATGCACTTACCAGATACTGCAGGGGTCACATTTAGCTTAAGTTTTACAGGACGGGTCTGGCTGTCGATGTACCCAAGAGTTTACTGAGTTTTGTGCGCTAGACGTAGTGCAAGGGAAAGATTGGGCATAAGTGAAGGAGAAAGGAGCAAGAGTAACTTGTTCGATTGATCGAGTCTGTTTCACCATTTGAAAGAATTGTAAATGATCTGCTACCTCAAATGTACCTTCCCACACAATCCCTACATCCCCCGATTCCCCTAGAATCCAAAAATCTATCACCCTCTATCTTAAGGATATGTATGCTTCCACAACTCTCGGGGTCAGAGAATTCCAAACACTCAAAAACTCTTTGAGTGAATAAGTTCTTCTCATCACAGTCTTGGATGGCTGACTCCATTTCCTGAGGCTATCACCCATGTATTAGATGCACCAGCCCCCAGCGGAAACATTCTCCTGGCATCTATGCTGTCAAGCCCAAGGAGACTTTTGTACGTTTCAAATGGATCACCATATGTTTAAAACTCAGTTGATTCGATATTTATCTCTGTAGAAATCAATCTCATGAGCTTTCTTTCCATTCCTAAGGCAGGTGTATCTTTCCTTAAGGGTACTGTAAAAACAGAAAAATGAACTTCAGATGTTGTTTCAACAATGTCGCGTGTCATAGAATCCCTACAGTGTGAAAACAGGCCATTCAGCCCACACCAACTCTCCAAAGAATATCCCACCCAAAACCACCCCATCCATGTAACCCTGCGTTTCCCATGGCTAATCCACCTAGCCAAGAACAATTCCGGCCAATTCACCTAATCCGCACATCTTTGGGCTGTGGGAGGAAACCGGAGCACCCGGAGGAAACCCAAGCAAACACGGGGAGAATATGCAAACTCAACACTGACAGTCGTCCGAGGGTAGAATCGAACCCAGGTCCCTGGTGCTGTGAGGTAACAGTGCTAACCACTGAGCAAACTATGCCACCCCAGTAATTTCAGTTAGCTCCCTGTATAATCCAACCCTTTTGTATTAAAGATTGGTATTGTCATTTACATTTTGACTTGCTTATACCTCCATATGACATTACTGGGATTTGTGCACAAGGGCTCTATGCTGACTCTAAATGCAAAATGTTTGCCAGCCTCTCAAGATTTTCAAAATGTTCAGCCCTTCTACTTTTCTGATCAAAGTGGATAACTTCACATGTCATCACATTATTTTCAAGCTACCCACTGTGTAAATGCTATTGTAGTATCTCTACATCCAGCTTGGTCTCCCACATAACTCTGCATCATCAGCAAACTTGCAAATGTTACTGCAGGTCCCTTCAACTAAACCTCTGATATGGAGTGTAAGTAGCTGAGGCCCACAGACCCAACCTTGGAGGTACACAGCTAGTTACAGCCAACTAAATGGAAATGTCCTGTTTCTTCCGCCTCTCTGCCCTCGCCATTCACCATTCCTCAAACCAATTTAATACATTGTGCCTAATACCACGTACCTAATTTTGTTAAAACTCTATTTTATGACAACTTAGCGGAACATTTTTGAAAAGCTAGGTGCAGGAAGTCCGTGGTTCTCCTTTCCCTGTGCTACCACTTCCAACCTCCGAAAGTATTGGGAGGGTTTTTGAAACATGACTTCAGATATCCACATTAACTCAGCCCAATCATATTGTGATTTTGTAAGATTACCATGTGCCGAAACCACATCTAGAACATTCCCTCTTAATGCTGTCAGGCCGATTTGTCTTTAATTTCCCCTGCTTCTGTCTCTGTCCCTGCTTTACTTGAATGACAGGGTGCCAATTTGTACTTGCCAATCTAGGGAGACTGTTCCAAAATCTAGGAAGTTCTGGAAGTTCAAAACAGATGAGCAGCCTTTATTTCTGTAGCCCTCGGCTGCAGAATGCCAGGTCAAATCTTATTTCCATTAATTTATTCAGAGCTTTCTTTTTTTTTAGCTGATACCAATAACCTTTGAGTTTCACATTCTCACTCGACCATGTGGTCGGCATGGACATGTTGGACCGAAGGGTCTGTTTCCGTGCTGTATATTTCTGTGACTCTATGACTCTACGTCTGGAACATTTTCTTAGTCTTCTTTCATGAAGTATTTGTTTAGTGTCTGTGCCATTTCCTTATTCCCTAGTTCCTGGGATAATGGGTTGTCCTACCAGAAGAGACTGAGGAGACTGGGACTGTGTTCTTTAGATTTTAGGAGAATGAGGGCTGATCTCATTCCAACACACAACATGCTTCTGTGTCCCGACAGGGTCAGTAAAGAAAAGGCGTTTCATCCTTCTGGGATAGAGAGATTGAAAAATCTGAAAATCTGACTCTATCTCAAAATGAAGATTTTATAACCAAAATGAGATGGAATTTATTCACTCAGTGAGTGATGAATCTTTGAAGCCCAATGGGCTTTGGAGCCCAGATGATGAATATATTCAAGACAAAGATCAATAGATTTCTCGATATTAAAGACATGGGATAATGCAGGAAAATAACATTGAAGTGGAAGATCGGGCATGATATCGATGAATGGAGGAGCAGTCTCAAGGAGCCAAATGGTCTACTCCTGCTCCTGTATCGTGTGTTGCTACCTTCATGACAGTGTCTAATGATGAAGTAAATGAGAAACAGAGAAAAGCTTCTCTAATGATTTCAACAACATTAAGTCACTATTGTAGGTGTTTTAAATCAATATACGTTATGGTACATCTCTGGAGCAGGTGGGACTTGAACCCAGAACTTCTCATCCAGAGGTATAGATACTACCACTGCACCACAGAAACCTATGATGTAGTGAATTGATGAATGCTGGAATTATAAATCAGCACAATTCTGTTTGTATCCTTGAGTTTGCAGTCCACCTCATTCTGTAGTTAGAATTTACATCTTACACATTCCCTTGTGCCTCAATCTTGATGACCATTCATAGAGTCATGCAGATGTACAACACAGAAACAGACCCTTCATCCAACTTGTCCTTGCCGATAAGATATCTTAACCTAATCTCGTCCCATTTGCCAACATTTGGCTCATATCCCTCCAAACCCTTCCTATTCATATACCCATCCAAATGCCTCTTAAATGTTACAATTGTACCAGCCTCCACCACATCCTCTGGCAGCTCATTCCATACACGCACTACCCTGTGGATGAAAAAGTTGCCCTTAGGTCCGTTTTAAATTTTTCCCCTCTCACCCTAAACCCATGCCTCTAGTTCTGGACTCACCCCACCCCAGGGAAAAGACCTTATCCATTTACCCTATCCATGCCCCTCGTGATTTTATAAACCTCTATAAGGTCACCCCTCAGCCTCCGATGTTCCAGGGAAAACAGCCCCAGCCTATTCAACCTCTCCTTATAGAGCAAATCCTCCAACCCTGACAACATGTTTGTAGATCTTTCCTGAACCCTTTCAAGTTTCACCATATCCTTCCGATAGGAGGGAGACCAGAATTGCACAAGTGACATTAACGTGGAAGCAGGTCATCTGAAATTAAGACAGAAAATGCTGGGGGATCTCAGCTGGTCTGGCATTATCTGTGGAGAGCAGGAAACATTTACATATCAACCTCAGTATGATGATTCTTCAGAACTGAAGAGAGCTGGAAAATGATTTTTTATTTAATCCACTGACAATGCAGGAAGAGGAACAAGTAGAACAGAGCGTGAGGGTAATCAGAGTAAATGATTGATGTTGATGGTGATAAAGGGGAGGTTTAGGTGCAAAGCAGATGATGACCATTCAATAATGTTGTGTTTCTTTATGTTGTGCCAGTTGTGAATCCTTGTGTTCTAAGCCCCTGTGGTGCTCGTGGTTTCTGCCGCACTGTAAATGAATCGTATATCTGCACTTGTAAAGTTGGATACTCAGGAAAACACTGTGACGCAGGTAAGGGACAAGTGGTAAGAATTCATTTATACAGGTACATGCAAAAGGGGGAGTGATAGAACATTAATATATGGAGCTGTACACGACAAACTATCACGACAGGCACAGGGCAAGGTAGGACTGACCATCAGTACAGGCATGAGAGGAAGTGGGAGTGACAGGTAATCCTTACAGGCATGAGAGAAGGTGGGAGTGACAGATAATCAGTGTAGGTATGAGAGGAGGTGGGAGTGACAGGTAATCAGTACAGGTATGAGAGGAGGTGGGAGTGACAGGTAAGCAGTACAGGCATGAGAGGAGGTGGGAGTGACAAACAATCAGTATTAATGTGAGTGGAGCAGGAATAATCTAAGAGAAAAAGGGTGGAGTTTGGAATGATTTGAAAGACCCCAAAATGTTATTACAGCAAGACTGCGGTTCCAAACATAGTTAAAAATCACACAACACCAGGTTATAGTCCAACAGGTTTAATTGGAAGCACACTAGCTTTCGGAGCGACACTCCTTCATCAGGTGATAGTGGAGGGCTCGATCGTAACACAGAATTTAAAGCAAAGGTTTGCAGTGTGACGTAACTGAAATTATACATTGAAAAATTGATTGTCTGTTAAGCCTTTCATCTGTTAAAATACACATGAATACACATGAAAGAAGCGAAACTATCACACTGCAAATTTTTGCTATAAATTCTGTATTACGATCGAGCCCTCCACAATCACCTGATGAAGGAGCGTCGCTCCGAAAGCTAGTGTGCTTCCAATTAAACCTGTTAGACTATTACCTAGTGTTGTGTGATTTTTAACTGTGTACACCCAACACCGGCATCTCCAAATCGTTCCAAAAATAAACATTGTCATGCTCCCAATGAAAGAAGGTTCCATAGGGGACTGCTTCCCCTAACCTCAGAGACAACTCGGTATGGGTGACAAGTAATGAAATGATCACACCTCACTGTCAGAAATATTCAACGTGTTTGCTTACTCCTTGCTGTGTAATAAATGTGGATCAAACCTGCAGCAAGGTCAGTTGGACTTATGACATTTGATGACATTTCTGTTTGACAGTTGTAGTAGATTCCCTTTTGGATAGGGAGCAACGTCGAGTGAGCAGGTCAATTGTCAAAGACCTGCTGGGGGTTTTTTCCCCAGACATTTGCTGCACCTGACTGAAAACTGGGGACAAACTTCTCAGTTACCATTCTCAGAAAGGAGCTGGATAGAAACTTGTTTGGGAGAGGACTATAGGTCAAGGAAAAAATAGACTAGTGTTGTTCAGGAGGAATTATTGAATCACTGTAGGTGCAGCTGAAGTTTAGTTTTATTGTTAAAACCAACTCTGCAACATTGTGTGATCAGGTGTCAGTTAGAGACCACCTCATTAAAACCAAAACAAAACAGTATATAACCTACCAAGCTAGGTTTTAGTCTGGGACTTGTCTTGTCCAGTAATAACATCAGATAGGATCACAACAGTAAGTCATAGGCACAGCAAGCAAGAGGTATGGTGGCCATCACCACAAGGGGAGTTATAGACAATAGACAATAGGTGCAGGAGTCGGCCATTCTGCTCTTCGAGCCAGCACCACCATTCATTATGATGATGGCTGATCATCCTCAATCAGTATCCTGTTCTTGCCTTATCCCCATAACCCTTGATCCCACTATCCTTAAGAGCTCTATCCAACTCTTTCTTGAAAGCATCCAGAGACTTGGCCCCCACAGCCTTCTGGGGCAGAGCGTTCCGTACACCCACCACTCTCTGAGTTGAGTAAAGAATAATGATACTTTGTTGCTGATGTGTAGATACTTGATGTGATCTCAACAAGAACATTGTGTACAATGTTGCCGTCTATCTCAGGAGGGATACACTTGCCTTACTAGGAGAATGAAATTCTGTATTGCCTGGATGTGTGAGAATGTAGGGGGATCCAATTGCAGGTTGCACTTGATGATAACATGACCTGGTGGGTATGGCTGGGATGTTTCCCCTGGTTGATTAATCTAAAACCAGGGTCACAATACCAGGATAAGGGACAGGTCATTTTAAATCTGAGATGAGGAGGAATTTTTTTCACTCAGAGGATGGTGAATCTTGCCATTCCTCTACCCCAGAGGGCTGTGAAATGTCAATCACTGAACAGTTTCAAGACAGAAATCTGTCAATTTCTGGGGACTAATGACATCCAGGAGTATTGAGGTAGTGTAGGAACGTGGATCGAGGAGGTGATCAGCAATGATATAAACTAAATGGTGACTGAATGGTCTACTCCAGTTCCTATGTAATGTGCAGAAGGGAACTTAATGGTGCCCATCCATCTGACACAAATCAAGGCGTGGGCAAGACCAGGTAAAATAACGTTGGTGACTGTCTGCCATCTATTTGCCCACCTCATACCTATTTCACTTATTACAGGTTAGGACAGAGATGAGGAGAAACTTCTTCACCCAGAGAGTGGTGGCTGTGTGGAATGCTCTTCCCCAGAGGGCAGTGGAGGCCCAGTCTCTGGATTCATTTAAGAAAGGGTTGGATAGAGCTCTCAAAGATAGTGGAATCAAGGGTTATGGAGATAAGGCAGGGAGCGGATACTGATTAGGAATGATCAGCCATGATCATATTGAATGGTGATGCAGGCTCGAAGGGCTGAATGGCCTACTCCTGAAACCTATTGTCTATTGTCTATTGAAAGTCAAGTTGCTTCCTTTTGTGCTGTAAAATTCAGTAGCCAAAGAAATTAAATGGGTTGGATAGAGTCCATGTTGAGGGAGATTAATTGAGAGAGGAAGATTGAACGGAAGATTAAATGCTGCATGATGATGCAGCGTGTGAATTGGCTGTGGAAAGGAATGAAATAGGAATGGGGCAGATCTACATGGCCCGTAAAAGGAGATGGAAATGGATTGCAGAGCTTTTTGGGGGGTAGAGTGTGAACGGGCTGGAGGATGAATGGATCTGTCACACCAAATATACCTTGCACTCTGATCCCCATCCAATGGAAGTGGCAGCAGAGCTGAGTTCACAGCAGAGACGTGGAGAAAATCTAACTGAGGAGTTGCTGATGGCCAGGAGCAATGCCTCCTTCTTCATTTCTGTCTCATTTTGTCTCCCAGAACTTGCCCCACCAGCAGCCCTGAAGGTGGAAAGATCAGAGGGTAATGAGATTGAAATCTCATGGCAAGCCCCAGAGATGGACAGTGCACAGGAGCTGATCGACGGCTTTGCAGTAACCTACACATCCTATGATGGAAAAGTGCGCAAGACTGACTTTGTCAACAAAAGCAGATCACGACACCGGTTGAGACCACTCTCCCCAGGAAGACTTTACAATATTTCTATTTTTTCAGTCAAGCGAAATGTCAATCAGAACGATATCAGCAAGCCCGCTCTGCTCCTTGTGTGGACAAGTAAGTATCTTCATTCCATGTTTTGTTCAAACATTCCCTCAATTGTCCCCCTTCTCCCAACTGGGTCTGAACACCATTATTTTTGGTAGTTGGAAACTTGAAACAAATTTACAGTTTGCCCTGCCTGCAGCCTGCCCCTTAAAGAGCACAGGTTAAAAAAAATACTGAAGCAAAAGCAGAAGTTGCTGGAAAAGCTCAGCAGGTCTGGCAGCATCTGTGAACAGAAATCAGAGTTAACGTTTCGGGTCCGCTGACCCTTTCTCAGAACTGACGTGGCTATGAAATTGTTGGTTTATGTGCAGAAGATAAGGTTGAGGTAAGGGGGTAAAATTGGACAGACAAAGAGGTAGATAACAAATTGGCTTGGTGAATGAATAGCTGTTAATGGTGACCATTAGTGTGTTACAGTGGGTAGTGTGTAGTGGCAGACTATGTGATAACAAGGCCTGGTATGTGGGGTTGGGGATGAGCACATGGGAGAGTTCAGGCCTAAAATTATTGAACTCAATATTGATAATGAATAACAAAAACCACTCAAGGATGCTTTACTGTTTGCAAGCTTTGTGTTAGCATTTTGTAACTGTATGCCGGATTATGCCAGTCTCCCAGAATGGCTAAATTATGACATCTCATTAAAGAGTGAATTTGCAATATGTTGTGTCTATTAAGGTCTCAGAACATCTTAATGTACTTGAATACTAATTGTTCTAAATCAGGAAACTGTATCAACCAATCGTGTACAATAAGGTAGTATAAACTACAACATGATAATGACCAGGTCATCTCTTTTAAGGATTTTGGTTGCAAAGTGAATATTGCTCAGTACAGTAGGGAGATCTTCTTGAAAGTGGGATCATTGAACTGCACATGAGAGGAAAGATTGGAACTCTGTTTGGCATCTCATCCAAAAGCTGCACTTTTGACAGTGCAGCATTCTCTCAGTGCTCAACTTGGACTGTGTGTTCAAATCTCTGGATTACCACTTGAACTCATAACCTTTTGATTCCGAGGCCAAGAGTGACCAGCTGAACATTCACCCAGTATATTCCAGCCCATAAATGTTCCCTAACAACAACAAAAATTGGTTTTAAACAAAACCTATGTTTAATTAACAATTAGATCTTTCGGCCTTAAAGATTCACTGAGCATTACATGATCTCATATTCCGGTCCTTACAAAATAATGTCCTATTGGATATATTCAGGCTCATTTTCAAGGGGTTGGGCCTATTAAGAAGAATTTAAAATGCAAGTGAGACCTGGTATTGGAGCCTCTGTTTCCATATTCAGTGCATCCCACTTCTGCCGATGGGGGAAGGGGACAGGATGCACATCATACCAGAGGGAAGCCTGAACTCAGCTGGGCCATTTTAAATTGCTGCTGAGTTTAAACAGGCCACATCTTGACTGTCCTGAGAGACTTAGCCTCAATTGTAAGAGTCACAAATCACTGGAGCGAATGGAAATGCTCTCTAAGGTTGCTCTGTTTAAATGCCATGATCTGAAGTTTCAGTTTCTGGCTCATTAAGTGTAAAACAAAGGCTTAAATTATGAGTTTTAGATTCAAAAAACCTCTGCCTGACTGCCTCGATTGTCAGTCATTTTCTCCAGTGTGTCTGTTCTTGTTTGGAGGTGTTGGACTGGGATATACAAAGTTGAAAGTCACACAACACCAGGTTATAGTCCAACAGACTATAATCTGGTGTTGTGTGATTTTAAACTTTGTATCGGTTCTTGTGATTTTGGGCATTGTTAGCTGGCCCCACTGTTCATTGTCCATTCGCACTTACCCTTTATAAGATGACGGTAACCTTCCTTCTTGAACTGTTGCAATGCTTAGTGTGTAGGTGTTCCCTAGAATGCTATTGGGAAGGAGGTTCCAGAATTTTCCAGGACCTGGTGACAGTGAAGGAATGGTAATATCCTTCCAAACACAGTGACTTGGTGAAACTTGGTTGGGGCTGCCCTTGCCATTCTAGGTCGTTGACAGCCTGTTAAGGGTGGGCGCATGGCCACTGCAACCTAGTCAGAGCTCTGTGGCAGGAGCCATCACTGCATCAGAACCCACAACCCCAGTAAGTGAGGTTGCACCCCACTTTGGGAAGACCTGTCCTAGCTGTTAGAGATTGTGGGTTTGGACACTGCTGACAAAGGATTCCCGGTGGGTTGCCGTCATGCCTATTGTAGATTGTATACACTACTGCCCCTGTGTGTCAGTGGTGCAGGAAGTGAAGGTGGTGGTTGCACTCCCAATCAAGTTGTCTACTTTGTCCTAGAAGGTGTCAAGTTTCTTGAGTGTTAATGGAGTTGCACACATCCAGATAAGTGTGGTGTATTCCACCACACTCTTTGTAGATGGTAGACAGACTTTGAGGAGTCAGGAGGTAATCATCTTCAAATTCCCAGCCTCTGACCTGAGGTTATGTGAGTGGTCCTGTTCAGTTTCTGGTCAACCGTGAACGTTTCATTACTTTTCTCAATCCAAGCCTGAGTGTTGTCCAGGTCTTGACCCTGTATACAGGGGCTGTTCCGTATCTGAGCAGCCATGAATGGAGTTGAATGTTGTGCAATCACGGTTAAGTGGTTAGCACCACTGCAACTCAGCACCAGGGACCCAGGTTTGACTTTGCGTGGACTTTGCACCTTCTCCCAGTGTCTGTGACGGTTTCCTCCCACAGCCAAAGATATGCAGATTCGGTGGATTTGCCATGAGAAATGCAGGGTTACAAGGATAGGGTAGGGGAGGGATAGGTCTGGGTGGGATGCTGTTCAGAGGGTCAGTGTGACCAGATGAACTGAATGGCCTGTTTCTACACTAAGGATTCCATGCTTCTAATCTCTAATGACAAAGCAAAGGTGATTGATGAAGCAATGAAAAGCTGTTGGGCCAAGGACAGTACCCCGAGGAACTTCTGTAGAGATGCTTTGGAGCTGTGATAATTGACCTGCAACAACCACATTCATCTTCCTTTGTACTAGCTATGACTCCATCCAGCAGAGAATTATTCCCGTGATTTCCATTAACTCCAGTTTCGCTTGGGCTACTTGGTGTTAAGGGCTGTCATTCTCACCTCATTGCTTGAGTTCAACATTTTTTGGGGCGGCACGGTGGCACAGTGGTTAGCACTGCTGCCTCACAGCACCAGAGACCTGGGTTCAATTCCCGACTCAGGTGACTGTCTGTGTGGAGTTTGCACGTTCTCCCCGTGTCTGCGTGGGTTTCCTCCGGGTGCTCCGGTTTCCTCCCACAGTCCAAAGATGTGCGGGTCAGGTGAATTGGCCATGCTAAATTGCCCGTAGTGTCAGGTAAGGGGTGAATGTAGGGGTATGGGTGGGTTGCGCTTCGGCGGGTCGGTGTGGACTTGTTGGGCCGAAGGGCCTGTTTCCACACTATAAGTAATCTAATCTAAAAAAATTTTTTGTCCATGGTTGGACCACGTCTGTAATGAGGTCAGGAGCAGAGTGGTTCTGGCAGAATACAAGCTGAGGGTCAGTGAGCAGGTTATTGCTTTGCAAGTACTGTTGATAACAATATCAATAACTGCTTCCCATCACTCTGCTGAAGATCAAGAGTGGGCAGATGGGGCAGCCATTGGCTGGGTTGAATTTGTTCTGCATTTTGTGTACAGGACATACCTGGACAATTTAAGGGGAGTGATGGCCTTGTGTCATTACCACTCGGCTGTTAATCCAGAGATCCAGGTAATGTTCTGTGGAAAACAAAAGAAAAACTGAAAGAACCGTGGATGCTGGGAATCAGAAACAAAAACATAAATCGATGGAAAAGCTCAGCAGGATTGGCTGCATCTGTGGAGAGAAATCAGAGTTAACATTTCGGGAAGGAGGTAGATATGAGCTGTGCAGTGTTGGGAGACTATGAGCTTGGAGGCAGTGAGGAAGGAGAGATCTCCGGATGAAATGAAATTAGTGACTGGAGTGGAAACTATGGCTGACATTCCAATGTGGGATCATGGTCCAGGGGGAGATAGGCGATAGCGATGTGGCTGACTCTTAACTATTAGAGGTAGTCAAAAAATTGTTAGCCAGCGATGCCCTCACCCACATCAATGAATAAAAAAAATCCACATTGTCAAGTAAATGTCAGTGTAGGGCCCACAGCCTCTGCATATCCAATGCCACCAGCCATTTCTTGATATCACCTAGAGTAAATCAAAGTGGTTAAAGACTGCTATCTCTGATCTGGAGGAGGCCAACGTGAATCATCCACTTAGCACTGCTGGCTGAAGGCAGTTTCAGTCGCTTTAGTCCTGACATTTACACTGACATGCTGATCTCCTCCATAGTTGAGGATGGGGACTTTTATGGATCCTCCTCCAGTTAGTTGAAAAATTGTCATTACAGCTAAATGTTATAGATCTCACCTGTTGGTTCTGGGATTAGCTCTGTCTGTTGCATGCTGCTTATACTAACCATGAAGTAGTCCTGTGTTGTATGTTAATGCCTTATTTTTAGGTATGTTTTGTGGTGCTGCTCCAAAAGGAATGCCCTTTTGTACTCTTCATTGAAGTTAGAATAAAATTACCATCTCCTTGTGCACTATCTCAGTAGAAATATTTGTTTATATTTCAGAATAGTTGTCATTAAGTCCCCATGAATGCTTGACTGGGTTTCAAAATCATAATAGGGTTCTGCGTTCTGTTTGATTCTTACAGTTAACTGTTTTTGAGGGCTCCGAGCAGAAATTTCTTGTGTTTCATGAGAGATTAACCACAGTTTTAAAAGCTTTGATTGGGTTTCATAGTTGGGATTTCTTCATGCTTGAATATGCACGATTGGGTTATGCTTTAGGTTGTTGAAGTTTTCTACACCTTCACATGGCTCCTGAGGTAACTCCATGATGGATACTGGATGGGTGGCTGTGGAGGCATCATGAGATATTTGAGGGGACATTGGGATGGTTGCGATCATGAATTAGTTTGGGTATAGGAACAAGAAGCAGGAATGGGTCTTTCAGCCCCTTAAACCTTCATCTGAAAGAGATCATGGCTGATCTGAACTTAGCCTCAAATCCTAATTCCTGTCTACGCCTGATAACTATCACCACAACACTTCATAAAATCGTAGAATCCTTACAGTATGGAAACAGGCTCTTCAGTGCAACAAGTCCACACCGACCCTTCAAAGAGTAACCCACCCAAGCCTACACTATTATCCTACATTTCCCCTGACTAATGCACCTAACCTACTCATCCCTGAACATTATGAGCAATTTTGCACTGCCAACTCACCTAACTTGTACATCTTTGGACTGTGGGAGGAAATCGGAGCGCCCAGAGGAAACCCATGCAAACACTGGGAGAATTTACAAACTCCACACAGACAGTCGACCGAGGATGGAATTGGACCCGGGCCCCTGGTGCTGAGAGGAAGTAGTGCTAACCACCATGCCACCCTTTACTCATCAGGAACCATTCACCTCTGCCTTAAAAATATTCAGTGACTATGCTTCCACTATTGCCATAGGAAGTGGTGTAGGGACATGACTTGGCATAGAGATATCATAAGTTGGCATGATGAATACTGAGAGCTAGAGGACATTCTGCTTCAAAACAAACTGGGATGAACTCCCAGAGAACCAAACAGAGCCTTCTTGAAATAACTCCAACAGGAGCCAGTATCCTGTCACCATTTTACCCTCTATTTACATTTGGAGAGTCTTTGATACAATAGACAATAGGTGCAGGAATAGGCCATTTGGCCCTTCGAGCCAGCACCACCATTCATTATGGTCATGGCTGATCATCCACAATCAGTATCCTGTTCCTGCATTATCCTTATATCCCTTGATTCCACTATCTTTAAGAGCTCAGCCAAAGCTCAAAGTGAACAGGATGTCTGACAATCCTGTTTATATCTGTCAGCCAGGGCTCCCTGATTGGACCAGATTAACAGCCTCAATAAGGGTACGTGTGTCCTGGCTGGATTTGTCACAATCACTACCCTTCAAATCGATCCACTTCGGCACCCACACACCCTGCTGTAATCACATACCGTCAACTTCCAGGTTCTGATGAGCCCAGCAGTTTCCTGGCTCAGAACGCAACCTCAGTACAATGGCCCTTTTCAACCAGAATTGGCAAGCCAAGCCCCAACCGAGCTACCCATTGTGTGGTGACAGTTCTGCCCAGTGTACACACAATAGTGTCAGAAATTGTCCCAGTATCTGTAAATGAAAGAAAAGGTACACCTTCCACATGTTTGATTCATCACATTCCAGGTGTCGCATTTTATTTAAAAACCTTAAAATGGAAAGAAAAGCAGCTATTTCAATGCTGCAACCCTCTGACCCAGGACATTGTGCAGACTGGAAAATCCCTTCAATGTCCATCCCACAGAACTAGACCCTGAAGGACTGTATACGTTCAAACAATAATATTATTTGTGGCTTTCAATATGTGCAGCTTGACTGGAATAGAACATATTGTTCATTTAATGATTTAAACCATTTATATGATCCAAATGACTGTAAGCAATGCCATGAGGGATTCTCTAACACATTTGTACAGTTGTAGTGCTGTGTCAGCCCGATAGCAAACCCGGGCCCATACTTGGAACACTGCCAAGACTGCACATAATCAAATCTAAGCCTCATGTTTAATGGCAAATATTTGTCTGAAATTAATTTTCTCTGCTATCTTAATGCATAACAGAATACACAAAATGCAGCCGTACCATCCATGGGACACACCCTGTGTGTCTGTTCTTTGGCAATTTCTCAAAATGTAATGCTGTGCATTATAGAGAGAGCCAATGAACATCACTGTGACGGTCCTGGCTTCCCGCAACATTAACGTTGTTGAGTATGTGTTCACGAGAGACAATATTTGAAGGATCTGTTTTCATGCCAAAGGAGCAGCCACATATAAAATCAGCAAAAGCAATCACAGCAACAGCTTGTATTTATCATAGTGCCTTTAATAGAGCAAAACAAATTAACGCATTTTATGGAATAGTCTATAAACAAAATTTGACATCGAGTCTCACAGAAGATGTTGACGTAGTAGCTCAAGAGGTGGATAGTGAGATGGATTTTAAGGAACCTCCTAAACTGGGAAAGAAGAGGTTCATGGAGGGACTTCCAGAGTTTAGGACCTGAGTAGCTGATCCCAGTGCCACCATTGCTGGAGCAATCAAGTCCTGTTTGGCTGCGGTGGAGGATTATGGGATATGAAGGGGGGTGGTTGAGGCCACAGACAGATTAGCAAACAAAGATGGGAATTTTAAAATCGAGGCATTGCTGAACTGGGAACCGGTGAATGTTGGTGAACACAGAGGTGAGAGGTTCGCTGGACGTCGTGCAAATCATGACATGGAAACAAAGTTTTTGATGACCTCAAGTTTTCGGAACATTGGAAGCTGGCCAGAAGCATCTTGTAAATAACGTAGACTTTTCAGCCAAAGATGAACTGAAGCAAAGTTGGACATTTTATGAAGATAGAAATAAGTAGTTTTAGTGATGGTCTGAATTTATGAAATCAACTCATCTTGGGATCTCATAATAACATCAACATTGACGACCAAGTGCTTCAGACAGTTTTTGGGAGAATCAATGATTATGAAGTGGAATTTCTGGCTATGGAATTGATAACAATGGCTTCTGTCTAACCAATGTTTAATTGGAGAAAATGACTGCTCTTATGATATCAGATGTCATTGAACATCGACACTGCACAAACAGTAGAGGGATATCGTCATGAGATACAGCTCTGTAGGATCAGTGTATCTATAGAAACTGATGCTGTTTTGAATTACGCCACCAAGAACAGCAAGTAGATGAGACATATGAGGAGACCAAGGATTGACTCTTGGGGGTTCACAAGAGGTCATTGAGGGAGAGCAGGAAGAGAAGCCATTGGGTTACTCCTCACTGGGCAGTTCACTGGAAATTAAGCCCTACTTTTCCCAGAGCGTCACCAAAGTTGCAGATTTTATCAAAGTCCACAAAATTCCTTTGATTTACCTGTTTGTTTAGACCTAGGCAAACATAATGCACAGACCAGGTTTCTGTATTTAACCACAATTACTATTTTTTACAAACAACTAGATTCTAGCTACAGTTAAACAATTATGAACTATTCACAAATAATTTTACTAGTTAAAACTCTACTTCCATTATAACTACCCCTACACACACTTACAGGCAGACATAGGCAGACAAAAGATCACTGGTGTTGTGGGTTGAGGGGGAAAAACAGGGGAAGCAGTTCAATGCCCTTCTTCCACCAGTTCATGGAGATAATCACTTTGCTTTTCAGGACTAGCTGTCCTTCAATCTCTCTTCTCCTGGTTCATTTCACTTCACTTCCCGACAGGGAGCATAAGCAATTGACGAACAAATTACATAGTTTCTGACTGTAAAATTACAATTTATAGCAACTGGTGAGAAAAAGTAACTCGCTTACTTCAGATGTCTCTGCTGTAGAAAATGCCCCCTGCTGGAGGTCCAAAGGCTTCTGTCAATATCATTCACACTCACAAGCTGTCCATTTACCCAAGATCCAAATACACAGTTGTTGGCAGGGTTATGGCTTCTATCATAGACAACTGGTTACCATTCCACAAACCAATCAGCTACTTGTTACCAGCTGAATCTCACTTTGACCACTTGCCCTGATGCCAACTTGACTGCTACCAGCCTCCTCCTCAGGTTGAAGAAAGCAATAATTTAAATATCACTTACGGTATTTGTGTCACGTGCTATAAAAATGGGCAGCGATGCTTTGGTTTTGGAAGCAATATTTTTCCCGTTTCAGTCCGCAATTAAAAATACATTAAATTTAAAAAATGAGATTTAGAATTACAAGTGAATAGCTATGAATGCTTCCAGGGGAGTGTCATTCTGCCCTCCTGGATAATGATAGGGAAATATTGCAGGATGGTGTCATATGGTTGCAGATAGGTCGAGAAGGACATGGAGGGATTGTTATAATTTATCACCATTTCACTGGATGTAATCTTCACCTTTGATTCGAGTCAGTTTGGGACTCTGGCAAGGGTGGAAATCATAATTGGATGAATTCAAAACTGGTATGCTGGAAAAGAGAGGCACATATTTTGGAGGCCACAAATAGCTAATGAATTGGGAGAGGAAGGGGAGGTTGGAGATTAAACATTCACAAGGACAATGGGATCAAGTGTTAGTATTTGGAGGAGAGGGTAAGATCTGAACGCGGAGGGCATAGTACCTGAGGAAAGCGAGTGATAACAATAACACCAAACAATATCAGCCAGCCCAGGGCCCAGGAGGGAAAGGTGAGTGGTCAGCAGTGAACTGAGATTATATTCAGTGGAACAAGAGGTGGGTCTCATGAATAATTTGAGCTCAGGGTGTTGGCAGGATAACAAGAAAACAATACAGGGTTTAGATGGATGTTCAGATTAAATAGAATCTTCTTGGGATTCTTTGACAAGCCCCTAAGCAAAAGGATACAATTAGGGATCCTGTGAGATCTGATCTTCCAAATAATTTAATTAATTCACTCAAATGCTAATGGTAAGAACTATAGAGTTACTTTGTGCTCGCTTAGCAGTTTTTTTCATATCTTTATTCAAGAGAAAATTCTGCTAAAGATTTAAACTTGTATGCACGGATCTGGCTACTTTATACATTCACATTTGATGAAAGTGTTGGGCGTCTCAATTAAAGAGATGATGTGTAATTACTTATTGTCACTATTATATAGTGAGCCAGTGTTGAAGTAGGGCAAACTGAAACTTTAAGCACCAACTCTTGTTTCCTGCCCTGTCCTGATTCTTTCCTTGCAGTCTAGGATTTTTCCTCTGAGATCACTTTGGATGCATGGTTGCCACATTAAGCAGTAGCCTATCTTTCTGTTTTAAATGCTGATTGGCACTCTACATATCTGCATCTTTTTCTGATTTTTTTTCTTAAAAGGACTCATTCTTATCATCCATGCTCTGTCACGCTGCCATTTGTTGATAAGTTAGATCTCCAGTCGGGTATGCTTAGTTCATAATTTATATGGTTTAAGATATAATTTTTCAGTTGTAAGAATTAAAGCTGGGGGTTGGGTGGGTTGTGAGCACCTTATCCAAAACTGATCTAAACTACCATCCTCACAAGTTTGCAGTTGATTCCAATTGGTGCCATGTTGGTTTCAGAGTTAATAGCTGGAAAGGAAAGTTTGTAAAAGCCATAGATGATCTATCTGTAGTCCTTTGGTAGATGTGATCAAATTCTGTTCAACTATTACTGGGCTTTCCGCTTGCCATTAAAGAGATAACCATCCCAGTCTGAATGATGATTTCTCTTCTTCCGTCTAGAACCTGGTCCAATTGGAAACCTGTCTGTCGTGAATGTCACTGCATCCAGCATATCCGTCACCTGGTCTTTACATAATCCAAAGCAGTCGCTTGTCAGCGCTATCCGGCTCTCTCTGAAGTCCCCCGACTCAGCTGAAGAAACAACTGTTTTGCTGGGGTCTAACCTCACGCACTACACCTTTCGGTAAACAATATCTCCCTATCCCATTAGCTCCCCACCTCATCCTGCTAACCTGGGGCAGGAGGCCCTTCTGTTTGACAAAATATTCCCATGTTATATATTTCAACAAATTAGCAGGTAGTTACTGCTTAATGAGGACTCACCTTTCCTCATTAGTCCTATCTGGATGAGGCTTGGGATACTACAATTGGCTCCAGTGTCCCAGATTAGTTGGAGTTGTGACAGTGTTTGCAAAAGGAGTATTGGTGATTTGGCATGGAATGGGTGGGTCGGTGTTAATTCCTGATTAATGCCCAGTCAGCTTCCCTCTGCACCTTGGGTTGGATTCTCCAGGCCTTCTCGAAATGAACTGTTGAGGATTGGTAGCAGGCACAGATGTAATGGGCCAAATGGCCTCCATCTGCACTGTAACAATTAGAATACAAGATGTAGGATCAAAAGTAGCCACTCCTGATTTGATCATCCTCAACTCCACTTTCCAGCCTCTTCCACATGACCTTTGATACTCTTCCTTATTAAAATCTGTGTTTCAGTCTTGAAAATACTTAACGACCCAGTCTCTACAGCCCTGTGCAGTAAAGGATTCCTCAAATTTATTAACATCTGAGAGAAAAAAAAGATTATCTGTTTTAAATGGATTTAGTTTCTCCCTGAAGAGAAAATAACTTTGTCCCATCTACCCTGTCATGCTTCCTCAGTATCACAGGGTCCTTAGTTATTTGGTTCAAGTGACCCACGGCTCAGGTTGTAATCCTGAAATTATTGGAGATTATGCTAAACCTAATATACTTCTTAACAGTTCAGTATCTTTCATTGGAATCTCTGTTCTAGTCCCAAGAACGTCATTGGTACCATTGTGGACTTTAAAACTGGTTCCCTGTCATGTTCCTGTCCTGTCCTTAATTCTGGCACTGGGCAGCTAACACATTCTTTGGGACTCTCACACACAGCTGCAAAGAACTATATCCATTCCACTAATTATACTGTCTCCTACCAATACTATACTTCTATTCCCCCACCTCCCCACCACCCCCACCACCCCCCCCCCACCACCACCACCACTCCCCGTATGATGATGGTGGCGTGGTCAGTTTGCTTATCATCCTGCAGTATCCACTCATCTCCACAGCTTACTCAAACCCTTTAACTGTCAGGCAATTGCAGAGCCTGAGGCTTCTCAATGGTAACTCCTTGATTACCCATATCTACTACACGTACAGTTACCTGAGGATGGGACTGCCCACTAGAGCGAAGTGTCCAGGTAGCTTTCCCCTTCCCTTATCTGGCTCAATGCATCAAGCTCCAGTTCTTCAACTCATATCCAAATTTCATAGTGCTACCAGTACTTGCTATACATGTGCACTTGTGATGCCAAAGCATACAAGGCTATTGGCCCAGGACTGTAAAATTGGATTGGAATAGTTACGAGGGTGCTTTTAACCACTGGAGACTCCATAGTCAAAGGGCCTTTTTCCGGACTGTAGATCTCTGATTCTATGAGATTTGTTCTCACTGGATCTTCTTGCTGTCCAGCAGCCCCCACATGCGGCAGCAGCAACGCATCACCTACCTGCCACTTCTATCATACTTTTATTAAATTTATTAATGAATCGCTCCAGTATCCTTGCTCTTTACCCTTTATTGTAATTTCTTTATGTAAGTACCCAATTTTTATACCTGACAAACTATTTTTTAAGAAAAAGAGACAGATTGGAGACCTAAAAACAAAGTAAAGATCTTACTTATTCTTTAAGGACTAGAAATACTCGCTAATCTGACTCACTAATCAATTGCTATGTTTACTCAAAATCAACCAAATACCCCTGTCCTTTCAGCTCTTAATCCCTTAAGACATTCAACTCCAAAACCCAATTGTAGGTTGCACTCTGAAATGCAAAGTCATTCTAAGTTGCTACTTATATGTGCTCCCAACCAAAAGAATATATCTCAGGCACGTAATGAGAGTTCAGTTTCATTGCATCTCTAATTAATCTGTTTCTCTTATTGCACCCCTTAGAAAAGAAAACATTTCTAACTCTGCACATGCACACACCCAGTGCCAGGTTGAATTAAGCTGAATTTATAGGCACCCAATACCAGCAGTTGTCACCTTCCTTGTTGCTTGATCTTTGTGTCACTTTATTAATCAATCAAAGGCCTTTTTCAGCTGGCACTGATATTTTGATCGTGATTGGTGACCCCTACCCTAAATGGAATGTCTGCCAAGTGAACATGGGGTTCTAGGGAATGGAGTGGTCCTCTTAATTAGTTGCTATGTGTCTCAGATAGAACTCCCTAGTGGGAATGGCTGCCAGTGTGACCATGCTTCACCTTTGCCCTCACCCAACAATAATATTTCTATCGTTCTCCACCTCTTGACCACCACCACCCCCAACTCCTGTGTCTTTCTAACCCCTATGGCCCCAGCTGCTCTCAGCCACATGTAGTCCCTGCCATAGCCACCAATGGAGCTTCTGAGACTAAAAAGCTAACAGAGCACTAATTGGGATTAGTGGACATAAAAGGTACCTGACAACTCCCTCACAAAGCCACTGTCTGGGTTGTCCCCTACTTCCTGGGTGCCATCAAGCCACCACCGCAGCCCTTACTTCACATCAACACCAACCCCAAGTCCGCGCCTACCACCACCTTCCCATAAAATCCAGCCTATCACATGAGGCTGTATTGTAAGATTGATATGAACACAATGGACCAATGCATTCTGGGGTCAAGAGTGCAAACTGGTCAGTGAATATGGTGGGCATTGTACCCTGACTGACCACTGTACCAGTACACCTCCATATCCCAAAAGCAGTCAGGACTGTTGAGGGTTTTGTGGTGGATGGGGTTTGGCAGGGCATGGTACATGGGGATGTTTGATAGCCTTTAAAGTAACGGATCACTTGTTTTTCCTTCTTGTTCACCTACAGGGACCTTTCTCCAGGAGAATTCTATACAGTGGAGGCCATGCCGCAGATGAGTCTCGACACTCAGGAAAGCTTTTTGGAGGGTCTCGCAGCTCCACCCCTGCCTGTGTGGACACGTAGGTTCTGATCAGCTCGGAAGCATTCCTTAGGGGTTTACACCTCATTGCACCTGAAAGGATCGAAACATTGTGCTTGACTGCGGGTTAGATAGGCAATCATTCATCAGGTAGCTGCATCTGAAAGCACCGTTGCGCCTTGGATTAAACGGACTGATACTCATTGCGTGTCAGCCCATTGTAATGCTTTGTAAAGCTTTCATAACCCCTCATGGGAGAACATCAAACTTAAGATCAGAGGTAGGCCAGTCAGCCTCACAAAGCTGCTCCACCATTTAGTAAGATCCTGCAAGCATCTACAGTTTTAGTGTTTGCTTTTCATTTTAGTTTTTAAAAATCCTTTCAGGGCATGTGAATGTTGTTGCCATGTTCTTGCATATCCATGTAATGATGTAATTACATGTAAGGACAGGCTGGAGGGATTTCCTTTGATTTCTGCATCAGGAAATCCGACGTCCAGAGCGGAGAGAGATGTGAGACCACCCAGACATGAAATTTGTACATGTTGAAATTCTGAGGGCCTTGGTGGGGGTGGGGGTGGGGTCCCCATGCTAGAAACAGTACGTTAACGTGCCAGTATACCGAGCTGTTAGGAAGGCCAATATCACATTGGCCTTTACTGCATGAAAGTAAAGAACCACAGAATCTCAACAATGTGGCAACAGGCCATTTGGCCCATCAAGTCCATATCAACCCTTCAAAGAGCATCCTACCAAGACCCACCTCACCCTTGCAACCCTGCATTTCCCATGGCTCATCCACCCGGCCTGCATATCCCTCGACATCATGGGAAATTAGGCACAGCCAATCCACCTCATCTGCACATCTTTGAACGGGACCATCCAGAGGAAACCCACGCAGACACAGGGAGAATGTGCAAACCCCACATACAAATCTCCTGAGGGTACAATAAAACTGGGTCCTTGGTGTTGTGAGGCAGCAGTGCTAACCACTGAGCCACCGTGCTGCCCTTGTTAGAATTGTATAAGGCTTTGGGGAAACCGCACCAGGAATAGAGTGCACACTTTTGGTCTCCATATTAAAGGAGGCATAATGTTGTCTCAGAAGTAATAGAGCAAAGATTCACGAGATTGATCACTCCGATGAGAAGGTTGTCTTTTTGATGAGATGTTGACTAAATTGGATCTATAATACACCAGAGTTTAGAAGAATGGGAGGTCATCTCATTGGGTGGCTACTACAGGTTCTTCGGGCTGGATGGTGTAGAACCCAAGGGCACAGTCTCCGGATAAAAACTGACCATTTAAGACTGAACTATACAGGATTATGCATCTTTGAAACTACCTAACATAGATGGTTGTGCATGCTTTTTTGCTCAATGCATTTAAGGCTGGGATAGACAGATTTTTGACTCTAAAGATATGAAAAGTGGAGTTCTTGGTAGTTCAGCCATGATTGCATTGAATGGTGGAGCAAGTCTGATAGCTCCTTCCTGCATCCATTTCTTATCCCACAAGGATAGGTGTTGGTGGGATGCTCTTTGGAGGGTTGATATGGACTCGATGGGCCAAATGACTGCTTCCACACTATTGAGATTCTGTGGTTATTTACTCTTATGCAATAAAGGCCAATGTGATATTGGGCTTTCTAATAGCTTGCCATACCTGCATGTTAATGTACTGTTTCTAGTATGGGGACCCCCAAGACCCTCAGAACTTCAATACTTACAAATGTCTTTATTGTTCTCTTTCTCTGTCTTCCATCCTAGCTCTTACTTTGTTACTTGGTCTCTCTGTATTTGCCTCCATCTCTCATCCACTATTTCTCTGCTTATTTGTCTGTCTCTCACTCTTCCTCCCACCCTCAATTTGTTAGCTCTAACCTTTTTGTGACATACACAGAGGAAAGTCTATGGACTAAATTGTGTGGTTTTTTTGGATAGGTCTGAATTGCATCAAGTGTTTTGGTGGGTTTGGCACCATGAGTTGGTGGTTTCTTGTTGGGTTGTACCAAATGCTACTCAGTAATTACCAACCACGCCCCATCTCACCACACAATGTTCCTGGAATAACTCACTCTCAACTGATAACTGCCAAAAGACCAGCATTCCTTCCATCTGCATCTTCTTTAATGAGTGAATGAGTGAGTGCAATGACTATGAGTGAAGAGCCTGGAAATGCAGCCTGGTCCAGTCTGTGAGCTGGGTGTGTGTGCCTGAACACAGTGTCTTTGCTGCAGCATTACATCGAGAGTTACCAGTTGCAACCCAAGGTGCAACATCGCACAGCAGAAGTGACCTGTAAGTGAATTGAAGATGTGCCTCTTAGAGGTTAGCACATATCAGTTGCCAATGTCCAAGGACATAGAGTGGCCAGTGCCCATTGGGCATGCCCGTAGATGCTGGTGCCCAGTGAAAACAACGTGGCAGTCATTCAGAGCAGGAAGCGATTTCCTTCGATTTCCTTGTTGAGTTTTTCCGACATCAACCTTGTTTGGTAAAATGGGAGGCTGAATATTAATGAGGTGAGCTTGGCTATCAACAAAACAATCATCATCGTTAATTAGCAACTGTCCACTGCCAAGTGGGAATCTCATCGTGCCGTTTGTGAAAAGCATAAAAGGTAGAGCAAGTTGCTCTCAACATCAAGATAGGTATCATTGTATTTGTCGCTGATTCTGATCTATATCTTGGCCCATGTTCCTCAAACCCTTATAAAGTTGTCAAGTTGGTGGAAACTGGACAAAGAACACAAGAGATAGAGTTCTGTAATAGGATGGAAGACAGGAGAGAAAAGAATTTGCAGGGTCGGTGACGAAAGTGAGGGAATCAAATAAATTTTGATGTCTTCTGTGTTCGACAATGAGTTTCAGACTATAATTCCTGCCCATCTTATTCTGTTTTGCATGTTGCATCATGTTTTCTCATTGTTTGTTTTCAGATGGTAGTTGTTTACAATTCACACTTCCTGCGGACACAGCTGTTGTCTCATTACTTGTGCTGTTACTAAATGATAAAGTTGTCATAGTTTGATTGGACACACGTGACTATTCTCCCATTAGAGATAAAGACAATTAGTGGTGGTTTAATCTGAGGGTCACCATGCCTGAAGTAAGGAGAGTGGTTGAGAAGGAGAGTCCTCCATGTAAGAATTGAGCCCATGCTGTTGGCATTACTCTGCATCGCAAACTGACCTCCATCTCTCATCTTCTGTCTTTGGCTCAGCCCCATCAAGTTTTCTGCCATTTAACCTGTCTCACCCACAACCCTGGCACTGACCTTCTCTCATGTTTACCTTTCCATCTTCCCCCATTTAAACAGCTTAAAACAGACTAAACATTCCCATTCTGATGAAGATGAAAGGTTGTGACGTGAGACGTTAACTCTGTTTCTCTCTCCACAGATGCTTCCAAGATGTAAACTCAAGTGCCCCGATGATAGTCCTATTATGTCTAGCAATGGAACCTGATTTTCTGGTTCTCAGTGACTGGAATGTAGCTCCCATGGGCCCACTGTGATTGCTGCAAAGTGAAAAGGACATCTCCCGGAATAAAGTAACTAACAGAAGCTCACTGTATCTTTCTGTCACAGGGCCACCGCCTCCTCAGAACCTTGTGCTGGCTGGTGTTACAACAACAACAGCAAGGCTACGCTGGAATAGCCCGCTGACTGGCCCAAGTAACGGTTACATTCTCAATAGCACAACCCCTTGTGAAATGAAAAGCCGCTACATTCCCAATGGAAAGTTAACGGCCTACACACTCCGCGACCTGGGGGCTGGACGGAGGTACAAACTGGCACTAATGGCAGTGCGAGACACCAAGAGGGGAAAGCTATTAAGTGACCCTGCCTATCTGAATGTCAGCACATGTAAGTACAAGAAGCCAGAATTTGGAAGCATTCAGTGATTAAATGGAGGTCGTGCATGGAGGAAATTGACTAGGGAGGGATCTTCGAGAGAATGTAGATAGTGGAGACAGTTGTAGGTCATGGTAATTGGTGGAGTTTCAATTCAACTAATAAATTGGGAATTGAAATTTAATTTCTGTAATGTTTACCAAACTACCGTTAAATGTTGTAAAAACCCATTGGATTCTTTGGTGACTTTTAAGGGAGGAAATCTGTCAACCTTCCCCAATCTGGCTTAAATGTGACTGCAGTACTATAACAATGTGGTTGACTCTCTGAAACACCGGAATGAGCTACTCAGATCAAGGAGCAATTACAAACAAGTATTGTATGCTGGCTTTGCTGGTTACACTGACATACCATGAAAGAACCATTTTACTGGACTAACATTTTGTTAAAGTTTGTTTTAAGGTATGCACAGTATCCTAACTTATCTGATTTTCAAATCAAGCTTGATAGAAAGCATGGTCCAGGTTTCTGTACTGAACAGGTAGTATTATTTATTATAAGTATTTGTATAATAGCTACAGATACAACGATATAACGTATTGGTATATAACACTACTAGCTAAAACTCTAATCCCCTTATAAACTCCCATACAGACAGACAGACAGACACACACACACACACACACAATGAGAAAATACATTATTGGTGGAGGTTGAAAAAACTAGAAAGACAGTTCAGTGGTTTTTGCGTCCTGATTCCAATGTTGAGATGATCATCCTTTGATTTGGAAGGCAAGTTGCAACTGTCAAGTTGCCTTCCTCTGGAAGCTTCCACTTGTTTGTAAGAAGCACAGAGTGACTAATTCACTTGGTGAATGTTTTGAACTTACCAACCCAAAGATCACAGCTCACAGTAACTGGTGAAAGATAGGTAACTGGTTTTCTGCAAATTTCAACATATTTTTTACTACATCTGGGGAGCTGCACACTCGGTGTCTTTCTCTCTCTGCCTCTGTAACGTGGGCTCTGTTCCAACCCACTCGATTCCCCGAGAATCGCTTGCAAACAACTCGGCTCCTGAGTCACAAACGGAGTTCACAATTGGTGTCAAATTCCTTGCTGTGATATTGTGCAACCTTCCTGGTAAATCTCATTTTTAAAAAATATCACTGTTGTTGGGTCAAAATGTTGGAATTTTCACCCTAATGACATTGTGTATCACGCTACAGAGCATGAACTGCAATGGTTCAAAATACAGCTCATTATATCCTTCTTAAGGGCAACTAAGACCAGACAATAAATGCTGGCCAATGAGTGAATTTTAACTTATTTTCAATTGCTGTCTATAGTTGTTAAATACACAGTCTTTTTATAAGGGAGAGTGGACATAAATAAGAAGGGCAAAGATTAGATGTGCATTCCGACTGGGAAAAGACAGACGTCAGGAGAAGATACAGGTAATTGATTGGACATGGGAACAAGCTAACAAGCTAACATGGGAGAGAGAATAGTATAACAAGGACACAGCCTGGGGATCGAAAACGCTGCAGAGGGCATGCAATAGAGAAGGGGGTGGTGGGGGTGATGAAGAGAAGTGTAGACAGAGAATGATAAGAGAGAAATACATCAGGAAGGGAGATTGAAGAGAAGACACAGATTGAGAGTAGCAAGCAGAAGGGAAGTAGTGAGAAGGCACAAGGATTGAAAATGGGAATCCTGTGTTGGAACGGATTTGAGAGGAGGATAGAAAGGGAAGATCGGAAAAGTGGGCGAGTTATAAAGAAGATGTATCAGAGGATAAAAAGTGGAAACAAGATGATGTTATCTGCCATTTTGGGGAATATTACTATCAGTACAGGTTCTGATAAGAACTGGTAAAGATGCTGCATGCAGATTAATCTTTCACCAAGTCTTAACAATCTTTCTTGTCTTGTCAAAAAGTAGCTGGAGATGCTTTGTCCCTTGATAGCTTAATCACCTTCAACAGTCAACAACAGCATTGTGCATTTATGTTGCACCTTTAAGTGACTGTGTCCTGATGAATGCAAAACAAAAAGCTTCACCACATGTCTTTTTTTCTGCTGTTATCAGGTTCTGTATGATCAAGTGACTTTGAAGTTAAAGAAATGACCCAGCGTGTTTTTCACATTAAATGGATACAGGTTTAAGTCTATAGTTTTGGCCCAGGATGTGAGCTGGATCTTCGAGGTTGAACAAGGTGCAAGGTCACAGTGAATCAGGTTCAGTGTGACTGGGTGGTGAGGAATGAGATGACACCAGTGCTAACGGAGTTGTAGTGCAGGCTGAAGACTCAGCCCTTGTTCATCCTAATGGTGAACTGGAGGAAATTATGAATAGGAGTTCAAGTTGAGTTGACTACTCTATGGCAATGACCTACTGGAGTTCTATTCAAATCCATCTCAAAACAGCCATTGTATTTCCAGCAATGACTTATACTTTACATCTTACACCGATCCTCTGGGGTTCACTGAAGTCCCATCAACAGGCTGGATCACATCCTGCCCCTAAAGTGATGTTTGTCGTAGCTTGATGAACTGGATTGTTTGCCTTTTGGTTTCCTTATGTTTAATTGTACTTTCTTTTGTGTTGTACATTAATTCTGCCAATGTTGTTCAATTTTACCATTTCTCTATCAAGGCGGTGTCTCCCTACTTTACTTCCTGGTTGTACAGATCACCTTGCAGTCTGGAAAACCACCTTGCATTTTATTAGCATCTTTCCCAACCTTCAGAAGACCCAGAGCACTTGATCGCCAATGAGATTTTGTTTCGAAGTGCAGTCATAGAGATATACCGTGCGGAAACAAACCGTTCAGTCCAACTTGTCCATGTCGACCAGACAACCCAATCCAGCCTAGTCCCATTTGCCAGCATTTGGCCGATATCCCTCTGAACTCTTCCTATTCATATACCCATCCAGATGCCTTTTAAATGTTGTAAATGTACCCACTTACTCCACTTCCTCTGGCAGCTTGTTCCATACATGCACTACCTTCTGCATGAAAAAGTTACCTCTCAGGTCCTTTATAAATCTTGCCCCTCTCACCTTAAACCTATGCCCTCTAGTTCTAGACTCCCTTACCCAAGGAAAAAGACCTTGACTATTCACCTTATGAATGCCCCCTCATGATTTTATAAAACTTTATAAGATCACCTGGGTGACCAGGTAAGCATTGTTTTAGAAGTGGCCTTATTAATGTCCGTCCAACCACAACATGACATCCCAACCCCTGCACTTGATGTTCTGACTAATAAAGGCAAGCATGCCAAATGCTTTTTTCATGGGTTCTGGCTGCCTGCGACTCCAATTCCAAGGAACCAGCACCCCTAGGTCACTTTGTTTGGTGACACTGTAGGACCAGGAGTATTTGTACAGGAATTTCAGTAGGATACATACCCACCCATAATCCTGCCAACTAAGTGTACAGCTCCATAGACGGAGAGTGGCTTGGACATGGCAGAGGAACCCTGACTTCACCATTATACCTATCCAAAGACAGCAAATGTCAGGTAAGAGTACAGCCATAGAGGTGGCACCTTTGAACATTTTAATGGTTGTATTCAGATCCCTCCCTGGTCTTAGACTTGCTGGTCTCTATCACCTCCTTCAGTGCTACAAACCTCCAAGGCTCCATATTCCTCCAACTCTAGCTTCGTAAGCATCCACTGACTTTGTTAATCCCATCATTGCTGTCACCTACCTAGCCCTCAGTCCACCATTAACCCCTCCATTCCTTTCTCCTTTCCAAGATGCTGCTGAAAGAGCACCTGCTTCACCGAGCCCTTGGTCATCCATCCAACTATCTCCACCTTTCGTCTGGTGTCAATTGTTGTCTTCTGATGCTTCTGTGAAATGCATTGGGTTGCTTTGTTAAGTCAAAGGTGTTATGTAACTGCTACTTGGTTCACTAGGCCAAAAAGGTCACTGAAGGAGCATGTGTACAATAGTAGTTATGCACGATCAGTACACTGGATGTACGTTGGAGCTCTGAGTTACTGGAGGTTTTTCATCATGTCTTTAAGCACAGAGTCACAAGAGTACCAAATCTCAAAGGAAACAACAATTTTAAGTCATGCTGTTGTTTCCATTGGGATTTGGTATTCTTGTGATTGTATGTCCTGATGAATGAAAAAAACAAAAAGCTTCGCAACGTGTCATTTTTTTCCAGCTGTATTCTGTTCTGTGTGACCAAGTGACTATATAATGTTTCAGATCATTCACAGTGACCAAGGGCCTTACAGCCCTGGAAGTGACGATGTGGTGAGGTTTTCAATTCCACCTGTAAGGACCAATGTGAGCCAATAATGCTAGGTTGTATTGTATCTTTTCTTAGTGAGAATTCAAAGTAACACGAGGCAAGGGGAAACGCAAGGATACTCGAAGGAGAAGACAGATCCTGAGGAGTGTGGCATGTACAATAATAAGCTGCATGTCACACTACAACCTGATGAGGCGGAAACTGGCAATGGAAGCTACGAGGACAATTCCCAAATCATAAAGTAGGTGGAACGCTTCACTTCCTTTAAAAAAATGTTTCTTTTAAATCCCTTGCTTCCAATGAAACTCCAATCTCAGACCTTCCTTCAGTGTTGCCAAGTTGGAAAATGACCTTCTTAAATGCAGGAACGCTACACCAAGATCCACAAAACAGATGAAGCAAAAAAGGACAGAGGAAGGTGAAGGCCGTTCTAGCTGAGACATTCAAAAGAGGATTAGGCTGTTACTTAAAAAGAAAAATGTTCAGATTCTTCAGAGAAGATTGGTCAATGGCATTAAGTGGTTGATTCACTCACTTGAGCATAACTCAAGTCATATTGTGACCTATAGAAATGCCTGGGAGCAAGGTACCGTTACTATTGTCCCAGGGAGCCATAGGGCTGTTCTCTCATTAGAGACAGAGAGAGAGAAAACGACTGGTTGTGAGTTAAACCTGAGGGTCTCCATGCCTCAGGCAAGAGGAGAGATTGAAAAGGCAAGACCTTCATGGTACCCTCAGCTGGTGTGGGATTTGAACCCATGCTGTGGCACCACTCTGTGTTGCAAACCAGCCATCACACCAACTGAGCTAACTGTTTCATAGCAAGCCAAAAGGTCAGGACTGACTTGTTCAGTGATGCTATATCACTCCATGTAAACTCTAGCAACTATAGAGAGCTATATAGTGTGCCAAACTCTTGTACAACAGCCAGAACTTAACAGCAGCAAGTCTGAAAGTAGTTAATCTTACTTATCAACACTGATGCGGGATCCTTCCTGCTGCTGCTCAACCCTGTGTGCAATCAGAAATATGTTAATAAAGCAATAAACCTGTAGCATTAATTAATATTTATATATTAAGATAACATTAGCATAAAGTCAGGTACACTTCAATTGATATCAGATCTGTCTACTCTCTATACATCTGACAGATACTCAGTGCCTGGTTTCTATCACCAGTATGACACCTGGCACAGCTTGTGCTGGAAGTGTATATGCACACCACTAAGCTCACCTCAGATTTTAAAGACTACAGGTAGTAACCCACAGAAAAGGGCTGCATGCAATTGAACTTTGCAGTGTTTCTCTCTGACTAAACTCATGTTGTACCTGACCTGTAGCTGCTTGGTTATTTCATCTTGTCAGTGCTGCTGACGATCCTGTTTGAATTTGAAATTTTGACAGACAAATTGGTTTGGATCTGATTTTCAGGTACTCGGAGATGCTGGATGGGAGAGGGAGGATCACTGCCACCTTTTCGAATCTGCAGCATAATCCCATAACTCTGCTAACACGTAGGTACCAGAACTCAGTCGGCTTGCATGGTTGATGTTAATTTTTCAGAGCACTTGATCCTTAACAGTACAACAGCAATTTACATTTATGCAGCACATTTAGCATGAGGAAGCATCCACCATCTGTCACAGAGGTACAATTAAAAAAATAATGCTGGGCTAAACAGAGGGATACATTAGCATACAATGGCCATGATCTTGGTCAAAGGGGTTTAGCACTGTACTACGTTAGACTCTGTTCTTTAATCTTTGGGACTTCGATTCAATTCTTGCTCAGATGTTCGATTATGCAAATACCTTATTGATCTTTTAACCAATTGATCCACAAAGAGAAATATAATTTGCCTTAGAATTCCATCACCTTGGCATAATATGAGTGGCTGGGTGGCACAATGGTTAGCACTGCTCTCTCCCAGCACTCCCAGCCTGGGTTTGATTCCACCCGCTGTGTGGAATTTGCACATTCTCCCCACGGTCATCCCTCTGGGTGCTGTGGGTATGTGGATCAACCATGGGAAATGCAGGATTACGGGAGTGGGATTGGATGGGATGCTCTTGGAAGGGTCAGCCTGGACTCGGTGGGCTGAATGGCCAGCTTCCCCACTGTAGGGATTCTATGATTCTTCATGGAAGTCTCAAGCGAAAACATATCCATGCCAGTTCATTTTGTTTAGAAACGTTTGTGGCTCAGCATGGCAGCTTTATTGACCAGCACCTTAGCGTGATCAAATAAAAAGAGGCTGCAGGTGTTGCAAGTGTCTTTTCATTTTATCATGTTGCAGGTTGTCACAACAACCCTGACTTCATTCAGCAGCACTGCTTTGTGCCATCTCCAATCTTGTGGCTCAGGTATTGCATGATTCGAAAATTGAAACTCGCTCAATTAAATATGAAGTGACTAGCTCCTCAGTGCATTGAGTTGTCCTTCATTCGATCAATGCCCTGTTGGAAAGTGAAGACTGCTCGTGGCAAACCAGAATTGCTTACAGCCAAGTGCCTGTGTTTTAACGCAGTGCTGTATTGTTTGATCTGTCATCTTGATCTAAATGATGGCTGTGCACATCTTTGATTTCTTGGCTAGGCCCAGAGCCACCAATCAAACTGGAAAACTTGGAGGAATCGACAAATCGTATCAGTCTGGCCTTGGAGATCCAAGAATCTGAGACCAACACTGAATCAGGTAAGATTCCTATCAAGAGTTTGTGGGCACCTTTTATATGGGGTTGATTTTCAGTGAGAGCTATTCTAAGAAAGGATAATTAAACTAAGGGTCGAAGTAGCCATTTAGTAACATTGAGTTAAAGCTGGCCAGTTAGAACTGAGGTACAAAAGGCATAGGTTGCAAGTAGAATTTATGATCTCTGCTCCTGCCAGTGCCTGGGACCTCAAATACCACAGGGTTTGGAAGAGAAACATCCAATTATGGTTCCTGAGGACTTGCAGCTGGTGTTTTCCATTCCAAGAATTCCCAGGTCTCCTATGATCCTGAAGCACCACCTTAACCAGAACTGGGCTGGAGAATCTCTGGAATAGTTTCAACAAGTCATAAATGTCAAAGAAGTTCATTCGGAGTCACAATTAGACTCTTTAATTCCAGATTTTTTATTTGTTGAAATCAAATTCCACCATCTGCCATGGCAGGATACAAACCTGGATCCCAGAACATTACAAGGGTCTCTGGATTAGTAATCTAGCAATAATACCACTAGACCTTTGCCTCTCCAGTGCCAAACAATAACCATCTCCAAGAGAGAATCTAATAATAGACTCCTGACATTCAATGATGTTACATCACTGAAGCCTGCATCATGCTTTGGGCTACCATTAACAAGAAACTGAACTGAACAGATCATATAAACACAGTGGCTACAAGAGCAGGTCAGAGGCGAGGAGTAATGTAACAAGTAGCTCACCTCCTAACTCCGCGAAGCCTGTCTAACATCAACAAGTCAGGAGTGTGAGGAAATACTCCCCACCTGCCTGGCTGTGTTCAGCTCCAGCAATCTCGAGAAGCTTGACACAAAGTGGCCACCTTTACTGATACCACACCCACATTCACTCCCTCCACCACCAATGCTCAGAAGCAGCAGTGTGTACTATCTACAAGGTTGCTTTGCAGAAATTCACCATGGCTCCTTAGATAGCACATCCAAACCTACAACTACTTCCATCTAGAAGGACAAGAGCAGCAGATACATAAGAACACCACCTTCTGCAAACTCCCCTCCAAGCCACTCATCATCCTGACTTGGAAATATATCTCCGTTCCTTCACTGTCTCTGGGTCAATAGCCTGGAACTCTCCACTTAGTGGCATTGTAAGTCTACCCACACCGCGTGGACAGCAGCTCACCACCACCTTCTTAAGGGCAACTGGGGATGGGCAATAAATGCTGGCCGGCCAGCGGCATCCACATCCCATGAATGAAGAAAACAGAAAGGTCTGAAGCTATTGCATAATTGCGCCTATTTACAGGTTACAAGAAGATTACCTGCATTACTTCAAGAGACTGTTAGAACACACTGGTTCCAGGTCTGTCTCCTACCAGCTCCTTATTTATAATGACCACGTACCTTTGGCATAAAACAAATAGGTAGTGCCCATTGTTCTCGAGAAAGTACTAACTCTTTCAAAGCTACATACAACAGGACAGGCCGTGTGAGAGTGAGGGAGGAGGTAGTACCCGAGTGTGGGACGGGCTTATGATTGTCAATATACCAACCTGATGTCCTAGCTGTAGTGTGCAGTATGATGTCTATTTGCCGAAATGTTTGATCGCTCTTTGTTTGTGCTGCTATCTCCAAATGCTATTTCTTTAATTACAGACGATCAATGGGAATGTTCCTCAAACCCCTGTAAAAATGGAGGTACTTGCGTGAAGGGGATGGACTCATACATGTGTGATTGTGAAACAGGATTCAAGGGAAAACACTGTGAATTATGTAAGAAAAGACTACTAAGCCAAAATCTATGAAGACCGTGCATCATAGCTAAGAACTTTACCAGTGAGAGTAGGATGGAACAGGGTGCTGTAATTTACATGAATCTGCCATTAAGCAACAGAATTCATAACAAAGAGAAATAATAATTAGAACACTGTATGAAATTCATTACCAATGATCGATAATCTAGAAACTGTAACAATTAGAAGAACAGCAAGTATGATCCAGACAATATCACAAAATCAAGGAAGGATCTGATATTGTGAATGTTATCAGCTATAGTGAGGGATGTCACAGCACTACGTAA
This sequence comes from Hemiscyllium ocellatum, assembly GCF_020745735.1. Classification (NCBI taxonomy): domain Eukaryota; kingdom Metazoa; phylum Chordata; class Chondrichthyes; order Orectolobiformes; family Hemiscylliidae; genus Hemiscyllium; species Hemiscyllium ocellatum. The sequence goes on from NC_083413.1 coordinate 76,362,675, forward strand.
TGTGCAGTGTGGGAGGTTTGGAATGGACAGTGTGTTATAACATAATGACAGTGGGGTATCCCACAGAGCCTTTTAGTTTGTCATTAATGGAAACAAAATAGAAAGATGTTTGATGATGGATCACGTTCTAAATGGTGCTTTTATCTTGCCTTTAGTTTGTAAGAAGCTGCCTCATCCCTGCACACGCCTGTACTCTGAAACTAAATCTGTTCCAGTGTGGGAGGCCAGTGTTTTCCAGCTTAAGTAAGTTTCCCATTCTTGCTTTGGACGTGAATCATTCAGGGAGTCAGTTTGTGAAACTATCAAAGCCATAAGGGACGTGAGGATTATCAGGTCATTAGTTTCAGAGAATGGAATGCTTACTGCATTAGGTACATGCATTCCCTGGGACGTATGGAGAGAGGGAAAGGTGTGGCTTCGTGATTTCAACGTGGGCCTCTTGATGTTCATGTTTGGGCATTGACAATGCTGGATAACCTTGATGTTCATGTTTGGGCATTGACAATGCTGGATAACCTTGATGTTCATGTTTGGGCATTGACAATGCTGGATAACCTTGAAGTTTGCTAATCAAAACAAATCAGAGGACGTAAAAATGGGAAAAAAGCAGGACATTTCAGAGGGTCGTGGAGTTTAGAGAAGGTTAAAAGTTTGGGCTTTCACTCTATGACCTCTCAGCGGGAGTATAAATCTCATGTTTCACGTTTGCTTTTAAGGTATAAAAGAATTTACAAAGTTCATCAGGATACCTGCTACAAAGAGGTTTGTGAGCCTGTTGTACACAGAAAACCCAGTAAGTATTTACCTCCTGAATAATTCACTCAGTGATGTTTGTGCAACAGAAAGAGTTAATATCTCAGGTAGTCAACTCAGTCGGATGGTGAGCCAACAGATTTTGTGAGAAGCCTGGCTGATGGAATTTTAAGTTTTATTAATAAACTTTTTCATGTACAAGATGCTTGAGGGAAATTAGAAGTGATTAGGTACTGCCCACAAACTTGCAGTTTGCGTTCGTCAGGACCACTCAGCTCCTGACCTCTTTAGAGCCTTGATTGGAACATGAGTTGAATTCTAAGGTGAGGTGGGAGTGACTGCCCTTTACATCAAGGCTGCATTTGACCACATGTGACATCAGGAGCCTCTGAGCAAAAATGAAGTCAATGGGAATGAGAGGCAAAACTTAAGTCCTATCTGGCAGAGGGAAGATGGTTGTGGTTGTTGGAGATCAGTTATCTCAGCTCCAGGACATCACTGCAGGAGTTCCTCAGATTTGGGTCCAGGCTTCAATTGCTTCATCAATGACCTTCATTCCATCATTAGGTAAAGGTGGAATACTTACAGATGATTGCACAATTTTCAGCACCATTCATGATGCTTCAGATACTGAAACAGTCCGTGTTCAAATACAGCGAGACCTGGACATGATTCATGCTTGTGTCGATAAGTTGCGAATGATATTCATGCCATGTTAGTGCCAGGCAATGACCATCTCCAACGATGATTTGGAGGTGCTGGTGTTGGACTGGGGTGGATAAAGTTCAAAATCATACGACACCAGATTATAGTTCACTAGATTTATTTGGAAGTACAACTTTTGGAGTGCTGATCCTTTGTCAGGTAGCTGTTAGGGCAGGATCACAGGACACAGCACTTATAGTAATGTTACGAAAACTTGTCCTTCCAAATAAACCTGTGGAACTATAACCTGGTGTTGTGTGATTTTTAACCATCTCCAACAAGAGAGAATATAACCAATGGCCTAATGGTATTACTGTTACTGAATGGTATTTCCATCACTGTTAATAGCCTGGAAGTTAATGTTGACTAGAAACTGGGCTGGGAGAAATTGAGGACTGCAGATGCTGGAGAAATCAGAGTCGATAAGTGTGGTGCTGGAAAAGCACAGCAGGTCAGGCAGCATCCAAGGAGCAGGAGAGTCAATATTTTGGGCATAAGCCTTTTATCTGGATGCTGCCTGACCTGCTGTAGTTTTCCAGCGCCACACTTTTCAACTTAGAAATTGGTCTGGACTAGCTATTTAATACCATGGCAACAAGAGAAAGCCAGAAGCTATGAATTCCACAACAAGTAACTCGCCTCCTTATGTGCCATCTACGTGCATAAGTATGATGGATTACCCCCCACTTGCTGGATGAGCGCAAGTCTAACAATACTCAAGCAGCTTGACTTAATCCAAGACAAAGTATTCCATATGATTGCTGCTCCATCCGCCGCTTTAAGCATTCACTCCCTTCACCACAGCTGCCCAGTGGCAGCGATGTGTATCATATCCAAGATGCAATGCAGTAACTTGGCAAATCTGCCAAGACAGCCTCTTCCAAACCTGCAACCACCTAAAAAGGTGAGGGCAGCAGTCTATGGAAACACCACCACCTACAAGTTCTCCTCCAAGTCACACACTATCCTGACCTGGAACTATATGGCTGTTCCTTCATGAGCAAGGCATCCAAATTGTGAACCTCCCTCTCTAACGGCAGCTCATCACTGCATTCTGAGGGGCAGTCAAGCTTAGGCCGCAGCAGTTCCCACATTGCATGAGAAAGTTATTTTTCAAAGTTATTTTCCTGAGACAGCAAGATCAAGACCTTCTCCCTAATAACTGGACACCTACAGAATCCAGACTGCCAACCCTGTAACAACATATAGACACTTCAGCAAAGCCATAATGCCAGGCAGTATTGTCAAGAGCAAATGCCACCTTACCTGCAGTTCCAATGCTACAGTGAAATACGTGTACAATATGATCACAGCCAGGTTCGAGAGATGTTAAGATTCTAGACGTTCAGCACAGATAAGGTTTGAAAGCTACTTAGCAGTGAGGTTTTTTTTATCAATCCAATTGTTATTATGCCTCTTCTCTCTCCTCCAGGAAACAGAAGGTTGTTCAGACATTAACTAATTACTGGTAAGTTTGTTTCATGAATAAATCAGTGTGTTTTTTTTAACATATTTATATTTCCCCATCACAATATGTGTACCTACCTGTGTCACATCATTTAACATACATTTGTTAGTTCACACATGCATGTGTGATTGCCATATGTATGTGTGATTGCCATACGTGTATTGTTAAAAAATGGCTCCAAATGATCTGGTCTCAGGACCACGTGAAAGTCCCAACATTGGCTCCGTGGGAATTGCCCAGGACGTTTTTAGATTAGATTACTTACAGTGTGGAAACAGGCCCTTCGGCCCATCAAGTCCACACCGACCCGCCGAAGCGCAACCCACCCATACCCCTACATTATCCCTTACCCCTTACCACTATGGGCAATTTAGAATGGCCAATTCACCTGACCCGCGCATCTTTGGACTGTGGGAGGAAACCGGATCACCCGGAGGAAACCCACGCAGACACGGGGAGAACGTGCAAACTCCACACAGTCAGTCGCCTGAGTTGGGAATTGAACCCGGGTCTCCAGGCGCTGTGAGGCAGCAGTGCTAACCACTGTGCCACCGTGTCGCCCACATTGGAAGTTTGATCTTCCAATGGGAAATTCCCCTGCTTCCTGGGATTCACCCAAGAAGTCTTCAACTCCAAATTAATGTCAGAGATTTTGAACAGCTCTGATCTAATTACGTGGATGGACACCAAAGAAATCCTAGTCATACTCCTCAGTAACTCTACAAACAGTAGCCCACCTCGCGACTTCCTCCAAACCTCCCTCTCCTTCCAAATCCCAAGCCCCAGAGTGGCCCTTTCTCCAACCAATCATCTCCATCACTTCAGAACTCACCAGCTCCCCACTAAATCTCTGACTTTTTCCAAACTTCGACGCATCCCCTGACTTTCTGAGAGCTCAACTTTGACTGCCCTCTGCCAATCTGATGTGACCTGACTTTGCCAACCAAATAAGCTGCTCCAACACCCCTCCCCATTCTACCTAACCCCTCACCCATCCTACTCATTTATCTATTCAGCCATATACTCACACTGACCAAGTTGAGCAGTCTGGTGACTTTTAGCCTGTTACTTACCAGAATTCAGAAACCTTAAAAAATAAAATAGGTATGCGTTTCTGTGCAGATTTTCTCCACTGCTCTCTACCAGAATTCCTTGCACTCAGCAAGTTCGAAAAGGCTCCTCCTTTGGACAATTGGCCAGTAAAATCGAAGGCCGGTATTGGATAGAATTCTAATCTGGTCACCTTCAGAAGTTGAAAGTCATGATGTGGAGGAGCTGGTGTTGGACTGGGGTGGACAAAGTTAAAAATCACACAACACTAGGTTATAGTCCAACAGGTTTACTTGGAAGCACTGGCTGTTGGACGCTGCTCCTTCATCAGCTACCTGTCAAAGGAGCAGCACTCCGAAAGCTAGTGCTTCCAAATAAACCTTTTGGACTATAATCTGGTGTTGTGTGATTTTTAACCTTCAGAAGAGGGGTTCCAACACTGACCAGAAAGTTTGCACCATCATTGTTTTTTTGGCGATGGGAAGCAGAATGATTCCCTTTTGTACGTGTGAACTTTGTGTGAAGTGATGCCAAACATCGAAGATGCATGTGGTGTAGTGCTGTATGTAGAATGTCTATTAGTATTTCATTAATACTGTTTGAGCCAAAGCTTCTTAGGACATTTTCTCTCTTGAACTAGTAGTCTACACATTGTACTTCCTATCAAAGCCATTACTGGTTTGAATCAATTCTCCTGCCCCTGGCTTCTGACGTCTGACTTCCACAATCTAACCTTTCACCTACAATCTATTTAAACTTTTAAAACTCCTACGCTATGCTGTGCAACCATTACTTTGTTATACTGCTCTCTTTCTACTCCTTTCACACTGGTTTTGCAGGCCTCAGTCCTCTCTAGACATTGTATGATACCATTTCTCCACCCACTGCCTTCAACTAACAATTTAAAGATAATAGCAAGATCCTTAAGGTTCTGGCATCTTCACTTTGAGGTTTTTTTTTATGTTTTAGGGCCTTCTAGCTGATGCAAGTAAGGAGATCAAAAATCAGAAGACAACGGAAGAATGGGTGCTAGTTAATCAAATCCACCACAAGTTAACGCATTGTAAAGACACGGCCACCCATTCTAGAGTCAGCCATAACGTCCTAATGTCACTTTGTTCAATTTGGGGATGTCAGAGTCGGAAAACAAAAAATCAGGACAGCTGAAATTTGATCAACACATAAGTAACTGAAGAAGATTGCGTGTGTGGAAGGAAGTGAGGGGAGAGCAGATGCACACACTTGTCTTTGTGTTCAAGCAGAGAGAAGAGAGTGAGTGACCAATCGAGTGAGTGAATGCCCGTGGTACATGGGTGCATTTGAGTGCGAATCTGTCTGTGTATTCACTTCTGTGCGTCTGACGTGTGTACGTTCTTCAAGCTGAGAGACGTGACTGCTGGGAATTTGGATTGCGTTCTCGTAGTGGTAGAGTTGTGCAGACTTCGATCAGACAAGTGTGGCTCCAATATATTGTGTATAATACAGAGCCCCTCAGACTGCCTGACAGCGTGCTTAAAGCCCCTACCTCTCTTGCTGTACCAGTTCGGTATTTCCATTCATGTTAAGCTTATGCTAGTTAGAATTAAAATATTACAACAGTTCTGCAGCATGCACTTATCACTTATTTGCTGGGACTTGGGTTGAGATTTCCCAGACTGTCATCTTGTAAAATTCAAGGAACTTGGCTAGGGGCTAAGAAAACCTTTAGCTCCTTCCCCCTCAGTTGGATGACACAAATCATGTTTCATTAGAGAGAGGATTCTTTTATCCCATCAATGTGAACTGAATTTGAACCATGGTCCAAAATTGACATTGGGGTACCAAAACAAATACACTTGCTAGTCTACATTAGAAAAAGGGATTTTGTTGAACCATAGACTTTCACAGCACAAAAAGTGACCATTCTGTCTGTGCTGGTACACCCTAAAAATAATTCCACTGACCACCTCTCCAGATAACCCTGCTTTTAATGTTATCTTCTTTAAACATTGCTTCAGTTTTTCGAGTGGCATTATTTCCCGTAGTTGTAAGTTTTGTGCATAAAAAAGATTATCCTAGTCTCTTTTCCCACTCAGCTCAAGATAGTTTTAAACGGACAACATTGTGTTGCTGACTCCCCAGTGATCTTTCCCTATTGACTGTCAAAACCATACATAATTGTAAAAACCTTGATTAAATCTCCTTTTTAAGGAAAGTGGAAATAGTCTCATTGACGTTCGTCACCTCTTTGACCAGACTGCTGTGTAGCAACAGTCTGTGTAGCAACACTTTATTACAACGGGACCCAAACCAGGCTTTCTGTTACTGTATGTTTTTTTGTCGCTTCTCATTAGATTGCAGATATGAGTGACTGACTACATGCATTGTGCTGACTGTTGGAAACTGTGTGCCTAGTTGAGGGTTTGTATGTTCCTGTGTTCCCTGGCCCATGCATATGGGATTATGTAAGGGAATGTTCAGAATTTACTTACAGTGGAATTTATGCTTCTAAGTTGTTCAGAATTCAACCGGGAAGCTGTGACACTAGATAGTTCCTGAGCAGTCACAGCATATATGATTCCGAATAATACCACATGGGGATTGAAACTTGTGGTTAGATGTTCTACTTGGTTCCCGACGTAAGACTAACATGCGGTTTGGCTTCCTGATGTGGAAACTGCCTGATTTTCATTCCTATTGAACTCAAGAGACTGTGTTTTACTGTATTTTGATATTGATAAGCAGAGCTAGTATGGTCACCTTTTGACACATGTGCCTCAAATCTTCCAAAATCATGACCTCTAGAAAGGCAAGGGCAGCAGACACATGGGAGCACCACCACCTGCAAGTTCTCCATCAAGCCATGCACCATTCTGACTTGGACATGTACCATCGTTCCTTTACTGTCACGGAGTCAAAATCTTGGAACTCCCTAGCATATGACGGTGCAACCTACGCCAAGTAGCTGGCAGCGGTTCAAGAAGGCAACTCACCATCACCCTTCTCCAGGGCAGTTGGGGATTGCCGCATCTCACGAATGAGTGAAAAACATTACCATTATCACGAAGGCACTCCTATATACCACGCTTAAGTTGGAGGTGTCATATTGATTCAATACAGGGTCAGGAATCGCTCAATGAGGTGTTGTGCACTTCATTATTATGAAGGAAGTTTCCTCCTTCAACACCCCTAGCCCTCAGTAGCCCTTTCCATGATGTTCAGAGGGATATGGGCCAAGTGCGGGCAAATGGAACTACATTAGTTTAGGATATCTGGTCAGTATGGACGAGTTGGGCTGAAGGGTCTGTTTCCGAGCTGTACATCACTATGACTCTGTGTGTGTCCAACATGTGAGTGCAAGGTGAGCCAGAACTAGCCTTTGTTAATGGCGGAATATAATTTGTGTTGTGCTGGGCAGAGACTACTTTCTCTGAATGGGATCATTTGGGCTCTTGTCATTCGGTGCAGTATGCTGTTCTCTTGTGACTTGGAGCATATCTGCATTTCACGCTCTCATGTTATTCACAGTCTCCCTGCAGTCCCAGAGTGATATGACTGAGCTGTGCCAATATACCCTGAGATTTTTCATGACCACTTGCTGACAGTAACCCCACGCAACTGAACTGCACTGATCTTACAGCAATGGATACTGAACTGGGGCCTCCTCTGACCTGCAGAGGTATTTGTGTTTAAATTTCATGACTCATCTTACTTGCATATCCACCGAAGCTGTGATGGCGACTGAGAGTCATTACAGCACAGGAGTCCATTTGGCCCACTGAGTGCCTGCCTGCACTCTCTACAACAACCCTGTCATTCCCATTTCATCAGTGTCAACTGGGAGTGACTTGCTGAGGAAAATGGGTTTGCAGTAGGAATGATGCTTGGCTCACTTGGATGACTGGAAAAAGGCTTGCTGACTGGAGTCCAGTGCCATGAGGGCAATAGACCACGTCAGCTGACTTTACCAGTTTCTTACCGCAGGACAACCTGGCAGAAGCAATCAACAAGGGATGGAACAGAGACAGGAGGAAGATGCCACAATTCCTTAGAGTCCCGTCTGTCAAACCTCTTCATTGAAGTAGGGCAGAGGGCCAACAGTGCGAGGTACCCATGACAGGAAAACTCACCAATCCCTCTTGCAACTGAAGAGTGAGGTGGCAGAGGCATTGAATGCCAACTTTCTCATGCCCAGCTCTCCAATACACCATCATGTGTGCAATTCCAAAGACATGGTCAGAGTAGACGAGGTAACACACCTTTCATTCTCACCTTCCCTGGGCACAGACATGCTCCTTGCCCTCTTAAAAGTGTAAAAGCTAGACAACCAACACTTCAGAGTACATTCTCAGCAGGCATATTTCCTGAGTCAATAGTTATTATCTGTGAGAATCTTGCTCTTTAGTGTAATTTGTGGTACACACACACACACATCCCTAGAAGATGACTGTGATGATGACAAAGAAGTAACTCAACATCATTCTACAGGCATCAGTGTATAATCCATGGTGACCCTGCCACAATTGTCACACATTAGGTTGGACAGAGATCCAGCAACTGGTATATCACAATTCCCTCTGCCTACTATTGCCATCTGTCAGGACAGCTGCCAGTGTTGACATTCCAGTTCTCTCCCCCCCCCCACCACCCAGAAGGAGGGTGCACCACACTATCCAACAAAAGTTCCAAAGGTGCAGCTGGAAAAGATATATTGTGTGGGAAGCCAGTGCCATGAGAGGAATAACCAATAATCCTCCCATGATACAGATTACAACTCAGAATAGTTGGGGGAGATAAAACCATAACATGGGAAAAGAATAGGTTAGTTTGTGTTTACTTTTGACATTGTTACAATAAACTAGAGTAGTACTTGTGTTGTGCTTTCCTCCTCTTGCTGTTTAGAGTCCGGAAGAAACATTACACTGACTGGGATAAATGCCAAATGCTGGAAATCTGAAATAAAAACAGAACGCTGGAGAAACTCAGCAATATCTGTGGAGAGAGAAAGAGTCAGCATTTTGAGTTCACTATGTCAAAGAACAATCTTGATGGACTCAACATTAACAGTTTTTTCTCTCTGCACACACTACCAGAGCTGCTGAGTTTCTCCAGCACTTTCTGTTTTTATACACTGACTGGATACTGACTTGTTCAATCTGGTGATGATTATCAGTTCAGTCATTTCAGGACAGCGAAATGTTACATTCACTGTTGCACTATTCTGGGGTTGAAGGGGTGTCCTTTGTTTGGAGGTGGGAGAAAAGAAATGGGCACCATCCCATCTCTTTAATGAAAAGGATTTTGATGATGGCATTTGATCTGGTGCTCCTTGCAGCGGTCACTAGTGAAGTCTTCAGCCAAGGAGAAAGTGAGGACTGCAGATGCTGGAGATCAGAGCTGAAAACGTGTTGCTGGAAAAGTGCAGCAGGTCAGGCAGCATCCAAGGAGCAGGAGAATCGACGTTTTGGGCATGAGCCCTTCTTCCTGAAATGTCGGGCTCATGCCCGAAATGTCGATCCTCCTGCTCTTTGGATGCCGTCTGACCTGCTGCGCTTTTCCAGCAACACATTTTCAGCTCAAGTCTTCAGCCAAGGCTGCTATGATGTTTCCCTCCACATAGTTCTTCCGAAGCCTGTCCAGCAGTGACCAAATGCAGACAGAACTTTTTTAAGTTGGCACAACCAGCAACTACTGCGAGTGACAGGAGAGGAAGAATCCCAATACAGCCCTGACCCATTATCTGTGCAAGTGACAGTCCTTTTGATTGCAACTGTGGTGCCTTCAGTGAAATTCCTCTTTTCCTCCCCAAGATCCCCACAGCCTGTGTTGCCCTTGCATGGGGCAGCAACAACGTATGATGGAGTTCTTTCTTTGCAAATCTTCTGAAATGCTCCATCCTTCAGCATTCCTCCATAATAATGAACATGGCTGTGTGCATAGAGGTCGCTACATGTTCTCCCCAAAAGCCCTCATTCTGGCTGCAAGATTGAATGAGGGAGGGATTATAATACTCTCTGTGGAACATACGGATAAAACAATCCAGACCTGACCGGCAGAGTACTCGAGGAAGGCAAGAACAAGTATTTTCTGCCTTTTGAAGAAATTCCTACCAAACATCTCCCCATGACTTAGCGTCCCACACTCCTCACCTGTGCCAGTCTTACTTAATTCTGGCAGAAGGTGGATCTTGTCGATTCTCGGTGTAATTTACCCAAAGTGTCCTGTCATTTTAAAAGCACTGTTGTCACCAAATGCAGTTCCCACACAGTGAACTGCAGGGGCATGGAAAGAGGTGTAGGCCATTCAGCCCCACCACAACCTGTTCCGCAAGTCAAAGCTGATATTTATCCCAACTCCTTTCATTATTGGATCCTTTCACTTGTGCTTGAATTCTTCAAATCACAAAGCCCCCGTGGCATTTTTGAGGGAGAGAGGACTAACAAGTGTGAGAGAATTCATGCAGCTTGATTTCTGATTAATGGCAACTTTCTTTGTTCATTTGTGAGATGTGGGCATTGCTGGCTAAGCGGGCATTTGTGGCTATAAGTCTAAAGTGGGTTGGAATTTCAAAATAAACGTAGTTCGCTCTTGTGGGGGAGGTCCTAATGAGAGGTCATCAATATGAGATAATGACCAAGTATTCCAATAGGGAATATGGAAGCAACTCCTTCATCCAAAAAAAATGGTGAAAATGTGAAACTCATGTTGTTGGAAATGGTTGAAGTGAATTACGCAGTGAATTGACTATGAGACAGAGAAGGAAACGGAGAGTGGTAGATTTAGGTGGGAGAAGATGGGATAAAGCTCAAGTGGAGCATAAACACTGGCTGACTGGTGCCAAATACCCTCTGCAATCTTTTTGTTGGCCACACAGTACAGGACATGTCTTTTGTTTTCTGCCTTACTTTCATTTACCCACCTCGCACTGATTGAGGATGGACAATACTGCAATCATTGCTGGGAGTGGGAGTATGGGCAAAGTAATAGTCCTGTCAGTGCATGAATGTGGTTCATTCAGTCATCTCCATTCCCACCCCACTCCCCCTTCAAGAAGAACTCTTTTGTGGAAATGGCGCTCTGATAATGTGCTTACATTTGGTCTCAAACTCAGGAAGACTTGCTTGGTAATCCATGGAAGCTCCTGTAAAAATGGCAAAGTATTATGGCTTGTCTTGATTTGTAAATTAAACATAGGAATGGCTGGATGAGGCTTTTGACATAAATCCATTTGGTTCATTTCTTCGGACTCTGTAGTCACCACAATGTAGTGTCATTCCATTTGGTGAATCAATTAGGTACATGAAGCAGGGAAAAATCCCAGAGATATATAGTTTTGGAAAAGATTGGTTTGAAGTTACTTGTTCCTCCCAAGCACACAGTGCTCACCAAAATCATCTAAAATTATACACGTCGTTTGCAAGCACTTTAGAAATTTAATGCTGGCAGTATTGATGGTGAGTTTCAGGTGACTGTGGTTTGATCTTGTTCTCAGTTGATCACAGATCAATTGAGTTCCTGTTTGTTGATAATCTGCAATGCTTGACAAAAGCGCTTTGTTGCGTTGTCATTTGCTTTCCCGTTCCTTTGCTGAAATCTTCCTGGGATGCAGTTCCAGTGGGGCTGGCAGCTTTGTGGCCACCTTGACGATGTGGCCATTCCTTTCACATTCATCTGGATCATGCTGTCGAATTGTTCAACTATCAGGACCTTTTCCAGATCCTGATGCTGTCCTCGCCAATCATTTACACACGAGCACTTTCCAAAAGGAATCACAGATGGAAATTAGGCTGATGTTCTCACTTCCCCTCTCTTTAATTCTAGGTCCAAGACCTGTTTTTCATAGTCGCCATTGGCAGGTTTGGAGTTCCTCAAATCAACCAGGATCTAAGAGGTTCTTTGAAACAAGTGAGAGATTGGTTTCCTGTACTGCAGGGACACCTTGAGTTCAAATGGTGTCAGGATGCTGAGAGCATTGGATCACTCTGCATGCCTTCTTGACATGAAACGCAGCAATGTTCTAGGAATTCTGGGAGATTGTACTTGAGATTTGAACCTGCTGTCTGCTGATGAATTGCATCATTTGATTTATGCTTTTCTGTAACTCTATGCAGAGCAGAGTGATCTAATGCTCATATCTAAAAATCTTTGTATATCTTTTGTAGATGAAGCAGCCACTTCCCACGACCCCCTCCTTCCTGAAGCATGTGCACGTTCAGGTACATGATAAGTCTCGTGAATAGATAAGTTGCTGCCTCATAGGTTTGAGCGAAACTAGAAAGCGAGTAGCAAGTTGGTGCTGGATGGTAAGCTTCGCAGCCTCTACTGTATCACCCTTGGGTTCCCCATTACTTGCCCTGTCCCAAGCCCAATCCTTATTGCCCCTCTGCAATAATTTGTACACACCCCAATGCACTGACATCCTCCCAGGAGACCAAATACACTGCAGCTTGAGTGATTTTGGGCGATTGGTTGGAGACTCACTGCACTGGGCCTTCTGCTACTCTTACTCATCATTTGCTACTAGTTTGTGTTTACAATTTTAGACCATCTTGTTTCACACTCTTGTTAAAGTCTGCCTCTCCCTTCAGAGATCCATTCTGACACTGGCTTCTCGGCTTGTTGTCGGTTTGTGGGCAATTATTCCCTGTTGCTGCACATTTTCATCAATCTGTGAAGATCTTTTCTGTGTTCTATATTAAAATGTTGTGAGTGTTGCATTGTAGTTCAGTGTATCGACTAGTTTTATTGAAAATAAAACCTTTGTGTGAATATCCAACATGGCATTTGTTTTCATTGAGAACAATACCTTGTGAAATTTGTGTTCATTGTAACGCTGCAGAATGGAACACCAGGCATGTCATTAGCAAAAGGCATGCATTAGATCTAAAGATAAAGCATGTCTCACACACCTCCATTGAGTACTTCCACGAGTTCACAGAGAGCAAGCAGTTCCATTGAGCATGTAAGTACAGTGCAAGTTGCAGACTAAAAACTGCTCTCAATTGTCCTGTTGTGCTGTCAATTAAGGTACAACATGTACTAGATGGAGTAACACTCTCCCTATATATCTTGTCCCCAATCTCTGAAATTGCCACTTGCAACCTTGCTGAATGGTGCTAGTGACAATCCAGGGTAATTTGCATTGAGGAACACTTTCAATCGAAAATTGGATTGAACTTGTTCAAACTCTGTCACTGCAGAGCCCATACACCCATAAACAGAGCCAGCTTCTATCAATGCAGTGGGAAGGACTGAGAGACACCAAGCCAGTGGCGCACAGAGGGAATGAGGCTGGGAGATTCCAACTATTGCACAAGCAGCTACCTATGGACGTATAAATGGCAACCTAGAGTCATAGGTTTACCAAAAGCTTCAAAAACAGCTGACAGTCACTCAAAAAAGAAGCATAACTATCCTTCATTTCTCCAGTTCTGCCAACATATTTCACCGTTATTTTTGAGTATCGGCTGTAAATGTTCCAAGGTTCTACAAACAGCGTGAGAGAAATAACCCAATTTAGTTGTTTTGATGCAACTGGTGAAGGAGTAATGTTAGAAAGAGTCCAGATGGCTCAAATACTCTTCTTGGAAGTCTGCCATGGGGTCTTTATAATTTACCTAAACAGGCAGATGCATTCAAGTCCAATCAAAGTACAGGATTCCTGACAATGTTCAGCTCTCTCTGTCCTGCCTTGAAGTGTCAGTCTAAATCACCCCCTCAAATCCCTGCATTGGAGCTAGAGTTCAGAATGGAGTCTGCCACCACCAAGCCAAGAGGACACTGAGCTGCTTACACCCTGACTGGGCTCTGAAAGGTCAAATACTAGTCAATGTCTGAATAGTTACCGAAGAAAGGAAGACAAACGACTGTATGTTGTGTATCTTAGTAAGGGAGACAGATAGCACCCCATCGTACAGCCCAGTTCATCCACAAGACCCACTATGGAAAAACCTAAACCTGGCTATCTCCATTCCAAGTTGCATCTTTAAAGGTTTCAATTGCACCTTTCCTGGAAAAGACCTCATGCCAGGAGCGTTTGTTAACGTTAGCGTGACACAATCACCTTTGAGATAGCCTTTAAGGGCCTTGAGTTGGAAGTATGATGGCGGGCAACCAACTGCGGACATAATATTGCTCGTACACATGACCCTGATGTTTTGTCCCAATAGATTGACTCCTCCTTCAGTCAGTCTAGGTTTGTTTGCTTTATTTTAACTCTAGATTTGTCTTTCGTATTGCGGGGCACCATTTTCCAATCAGCTGCACTGTTAGCCTTACTGTCTGTTTAACTCTGCTTCTCCTCAGTTTGTTGATGGGATTAGCACCAACCTCACTGGGAGAAAGTGAGCACTGCAAATACTGGAGAGCATAAGCCTGGAGAAACAGTAGATTGACTGGCCGTGCACAACATACATCTTTGTGAACATTTGTAAAAAGGCAGTAACTTGATTCTGGTTAAGCCATTACTTATCACTTTACTGAAAGCACACCGCGATGATGCAGAATTTGCAACGCAGTGCACAAACAGTTACCCAAGTAGTGATGCTATAACTGCATGGAGACCAGTATCCCATCACCAAGTCAATCTTTGTTTACATGAACACAGTACATGGACTGTGACCAGTGAACTCAATGCCAGTAAAAAGTGAAAAAACTGTGGATGCTGTAAATCAGAAACAAAAATAGAAGTTGATGGAAAAGCTCAGCAAGTCTGGCAGCATCTGTGGAGGGAAATCAGAGTTAACGTTTCTAGTCCTTCCTCAGAAAGTCACTCGACCCAAAATGTTAACTCTGATTTCTCTCCACAGATGCTGCCAGACTCGCTGAGCTTTTCCAACAATTTGTCTGTGTAGCTCAGTGCCAGCCCCTGAGGTGAGGAGACGCTGAGACTCCTGGTCATATCTGTCAGCCAGAGCTCCCTGGTTGGAGCAGTTAAGTTGGGCCAATCAGGGAGCCCATATTCCATGAGATCTACTGGCCAACCTCTTTCCAATCCCTACATGATAAGAGCCAGCCTGCTATCTGACTGCAGGGGGCATCATAGCTTAACCTATAATTGGCATTGCCCAGGCTGATAAATCTTTATTCTCCCTGACCCAGTGGCTTCAGCTGTAGTGTGCTTTTTAAGTGACGCTGCTTTCAATGCAATCAGATTATTTATTTATTATCTGCAATGGCCTACATTAGGCAGTGCTTTTAAAGCTGTGATGATTTTGATTAATGTAATAGCCCCAGAGCTTTGTGTTCAAACTCTTTCACACTGGGGCCATAATGTACTTTTTTCTATTATTTGTATCCCTCGCATGAGATGGAACCTGTGTCAGATCTTGATTTTTAAGGATCATTTTCAAGAAATGCAGTATTAAGCCAGGCACATCTTCACTGGGCTGGCGGTTCAGCGAGGAGGTGGGGACCTGAATGATTACAAAAGACACCTTGTTGAATTGTGTTGCCCACTGCTGATAAGGAGCATTTCAATTCACAATCCTGCCGCGCAGTTTCGACTCTCTGTACCGTCAACATGCTTTTACATCCACTGAGAGGAACAAGCCTGGTCTATTAAGGCCTAATGTGTTGGAGCAGTATGGTCACATGTTGCCCCCTACTGGAAAGGATGAGTTTTTAAAAAAAGCAAGAAGCAGAATGATTGTCAAGCAATTTTCACAGCATTGAGTTGTCTGAAATTTCTTGACAGACAATGAAGTATAGTCACTGTTGTCGTGGAGAACTATAGCAACTTCTAAAGGTGTGCAAAGGGCCCATGACCACATTGGGATGGTGATTATATAAACCGAATTATGAGATGTGAGTTGAGAGATTCTTACTGGTCAAAGCACCAGCAGTAGGTTCCCTGCTTCCCTTCACGTTAGTGATATAGGGTATGAAAGCTTTCTGGGACAAAGGGTTCTTAGCTTACCATCACATTCAAACGGCAGAACATCTACTAGCAGAGCAGAACAGAGGGCCTTGATGTTGTCCTTGATCACTGTAGTTGGTCTTGTATCTCTACAACCTTCTGACTCAGAGTTGAGAGCATTGCCATTGAGAAAATTAACTGCGTGTCTTCGAATGGAAAGTAATCCATTATTCTTTGCCAAATATACATTACTCCCATCCAAATGTCCTCCCCCAGCCATCTACATTCTCCTTTAGGCTAGGTTTGGTTTCTGGGGCAAAACAAACTTTTTTTAGAAATGCCACTGATAGGGGTGGGCAAAAGATTATATAATTGTCTCAGAGTAACACAGTGCTCAACCTGCATTCATGTTAGCTGTTGCTGAGTCAGCATCTCAGAAATTGGTAAAGCTTCCTTTGCACTAATTCATTAAATGTTCCAACGTAACATGTTAGGAAGAGTGATGCTCCCTCTAAACTGTCTCATCAAAACATTCCCAGGGCAGGTGCAGCATGTGGTTAGATACAGAATAAAGTTGCTTCATCCCATGAAACAAGTACAAGTGCTCGTGTGTGGTAACGTTTTACAGTTTAAATGCAGAGTTTTAGGAGTATGCACCACAAGGAAGGAGGTTATAAGTTAAATGGCCCTGTTACAAGAAAAAAAACACAGTCTATCAAGAATTAAAATCAGAATTTTGAAAGGTAAGATGACTCAAGAGTTGGCAATATTAGAACTTGACACAACAGATCAACAGTCATGAAGACAATCTTGTTTTTGGACACGATTTCCAAGAAGGAAAGATGCACTGGAAGTCAGAAAGACTAAAAGATAGTGTGGGAAACCAATTATACACATATCATGAAGACAATAGAGAAGATGCCAACTTGTGGTTGGCGTTTAACTGAGAGAATATTTGCCTAAGCAAAAAAGAATGCTGGGCTTGTCATGTTCATTGAGGATTGCCTGACATTTTATTCTGCTGCACATCATCAATAGAGACTGATATAACAACCAACTGGCCGTGCACTGTATTATGTATGTTTTGCCTTCTTGACATCTATAGATCACCATCTTGGAGCAAGAAAATATCCAAATGCTTTTGTCCATGGTTCTGTTAAGCCAGAATTTTTTAGTTGTACAAGACTTGTCTCCAATGATTGTAATAGTTTGTCCATAGAGTAATAAGAGATGTGCACGAGCCCTCCATTTCTCAGTATGGCTGGCAGAAGGCAGTGTCAGAATGGGTAATGTCAACGGACTAGTAATTCAGAGCCCCAGCCTAATATCCTGGGAACATGTGTTCAGAATCCTAACATGGCAGATGGTGTAACTTGAATTCAATAAAATTGTGGCATTGAAACTAACTGAAATGGCAACCATGTACAGTTCCTGGAAAAACCCAACAGTTTCACTAATGTCTGATCTAGCATATGGCTACAGACCCATGGCAGGTTGATTCTTAGCTGGCCTCCGGGCAATTAGAGATGGGCAATAAATGATGGCTTAACAAATATTTTCCACATCCAACAAAACTTTAAAAAAAAGGAACTCAGTAAATAGAAAACTGTAAAGCATGAATTCCCATCAAAGGAGATTGATCACTTCGGTACTTCAGAAAAAAAAACCTCAATTTGAGTCACAAAAGCAGAATACTGTACTCTGGATGATGGAAATCTAACATAAAACCTGGTGAAGGCTAGGCTGCCAAATCTACTGAGTGTTTTTCTAGCAGTTTGTGTATCTATTTCACTTTGAATCAACTTGTGTTTCTCTCCTGATAATAACGAGAACACATGTAATCCTTAGCCTGAGAATGTATTTGTCCTGTCACTCCTCTGTAGCAGTGCCATACACAAGTTAAAACAGACACTGAGTTCCAGAAAACACACACTTAGGTGAAATAGCACTGTAAATTACTGCAGTGCTAACCAGCTGAGAGGAGCTGCCAATATACTGATCAGCAATGGGATGAAACTCACCACTGTCAGATGTCTCAGGACAACACAGGATGGTACGTGTTAGATGCAATTCTCTTTCTCTTTTTGAGTTATTTGACATCCAGCCTGCAGAGCCTCAGTCACAAGGAAGGCATAGTGCTAATGTAGAAACACAAACAGGCTGCTCAGCCCCTCGAGCCTGTTCCACTATTCAATGAGGTCATGGCTGATCTGCTACCTAACTCCATAGATGTGCCGTTGGCACATATCTTCGAAGTCTTTGCTTTAACCAAACATTATCTATCTCAGATTTAAAATTAATAACTGATCCTGCATGCACTGCTGTTATTGGAAGAGGGTTGCAAAACTATATTACCTTTTGCATATAGAAGTGCTTCCATCTTTTCTAAATGGCCTGGCCCTAAATCATAGAATCCCTACAGAGTGGAAGCAGGCTTAGTGGCCCATTGAGCCCACATCAACCCTACAAATAGCATCCCACCCAGACACATGCCCATACCCTAATTTCCCAAGGTTGATCCACCTAGCTTGCACACCCCTGGGCACCAAGGGCAATTTAACACAGCCAATCCACCTCACCTGCACATATATGGATTGTGGGAGGAAACCCACACAGACATGGGGTGCATATGCAAACTCCACATAGATAGTCGTCCGAGGGTGGAATTGAACCCATGACCCTGGCACTGTGAGGCAGCAGTGCTAGCCACTGAACCTGCACGATGGCTTAGTGGTTAGCACTGCTACCTCACAGTGCCAGGGACACAGGTTCGATTCCCACCTCGGGTGACTGTCTAAGTGGAGTTTGCACATTCTCCCTGTGTCTGTGCGGATTTCCTCCGGGTGCTCTGGTTTCCTCCCATGGTCCAAAGATGTTCAGGTCAGGTGGATTAGCCATGGGCAATTGCACGTAGTGTTAGGTGCATTAATCAGAGGTAAGTGGGTCTGGGTGGGTTACTTTTCAGAGGGTCAGTGTGGATTTGTTGGGCCAACTGTCCTGTTGGTGCACTGTAGATAATCTAATTGTCATACTGTGCTGTCTAGTCACTGGATTAGTAATCCTGAGGTCCAGGTTAATGCTCTGAGGGACATGGGTTCAATCTCAAAATAACAATTGAGATTTTAATTCATTGGCATTTAAATTCAATCAATGAATAACTTTGGAATTAAAATTTGCCTGTGAAATAATTAGATTACTTACAGTGTGGAAACAGGCCCTTCGGCCCAACAAGTCCACACCAACCCGCTGAAGTGTAACCCACCCAGACCCATTCCCCTAATGCTACAGGCAACTTAGCATGGCCAATTCACTTAACCTGCACATTTTTGGACTGTGGAAGGAAACCGGAGCACCCGAAGGAAACCCACGCAGACACAGGGAGAATGTGCAAACTCCACACAGAAAGTCGCCTGAGGCAGGAATTGAACCCGGGTCTCTGGCGCTGTGAGGCAGCAGTGCTAACCACTGTGCCACCGTGTCACCCACAATTGTAAAAACTTATCTCGGTCACTCATGAGCTTTAGGGAAGGAAATCTCCCATATTCCAACATGTGACCCCAGACCCATGGCAATATGGTTGACTGTTAAAGGATTACCAAACCTTGACAAACACAAACAGAAATGAAAATGTACAAACCATCTGGCATTGACCTAGGCACTGGCAACAACAGTAGCATAGTTAGTTCTGTCAATCCTGCAAGTACTCATTGCCCCAGATAGGGAGTTCATGGCTAATGTGGAATTATGCCAAAATTGGTAGAGCTATCATATAGACTAGTCAAGCAACAGCTAACATAGTCATACTCAGTATTGTACCTCACAAACGATTAGATTAGATTAGATTAGATTACTTACAGTGTGGAAACAGGCCCTTCGGCCCAACAAGTCCACACCGACCCGCCAAAGCGCAACCCACCCATACCCATACATTTACTCCTTACCTAACACTATGGGCAATTTAGCATGGCCAATTCACCTGACCCGCACATCTTTGGACTGTGGGAGGAAACCGGAGCACCCGGAGGAAACCCACAGGTTCTGGGTTCCTGAAACTATGTTCCTGATATACCTGAAATCTGGTCACCAAACAACAGGACAAACCCTCCAGAGGTGGAGATGCAATGATATACAGTTAGGAAGGAATAACCTTGGGAGTCCTCAACTTTGGACCCTCATGAAGTATCAATGCCATCGGATCAAATACGAGGAAGAAATCCTCCTTCTGATAGTCACTAACCACATACTGTCGCCCTTCCCAAACATGCCATTCTGATGATGTATCAGTACTGAGGAGTTGAATCTCAATTGCAGGAATCTTTAAGGATGGCAAGGGCACACGATGTACTCTGGGTAGGAGGTCGAGATTTCAATGTCCATCACCAATGGCACATTCAGTCCTGTCAACCCTGCAAAGTCGTCCTTGTTCCAAATAGGGAGACATGGCTAATGTGGAATTTTGCCAAAATGGGGAGAGCTGTCTGACATACTAGTCAAACAACAGCTGACACTTGGCATTATACCTCATAGACTGTGTTCCAGCTGCAACTGATATCTGGTCAACAAATACAGGATTGATAGTAGACTGGTCACAAGATTACCAGTCGAGTCCTGAAGAAGATAACTATTCAACTGTGTCTGTGGCGGGAGGTGAGGGAACAAAAAGAGAGGGAAGACCTATTTAACCTGTTCTTACCAATCCTTCTGTCATAAATACATTGCTCTGTAACAGTATTGGTTGGAATAACCACCGCACAGTCCTTGTATGATGAAGCCCTGTGTTCATTTTGAAGATATCATCAATAAAGTTGTGCACTTTCACTCTGATGAACGAGATGAATTTAAGCCAAATCTAGTAACTTAAAACTGGATACCTGTGAGGTGCTGAGGACCATCAGCAGAAGCAGAATCGTATTCAACCTGTACCTGACTCTATTATTGACACCAAGCTGAGGGATCAACCATGGTTCAATGAAGAGTGCAGGAGGACATGCCAGGAGTAGCACCAGGCGTAACTTTAAAAAGGAGGTCTTAGCCCAGTGAAGCTTCACCTCAGGAGCACTTGTGTACCAAACAGTACAAGCATCATGTGATCGCACAACGGATCAGGTCTAAGCCCTGCAGTCCTGCCACACCTCGTTGTGCACGGTGAACAATTAAACATCTAACCAGATGAAGAAGCGCCACCAATATGGATCCATCCTCATTAATGACCCAGCATATCAGCGGAAAAGACAAGGCTGAAATATTTGCTTTCATCTTCAGGCAGAATTGCCAAGTGAATGGTCTGCCTTGTGCCAAACTTCAACCTTTAAACTGGGTTTATAGAATATATTGCAGTCTTAATCCTGTACTATAATTAAGAGATGTTGCAACCTAAAAGGTGCATCAGTTAATAGATTCTGCCAAGCAATGTCAAGTAGATCTGCTCCATCTCCTCCATACATTTCTTTATAAATGTGAGAATGAGCATCTCCAGCTCCTTGTTGGAGTAATTGGGCTACTGCCACACTTTTAAAATCAAATACAATTGGGTCAAAATCCTGGAGCTCTTTCCCTAAGGGCATGCTGGGTCTACCTACTGCACATGGACTGCAGTGGTTCAAGAGTGCAATTCATCACCACCTTCTCAAGGAGTAACTAGGAAAGGGCAATAATTGCTGGCCCAGTCAGTAATGCCCACATTGCATAAGTGAATTAAAAAAGAACAATTGGCTTCCCCTTTTGAAGTAGAGAGACTCCTATTCCCTTTTGAGCAGCATCATCTTCCAAGGTGGTCTCCACTTTCAGATCATGGATTTGCAGCCAGGATGTTTCCTCCAATGACATATTCATCTACTTGTTGAAAATATGTCCGTTGTCTTCTTCATTGAAAAGGAACTTCTTTCCTCAGTGGTTCCCAGAGTGAGGAACTTTCTGTGCCAAGATTTGAACATATGATGTAAAAATTGTGGCCTTTTAAAAGGTCTTCTGTATGTTCAGTTGTGGACTGAAATGAGAAAAGAGCCATTTTAACACAAAGGATGGCTGGAGGATTGCTATTTCTTTTGAAAGCAATTTATCTGATACTGATGGTGAACACTTTGCACAGCTGTTTGTTCAGGCATTGGTTGAAGTGTGGTTGCAGATGAGCTGGAGCGTACAGGTGAAACTTTGTTTGGCAACAAGGAGCTGATTAATCAGTGGTCTAGTGACCAGTTCTGGATGATAAAGGCCTTCTGCTGCCTGCTTCTCAGGTAGCTGAACAGATTGGAGCTGTAAACAAGATACAGAGAGGCCTTCAGTGCTCCACCAGCTCAGGGGCTCTCATTGTTCTCTGCAGTAAAAGCTACCTTAAGCTCGAAGAGAAACAGTTGAGTTTTGCACCACTAGCTTTGTAAGATGGGACTTTTAATTAATACATCAGAGACCTCTTATAAGTAAACCGCCACCCCATGCATCTTGGAAATCAGTGGAAACATCCATAAAAGGAAGACCATTCTGAACTGTATGTGACCCGTCACAGGTGAGAACAGAGACAACTGAACCTTTTTCCCTTCATCCATAATGCTTTTCTCCCCTGTCTCTCAGTGAGTGAGTGAGTAAGTGTGCTTGCTGGGAGGGATGGTGAGTTTATGAGGAATTAAAGTTTTAATTCGCAGAGCTATATATTCATGCTTCATTCATGTTTATGTGTAGCTAGAGACTACTAAACTGTAAGTAATAATAATTGTTGTTAAGTATAGAAGCCTGGTCTTTGCTTTCTGTCAACGTGGCTCTTAAAGACTGGCAAATTGCAGGATTCTGTGTATTTTTTAAAACCTTTAACTTTTGCACCAACTCTAAGACTACTGGGGCTTAACCTCCGGTATGTTAGCGCAGTGAGGTGTGAAAATGGAAAAAAGAAGTTAATCAACTCCAACATCACCAAAGTCTATATTTGAGACTTGCAGGCTGACCCAGTCCAGGAAAGTTACCAGCTTAAATCCCAAAAACTGTGCTTAGTAAAACAAATAAAATTAATTAAAACAACTAAACAAGAATGTTTAAAATCTCCATTTTCACTCCGATGTTAAGACTGAATTTTATAGATATTGTACATCGACAAAAATCTAGAGGCATTGGCCCAGACTGTTTTTCATTGAGGAGAAAATTGTAAATCACGACATATTTGAATGTTAAGGATTTGGTTCCTGCCTGTATTATCTACCCATGGTACTTTCATAATGGGCTATCAGGTTTAAAGATAGGCCTCCAATTAATGGAACATCAATTCAGTTCTGTAAATGAATGATCTTAGACTTCACTCCCTCCTGGATTATCAGATTGCTCAAACTTTAAATTGAAAGCTGTCCATTTATTCAATCTGCTTCAAAGTTCTCAATATATTCAAATTTGGATCCTCTACTAATACCACCATGCAAAGGAATTGCATAATGAATGTAAATCAAAATTCCAAACCCACTAACAGGTTCTGCCCTGTGATGCTTTTTTACACATTGGTGAAAATGACTGAGTTTTGTTTGATTGACAGTTTTATGAGCTGCTGAGATAGTTATGTTTCTTGAAAGTAGGTATCAGATTTTTATTTCATTATTGTCATAGTTTTATATGCAATTGATAGATGTTCACCCTACTTTTAGGGGAATTTAAAAGCATGTTTTGTGTAGTTTGGCAGTTTCATTAATATTTCTGATATCTCCCAGTATTATCAAATGACTCAAGGATACTTCAAAAGCTCAACTGATTAAGCTTCTTGTCCATTCACGTCCAAATGACAAATTAAAATTAGAGCATAGAACATAGAAAAATACAGCGCAGTACAGGCCCTTTGGCCCTCGATGTTGTGCTGACCCAAGCCCACCTAACCTACACTAGCCCACAATCCTCCATATACCTATCCAATGCCCGTTTAAATGCCCATAAAGAGGGAGAGTCCACCACTGCTACTGGCAGGGCATTCCATGAACTCACGACTCGCTGAGGTTCTCAATTATGTTGAATGGCCTGGAATGTTTTATTTTAAAATAAAGTACTTTATGCATTGGATAAATTCTCGTACACATGTGAACTTTTGCACAGTGCTGGTCAATTTAATGTTTCCTTACATTTTCAGGATCAATCACTGCCTTAAAACATGTTAGACATATCTGTTATGTTTTTGCAACAGTTGAATTTACTAAAACCGTTGTGAACATATTAAGCCCACAACAAGCTTCTCCCATGGTTCACAACAACGACTTTTCTTTTAAACTATAACCTTTGAGACTATCACAAAGCTTGTGCTTTAACTGGATATTTTCACCCCACAACACCGAATGAGATGACATTGATGTAATGTCAGTGTTTGCAGCTTGCAGTCTGTGCTCCAAAATGAGTGGGAAGGTAGAAAGGTTTCATCTTTGACCACTGGGAATTCTGTTTATTTCATTCAGAAATTTTTTACAAGAAGCTGATGAACTGTTAACTTTTTTTAAGTGGGCAAGTGGTAATGCAGATAAATATATTTCATTTTTAAAAAATAAACGGATAAATCCTCACAAAAACTGTGAAGTCCACATCTTTTTATTTATTTTTCTTTTGCTCTATGGACTAAAAAAGGAAGATCCTGATTTAAACAAGAGAAATGGATGCAGTTTTAAAATCATGTTTACTAGAGCATTGTGAATTGTGTACTCTTTGTTATTTTTTTTCTCTAAAACAATAGGGGCAAAAACAGACAGTCATGGAGTTAATAGGCTCTAAGTAAGGAAATATTTGATTGATAACAATGTTTTAATTGGCTCCTGGTCAGATAACCACGGCTTGTGTTGGACCAGTGCAACAAGAGAAATATTAAGAATATACAGCAAAAGAATCAAAACTCTCTCCCATCTGGGAGCACTACAAAGTTTCAAGTAACATCTAGCTCACTCCCATTCACTTTTCTCTGCAAATACCATTCATGAAAGGTAAAAGAGAAAAGTACCTTTAGAGAAACTGAAAGGAAAATATTCTCAAACAGTGATGGAAAGGGAAATCCTTGTGTCTCATTGATAATGAACTAAAAGGAACTGGAAGAAAGCAGCTCATTAAATTAAAGTTGTTCATAGAAGTGTTATTGATCTGTGTTTCCCATGATGTTTAAAGATTTTTTTCACTTTTAATATTCATGTCTGCCGGTTAGTAAAGGGGTAAATTTAAGAAAAAGTAGGATTTACACTATGAAGAGTTAGAAGTTAGCAAGTCGTCTTTCTTTTCTGACATGAGTTGAGGGAATTTTGTTTGTAATCAAGTTATTTCCTCGTTAAGTATAGAATCCTGGTGAGTGTTTTAACTTAAGTTTGTCAATCAGGTAATTGGGATAGTATAATTAAACTTTTTCACCTTGATAATTATACTCCAGGATTAGTGGGATTGATTTCCAACAAACTAACTTTGTGACCTGTAGCAAAAACACAGTAACAAAATATGGACAGATGCAACTGTGGGAGACAACAGGGAGAATTAAGGCAATTAATTATGGAATTCTGTTCGTGGTTAATGATTGTTGTGTATAAAATAAATGTTTCTCTCAATCAACTTTGCACATATTGAGTGTTATGGACCCAGACCAGACCCCCTCAAAATATCTTAAGAAGGATTCTTCGTAATCCAAGATGGAGGATGGGAAAAAAAGATGTGGCTGTAAGAGGTGCTCCTTTTTTTTGAGGTATTTTAGGTGTTGGAGCTGACTTCCTTGAATTCCATGAGCTGTAATTCCTCTTTTATATGCAGTTGCGTTGTTTTGGAACTTTGGGAGGAAATAAGATCATAACAACAATGCTTTAAAAGGAGGAAGAGAGATAAATACAGAGACCACATGGAGAGAGCTGTATTAACCTGGAGTAGTATTTTTATAGCAGTAAGACTGTGCTATTATCTGGAACTGTAGATTGTTAAGATGGCCTTTAGTAAAGTGATGTGCTCTTCCTGTCAGATGTGGGAGATTAGGGAGAGTTTTCACGTTTCTGATGATTCTGCAGTAAGTGTGTTTGGTTGCGAATCCTACCAAATCACATGGGTCAGTTGGTGCAGCAGTTAGAGGCGATGAGGAATTTATGGAGCTAGGGGCAGTGATGGGTGACAGTTACAGGAAGGGAGAAAAACCGCAGATACAGTCGGGTAGATGGGTGACCACCAGGAAAGGTAGGAGTGGGAGGCAGGTAGTGCAGGAATCTCCTGTGGCTATCCCTATCTCAAACAAGTATGCTGTTTTGGAAAATGTAAAGGGTGGTGAACTCTCAGGAGAATGTAACACAAACAGCCAAGTTTCTAGTACCGAGACAAGCTCTAATGCAATGAGGAGTACATCAGGTTCCAAATGATCCATTGTGATAGAGGACTCTCTAGTCAGAGGCACGGGGGTTTCTACTGCTGACATCGAGAAATCAAAGTGGCGTGTTGTCTCCTCCGGTGCCAAGATCAAGGATATCTCGGAGAGGGTGCAGAATATTCTCAAAGGGGAATGGGACCAGTAGGAAGTCGTTGTACATATTGGAAATAATGACTTAGGAAGGGAAAAGGATGAGATTCTGAAGGGAGAATATAGAGAGTTAGGCAGGAATTTAAAGAAGAGATTCTCGAGAGTAGTAATATCTGGATTACTCCCGGTGCCACGGGCTAGTGAGGATAGGAATAGGAGGATAGAGCAGATGAATGTATGGCTGAGGAGCTGGTGTATGGGAAAAGGATTCACATTTTTGGGTGATTGGTATCTCTTCTGGGGTAGATGTGACCTGTATAAGTAGGACGGATTGCACCTGAATTGGAAAGGCACTGATATACTGGCAGGGAGATTTGCTACCACTGCTTCAGATGATTTAAGCTAATAAGGTTGGGGGACAGTGGTGATTGGACCCTGGGAGACAGTAAGGAAAGAGATCAATCTGAGACTGGTACAGTTGGGAAAAGGAGTGAGTTAAACAGCCAAGGCAGGCAGGAACAAAGCAGAGAACAGTGGCACAGTGGCAAGCACTGCTGCCTCACAGCGCCAGAGACCTGGGTTCAATTCCCGCCTCAGGCGACTGTGTGGAGTTTGCACATTCTCCCCGTGTCTGCGTGGGTTTCCTCCGGGTGCTCCGGTTTCCTCCCACAGTCCAAAGATGTGCGGGTCAGGTGAGTTGGCCATGCTAAATTGCCCGTAGTGTTAGGTAAGGGGTAAATGTAGGGGTATGGGTGGGTTGCGCTTCGGCGGGTCGGTGTGGACTTGTTGGGCCGAAGGGCCTGTTTCCACACTGTAAGTAATCTAATCTAAACAAGGTGGGACTGATAAATTGAACTGCATTTATTTCAATGCAAGAGGCCTAACAGGGAAGGCAGATGAACCCAGGGCATGGTTAGGAATATGGGACTGGGATATCATAGCAATTACAGAAATATGGCTCAGGGATGGACAGGACTGGCAGCTTAATGTTCCAGGATACAAATGCTATTGGAAATATAGAAAGGGAGACAAGATAGGTGGGTGAGTGGTGTTTTTGATAAGGGATAGCATTACAGCTGTACTCAGGGATAATATTGCTGGGAATACATCCAGAGACATTATTTGGGTGGAACTCAGAAATAAGAAAAGGATGATTACCTTTTTTGGATTGTATTATAGACCCCTAATAGTCATCTGGATTATGAGAAACAAATTTGTAAGGAGATTTAAACCATCTGTAAGAATAATAGGGTGGTAATGGTAAGGGGTTTTAGCTTTCCAAACATTGAATGGTGCTGCCACAGTGTTAAGGGTTTAGATGGAGAGGAATTTGTTAAGTGTGTACAGGAATTTTTTTTTTGATTCAGTATGTGGATGTACCTACTAGAGAATGTGCAAAACTTGACCTACTGTTGGGAAATAAGGCAGGGCAGGTGATTGAGGTGTCAGTGGAGGAGCACTTTGGGACTAGTGACCATAGATTAGAATTTTTTTAAGATTAGAATTCCTACAGTGTGGAAACAGACCCTTTGGCCCAACCAGTACACACCGACCCTCTGAAGAGTAACCCACCCAGTCATTTCCCTCTGACTAATTGACCTAACACTATGGGCAATTTAGTATGGCCAATTCACCTGACCTGAACATATTTGAACTGTGGGAGGAAACCGGAGCACCCAGAAGAAACTTACACAGACACAGGGAGAGTGTGCAAACTCCACACAGATAGTCACCCAAGGCTGGAATCAAACCTGGGACCCTGGTGCACCATAATTCTATTAATTTTAAAATACTGATGGAAAAGGACAGACAGAATCTAAAAGTTTAAGTTCTCAATTGGAGAAAGGTGAATTTTAACAGTATTAGGCAAGAACTGTCAAAAGTTGATTGGGGGCAGATGTTTGCAGGTAAAGGGATGGCTGGAAAATGGGAAGCCTTCAAAAATGAGATAACGATAGTCCAGAGACAGTATATTCCTGTTAGGGTGAAAGGAAAGGCTGGTAGGTATAGGGAATGCTGGATGACTAAAGAAATTGAGGGTTTGGTTAAGAAAAAGAAGGAAGCATATGTAAGGTATAGACAAGACAGATCGAGTGAATCCCTAGAAGAGTATAAAGGAAGTAGAAATATACTTAAGAGAGAAATAGGACGGCAAAAAGGGGACATGAGATAGCTTTGGCAAATAGGATTAACAGTATCCAAAGGGATTTTATAAATACATTAAGGACAAAGAGTAACTAGGGAGAGAATAGGGTGTCTCAAAGATCAGCAAAGCAACCCATGTGTGGAGCCACAGGTGATAGGTGGTTACTGTGGAGAGGACATGGGAGATACAGAATGTGGGGAAACAAATGGTGACAACTTAAAAAAATGTCCATATTACAGAGGAAGTAGTGCTGGCTATCTTAAAAAGGATAAAGGTGGATAAATCCCCAGGATGTGATCACATGTACCCTAGGACAATGTGGGAAGCTCAGGAAGTGATTGCAGGGCCCCTTGCTGAGATATTTGTACCATCAGTAGTCACAGGTGAGTTGCCAGTAGACAGGAGGTTGGCTAACATGCTGCCACTGTTTAAGAAGGATGGTAAGGAAAAGCCAAGGAATGATAGACTGGTGAGCCCGACAACAGTGGTGGGCAAGTTGTTGGAGGGAATCCTGAGGGATCGGATTTGCATGTATTTGGAAAGGCAACATGACTTTGTGCATGGAAATCTTGTCTCACAAACTTTAATTGAGTTTCTTTTTGAAGAACTAACCAAGAGGATTGATGAGGGCAGAGCGGTTGACGTGATCTATATGGACTTCAGTAAGGCATTCGACAAGGTTCCTCATGATAGACTGATTAGCAAGATTAGATCACATGGAATACATGGAGAACTAGCCATTTGGATACAGAACTGGCTCAAAGGTAGAAGACAGAGGGTGGTGGTGGAGGTTTGCTTTTCAGACTGGAGGCCGGTGACCAGTGGAGTGCCACAAGGATTGGTGCTGGGTCCACTGCTTTTCATCATTTATATAAACAATTTGGATGTGAACATAGGTGGAATAGTTAGTAAGTTTGCAGATGACAACAAAATCGAAGAAGGTTACCTCAGACTACAACAGAATCTTGATCAGATGGGCCAATGGGCTGAGAAATGGCAGATGGAGTTTAATTTAGGTAAATATGAGATGGAAAGGCAAATCAGGGCAGGACTTATACAGTTAATGGTAAGGTCCTGAGGAGTGTTGCTGAACAAAGAGACCTCGGACTGCAGGTTCATAGTTCTTTGAAAGTAGAGTCTCAGGGAGGTAGGATAATGAAGAAGGTGTTTGGTATGCTTTTCTTTATTGGTCAGAGCATTGAGTATAACCAGGAGTCAGAAGGTCATGATGCGGCTGTACAGGCCATTGGTTAGATCACTTTTGCTTTTAATTCTGGTCTCCTTTCTATCAGAAGGATTTAGAAAAGATTTACAAGGATGTTGCCAGATTTGGAGGGTTTGAGTTATAGAGAGAGGTTGAATAGCTCGGGGTTGTTTTCTCTGGAGCATCAAAGGCTAAGGGGTGATTTTATAGAGATTTATAAAACCATGAGTGACATAGATAACATAAATAGACAAAGTCTTTTCCCTGGGGTGGGGGATCCAGAACTAGAGGGCATAGGTTTAGAGTGAGAGAGGAAACATTTAAAAGGGACCTAAGGGGCAACTTTTCCATGCAAAGGGTGGTGTGTATAGGAACTGAGTCACCAGAGGAAGTGGTGGAGGCTGTACAATTGCAACATTTAAAAGGCATCCAGATGGGTATATGAATAGGAAGGATTCAGAGAGATATGGGTCAAGTGCTGGCAAATGGGACGAGATTAATGTAGGATATCTGGTCAGCATGGACGAATTGGACCAAAGAATTTGTTTCTATGCTGAATTTCTCTATGACTCTCAGGTAGCCTCAACCCTACCTCCTCCTTATTTTAAAGACCGATGTGAATTCTCTCATCCAGATATGATGCTACAGGTCAAACAACATTAAGGAAAACACAATTTATTTATACACTGTGGTTAAAATACAACCAAAGAAGGAGGAATTCAGAATAACTTAACTCGATTGTGCATAATCTTGTCTCACAAACTTTTTAAGTGAGTTTTTTTGAAGAACTAATCAAGAGGATTAATGGGGACAGAGTGGTGGACGTGATCTATATGGACTTCAGGCAGATGTTCGACAAGGTTGCTCGTGGTAGACTGGTTAGCAAGGTTAGGTCGCATGGAATACAGGGAGAACTAGCCAACAGAATAACAGATCCAGTAACTATTACTAATTAGCTGTTCCAATAAAGTAACATCCCATCAGCATACCCTTTGGCAAAACAGGCAGTTCTCCAATCCAGGAGGAAAGCATCGAGAAAGTTCAGAAAGAGTTGCAGCCAGGAGACATTCACTGAAGCTTCTAACTCTGTTGAGACCCCAATAGCTTCTGCTTAAAGCTAAACCTCAAAACTAAAAGGAAACTAGAAAGGCTGGTCTGTGAGGACTGGCCACACCCAGGCAGCCTCTATTCTTCCAACTTTAAAAAAACCCCGAGGACTCACAAGCTGTTTACTCAAGTTGTCTTCAGTAGCTGGCTCAGTACGTCTGCCTTATAACCTCTCTTCAAAAGAAAACCAGGACAAAATAACCTCTTGAAAGCCACAACATCATCATATTAGCATTTTATGAAGTTTTTTTTATCTGTTTGTGGAAATATGAGACACTAATACCCACTTATCTGGATTTCTCTGCACTCAGTTTCAGGATGTGAAATTTTAAATCTTAAGTTGTTTCATGGAGAACAGGACTCCTATTTGATGTTGGATGCCTATCCTCTGCCTGACACTTCACTTTAATAAGGTATTTTATTAAAAGGGTGGATTCTAGAATTTTCTTTTGTCATTGCTTTATCAGTTTGAGCACCATAGCACATTTAATTACAGACTACCTGTGTTTAGTTGAACTGTTTTCACGGTTTTAATTGATATTATTTGATGACAAATGAATCCCTTATGTACCAGATTTCCCAGAATAAATTAATATGTCTGGGATGATTGGTGTTTCCTATGGTTGCTTTCCCTCTTGCGTTAGACTCTATCTGCTTCAGATCCTCATAGATGTATATGACCAATGCTTGAAATAATCATCTCAGAATTGGTTTTACAGACAATGTGTTGATAAAAACATGTAGTAAATACAAAGTAATGACACTATAGCTGATTATATGTCTAACAGAAGGTCCGACATTAGGTAATACCTATGAGAACGAGCATTGTACAGTCACACTCAAGCAGTTAGGTATACCCTATCTTAAGGAAAGGGTAGCTCTCTCAGAAAGGAGGCCTCATGAAGAGAGGAACGAGCAGACAAAGGATTTTGTCAACCAGATGTGAGCTATCATTGAATTCTCACAATTTAAAAGAGAACATTAAGGCATTGTGAATACATTGGCTCTGAGCATTTTAAATTACTGCCAGTCTCCTGCCTTTACCCAGTAACCCCGAACATTGACTAATCATCTCATACTCTCAACAAAATTTCTCTACTAAATTTCCAAAAAATGTATTTTTCTCACTTCTCGTTTGCTTCATTTGTCAAATGATTTAAAGCTGTACCCAGTGGTTCTTGATTTGTTTACAGAGGTAAAGGTTTCTCCCTATATGCTCCATCTGGACCTGCTATGATTTTGAAAACTTCAATCAAATTTCCTGCTAGCCTTCTCCTGTCCCAGGAAAACAGGCCCTATGTCTCCAATCTATCTTTGTAACTGAGGTGTCTTATCCCTTGAGCCATTTTGGTAAACCTCCTCTGCACTCCCTCCAAAGCATTCACACCTTTCCTATAGTACAGAATACAAAGATGAAGTAGCTGAAAGCTAACCAATGAGCTAATCATAACCTCCCTGTTCTTGTGTTTTGTTAATGAAACCTAAATGTTGTATTTGTTCTTAACCACTGTCTTAAATTATTTACACATACACTCAGGTCTATCTGCTCCTGCACACCCTTTAGAAGAGTAGCCTTGACTTTATACTGCCTATTCATGTTCTTTTGGACCAATGTGTATTAGCTCACACTTCTCTGCATTGAATTTAATCTGCAATTTATACATATATAAATATATACTTATATATAGTCTTACAGCATGGAAACAGACCCTTCGGTCCAACTCGTCCATGTTGACCAACTTTCCCAAATTATTAACTGGACCCACTAGCCTGTGTTTGGCCCATATCCCTCCAAACCTTTCCTACTTATATATCTGCCCAACTGTCTTTTAAATATTATAACTGAGCCTGCATCTACCACTTCCTCTGGCAGCTCATTCTACATATGAACTATCCTCTGTAGAAAACATTGCCCCTCAGGTCCCTTTTAAATCTTTCTCCTCTCGGCTGTTCAAAACGTCAATGCGATAATGACCAGACATTTTAATTTTCTGATACTGATTGAGGGATAAAAGGACACTGGAGAGAACTTTGCTCAATTTCTTTACAATTGTGATACTGGACTTTCCCATCTGAAAGATGGCAAGTATATTTAGGAAGTTTGAAGGTCAATTGTGAAGAGGCCAAAGTAACGTGCAGGATATTTCTTAAATGACATGAGGTTGGAAAGTGTAGATATACAAAGAAACTTGGGTGTACTGGTTGGTAAGTCACCAAAGACTAACATGCAGATGCAGCAAGTGATTTAGGAAGACGAACAGAATGTAAACATTTATGACAGAAATATCCATGTACATGAATCATGAAATCTTGCTTCAAGAGCATAGGTAGTTGCTTAGACTGCACCTGGGAGTAGTGTGTGCAGTTTTGGGATCCTTACCTCAGTTAAGATATTGTTACCATGGAGGAAGTGCAACTGAGATTCAAAGACTTGATCCAAGGTAGATGGGGCCGTCCTATGGAGAGACATTGGGTAAACTGGACCTGAATTCTCTAGCGCTTTAAAGAATGAGAGGGTGATCTCACTGAAATTTATAAAATACTTAAAGGGGTAGACAGGATAGAGAAAGGTAACATGTCTCCTCTGGCTGGGGAGTCTAGACCTGGGGAGCCAATTTAAAAATAAGCGAGAGGGGGTTGCATTTCAGAGTTGTGAACTTTCGGAATTCTCTATCAGAGAGCTGTGGGTACTCCGGTCTTTGGGCATGTTAAATTAGGATTCTGTTAGACTTCTGGGGTTGAGTGAGTAAAATGCATTGAAGTTTCCATCAGCCATAGTCCTATTGAATAGCAGGGCAGGCTCAATGGACCAAATGGCCACCTCCTGTTCCTACAAAAATAGCAGGGGAATGGGACTGATTCTACATGAATCGGGTATGGACTTGATGGACCGGAGTGGTCTCTGTCAGTGCTATAACAATTCTGACAGTTCTGAAGTAAAGTTTCAATAAAAGGATAAAACCCGATGGAAACCTTTTACATTTTAAATTCTCAGTTTTGTCCGAGAAAGAAGGCAATTTGTTGAGACTACACTTTAAAAAAAGGATAAATCTCCAATTCTCACCTCTTCACCCTCGAAGAAGAGTGGTCAGTAAACTAGTGAATGACCAATGAAAAGCTGTCCATGCTGTTCACCTCCAGACATCTACAAATAAACTTTAAATCCACTAGTTCCACAACATCTTTCAGCAATCCAGGTCTCGCTACCTGTTAATATTTGCCAGGATATCAAAACCAGGCCCTTTCCAAATCTCCTGGCTCCCAAAATAAGGAATCCAGGAAGAGGCATTAATTAAATCATGGTTGATCTGTTAACAAACTCCATTGACCCAACTCTTCGAATCCACAGACCATAAAACCCTTTCCCAAGAATAAATACCTTTTTTGAACAAAAAGATCGATCAAACTCAGTTTTCAAATAGTTTCATTAGCTTTTTGAGGAGGGCACATGGGAAAATGGATCTGGTTTAAAAACAGGATCAAACTAGTGACAATAAAATGGCAGATCAGGTCAGGCTGGGTTTTAATGGTTACACAGCAAGTGTTTGTTTGGGGGAACTGGGCTTGAAGCCATCTTTAGTTCAATTGGACAGCCCTGCCTGTAACACCTAGGTCTGCATGGTGGCTCAGTGGTTAGTACTGCTGCCTCCCAGTGCTAGGAACATGGGTTCAATTCCTTCCTTGGGTGACTGTCTGTATGGAGTTTGCACATTCACCCAGTGTCTGCATGGGTTTCCTTTTTTAGTCCAAAGACTGGGGGATTTGCCATGCTGAAATTGTCCATAGTGTCTAGAGATGTGCATAAGGGGATTCGCTATGGGCAAAGCAGAGTTACAGGGAGAGGATTGAAAGGTGGTTCTGGGCAGGATGCTCTTTGGAGGGTCAGTGTGGACTCAATAGACCGAATTACCTGCTTCCAGGCTGTCGGGATTCTAACGTAAGATTCAAAAGGTGGGGGTGCATGCGGGCACACCTCTCCCTGCGATTGTCAAACCCCTTCCCTGCCCAGAAGTGCACAAACTTACCAGTGAAGAGCTGGCTGACGTTACTTTATCCAAAGATCAGAGAATTGGACCAGCTAACCAGGCCACCGTCAAGCTGCTTTTCAAGGCATCTGGATTGCAGGCAATCCTTCTCGATCCGATGCACAAATTCAAGTCGCTCTATTTGCACAATACCTTCACAACTTGTCAAAGTCCTTTGGAGGTTCTAAACTGTGCTCCTCGCAGTTTACAATACTCCAAAGTTTTGTATTATCCACTAACTTTGAAATTGTTCTCTGCATGCCAAGATCTCGATTTGTTTTCTCTATGTCAGTAAAAGCAAAGATTCTAAACCAAGATCAGGGAAAACCACCACAAGCCTTTTTCTAGCCTGAAAAGTATCTATTAACCATTACTCTCTATTTCCTATTGCTCCTTACCTTTTTATTCCATGCCTAAACGTTCTCTCATAAGTCTGCCACTGTATTGAAAGCCTTTTGGAAGGCTGTGCTCACCTCATTAATACACTCTGTTAGCTCGTCTGAAAAAATGCCAGCAATCTAATTAGACACAATTTTACCTTAACAAATCCATGCTGTTTCTTCCAAATCAACCCATGTTTTGCCATGTGCTATTAATTCTATTCTGG
This sequence comes from Hemiscyllium ocellatum, assembly GCF_020745735.1. Classification (NCBI taxonomy): domain Eukaryota; kingdom Metazoa; phylum Chordata; class Chondrichthyes; order Orectolobiformes; family Hemiscylliidae; genus Hemiscyllium; species Hemiscyllium ocellatum. The sequence goes on from NC_083413.1 coordinate 76,397,996, forward strand.
AGGTTTACCCAGCCCTGAAGTTGAATTATCTGGTCTGTAATTTCTGGTCTGATCTCCAAAATCTTCTCTGAAAAATATAATGTTTGCAATTCCCCAATCCTCTGCCAATATCCCAAAATCCAGGGAAGATTAAAAGTTGTTTTACTGGTGCCTCTGCAATTTTCACTCCCAGTTCTTACATTGTCCTGAGATGCATCTCATTCGGTCTTGGTACCTTATCAACTTTAAGTCATGGCAACTCATCTAATACCTCCATCCTGATCAATTTTAAATCCTTTGAGTAACTGAGTGAGTTTCCTCCTCTGTCAATTTGGCCTGGGCAGCTTCTGCCTGGCAGGTAAAGACAGAAGTAAAATACTAATTTAACACCTCAGATATGCCTCTTGACTCCATGTGAGTCCTTTCTTTAGTCCAAATCCGTACTCCTTCTTTTACTGCCCCTTTCCCTTTATGTTATCTGTGATAAGGTAAGGGCTCATTTTCGCAGAATCACTACAGTGTGGAAACAGGCCATTTAGCCCATCAAGTCCACACCAACCCTCCAAAAAGTGTTCCACATAGGCCCACCCTGCCTTGCAACACTGCGTTTCTCATGGCCAAACCACCTAACCTGCACAGCTTTGCACTGTGATGCGAAACTGGAGTATACGGAGGATATTTACATAGACACGGGGAGAATGTGCAAACTTCACACAGGGAGTTGCACAAGGGTGGAATCGAACCCAGGTCCTTTGTAGTGTAAGGCAGCATTGCTAAGCACTGAGTCACTGTAGTCACTTTTGCTTATTGTATTTGCTTTTTGACCTCCTTTCTGAGGCTTCTGCATCCATCTTGATTCCCAGTTATATTTACTGCCTGACACCTGTCATAAGCGTATATTTTCTTTTTTAAAGTAATAGTGATCCCACTTGTTGTAACTCTGGGATTGCCCTCATTACTGTGAGAGGAAAAGATCGTGTTGACATGCAGATTGCCAATTTTAGTGAGACCAATATTTACCATCAAGTGAGACTAGCCAATGATGACCCCTTAAACATGCCTTGGACAGACTGGAGTAGACATCTCCAGCCCCATTTCAAAGATCATATTTGATCAGGCCATGCTCCTCCAAGGTCTCAGCACTGCTGTCCAGCTACAGTGGAGTTGCACTCATCTGGTTCTACTGTTGTCTACCTACTGCAACATATCTATTATCTCCTCATGGGTACCTTTGATATTCCCAAGGATCTCTCCTTGGCTCATTCCTATTTCATATCTTGTTATCCCTCCACAACCTCATACAAAAACATTAAACACAAAAACAAATCACATAGAAATGTAGGTGCTGGAAATCAGAAATCACAAGTAAAAATCTCAGCAGGTCTGGCAGCATCAGCGGAGAGAAAGCAGAGTTAGTGTTTCAGGTTCAGTGACACTTCTTCAGATGTCAGACACCCAGTGGTGAATGAACAGAGATTTCCTCCAACTAAATATTGGGAAGACCAAAGCCATTACCTTCAGTCCATGGCACTTCACCTCATCCCCCGACTCCATCCCTGTGTGTGTCTGAGGCTGAGCCAGATGGTACACCCCCTTGCTGTCACAGGCAAACCCATAGGATTGGCTTCTAACCACAATGCCTGTACCATTTCCTAATCATCTATTGATGTGATATCACTGAAGAAGAAAATACAGTAATAGACATGTAAACAGGTTGGAAAACATCTGACTAAGGGCACACATTTGTAGCACACAAACATAAGGCTCTACAGCTGTGTTTCTCTAACAAATCTGAAGGATGAGAACACTTTACTACATCATTAAATAAGCTCAACTTACCACTCCTGGTGTGAGATTTTACTTTCCTTTATTATTTTCATGGCTGTTGCCTGTCCTGAATTGCTGTCGAACACAGTGGCTTGCTGGACCATTTCAGAAGGTAGTTAATAGTGAACTACATTAATCTGGGTCTGGAGTCATAGACAGGGCGGACAGGTAAGGACTGTAGACAAACAAAATAGAGACAGGCTTCAGAACAACAGTTTCCCTCTGGAGTTGCTTACTCACAATACTCAGAGAATATTGTATGTTATTGAGTGTAAGCCTCTGGGGAGATTGATTTTTTTTTCAATGCAGATCAACTACATTCTAATAGTATGTATTCACAATGTTTACATTGATACATATGCAGTACAATCAATTCCAAATTGATTATTTCAATCAGTGGCCATATCACCACATGACCTCATCCAGATGGTCATTGACAGCAGTACTTCCTTATGGTTATCCAACACTCTACTGTCCTAATTCATGCCAAGTCCTATTCATCCATCACTACTGTGCTCACTGACCGACACTGGCTTGTGTTCAAGCACAGAGTCAGAGAGTCATAGAGATGTACAGCATGGAAACAAACCCTTTGGTCCAACCCGTCCATGCTGACCAGATATCCCAACCCAACCTAGTTCCACCTGCCAGCACCCAGCCCATAATCCTCCAAACCCTTCCTATTCATGTACCTATCCAGATGTCTTTTAAATGTTGCAATTGTACCAGCCTCCACCACTTCTTCTGGCAGCTCATTCCATACACATACCACCCTCTGCATGATAAAGCTGACCCTTATGCCTCTTTTACATCTTTATCCTCTCGACCTACAACCTCTAGTTCTGGACTCCTCCACCCCATGGATAAGATCTTGTTCTATTTACCCTGTCCATGCCCCTCATGATTTTATATATCGCTATGAGGTCACCCTTCAGCCTCCAACGTTCCAGGGAAAACAGCACCAGCCTATTCAGCCTCTCCCTATAGCTCAAATCCTCCAACCCTGGCAACATCCTTGTAAATCTTTTCTGAACCCTTTCAAGTTTCACAACATCTTTCCGATAAGAAGGAGACCAGAATTGCATGCAATATTCCAACAGTAGCCGAACCAATGTCCTGTACAGCTGCAACATGACCTCCCAACTGCTGTACTCAATACTCTGACCAATAAAGGAAAGCATACTAAACACCTTCTTCACTATCCTATCTACCTGCGACTCCACTATCAAGGAGCTATGAACCTACATTCCAAGGTCTCTTTGTTCAGCAACACTCCCTAGGACCTTATCATTAAGTGTATAAGTCCTGCTAAGATTTGCTTTCCCTAAATGCAGCACCTCACATTTATCTAAATTAAACTCCATCTGCCGTTTCTCAGCCCATTGGCCCATCTGATCAAGATCCCGTTGTAAGCTGAGATAACCTTTCTCACTGTCCACTGCACCTCCAATTTTGATGTCATCTGTAAACTTACTAAATATACCTTTTATGTTCACATCCAAATCATTTATATAAGTGATGAAAAGCAGAGGGCCCAGCACCGATCCTTGTGGCACTCCACTGGTCACAGGCCTCCAGTCTGAAAAGCAACCTACCACCACCACCCTTTGTCTTCTACCTTTGAGCCAATTCTGTATCCAAATGGTTAGTTCTTCCTTTATTCCGTGAGATCTAACCTTGCTAACCAGTTTCCCATGGGGAACGTTGCCCAACGCCTTACTGAAGTTGCTACAGATCACATCTACCGCTCTGCCCTCATCAATCCTCTTTGTGACTTCTTCAAAAATACTCAGTCAAGTTTGTGAGACATGATTTCCTATGTACAAAGACATGTTGACTATCCCTAATTAGTCCTTGCCTTTCCAAAAAAAAGTACATCCTATCCCTCAGGATTCCCTCCAACAACTTGCCCACCACCGACATCAGGCTCACTGGTCTACAGTTTCCTGGCTTGTCCTTACCACCCTTCTTGAATAGTGGCACCACATTTGCCACAGTCTTCCGGCACCTCACCTGTGACTATCAATGATACAAATATTTCACAAATATGTCCCCTTTTGCCCTCCTGATTTCCCTCCTAACTGTATTCCCACTGCCTTTACACTCTAACGATTCACCTGATCTATCCTGTCCATACCTGACATATGCTTCCTTCTTTTTCTTAACCAAACCATCAATTTCTTTCGTCATCCAGCATTCCCTATACCTACCAGCCTTTCCTTTCGCCCTAACAGGATTATACTTTTTCTGGACTCTGGTTATCTCATTTCTGAAGGCTTCCCATTTTCCAGCCGTCCCTTTACCTGCAAACATCTGCACGCAATCAGCTTTTGAAAGATCTTCGGCGAAAGTGAGGACTGCAGATGCTGGAGATTAGAGTCGAGAGTGTGGTGCTGGAAAAGCGCAGCAGGTCAGGCAGCATCTGAGGAGCAGGAGAATCGATGTTTCAGGCAAAAGCCCTTCATCAAGAATGAGGCTGGGGTGGAGAGATAAATGGGAGGGGTGAGGCTGGGGGGAAGGTAGCTGAAAGTGCAATAGGTGGATGGAGGTGGGGGTAATGGTGATAGGTTGGAGGGGAGGGTGGAGCAGATAGGTGGGAAGGAAGATGGACAGATGGGGCATGTCATGAGGGCAGTGCTGAGCTGGAAGGTTGGAACCGGGATAGGGTGGGGGGAGGGGAAATGAGGAAACTGGTGAAATTCATATTGATGCCATGGGGTTGGAGGGTCCCACGCAGAAGTTCAGGCGTTCTTCCTCCAAGCATTGGGTGGTAAGGGATTGGTGATGAAGTGGGAGGGGGAGTTGAAGTGTTCAGCCACAGAGCAGATTGATGAGGGCAGAGCAGTAAACAGGATCTGTGTGGACTTCAGTGGGGCATTCAACAAGTCAGTCATCGTGCTGAGAGTCTGAAGTCACATGTAGGCCAAACCAGACAGTTTTCTGTCCCTAAAGGGCATGAGGGAACCAGTTAGGTTTTTCTGACAGTCAATAATAGGTACACGGTCATCATTAGACTCTTAATTCCAGATTTTTTAATTGAATTCAAATTCCGCCATCTGCCATGTCAGGATTTGAACCCAGGTCCCCAGAACATTAGCCGAGCCTCTGGATTAACAGTCTAGTGATAATACCACGAGGTTGTCACTTCCCCAGCTTGATGGACCAGGTAGTGCCATTTTGAATAATTGGGAGGAGGCACTTTACAATCACCAAAGTCAATGCTGCAGCTCCTCAAGGAGAGCTTCTTAAAGTTGTTGACACATTTTCTTTGTCTTCCCCAGAACACTCACCATTTGAGAGTTGAGAAAACCAAATATAACCAGAGGAGATGTTTTGTCGCACATTCAGTGTGTCATAGTTGATTTTGCAGTAGGTTTAGTTGGAGCTAATTCCTAAAAGGACAGCTGTGTTTATTTGCTTGTTTTATCCTCCCTTTTGAACTCCTTTGAGGCTGCAGTGGAGACAGTGCTGATGGAGTTTCTCCAGCACTCTTATGCATTGCTGATGCACTGACCAGATCTCACTGTGATAGGGACATACAACTGCATTGTAACATGAGACTTTGGTCAAACACTAGCTGCTGAAGTTGGGAGAAGGCTGAGATGGGGAGGTTAATCCAATGTTAGATCTCCTCGTCAATAGATCAGTTGTTCCCTATTTTGATTGGGAGATTAAGTACACATACAGATAGGCTGTTTTATGTGTATTTCCACCATTTTTCAATTTTCAACAGTCATGGCCTGTTTCAAAACAATCTCAAAACTCCCTAATATATAACTTTTGCCTTGTAACGGACTGAAACAAATCACCTGCATGTCTCATTAGTCCTGGGTCTGTCATGAAGGGCTTTTGCCCAAAACGTCGATTTTGCTGCACTTTGGATGCTGCCTGAACTGCTGTGCTCTTCCAGCACCACTGATCCATAAATGTTTGTAGCTGAGCAGTTCCTTGATCATGTTTCACCTTTCTAACGCCTTCCCATTCTACTAAAGTTTTGTGAAGGTTTCACTTGGGTTAATAAAACCCTAGTTGTAGCTTCATATAAAACACTGAAACATCTTTTGTGATTAAAAACTTGATAGTGTTAACTCCATCAAGAGCTTCGTGACACGTAGTGAAAGCCTGTGTTAATGTATACTGCAAAATGGAAAGCAAAAAATAGTTTTTCGCGTGTTTGTCAGAGATGTCCAGCATTTGCAGTATTTTAGCTTTAAGTGAAAAATGAACCTGGGGCCAGATGTAGACTGGAAGGAAGAAAGGACTGCAGTTGCTGGAGATCAGAGTCAAAAAGTGTGGTGCTGGAAAAGCACAGCCGGTCAGGCAGCATCCGAAGAGCAAGAGTCAACATTTCGAGCATAAGCTCTTCATGAAGAGATAATGTTTGAAACATCAACTCCTTGGATGCTGTCTAACCGGCTGTGTTTTTCCAGTGCCACACTTTACGCCAGCTGTAGACTGTAGGAAAATGCCAATTGACTGGTCAGATGGGGGAAACTGTGCAAAGTGGTGTTCAATTTGAACAACTCCAAAGTAAAGTGTTTAGGGAAGGCTAACAAGAAAGGGAATACTCACTGAATGTGAGGATAACATTATGAGGGGTCCAGATAGAGTGGGTAACAAGGCCATCACCCGGGAATGCAGAATTAGGTAAAATGTTGAAAGTTCTGAGGGGTCATTTCACTCACTGCTTAAAGGGTGGTAGAGGCACATTTGAAATCACCTTGGTTATCCACATGAAATGTTATAACCTTCAAAGCTGAGACCAGAAAACCAACCTGGAAAATGAGGTTAAACTGAATGACTCCTTATCCTCTAGTGCAAGCACTGAAAGCCAAATGGCTCCATTCTTTTGTAGGGGTGCTGGTTGGTTTGTGCATCATGCAGAATAACATCAACAATGCAGGTTCAATTCCTGAACTGACTGAGGTTACTCTGAAAGTTCTGCTTTCTTAACCTCAATTCTTGGCTGAAGTGTGGTGACTCCCAGGTTAAAACTCACCACCAATTGTCACTCTCTAATAAGAGAGTAGTTCTGCATTGTAATTTTATGTGATTCTGTGGTTCGTTTTGACTTTGGCCAATTGTTTAAAACCAAACAGCTATCTGTGATACATCTTTGTCAGTTTCCAGTAATGTTAATGAAATGTAAAACTGAAGAGAACTGGTGACCTCTCCCATTTTAAAGATTCTTCTAAAATCAAAATTATTGCTAGTGACTCTCCTGGACCTTTGATGTAGCCCCCTTCAAATGGGAAATTAAGCATCTTTTCCCACCTGGCCTAAGCAAATAACATGCAAATGGTCTTCATTCCAAACAATCTTTCAGAGAATCCATGGCTTTGTATTGTTAAGCGACTTTTGGCTGATTCTGCTGTGCTACAGGAGAGCAGAGCTTCATCAGGAGGCAACATTGACTAGGTCCATGATTGTTTTATTCACCAACATCTCTGCTATTCCCATGCAACTATCTATAGGAACCAAAGCACATGCCCTTGAGTGAAGAGTCAACTACAGTTAAATCAGAATAGAAATGGGATTTATTCTCGGTGAAACTTCAAAAGCACATTTGCCGAAAAACTCTGCTTAGAACGTTTAGGATCAATCACGGTTTCAAAAGTTTAGATAAAATGAATATTAAGGTTATTCAACATTTATATTGTGCAAGGTGAAGATGTGTGGGGCAACATGACCATTACCCTAACTGAAATGTGGTGTGGTGAATGTGGTGAAAGTATAGGTGTGCAGTTTCAGTGATATTCCTCCATGGTCAATGTCCTCTTCATGAAATTATTACTTTTCTCCTGTGCTAGCTCGAGACACACTGCTCAAGTGGGTTAGTGTGTCATCTGACACACCATAAAGAGTCGATTATTCCGCAGTCAAAATCTACAGACACTCCTGCTGTGATGGGGATACTCTTTAAAATTAGATAATTTGCTTTTAATACAGTTATCATTGTCGAAAAGTGTGGTGCTGGAAAAGACCTGCTGCACTTTTCCAGCACCACACTTTTTAACTCTGATCTCCAGCATCTGCAGACCTCAATTCCTCTTTTTTAAGACAGTAATGCAAGGCTATACATGAGAATATCGCTGTCTGAACACACAAGCACTTATCATTCTGACCCAGTGAACATTTACTGCCCCAGCATTTTTGGTTGGTGCTTCTGTAACAGACTCCAACTTGTCATCCCATTTCTTTGTTGCTCCTCACTTCCTAATAGAGACAGCTATAACTGACTTTGACAGAGCAGAGGATCTGTTCTTTCTCTCAAACCTGTGTGGATCTTTGGGCATGGCTAGATCTCAAAAGTTGTCAACACTCTGCTGTTACTGTTAAGCAGAATGAGGAAGGGATGTGTTGTTCCTGGGTCCAGAGATGGCGTCTGTCCATCTATGAATTAAAGGAAAAATCATAGTCCGTCACGCCTGGTGGAGAGACTCTGCGTGGTAAAAGTAATGGGAGCCTGGCAAATAACTCCTGACAGAATGACTGAGAGTTTTAAAAGCAGTGACCCAATTCCCATGCCACCCTTGTCGATTTCTGTGTGTTCCCACGTGAACCTGCATGTTTAAATCTGTCTGGGCAATGCTTGGAACGGAAAGATGAATCTCAATTGCTTCAGTTTCTATTGGGTTAGTGTGCATGGCCAAAGTCAGGGACACAATATTGCAATGGGTAGACAATACACGTGACAAATGATGGAGTTCTAGGTTATGTGTGTTGAAAGGAAATTGGCAACCAAATTAACGTAAGAAATAGATGAAGCAATAGGCCATTTGGCCCCTCAGGTCTGCTCACCCTTTGAGAAGAATATGACTTCTTTGATTGTAACCTCAACTCTATCTTCCTGTATACTCCTCACATCCTTCAACTCTGCAGCCAATCAGGAGCCTATCTAACTCAGACTTAAAACTGGGGTCCTTGCTCCCCTGTTTTCAGGAGAAATGTGAGGTGTTGTATTTTGATAAGAGGAGCAAGGGCACGATTTATACAGTTAATAGTAGGACCCTGGGGAATGTTGTCAAACAGAGAGACATAAGGGCGTAAGTACAAATTTGCATTGCAGGTAGCCAGAGTTGTTAATCAGACATTTAGCTCCTCCATTTAGCACACTGGCCTTCATTGCTCAAACTGTTGCGTACAGGAGTTGGGAGTTGTGCAACTTGCTGATGAGGCCACTTTTGGAGTACAGTTCTGGTGACCTTGGAATAGGAATGGTATTATTAAATAACACATGGTGCAGAAATGATTTACGAGGATGTTGATGGGACTGGAGGATTTGGGTTATAGGGAGAGACTGGATAGGCTGGGATTTTTTCACTGGAGCATAGGGGGTTGAGGGGTGACCTTATGGAGGTTTGTGAAATCATGAGGGGCATAGATAATGTGAATAGCATATGGTCCTTTCCCTAGGGAAGGGGAGTTCAAAACTAGAGGGCATACTTTTAAGAGAAGAAGAGAAAGGTTTGAAGGGGACCTGAGGGGAAACTTGTTCTGACAGTAAGTGGTTTGTATGTGGAATGAACTGCCAAAGGAAGTGGTAGATGCAGGTACAGTTACAACCTTTGAAAGATATTTGGACAGGTAGCTGAATAGGAAAGGTTTAGAGAGCTGTGGGCCAAAAGCAAGCAAGTGAGATTAATTTAGTTTGGGAAACTTGGTTGGCATGGACAAGTTGGGCTGAAGGGTCTGTTTCTGTAACTCTATGACTCTAAGTGAATTCCACAGACTAATGACTCTTTACGAGAGAATATCTGTCAGCATTGCCATCTTAGAGAGGAGACTCCTTAGTTTAGGCACTAGTTCTAGTGTCTGTCATTAGGAGAAACATTCTTTCAGCATCAACCTTGATAAGTCTTCTCAGGACACTATATGTTTCATGATGATCACCTTTCATTTTTTCTAAATTCCAATGCATGTAGGCTTAACCTGCCTAACATTTCTTATGATATTCATTTCTTAAATCAGCCAAGTGAACCTTTTCTGAACAGTGTCTGTCACAAATATAAACTCTCTTAAATAAGGAGACCTAAGCTGTATACAATATGCCATATGCAGTCTCACTAACACTGTATACAACAGTATGAAAATGTCCTGGCTTTCATACTCCAGTTCTCTCACAATAAATGACAGTTAAAATTCCTTTCCAATTGTTTACCATATCTTAACACATTTTTTTGTGATTCGTGTACCAGGGCATCCAGATCTTTCAGACTTGCAGAGCTCTGTAACCTCTCTCCATGTAATTCACACGAATCCCCCCATGATTAACACTATGGGATTACCGTTCACCAGAAACTGATCTGGACTGGGCATATACAAAGGCAGTCAAAGCTAGGAATTAAGCGTAAATGAGTAACTCACCTCCTGCCTCCCAAAAGCCTATCTACAGTGCACAACTCAGGAATCTGTTGAAATACTCCCTATTTGCCTGGATGAGTGCAACTCTGACACCATGCAGAACAAAGCAGCCAGTTTGATCGGTACCATATTCACAAACATTCCAACACCAATTCAGTGACAGTTGTGTCTGCTATCTACAAGATGCACTGTAGAAGTTAGACAAAGATCTTTAAACAGCAACCTCTAAAGTCACAGTCACTACCATCTGGAAGGACAAGGGCAGCAGATACATGGGAACACCACCACCTCAAGATCCCCTCCATCTCACTCACTATCCTGACTTGGAAATATTTAGACATTCCATCCCTGTCAGTAGGTCAAAATTCTGGAATTTCCTCCCTAAATTGCATTGTGGGTCTACCTACAACACATGGACTGCAGCAGTTCAAGAAGGCAGCTCATCATCACCCTCTCCAGGGCGATTAGGGATGGTCGAGCAAATGATGCCCACGTGTCATGAAAGAATAAAAACAACTTCTATTCTTCCTGCCAAACTCGAGAATTCTACAGCAATTCCCAACTGATTGTCCTCTCAGTCAGCCTATCTAGATCCACTTTCAGACTCCTTATGTCTTCCTCACAGCTTTATCTCTGACCTATCTTTACTGACGTCATTTGGATCCTGCATCCAAGTCATTGATATAGATTGTAGATAATTGAGGTCTTAACACTAATTTGGCAGCACTCCATTGGAGCACCCGGGGGAAACCCACGCAGAAAGTGAGGACTGCAGACGCTAGGGATCAGAGCTTAAAAATGTGTTGTTGGAAAAGCGCAGCAGGTCAGGCAGCATCAAAGGAGCAGGAGAATCAACGTTTCGGACATAAGCCCTTCTTCAGAAATGAGGAGGGTGTGCCAAGCAGGCTAAGATAAAAGGTAGGAAGGAGGGACTTGGGGGAGGGGCGTTGGGAATGCGATAGGTGGAAGGAGGTTAAGGTGAGGGTGATAGGCCGGAGTGGGGGTGGGGGCGAAGAGGTCGGGAAGAAGATTGCAGGTCAAGAAGGCGGTGCTGAGTCTGAGGGTTGGGACTGAGAAAAGGTGGAGGGAGAGGAAATGAGGAAGCTGGAGAAATCTTCATTCATCCCTTGTGATTGGAGGGTTCTTAGATGGAAGATGAGTTGCTCTTCCTCCGGATCGAACCGGATCGAACCCGGATCCCTGGCGCTGTGAGCCACCATGCCGCACCCTACTTGTCCCTACTCTACCATATGTTAGCTGACTAATCCTTAATCTATGCAATACCATAGAATTATGTAAAATAACCAGCACAGAAACAGGACTGTCATTCCATCCAACATTTATGAAGAGACTCAAGTTATCTTTCCTGAAGAGTGTAACCTCAATTTCTGGTGTCACCTTTCGAGCATTTTCTCACACTCTCTGCTACCTCTTTCTAATATTTATTATACTGTGTCCAGAACTGTACATGTATATCAAATGTAATGAAACAAAGCTTCTTTACAAATTTTACATTTACCACAGCCTCTGCTGTGGTAGTCATAAATCCTAACCGTGGGTTTACCTGGTTAGATGGCCTTTCTAACCTACATCACTATTTTTAGCAATTTCTGTATTTGTACTGCCAGATTTCTTTATTCCTCTGTCTCTACATGACTTGTTTATTCTGATGTAATAGAGCAAATTCATCAGTGTTGAAATTAATCTACAAAGCAACTTTATTAACGGCTTCTTAATCAGTTGCGGTATCCCACAGTGTTGGTCATCCCAAATTTGTGTCATCTGCATATTTAGACCTTTTAAAATTCCAAAATTGAAATCATTTATATAAATTGTACTCTGAGTAATGAACATGGTGGAACTCCACTTATGAATTTTATTGAATAACTGCCTTTTAGCTCTTTTGTCTCCACTCTGTTATTGTGCTATTTGTCCTCCGACTCTATGTAATCTGGACTCATTCATTTCTGGATTGTGCAGCAATTTACCATTTAGAAGTTAAGGCCACATAAATGTATTGCATTACCCGGTCCAATTTCCCTTTTACCTCTTCAAAATATTTCAATTAAGTCAAATCACTTCTTTCCCTCACGGTGACCATTGCAATAAAATGTTTTAATGTTTAAATTGTTTCTAATTTTTTCTCTGCATGGGTACCCATTACTTTCCCTACTGGCAATATTAAGATGACAAGTCCATAATTCCATGGACATATTCCATTCTCTTTCTTAATCATAGGCATAATAGTCATCTGGCATTAGGCATTCTTTTAATGAATTATTAAACATGTGTAAAAGTGCCTCTGCTATCTCAGAATTCCTACAAAATGCACAGAGTATTATGGGCTTGACAAGAGGGTTTGTTCTCTTTGAGTTTGATTATTTAATATTTCTCTACTTTTTATTTTGAATGCACTGGTATCATTTCTTATCTCATCTTCCTATGTCAAGTGCACCTGATCTCTTGCTCTGGTCAATACCGAAACAAAATAATTATTTAGTGTTTTATGACATTTTGCAATTGCTGCTGTGATTTTATCCTGCCAGTCTCTCAGAAGCCCATTTCATTTCCTGGCCTTCCTTTTGTTATTTATGTGCTGGTGGAATATTTCACTCTCTTGTTTTATGTATGTTTGATAATGTAATTTCATGTTCCACTTTTCTTTACTTATCGGTTTTTACGTTGCTTCTAATCTCTTCTCCCCCTTGTCATGCTACACCTCTGTACTCCTGGTAGGTGTCTTCCTTTCCCTCCTATTCATCTTCCTAATAATTTCCCCGTATGTCCTTCTTCTTCCACAGTATCTCAACAATGTTTAATTCATTATTGTTCATTAGCATAATATGTTTTTCTTGGACTATACCAAACTGTAGTTTAAATATTTCCCATTATTGTCCTTTCAGCTGTTGGTCAATATTGCTGCTGAGTTCAATATTAATCCATATTCTCTTCTCAAACTCTCAATTTAAGTTCATATCCAATGCGTCAGTCTGGGCTGCGTCATTCTTATATTCTTCTAAACCTTTTTATCCAAAACTGTATTACACTATGGTCACTATTTCCCAAATGTTTCCCCACATTAACTTCTCTCATCAGCTCTGGCTTATTAGGTGGAAGTGGGTACTGCAGATTCGAGTCAAGATTAGAGTGGAACTGGAAAAGCACAGCAGCTCAGGCAGCATCCGAGGAGCAGGTCAGTCAATGTTTCGGACAAAAGCCCTTCATCAGGAATGAGGCTTCATTCCTGATGAAGGGCTTTTGCCTGAAACATCAATTTTCCTGCTCCTTGGATGCTGCCTGACCAGCTCTGAGTTTATTCCCTAGTCCTAGATCAAACAGTAAATCCTCCCTTGTTAGGTTAGAAAGAGGTTTTGCACTAGTTGTAGGAACACCATTCCCCATTCCCTTATTTATTTCTTCTAGTCAATTAATTTCAGTGTTTTCAAAATGAGTCACATTTACTATTCAATCTTTGTCCCTTTTCTGTTGATAAATTTGTTCCTTCACTTCCCTTCCACTATTAGATGTGCTGTAGAGAGTACCTTTAGAATGATTGATCCTCGATTATTTTATGTCTCTGTCCACATGAGTTCTCTTTCTGTAGATCTTGATGGTTGCTTCAATTACTTTCACTGCCTTTATGTAATCTCTAAGAAAAGCTACTCCATCCCCATTATCCCCTCTATCTTTATTGCTTTTACCACTAAAGATGAGTGGAGGCAACAGTTATGCCCCATTAGGAGAAAGTGCATTCTGCAGATGCTGGTGAGTCAGAGTCAAATAGTGTGGTGCTGGAAACGCACAGCAGGTCAGGCAGCATCCGAGGAGCAGGAGTGTCAACGATTAGGGTATAAGCCCTTCATCAGGAATTCCATATGCCCGAAACATTGACTCTCCTGCTTATCGGATGCTGCCTGACCCGTTCTGCGTTTCCAGAGCCACACTTTTCAACTCATGCCCCATTCATTTGTTTGTAAACAATATACGTTTTTTAAAAGGAAATCTTTCCACAAAATGTGGTCCATAAATAAAGCATGGCTTAAGGAAGAATTGATTAGGCTTTTGAAAAGGTGCAGGCCTGGATCGTGGAATCTTTAAAGGTTTCATCTATGCTGGGAGATGAGATAAATTGCGTATTTATTTTAAAATATTGTGTTTAGAGCATTCCTGACTGTTTTAAAATACTGCGATTGTCTCAGATGCTGTCAAGACCTGAGCAGAGTTTTCAAAGCAGCTTGCTGGATGACTGTGAAGTCGCTGCAGAAATAGTTTGCATGGTTGAAATAAGGAGATTTAATGTGTAGAAGCGTGTGTTCTCTCTTCATACAAGTATTAAGGTGATGGAAGCTTCAGAAAGTTCAGAGTGCGCTCCTAGAATTACACACTCAGTACTTGAGATATTACAGATCACTGTAAATCATTTTGGAATTGGGGTTAGCGTAGTCAATAAAGTGTGGCACTGGAAAAAGCACAGCAGGTTAGGCAGCATCTGAGGAGCAAGAGAGTTGATATTTTGGACATAGGTCTTTGATCTCACTGAAACATCCTCAGTGAGAAGGAAGCTTTGAACAAACAGATTTTTTTTAAAAATATTGTCGTTACATAGCATCACCCAGACAGGGAACAGCTTCAAGGATGAGCTGTAATTGTAACAACCTGGAGTTAACACAATGTAGTGGAGGCCACACACAATCTCAGGAGGATAAGCCTTCACTTTATACCTTCCAGTTAGCTTCCATGACAAAAAAGCCCACCTACCGGTGGAATATAGTTCCCACAATGGCGGCTCCCTCTCACACCTCTACCCTAGTGGTTGCCCAGTGGGAGCCCTGCAATGCTTTTCTCTGGGAGGCCCATGATGAACAGGCACCTATCCACAGAGAATCAGGCTAGTCGTGTAGTTCTCCATTCCAGTAAGTGCTCCCTGGAGTAGTGGTGGCTGGCAGCCATGCTCTGAGGTCTTCTCCAGGCATCTTCGCTGGTGAGGGAGGTGAGGGTCGCAAGGAAGGGGATTTGGCAATTCAGATGCAAGGTCAGGGGTCCAGGTTTCAGTAAACACCCTCCCTCCTGATTCTGGGTTCATAGATTGGGCACAGGGACCTAGGTTCCTGTGAATAAGGGACCTACCTGGATTTGCAAGCAGCCTTCAGAAGGTGCCGCAGATCCCAGGTATGTCCCAGCTAAGTCCCTGAGTCACCAGCAAATTTTGATTGACTTGGGCGGGGGTGTGGGGGGGTGGGGGGGGGCGCGAGGGGGGGAGTGGGGGTGGGGTAGTTGAATTTAAGTGGCACACGAAGGAACTTCATTGGCCTCCTGACACCAGTGGGTGAGATTCCTATGTCAGGCCTTTCACACAACTCCCTGCCAGACTAAATTGCTGGCCCTCTTCCCAATGCTGAGCATGGGATGTAGATGCTTCAGTCTGACTTCCCCACCATCTTGCACGCCCTGGAAAACTCAGTTCAACTCATTCCACCGAACACCGAAAGAACTGCAGATGATGGCAATCAGAAACAGGAACAGAAATCGCTGGAAAAGCTCAGCAGGCCTGGCAGCATCTGTGGAGAAAAGCCTGAGTTAATGTTTTGGGTTTAATTACCCTTCCTCGGAACTCATTGTATGTGTTCATTCCTAAACCATTTTACTGGAGGCTGCCCAGGAATCAGTAGTAAGTTGAAGCTTATTTGTTGTGCCTCTGATGAACGTTTCACACGTTATGAATGAAGGGTGTGAAGCTGGTTTCCACTTACCTGGATGCAGTCAAGTGAAATCCCTGTCATGAAAGAAACAAAGAAAAACTGAATTCGACAGAATATGCAAAATGCATACTAGGGAATGAGAATTTTGCTGGGATTATGGAATGGCAATTAACAAGGACAAATCTCACGACCAGTTAATTGCATTTTCAATTAAGCAAATAACGCAATTTTATATATACATTTTTCAAAAGCACTTGCTTTTTAAAAATTGCGAGGGGGCAAAGCAGTCTTTGGGTGCCCCTTGGATACCCAAAGCCTGAATGTGAGGTCAGTAACATACCCTTCTGTTTCCAATAGCAAGTTCCTTCAGTGTGTGAATTGTGTCACACTAGGGTGTGAGAAACACCTTGCAATACTCAGGTGAGAATGGGCAGAGCATGTCATGAGTCTGTCCAACCAATCCATTTCAGGCCATAGGCTATCTAATCAGCAAACCTAAAGCAGGTCCATGAACAATTGTCATAAAGATGAAACCAGATGGTAGAACTTAGAACTGTAACAGGTTTAAGATATGGAAGGAGGGGCATTTGCCCGTTGTATTGCATGGCTGAATTAAAACTATCCATCTAATCCCACTTTCCAACTCTTAGGCTGTAGCCATGACTAATCGCAGTGGTTAGGGGAAAATTACTGATTCAGTCAGCCACTAGGCCAACCATGTGACTGCCTGTTGTGATGAAGAGGCTGTAGACCTTCTGTTCTCCATCAGCTGATGAGCCACAGTGGGATAGGAGACATTGAGGTCTGCAGATGCTGGAGATCAGAGTTGACAGTGCATTGCTGGAAAAACGCAGCAGGTCAGGCAGGATCTGAGGAACAGGAAAATCGACGTTTTGGGCCCAAACCCTTCATCAGCGATGAGCCACAGTGGGATACCCAAGGTAAAGCTGAAATAACATTGGAGATAAAACTTCATACCCAACGTGGGCAGTGCATAAGACATCAACAAGTAAAAGCAAATCTTATCAGTAGCATGTAGCACCTTACACTACACCAACCCTTAGGAGATAATGAGGACTGAAGATGCTGGAGAAGTCAGAGTGGATAAAGTATGGCGCTAGAAAAAGCACAGCAGGTCAGGTAGCATCTGAGGAGCAAGAGAATCTACATTTCAGGCTTAATTTTTCATCAAAGGCTTATGTCCAAAACATCAACTCTCTTGCTCCTCAGATGCTGCCTAACCTGCTGTGCTTTTTCCAGTGCCACACTTTATCGACTACGCTAACCCCAATTACAAAATGATTTACAGTGATCTGTAATATCTCAAGTACTGAGTGTGTAATTCTAAGAGCGCACTCTGAACTTTCTGAAGCTTCCATCACCTTAATACCTGTATGAAGAAAGAACACACACTTCTACACATTAAATCTCCTTAATTCAACCATGCAAACTATTTCTGCAGTGACTTCACAGTTGTAGAAGCTGGATTGGATGTGGCAATGGTTACATAGATAATCTATAGTCTGTGGATGCCTTTCAAACATTCACAACTACCTGACAAAACAAATCACTGCTGGTCTCTATCTTAAATGGGAAATGTTTTATTATGCCCACTAATTCTATATTCCCCGAGAAAGTACCTACTCTGTCAGGTCCCCTCAGAATCTTACGAGTTTCAATAAAATCTCCATTGGTTAGCTCATTTGGCTTAATGGCTAGTCTGTGGATTGGATACATGGGGTTTGTTCCTCATGTAACTGAGGTAAACATAGCCTATCCCCTCACCTCACAGCTCTTTACTGTGGTTAGGCAAATAGCTAATTGTCAAGGATTTCTCTTTGAGGCAGAGATCTCAGCGAGTGTAAGATTGCCAGCTCTCAGTTCACTGCGACCCAATCACTCACCAATCAGCAATTCCTATCAATCAGGACTCACATGAAGCATTTATATCCTTCTCTGCAATCTCACATTGTGAGCAGTCCCACAAACCTCACACTCACATCTCACAGCATGAACACACTTGCAACTCAGTCAAACAGATTGCACATTGTTCACTGGCAAGCTGGTCTTTTTCTCACAGAGTGAGGTGACACATAAATGAAGACAGCATCACCTTGAAGCAGAGTGACCAGTTCCTAATATCTCATTAAAGAAAAGGATATAGAGTCACTGAAGTGACTTCAAAAGAGATCCCAGAACCATCAGATTATAGCTAAAAGGGTAGGTGGCAAATCTCTGATTTTATTTTTTCCCTTGGAAAGAATAGATTGAACGATGACCAAATAGAGATCTTTCAAAATTTGAAAGGATTTAATAGAATAGAAAGAATGTTTCTACTCTCGGGGTAATGCAAAGCCAAAGACTATAGTGTGAAATGGTCACCAAGAAATCAAAAGGGAATTCAGAAGAAGTGCCTTTATGCAGAGTGCCAATAATGTGGCACTCGCTGCAGGAAGTTGTTAATACGTATATTATAAATAGGGGAAGTTCAATAAGCTTAAGAGGGAGAAGGGAATGGAGAAAAGCAACTTTAAGTGAGAAACAATGGGTGGAGGCTTGAGTGGAGCATAAGCACAAGCATGGGCTATTAGGCCGAATGTTTTGGTATCTCCCATGTATTTCTACGTAAAGTAGCAATGTCTGCCTCTTAGAAGCCAAAGTCATCTCAATCCCCACTTTGCTGCATGAACATATCTTTTGCACCAATATTCAGCTGCTGAGGCTGGCACTCATTTAGACCCATGAGCCAGAAAAGCAAAGTGACACACCTGGGTGGTGTGGTGGCTCAGTGTTTCGCACTGCTGCCTCACAGTGCCAGGCACACGAGTTCAATTCCACCCTTGGGCAACTGACTGTGCGGAATTTGCATGCTCTCCCTGTGTCTGCATGGGTTTCCCCCAGTTGCTCCAGTGTCCTCCCATAGTCCAAAGATGTGCAGGTTTGGTGGATTGGTCATGCTTAATTGTCCTGTAGTGTCAAAGGATGGATGGATAACATCAAGGGATGTGCAGGATGGGTGGATAAATCAATGGAAATGTAGGCTTATGGATATAGGGTGGGGCTGGGTCTGGGTGGGAGAATCCTTGGAGGGTCAGTGCAGACTCACCTTGGTAAAATGGGAAACAATATAGTCTCTTGGCGTGATACCTCCCTGCAAATTTGGCATTGCCATAGGAGATGACTAGTCACTGTTAAGAAACTGCTTGGAAACTCAAGAAGCACAATTTCCCATTCAGAAAATCCAATGTTGTCCACAATGAAATGTAAATGCTATTTTCTTATTAAAGTAAACAATCTGGTAATTTTGCAAAAGTTTATTGCATGCTGCTGATTTCAAATACACCAGAATACTTTACATTCTGAAGAAGGTCCAGAGTTTCTTGAATATTGATGATGTTAATCTTGGTCATGGACTTCTGATTTTCCAATTTTTTTTCTATCATTGGAATAGCAGAGATACAATTACTGCAAGTCATTGTACTTCTGGTTGCAATTTTAACTCAAATGCCTTTTCACAAACACATACATACCTTCAGCTCTTTCATTGCTTCACTGGTGCTAGTCAAGTAGTGACCCTCATGATCTCTTAAAAAAAGCACAGAGATTGCAGGTGCAAACTTTATCATCCTTACAATAAAGCTCTTGATGCTCTCAGCATTTCCCAGCAGTTTCCATTCACAGTGGGATCTGGAAGAGGGTGATTTGCAAAAGTTATGTTTTCTTGATGGGTCTTGAGGTGACCAGAGCACATTGAGACTTCACGTCACAGTAGGTTTTAAAGCAGCTTGTTTTTTTCTCATTTGTGGGACTTGGGCATCGCTGGCTGTCCAGCATTGATAGCCCATCCTATTTGCTCTTGAGAAGGTGGTGGTGAGCTGCCTTCTTGAATTGATGCACTCCATTTGCTGTGGGTTGACCCACAATGCTGGTAGGGAGGAATTCCAAGATTTTGACCCAACGACTGTGAAAGAACGATGATATATTTCCAAGTCAGGGTGGTGAGTGGCTTGGAGGCAAACTTACAGGTGGTGGTGTTCCCAAGTACCTGCTGCCCTTGTCCTTCAAGATGGAAATGGTTGTGGGTTTGGAAGGTGTTGTCTAAGGATCTTTGGTGAATTTCTGCAGTGTACCTTATAGATAGTACAATCTGCTGCTACTCAGTGCTGGTGGTGGAGTGACTGAATGTACATGTGGTGCTAATGAAACGGGTTGCTTTGTCCTGGATGGTGTCAAGCTTTTTGAATGTTGTTGGAGCTGCATCCATCCGGGCAAGTGAGGAGCATTGCATCACTCTCCTGACTTCTGCCTTGTAGATGATGGATAATCTTTGGGGAGTCAGGAGGTGAGTTACCCACTGCAGTATCCCTAGTCTCTGACCTGCTGTTGTAGCTACTGTGTTTATGTTGTAAGTCCAGTTGTGTTTCTGGTCAATGGTAACCCCAAGGATGTTGACAGTGGGGGATTCAGTAATACCATTTAATGTCAAGGGACGATGGTTAGAGTGTCTCTTACTGGTGATGGTCATTGTCTGGCATTTGTGCGGCATGAATGTTACTTGCCACCTGCCAGCACAACGCTGGATATTGTCCAGATCTTGCTCCATTTGAACATGGACTGCTTCACTATCTGAGGAGTCACGAATGGTGCTGAATACTGTGCAATCATGGGTGACCATCTCCACTTCTGACCTTATGACAGAGGGAAGGTCATTGATGAAGCAGCTGAAGATTGTTGGGCCTCGGACACTACCCTGAGGGACTCCTGCAGAGACGACTGACCCTCCACAACCACAACTATCTTCCTTAGTGCCAAGTATGACTCCAACCAGTAGGGTATTTGCCCCCTGATTCCCATTCATTCCACTTTTGCCAGTGCTCCTTGATATCATACTCAGTCAAATGCAGCCTTGATGTCAAGGGCAGTAACTCTCACCTCACCTGGTGCAATAAAGACAGAGAACTATAATCTGAGACCCGGCCTGGCTCTTGTATATCTGAACGATTTTCAGTAGTTGCAAGTCCTTCTCTAAGAGTTTTGTCTTTGCAGTGATTAGAATGAGATCAACCAGGTAGACCTCATAGAATATGAGTTCCCTGATTGGGGCTGTTAACCTGCTCCAATCAGGGAGCCCAGGCTGACAGATATAAATCAGAGTGTTAGGGGTTCTGTTCACTCTAGGAGTCAGCTCTGAGCTAGCTGGGTCAGTGTCATGCACTGTGCACGTTTAAGTAAAGGGTGGCTTGGTGACAGGATACTGGCCTTCGTGGAGTTAGTTCAGTCTTGAACCATTTTCAACAGTATGGAGGAGTAATAGCCACTACTGGTCTTTTCCCACAAATCTTCAATGCAAGTCTGACAGGAATTGGGGTTGCAGTTGACTGTCACTGAATCGGTGTATTCTGGAGGCAGACGGAGCAGGTTAGTTCCACTCTGAGAGACTCAGGCTGGGCAGCTGCAGCTGTACATCATATGAACCTGAAGGTTAAATGTTTGAACAGCGCTGGGACAAACTGATTGGTGTTGAATTGACTTAGATATCATAATCAGGAGTCAAGTATCCAAGTTGGACGCAAACATTTATGATGCAAATCATAGAATTCTTACAGTGTGGAAACAGGCTCTTCGGCCCAACAATTCCACACCAATCTTCCGAGCAGTAACCCACCCAGGCACATCCCCTTACCCTATTATCCTGGATTTCCCCTGACTAATGCACCTAACCTACACATCCCTGAATACAATGGGCAATTTAGCATGGCTAATTCACCTAATCTGCACATCTTTGGACTGTGGGAGGAAACCAGAGCACCTAGAGAAAACCCACACAGACACCGGAAGAATGCACAAACTCCACACAGACGGGGGCTGGAATCAAACTCGGGTACCTGGCACTGTGAAGCAGCAGTGCTAACCACTGAGCCATTGTGCCACCTCAAATGTAGACAAGAGTATAAAATTACAATGAGCATTTGATTAAGGTAAGTGGCAGATATATTTCAGAATGGGTCAATACCAAGCCATCTACTGTGGAGCAAAACATGGAGTGAGCAGTTTTTGAAAGCCTTAAAGAAACTTGGCACTGCATCCATGGTTGAATCCATAGACAATGGAGAAATTGGAAGTAGGAAATCAAATTGCTCTATAGAAGGATTAATTTCAAATTTTCGTACAGCTTTTGTTGCAGTCTGAGTGCTCCTGAGCCTCCAATGACCACATTCAAGCTCAGCACCTTCTCAGAACTGTGTGAAATAACCTGGTGCAGCCTAAAAGTCTTATCTATTAAGGAGTTTGAGGGTGTCGCTAAGCATTTTGAAATGATTCTGCCCATAAAGTGAGGAGACACAAATTATTATTACTTGTGTGGTCAACCATTTCTCAATTGAACTGCATGGAGAGCTGCATGGAATCTGAAGCAGACAGGCAAGCTTTGACAATGATTCTGCTGGAGCAGTCGAGGTCAGGGCTAGAATTCCAAGCAAAAGAAAGAGAAATACAAGAGAAAAGGTGGGGTAACAGAAAGAAGGAGAGAAGAAAAGAAAAGGCAAGAATTTCAATAAAAAGAGAGAGAAGGAATGAAAGAAGGAGAGAGAATTCCAGCAAGGCAAATGCAGTGTTGGCATTCGTTTGAAAAGAGCTAGAATATGAGAGCAGGGATGTACTACTGTGGCTGTAGAAGGCTCTGGTCAGACTGCATTTAGGATATTGTGAGCAGTTTTGGGCTCCATATCTAAGAAAGGATGTGCTGTCCTTGGACGGGGTCCAGAGGAGGCTTGCAAGAATAATCCTAGGATAAGGGGATTGCCATAAGAAGAGAAGTGAGGACTCTGGGTCTGTACACCATGGAGTTTAGAAGGAGGAGGCGGGGATCTGATTAAAACTTACAGAATACTGAGAGGCCTGGATAGAGTGGACGTAGAGAAGATGTTCTACTAGTAGGAAAGATTAGGACCCCAGGGCACAAACTCAGGGTGAAAGGATAGTCCTTAGGAATTGAGATAAGAACGAATTTCTCCAGCCAGAGGATGGTGAATCTGTGGAATTCATTGCAATAGAAGGCTGTGAGGCATTGATGGTGTTTAAGTCAGCAATAGATAGGTTTGTAATTAATAAGGGAATCAAGAGTTAGAGAGAGAAGACAGGAGAGTGGAATTGAGAAACCTATCAGCCATGATCCAATGGCAGGGCAAACTCAATGGGCTGAATGGCCTGCTCCTATATCTTATGGTCTTATGAAAGAGAGAAAGAGCCAAAACAAAAGCAAGAAAAGGAAGTTGAGGCAGCTCAAGCTGAAGGCCCAAGAGTCTATTATACTCAGTGAAGACACTGCTGTAACGAAAATAGTCCTGGTTCAGGACCTTGTGCTGAATTCTTAAACTGTTCACAACTGTCACCGAAGTTCAGTCAGTGAGGTGTAGAAGTATGCTTTGCTTCATTTGAAATGCAAAGTAGCTCAAATGGCCACAAGAGTATGCATTTCTGATGTGAGGCAAATGACAGGAAAAGCCCATCATGTTTATTCACTGTTATTTGCCAGGCTATGAGACAACCCCAAAATGCTCTCCTGAGTGTACATGAGCAGGGACTGGAGGAGTGACAGCAAAAATTCCAGACTTCTCATAAATATTTTGAGCAAACTTATGTTGAATTCGAAAGGGATAAGCAACTTCTTACTGACCACCGTGCATGAGTATTTAAGCTTAGAACTTAGAGAACCTTAGAGCTGTGTTTTTCCTTGAGAAATTCAAAAGCTTTCTGCCCCATTCCATAAATAAAATCCATAAAAAAGATGCAGTATTCCGAAAGCTTGTGATTTCAAATAAACCTGTTGGACCATAACCAGGTGTCGTGTGATTTCTGACTTTGTGCCAATATAGTAACATACCAAAAACACACTCTTGGCAAATTCAGAAAGCAGATTATCTCACGTGCAATTGTCTCATCAGGCAGAGAACCCCCAGCTTTTGGCTGTAACTAAGAGAGGGTAAAAAAAAGGCTTCCACTTTTTTAAGACCCCACCAGCAGTGGCTGAAAGCTAAACCTAGAATCCCTGGTTCTATGGGAGTTTGACCCCACCCATTCAGGCTGCTTTTATTGTTCAAACTTTTAAAATACCCCAAGACCTCACTAGCTGTTTACTTTATCAGCTTTCCAAGTAGACAGCCTGTCACCTCTGTCTTAAAACTTCTCTTATATAAAAAAAGAACGAAATTACTTCTTAAAGCCTCAGCATTGTCTCACTATGTGTTTATGTTTTGGTCAACTTCTCTGTGTTTTATACACTGTCCAATCTTCTGACCTACCACCTGTCTTTGCATTATTACGACCTTTTTTGTTTAGTTTGATACAATCCTTGTCACAACTAGTTAAATATGGATCAGAGACCGGTCTCTTGTATTTGTCTTACTCATTGGAATTTGTCTATTCTGTATATTGTGAAATATCCACTTAAATATCTGCCACTGCATCCCTGTTGACTGTCCCTTTTATGTTTTAGCCAGTTCTGTTTGCATAGCCTTACAATTGCCCTCAGTTTTAAAAAATGTAATCCTGGACCCAGTCCTCTCTCCCTCAACTTGAATGTAAAATGGAATCATATTATGGTCACTGCAACAAAGAGTTGCCTTCACTATGAGATCATTAATTATCTCATCTGATTGCACAATACATTCTCATCTCTGGTTGGCTTCAGAATATGCTCTTCAAAGGAACTTTCTTACAAACATTGATGAATTCCTCATCTAGGCTATCATTGCCCATCTGATTTTTCTAAGCAATATATTGATTAAAATCTCCCTTGATTATTACTGTTCCTTTCTGACAAGTTTTTATAATTACTTCCTTCATATCCAATGCTTCCATTTGGTGAGAGGCTTGTACGCCACGCATCCAAATAATTTTTTACCTTTATTATTTCTCATTTCTATCCAAACTGTTTCCATATCTTAGCTCTGTGGTCATTCCTCTTCACTGTCCAGATAGCATAATTAATTAAAAGAGCCACCCCTCTGTCTTTTCCTACTTTCCTGTTATTCCTAATTGTCCTGTATCCTTGATTATTCAGATCCCAATCTGTGAAATCTTGCCTCAGTAACAGCTGCTAGTTCATACTATTCATTCCTCCTTGCGGTCTCAGCCCAAGTTTTTTTTTGAATGCTGCAAACAATCATACACAGATCCTTTAGTTTTTATGTATTCATTTTCTTTGTAAATTCTTCCAAAGGTACATTAATGGATTAGGCGATCTTGCCTACCCTGGGGAGACTAAACACAGACGCAGTGACCTGCTTTCTGCAACAGCCATGATCTGTCTGCAAAAATTACCCCAAGCTTCCAGTTGCCCGCCACTTCAACTCCCCACCCTGTTCCAGGACAACATCTCTGTCACAAGATGCTGCAGTGCTCCAGTGAAGCTCAGCACAAGCTGGAAGAACAGCATCTCAATTTCTCCTTGGGGACCTTGCAGCCTACTGGACTCAACATTGGGTTTAACAATTTCAGAGTGTGAACACTTCCATCCTTATCTATTTAATATCTCTTCTACCAAGGTCCTATCATAAAATGGACTTCTTTATGGACAGCCAACTGATTTTCAACTATTAATTGTCCTCATGTCATCTAGGGGCTTATCTTCTTCCCTGGCTTATTATCAATAATCAACTATCAACAATTGAATGCCTGTGCATTTTTTTTATCTCTCTCAGGGCTCCTTCTCCACCTATCTGCTCCCTCCATCACCTCCTCCCACTGCCCTTCCCCATTATCTGCATAAGTATCACTTTTCACAGCTGCTTCTAGTTCTGAAAAGGGGTCACTGGGCTCGAAATGTGAACAATATTTTCTCTCCACAGATGCTGCCAGACCTGCTGAGCTTCTCCAGAATTTCTGTTTTTAATTGTTTCCACTTTTTGATCCCTTGCCCCCATTATTTAGTTCAAAATCCTCTCTACTTCCTTAATTATGCGTTTGATGAGAGTACTGACCCCCAGCACAGAGACTGTCCCATCCATACAGATCCCACTTCCAGCAGGTTTTATCATTGGAAAGTGTTCGGGATGTAATTTGTTGGCCACTTGCCCAGGAAGCCCCTGACTATCAGGCTGGACTGATCTGTCAAATGTGAAGCCAGTTAGAGAAGGTTATAAGTGTGGAAAGTCATTGGTGGCCATGATGGTGCAGATGGAGCCAACTGGGATTGGGGTTGTTGTATACAGTGGGGCAGGGATTGGCAGATGGGGGTGTTCCAATTAGATGGAAAGAATCAGATTGGGGTGAAGTCAAAGGCCTGAGTATCAAGAACAGTCTAGACTCCATGAAAATGGATTGTCAGCAGGAAGGGGTGAACAGAGTGTTGGGGGGACTGTATGATGCACATATTGAGATTTTAGGGGATCAGAGGATTGAGTGGGAAAGAAATTAAAATTGTTGCCTGAGAGTGTAAAATATAAGAGGCATTGTGTTGGAGTTAACATGAGTCAGCATCTGCTTAATTTTTAAAATCAAATGCACTGAAGTAATACCTTTAAAACACTAACCCATTACACAGCACTTCACAAGAGCATTATTAGTCAAATTCTGCATTGAAACATTAGGCATTATTGGGGAAGTTTGGAAGGTTGTACAAAGATTCATGGTTTAAAGGAGGAAAATGGGGTGATGAGACAGAGGGATTTGGTGGAAAAAGTTCAGCGCCTGGGGCCCAGGTAGGTCTTTGACACATTTGCAAATAGTGATAAGATTAAAATCAAATATGCTCAAGTTGCCAGGTTGAGCTGAATAGAGGCATCTCGGAAGGGGATTGATCTGGAGGAGATAACAGAGAAAAGGTGGTCACAAACCATTGCAAAATTTGAAAAAAAAGATGAGAAATGTTAAAATGGAGCTGGGGACAGAAACCACTAAAGGTCAGCAAGCATATGGAGAATCAGTGAGAGGATATGATGCAGGTCATACAGTCATAGAGTTGTACCGCACGGGAACAGACCCTTCGATCCAACTCGTTCACACCGACCAAATGTTCTAAATTAATCTAGTCCCATTTGCCAGCGGTCTGGATCCAAGGCAGAGTTTTGGATGAACTGAAGTTTGTAAAGCATAAAACATGAGAGGGTGGCCAGAAATTCATTAAATCACAGTGCTGGGACAGGGAGTTGGAGGGTATGGTGGCTCAGTGGTTAGCTTCACAGTGCCAGGGACCCGGGTTCGATTCCAGCTTTGCGTGGCTGTCTGTGTGGAGTTTGCGTATTCTACCCTGTCTGTGTAGTTTTCCGCTGGGTGCTCCGGTTTCTCCCCATAGTCCAAAGATGTCCAGGTTAGGTGAATTGGCCATGCTAAATTGGCCATACTGTTCAGGGATTTGTTGGTTAGATACATTAGTCAGGGGAAATGTAAAGTAATGGGGTAGGGGAATGGGTCTGGGTGGGTTATTCTTCGGAGGGTCAACGTGGACTTGTTGGGCCAAATGGCCTGTTTCCACACTGTAGGGATTCTATGATTCCATGAAGTAACCAAGTGTAGGACAGTTGCCCATTATTGTCAGTGATGCTGAGGATGAAAATACTACTGGCACATAGGGAGGCCTACCACAAGGAACACAAATCAGTTCACTGATAGAGGTGAGTGTGAAGATCATGGAGAGGCCCCCCTCCAAGTTCACCTCTAGTGGGGCCTCACATTTCACAGCTACAGACATCATGGCACAGAATAAGGCCATTTGGCCCATTGATTCCAGGTCACTGATCACATAAGTATTGTTAATGCAAACTTAGGAATGGCAGGTCGTGTTACCATTTAGAATATATTACAAATAGCTCACTGAAGCTTTGTTTGGTTTCTTCATACTGTTTGGAGTTCAGATCTGGAAAGGGCTCTACCATGCAATAAAAATGTTTTTTTTGTATTCGGTTGAGGAGTAATACATCTTGATTAATTCAGTAACACCCAGAGCACTGCACTTTTTACTTAACTTCTTGGCAGGCTAGGAAGTGACAATAAAGCAGTGAAGTGGTTTCAACTGAATAATAATAACTGGACAGTTCGAGTTAGCCAGAATCTAGATGATTTACAAAAGATGCTAAAGCATCTGCAAATATGGGTCAATCCACAGCATTTTCTACTCACGTTTTGCATTGTTTTTTTGTCCCATGCCCACTATGTGCCAGTGTATTGGTACGGTATATAGTGGAAAGATTTGTTTTCAATACATCATAGGCTGACTATCAAGCAGTCAGGGTGTTGCAAATATGGTTAATTCACTTTGAACAGTCGGAAGTCACGTGACACCAGGTTGTAGTCCAATAGGTTTATTTGAAACCAGAAGTGTTTGGAGCACTACTCCTTCATTTGACAAAGTAGTGCATCAAATGCTTGTAGTTTCAAATAAGCATGTTGGACTATACCCTGTTGTTGTGTGACTTCTGACTTTGTCAACCTGTAAAATGCCAGCTCCTCCACATTATCACTTCGAACAACGGAAGAAAAATTGATTTGAACATTTCCTTCCAGGTGGCAGGAAGCTTCTGAGAATATATTGCAGGATTCTACTGAAGAATGCAATGCCTGGCTTGACTACATAAAAGAATAAAGAAAAGCTTGCATTTTACAGAACCACCAGACATCTCAATAGGCTTTGCAACCAATTAAATACTTTTCAAGCACTTGTAACGTAAAAGAAAATGCAGCAGCCAATTTACACACACACTCCAATCCATGATGACTGGATAATCTGTTTTCAGAATCTAGTTTGATGAATAATTATCAGCCTGGACACCAAAGACGTTACCATGTTGAATGGCAATTTCCGGGTCAACTGCACTGCCACTGTCCTTGCTGATGGCTCCATTTCTGACTTGGAGGGTGTTCAAGAGGTTGTAGATGCGAAATGTATGTCACCCAGAAACATCAAACGAAGGGGTAGTGCTCCAAATACTTGTGATTTCAAATAAACCTATTGGACTATTACCTGGCGTGGTGTTACTGCTGATTGTTCAAAGTGAATCATTTATATTTGCAACACCTTGACTGTTTGATAGTCTGCCTATGATGTTTTGAATATTCATGCGTAGGGAAGAGAAAAACAACCACCCTGCAGGATGAAGGAGCGTCGCTCCGAAAGCTAGTGCTTCCAATTAAACCTGTTGGACTATAACCTGGAGTTGTGTGATTTTTAACTTTGTACACCCCAGTCCAACACCGGCATCTCCGAATCAGAAATCCTGTAGAATTTCCTCATGAATAGGCAGATCCAAATTATTTACTCTTATATTCCACTCCTTTCCTAACATTTTCTCTCAGCCTGTAACCTGCCTTTGGCTTTTCATTTGATCCTTCTTTGATCATGCAACTGAGTTTCCATCAGCTACAGGCAATGTATTGATAACCAGTTTGTTGTCAGATAAAACTGTGACACTCTCTCTGGTACTTTGTTCAAAACTGGTAATATGCCCATTGCTATATTTATATCTGGATTCCAGAATGTATGCTTGGGGTTTGTTGCTATCCTGGTAGATATTCTTCAAATTCCCTTTGAGCCTATGGTGAGAGAGCTCTTAGTTTGGCACATCTTCCTAAAATGACCAATGTGCTTAAGCAAAGAAAGCATTCTGCAATGTTTTCAGAATATTCTTTATGTCTATGGGTCTTCTTGGTGCCATAGCGTTGGCAGAATTCTATGATGTCTTGCACTTTCTTTCCCAATTATTCCTCCTTCTCTGGTGTTCCTTTTGCCTCCCTGTGCTTAAGGAACTGGGGCTTTCCTGAGTAAAGGTCTTTCTTGACCAATCATTGTTACCTTATCCTGTTTTAAGGACTCAGTTCATTTCACAAGCTGTACTGCCTTTTCCGAGTTGAGATAGCCCCTAGATTGTAATAAGTTCCACTTGGGATTCATAAGCAACATCGACTGTCATGTTGTGGTGAATTAATTCTGCTCTCAGCTCTCCAAACTCACATCCTTCAAAGAACCTGTTGTTGTGACCCTTTCCAGAACCTTATTGCTCTTCAGATTGAAATAGATGGTGAAGGCTTTTAAGATTCCTTCAAATTTATCTCAATGCAATAACATTGTTTCTATAGAGCTAAATAATATGATAAACTGTTCAGCTTCAGACTGAATGTCCAATCTTGAAGCAATGTGACACCTTGAGAGTCTTTTTCTCCAAGGTTTGAGTTTTGGTTTACATCTTCCAAGTGTACAAACCAGCCTGCGTGTGTACGTTTCAGATACTGTATACAGAGGAACCTAGATTATCTGAACGAGATAGGCGGGCACTTTTTCATTCGGATAATTGATTATTTGGTTAATTTATTCAAAGCCTCTCCTCTGAGGCTCAAAGTTTTCTGTTAAGTTCGCTCCCCTTTCAGGAGACTGGCAGGAGCACACCACGCATGAATCCCCGCCCCCCCCCCCCCCCCCCCCTCATCTGCCCCCTGTCCCCTCTCCAGGGCAGACAGACTGGACACCAACAAGACTGCTGCTGCTGCTGCCTTTTGAGGGTGAGTCACACAAGTTTTTACTGCAACTTTTTGACAGGTTCCACCCGTACAGGACAATGTTGGGGAGATTATCTGGGGAAGAGGTGTTTAGGGTATAGAACTCCAGGGAAAGTGTGGGGAGAGAGAGAGTGCAGGCGGTCAGTCATTTGGAGACAGTGCCTGGGCTCCCATTGATGTCCAGGACTGTTCTGGGCAGCATTTCAGTAAGCTGGCTTCACTTTTAGTCGCTGTAAACAAAGAAACGATCAGTATTGGAAACACGTCTTTGGTGTATTGTTTCTATTGGGACTTCGAGATCCCTTGGGATAATCCAATATTCGGATAACTGATATTCGAGGTTCCTCTGTATACTCAAGTAATAGTTGATCTCATGTACAAGTCGATCCCTATTTTTGGCCAAATAATCTAGAATTTTCCACATATCTCGTGTAAAATTTCTTCACAGATAACAGATCAAAATTTATGAGTCAGTGTGGACATCACGTCCCACTCCAGTGTTCCAGTTTGCCGGTTGTTCTGCTTCCCGCCTGGTCTTCCAATCCGCTGGCTGTTATGATCCGCTCTGAGTTTTCAGAATTACCGTAATTCATTGTTTATTTTTCTTTATTCATTTTAGAAATCTGTTGGCTTCTGCTAATGATATGGTATGAATTTTGACAGGCATGAATTTCAGCTCCTCAAAAGTAGTATCCATGTAATAGTCGACCCCATAAATTTAACCTTAAAAAGTAGTCTCAGGCGACTGTCTGTGTGGTGTTTGCACGTTCTCCCCGTGTCTGTGTGGGTTTCCTCCGGATGCTCCGCTTTCCTCCCACAATCCAAAGATGTGCAGGTTAAGTCATTTGGCCATGCTAAATTGCCCATGGCGTTCAGGGATGTGTAGGTTAGGTGCACTTGTCAGGGGTGAATATAGGATAATAGGGCAGGGGAATGGGTCTGGGTGGGTTACTCTTCAGAGGGTCGGCATGGACTTGTTAGGCATAAGGGAACTTTTCCACACTGTAGGAATGTTTGATTCTAGCAAAAAAAAGACTATTACTCGAGCATATATGGTACATTTTTTTTAGGCTTTTAGATAGCCTTGAATTTTTAAATTATCTTTCAAGTGTTTGAAACAACCTTTGCTACACATTTAACACTAAAATAAAACAGTTCCTGGGACCCATTCAGCTCCACTGATGGGAGTTGGCTGGAACTAAGGGAGGGGGGGATTTACAATGAGGGCTGGATGCTGCTTCAAGAACATTTCCTGCCAGTATAAAAGCTGGTGAAGTACAGACTGAGGTTCCAAGATTCAATGTAGATGAGGGTTTGGAAGGTGCTGTTGAAGGATCTTGGGAGAGTTGCTACAGCACATTATGTAGATAAGGATACACACTGGTGCCACTGTGAGGCAGTGATGGAGGGAGTGGAGGTTGAAAGTGGTGGGTGTGGTGCCAATCAAATGGGCTGCTCTGTTCTGGATGGCGTCAAGCTTCTTGAGTGTTCTGGGAGCAGCACTCATCCACCTAATTGGGGAGTATTCCACCACACTCCTTCCCTGTACCTTGTAGAAAATACATTGGAGAGACAAGGGTTGAGCTACTCACTGCAGAAGTCCCAGTCACTGACATGCTCATGTAGCCAAAATATTTTTATAGCTGGTCTAGTTCAGCTTCTGGTCAATGGTTATCTTCTAGATATTGATATCTGAGGGTATTTGGATTGAATGTCAAGGGATGATGGTTAGATTCTCTCTTGTTGGAGATGCTCATTGCCTGGAATGTGATTGTTACTTGCTTTTTAGTAGCCCAGGCCTGGATATTGTCCAAGTCTTGGTGCATACAGACAGGAACTGTTACAGTATCTGAGAAGTCACAAGTGTGATGAACATTATGCAATTATCAGTGAACATCCCTGCTCTGACATATGATGGTGGTAAAGTCATTGGATTTAGTGCAGACTTTCTACAGCAATGTCCCATGGAATAAATTCTATCAGGTTGCAAGTACAAATTTCACAGCTATAGCCTAGACTCCACAAGTTTTCCCCTTTCAGTTCCCAAGATACATGTCATAAAGGCAGGGAAGAAAATGAATACTTCTGGGTATTTCTGCTTTGTCCAGTATCTCAATCAATGTTGACCTCACACTTCCTTCACAGTGACTTGTCACTAAAACGGTCATGTCCCCATTAATGAAATCTGTGTTCAGCTCCTGGGTTAATCCTGTCACGGTTCTTTTTCCCTTTGCCAGTTTCCCATTTTGTTTGTGAACAAAAATTCCAATGCATTTTTGAAAGCGGATGTCCTGGATTTAGATAGCTTTACCAAGTGGCAACAACATCCCAGGGACTTTACATCTGAAGATGCACTGTATTAGACAATTACAATGCTCCATACAATCAACAGTGGGTAGTAACAATGTTGCAGATCACCCAAACTTGAATCAAAATATTGCCACGGAAGACTATTTTGGCTAAGAACCTTCACAGGCAAATTGCTCATCCTTGTTTGACAGGACAGGAATCGGTGTTGGGTCCAATTTGTTTGTCATTTGTATAAATCATTTGGATGAGAATTTAGGAGGCATAATTAGTACGTTTGCAGATGACACCAAAATCGGTGGTATAGTCAATCGTGAAGAAGGTTATTCAAAGATTATAAAGGGATTTTAATCAATGGATTGATGGAGTTTAATTTGGATAAATATGAAATATTGCATTATTGCAAAATAAACAAAGGCAGGACTTTTACAATTAATGGTCAGGCCCTGGGTGGTGTTGTCAAGCAGAGAACCTGTTCAGGAACCCCCTAGGGGTTCAGATTCATAGTGTAGGAGAAAATTACTACAGATGTTGGAATTCGTACTGAAAACAACAAATGCTGGAGATCACAGCAGGTCAGGCAGCATCCATGGAAAGAGAGCAACCTTCGTTTCCAGTCTAGATGACTCTTACCACCACCAAACACATTTTCCTCTCACTCTCCAATCCGCATTTCACAGGGATCATTCCCTCTGGGACACCCTAGTCCATTCATCAACCACTAACACCACCCCCCCCTTCCCACGGCACCTTCCCATGTAACTGCAGAAGATGCAACACCTGCCCCTTCACCACCTCCCTTACCATCCAAGGGCCTAAAACAGTCTTTCCAGGTGAAGCAACATTTCACCTGTATCTCCTCCAGTCTTGTGTATTGTATTTGCTGCACTCAATGTGGCCTACTCTCCATTGGAGAAAACAAACGCAGACTGAGTGACCTCTGTGCATAATCATGACTCTAACCTTTCAGTAGCCAGTTATTTTAATACAGCATCTTACTCGCATGCTCACTTGTCTGTCCTCGGTATGATGCAGCATTCCAGTGAATCACAGCACAAACTGGGGGAACAACATCTCATCTTCAGGCACTTTTCAATCTTCTGGATTTAAGGTTGAATTCAACACCTTCAGATTGAGAACTCATCCGAGCTGTTTCCCTTTTAGCTTTACTTGTTACATTCTCTACCACCATGTTCTCTCTCACCTTCCCCTACCCCTGTGGGACTGTCTATTCTTTCCAATCTGGCAAGTCGACACAGCATTGTTCTGCCATTCACACATTCCAATCACTCAATCTGAACTATCAACATCCTTCCTCCTCCAGCACCCTGCACTCCACACCCCTCCAACTATAGCATAAATGCTGTCCCCGCCACACTTCACTTCAGCTCTAATGAAGAGTCATTGACACTCGAAACTTTAGCTTGCTTCCTCTCCGTGGATGCTGCCTGATCCACTGTGATCTCCAGCATTTGTTGCTTTTTGGTTCAACCACATAGTTCTTTGAAAGTGGGATCACAGGTAAACGGGGTGATTAAGAAAGCATTTAGCACGCTTGCCTTCACTGCTCAGACCACGAGTATTGAAACTGGGACTTCATGTTGAGGCTGTACAGGACATTGGTGAGGCTACTTTTGGAGTACTGTGTATCGTTCTGGTTGCCATGCTATAGGAAGGATATTATTAAATTGGAGATGGTTCAGAAAAGATTTACTGGGATGTTGCCAAAATTGGAGGGGTTGAATTACAAGGAGAGGCTGGATGAGGAGTGACCTTGTGGAGGTTTATAAAGTCATGAGGAGCATAGATAAAGTGAGTAGCAAAGGTCTTAGCTATAGGCTGGAGGAGTTCAAAACTAGGGGTATCTTTTTAAGGTGAGAGGAGAAAGATTTAAAAGGAACCTGAGGGGCAACATCCTCATGCAGAGTATGGTTCGTACATGGAATGAACTGCCAGAGGAAGTGGTAGATGCAGGTGTAGTTACAACATTTAAAAGACATTTAGACAGGTACATGAATAGGAAAGGTCTAGAGAGATATGGACCAAATGCAGGCAAATGGGATCAGTTTAGTTTGAGAAACTTGGTCAGCATGGACGATTTGGACAGAAGGTTTTAGGAATGGCTCCAAAGGATAAATGAGCTAAAAAAAAAGGGAGAGTTTTAGAAAGGGAGCTAAAATGTCTACATATATAGCTGCTGATGGTCAGAGTAGGGGAAGTGTTGGTGAACAAAGAGACCTTGGAGTGCAGGTTCATAGCTCCTTGAAAGTGGAGTCACAGGTAGATAGGATAGTGAAGAAGGCATTTGGTATGTTTTCCTTTATTGGTCAGAATATTGAGTACAGGAGTTGGGAGGTCATGTTGCGGCTGTACAGGACATTGGTTAGGCCACTGTTGGAATATTGCATGCAATTCTGGTCTCCTTCCTATCAGAAAGATATTGTGAAATTTGAAAGGATTCAGAAAAGATTTACAAGGATGTTGCCAGGGTTAGAAGACTTGAGCTACAGGGAGAGGTTGAACAGGCTGGGGCTATTTTCCCTGGAGTGTCAGAGGCTAAGGGGTGACCTCATAGAGGTTTATAAAATCATGAGGGGCATGGATAGGATAAATAGCCAAAGTCTCTTTCCTAGCGTGGGGGAGTCCAGAACTAGAAGGCATAGATTTAGGGTGAGACAGGAAAGATATAAAAGAGACCTAAGGGGCAACGTTTTCAAACAGAAGGCGGTGCATATATGGAATGAGCTGCCAGAGGAAGTGGTGGAGGCTGGTACAATTGCAACATTTAAAAGGCATTTGGATGGGTATATGAATAGGAAGGGTTTGGAGGGATATGGGCTGGGTGCTGACAGGTGGGACTAGATTCGGGTGGGATATCTGGTCGGCATGGACGGGTTGGAGCGAAGGGTCTGTTTCCGCGCCGTACATCTCTATGACTCTAAGTAAAGCAGGGCAGAGTCAGAGGAAAGCAGAGTTTTCGGATGGTTGCTGAGTGTTACAGAGATGGACAGAATGCTATGGAGGGATTATAACATAAAGTTAAAATTGTATGATTTAAAGTGATTAGAAGCCTATCCACATCACAGCAAGCATAGTGTTAATGGCAATGTATTCCTTCACAACAGTTGGGCAGCTGATGTTTGGATAAAGTTTTTGGAGGATGGCAGGTTATCTAGGAGAACATTGGAATAGTCATGAATGTGGGTTTCAGCAGCAATTCAGCTGAGGCAGGATTGAGCAAAGCAATATGATAAAGTATGATATTTGCAGTAGAAACTATCTGGGTTTGGGATCAAACAGAAAATCAAAGTTGCGAATGTGAGTTCACCACGAGAAAATGGCCAGTGAGGGAGTAGGAACTGGTGGAAGGAATAGCAATGGCTCTGTACTTCACAATAATAAATCTTAAAGAAATAGTTAAGATGAGGAAGTCATGTTGAAACAGGGCAAGAGGATGTGGGTTGTGAGTAATTCTAGGAAGTGGTAGAGTTGGCAGGGTAGAATCTAGAAATGTAAAAAAGCAATTAAATAGAAAAGTCCGTTCTCTACAGTGACTCGATAATCACATTTTAACAATGAACAGAATTCCACAATCGGATATCATTCTCACAGTTAAAACCCACAACTGACCACTCACTATTTATAAAAACACCACTGTTGAAATATATTTATCTAAATTCACATCTTACCAAAACAATTCCTGCAGCCCCTTTTAAACTCATGAGCTCTACCACCATGAAGAAAGACAACAGCAGCACCAACAACCCCTGCAAGTTCCTTTCCATGTTACACATTATCCTCACTTGGAACTATATCAACATTCCTTCATTTTCTGGGTTAAAATCCTGGAACTCCCTCCCTAACAGCACTAAGGATATCCCTGCAACACAAGGGCTGCAGTTGTTCAAGAAGCTAAATGGTCCCCACTTTCTCCAGGACAATTAGGCATGGGCAATAAATGTTGACCTAGTCTGTGATGCCCACATCTAGAGAAAGAATAAAATAAAATTTTTATGCCTTAATGACTTTGAGACTTCTTTTTATTTCAAAGGCTTCTGGAAGAAGGGAAGAGACTTTCAAACAGGATAAAGGTGAATATGAAACAGCTATCTGCCTTCCCACTGCACTCAATACACAGATCATAAGCAGCAAATACTGTATATGCTAGCAACACAACAACATTATTGAAGGTTCTTAGTTGTTGGGTCAAACTATTCAGTTGAATGCAGGCTTCAGACACAATATCAAAACCTCAAGCAAAAATGTAGCAAAGGTATTGGAAGAAGCAAAAGATAACTAATGATTAAATGATGTGTTGTTGAGTAAATACATAATGAGAAAGTATGCATAGCTATTGCTCAAGTCTTTATTCTGGAAAAGAAAACTTTGAGTAAAGCTTTGGGTCATTCTGAAGAACATTGCCAAATCTGTCCCATCACACCACATAGTGGCCATAGGAGGAACAACATAGTCACACAGAAACATAGAAAATAGGTGCAGGAGTAGGCCATTCGGCCCTTCAAGCCTGCACCACCATTCAATATGATCATGCAATTTCAGTATCCTACTCCGCTTTCTCTCCGTACCTCTTCATCTCTTTAGCTGCAAAGGCCGCATCCATCTCCCTCGTGAATATATCTAACAAACTGGCCCCAACAGCTTCCTGTGCGAGAGAATTCCACAGGTTCACAACTCTCTGAGTGAAGAAATTCTTCCTCGTTTCAGTCCTGAATGGCTTACCCCTGTGACCCCTAGTCCTGGGCGTCCCCAACACCAGGACCACCACAACCTCATGTGGCCTGTCTGGTATCAGGACTTTATATGTCTCTATGAGAGCCCTCTCATTCTTCTAACTTACAGTGAGTACAAGTCCAGCTGATCCAGTTCCAAATAGAAGAATCCTATTTAAATAGATAGGACTCAGCATTCAAGATGTGGACATAATTATTGGTCAAAAATCCATAGTCACTGTTGTTATGGTATGTGATGGGTTGTATCATTTCTAAAAACATAGACAAACAACCTGCTGTTACAAAGTGGAGAGACATCCCAATGTGACTGAAGGGGCCTCATCAGGGGGATTAAAGACTGAAAAAAGGAGTGATGGGGCTGGGCAAAAGCTTTGCTAAAGAAGTGCATTTTAAACAAAAAGACACAAAATAGGAGGAGTAGGCCCTTCAAGCCTGCTTCACCATTCAACATGATCAGGCCTGATCTTCTGACTCAGCACCCTGCCCCTGCTTCCATTCAGTTTGAACCCTTTAGCCCAAAGAACTATTTCTAACTCCTTCTTGAACACATTCAGTGCTTTGGCTGCTTTTTGTGGCACAGGATTCCAGAGACTCGCTGTTGTCTGGGTGAAACCGTTTCTCCTCATCTCAGTCCTCAATGGCCCAGTCCGTACCCTTAAACTGCGACCCCAGGTTCTTCTCGGAAGAGAGAAATGGAGGACGTGGGGGATGGGGGTAGATGGTTTGTGCAAATAATTCCAGACGTTAGGGCCAAGTAACCCCAAAACTCCAACCATCACTGGTGTGTTTGAGGAGATGTGAAGCCAGAGTCAGAGCATTACTAAATTGTGTGGTGTTAGGCAGGATGGATCCTCAGAGGGAGATATGACGGAAGCCATGACAGACTTAAATATGAGGATGATCATTTTAAATTTGAGTCATTTAGGAAACCAGAAGTCAACTTTATTTTGTGAAGGAACGAAGTGAAGAGTGAGTGGGATTTGGTGTGAAATAGGTTAGGATTTCTGGTAATTTTAATAAACTTGTTTATGTAAGTGGAGAATGAGAAGCTAGGGTAGAGAATTGAAATAATCATGATACAGCAGTGAATAATGAGGGTTCCGTCAGCTGACGGGCAGAGGAGAGTTGAGCACAACACACACAAAGAACTGCAGATGCCAGAAATCAGAAACAAGGTCAGAAGTTGCTAATGAAACTCAACAGGTGGGGCAGTATCTATGGAGAGGAATCAGAGTTAATGTTTGGGGCCAGTGACCCTTCTTCAGAACCTGCCCTCTTCACATCCAGAGAAACCACTTCCTCACTCTGGAAAATGAAGAACAAAGTGAAGCCATCTTTAATTTTTTTCAAAAATGACATTAAAGAGTGAAATCAGGAAGAACTTTTTCATTCAAAAGGCAATGGAAATCTGGTTTTCTCCCTCCCAAAACGATCATAGATACTGGGGACACCTAGACCTTAGGACTGGCAGGAATAGATTTTTGTCAGGTAAGGAAGCAGTTAAATGGAGTTGATTTGCAAATCAGTCAAGTGAGTGGTAAAGCAGGCTGAAGGGGCTGAATAGTCTCTTCGTCCTAATTTTCTCATGTTTCAATCCTCAGCACTGTCCTTGATAGTGTCATCCTCAAACCTAGTTATAGTACATTCACTTCCCTCATCCGAGTGATCAGTGTACGTTGTAAATGATTGTGACCCCAACACTGATCCCTGTTAAACTCCACTGTGCCATCCTGAAAAAGTCCCCCTTATACTGACTGATTAATAAATAGAAAACAATCTCCTATCCGTGCCAATATACTACCCCTGAACTATAGGCTCTTATTAGAATGCAGGACAAGCTAGGCAATTATTGCTCCATCAGGCTACTCTGATCATTAGCACAGTGTTGGAAGGTATTGTCAATGGTGCTATCAAATGGTACTGACCCTGCGATAAACTCCTTAGCAATGTGCAACCGTCCAGCTCCTGGCATCATTACAGCCAATCATGAACAAAAGAGCTGATTTCTAGAAGTGACGAAAGATTGACCGTCTTTGAGAATAAGACAGCATTTGACCTTTTAATCCCTATCACTTAGAAAGATAAAGGCAGAATATCTAAGAGAACATCACAAATTGTAAGTTGTCCTCCAGGTCACACAGCACCTTGACTCGAACTATATTTCTGTCGCTGTATTGTCACAAGGTCAAAATCTTGGAACCCACTTCATAACTTCACTGTGAGAGTAGCCACACCAAGTGGGTGACAATGGTGTTAAAGCAGCTCATCACCTTCTCGGGACAATTAAGAATGGGCAACGAATGCTCGTTTACCCAGCAATCCTCACAATACATGAAAGAATTCACAAAATAAATCCTGACATTTTTCCTTTGTCCCCTCGCAAGCACTCTCAACGTAGTAGCCAGAACTGGACCCAATACTTTATTGATGGCCCAACCAAAGTGCTATAAAGATTCAGTATATTATCCCCGCTTTTCTACTCAGTACCTCTATTTATGAAGACTCAGAACCCAACAGCTTTGCCTCATGATTGTGTCATTACAAAATTACATTTTTAGAAGGAAGGCTAAGTTGTCATAATGGGCACAAAATGCTACAAAATGTCTCCCCGAAGTCTTAGAACTGTACTGTCAATTCCCCGCAGCCAGAAAGAGCAGGCAGGCTGATGTGTTATATCAGCAATAATCATAAGGGGAGACATTGAGAGTTCAATTCGCTCCTGACAATACTATGGATCCTTCTAAAGAAACGAGAATTTAAAATGTTCTGAGAGAAACATGACTGGAAATTCCAAAGTAATTGACTTTGCTTTGTGGAACAATGATTCATCAAAGTTACACACAGCAGCAATCTTTTGGCCTGAGTGGAACAGATAATGAGGCACCATTTTGGCAGAACTGTAAGAGGAGCTTTGGTAGGCAATATCAGAGGGAGAAAGGTTTTCAACAGGGAGGTGGACGAAAGTTACCCAGCTAAAGGACTGCTGCACTAAACCAGGTTAAAAAGGGTCACAACCTGCAGTACTGTCACAAAGTGAAATAAACGGCTTCCCTGCCTGTCAGAGGGCATTCTGCTCAATCTAACTGTGGGACAAACACCTAAATATGCAACTACAGAAGCTCGATGCTGACTTAAGGTTCTCAACTCTTTCACCTTGGACAGAGCATTTTCAAGCAAGTGACAGGTTTCTAGAAATGACAAACAAATCTTTGTGTTTTTGTATGTATCTTCGAACCCTATCACCTTTTAATCTTTGTATTTGGACCTTAGCCAATAACTGCAATACCTTTTACTTTGTAATTTTCAGCAATGGTTGTGTATATAATTCAATTTTTATTATGCTTAAGATTAAATCTTTGCTGGTTATTTTTAAAACGGAACATTGAAAGAAAACTAAGATAACGTTAAACTAGCTATACAAATTCATGATTCATGGACCACTGTGCGGACACACCCTGTGTGAACATGATGTTTGCTAATTATTCTCAATCTGTTCTTGTACCTATATGAACCCAAAGATCCCTCTGTCCCTGTACTCTCTTCAAACTATGTCATTAAGTCTATAATAAAACAGAAAGTGCTGAATCTATTCAGCAGGTCAAGCAGGATCTGTACAGAGACACAAACAGTCTTAACATTTTGTATCGAATGTAACAGTTCTTCCTTCAGAAAATTGCACCAATATTCTTTCTGGGTATTTCTTTCTGCCAAATGCATTACCTACACATGTCTGCGTTATATATTTGACAACATTACATATAGGAACACGTTTTAGATCAAGTGAAACTGTTTTTATTGGAAACATCAGCGTGATTTATTTTTCAAACTTCAATTCACCTTATAATATTAGTCATGTAAAAAAGTAAGAGTGAAAATCATAATTAGTGTTCCATACAAAGAGCCAACATTAAGAGATTTCTCGTTACAGCATCTACCTGCACAATCTCAGAGTTGTTGAGACAGGGTTTTGAATCAAGACAAGACAACCCACCCTTATTCTGTTTCTTTGGCCTTGGCTGTAGGACGGGGAGAATATTACAATAATAAATAAATAAAATAATAATAAGGTGTTCAATGCTGAAAGTTTGAGGTAGTGATAATGTAAAGAGGAAGGGGTTTCTGGCATAATGAGGTAGGTAGTGGGTTCTTTAGCTGTGGACATCTACTGTCCAGGTTCCCACCAAAAGAGAAAAGTCACAAAAGGACTTTGGAACTGTATCTGAGTCTGAGAACGGACACAGAACTGGACCAGCACCTGTACCGAGATCATCAGAACATCATCCAGTAGGTAATGGAGTTTGGTCATTGATCAAATCTAATGAAAAGGTGAGATGGGAAAGGATTGAGGACAGTATTACACACTGACAGGGAATTCACTTCAAAAAAAACATAGTCCTTTGCTCGTGAGGTGCTAAGGAAATGTAAAATATTTAAATAAATGCAAGCTCTTTATTCTTACCTGTAAATCAAACATCTTTTCTTTCAAAAATGTTGAAAGTTTTGTGTGAGTCAAGGGGGAGGGAAATGGTTCATTCAGAACCTTCAGTGTCACTGTCCCAAATCTTGTCAAGGGCAGAGTAAGAATGGTCTCCACTCTGTATTAACAATGTACCTCTATTCCCCCATAATGTCTCATTGAGTGCACTGACATAAAATAATACAGCTACTATTTACTTAAGAAACCAAAGCAAGTTGTGTTAGTCTGGTGGGGTACAGAACTAATAACCCAAGGTTTTACATTGGAATCATACCTTGGCAGGCTGCAATGCTGATTTCTGATAGGTTGTAGATGTTTCGAATTAACCTGATCAGATTTATTAGGATGTACCTCTGGGGCAGGTAAGACTTGAATCCAGACCTCCTGCCTCAAAGGAACTACTATATCACAAGCAGCCTCGATAGGTTGTAGATTCATTAAAAAAAATGAAGAATGACAATGAAAAAGAAAGGGGAGGTGAGGTCCTAGTGGTATTATCACTGGACTGTTAATCCAGAGACCCAGGTAATGTTCTGGGGACTCGGGTACAGATAATGCCATAACCAGATGGTGGAATGTGAATTTGATAAAATTTTGGAGTTAAGAGTCTTCTAATGACCATGAATCTATTGTCAACTTTTGGGGGAAAAACCATCCGAATCCCTTATGTCCTTTAGGGAAAGGAACTGCCATCCTTACCTGGTCAGCCCGACATGTGATTCTAGACCCACAGCAATGTGGCTGACTCTTAACTGCCCTCTGGGCAATTAGGGATGGGTAATAAATGCTGGCCTGGTGATCAAAGCCATCCATCCTGAATGAATTTTTTAAAAATCCTAATTGGTTCACTGCAGTGCTTCAAGGAGAGGAACATGCATCTTGTACATGTCTGTCCTACATGTAATACAAGTTCCATAATAAATGTTTGCCTCTCAGTGCCCAAAAAGCAACTAGGCATGAGTAATAAATATGGCCTATTCAGTCCCGTCCACATCCCTGAACAAAATCAAATGACTGAGACATTCCACAACGGGTACTGGGTTGGGAAGGAGCAGCAAGGGGTTGTATTGGTACACCCAGCACAAAACGTGAAGGTCAATTATTGATAGGCACTCTGGTGCATTTCTGTTTCTCATTCCACCAGGTCTTTTATGCTGAATTAGAAGTTGGCATGAAACTGCCTGGTCTCTTGGAGCTTTCCAGCTACCAGATGGAGGAGACTTTCCTTCTGTCAGGCTGGGTCAGAAACAAACTAGTGTCCAAATGGGAAAAGTAACAACTGAAATGATTCCACCGTCCACTAAACAGAAGGCTGCAAGAGCTCTGGAACAGTGTGACTTTTAAACGACTCACCAATTCAAATAACACTGGGATTTATTTA
This sequence comes from Hemiscyllium ocellatum, assembly GCF_020745735.1. Taxonomy (NCBI): domain Eukaryota; kingdom Metazoa; phylum Chordata; class Chondrichthyes; order Orectolobiformes; family Hemiscylliidae; genus Hemiscyllium; species Hemiscyllium ocellatum. The sequence goes on from NC_083413.1 coordinate 76,441,268, forward strand.
CAAATCTGGTATTTGGATTTCATGGAATCACATTGGCATACTGAAAGCCCAATTACACCAGAGTGTATATTTCTGCTGAGTCTTCTACCAAAACTGGGGCCAAAACTGTTAAGATATGAGGCTTAGTTATACATCTAGGATTTGTATTGCTTTCAATATCAAAGGTCACAATGTGATTAAATTGATTAAAGGATTTGAAGAGAATTGATATTCTCCCTGGAAAGGAAGTCCAGAATTTGGGGCTTAAAGTTAGAGCTGGACTAGTATCAGAAAGAGCATCGCACCAAACATGCCTGAGGCAAACCTGCAATTCATTCCTCAATTAGGGGTCAATTACCAACTTCAAAAGTGGGAAAGACATATTTCTGTTAGGCAAGGATTTGGAACCAAAGTGGGTGGCTGGAGTTACCATACAGATCAACCAAAACCTAATTGAATGACCATATGGTTTAGAGAGGAGTTGAATGTCAATCAGAGAGTTGGAGGCATGTACACCAACGAGTTTGGGGTTGAGTGCATCACGTGCGCTGATATCAAGCCACTGAGACCAACACATCACAAGTTTGAGCTCCAAGATTGCGTTGATTATTGGTTAAACAGCTCACATTCAATACAGAATGTCTAGACTGGATCTGGGAGGTGTAGGGGACAGAGTGGATCAGTAAATGTTAATTATTAATTGCTAAAGAGAAAGATCAGGCTCAGTTGTTATACTACAGTTAATGAGCTAGGCAACAGTTGCAAAATTAGGCTATGATGTGCTGAGTGATGTACTGTCTGAAAGATATACAGAGCGGCACACATAATCTGTAAATATCAAATCTATGTCTTCCAATCTCAAAATCCTAAAAGTTCCCCACATTACGTTTCCAGAGTCAAAAAGGGTGAAGAATTTTCTTTGTGTTGTGACAAAGTGAGTGCATTCGTTGATCAGTGAGCATTACCTAACACTTAATTTAGAGGCGTAGCCATTTTAAGGGACAGAATCCTAAACTCCTTTGGAATGTGCAAAGTGAATGTAGGCTATGTCCATTAAACAGTTCAACACATTGTGTCCATTGAAATCCTTGAAGGTCCAGAATCAGATTCAGTCTAACTCCATAAACAGTATATCCCCGTGAACTTTTCATTTCATATTAAATTCTTTAAATACTTGTCCTGTCTCTTCCTAATTTAGAAGATACCGGTACTGTCAGGACTAGTCTCCAATATTCTGTCCAGTACTCAATCTCTCTTGATCAATGCAATTAGAAAAAATTCCCTGATATCATGAAGTTGTTTGTCCAACAGTTTGTATCGGTTTGCAGTCTGGATTCTCCTCCCGTGTCAGTGCTTGATATTGGCCGAGTAATGGCTCTGACTGAGGCAGAACCTGCACAACATGGCAATACTCGTGACTGAAATCTTCTTCACTCATGACGTCTACTTGAAGGTTATCAAAGCTCTGTAAGGGGAACGTAACACAAAAAGAGCACTTCATTACATTCTTGACTCTTCCTTTCCTTGTCTTAAATTATTCCACGTCCACCAGGCACACCTTTCTCCCAGTCTGGACCAAAACACTGCACAGTGACTGTTACTGCTGCTCTGGGTGAGATTTTTGACCTCCTCGCAAAAGTCAGGGGTATGTGCACGTGGGGAAGAGGCAACCACTCATATCACTTTAATCATTTAATGAGTTGTTCCAACAAGTGTGTGAAGATGGGATAGAGAAGGCGTTTGGTATGCTTTCCTTTATTGCTCAGAGTATTGAGTACAAGAGTTGGAAGGTCATGCTGTGGCTATACAGGACATTGGTTAGGCCACTGTTGGAATATTGCGTACAATTCTGGTCTCCTTCCTATTGGAAAGATGCTGTGAAACTTGGAAGGGTTCAGAAAAGATTTACAAGGATGTTGCCAGGGTTGGAGGATTTCAGCTACAGGGAGAGGCTGAACAGGCTGGGGCTGTTTTCCCTGGAGCATCGGAGGCTGACGGATAACCTGATAGAGATTTACAAAATCATGAGGGGCATGGATCGGGTAAATAGACAAAGGCTCTTCCCTGGTGTGGGCGAGTCCAGAACTAGAGGTCATAGGTTTAGGGTGAGAGGGGAAAGATATGAAAGAGACCTAATAGGCAACCTTTTCACACAGAGGTTGTATGGAGTGAGCTGCCAGAGGAAGTGATGGAGGCTGGTACAATTGCAACATTTAAAAGGCATTTGGGTGGGTATATGAATATATTTGGGTGGGTTTGGAGGGTTATGGGCCAGGTGCTAGCAGGTGGGAGTAGATTGGTATGGGATATCTGGTCGGCATGGACAGGTTGGACCGAAGGGTCTGTTTCCATGATGTACATCTCTATGACTCTAAGATGGTCAGATGTATGTTTGGTTTGTGGGCAGGGGGTCCAATTATTTCTCTGCAGCAACTTCCCTAAGGACTGCACCTCAGTGTGAAGGCTTTCAGTGACCCATACCCTGAGAGCTATGCTGACAAAAATATAATTCCTGGTTGGGGATAGCAGTTGGAAGTTTGTCTAGATTGTATATTCATCCATTAGCCCTCCAGGGTGGGATCAGTTGAGTCAGACTGACAAGCTGTCCCCTTTGAGATGCCTTTTTTGTTTCAGAAACATCCAGCAAAGAAAGTTGTTCCTGTTACAAATTGGCAAATATCAGCCGTGGAGTGTGTGCAGTGGACGCAACGCACAGTTGAACTCCAATAAAATATTTTGTTCTTGCAAGGCAGCAGTGAGTGAAATGGGTTTCCTCGCATTCTACTAGACACAGGAGAATCCTCCTAAGTTGTTGCAGTGTAAAGTGGACTCTCAATGCCAACCATGAAGGACCTGAAATTTCACAGAGTTGAAATATTGAAAAGTTCTTAGTTTTCTGTGGCCAAGTGACACATTGGAAAACTGGTATATTGAGAGCTCAGGTCTGTTTGATGCACAGCACTTTACCTCTAACATGTATCTCGGAGGTTAATGATACAGGCTTTCAGATGCTGGCCTGAGTGCCCTTCCTCTTTCTGTATGATGTCCCACATCTGGTTCAAGAAAATCTATTCCACTTCTGTTAAAAATTGACCCATTCACAAATGTTAAGGACATGATACCAAAGTGGAATTAACTTGCACATGAAATTTGAATTGTCCAAATTGTGCTTCCATCTTGCTTCCTGTCTAACTTACTGCCTCTATGATTTGATTGTTCTCAGTGCATTTATTCATGATCAGATGGTTTTATAGATGGATATTTAAAGTTTTCATCTTCCTTTCTAAATTCCAGTATTGCCTTGCTGGCAACAACATCATGCCTGTAAAGCTTCTCCTGTCTGACACTCCTCCAAGGTTTCTGTCTTCCTCCAACTCTGACTTACTGTTCATTCTTGACTTCACCATTTGGCAGCCTTGCCTTCAGCAATCTGGACTTAAAACTCTGGGATTCCCTCATCCATCCCTTCTGCTTCTCCAGCTCTGTCCCTACCTTCAAAATGTTCCTTAAAATCCATCATCTTCGGTCCACTTGCCTTATTGTTTCCTTCCTTACCTCATTGTTTCAGTACAAATGCCTACCTGTCAATTGTTTTGGGACATTGTATTATGTTCGACTCCCATCCTGTGAGCCCATCACATCACAGAATCTCAAACCAAGCTGATCACTTGCAGAGAAATTCATTGAGTATTTATAAGTGCAGGATATGGGAGCTGTATACAAGGGAATGAATGTGATAGGCACTTACTGGAATGGAAGGAGTTGAAATTTTGGGAAGCCATGCAGAATGGGTTCGACAGAAGAGCTTCCACGTGAGATACAGGGAGATTATTAGAATGAGGACCCCAAGGAGTAACACTGTAGTCACTGTTGTAAGGATCTCCTCAGATGTGGAATCTGGAAATATACAGTCAAAATCAGATCGACACTAATTAATAAGTACTTGGGTATCAAGAGTAATGAAAATGGATGAATGGAATTAAGGTATAGATTAGTCAGCATCTAAACAAGCTAATTAAGAGGCTGGACTGTCTAATAGTTCTCCTGACTTTAAGTTTACAGATTTCATCTCACGTCATTGACAGGCTAATAATTCTGTGCAGACTGAGTAGCAAGCTCAGTTGAAAAATCAGCCAAATGAAAGGGATTAGCCTTTTCTTGAATTCATTCACAGGATGTGGGGATCACTGGTTCAGCTAGCATTTATTGTCCATCCCTAATTATTTTGGGGAAGTAATGGTGAGTATCCTTTTGGAACCAATACGGTGCTCAGAGTCCTATTAGGGAATGAGCTCTAGAATTCTGACCCAGCAGCAGTGAAGGATAGCGATGCAGTTACAAGGCAGGATGGTGTGTGGCCTGGAGGGAGGTTTGTGGGTCATGATGGTGTTCCCATGTAGCTGCTGCCCTGGGTCTTCTCACAATAGAATTGCATTTGAAATTTCTTGCCCAAAGAAGCATTACTGAGTTGCTCCCTGTAACTGGTACCTAATGCTACCTTAGTAATAGAGGAAGTGAGGGCTGATAGGTGCTGAATGCCATTGAGCTTCTTGACTGTTGTTGGAGTTGCACTCATTAATGTGAAGGAGGAGTATTCCAAAACTCTCCTGATTTGTGCTTTGAAGGCTATTGGAGAATAACTTCAATCGGTGGGGAAATTTCCAAAAGCAATTTCTGAGGATAAAATTAACAGTCACTTGTTAAAATATGAATTGATTCAGAGAGCCATCATAGATTTGTTAAGGGAAAATTGTGTCTAATTAACTTGCTAGCATGTTTTTTGATGAAGTAACATAGAGGAATGGGAGGAGAAGGTTGTTGGTGATGTGGAGGTGCCTGTGTTAGACTGGGATGTAGAAAGTTAAAAATAACAACACCAGAACTGAAGCCAACATGGTCATTCTAAAAAAATGAGAGACGTAACAAACAATCCAGGTCTTTTTCAATATGTAATTTCAGTTACAACACACTGTAAAGCTTTGCTATAAATTCTATGTCTTACGATCTTATACGCCACAACCATCTGATGAAAGAGCAGCACTCCGAAAGCTAGTGCTTCCAAATAAACCTATTGGGCTATAACCCGATGTTTAACATCATGTGGTACACATAGACTTTCAAAAGACACTCGAATCAGACTAGTGAGAAAAGTTATAGATCACAGAATAAACCCGATGCCTCATTTCTTTTGCCTAGAAACCTTTGATGTAGCAAAATAAAATATTGGAAGCTGTTATGGCTATTTCTCAGTCAATTAAAATGAACTCACCATCATTGACTAACTTGCATACTGGGTCACTATAGTTACTGAATTTGTTGTATTCTGGAATGAAAAGTTGTGCTTGAAAACAATACAGGACCCCCTTCTGCAGGACGATATTGTAAGGATTCTGGTCCATGGAAGTATTCATAATCTGAAATTGAACACAAAAACAGGAATAGGGCAAGTAAATCATGTTCTTCAGTTAAAAAAGCCATAGTCATAGAGCTCAACTTAGAGACCAGCCATGGGTCATTCAAGCCTCGCCATCATTTCTGCCATTCAATTCAATCATAGCTGATCCATTACTCCAAATCCATTTTCTCAAGTGAGCTTCATGTCCTTTGATGGTGGTAACAGAGTGAGCCAAGAGTGGTAGTGAGAGGTTGGGTGAAGAACAGCTGAGGGGTAGGCCTACGTGGACTGCAGCCAAGGTCAATTAGGGGTGAGTGATCATTAGAGAGGTGTGGAACAGATCAGTGAGGGGAGGAGCTACATCTATGATGGTAGAAGTCAGAAGCAGTGAGGACAGGAGTTGCAAACAGTGAGGGGAAGAGTCACGATCAGTGAGGGAGGAGTCAGGAACATGTAGGGGAGGGGTCAGGAACAGTGAGGGGAGGGGTCAGGAACAGTGAGGGGAGGGGTCAGGAAAAATGGACAGGAGCAGTTTGCTGGGCTTTGGTGAGGATAAGAGAGACGGATGTGAAGAGTAGAACTAGGGGCACTCGTGAAAGGTAAAGATAGGAGCTTCTGTGAGTAGTGAAATCAGGAGTTTATCTGATGGAAGCAGAATCGGTAGAGCCTGGAATAAATAAAATGATCAATTATCACGTAATTTGAGTGGTAACCATAGCATATTGTGCCAAATACTGCTGGAGAATTAATGATGTTTTATAATGTCCATAATTATTAGTGTGCAAATCAGCCAGCAGATTAAAGCCTATGATTAAATTCTTTGTGATATGCTTGTAGAATTTATGTATTAACTGATAGTTAAAATTCACAACAGAAATTTCACTCTGGTGGTGAAGTGTTAAAAGCTCTTTAACAAAGTGATCATTGTTAATGGAAGGTAAATCAGCCTGTGTGGGCCAAGCAGAGAGCAATTTAAAATGTTGAGCTACATTCCTGCAAATAACAACAACTTAGATTTATTTAGTTCCATATAATGCTTAAATGTATGTTACACCAGTGAGACACATAAAGAGGTATGAGGCCAGTGACCAAAAGCTTGGTCAAAGACATAGGTTTTAAGAAGCCTCTTAAAGGAGCAAAGAGACATGGACAAGGAAAAGTAGAGAATTCCTCAAGACTTTAGCAAATGATGGCACTGCCACCAATAGTGAAGTGATTAAAAGTAGGGATGTGCAAGTGGTCAGAACTAGTTCAGAACATATATCCCAGAGATCCCAAATCCCATATATATTAAAACTGAGATGTTGCTCTACTGTGAACGAATGTAGGACTACACACATGGGGTGATGGATGAAAGGAATTGGGTGTATGTTGGGACAAGGACGGTAAAACATTTGAAAACCTCAAGGTTAGAGAGTGTCAAGCGGGAGAAACTAGCTAAGAGTGCATAAGGAGTGCATTACGATATTAAACGTCAAGAAGTCTTAAAGACATGAGTGAAGATGTGGTGAAGTGGGGAGATAGATATCACACACATTGAAATACGTTAGCTCGATGATGCTGTTTTTGGAAACACTTTTTGAGGTAAGATACAACAGACTAAAGATTGCAAACCCCCTGAGTCAACCAAGGAGAGACTGTTGGAGTCAGTGCTAGGGAGTGGCATCTGCGGCAGGAACTGAGGACAATGGTTTTGACCTTCCAAATATTTAGTTGTTAGAAATTTCTGCTCATCGAATATTGGGTTTCAGGGCAGCAGTGTGAAATTTGGAGGCAGTAAAGAGGGCAGCGAGGTGGATCGCACAAGGAAACGGATGTTGAATTTTCAGATGTTGTTGTTTGGGGGCTAACATGTGACTATGAAGTGGGAGGGGGTCGAGAACTGATCCTCGGAGGGTGCCAGGGTGAATAGCGGAGGAACAGGAAGCAAAGCCATTCCAGTTGGTCTTCTAGTGGTAATTCAATAGATATGTAGTGAACCAGGTGAGAGCAGACCCAGCCAGCTGGACCACAATACTGAAGGATCATGGATTCATCAACTGTGTTAAAGGCTGCAGACAGGCTGTGGAGGACAAGCAAGGAAAATCTAGCTCCGTCTCACTAAAGACATTGGTGATTTTCAGAAGAGTCACTTTGGTAGATGGGACAGAGCAGATATCTAAATAAAGAGATGAAAACTCAGATTTCCAGGAAAATGGGAACCAATCTGGGATGCAACAACACATTCAAGGATTTCAGAGTGGAAAGAGCATTGAAAAATGGGACAGTAGCAGGGTAGAGAGGGGCAAGGGTGATTACTTTGAAAAGAGGAATGATAGCAGCAATTAAGGGCTAGGGCACTAAATTGTTGGTAGATATTTTTAAAATATGTAATTTAAAATGTTTACTTTTATAAATTTTCCCTTCAGTCTTGTTTCTTTCTCCCTTCCTGTTAATTAACTCATTTCTCATTTCACTTACATTCACCCTGTTACCTTCTCCGATATTTCCCTGTTTTGTTATATTTCATTCCACGTGGAAAAACATTCGATCCCATCGTTCACTACTCCAAGGTATCCCATTGCTTTCACTGTTCCCTTATCCACTCATACGTACAGCAGATTACAACACAAACGATTTCCAAACTCAAGAATGCAGGCAGAAATATTAATGCTGTATTCTACATTCTGACTCCCATGAGGTTCATTCCTATGTTTCACATTGTATCTGATCCCAGGAAGTTGCTTACCTGATGCTCCACACCTTTCTCCCAGTAATAAATACGAGCATTAACGTTCTTCTTTACATCACTGACATCAATGGTTTGCAAACCACCGTTACTTTTCACCGTCAGCCTCGGTGTTGTGAGGTTAGCTGTAAAATGGAAGAGGTGCATTTACATAAGCACTCTTCACAACCACTGGACATCTCAAAACACATTATCTGTACAGCCAGTAATGTATTTTTAAAAATGCCAACACTGTTGTAAGTAGTATAGCAACCAATATGGACACAAATAACTGATAAACAGAAATGTAAAAATGACCAGATAATCTGGTTTATGTGATGCTTATTGAGGGATAAATATTTGCCAGGACAGCAGGGGGATCTCCTTTGATCTTCTTTAACACAGTGCCATGGGATTAATTACATCCACTCAAGCTAGGACCTAGGCCTTCAGTTTAATGTCTCATTGAAACCGCAACACTCTGACAGTGCCATCATCCCTCAGTATTGCACTGGAGTATCAGTCTAGATTAGATTGGAGAGGTGCTGGAAAAGCACAGCAGGTCAGGCAGCATCTGAGAAGCAGGAAAAATCGATGTTTTGGGCAAAAGCCCTTCATCATCTTTCCTGATGAAGGGCTTTTGCCCGAAACGTCTATTTTCCTGCTCCTCGGATGCTGCCTGACCTGCTGTGCTTTTCCAGCACCTCTTGAATCTAGCTCTGATTTCCAGCATCTGCAGTCCTCACTTTTGCCGATCAGCCTAGATTTTTTTTTCTCAAGCTCTGTAATGGCTTTGAGTGACTCTGAGATGGCATGGGGCTACCAACTGAACTGTTATTTATTGGTTAAGAAACCTGACATGTCGAGAATTCCAAATGTATTGTTTCATTATTCATCCAAAAATGCTGACTCTTTGTAGAGATGTAGTCCCATAGACACTGCCTCCTGCTGGATGATAATGCGCCCTTGCTGGGGTACCAAAAGACAAAATTTAACGTTGACAGATCAAACCATAAACCTAACTCCTTCATGATCTTTACCAAAGGGGCCTGCAACATTAGTGGTTATTCGGTTTTTGATAAGGATGATCAATGAATAGCATGCGTTGACAGAAACATGTAGGTCCATAAACAGCATCTAGATGCCAATAAATTTGATTTTGTATGAACTGAAATTTGGGCCCCTTCGTTTAAGGGGTAACTTGATAGTTGCAGAATAAATACATTTGATCAATTTCTAAGGATGAGGTGGGAGAGATGGGTTAGTTACTTGTGCTCATCAGTCCTTTCTCACAATGAGTCAGAAAGTTATCAATGCAAGCCACAATTAAAGAACTTAAGGATACACATAGACTGGCATGGCAAAGCAGGGCTGCAGCTGTGCTGTCCTCCTGTCTGATACAAAGAGGGTCTGGTTTCGTTTTGAGTCCAGTAATGTCTTCTTTAGCCTTGAGGTATTGCCTCTGTTTCGCTGTAGACAGATGCTGCCACACCAGAGTTTCTCCAACATTTTTTATTTCAGATTTCCAGCGTCTGTAGAATGTTGCGTTTGTTATTACCCTATCAGAATCGAGTCATGAAACCAAGGCCATGTGTCCTCGCTCAGTTGGCTAATGACGAAGAGGATCTTGTTTTAGATTTCTCCCTTAAGTAACATCATTCTATATTGCTGTGCTAAGCTGTATTGTTCCCTTCAAATTAAGTTCCAGGCCTCAAAATGCCATGGGCAAACATTGGCATTTGACTGAAAGTTGTTGGCATCGATGCTGTATATTATTAGACATGCCCACACAAAAAGATGCTGCCTAATATTGCTTAACCATGTTACTAGTGTTGCTGTTGAAACAGAACGATTAGAGTTCACTGCATGGGATACTTACTCTCCTTACGATTGAAGAGTTTGCTGAGGTTCGCCCATTTGGAAGTGATGTTCCCAAGTTCTGCCCGTACCTTCAGGTCATAATCCACATCTGATGCTATATCCATCGTGACATCACAAGATGTTTCAGTCATGCCAGAACATTCCGAGATCGCCACCCAAGTCTTCTTGTGATTTCTCTCAAACTCACTGAAACAGGGTCGGAGGAAGTACAATAAATGTCACATTAAATCTGCAAGGGTCTGGTCCCAACTGCTCCACACTCATCACTACCTTTGTTTCCACACATTGCACATTTACCTTAACTACAGAATGGCAAGGAAGCTGCTCAGAGAAGCAGCTTTGGCTTTCCCCAAGTCAGCAGCCATTTCAAGCTCTCCATATCTGTGCAAAACCAGCTACCATTGACCTCGGGCTCTTGTTCCCAATTATTATTCGTGTCATGGGACTCCATATTTGTGAATTTCTGATGAAGTTCATACTGAGGCTGTTTTTCCCCATTCATCTAATTACTTTCCAGTATACGCTACATAAGGTTCAAGCAGAGAGAAAATCAAAGTCAAGACCTACTGATAATAACTGGGGAAGGATGATCACATGGAATTCTTTTCAGAAGAGGCACGACTTTGAGTAATGAGAAGTGGGCTGCCATGAAGTAGTGGGATTGCAAGTTATTGCAAAATAAGACTTGTAAACTACATTACAATGTAAGTACCACTATATATTTCCTCTGAGATGGTACCTGGTCTAAACTACATGATTACAGATTGTAACAGACGGACTAGCTCCTTCAAGGGGCAGTCATATATACCCTAGTGGGCAGACTATCCCAAAGCTCCCCACAGAGTCATATAGCACAGAAACAGACTCTTCAGGACAGCTCTTCCGCACCAACCAGATATCCTGAACTGATCTAGTCCCATTTGCCAGCATTTGGTCCATATTTCTGATTTTGTCCTATTCATATACCTTTCCAGATGCCTTTTAAATGTTGTAATTGTACCAGCCTCCACCACTTCCTCTGACAGCTCGTTCCATACAAGTACCACCCACTGCATGAAAATGATCCCTCTCAGGTTCATTTTTCCCCTCACCTTAAACCTATGCCCTCTAATTTTGGACTTCCCTACCCTGGGAAAAAGACCTTGGATATTCACTCTATCCATACCAGTCACTATTTTATTGACGTCTAGAAGGTCACCCTCGATCTCCTATGCTCCAAGGAAATAAGCTCTTTCAAGCTGACCATCTTATACTGCAGGTATGAGCCCTACTCAGGCATGTGAGCATGTAGGAGTTTGTGAATTGAAGACCCCTGATATCTGGAATTCTGGCTGAAGAAATTTCTGACTGAATTCTGACTGAGGAAGTTAAAAATCACACAACACCAGGTTATAGTCCAACAGGTTTAATTGGAAGCACAAGCTTTCGGAGCGACGCTCCTTCATCAGGTGGTTGTGGAGCAGTGCTTTGAAAGCTAGTGCTTCTAATTAAACCTGTTGGACTATAACCTGCTGTTGTGTGATTTTAACTGTGTTCCCCCCGAATCCAACACCAGCATCTCCAAATCCTGACTGAGGAAAGTTCTCACAAAGTAGGACTATAGGAAAAAGCAGGGTTCTGAGGATAGCTAGACTAATTGGCTGCCTTCCGTATTATTGAGTCAATGATGTACTGAGCATTGAGAGGGTGACAACACTCAACTAGCTTTGAGATCATGATGATCGTCTCTCATTGTTACAGAATTGTTGGAATTCACTGTGGCCCAGTGAGGTATTGGGATCAGACGGTGGTGCAGAAGGAACTGTATAACTTTAACTGTAAAGGCTTTAACTCAACTCCGTAAACTCCCCATTCGCTGCCCAAGATAATCTTCACCAGCTACTCATTACTGTCTTGTGCTTCACATTTCATGGAAATCTTATTTAAGAGTGGACTGCGAGAATTTTTAGGTTCAGCAAATTGCCTTAACAATGAACAAATGTGATCCTTTTAGGAAAACAATTTTTAAAAACTCATCTACTGCCCATCTTCAATCCATCTGTGGAACTATGTTTAAAGGTCTCCTCCTCTGAAGGGTGGCACAGTGGTTAGCACTGCTGCCTCACAGCACCAGGGACCTGGGTTTGATTCCAGCCTCAGGTGACTGACTATGTGGAATTTGTACATTCTATCTGTGTCTGCATGGGTTTTCTCTGGGTGCTCTGGTTTCCTCCCACAAACCAAAGATGTGTTGGTCGGATGAACTGGCTATGCTAAGTTGACCTCAGTGTTCAGGGACTTATAGGTTAGGTGTGTTAGTCAGGGGAATGGATCTGGATGTGTTAATCCCTGGAGGGTCAGTATGGACTTGTTGGGCCAAATGGCCTGTTTTCACACTTTATGGATTCTATGATTCTTTTCATCCAACTTCCCAGCACCTTACTTTACAAATCAATCTGATTTACAAAAGATGGTACCTGCATTTTTATAGTACCTTTCATAATTTCAGTTCATTATTTTACAGTCATTGACGTGTCTTTGAGATGTGGTAATTATGGTAACGCAGCAGGCTCCTATAAACAGCAATGTGATAATGACGATCAGACTTGCTTTAATCATGTTGGCTGAAGGGTAAGTCTGGGGCATGCCCACATGCTCTTTACTGTAGTAGCTGAAATCCACACTACAGGGTAAACAGTTTAGTATCTCATCTGAAAGACCACCGTATGTAATACTGCAGCACCCACTTAGCACTGCACTGGTGTGTGAGCCGAGATGTAAATGTTGAAGTCTCCCTGGATTGGATCCTGATGCCTTAATCTCTTAACTTTAAGATAGGCGTATTCTGAGTGGCAGTTGACATTAGATTAGATTAGATTAGACTTACAGTGTGGAAACAGGCCCTTCGGCCCAACAAGTCCACACCGACCCGCCGAAGCGCAACCCACCCATACCCCTACATTTACCCCTTACCTAACACTACGGGCAATTTAGCATGGCCAATTCACCTGACCCGCACATCTTTGGATTGTGGGAGGAAACCGGAGCACCCGGAGGAAACCCACGCAGACACGGGGAGAACGTGCAAACTCCACACAGTCAGTCGCCTGAGGCGGGAATTGAACCCGGGTCTCAGGCGCTGTGAGGCAGCAGTGCTAACCACTGTGCCACCGTCCCGCCCACCGTGACATGATTATGGAATGTCAATATATAGTTAAAGAAACACCCTATCTTCTTCCTTTCCTCCTCAATGTTAACTTGTATTTCTTCAAACCTGACAGTTGCAATTAGCAACCTCAACCTTACTTTTTGAAGTATATAAGCCTGGCAAGCAGGTGCAGTTGCTCCTGAAATGAGATGACAGCTGTTTCTGAATCTAGAGGGCAGTGTTGTCATGGCTGGTCAGAGGATAAAACACCATCACAGCCACCAGTGGGCACTGTAAGCCCAAGAGCAGTGGACTTTCTTTGCAGATACATCTTTCAGTGGAGCAGGTGAGCAAGCAGTCTTTATCTTACAACTGGGCTATTAGGGCTTGGAGTGGTAGTATCCCTACCTCTGGCCCAGAAGGCATATGTTCAAAACCATCTGCTTGAATGGTGTGTCAAGAGATGTTAGAACACGTCGATCAAAAATATCTACAACTGGGCACTCCCTTTATTCTCCTTAGCCTCTGCTTTTCCCATATACAAGCATGCAACAATACAATTTTTAAGTTGTGATTTCTCACATTCATAAATATTGTGCAGATATTACACTTTTATTCTTTGTTTCTCATGGTTAAAGTTTGTTTTCAGATAAGAGAATCTTCTCAAAACCATCCTTTCCCCCCAACCACTCCCCTGTCTTTTTCTGTTCTTACGCTCCTTCTTTACCTCTATCTTTGCTTATACTCTTCACTCCAATATGATGAGAATGACCACATACCATGGCCAGACAATGACATGGAAGTTTCTAGGTCATGAAATGGTGCTACATAAATGCAAGTTCTTTCCACTTGGCTGAGGAGGAATGTAGGGTCAGGGGTTAAGGGTGAAGTGTTAGTCAGAGGGTAAATACTTCCTGTCAGATTGTTGGGATGGGTCAATATTCAGCTTGCGAGGGTTTTTGAGTTGAGGTGTTTATTAGGTTGGGAGGAGAAACAGTCATATTCAGTGGACTTCAGTGGCTAATCCCAGAGTTAGAACAGATTTTAACCAACGTAACATTCCAAGGTCCAGGACTATATGGTGAGGAATGCACTGAAGCTTGGTGCAGCTGCCGTCAAGGGGCAGTGGGAAAACACCACCATCTGAGGTCCTCCTGCTGAAGTTAATGGGGATCCGTTCAGTTAGTGGACCTTCTAGTGCCTCAAATGCATGGAAACTTTAGTTTGGTTCAAGTCAGAGATGCCTTTAGTTAGCTTGAATTGAGCCAAAGCCCAATGTGTATTGTTTCGTTGATATGGGTCTATACAGGAGTGAACGGCATTTGGGGTAAATGTAGGAGTATGGGTCTGGGTAGTATACGCTTCAGCGGGTCGGTGTGGACTTGTTGGGCTGAAGGGCCTGTTTCCACACTGTAAGTAATCTAATCTAATTTGTGACTATATTTATATATACACACATTTATATATAGAGAGAGACTTTAATGGATAAAGTTTATTTTTCAAATATAAAGAAAAAACATTTCCAGGATATGTGTCTACGTAAGTCCAAATCTCTGATCTTGAACACAACATTGATTGATTGTGTCAATCTGGCTCCTAGCCAACACCAATCAGACCACTAGAAGTTTAAATTCTGGACAGTTTAAACTCCAGAAGCATCCACTCCCTCCATCAAAAACACTCAATAGCAGTAAGGTGTGCTATCTACAAGATGCACTTCAGAAATTCACCAAAGACCTTCAGCCAGCACCCTCAAAATCCACGACCAGTTCCATTTCAAAGGACAAGGGCAGCAGATATATAAGAATACCACCAGCTACAAGTTCCTCTCCAAGCCACTGGCCATCCTGACTTGGAAACAGATCACCATTCCTTCAGTGTCACGGAGTCAAAATCCTGGAAATCCCTCCCTGAAAAGCATTGTGGGTCAACCTACATGATGTGGGCTGCAGTGGTTCATGGCGGCAACTCACCATCACCACCACCTTCTCAAGGGACAGGTGGTGAAATGCTGGCAAGTCAGCAATGCCCATGTCCCAAGAGTATATAAAAAAGAATGACAGCATTTGTGCTACATCAGGGCTGTTCATAAGGTGCCGATGTACAACAGAGACTTCAGTTCGGATTTTACATCCTGGAAACACACAACCTATATTTCTCTTTTTCTGTAACCTGGTGAAATCACAGACTCGCTGTCCACCACCATTCTGGTTAACGTTACTCCTTGTGATTATGCATTGGTTCTCCTCCACCATCCTAAGTCCTTTTGACCCCTGTGCAATATGAATTGTACTGCTCTGCTGCCAGTCACTTAGGCTGATCCCTACCTGACTCCAAGTCAAAGAATGTCCAATGCTTCGCTCTACTGCAATGAGTCTTCCATTGCCATTGACTCCCTCAGTGTTTTTTTATATATTAAACTGCAGTCAGTGAATGTGTCACTTTGTTTTCTATGTGGTGAACCTACAACTAGTAACAGCTGCAAATGTGTTGCTGGTCAAAGCACAGCAGGTTAGGCAGCATCTCAGGAATAGAGAATTCGACGTTTCGAGCATAAGCCCTTCATCAGGAATAAGAGAGAGAGAGCCAAGCAGGCTGAGATAAAAGGTAGGGAGGAGGGACTAGGGGGAGGGGCGATGGAGGTGGGATAGGTGGAAGGAGGTCAAGGTGAGGGTGATAGGCCGGAGTGGGGTGGGGGCGGAGAGGTCAGGAAGAGGATTGCAGGTTAGGAGGGCGGTGCTGAGTTGAGGGAACCGACTGAGACAAGGTGGGGGGAGGGGAAATGAGGAAGCTGGAGAAATCTGAATTCATACCTTGTGGTTGGAGGGTTCCCAGGCGGAAGATGAGGCGCTCCTCCTCCAGCCGTCGTGTAGTTGTGTTCTGCCGGTGGAGGAGTCCAAGGACCTGCATGTCCTCGGTGGAGTGGGAGGGGGAGTTAAAGTGTTGAGCCACGGGGTGATTGGGTTGGTTGGTTCGGGCGGCCCAGAGGTGTTCTCTGAAGCGTTCCGCAAGTAAGCGGCCTGTCTCACCAATATAGAGGAGGCCACATCGGGTGCAGCGGATGCAATAGATGATGTGTGTGGAGGTACAGGTGAACTTGTGGCGGATATGGAAGGATCCCTTGGGGCCTTGGAGGGAAGTGAGTGTGGAGGTGTGGGCGCAAGTTTTACATTTCCTGCGGTTGCAGGGGAAGGTGCCGGGGGTGGAGGTTGGGTTGGTGGGGGGTGTGGATCTGACAAGGGAGTCACGAAGGGAGTGGTCCTTGCGGAACGCTGATAGGGGAGGGGAGGGAAATATATCCTTGGTGGTGGGGTCCGTTTGGAGGTGGCGGAAATGGCGGCGGATAATACGTTGTATGCGCAGGTTGGTGGGGTGGTAGGTGAGAACCAGTGGGGTTCTGTCTTGGTGGCGGTTGGAGGAGCGGGGCTCAAGGGCGGAGGAGCGGGAAGTGGAGGAGATGCGGTGGAGGGCATCGTCGATCACGTCTGGGGGGAATCTGCGGTCCTTGAAGAAGGAGGCCATCTGGGTTGTGCGGTGTTGGAATTGGTCCTCCTGGGAGCAGATGCGGCGGAGACGAAGGAATTGGGAATATGGGATGGCGTTTTTACAGGGGGCAGGGTGGGAGGAGGTGTAGTCCAGGTAGCTGTGGGAGTCAGTCGGTTTATAATAGATGTCTGTGTTGAGTCGGTCGCCCGAGATAGAAATGGAAAGGTCTAGGAAGGGGAGGGAGGAGTCTGAGACAGTCCAGGTGAATTTCAGGTCGGGATGGAAGGTGTTAGTAAAGTTGATGAACTGTTCAACCTCCTCGTGGGAGCACGAGGCAGCGCCGATACAGTCATCGATGTAGCGGAGGAAAAGGTGGGGGGTGGTGCCAGTGTAGTTGCGGAAGATGGACTGTTCCACATATCCTACGAAGAGGCAGGCATAGCTGGGGCCCATGCGGGTGCCCATGGCAACTCCTTTAGTTTGGAGGAAGTGGGAGGATTGAAAAGAGAAGTTATTCAGGGTGAGGACCAGTTCAGTCAGTCGAAGGAGGGTGTCAGTGGAAGGGTACTGGTTAGTGCGGCGGGAAAGGAAGAAGCGGAGGGCTTTGAGTCCTTCGTGATGGGGGATGGAGGTGTACAGGGACTGGATGTCCATAGTGAAAATAAGGCGTTGGGGACCGGGGAAGCGAAAATCCTGGAGGAGGTGGAGGGCGTGGGTGGTGTCCCGAACGTAGGTGGGGAGTTCTTGGACTAAAGGGGACAGGACCGTGTCGAGGTATTGGGAGATGAGTTCGGTGGGGCAGGAGCAGGCTGAGACAATGGGTCGGCCGGGGCAGGCAGGTTTGTGGATTTTGGGCAGGAGGTAGAAACGGGCGGTGCGGGGTTGTGGGACTATGAGGTTGGAGGCGGTGGATGGGAGATCCCCTGAGGTGATGAGGTCCTGGATGGTCTGGGAGATGATGGTTTGGTGGTGGGAGGTGGGGTCGTGGTCAAGGGGGCGATAAGAGGAGGCGTCCGCGAGCTTTTGGCTTCAGCGGTATAAAGGTCGGTGCGCCCAACTACTACCGCGCCTCCCTTGTCTGCGGGTTTGATGGTGAGGTTGGGATTGGAGCGGAGGGAGTGGAGGGCTTTTTGCGGAACAGTCCATCTTCCGCAACTACACTGGCACCACCCCCCACCTTTTCCTCCGCTACATCGATGACTGTATCGGCGCTGCCTCGTGCTCCCACGAGGAGGTTGAACAGTTCATCAACTTTACTAACACCTTCCATCCCGACCTGAAATTCACCTGGACTGTCTCAGACTCCTCCCTCCCCTTCCTAGACCTTTCCATTTCTATCTCGGGCGACCGACTCAACACAGACATCTATTATAAACCGACTGACTCCCACAGCTACCTGGACTACACCTCCTCCCACCCTGCCCCCTGTAAAAACGCCATCCCATATTCCCAATTCCTTCGTCTCCGCCGCATCTGCTCCCAGGAGGACCAATTCCAACACCGCACAACCCAGATGGCCTCCTTCTTCAAGGACCGCAGATTCCCCCCAGACGTGATCGACGATGCCCTCCACCGCATCTCCTCCACTTCCCGCTCCTCCGCCCTTGAGCCCCGCTCCTCCAACCGCCACCAAGACAGAACCCCACTGGTTCTCACCTACCACCCCACCAACCTGCGCATACAACGTATTATCCGCCGCCATTTCCGCCACCTCCAAACGGACCCCACCACCAAGGATATATTTCCCTCCCCTCCCCTATCAGCGTTCCGCAAGGACCACTCCCTTCGTGACTCCCTTGTCAGATCCACACCCCCCACCAACCCAACCTCCACCCCCGGCACCTTCCCCTGCAACCGCAGGAAATGTAAAACTTGCGCCCACACCTCCACACTCACTTCCCTCCAAGGCCCCAAGGGATCCTTCCATATCCGCCACAAGTTCACCTGTACCTCCACACACATCATCTATTGCATCCGCTGCACCCGATGTGGCCTCCTCTATATTGGTGAGACAGGCCGCTTACTTGCGGAACGCTTCAGAGAACACCTCTGGGCCGCCCGAACCAACCAACCCAATCACCCCGTGGCTCAACACTTTAACTCCCCCTCCCACTCCACCGAGGACATGCAGGTCCTTGGACTCCTCCACCGGCAGAACACAACTACACGACGGCTGGAGGAGGAGCGCCTCATCTTCCGCCTGGGAACCCTCCAACCACAAGGTATGAATTCAGATTTCTCCAGCTTCCTCATTTCCCCTCCCCCCACCTTGTCTCAGTCGGTTCCCTCAACTCAGCACCGCCCTCCTAACCTGCAATCCTCTTCCTGACCTCTCCGCCCCCACCCCACTCCGGCCTATCACCCTCACCTTGACCTCCTTCCACCTATCCCACCTCCATCGCCCCTCCCCCTAGTCCCTCCTCCCTACCTTTTATCTCAGCCTGCTTGGCTCTCTCTCTCTTATTCCTGATGAAGGGCTTATGCTCGAAACGTCGAATTCTCTATTCCTGAGATGCTGCCTAACCTGCTGTGCTTTGACCAGCAACACATTTGCAGCTGTGATCTCCAGCATCTGCAGACCTCATTTTTTACTCTACAACTAGTAACACCCAATTTGAAATCTTACTAAACACATTTCACAAAGAAACATCCCACCCGTCAATTCTGGATCCAGGTCCGAGGAGTGAAAGTATTTCATCAATACATTGCGTAATTTAGCAAGCAAAGTGTTTAAAACTAACCCTGAAGTAAAATTAAGCCCAGCAATCTATTCCACAGACAATCGAATGAAGAAAGAAACATGTTCATTCATTCAGCATCTTTCGTAATCACTTTACAGCCAGTAAAGTCCTTTTCCTTTTCGACATACTAGATTCCTACATGCTTGATATTAACCAATCTTCTTTCAGTTTCTGTCCAGGATTTCTTTCAATTTCCGTTTAGCTTGCCTCTGCTCTCTCAACACCTCTGACTGTGTCGAACTTTAACTATCAACTCCACTTACTGGTTCGCAATGTGACATTAATTTAATTTATCCTGATCAAAGACCCTGCCTCCCTTTGCTGTATCAGGGGGTTCAGTAATACCAGCAAAGCTTCTGACTCATTATGACTTATTCCTTCTTTGTGACTTTCAATATGGACTGTCAGAGGAATTTGGACATTTCTCATGCTCTCTTGACACTGACAGGATATTACTCTAATCTTTAATAGATACGTGAATGCATCTAGGAGAAAGTGAGGACTGCAGATGCTGGAGATCAGAGCTGAAAATGTGTTGCTGGAAAAGCGCAGCAGGTCAGGCAGCATCCAAGCAGCCTTGGATGTGAATGCATCTAGTCTCATTACAATAGCTCCAATAGTTCTCTTTAAATCCTTGACATTTTTCAACATAGCCTTCTGACCAGCACTGAACTAAGTTGGGTGAAATGAAGGTATCGGAGTGTGTTTCATACCATTCTTACTGAGAAAGATTTTTAACAACTCTGATGTAAACTAAGGACCCATTGCCAGAAACTTAATTATTCAGTAACCCATAAAGAGTAAACCAACGTCTCGAAACTTCAATAGTTTTGGTAGTTGTGCTACTGGGCACAGACTCAGCAGTGATCTACTTGCTACAGATATTGACCAACATAAGGTACAGTCTTTCCTTTCCAAATCTAAAAATTGAAATGTATCTGGTCCCAGGATGTTCTAAGCATTGAATGAAAGAAACCTTTGTTAGATTACTGCTCATTCTAAGACACAATTGGTAACTTTTCACCAAGTCTTCAATACCTCGATCTAGATTGGATACCAAAAATAGCTTCTTGCTACTGGTTTCATACAGACAATGCCTGGGTGTTTTTGATGAAATCACTCTTTAGTCTTAAACCCACAGGGAATAAACTTGACCTACACTCAGTTTATTTGTTTGTGTGAAATACTCCTGCGAGTTCTCATTATCCCACACGTTAGGTCAATCATTCGTGACATAATTAAGCACTTCACTGAACACCACACCCTTGTGAGTCTCTTCAAATGATTTCTCTGGCGCACATTGAAATTTCATTTGTAAATGTAAAGTCACTGACATATTCACAGGAAATCTACAAAGAACATCCAATTTTATGAGATCTAATGATTTATGAGATTACATTGATGAACGCTCAAAACCAACATCCATCTTTGAGGCCACGTTGCCACTCGGGATAGAAGACCCTTCTTTGAACCAACAGTGAGTGATCAAAGAGGCTTGGTGGTCAGGGAACAAAATGAATTTGATCCTGTGGAAGTATTTAGAATTAGAATTAGAGTTGGAATTAGAATTAGGTTGAAAGTATTTGTGCAATTCCTTAATGCCATTTAAGATTCCCAGCGTCTCAACTTTGGAACAATTTTGCTTCGAGTTTGTTAAGGTGCACAAAATCGAAGTACAGGCTTGCTCATACCATCTTCCAATCTATGAGATAACTCCACACCTAAACCTGTGGTGAGGCACCACAATCTAAAACAAAACATTTTTTTTTACAAAAAAAAAGTGTAGTGGATCAAACCAACACCACTAGCCCAGTCCTCTAATCACTTCAGCGTGTTTTTTTGACTTTCCACAGATCACTCATTCTTTTCAAACATTGGGCAATAGATACAGGGAAGACTATCTGCTAAAGTAAACTCATCTATTTAAAATGGCAGGGGGAAGGGAAACTAACCAGTGACACAGAAGGGAGGGAAACAAGGGCAAAAATAAAGGACAGACGAAGAAATAAGAAAATTGATAGGGAGAGAATTCAAGAACAAGAATCAAACAAGGCCACATTGCAACATAATGCAAACAGAACTAAGAATGTTAAAAAGACAATCCTTAAGGTTTTGTGGATCAATTCGCAAATTAGTTAATATAATGGAGGTGTGGCTACTGGATGACCAGGGTGGGAACTGAATATCCAGGGGCATTAAGTTTTTAGAAAGGACGGACAAACAGGCAGAAGAGGTGAGTAGCATTGCTGGTTAATGAGGACATTGATGCTACGGCGAGGAAGACAATAACTCTGTTAAAAAGTGTACAAAGTTAAAAATCACACAACACCAGGTTATAGTCCAACAGGTTTAATTGGAAGCACTAGCTTTCGGAGCGCTGCTCCTTCATCAGGTGGTTGTGGAGTCCAACCACCTGATGAAGGAGCGACGCTCCGAAAGCTAGTGCTTCCGATTAAACCTACTGGACTATAACCTGGTATTGTGTGATTTTTTTTTAAACCTTGTACACCCCAGTCCAACACCAACATCTCCAAGTCTGTTAAATGGAATCTAATGGATAGAGCTTAAAAATATTAAGAGGCAGAAAACGATAGTACGGGTTCCATACAGACCCCAAACTGTAGTGGTAATATTTGGAAGGCATTAAACAGGAAATAAGGGAGGCAAATAATTAAAGTACAGCTGTAATTATGGGCAACGTTAATACGCAAATGGATTGGGCAAAACAAATCAGTAACGATACTGTTGAGGAGGAATTCCTGCAGAGTGCTGGAGATGGTTTTCTGGATCAATATGTTGAGGAATCAGCTAAAGAACATGCCAGCCTAGACTGGGTGTAATAAGAAAGTAATAATTGGGAACTAAACTGTATGAGGCTTCTCGGTGAAGAGTGGCCATGACATGATAGAATTCTTCATTAAGGTGGAAAGGGATGCAATTGATTTGGAGGCTAGGGCCCTGAATTTAAATAAAGGAAACTATACTGGTATGGGAGACAAGCTAGCCACGATGAATTTGGGAAGTTTCTTTATAAGATATTCTAAAGTACGGTTTTAGATAAGTGTAATAAATCCCAATTTATCAATCATGAGAGGGTTGGAAAGTCAAACGGTAAAGGTTCTAAAGTGACTTAGATCTGTTATTTAGTTGGGCAAGAAGATGGCTGATAGAGGATAATGTGGGTTGTGAAAAAAGTGTACACTTTGGTGGAAAGAATGGAAAAGCAGAAATACTTTCTAAAAGGTGAGAGACTAGTAAATGTTGCACTTCAGTTGGATTAAGAACATAAACGTCCAAGTACAGCAAGCAATTACAAAGCCAGATGGTGTATTGATCTAAACCACAAGGAAGTTCAGATATAAGAGTTAGGAAGCTTCTTGCAATTAGTCGGAGCTTGATTGAAACCACACCTGGACTAGTGTGCACAGTTTTGCTGAAGAAAGAATAGATATTTTCTTAACTTATTTATAGGTGTCATGACACACCTCTAGAACAGGAGAGACTTGAATCCAGGTCTCATGCTTCAGAGGTTGGGACACTACCACTGGACTCTAAGAGCCATAAAGGAGGAATAAATATTGTTAAATCAATGCATGTAGGTGTGTTATGACATACATACACACACACACACACACACACACACACACACACACACTCATAATCCACATCCAGCTGTGGTTCCCAGTTCTGTGTCACGCCACCCTTTATGGTCATCTTCCAGCTCCATCCTTGAACTCTAACACACACAAAATGTTGGAGAAACTCACCAGTTTTCGCAGCATCTGTGGAGAGGGCAACAGAGTTAACATTTCAAGTTCCCTTCCAATAAAGAATCAAACTGGAATTGAAATGCTAACTCTAAATCCCTCTCCAAGGAGGTTATCAGAGCTATTGAGTTCCCTCCAGATATCTCCTGTGTTGGTTTCAGATTTCCAGCATTTTGCTTTTATATAATGACATATTGCTGGAATAGGTGGGATTCGAACCCAGGCCTTTGAGCCCACAAGTAGGGGCATCATTAGAGTATCAAAATATACTTGTTTTAAAGAGGGTACAATAAAAGTTCATTAAATTAATTCGCTGAATGACCGAGGTGGGAGAGAGTTCAAAATGAGGAGAGACTGAGTAAATTGTGTTCTCTGGAATTTACAAGAATGAGACATTAAAACATACTGAACACGTTACAACATCTATTATTATCAGAGGGTTTGACAGGGTGAATATTGACGTCAAATTCCCCTGTCTTGAGAGTCTAGAGCGAGGGATTGTAGTCCAATGTTCCAGAGTCTGTCATTTAAGACTCAGATAAGGAGAAATTCTTTCCCTCAGATAACTGTAAATCTTTGGAATTCTCCACCCAAGAGTTCATGGATGCTCTGCCATTGAACTTAGTCAAGACTAACATTGACAGATTGTTAGGAACTAAGGGAAACAAAGTGGGAGAGAGCAGGAAGGTGAAATTGATGAAAACATTCGGCCATGATCTTACTGAATTTTGGAGCAGGCTCATTGGACTTTGTGACCTGCTCTGGCTCCTATTACTTGTTAAGTGATGGTTACAATAGAGGGAAAACAGGACAGCCAATGTGCGCAAAGAAAGATCCAACAAACAGCAATAGGTAAACTGCTCCTCAACATCATCACAAAGACAGATTAAAGGACAAATATTAGTCAAGGTTCCAAGAGTGCGTACAAATTCCAATCAAAAGACTTGGGTCCATAATTTAGTCTGCACTCCAATCCATTTATGAAGGAAATGCTGCACTGTCAGAGGCATTGTCTTTGGAAATGATGTTAAACTAAGGCAACAATGGCCAATTCCGATGGATGTGAAAGGTTGCATGGCACTAGTTTGAAGTCAAACTTGGTATATTTCAATGAATATCACTAGAACAGGGTTACATCACACCATTACATTGCTATCTGTGGGATTTTATTGTGTGCACATTGGTTACTGCATTTCTTCTTTTACAACCATATATCATTTGCTGTTAATAGGGTTTCCAACTGTGACCATAAATGTATCCCTCGAGGTTTTGTCACATGACTTGGCCAATTAGTAGGCCAACACATCCATCCTTGTGGTTTAATGACTTTCAATACAAACTGGAAATGAAAAAGCCTCATTACCCTGTTGGACGATGGTGAAATGCCAGCCACCCATTTTCAATAATGGTGAGGAGAGATGTTCAAAGGAGGATACAAACAGAAATGCAATCCTTTATAATGTCCCTGTGACTTTTCTCCAGTGTTACACACAGCAGCGTGCTGGAGGTCGACCTTCAGTTCCTGGAGACTCCAGACTAACCGTGGAGGATTGGCGACTCTTTCTGTCACAAGCGTCCGAGTCAATGCAAGTCCTTTAATTCTGTAAATGCTAAAAGGGATAACTCATGGACCTTTCACACAATCACTCACTCATTTGGTATCGTACGTACCCTTGAAACTTTACTGAGTAACTGATCTCTCCCACAGGAACTCTCACAGGGCTCCACCTCAGGATGTGCCTCATGTTGGTCGAATTTACAAATACGTTCTTGGGCTTTGGCAGTTTTTCAAGGCCTACAGGTTCAAGAGGCAAGTAATCAAATCCACTTGAAACATACACAAAACATGCAGATTATAATGTTAATGAAAATTTGTAACCATATCCCTTCGTACATTTGTCGAGAGGATGAAGGGAACCTAACATGTAAAGACTGGCTGGAAACTGTTCCCATGTGCCATTCGGGATTTGGACATTGTATCTGCAACTGTTAGTGAACACAAACTCTGCACCTGGTTCCACATGGGGGCTAAGTGCCAGTATCACATTGCTAAACAGGATAGATTTCAAATAGATCCAGCAATCCAAGACTGGGCATGCATGAGGCATCATGGGCCAGAAGCAGCAGAATTGTACTCCAGTACAATCTATAACCTCATGGCTCAGCATATCTCCCTGCTCAACTGTTACTGCCAAACTGGGTACAAATGTTGGTTCATTGAAGAGCACACAAGGGCAAGCTAGGAGCTACACCAGGCATACCTAACACTGAAGTAGAGTGTGGGGTGCTGAAAAAGCACAGCAGGTCAGGCAGCATCCAAGGAGCAGGAGAATCGATGTTTCGGGCAAAAGGCCTTTCATCACCCGACTCTTGACTCTAATCTCCAGCCCTCACTTTTGCCATAACCAACAGTGAAGCTAATACATAGAACTACTTGCATCCAAAAATCAGAAGTAACATGCAATAGAAAGGGCTAAGTGATCCCACAACCAATTAATCAGAGTTCGGCTCTGCAGTCCTGCAACTCTCCAAGACTCATCAAGATTAGACTTACAGTGTGGAAACAGGCCCTTCGGCCCAACAAGTCCACACCGACCCGCCGAAGCACAACCCACCCATACCCCTACATTTACCCCTTACCTAACACTACGGGCAATTTAGCTTGGCCAATTCACCTAACCCGCACATCTTTGGACTGTGGGAGGAAACCGGAGCACCCGGAGGAAACCCACACAGACACAGGGAGAACGTGCAAACTCCACATAGTCAGTCGCCTGAGTCGGGAATTGAACCCAGGTCTACAGGCGCTGTGAGGCAGCAGTGCTAACCACTGTGCCACCGTGCCGCCCATCAACAGTTTCCAAAACCATGAGCTTTATAACCTTGAAGAACAAAGGCAGCAGGTCCATGGGAACAGTAACAACTCCAAGCATTCCTCCAAGTCACACTGCTCTGCTTTGAAATTATATTACTCTTCCTTTATTGCCATTCAGTCAAAATCCTGTAACTCCTACTCCATGATACAGTGCAACGCAACAGACTTGTGATAAAAGTTACAGCTCATGGTATAAAAGGGAGTAGCAACTTGGATACATATTTATTGAGTGATAGGAAACTGAGAATAATGGTCAATGGATTTTATTTTATTGGGTTGGAAGGGGCTTGTTGTGGAGTTCCCCAGGACCTTTGCTTTTCATTTGCTTTATATTAATGATCCGGGCCTTGGTGTGGAGGAGATATTAACTTGGAAGAAATGTAAAATATGAGGAGGACAGAATTAAACACCACAAGTTGAAAAGCTGAAAAGTAGGAATGGACGCACTGACTGCAGATGAGCAGAGAAGTATGTGATAGGATAAATAGACAAAGTCTCTTCCCTGGGGTCGGGGAGTCCAGAACTAGAGGGCATAGGTTTAGGGTGAGAGGGGAAAGATATAGAAGAGACCTAAGGGGCAACTTTTTCACACAGAGGGTGATATGTGTATGGAATGAGTTGCCTGAGGATGTGGTGGAGGCTGGTACAATTGCAACATTTAAGGGGCATTTGGATGGGTATATGAATAGGAAGGGTTTGGAGGGATATGGGCCGGGTGCTGGCAGGTAGAACTAGATTGGGTTGGGATATCTGGTCGGCATGGACGGGTTGGACCAAAGGGTTTGTTTCCGTGCTGTACATCTCTATGACTCTAGGTGTCACACTTGGTCAGAAGAGCATTGAAAGATTGTATGAAATAAGGGGTACAACTCTAAAGGGGATGCAGGAGCAGAGCGACCTGGGTGTTTATTTGCAGTGAAGGTAACAGTTGGAGAGAGGAGTTAGAATCATAGTCATAGCCATAAACGACTACAGCACAGAAAAAGGCTATTCAGCCCAAGGAGTCTGCGCCAATCAAAAACAACCAGCTAACTATTGTAAGGCTATTTTCCAGCATTTCACCCACAGCCTTCGATACTGCTTTACCGCTTGTGTATCTGTAAATATTTAATTGTTATGAGAGCTTCTGCTTCTATCACCCTCAAAGGCAGTGAGTTCCCGTTTCCCACCATACTCTGGGGAGGAAAAATTCCTCACATCCTTCCTAAACATCCTACCCCTTACCTTAATCTGTGCCCCCTAGCCATTGATCCTCTGTGTATAAATTTACACATCTCAATCATGTCCCCTCTTCAGTCTCCTGGAAAACAACCCCAGCCTATCCAATCCCATGTCGTAACAAACTCTCCAGTCTAGGTAATATCCTGGTGAACCCACTCTGCACCCTCTATAGTGCTATCACATCCTTCCTATCATGTGGATTCCCGAGGTGCATACACTCCTCTAGGTTTGTGGCCTAATCAACTTTTTTTTATATAGTTCTAGTACAACCTCATTGACCTTACTCCATGCCTTGGCTAATAAAGGCAGATATACTAGGTGACATCTTAACCACTTTATCCCCTTGTGTCAACAACTTAAAGTCCCTCTGATCCTTGGTACTTCCCAGGCTCCTACTGTTCATCATGCAATCCCTTGTCATGACTTAATAAAGTGTACAGTATTCTCAGTGGTATTAATATGGGGAAAGATCAATAAGATGATATTGAACTTATAGAAGACAAGTATTAGACACCAGCTGGAGGAATGTGTGCAGTTCCAGACACCAGCTTTAAGCAAAAGTGTGAATGCACTGTACAGTGTGCAGAAGTGATTTTCAAGAATCATTCCATGGATAAGAAACTTCAGTTATAAGGATAGATTAATGAGTTTGGGATTATCCTCCTTGGACAGAGGAAGGTTGAGAGGAGATCTGATAGAGGTTTTCAAGTTGTTGTTGAGGAGCAGAGAACATGAAGCATGATGAGATGGCTGTGGTTGTAAAAAGGGAGCAAGGGGAGCCCCAGTAAGCTGGCAAGGTTCCATTTGATCTTGCAACCTGCATTTTACGATACAGTAAAATAGTAACATGACACGTGTCGTATGGATGGATTGGGAAGATCAATTGCCTTCAGGCTTATGGTTCCCAAAACTCTCCATCACTGGCATATTCATTCGCTCAAGTCTGGGACTACTGATAGAGATTGATAGCTATGATTAGTCAACCACTCCATTATTGCAGTATCATGTGACTACCAGGATAATAGAAGGCACACTAAGTGCACCCTGGTCTTCTTTTCATCTCACAATTCCAATTGTCCTAAGTCCTTGAATTGCTATTTCTAAGGCCAGACCCAATAGTTTAGGGACCTTCATGGATAATTTATCAATAAATTAGTGTCTAGTTAATCAATTAGATATAAGGGAGTAAATTTTATATTAAATAAAGAGGGAGATTTGTAATTAAAGGTTTCCTGATATTTTTTAAATTAAATCTTATCTGTATGTCCCAGATGTTAAGTTAAACCTTTATATTGTGTAACATATAAAATAAAGTGACATGAGCATAAAGGAAGGAATTGATTGACAGAAACATTAAAAAAGTGATAATGGGAATAGGAGTAGGCCATTCGAGTCTACTCTTCATTTTAATATGATCATCCAACTCAGTACACTGTTCTCCATTTCATCACATGACCTTTGATACTTGAGCCATAAGAGCAATCCCTCTTGAAAATATTCAATGTTTTGGCTTCAACTGCTGCCCATGATAGAGAATTCCATAGACTTATCATTCTCCAGGTGAAGAAATTGACCTGATCTCAGTCCTAGAAGACTTACTCTGTATCCTTAGACTGTGACCTCTTGGTTTGGACTTTCTGACCATTGTTCCTTCCTTCTTATTGTTACTCTGTCTAATTCTGTTAGAATTTGAGAGGTTTTGATGAGATTCACCCTCCTTATTCTCCAAAACCCCAGTGAATATAGTTCTAGCCAGTCTCTCTTCATCCTGCAGTCCTACCATCCCAAGAATCAGTCTGGTAAATGCTTACTGCACGCCCTCCCTAGTCAGAACATCTGTCCCCAGATAAAGAGACCCAAACTACACACAATACTCCAGGCGTGGCCCACTAAAATTGCAGGAAGACATCCCTGCTCCTGTACTCAAATCGTCTCACCATGAAGGCCAAGATACCATTTGCCTTCTTCACTATCTGCTGCACGTGGTGTTTATCTGCGTGTTGGGTTTATTTCTCATAACCTAGTAAATAGTCTCATAAACAGAAGCATAACAGTACACAACAGTGTCTTGGAATGCTTTTCCTGTTACATGAGGCAATTTCAGGATGCTTTCCATTTCCTAAAAGAAGCATGTGAGGATGAGTCACCAGCTGAAGGAGCTCGAGCTCTGGACTTCAGAATTTCAATAGAAGCTGGTATCACCGCAGTATATACATGGTAAAAGGTTTGCATACATGGCCACCACACAGTTGAGTGCAGGCAGGCAAAAGCAGAATGGGTGAGTGCTGGCAGCTAAGGAGGACAGATGGGTAGTAAAAGAGTACCCTGACTGCAGCTCAATCTCAAAATGGAATACTGGGGGCAGGAAGTGAGGCATTGATTTCCACTCAGAAATCCACAATCCACAAAAGGCCCTGACCTAGCTGACCCGTCATTTCAGCCTGTTACTGCCCCACTGCAGTTATACCTTCCCGCTTGACTGTGTTTTCTCTCCCTTCATCCAGACTTTTTCTAACTATATTCTTGATTTCTCTGCATCAGGTTCACAATGTAGAGTTTCCTGGCCTTGGCCATGTCCTCTTCATCACGGATTTGCAACCGGTCTATATGTCCATCTCCAATCTGGATGATCCGAAGGCTCTCCATTTCTTCCTCGAAAGGACAGCCGAACAGTCTCTATCCATTAGCACCATCCTCCTTCACATAACTTTAAAAAAATTCTCCTCTCACTTTCTCCAAATTAAAAGGTGGTGATCTGGCCACCAGTTAGGTCTTTCTCTTTGTGGGGTACGTGGAACATTCCTTTTCCAACAGTTCTTTCTCCAGTAAATTGATGACATCGTCAGTACTCCTGTCTGAAATTTGAAAAATTAATCAATTTTAATCCTAATTTTCATCCTTCTCTCCCTTAACTTCATCCATCTCGGACTTCTCCCTTCCCTTTCTTCACTTCTCTGTTGCCATTCCTGAGAATAGACTGTCCACCAATATCCATCAGAGGCCTGTCAAATCCCAGTTACCTTGACTATATTTCCTCACACCCTGCTTCCTACAAGATTCTATTCCATTTCCTGTTGCATCTATTCCAGTGACACCACATTCCAAAGGGCACTTTAATGATAAGTCTTCATTTTTCCTCAATCAAGGATTTCCTCCTACCGTGGCAGGCCCTCAGCCATATGCAACCCATTT
Organism: Hemiscyllium ocellatum; assembly: GCF_020745735.1. Taxonomy (NCBI): domain Eukaryota; kingdom Metazoa; phylum Chordata; class Chondrichthyes; order Orectolobiformes; family Hemiscylliidae; genus Hemiscyllium; species Hemiscyllium ocellatum. The sequence continues at coordinate 76,471,639 of NC_083413.1, forward strand.
CCTGCACTTTTGCCCCTTCCCTTCCTACCTCTCCCAGAACAAAATGATTGGGCTCCCCCCCACCCCACCCTCACTTTCTACCCCAACAAGCGTTGCATTCAAAGGATCATCCTTTGGCCTTCCTGACACCTCCAGCAAGATACCATGACCAAACAAATTTTCCCTTCTCCTCCCCTGTCATCATTCTGCAGAGTCCATTGCCTCTATGACACTCTGGGCCACCCCTTTGTCATTCCCCTCACTTCTTCAATATATCATTTTACCTTCTAATGTAAATGCAGAAGGTGTGACACCTTTACCTCCTCCCTCTTCATCCAAGGCCACAAACACACCTTCCAGGTGAAGCAGTGATTTTCTTGTACTGATGCCTCCTTTTCAGTGTCAAGACCCAATGCAAACTGGGTGACCATTTTGGAGAACATCTAGCTCTGGCCACAAGCATGACTCTAACCTTCCAGCTTCTAGCCATTTCAATACACCATCTTGTGCACACACTAACATTTCTATCCTGGATCTGCTGCAGTCTTCCAGTGAAGCCCAGTACAAGTGGAGGAAAGCATCTCACTTTCTGCTTCAGCACATCACAGCCTTCAGGACTCAACACTGAGTTCAACAACTTCAGACCACAAATACTCTACTCAATTTTGGATTACTACCCCTTGCCCACCATTCCATGCTGTCTTGCAATAGATTTAACCTTTTCTTTTAACAGCTTCCATTAACAACTACTGTTAACACCTACTCTTCACCATATCCCTCCTTACTCCCAATAGCACTCCCCTTGCCTCTTACTCTGGGCACTTCCACCATTTGTTCCACTTGCTCCTCTTCCCCCAACAGCATAAAAAAACACCACTTTTTCAGCTCCATTCACTTGCCAATAAGAGTCATATTGGACTCAAAATGTTAATTCTGTTTCTCTCTGCACAGATGCTGCTAGACCTGCTGAGTTTCTCCAATAACTTTTGTTTCTCGTATTTGAGAAAATAGTTGAACTGGGTATTAAATATTCCTGGATCCAAGCGTACCAGAAGAGAAGACCTGGGGGCAATTAAGGATAAATTAGTGTTGGATATCTTGAGTTCCCAAGGCCAGAATCTATTTAATTAGAATTGAAAAACCATTGAGGTACCATTATATGGTTGGGTATATTCCACAGGCCATCAACCTGTGGGCAAGAGTTATTGAAGTACATTTGTAGTGCATTTGCAGAATTGCACAGAAATATAGAGCATTGTTTTGGATGGCTGTAGTTGTCTAAGATAGACTGCAATAATAATAAGAAGAGAAAGACAGCAGCCTTCTTGAAGCATGTTCAGAACGTTTTACATCAGTAGCTCCCAACTCAACAAAGAGGAAGATTTCACTGGATCTGGTTCTGGATAGCGAGTTTGGTCTAGTGTTAGAAATCTATTAAAGCAGCGTTCTTTTTCTGTTCTGACTACACATGCACTAACCTTCGTAATTTTCCTACAGTATGATAAGTTATTGAGGGCTTTTGGAAATCAATTGTTTTGAGGTCTAGTGTTCTCTACTACCTCTTTTTACCTTTCTTTGTATGAGTGAGAGAATGCCATTTGGACATTAGATTTTACCTTCTTTCAGCTTTGCCAGTTTGTCAATTCTTTCCTCCCATTGTTTCAAAGATATTAGATCTGTTTGGATTAGATTACTTACAGTGTGGAAATAGGCCCTGCAGCCCAACAAGTCCACACCCACCCGCCGAAGTGCAACCCACCCATACATTTACCCCTTATCTAACACTACGGGCAATTTAGCATGGCCAATTCACCTGAATCCGCACATCTTTGGACTGTGGGAGGAAATCGGAGCACCCGGAGGGAACCCCCGCAGACACGGGGAGAACGTGCAAACTCCACACAGTCAGTCGCCTGAGTCGGGAATTGAACCCCAGTCTCTGGTGCTGTGAGGCAACAGTGCTGACCAATGCGCCACCGTGCTGCCATATTATTAATGTTTGTTTTAAGATCATCCTCTAGTGAAGTGTCTAGTTCTTTATCTTCCTTCTCAGAAATGGGGGTCAACTAGTTACTCAAGATTTGCGTCTTTTCTCTTTCCTTACTTTGATTTTCCTTTTAACACTTTAAGGTCGAACACTGAGTATTTCCTTTAACTTCCTTGCTAATTAGATTTCTTAATCCCCCTTTGCCTTTTTGATTGTTTTTGAGTCCTCTGTATTCCTTTTAACTCTCCTTCCTGTTGCTACCTAAATCCTTCTTATATGCCAAATAAAAACTGAAAGAATTTCAAAATGCTGTAAATCAGAAACGACAAAAAAAAAGAGAGACTGCTGGAAAAGCTCAGCAGGTCTAGTAGCTGCTGTGGACAGAAATCAGAGCTAACGTTTTGGCTGAGTATTCCTTCTTCAGAACAGTCCTGAGGAAGGGTCACTCAACCTGAAACATCGAACATAGTAAAGTACAGCACAGAACAGGCTGAAACTTAAACTCTGATTTGTCTCCACATTAGCTGCTAGACCTGCTGAACTTTTCCAGCAGTCTCTATTTTTGTTTCACTTTGTACATGCCTTTCTCTTTAGATTCAATATTTTCATGAATCACTTATCCAAAAGGCCCCAATATTTATTTGATTCCATAATTTCTCCTTCTTAATATAATGTTTCTCTTCTATTCTATTAATGATCCCTTTTAAATATTTACCTGATGCATTGTTTTTCAAGATTGGCTCATTTAACTTCTTAAGATGCTCAAAATTTGCTGTTTTCCAGTCGATTACCCTCATTTTATTCCAACTTGCATCACTCTTGGCCTGAATCTTCCGATTTCTGATGTTGTTATAGTTTCAAACCAAAACATTTTGCAATCTCACTTCTTTTACCTGTTCTAACTCATTACCTATAACAAGACCTAGCAGTGTTTCTTTTCTTGTTGACTTATCACATATTAAGTAAGAGGAGTCCTGAATGCACTTTAAAAATAATCCTTTAAATGCTATATCAGCAGTATTCAGTTGCCACTCCTGTGTTCTCTGAAATCATGCTTTTATCACCTCTAGTATATGCAGATCCTCTCTACAAATTATTGTCTCCAGTTATAGAGTCATGCAGCATGGAAACAGAGCCTTTGGTCCAACTTGTCCCTGGTGACCACACATCTCAATCTGACATTGTCCCATTTGCCAGCATTTGGCCAATATCCCTCTAAATGCTTCCTATTCATGTACCCATCCAGAACCTTTCAAATGTTGTAATGATACCCTCCTCCACCACGTGTGTTATTTTAAAGATTGCATATCAAACAAGGCCAACTTTCATTCCACGCTCTATTTGATCTCTGGCCATCCACGTTACTCTTATTCTCTCCTATAGTTATTTTCACGGATTCTTTGTCTTGTTAGGTTTCAATATTTCTTAAATTTCTCTATCCCACTCATCCCCCATTATTATTTGGGAGTCTTAATTACAGCTCCAGTTATTCTTTCCGCTAGGACCTTGATTGGAACTGGTGGAGCTCTTCCCAGTGATATAGCTTCTCCTTGCCCCAGTACTGCAGCCAATGTCCCATAAATATAAAATTGCTCTCCCCACATCAGTCCTTTAGCTATGTGTTTACAAATTTAGCAATAACTCCTGGTAGTGAAGAGGTCCTTTTAAGGGACTAATCACATTGTATCATTAGTTCTTAAATAGAGAAGGTGGAGTCACAGGTAGACAGGATAGTGAAGGCGGCATTTGGTACGCTTGCCTTTATTGGTCAGTGTATTGAACATAGGAGTTGGGATGTCACAGTGCAGCTGTACAGGACATTGGTTAGGCCACTTTTGGAATACTGCATTCAGTACTGGTCTCCCAGCTATAGGAAAAACGTTGAGAAATTTGAAAGGGTGCAGAAAAAAGGGTGTAAGAACATTGAACATTACAAGAACATTGCCAGGGTTGGAGGGTTTGAGTTATATGGAGAATAGGCTGGCACTGTTTTCCCGGGAGCTTTGAAGGTTAAGGGTGACTTTATAGAAATTTATAAAATCAAAAAGAGGCTTGGATAGAGTAAATAGCCAAGATATTTCCCCTAGGGTAGATGAATCCAAAACCAGGAGGGCATAGGTTTAACGTGGGAGGGGAAATATATTTCATACCAACAGAAGCAGGAGTAAGCCATTTGGCCCATCGAGCCCGCTCTGCTATTTAGATCATGGCTGTTCGAAAAAGGATCTAAGGGGCACCTTTTTCATATAGAGGGTGGTGTATATATGGAATAAGCTGCCAGAGGAAGTGGTGGAGGCTGGTACAATTGCAACATTTAAAAGGCATCTGGATGGGTATATGAATAGGAAGGCAAAATTATTGGGAAGAATAATTTAAATAGAACTTTTAAATAGCACAATGCCATGTCCAAAACTAAAATGTTTTTGACTTGTTAAGATTTTCTGTTTAGGATGTTGTGCTACTTCATCAATGAGAAGGGGTTAAGATTATATTTAGCATAAAACAAACTGCATGACTGTTTTAACAATGCTTTCGGGAGGCTTATTAAAATTTAAGTTGGTCTAATTTCCAAGTACTGCACAACCACTAGTTCCATTTCCAAAGAATAAACACGGTCACATGAATATTCTTGGTTCTATTTCTAATACATTGCCCATAGCTTCGTGCAAGAGAATAGGAATCTATTTAATGCATGTTAATGGATGGAGCTCTGAAGAAGTCTATATATGTCGTTAAATAGATAAATAATAGAGAGAGATAGATAAATAAATAAACAGAATAGGGAGCCCACGTTACTGGAAAGGGACAAGTCTTAACAGGATAGAGAAACAGAGGGATCTTAGAGTGTAAATATATCAATCACAAAAAGTTATGTTGCTGATTAGCAAGGCCATTTAAAAGAAAAACAAGCCAAGTACAAGGCTTCATTTTGTGGGAGTGAATTGAAGAATTAAGAACAGGAATAGGCCATCCAGCCTCTTGGGGCTCACCCGGTTAAGCAAATAAAAAAAATCCCGGCCGATCTGATTACCCCACTTTCCTGCCAACCCCAATGGTTTTTTCTTCCACAGCGTTTCAAGAATCTTTTCTCCCACTGCCCGAAAATTATTCAGAGTATTGGACCCCTCTGTCTTTCCAGGAAGACAAACTCACAATCCGCCGTCAAAAGATACATCTCCTCATCTCTGTCTTAAAACGGGTGAGCACTTATTTTAAACCAGGGCTCATTAGTTCTAGATTGGCCCACAACAGGAAACTTTTACTCCACATCCACCCTTTTGAGACCTCTGAGGATCTTGTATGTTTCATTCAAATTGCCCGGAGGACTGTGTAGCGTGGATCTTGCAACTTCTCCTGGGTTTCAGACTTATTTCTAGATTTCTTATCGTTATTACATTTCAGTAGCAGGAAATTTTTATTTTGATTCATTTTTAGTTATTTTATACATGAACAAGATAGGTTTAGAGGGATGTTGGGACTGGTTTAGTTTAAGAATATAATCAGCATGGACTGGCTGGACTGAAAGGTCTGGTTCTGCACTCTATGACTCCACCCTCTCGGATTCCAGCGGATACAAACCAACCCTGTCCAACCTTTCCTCATAAAGCAGCCTGCCCATTCCAGGTCTTAGTCTAGTAAACATTCCTCGAACTGTTCACAATGCATGTATATTCAAGGAGACGATGAATGCTGTACACAGTACTTTTGATGTAGAATCATCAGTACCGTATACTGTATAACTGAACTTCCCTACTTTTGTATTTTATCCTCCTCACAATAAGTGATAACATTCTATTAGTTTTCTGAATTACTTGCAGCCCCTGTATACTAACCTTTGATGATTCATACACAAACATATCCAGATCCCTCTGCATCGGAGCTCTGCAATTGCTCACTATTTATAGAATATGCTTTTTCCATTTTTTTCCTCACAAGATACACAATTTCACACCTTCCCACATTACACTTCATTTGCCAGATCTTTGCCCATTCATGTAACTTATGTGTATCCCCTCGTTACTTCTCAAGTCCTCCTCACAACCTATTTTCCTATTTATATTTGTTTCATTAGCAAATTTGACAACTGTTTCCTCATTCAAGTCATTTAAGTAAATTGCATAATGTTGAGGCCTCAGGACTGATTCTGTGGCACACATTACATCTTACCGATCAGAAAATAAGACTTTTCTGCTTACTTTCTGCTTCCTGTTAGCTAACCAAGTCATTAGCCACATTCTGGGTACAACTCCCTCTAAGTCACTGCCACTCAACGCCCAGTGTAGCCCAACATCTTATCATTGTTTAATGAGGGACCATCATATACTGGAAAACTTTCAAATGCCGCAAATGATTCAGCAACAGAAAACAAACATTTGTCTTTCAGAAGAGAGATAGACTGTAAATTTGCAAGTGCTTGAAAGGTAGGCAGTCAGTGAATGGTCACTGCACCTAGGTCTCATCTACTGGAGTCAATGTAATTCTTTCTGGCTTGTAGCATTCAACATTGCTGTTCTCTTATCATGCAGAAGCGATGTTTCTTCTATTCAATCTCCTCATCCTTCTCCCCAGAAAGTTGCTCCCACTCTCTCAGCTCCATCATCCTCTATCATACACTCTCCTTACTGGCTCTAGTTCTACCGAGCACAGCATGCTTGGATTATGCAGCACGCTCTGTCCAAAGTGAACTGGAAGTCCTGCACTCAACTCTCAGCCAAGCTGAAGAAACCTCACTTTCAGGAGGACTCCTGACTGCTCCACCACGGCCCTGGTTGAAGAAAGGGCCGCTCTGTATCTGCCTCGTTCATGGAACCACATAACTTTTCAGGTTACCTGCAATTATTATTTCTGCTTCACAGAGATGACTATCTTCCATCTGCTAAGACCCTCAATAACAATGGTCAAGACTACTTGTCACCAGCAAGTGCACTTCCTGTGCATTTCCCAGGCAAAACGCTACAATCACATATTGTCAACCTGCACTGCATAAGCACAGGATGGATAACATTGCTCCTTAAAGGGCCTCCTGTCACTCACAAGTAGAATCTACACAACGGGTCAGAAGATAAAACTCACCCCGCATGATCTGGGTGGCGTTGCAGCCATTTTCCAATTGGAGATCATATTTATGTATCAAGTGAATTTGGCCAGAAACACAGGTCATTTTTGGTACAAGGAATAATAGGCTCAACCTGATGACCAAGAACCCTACCCTTAACCTCCATATCCCTCACTTCCTAGCACTTTTTAGACACCCCATCAGAGGGTAGCTCTTCTCACCCAGTAACCAGCCATGTAAGGGCTTCCGGCCTCTCAAACACAGCAGGAAAACGAGAGATCTCAAGAATCTAATAATTGTGGCAGCTCCCAGGTTAGAATTAGAATTAGATTTTATTGATGTGTGCACTCAAGTATAGAGATACAGGAGTACAGTGAAAAGTGTACGCAAAGTCGCCATTCTCCAGCACCAAATTAGTTAACAAAAACCAGAATTGGAAAAAAAAACACAATAGCAGAAATAAAAGAAACAGATCCAAAAGGAAAGAAAAAGTATTCAGATCTAAAAGAAAGAAAAACGCCGATCTCAGTAAAGGTGTAGGAAACATTCAACTTCTGATGCAGGCACCTGGCCTCGCCAAGGCCTGAAGTCTCCAAACGCAGGGTGGAGCTTTGCCACTGCTGCCCTCTACTGTCAGGAGGAGTCACAAACTTGCTGCTGCTGTGCCTGCCACCACCAGGGGGTTGTTGTAATTCCATTGTCCCACTCTCACTGCTGTGGCTATGCCGATGACCCCACCGCATAAGGCTTTAAAGAAACAAAAATGACAAAGAAAAGAAGACCTAAGATGGTCACAGATGAATTGTACATTTAGGTGAGCTGATAGCCGAGTGGTATTACCACTAGACAATTAATCCAGAAACTCAGTTACTATCCTAGGAACCTGGATTCAAATCCCACCATAGCAGATAGGAATGGCCAATATATTTTGGCCTAGTCAGAGACACCCGTGAGTGAATTAAAAACAAAGGACATTGATGGAATGGCCACCATTTCAGTTGATGAACTCACCTTCACGTGATATGTTGCTCTCAAGGTAATGTGTGTCTAGTCTGTAGCGCCCGGTGTTGGGTAGAGCCTCCTGACTGGGCTCTTGTCATAGGGAAGCAAGGTGAAGGGTCTGATCAGGCACAAATGACATCAGTAGCAGTCTTAATATATTTCTGGGTGACTCATTTGAGACAGGACTCCAATGGTTCTTGGCAGTCGCATTAAAGATGGGACATTGAAATTTCTGCATGAGTACTGAAATCTTGTGCTCTCACTTTACCTAAGAAAGGCATTGTTGCATCTAAGAGCATATTGGTGAATTCTTACAGTTCAAGGTGAGGGAGGATCAGCTCTGTGCAGAGATCTTGCAGTATCTCTGCGTTTTGTGACCCCCAGGTGCCACTTTTCAGGTTACCGGTGATTATTATTTCTGCTTCACAGAGATGACTATCTCCCATCTGATATGACCCCCGATAACAATCGTCATGACTACTTGTCACCAGCATGTGCACTTCCTGTGCACTTCCCAGGCAGAATGCTACAAGCACAGGGTGGATAACATTGCTCCTTAAAGGGTCTCCTGTCACACATAAGTGGAACCTGTGTAACAGGACAGAAGCTAAAACTCACTCCACATGCTCTGGGTGGCGTTGCAGCCATTTTCCAATTGGAGATCATATTTACAAGTCAAGTGAATTTGGCCAGAAACACAGATCATTTTTGGTACAAAGAGTAATAGGCTCAACCTGATGATCAAGAACCCCACGCTTAACCTCCATGTCCCTTTCTTCCTGGCACTTCTTGGACACCCCATCACAAGCACCTTCCACATGCCCCCTGGAGTTAGGGCTGCAACTCCCTCCGTACGCTCCAAGCCTACAGTTTACTCCTACTCTCTATCTCGGTGATCACAATCCCACTCTCAGTGGTGATGTATGCCACTAACAGCTCACCATTCTCTCCCCTCAGGATTCTCTTCCTCTTGAAATGTTGAATTTCTCCTCCACTATCCTGGTCCCTTCAGCATCTCAGCTCACTGCCTCCAATCCCCAGCACTGAACTCCTCCACTTCCCTACCACAGCCATGTCCCCTGATAACTCCCATTGATTTTCATTCTGCTCACTCCCAGACTGGTCATGGCCCACCCTGAGTGGCTTGGACAGATATCTGAGTCTTTCTTTCTCAAATTACAACTCCTGAATGTTCCTGCTTCTCAGTGGCCTATTTGAAAGCAGTGCTGTTGTCAGTTAACTGACTCGGAGCCATGGAGCTTGTACACATTTACATCCTTGTAAGTTTGATTTTTCAGAATGTTAGTTCCCTGTATGCATTTGACTGTCAACAATCTCCATGGTATTCAAAGCGCTATTGCCAATAATGATAAGCTGCCCTTAAGTAAACATTTTAATAAATATTTCTTCCTGGAAATTTTTGAGAAGAGTTGTAGCTCAGGTTGATAAGTATGTACGTTAGCTCCCTGAGCTAATAAACGGAGAGATGGGACACTGTGCTTCACTGGAGACTCTCACTAGTGAGATTACCTGATATGGTGATGAAACATCTGAAAACAAACCTCCAAGCTCAGTGAGCTAACTTACATACATATCTCTTCCTGCTTGATAATTGACTCAACTAATTATTCTCCAACAAGACTCTGATAAGAACACTGTCGGATGAACCCAAACTTCAATTCCTCATCCCAGCTTCCTCCACAGTTCATCTTTCCTCTCCTGAGGGCATTAAAATTGCTAGTATTCAGAGTTCCAAACTATCTCCTCTAAATTATCTTCTTAAATCTGAGCCTATGAAATGCATGTTTTCGGCCTCTTTGATCCTTCAACCACTACAAGTTGGTTTATGGAGGACCTTTAATGTAATCAAGACCGATAGGAGAGGCATGAAACATAATATCAAGCGTCCAATCCAATCTTCATCCTGTTGACAGTTCATGGCCAAAGTCACATACGGAGACAAAGACAACAGCAAATAAGGACAGAAAATGGAGAGAGGGAACAACAGAATAGTACAGAGATTGGAGAACTAAGTATAGGATAGTGGGTGCATTGGGGTGGAGTTGGCCATGGATGGGAGGTCTGTACGATGGTCCACTCTGTCCATATTCTAAGGTTCAGTCTTTCATTGTCTCTATAATGTTAACTGGTTGGTTTCCCTTATTTACACAATAAATCTGCACATTGTCATTGTTGGGTAGTTCAAATTCATTATTTACATGATACACATCACAATACTGCATGCAACTTCTCCACCAGTCTCCAGCCGGAAGAGTGCTCTCCTTACATCGTGACTATATCAGTTTCATCTTGACGTGAAATCCTTGCTCTACATTCAGCAAAGTGGATTGCAACAGAGAAAGTGGGACAGATGGAGACAGAATACGAGGACAGAGAGTGGGAAGAAACGAAAGAATAATTAAATCAGCCAAAGAGAAAGGGAAGACCTGCATTTGTATCCGACCTTTCACAACCTCAGGACATCTGAGAGCATTTCTTGGGTCATGAATTATTATGGCATCGAGGTCAAAGAAATGAGAAAAAGTGGCTTTCAACAGAAAGAAAGGGAACAGAGGAACTTCACACAGTGAAGGAGAGGGATGGAACTGGTGAATTAAACATGACAGTACTGAGAGCAAAGTGCAAATGTGAAAGTGGCCAAGGAACCAAAGGTGGGTGATGGGGATAAAGGATGGGTGGATGGGGTTTAGCATAAAGCAGAGAAAACATAGTGGTGGAGTGTTCCATTAAACCTAACAGCAGAAGACTGAGAAATGTCTTCACTCCCCTGTCGGTATGGAAGCAAACCAGTCAAATGGAAAAATGTATGTCCCAGGCAACACCGCCTTTGCACTTGCCTGCACCAATGCTGTCGGTTGTCCAACAAAGTGGACTTCCTGCTTGACCCAGTGGAATCCCATTTAGAATCTTTTAGAAAATAAGGAAGATTTTCTAGGCCATGGAGCTGGGAGATGGGAGTAATGTGCTGGGATTGTGGAGGGCAGTGGTTGATGTGGGGGCTGGGGAAATCATAATGGCCTTGTGGTATGTGAGGTGATGGCCTAGTGGTATTATTGCTTGACTATTAATCCAAAGGCCCAGAAAATGATTCAGGAACCCAGAGTCAAATGCTGCTCCAAAATCAATAAAAATCTGGAATTAAGAGCCTAATATTGACCGTGAAATGATTGCTGGGGTAGACCCATTTGGGTGACTAATGCCCTTTAGCTCCAAACTCTCAGTAGATTAGATGACTTACAGTGTGGAAACAGGCCCTTTGGCCCAACAAGTCCACACTGACCTTCCGAAGAGCAACCCAGCCAGACCCATTCCCCTACATTTACCCCTTCACCTAACACTACAGGCAATTTAGCATGGCCAATTCACCTAACCTGCACATCTTTGGACTGCGGGAGGAAACCGGAGCACCCGGAGGAAACCCACGCAGACACAGAGAGAATGTGCAAACTCCACACAGACAGTTGCCCAAGGCGGGAATTGAACCCGGGTCTCTGGCGCTGTGAGGCAGCAGTGCTAACCACTGTGCCACCATGCCGCCCAGTAATACTGGTAGATGAAGGGCTTTTGCCCGAAACATCGATTTTCTTGCTTCTTGGATGCTATTCCAGCACCACACTAATCCCCATGCCCAGTAATATGGTTGACTTCTAACATCCTTTAAACATCCTTCTAACATTCTAACTGCAGATGCTGGAAACCAGATTCTGGATTAGTGATGCTGGAAGAGCACAGCAGTTCAGGCAGCATCCTCGGATGCTGCCTGAACTGCTGTGCTCTTCCAGCACCACTAATCCAGATTCTAACATCCTTCTAACAGCCCTGTTGGCAAATAGGAATGTGCAACAAATGCTGGTCCAATGATGCCCACACCCTTGAATGAACAAAAATAAACAGTACCAGCAAGTTTAATGGCAAAAACTCAGCATCAAACAAATATTGCTCAAGATTTCAATGTGGAATCTTAATCTTTCCAGATAGATAAACTAAAGTGGGCGAATGGCCTCTCACATTGGTATCTCAAGAGCACTTCCCAAATCTGAGAGCTCTGACATCTGGAAGAACAAGGTTAAATGAACTTGTAAGAACACACCCAGCTCCAATTCACACACCGTCCTCGCTTGGAAATATACTGCCTTTACACTTCAATGGCATTAGATCAAAGATATTGGATTTCCCTGCCCAAAGGCACTGTGGGCCTACTCTCACCAATCACAGTTTAGTATTTTAAGAAGGCAGCTCTGCCATCACATTCTTAAGAGAAATTAGGAATGATCAACAGATTCTGGCCCAGCCTGCAACAGTGACATCCTGCAAGTGAATAGAAGAAGAATATAAGTTGCTCTCATGCCGTGCACGTGGCTGTCAACTAGCTGGTCAACATGCCAGATCAAACAGGACCTTCTAGCCACTATGTGAGATGATAGCATTGCCATTGATTTTTGGCCCACCTCATGTCGCTAACATTAAATAAATGTAATAGTTGTCAAATTCTTCCTGGCAATTTGTGAAATCGAGCAGCATTTAACAACTAGCTGCTGGCAATCTCCAGAATCGTGTTGACAGGTAAGGTGTGATAAAGCCTTTTCTCTGTAAGGGCAAAAAGCACTGGTGATTTACATTATTACCTTCATCCCATTCAGGTTGCTTTCAGAAGCAGACTATTGTGTGGACTTTATTCAAGTGCATTTATTTATTTAATTTCATCATCTTTGAGAACATCCCCAAAGCCCTATACAGCCGAGTACTTTTGCAGCACACAGTCACTGTAGAAAGCATAGCAGCTAATTTGTGCACATTATCCATAAGCAGTGATGTGATAATGGCCAGATATCCTGTATTTTTGTTTGGAATGGAGATTGAAGGATAAAGTTTGGGAGAAGATTTGTAGCTCGGGTGCTCGTTGTTGTGGTTCTGTTCGCCGAGCTGGGAAGTTGTGTTGCAGATGTTTCGTCCCCTGTCTTAGGTGACATCCTCAGTACTTGGAAGCCTCCTGTGAAGCGCTTCTGTGATGTTTCCTCCGGCATTTATAGTGGTTTGTCTCTGCCGCTTCCGGTTGTCAGTTCCAGCTGTCCGCTGCAGTGACCGGTATATTGGGTCCAGGTCGATGTGTTTGTTGATAGAATCTGTGGATGAGTGCCATGCCTCTAGGAATTCCCCGGCTGTTCTCTGTTTGGCTTGTCCAATAATAGTAGTGTTGTCTGAGTCGAATTGCTAGTCATCTGCGTGTGTGGCTACTAAGGATAGCTGGTCATGTCGTTTCGTGGCTAGTTGGTGTTCATGGATGTGGATCGTTAGCTGTCTTCCTGTTTGTCCTATGTAGTGTTTTGTGCAGTCCTTGCATGGGATTTTGTACACTACATTGGTTTTGCTCATGCTGGGTATCGGGTCCTTCGTTCTGGTGAGTTGTTGTTTGAGAGTGGCTGTTGGTTTGTGTGCTGTTATGAGTCCTAGTGGTCAAAAGAGGAAGAAGAACACCTATACAATGTATTCGCCAAAAACAGATACCCGCGCAATTTAATCAATAGAGAACAGCCTAAGGGAGAGACAATGGATGGAGGACATGCCACAACCCAAAGGACTAGCCACACTACCATACATCAAGAGCATTTCCGAACTGACAGCCAGACTACTGCAATCACTAGGACTCATAACAGCACACAAACCAACAGCCACTCTCAGACAACAACTCACCAGAACGAAGGACCCGATACACAGCATGAGCAAAACCAATGTAGTGTACAAAGTCCCACGCAAGGACTGCACAAAACACTACATAGGACAAACAGGAAGACAGCTAATGATCTGCATCCATGAACACCAACTAGCCACAAAACGACACGACCAGCCACACGCAGATGACAAGCAACATGAATTCGACTGGGACAACACTACTATTATAGGATAAGCCAAACAGAGAACAGCCAGGGAATTCCTAGAGGCATGGCACTCATCCACAGATTCTATCAACAAAAACATCGACCTGGACCGGATATACCGGCCACTGCAGCGGACAGCTGGAACTGACAGAGACAAACCGCTATAAATGCCGGAGGAAACAACATAGAAGCGCTTCACAGGAGGCTCCCAAGCACTGAGGATGTCACCTAGACAGGGGACGAAACGTCTGCAACACAAATTCCCAGCTCGGTGAACAGAACCACAGCATTGAAGGACAAGCATTGATTGACCAGGGAGAACTTCCTCCTCCTCTTTAAAACTGTTACCATGGATTCACATGGGTGCACCTAAGAAAGCAGACAGCCTCACAGTTTAACATCTTAGCCAAAAGGACTCATCTCTGATAGTGCAGCACAGCTGAGATTTTAAGTGTAGGCCTGCAGAGTCAGATTGGAACCCCCAACCATCAGATACAGAGGTAAGTGCACTATCCACCGGACCAAAGCTAGCACCAGAACGTACAAGAACTACCTATATTTTCTATCTTAAAATAGTTCCTTTCACACAAGCTACTAATGCCAACAAGAAATTTTGGTAAGGCTGCAGTTGTTTCCCTCACAAACTGGACTGGATAATGGAGAGGGTGAGACAGAAGGAAAGAGTCAAGGAGGAAGGCTGAATAAGCAAACCTGGTCAATTTCGTTCCATACCCTTCCTATCTTTACATGCAACCCATTGCTTTGCACAACCTGTAAAGCAAGGAAGCTTTTTAAACAGTTCCTCAAATGGATTTCCCTTTATTTCAACATGTGGTCATGTTTTATTTTTCAAACTAATCAGGGCAAGACATCAGAAGAGGAACGGTGTTTCTGCCCATGCCAATGACACGCAACTAGTCAGCTGTAAAGATACAACCCTATCTCTGGCCGATCGACGGCCCTTAGATACAACTTCTCACCAATACCCAAGGCCTGTGTTGCTGTCACATCTTCACTCTCTGAGAGTCAGCTCCAAGTGATTTCTTACCAACTGCAACAATTACCTCGTAATGATTAATACCATAGTGCAGTTGTCATATTTACAAAGAAGACAGGATACTCTGTGCTTGCACTCATGAGATGGCAATCCCAATCACTCAATCATCAAGCTAATCCGTGTTGGGCTGGATCGGGTCCCTGTCCAACTGAAAATAAAATTCAATACAAAAAGCAAAATACGGTAGATGCTGGAAATCAACCTCTCTAAGCAATTTCCTCTCTAAGCATACTCAAATAATACTGAAACAGACGATCAACTCATTGCAGCTCAGGAGATCTTGCTGTGCTCAAACGGATTAGTGTCTTTCATGAATTACAGCACTAGCTAGAATTTAAAACAATAAATTGGTCAGAAAGCATTTTGGGGCAGTAAATGGTTGTGACAGGTGCTATAAAAATGCAAGCTCTTTCTTTTGTGAACATCTTTAATTTCTGAAACCCCTTAAAAGACTTATCAAAGTGCATTTTGTTTAAATAGGATTTCAGCTGCCATCCCATATATCTCTCTCACTGGCCTACTGCACAAATTTGCTGACAGCTATTTAGGAGGAAAAGCTGCACGGGTCTGGCAGAGGAATCAGGCAGCGTTTCAGGTCCAGTGACCCTTCCTCAGAACTGAAGATATCAAGGAAAATGTTGTGTTTTATGAGAGGGGGAGGGGGGAGAAGTAAATGATAGGTGGAGTTACAGCCTAAAAAAGACAGAACAGTTGAACAGACATAGAAGTGAAAAACAATCAGCCTAGGAGAATTAATAGCTAATTAATAGCCTCTAATAGTCCCCATTTAGTAGCTAACAGTGAGGTGTGTGTAATAGCAGAACATGTGGATACAAGGCCTGGTGTGTGTGGGTGTGTGTTGGGGGTAAGACGTGGGACAACGTGCCTCAAGTCCTCAAATTATTGAGTTTGTTATTAAGAACAGAAAGCTGTGGAGTTTCCAAGCAGAAAATGAGGTGCTGTTCTTCCAATTTCTGCTGAGCTTTGCAGGGAACACTGCAGCAAGCCAGAGACAGAGATGTTGGCCAGGGAACAGGGTAAGGTGTTGAAGTAGCAGGCAACTGGAAGCTCAGGCTCTTTTCGGTGCATAGAACGTAGGTGCTCTGCGAAATGATCACCCAATCTATGCTTCATTTCCTCAATATACAGGAGACCACATTGTGAGCAGTGAATGCAATAGACTAGATTGAGTGAAGTGCATGTAAAGCACAGATTCACCTGGTGGTTGCGTTTGGGCTCTTAGGTATCAAGGAGAGAGATTGTAAACAGGCAGGTGTTACACTTTCTGTGGTTGCGGGGTAAGGTGTCATGGGGAAGTGGGTGCTGGGGGAAGTGAAGAAGGAGTGAACCAGAGTGTCCAGGAGGAAGTGGTCCTTGTGGAAGGCTGACCAAGGAGGGGAAGGGAATAGGTGTCTGGTGGTGACATCCCACTGGAGGTGGCAGAAATGGTAGCTAATGATTCTCTGGATGCGGATGCTGGTGGAATGGTAAATGAGGACAAGGGAGACCCTATTCGCTGTTGTGGGAGGATTGAGAGGGGTTGAGGGCTAAAGTGTGGGAGATGAGTTAGAGCACTATGGTCAACGACAATGTTCGGGAATCCTCGGTTGAGGAAGAAAGTGGATATTTCGAATGTCCCCTTGTTGACGTTGGCACCATCAGAATAGATGCAATAAAGACAGAGGAACTGGGAGAATGGAATTGAGTCTTAACAGGAAGCACGGCATGAGGATGTATGCTCATGGTAACTGCGGGAATTGGTTAGTTTGTATTGGATCTTGGTGGCCAGTCTATCCCAGAAATTGAAACAAGGAAGAGAAAGGAGGAGTCAGGGATGGACTGGATGAAGGTGAGAACCGGGTGAAAACTGCAAGTGAAATTGACAAACTTTTCCAATTCCGGGTGAGAGTAAAGCAGCACTGATGATATCATTGATATACTGGAGAAAGCTTTGTGGCTGGGGACCGAATAGAATTGGGCCACCTTCTTTTAGCAAATCGTTTTCCCAGACTGATCACTCTTTTATCTGTCCAACTGTTCTCCTCTCTCCTTGGGCTCTATTCCTCAACTATCGTATACTCTTACTTTCTACCCCAATCCTATCTTTTTCCTAGGTACCAACAGTTCTGAGGAAGAGGCACTGGAGCCATGCTGTTAATTTGGATTTCTCTCCACAGATGCTGCCAGATCTATTAAACTTCTCCAACAATTTCTGTTTTGTATCTGATTTCCAGCATCCGTAGTACTTTTGGTTTTTACTTATTTATAAAAAGGTGCGGGACATATCTTTCTATTAAGCTTGTCGATCCCAGGGGTGATAATGTCAATGTGCAGACACATGACTTCACTGCACAATGTTTAACTCACAATACATCCTCAGGGCATATCACTGTTTATTGGTTCACAAACACAGGGACATGTTTCTGTACACTTTGTCAACAGACAGACGCATTCTAAATTAACAGGAATGTGTATATTGTTCCCTATCGGTACGTTACCTAATAATTAAATATTGCAAACAACAAATACACAATGCTGCAAGCCCAAGATATCTGAATATTACTTGTTCATACACTCGCGAGATCTGTCTGATTGCCAGAACACACACATTTCCTCATATTTGTCTTTACAGCATCTGCTCCTTTCAAATCGGTTTGTGCCAAAACAATTCACATAACCAGAAGCAGAAAATACCATCTACCAAAACTATTGCCCTTAATACATTTCAAGGAAAGAGATTTTGGCAGTACAGGGACTGAGGAAGGGTTGAGTTTAGAACTTTCCTCAACTTCTCATAATCATTTTTAATTTTTTGTTCTTTATCTCTTTGTCCATTCACTTCTCCAGCTGTGTATGTTTTTTGGTGTTCTTACGGATATTTGCCACTGAGGGAATGCAATGAAGCTTCAGCAGATGATTGAAGCTTAGGCCAACATGTCATCCCATCAGGAGGGATTGTGAGATTGTGTTTGCATTCTCTATAGTTTAGAAGTATGAAAGGTCGTCTTATTGGAGTGTACACAATTCTTTCAGGTTTCAATGGGGTGGATACAGGAAGGATGGCTAAGGCTGGTGGATCTAGAAGTAGGATTTACAGTCTAAAGATTAAAAGGGAGGCCAGTAGGACCAGAATAAGGAGGCACCTCTCTGCTCAGGTGCATGGTGAGTCTTTGGAATTCTGTATCCTAGAAGCTTGTAGGACATCAGGCATTGAGTTCATTCTAAGCGGACAGTGATACAATTTCTACATATTAAAGAGATCAAGAAAAATCTGGGATAGTGTGGAAAATTGGCATTGAGATAAGAGATGAGCAATGATCTAATTGAATAATGGAGTGGGTTCAAAGGGCACAATAGAAGCCTCTTGCTCCTATTCTTATGCTCCACCGTCTCATACAAATTTTACCATCTGGAAGCTCTGTTTTCAGCAGCATTGCACTGGAATCGCTGTGACATTTCTGTGGCTCACTGAGGAGGGATAGCGCCACTGCATGAGTATATCACAGGAAGCTGCCTAATTCACAACAACGATAGATAGAGCGACACAAATTTGATGGACAGGAGGGATGCAGGTTTGGCGCTGGGCACATTGAGGGTCTCCTACTCAGTTTCAGGAGAGAAATAAAGTGAACGGGAGGTAAAACAAATTAAGATGCAGGCTACTGGACAGAATGTTGCACCAGTTGCTAAGCCCAAGGATTCTGAAGACACAACATCCACGACCATATGTTTTGTGCAAATTAGAATCAGATATAGACCTTTCGGCCTTTCAAGCTTACTCTACCATCCATTAAGAACATGGCTGTTTTACTTATATTCAAATACATCTGCACCTACATCTCTGCGGTGATGTGTGACCATCAAAGTGAGCTGGCATAACACTATGGGGATCATGGACACAACATTCCCCCTTGTCTTTCCCCCAGACTGTAAAACCCAAGAGTTAGCAACAACAGGAATTTCTACCTGACCTTTAACATTGTAAAACATCCCAAAATGATTCACAGTTCAGCCATGACAGAAGATTGGACGATGACATAAGACCTTGGCTAAAGAGGTTGGGGATTGAAGAAATCATAAAGGGGGTGGGGGAGAAAGAGAGAGAGAGCCAAATACTTTAAAAAGAAAATTCCACAGCGAGGTGTGTAGGCAGCCAAAGGCACCAGTAATTATAAGTCAGGAATGTGCAAAAGTTGTCATTTTCAGGTGAGGTGTTAAACCCAAAGTTGGCCTGCCCTTTCCACTTACATGGACGTGATCCCACGACCTCATTTCTCCCTGGTCACTGGGCCAGTATCCAGCTCTCAATCAGCACCGGAAAACCAGATCATGTGGTCGTTATCACATAACTGTGTGTTAATCCTTGCCGTGTGGAAATTGGCTGCTATATTTCCTACACCGCAGCAGTGAACACGTTGAAAAAAAAGTACTTAATTGGCTTTAAAACGCTTTAGGACATAGTGAAATCATGAAAGGCGCTGTATCAAGGCCTTTTTTTAAAAAAAAATCATATTTGGCCAATTCTTCTGGAAAATTGGTTGCAGCTCTGGTGATTCTGTGCATTGGGTGCAATCCCCTTCAAGGAATTAATGATGTACCCTCAAAATACCTCTCTCGTGTGACAGAGGAAGCGTCCATTGCAAGATGGTTCATTTGCACCTTCAGTTGCAAGAATACTACTCTGTTTAACTTCAGGCAGCGCGTAAAGAATTTCACGAAATTCAGTGAAACGATATCTTGAGCTTTGAAACAGTTGGTTTGAAAGATTGCTTCCAGTTTGAGGGTGGCTTTTTACGCGTCTCCTCGGTCACCTGCTTCACAGAAGAGGGATTTCAGTTGCCTCCCACTAACTTCTGAATTCTCTGAGAAGCCCCGAGAGAGTGCAGTGACCCTGAGCGCTGTCGATCAGCAGCCAGGGTGTAATTCAATCCCTCACACCCCATGCACTTACCTCTCCCTGGCGTTGAAACGAGAAAGGCTGATGTGAACATGACATTCAGAAACTGCCTTAAAACCATCCTGAAATAAGTTCTTCCCTTTTGCCACGCATTTTCCTCTTTGATCTCTGTCGCTGTTCGCGGTCTCAGTTTGAGAAACATACCACGGTGCTGTATTCCGGTTGTGCCAGTCTCGGGGACTTCTGTTTATCAAGCTTTGTCTTGTTTCATGTTGCAGAACATGACTGCGGTTGGGGGGGGGGGAAATGCAACTGGGAGGACGTTATGCAAATATCTTGAGGGAAGGCGAGCAAAAGTGTTTCTCCGTAAGTTGCTTTAATACTTGGTAACTGCTGCAAGTCGCCCTTTGTTGCTGCTCGTTAGAAGTAAATAAAAACTTGCATTTATATAGCGCTGCTTACAATCTCAGAGTGTTTTACAGACAATTAAGTACCTTTTGAAGTTATCATCCCAGTTGCAAGATAGAACATAGGACTGGACAGCACAGGAATCGGCCCCTCAGCCCACCATGTTGTGCCAAACATGACGCCAAATGAAACCTAATCCATATCACACCAATTGCAGAAAGTGAACAATCTTTCCAGCACTGCTTGGGGGGTCTAAGGAACAGGCATGTTTTCTCCAGGACAAATATGTTTACCTGTTTAATTGCTTTTCTCCCCTCACAACCACGATCTCATTCCCTCAAATACCACCTTGCCCCTCCAATCTGCTTGTGTCCTCCTGACATATCCCCTCCAACTCTAACAAGACCTCTCAATCACCACTAAATTCCTTGTACTCTGAGTTCTCACTGCCTCCCTTGTGCCATGGGTTTTCCTGCCTGGCAAGTAGGCAACTGCCATTCAGTGGGGGTACTTCAAATAGGAAAAACAGCAGAAAAGGCTCAAAAGCCATCCTGCAGTTAAAACAATGGCAATTCAGGAAACTTAGAATTCCACTTTCTTCTCCCTAACTCCAAATACCCTATTCTGATCATACAACCTTATAAACCTTTGAGCGGTGCTGTAATGGCTTCCGTCTTCTGGAACTGATCCTCTGTTTACAAGTTGGGCTTCCTCAGTCCTTACCAAGCAAACGCTAAGACTCTAGGACTGCCAAAATAAGTAAGGAGTGATACAAACCATCTGATTGTCCAGACCTGGAATATGCACATGTGCACAGGATCCTTACATTATGAATGCGACAAATAAAACTGAAGTGATCCAAGTAGTAAGTAAATAGAAAGGCAAATGGAATTTTGTCTTTTGTCACTAGGGGGTTGGAGTTTAAAAATATAGAAGTCTTGTTACACCTGTACAGTTGGTGAGGCCACCTGCAGTACTGTGCGCAGTTTTGGTCCCCATATCGAAGAAAAAAAATACAATGGGATTGGAGGCCGTTCAAAAGAGATTCACTAGACTGACTTCTCGGATGAAAGAGTTGACTTATCAAGGACAGCTAAATAGATTAGGCCTTTATTCATTATGTAAAAAATGAGGTCTGCAGATGCTGGAGATCACAGCTGAAAATGTGTTGCTGGTTAAAGCACAGCAGGTTAGGCAGCATCCAAGGAATAGGAAATTCGACGTTTCGGGCCCGAAACGTCGAATTTCCTATTCCTTGGATGCTGCCTAACCTGCTGTGCTTTAACCAGCAACACATTTTCAGCTTTATTCATTATGGTTTAGAAGAATGAGAGGTGAGGTTATTGAATCTGAGGGGGCTTGACAGGGTAGATGTTGAAAAGGTGTTTTCATTGTTGGGAGAGGCATGAACTAGGAGGCACAGTTACTGAATAAGGGGACATGCATTTAAAACTGAAGTGTGAGGAATGTCTGCTCTCAGAGGGTTATGAACATTTATATTTCTCCAACTAGATCAGCAACTATTTAAAGAGGAGGTGATAGATTTATGAAATAGCAGGGAGTTGAGGGCCGTGAGGTGCTGGCATTAAAGAGGAGTTGATGTCTGAGGCAGATCAACCATGATTTGGTTGAATGGTGGGGCGTGTTTGAGGGACCAGATGGCCTATTCTTATGCTCTTAAAGACATACCAGGTGATTTTGAACAGGTCAGTGTTACATTCTTGTGCAAAGATTTGGAATGGGAATCTCTCCAGTAAAGGAGGGTGGAAGCTAGACTGATTGTATTGTCTAAAATATGGAATGAAGTGGGGAGAAATAACAGAAACAAAAACCTGGTGCCCTCTTGCAATGACAATACATGGTATAACCATCCTCACAAAATATAAAGCCCTTTTGTTTCCAAGACAATCTTTTGTCCCAGAATAATCTCACAATGGAACATGTGACCATAAGAAATAGCCAGAATCCTATCACTTAAAAACCTCTGGACCCAGGTAAAATATTTCTTGATTGACAGCTCTGGCTCACTGATTGATCTGTCCATTGACAAGGTTTAGTTTTAAAAGCTAAAGAGCTTTCAAAAGTTTCCAGTTTTTGCTGTTGATTCTTGAAAGAGTCATGATGATTGCCATTTTACTGGCTTATAGTGAAAGGCATTTTATAAGATAGTGTAATCTGTAAAGGAAACACTTAAACTTTTTTAACACATCCTATTGTCTCTATAGGGTTCATTAGTCCTAAGCAGCAAGTGAATGGGTATGCAGTGCCATAGCTTGGCCCAGCAGAGTAGTCGGAGGAGCATGGCTTGGCATAGAAGGTATGACGGGTGGGCGGAAGGATTAGGTGGTGTGGATAGAGCATGGGAAGTGTTTGCAGGTCAGAGTGTGTGCAGGCCCTATTCCTGAAAAGACAGGTGATGTAGAAATGTTATATGACTTTAAGGCAGAGATAGAGGGATCTTTGATTACTGGGGAGAATGAAAGACTTTTGGGGAAATTCAGGAATGTAAAACTGAAGTTGAGTTCTGACAAAGGGTCACTCAACCTGAAACTATGGCGTCTTTCCACAGATGCTGCCAGACCTGCTGAGCTTTTCCAGCCACTTCTGTTATTGTTGCAGGAAGATTTACAAGAATGTTGCCAGGGTTGGAGGTTTTGAGCTATGGGGAGAGGCTGAACAGGCTGGGGCTGTTTTTCCTGGAGCTTCAGAGGCTATGGGGTGACCTTATGGCGTTTTATAAAATCATGAGGGACATGGATAGGGTAAATAGACAAGGTCTTTTCCCTGAGGTGTGGGAGTCCACAACTGGAAGGCATAGGTTTAGGGTGAGAGGGAAATGATTTAAAGGGGACCTGAGGGACATCTTTTTCACTCAGAGGGTGGTACGTGAATGAGCTGCCAGAGGAAGTGGTGGAGACTAGTACAATCACAATATTTAAAAGGCATCTGGATGTTTGTATGAATAGGAAAGGTTTAGAGGGATATGAGCCAAATGCTGACAAATGGGACTAGATTAGGTTAGGATATCTGGTCAGCATGGACAAGTTGGACCGCAGGTTTTGTTTCTGCGCTGTACATCTCTTTGACTCTATGAATGTAAAGTTAAACGTTAAAATCAGATCAGCCATGATCTTATTGAATAATGGAGCAGGTTTGAAGAGCTGAGCAGCCTCCCTGTTGTTCCTTGATTGTATGTTTGTATCTTACTGTTCTTATTATAACTGGGACAATGTACCTCGGCACTGAGATGGGTCCCTTGAACAGCCCGCCTGCACATCTGGCAACACCTGCCACCACTTTTAAATCATTCCCGGGGCATTGGGCCCAACAGTGGGTAGCACCCTTACCCAAAAATTGACATCGTTCCTCTGAAATCACTTTTCTCTTGTCCCAGGCCCTGCTGAGCCAGGAACTTTCCCAACTCCCACTAACTACCCAGCTGAAAAGTTGGAAATCCAGCTGGTAATTTCTGAAGTAGAGTTAGCATGCACCAGCTTCCAACTTCAAAGCAAGCGTGTTAATAAGTAAGCTAATGATAGCAAACTAATCAGTGCCCTCAACACATCCTAGTCTCTTTTGAAGTGTGTCAAACTGAACGTGACCCCAGTTCCGCTGGACGTAGTCTCACTGCTGCTTCGAAGGTTTGTGCATTTACACATGATATAATGATTGGCGCCTGTAAGCTGGACTGACGTTCCAGAGCAGTATGGAGGGAATGCCACCCCTGTTAAGGGACTATCCTTCAATAAGACTAAACTAAGGCTGCAGCTGCACCATCCAGAGCTTCATATGGGGACCTAAGATCCTGTGACACTTAAGAACAGCAGGGTGTTGCCTCATTCAACATTTCTACATGAACTATTAAGCACCAATGATTATAGAGGTTTTGCTGGTACAAAATAATGACTGCGGCACTTAATTGGAGCACAGTCCTCAAATACTTTTAGAGTTTCAACAACAACAACAAGGGAAGCTGGGATTGTTCTCCTTAAAGCAGATAAAATCAAGAAAGTAAAAGACAACATCTTTAAGGGGATATTGATTTCACTGGCAGAAGTTTCAGGAAGCAATGTTCACAGTAGTAAGTTAATTGGCAGAAAATGCAGGATGTAAATGAAAATAATTATTTTCTTATATCATGACATGAAATGCATCGCATGGCAGGGTGATGAAAGTAAATTCAGTTTTAACATGTAAATGTGACTGAATATACACATGAAAAAGAAAATAGTTCTAACCTGGGGAAAACAAACAGAAGGGATGGATTGATTAGATAGCTCTTTCAAAGGGTAAACCTGGGCATGATCAGTCAAATGGCATCCTACTGTAATGTATGATTCACTGATTCTCTGAGCGATATGAACTGATAAGCAGGGGGAAGGAGTTGGTGAACATGGGGTGGCTAGGGAAGGTATATCCGAAGGAGGAACATGGGTAGAGTACAAAATGGTTTAGCAAATAGTGCGGTAAAGGGAAGGGGAGACTGTGCAAGAGGTCAGATCGTAAAAAGACCTCAGCGCTGTGAGAGGAAACCATACAATTGCAAAAGGTCAGAGACATAGGCCATTAAACACAAAGTTGAGAATTTTAAGGGTGAAGTGCTGGGGGACTGAGAACCAGTGTAGATCAGCAACGATTGGAGCTGAACGTGGTGACCAACATGAACTCCAGAGTTTTGGTTTAGCTGAGTGACAGTACATAAGGAATGGAATACTCACCAAGGGAACAAGGGAATACTTGAGTCCAACAGTGACAAAGACATGGGAGATAGTTGGGCTGAGGCAGGGACAAAGAGAATGTGAGACCAAACAACCAGACAAAAGTTATGGTCAGTCTTACTCAATTTTGAGAATTTGCCAGTTAAGTATTGTAGAGTAATATGAACCTGTAGATTACAACCCACGAAGATCCCTATCCCAATAACAGAAATAGCTGGGGAAACTCAGCATGATGAGAATAGGATGGGAGGAATGAGTGAACAATAAATGGAGATGGAGCCCAGAGAGAAAAACAGTTGGCCAGACAAAGTGTGGCATGGTGGGTCAGCGGTTAGCACTGCTGCCTCACAGCACCAGGGTCCCAGGTTCAATTCCAGCCTCAGGTGACTGTCTGTGTGGAGTTTGCACATTCTCCCTGTGTCTGTGTTGGTTTCCTCCCACAGTCCAAAGATGGCTTTTTTTTCATCCAAAGATTTGCAGGTCAAGTGAATTGGCCATGCAAAATTGCTCGTAGCATTAGTCAGAGGGAACGGGTCTGGGTGGGTTACTCTTTAGAGGATCGGTGTGGACTGGTTGGGCCAAAGGGCCTGTCCACACTCTAGGATCTAATCTAATCAAGAAATAAGTAAGGGTCAGCCTGGGAGAATCAAGAGCTGCTAATGGGGACCATTGGTGGCTCACAATGGATTGTTTGTGGTAGCAGCCCATATGATGAATACCACCCACCACATGAAAAGCAGATACTCATGTGACTCAGTCAATGTTGTCTATCTCATGTGCTGCAGGCAAGGATACTCCGAGGTGTGGTATATTGGTGAGACCATGCAGAAGCTATGACAATGGATGAATAGACACTATACAACAATCGTCAGACAGGAATGTTCCCTCCCAGTGGGGAGGATAATTCAGCAGTCAAATACATCAGCCTCCAACCTTCGAGTAAGCATCCTCCCAAGGCAGCCTTCGAGATACACAACAACACAGAATTACTGAGCAGAAACTGATAGCCAAGCTCACGCCTTGTCGCACTACATCCAACCCCACCACACTGTTCTGTATCTGTAAAATCTTCCTTACTGTTCTGTTTTGACCATCACCTTGTTATGATTTCTCTACCTTAATTGGTTTGTACAGTTTTGGATTACTTATTACTTTGGTTCGACCCTCAACATGTGACTCTAAACCTATTATGTTATTTCAGTCATTTGGAATTTGTCTCCCACACTTACCCCTTACCTAACACTACAGGCAATTTAGCATGGCCAATTCACCTGACCCGCACATCTTTGTGACTGTGGGAGGAAACCGGAGCAAACCCATGCAGACACGGGGAGAACATGCAAACTCCACACAGTCGGTCGCCTGAGGCGGGAATTGAACCCAGGTCTCTGGCGCTGTGAGGCAGCAGTGCTAACCACTGTGCCACCATGCCGCCTGTAGAGACCTATTATTGGGCCTGTTGACACTCCACTCCCACCATTTGTATGATCTTTTGATCTCTCTGCCCATGATCTCTTTGCCTATGAACTTGTGTCAGTGTGCATCTCTCTCACTTCACCTGAGAAAGGGGCTACGCTCCAAAAGCTTGTGATTTCAAATAAACCTGTTGGATTATAACCTGGTGTCATGTGACTTCTGAGTTTGTCCACCGCAGCCTGGGCACCTCTGATGACAAGGTCTGGTGTAGGCTAAGAATATGGGAGAAGGTGCTCAGGTCCTAAAATTATTGAACATGATATTGAGTTCAAAAGGCCATAGAGTTTCAAAGTGAGGTGCTGTTCTTCCAGCTTGCACTGAACTTTTCTGGAGCACTGCAGCAAGCCTGAGACAGAGTTGTTGGCCAAGGAACATGGCGGTGTGTTGAAGTCGCAGGGAATAGGAAGCTCAGGGTCATTTTTGAGGACAGAGTGTGGGTGTTCTGCAAAGTGGTCATCCAGTCTGTGTCTTCTTCTCTCCTGTACAGAAAGGATCACGTTGTGAGCAGCGAATACAGTAGACTGGAATGTGTGCTTGGGCCCTTAGATAGTGGGCAGGGAGGAAGTAAACGTACAAGTTTTGCACCTTCTGTGATTGCATGGGAAGGTGCCATGGGGCAGCGGGAGATGCTGGGAGTGGAGGAGGCGTATCCCAGACAGAATGATCCCTGCAGTAGGCTGACAAAGGAGGGGAGGGGAATATATGTCTGGTGGTGGCATCCTGCTGGGGATGGCTGAAGTGGTGGCTAATGATCCTCTGGATGTGGATATTGGTGGGACAAGGGGGGGTGGTGGTGCTATTATAGGTGTTATTGGAGGGAAGAGAAGGTGTGAGGTCTGAAGTGTGGGTCAGACATGGCTGAGGGCCTTTCAACCACGGTGATGGGGAATCCTCGTTGGAGGTAGACAGTGGACATTTTGGAGGGCCCCTTTTAGAAGCTGGCATGTCAGAACAGATGCAAAAGAGACGAAGAAACTGGGAGAATGGAATAGAGTCTTTATATGAAGCAGAGTGTGAGGATATATATTCAAGGTAACTGTGGGAGTCAGTGGGTTTGTTGTAGATGTTGGTGTCATTGCAGAAGACCCTCATTCTTTCTACAAAATGACCCTGAGCTTCTTGTTGCCTGCTACTTCAACACAACACTGCGTTCACATGCCAACATTTCTGTCTTGGACTTTGGTTTAAGTGGCATTTGTGTCAAGGCTTTTACAGCTTCTTGTCATTGCAGAGCCTCCACTGCAAACCATATCTTTCCTCATTAACTATCTGCTCTGCCCCTTATCACATCCCATTCCCAGAATGACTTGCCTCTGACCAGACATTCACTGAAAGACCAGCATCTGCTTCACCTTTAAAAGGCCTCTGTGTACCCACTCAATCATTGGGAATCCAACGTTGCCCCTCACTGGCACAGCAGCTTCAAGACATGCGGCTCATGGCATGTAGCCAACATGGCTGGCGCCCCCTCACATATACAAGCTCCACTCTCTCTCTCTGTTCAACCAATTACATGTCCTCAATTACACCCTGTCTAGACTCCCCAAGTCATCACTACCCTGTCCGCACTGCACATGGTAGATCTACAGCTTTTCATTGTCCAGTAGGGCAATATCACATCCAGAGTCAAAGGTTGTGGTGCTGGAAAATCACAGAAGGTCATGCAGCATCCAAGGAGCAGGAGAGTCGACGTTTCGAGCATAAGCTCTTCACCAGGAATGACATTCGAAACGTCGACTCTCCTACTCCTCGGATGCTGCCTGACCAGCTGTGATTTTCAGCATCATACCTTCTTGACTCTGATTTCCAGCATCTGCAGTCCTCACTTTCTCTAAACATCACATCCAGGCAAACAATCAAACAATTTATTTATTTAAGACCATAAGACCATAAGACATAGGAGTGGAAGTAAGGCCATTCGGCCCATCGAGTCTACACCGCCATTCAATCATGGCTGATGGGCATTTCAACTCCACTTACCAGCGTTCTCCCCGTAGCCCTTAATTCCTTAATTTGTAGCTAACAAAAGCAAAACAAAATGAATAGAGCTTGCAGTTGATGTCCCGGTGTTGGCATGGTGACCAATGACTATTAAACATTTCATGTTGATCTCCTGCACCTGCTGGAAGCGAGGGTCAATGTGTTTCTATCTGGCATGTGGAACGCAATGCAGCTGATCTGTCATGCACAAGGGGACCTTCACCCTCCACAATGTCCTTGTCATCTCCTTCCCAGAAGACTGCTCCTTCCCCCCACTTCCTCAGCATCTTTCACATCATCGTATTGACTGCTCCAATTTTGCAAAGCACAGTCCACCAGGATAATGGGGCACTCTCTAAGCAGACTTTCATGGAGGCCCCACTCACCCCTAACCCCAGACTAGTCCATGCAATGGATCCACATCTTTTGGAACCACATTGTGTCCTCCATCTTGGACCTGGTCACTTGGGGTGAAGATGTCACTCTGATCAGTGCAGAGATGAGGAGGAACTCTTTTCTCTCAGACAGTAGTGAATCTGTGGAATTCTTTACCACAGAAGGCTATTGAATATTTTCAAGGTTAAATAGACAGATCTTTAATCAATAAGGGAATCGAGTGTTATAGCGTAAAGGCAGGAAAGTAAAGTTGAGCCTTATCAAATCAGCCATGATCTCATTGAATGGCGGAGCAGACTCAATGGGCAGAATGGTCTACTTCTGCTCCTACATTTTATAATCTTATAGACTGCATTTGCAAAGTACTTCATTGGCTGTGGAGGGCTGATGGCTGTAAAAGGTGCTACATAAATGTAGTAATGATATGGAGATGCCGTGTTGGACTGGGGTGTACAAAGTTAAAACCACACAACACCAGGTTATATTCCAACAGGTTTAACTGGAAGCACTAGCTTTCGGAGCACCTCTCCTTCATCAAGTGCTCCTTCACCACCTGATGAAGGAGCATCGCTCCGAAAGCTAGTGCTTCCAGTTAAACCTGTTGGAATATAACCTGGTGGTCTGTGATTTTTAACAAACTACATAATCGTAAGTTGCTCCTTTTTTCAAAATTTCAACTGTTTTCATGTAAACCTCACAGCCTGAGCACCAAGGATTCTTTCCCTGGTTTACTTTTGCGCTTCCAACATTTTCTGTTTTTATTGTGAATTTATCAGGGTTCTTTTTGCCTTGGTCCATCAAATGCGGCCATGAGAATGGAATGATTGCTGTGGTTGAACAGATAGTTTAAGAGCAGAGGTTATGCAGGTTGGGTCTATACTCAATGGAATTTATGTGAGCGTATCATATTTAGCCACAAAGTTCTGATGGGTCTTGGCAGCGTAGGTTCAGAGAGGATGCCACACCTCATGTGGGAATCTAGAACTATGTATCACAGTTGGATAGTAAGGATGAAGAGAAAGTTCTTTTCTCAGGGAACCATTAGTTATTGGAACCTTTTTCCCCAGTAGGCAGTGAAGGCTGGGTCAGCGAATATATCCAACAGATCTTTGAGCTACTGTACAAGTGAGCAAAGAGAGGACTGACCCGGAAGTGGAGCTAAGGCCACAATCAGATCCACTAAGATCTGTTGGCAGAAAAGGCTTGAGGGAATTCCTGTTCCAATTTCTTCTGATCATAGGTCATCATTAGATGCAAAGTAAGTCAGCAGAGTCTGGTAACCAATATTGTAAATTGCTGTGGTTCTGTTCGCCGAGCTGGGAATTTGTGTTGCAGATGTTTTGTCCCCTGTCTAGGTGACATCCTCAGTGCTTGGAAGCCTCCTGTGAAGCGCTTCTGTGATGTTTCCTCCGGCATTTGTAGTGGTTTGAATCTGCCGCTTCCGGTTGTCAGTTCCAGCTGTCCGCTGCAGTGGCCGGTATATTAGGTCCAGGTCGATGTGCTCATTGATTGAATCTGTGGATGAGTGCCATGCCTCTAGGAATTCCCTGGATGTTCTCTGTTTGGCTTGTCCTATAATAGTAGTGTTGTCCCAGTCGAATTCATGTTGCTTGTCATTTGCGTGTGTGGCTACTAAGGATAGTTGGTCGTGTCATTTCGTGGCCAGTTGGTGTTCATGGATGCGAATCGTTAGCTGTCTTCCTGTTTGTCTTATGTAGTGTTTTGTGCAGTCCTTGCATGGGATTTTGTACACTACATTGGTTTTGCTCATGCTGGGTATCGGGTCCTTCGTTCTGGTGAGTTCTCTGAGAGTGGCTGTTGGTTTGTGTGCTGTTATGAGTCCTAGTGGTCGCAGTAGTCTGGCTGTCAGTTCGGACAGAACCACAACAACGAGCACCCGAGCTACAAATCTTCTCCCAAACTTTGAATATTGTAAATGCTCTATAAACAAGTAATATAAAACAAAGAGCTGTGAATTCTGGAGATCAGACAAAAACAGAAACTGCTGGAAAAACTCAGCAGCTGTGGGGCAGGGGCGTTGGGGAATGCCGAATTAACATTTCAAGTCTGTGGCTCCTCAGAAGGGTCACTGGACTTCAACTGCTCGCTCTGCTTTCTCTCCACAGATGCTGCCAGACTTGCTGAGTCTCTCCGGGAATTTCTGTTTCTGCTAAGAAACAGGGAGAAAAGTGAGGACTGCAGATGTTGGAGATCAGAGTCGAAGAGTGTGGTGCTGGAAAAGCACAGCCGGTCAGGCAGCAACCGAGGAGCAGGAGAGTTGACGTTTCGAGCACAAGCGCTTCATCAGGAAAGAAACAGCAATACTTCGAAACTAACATACTAGTCACACTTGGAGCACTGATCTGACTCATACAAAACAAGTTCAAGCAATTCTGTGCCATTGGCAGGTTTTTCTGGTTTTTCCTACGAGAATGTTGTGTGGCTGAACCATACACCACTGAAGATCATCAATCAGCCTTCAGCTGGTCTCACCTTGGTGGGAACTGAACACATAGATTGCTGGAGGCATTCATACACAGCCTTCCAACCATTTCTAGTAGTCACACATGTCCAAACTGCACTTATTCCCCAATCTCCATTTCCTTTATAATTATAACCAAAATCTTTAAAGTAAATGGAGAAAGATACATCTTCTTAAAAATTATTTCTACTATTTTTTTCACAAGCAGGAGATTAAAACCATAATTCTCGTAGATTCGAGGATAATCCTGGATGGGTTCATTTAAGCTTAGTGACTAAATGCCAGGCAGCCACTGTGATCCATTTATTAATCTGATAAATTTTCATGGCGATTGTCACTCTCGTATCTTCTTGTGTCTGACACAAAACTACAGCTCACACTGACACAGAACAATAAACTAGCAGTAGCCCAGCACAGAGGCCATCTTTAGGGCCTCTACATTTGATAAGATCTTGACTGCCTGGTGCTTTGTAAAGAGCTTGGAAACTGCTCACATTAGGCCTAATGTGCATATACTATAGAAAATAGCCTTGTCTAAACTCCCTGACGCATGAAGAGGGTGTGAATGAGCACAAGCAAGGGGGGCAGATGTTTCTATTGTTCTCTTTCAGAGCTCCTCAGCAAACTAGCTTGACAGGTCAGGCAAGAGTGTGTCACTGTGTGGTTTGATATTAAAAAACATTCCTTTCCTTCGATTCAGCATGCAGTCCAGAGCTGCAATTAAGCCTCACTCCTGCATACATGCAAACTTACATTCATTACACATATTACATACACACACACACACACACACACACACACACACACACATATATACATAATACAATGCTCATTTTGCTTTTGTGCCCCTTCTTTGCAGCTGTAACTTTGTGCTCCTCGCTCTGTTCAATCACCCCATGATCTTTGTATGGTGTGATCTGCCTGTACTGCGCACAAACCAAAACATTTCCCTGTACCTAGTTACATGTTACAAAAGTAAATCAAATCGACACCCCCATCTACATTAACAGAATGGGTCGAGAACGTCAAGTTCCTGGGAGTGACGATAATCAACAGCCTGTCCTGGACTTCCCACGGAGATGTGACAGTCAAGAAGGCACAACAACACCTCTTCTTCCTCAGGCCACTCAGGAAATTCAGCATGTCCATTCAGACCCTCCCCAACTTTTACAGCTGCACTATTGAAAGCATACTGTCTAGGTGCATTGCAGCCTGGTACAGCAACTGCTCTGCCCAGGATCATAAGAAACTACAGAAAGTGGTGTGCACAACCCAAACCATCACAGAAGCCAACCTCCCATCAATGGACACCGTTTACACTTCTTGCTGCTGCAGACATGCTGCCAACATCATCAAAGACCCCTCCCACTCCGGTGATACTGTTTTCCAGTCAGACCCCCAATTAGGCTGCTGAACTGACTCTAACTTCAAATCTAACGTTGATCTTACTAATGCTGATCTTGCTATGCACATCTCCTGTGCAGCCATAACCTTGTAGGCCTCGCTCTGTCTGAGCACTGTATGATCTATATGTCTCCGTTTGTTATGATCTGCCTGTACTGTTCACAAAATAAAGTTTTTCACTGTACTTCAGTACATGTGACTATGATAAATCAAACCAAATCAAATCAAAGAATATGCTGGAAAAACAGAGCAAGTCTGACAGCATCTGTGCAGGGAAGAAAACGAGTTAACACCTTGTGGCTGGTGTGATTCTTTTTCAGAACTTTGCTTTTACCGGACAAGTGTATTTTTGGGCCTGTATGCTGCTGCTACTATTTCGAGCCAAAAAGGAGTTGCTTGATTAATAGTTGCACATGAAGACCACGCTGCTTTAAGTGACTAGGATGGAAGTGACACACAGAATATTTTGTATGTAAGTATGTTTCCAGATTTTGGACTTTATCAGTAGTTTCGATCACAAGTTCTGTAAAATGATATTAGCTAGCATGAACCTTGCAGTGGCCATTTTAGATAATATTGTTATTGCGTTTTTACACAGAGGATGGTCATGCGTGGAATGATTTTCCTGAGGATGAGGATACAGTTACTACATTTAAAAGACGCTTAGATATGTACATGAATAGGAAAGGTTTGGAGGGATATGGGCCAGGACAAAGCAGGTGGGACCAGTTTAGTTTGGGATTATGTTCAACATGTTCTGGTTGGACCGAAGGTTGGACTTTCAATGCATTATCTGGGCCAACATGGCACCTATTAGAGTCATAGAGATGTACAGCATGGAAACAGACCCTTCAGTCCAACTTGTCCAAGCTAACCAGATATCCCAACCCAATCTAATCCCACCTGCCAGCACCCAGCCAATATCCCTCCAAACCCTTCCTATTCATATACCCATCCAAATGCCTTTTAAATGTTGCAATTGTACCAGCCTCTACCACTTCCTCTGGCAGCTCATTCCATACACGTGCCACCCTCTGTGTGAAAATGTTGCCCTTTAGGTCTCTTATAAATCTTTCCCCTCTCACCCTATACCTATACCCCTCTAGTTCTGGACTCCCACACCCCAGGGAAAATACTTTGTCTATTTACCCTATCCATGCCCCTCATGATTTTATAAACCTCTATAAGGTCACCCCTCAGCCTCCGACACTCCAGGGAAAACAGCCCCAGCCTATTTAGACTCTCCCTGTAGCTTAAATCCTCCAACCCTGGCAACATCCTTGTAAATCCTTTCTGAACCCTTTCAAGTTTCACAACATCTTTCTGATAGGAAGGAGACCATAATTGCACACAACATTCTAACAGTGACCTAACCAATGTCCGGTACAGTAGCAACATGACCTCCCAACTCCTGTACTCAATACTCTGACCAATAAAGGAAAGCATACCAAACACCTTCTTCACTATTCTATCTACCTGTGAATCCACTTTCAAGGAGCTATGAACCTGCACTCCAAGGTCTCCTTGTTCAGCAACATTCCAAGGACCTTACCATTATGTGTATAAGTCCTACTAAGATTTGCTTTCCCTGAATGCAGCACCTCGCATTTATCTGAATTAAACTCCATCTGCCACTTCTCAGCCCATTGGCCCATCCGATCAAGATCCCGTTGTAATCTGAGGTAACCTTCTTCACTGTCCACTACACCTCCAATTTTGGTGTCATCTGCAAACTTACTAACTGTATCTCTTATGCTCGCATCCAAATCATTTATATAATTGACGAAATGTAGTGCACCCAGCACCGATCTTTGTGGCACTCCACTGGTCACAGGCCTCCAGTCTGAAAATCAACCCTCCACCACCACCCTCTGTCTTCTATCTTTAAGCCAATTCTGTATCCAAATGGCTAGTTCTCCCTGTATTCCATGAGATCTAACTTTGCTAATCAGTCTCCCATGGGGAACCTTGTTGAACGCCTTGCTGAAATCCATATAAATAAGATCTACCGCTCTGTCCTCATCAATCCTCTTTGTTACTTCTTCAAAAAACTCAATCAAGTTTGTGAGACATGATTTCCCACACAAAAAGCCATGTTGACTATTCGTAATCAGTCATTGCTTTTCCAAATACATGTACATCCTGTCCCTTAGGATTCCATCCCAACAACCTGCCCACCACTGACGTCAGGCTCACTGGTCTATAATTCCCTGGCTTGTCCTTACCACCCTTCCTAAATAGTGGCACCACGTTAGCCAACCTCCAGTCTTCCGGCATCTCACCTGTGACTATCGACGCACAAATATTTCAATAAGCAGCCTAGCAATCACTTCCCTAGCTTCCCACAGAGTTCTAGGGTACACCTGATCAGGTCCTGAGGATTTATCCACCTTTATGCGTTTCAAGACATCCAGCACTTCCTCCTCTGTAATGTGGACATTTTTCAAGATGTCCCCATCTATTTGATGTTAAAGTTCACTTCAGAATGTAACTTTAAGAAAGTTCTGGAATTTACATATGAAAGAACTGAAACCGACATGCCTATTCTAAAAGATGAGAGACTTAACAAACAATCCAGTTCTTTTCAATATATAATTTCAGTTACATCACCCCATAAACTTTTGCTATAAATTTTGTGTCCTATGATCTTATACTCCACAACCACTTGATGAAGGAGCAGCGCTCCGAAAGCTAGCATTTCCAAATACAGTAAACCTGTTGGACTATAACCTGGTGTTGTGTGATTTTTAACTTGGTCCACCCCAGTCCAACACCGGCATCTCCACATCATGACTCAAGGTTGGAATACAGGTAGACTCTAACCTCACACCTTTAACGCATTGTCTGTGCGGAGATGTCATTTTTTTCAATAAAACCTTAAGTTATCTTGGGAATGTGACTTGAAAGTAGTTCTGGGGTTTACATGTTAATCAATTGAACCCATTCTTAGTGATTAAAGATTTAACAACAATCTAGGTGGTTCAATACATCGCATCAGTTATGACACTTTGCTCTTTTACTATAAATTCTGTGTCCCATAATCTTGCCCCATTAGCTACCTGACGAAGGAACAGGGCTGTGAAAGCTTGTACTACAAATAAACCTAATGGACTCTAACCTGGTGTGTGATATTTAAGTTCGCCCACCCCAGCCCAACACCGGCACCTCCACATCATTTCTAATATTAAGCAAAGTTTAAAAGGAACAATATGCAAACAGTAAATGTGCACAGGGAATCCATAAATATTTAGTTCAGCTGCCAAAATTTCAGATCAGAGTCTTTTGCAACTGAAGGAAATAATTTATTTGCCTGGTTGAATGCGAACAAGATAATTTATAACAGTAAGAAATGAAAGCATTGTATTGTAGAACATTGTCTAATAAATGGAATACCTGTTCCAATAGACTCTGCTCTTCAGTCTCATTCTGTCTGTCGTGACAGAATGAGCCAATGCTGAGCTAGACTGTTCAAGACCTTGGCAACCTCATTATCCCTGAGCTGTTCTCTCAACACCATGCTTGCTCTATTACCAACTTCAAGACTCAATAATTCCAAAGCTCTGCAAGCTGGCTTCCCATTTTGAACTGTTCATAAACTTTGCTTCAAAACTTGAAGAAGAACATGAGAAATAGAAGTAGGAATAGACTATTCAGTCCTCTGAGCCTGCTTTGCTATTCAAAGAATACACATTTTGATAAATCCATACTGACTCCATCTAATTGTACCGTTATTTTCTAAGTGTTCTATTATCACATTCTTTATTATAGATCCTAGCCTTTTCCCAATGATTGATGTTGAGTTAACAGGTGTATAGTTTCCTTTTTCTTCCTTCCATTTTTTCTTAAATTGTGGGGTTTCATTTGCAACTTTTTAAACTTCAGGGATCATTCCAGAGTCTATACAATTCAATACTCCAGGATGTAGATCATCAGGTCTAAGGGATTTATTTACTTCCAGTTCTATTAATTTCTCAAGGACTACTTTTTTTTTAATAGCAGCAATATCTTGTACTTCCTCATTAACACTAGACCCTCAATTATCCATTATTTCGGGAAGGTCCTCTGGGAAGTTCAGGTACTAAGTATTTGCTTAGTTTTTTTCTGCCATTTTCTTATTTCCCTTGCAAATTCTCATGGCTGATTGTATGAGCCCACATTTGTTTTTGCTAATCTATCTCCTTTTCACTTACCAGAAGATGCTTTTATAGTTATAATGTTTCTCGCCATGATTCTCATATTCAATTGCCCACTTTGATTGAACATCATCACCTTCTATCATATTATGATGACTTTTTTTCCCCAATTGCCCCTCTACAACAAGGTTGTTCAGTTATCACGCACAATGCAAATTTGCCTGTAATGTGATTGACGAATTGATGATTAGATTAGATTCCCTACAGCGTGGAAACAGGCCCTTCGGCCCAACAAGTCCACACCGACCCTCTGAAGAGTAACCCACCCAGATCCATTTGCCTCTGACTAATGCACCTTACACTATGGGCAATTGAGCATGGCCAATTCACCTGACCTGCACATCTTTGGACTGTGGGAGGAAACCAGAGCACCCGGAGGACACGGGGAGAATGTACAAACTCCACACAGACGGTCGCCCGAGGCTGGAATTGAACCTGCGACCCTGATGCTATGAGGCAGCAGGGCTAACCACTGAATTGGGGACACTGTTTCCACAGTGCAAACTTTAAAAATGTGCGTTGACTGTACATCGCCAACACTTTAATTGCTGTTTCTAAAGTGCAATTTTTCTATATCACAGTGTTGCACAAGAATGTAATCATCGCATTATAGAAGAACTGAGTGCATATCATTGATCTAAAATAGCCTAGTCTCTATTTACCTGTCGTTCCTAAATGTACTGCTCTAGAAAACCATCTTGCATTTTGCTTTCAGAAAGAAAATGTCCCTAACCTCCCTGTAAACATTGATGTGTGTGATCCGCAAGGCCATTGAGCTCTCTGATTAAGCTTGACACAGTAAACAATGATGAGGCAAGGCGAAGTTAAGCCAATGTAATGTGAGACATTTACAAAAGAACTTGCGTTTCAAAAGCAGCCATTAGGATGATTCTAATCACCCATTCACTAAATCAGGAAGCTGGAGTCAATCTGTCTTCCACAACTGTTTATTTACATTTCAGAGATCAATACTAACTTTAAGCTGGAGACAGTGGCTCTCTCCCATTTCCCAGAGTCATAGAGTCATACAGCACAGAAACAGACCCTTCAGTCCAACTCATTCATGCTGACCAAGTTTCTCAAACTAAACTAGTCCCATTTGCCTGCTTTTGGCCCATATCCCTCCAAAGGTGGCCTCACCAATGTCCGGTACAACCACAGCATGCCATTCCAACTCCATTACTCAATGGCTGGAGCAATGAAGGCTTGTGTGCCAAATGCCTTCTTTACCACTCGCTTTGCCTGTGACTCAACTTTCAATGAACTATGTACCTGAACCTCTAGATCTCTCTGTGTTTTACAAGACTCCCTGGGGACCAGTCTTTCATTTTAAACAAGCCACCACCAAACTACCTGTTTGACGAATTACGCAAATAACAATATACAAGCATTGTTGGTGCAACAATAACAATATAGGAGGGAAGGAACTAAATTTAAATGGAGTTTGAGGAGGAAGTAAGGCATTGCAGCCCCCCTTGCCTACATCTCTCTAAAGGCCTCAAGGGTGTGAGTCAACTTCCTTTCTAAAATCACCTGGACAGGAACCTAGAATAACCAGCCTTTAAAAAATGATCCAGTGAAGTGCTTCTCTCTCACACCCTTCCATAGGATTCCAGGTGGATGCTGGAACGTAATACTAAACAGCAACACAGGAAGAAGAGTAGGTCATTCAAGCTCTCAAACCTGCTCCATCAGTCATTTAGCTTGTGGCTGATTTATAACTGCTGCATCCACACTGTCACATCTCTATTAACTCACACACCCTGGTTAGATTATGGTTCAACCTTCTAAACTCAAAGAAATGTAAGCTAAATTTATGTAACCTTCTTGCATAATTTAACCCTTCAGTCCCTGCTTTGTTTTTAGTGAATCTCCACTGTATCTACACGCCAAAGTCAATGTACCTTTCCAGAACCTTGTTGCCCAGAACTGAACAAATTGCACTAGATTGGATTGATCAAGGATCAGCACAACTGAAGCATAACACTTTTGAAATCTGATCACCTGGTGCTATTGGGTTTTTAATGACTTTCTGTACCTGTAAATAATGTTTTGGATTATTTGTAGGGATATATCTCCTCCCCATTATTTTCTAGTCACTCAGTAGAAAACATTTCAATTTGCCTTTCTCAGATCCAGTATGGATAATTTCACCCTTACCTCACTGAATGTCATCTGCCGCAGTTCAGCCACTTATATAAGGTCCAACACATTACCATTCGCTGTAAAAAAGTGTTCTTTCTTACGTGCTGTCTTGTATCTCTTGCCCAAAACCTTAAATATGTTTCCCCCTGTTCCATCAGTTAATAAGATCTCATTTCCTTTGTCCACTTCATCCACACCTGTCATGAACTTGTACTGCACTGTCAAATCTTTCTTTTGCTCCAAGGAGGACAACGTCAGTTCCTTCATGCTAACCTTGTCACTTTAGAATGAAAGCAACAGCAGAAATAAGAGAAAGATCAAACTTGTACAACATTTTTCATGAGTCACAGGTAGACAGGGTGGTGAAGAAAGCTTTTGGCGTGCTTGCTTTCATCAGTCAGAGCATTGAGCGTAGGAGTTGGGACATCTTGTTGCAGTTGTATAAAACATTGGTAAGGTCACATTTGCAGCTCTGGTTGCCCTACTATGGAAAGGATATTATTAAACTGCAAAGAGTTCAGAAAGAATTTACTAAAATGCTATCTGGAAGGTTTGAGTTATAAGTAGAGGCTGGGACTTTTTTCCCTGGAGCATAGGAGATTTGAGGAGTGACCTTACGGAGGTCAATAGAATCATTGGAGGCATAGATAAGGTAGATAGCCAATAGCTTTTCCTTCTGGTAGGGGTGTCTAAAAACTAGAGGGCATCGGTTGAAGGTGAGAGGGGAGAGCATCCAGATGGGTAACCTTTTCACGCAAAGGTTGATGAATGTCTGGAATGGGGTGCCGGAGGCAATGGTATAGGCGAGTACAATTTGGTCATTGAAGAAACATTTGGACACGTACATCGATGGGATTGATATAGAGGGCTATGGACCAAACACAGACAATGGGACTAGATTAATTGTGAAAACTGGGCAAGTTGGGCCAAAGAGCCTGTTTCCATGCTGTAAACCTGTATGATTCCAAGACTATGATCAGGACATCTCAAACCATTTTCTAGGCAATGAAATACTTCAGAAGTGTAGTCACTACGGTAGGAAAGGAAGACAGGTGCCAAAGTTCACAGGACAACATGATAATGAGCAAGTAATTTGTTTTAGTAATGCTGATTGAAGAATAAATATTGACCAGGAGTAATTGGTCTTCATTGAAGAGTGGATGGGGATATTGTATATCCACCTGAGTGGACAAACAGGGTCTTGGTTCAATTTGTTACCAAGAAATCATAGAATTCCTCCAGTGTGGAAACAGGCCATTCAGCCCAACAAGTCCACACCGACCGTCCAAAGAGTATCCCACTGAGATCTGTTCCCACCCATATTACTCTATATTTCCCCTGACTAATGCACCTAACCTAACATGCCTGAACACTATGGGCAATTTAGCATGGCCAATTCACCTGACCTGCACATCTTTGGACTGTGGAAGGAAACTGGAGCACCCAGAAGAAACGCACGCAGACACGGGGAGAATGTGCAAACTCCACACAGTCGCTTGAGGCTGAAATTGAACCCGGGTCCATGTCGCTGTGAGGAGCAGTGCTAACCACTGAGCCACCGGAATGGCAGCTCAGGCGGTAGGTTACATGATGATGTCTTTTGATGGGACTTGAGACCATAGTCTCTGACTCAGTGGTGACAGTGACAGTCAGCTTTGGCTGAACCACAATGGGACTGTACAGTCATTCCTCAGTGTTCCTGGGGGTTGTTTCCTGAGAATGATGAAGTTCGCAAGTCTGTAACTCATTGAAATGTAGATCAAAAATAGGTTGAAATGGCTGATATGAGAGCTTTATCTGTTGAATTTTGTTGCACTTATGTTTTGGTGCAGATGGGCAAATTTGTGATTCATGATTTTGCAGATACAGAGGATTTGCTGTAAAATCATAAATAGTGTGGGTAGTATGGTGGCTCAGTGGTTAGCACTGCTCCCTCACAGTGCCAGGGACCCAGGTTTCATTCCACCCTCTGGCAACTGGCTGTGTGCAGTTTGCACATTTGCCCTTTGTCAGCATGGGTTTCCTCTGGGTGATCTGGTTTCTTCCCACAGTCAAAAGATATGTAGGTTAGGTGGATTAGCCATGGGAAATGCAGGGTTACAGGGATAGGGTAGGGGGTTTGGTCTGGGTGGGATGCTGTGTGAAGGATTGGTGTGGACTCAATGAGCTGAATAGCCTGCTTTCACACTGTAGGGATTCTATGAAGATCATGGAGTTTCAGACAACATAAAAAGACTGGCAAATGAAAAAGGCACTTGGCTGATGTAGCTTAATGCTGATATACTTCACGTGACACACTTTAGGCGAGATGACACAGGGGACAGTTTTGTCGAAATGGAACTATATCAAGGGGATGCAAATGCAAATTTACAAAACTGAATTGACAATGCAATTACGAAATGTATGACGTACTTGGCTTTATAAATAAGGGCACAATATAAACTTGTTAAACTTTTACAAATCCCTGATATGGTCTCAGTCTGGAAGATGATGTTAACTTCTGTACATCATAATGTAGGAGGATTGCTAGCAGCTTAGAAAATGTACAGTAGAGGTTGTTAGGAATGACAGACTTGAACGATGTGGAGAAGATGGGATTGTTCCTCTTTAGCAAAGAATATTAAGTGAAACTTAACAGAAATATTCAAGATTATGAGATGGTTTAATAGAGCAAATATGGACAGAATGTTTCCTCTGCTATGTGGGAGCAGTAACCAAAGGTTATCGGTTTAAAATAATTGGGAAAAGATTTACAGGGGAAATAGCTGGAAACGTTTTTGCACTGAGAGCTATTGTATTCTGGAATGAGCTAAGGTGGTCAAAGCAGAAATCTATTGGAATCTTTAGTTATCTCCTTGAGGAGAACTAAATTATGGAGTAATTTTTGATTTGATTTGTTATTGTCACATGTACCTCGATAAGGTGAAAAGTTTTGTTTTACGTGCAGAAAAGGCAGATCAGACCATACAAAATGCATAAGGGTAATAGAAGAGGGCAAATGTTAGTGCTGCAGAGAAGGTGCATGAAGTGCGAGATCAACATTAAATTAAAATTTGAGAGGATGTTCGGAAGTCTGATAACAGTGGGGAGGAAACTGCTCTTGAATCTGTTGGTACGTGCAGTTAAGCTTTTGTATTTTCTGCCTGATGGAA
The DNA here is from genome assembly GCF_020745735.1 of Hemiscyllium ocellatum. Classification (NCBI taxonomy): domain Eukaryota; kingdom Metazoa; phylum Chordata; class Chondrichthyes; order Orectolobiformes; family Hemiscylliidae; genus Hemiscyllium; species Hemiscyllium ocellatum. The sequence goes on from NC_083413.1 coordinate 76,513,868, forward strand.
GAGGTTGCAAGAGATTATAAGCAGGGTGGGAAAGGTCTTTGATTATGGTGGCTGCCTTCCTGAGGCAGTAGAAAGTATAGGTGGAGTCAATGGATGGAACGTTAGCTTGCATGATAGATTGGGTTGTGTTGACATCTCTCTGTAGTTTCTTATGGTCCTGGGCAGAGCAGTTGCCATACCAAGCCACGATGCATCCAGATAGGATGCTTTCTGTGATGCATCTATAAAAATTGGCAAGAGTCTTTATGGACATGCTGAAGTTCCTTCACCTCCTGAGGAAGTAGAGGCATGATTGTGCTTTCTTGACCATTGCCTAAATGTGGGTGGACCAAGACTGAATTAGTCAGCAAAAACTGAATTAGTCAGTTCTTTCAAAGGGCTAGAATTGGCATGATGTACGAGTGTGGTGCTGGAAAAGCACAGCAAGTCAGGCAGCATCAGAGAAGCAGGAGAGTCAACGTTTTGGGCAAGTGCCCTTCATCAGGACCTCCTTTTGTGTGGTAAGGCTCTATGAAAGGAAATCTGACTTATCCCTGAAGTAGCATGACAAAACAGGGAGCAGCCAGTTTTACAACCTTTCCTTCCTGGACAAAGAGCCTGGATGTCCTGTACCGTTAATGGAAGCAAAGTCAAATTGGGAGATGTTCAGACATACTAATCTAAACATAAACTAAATCATTTTTTATCAACCTCTTTTATCAAGTTGCGACACACCCCTGTGGCCGTTACATCCTGAGGTGAGACTTGAACCCAAAACATCTGGGCCCCGCATTGTGATGTACACCCTTGCGTTGTTGTTGACTGAATCAACAAACTAATTACTTGTAAAGTGTTCATCCACATGACTACTAGTTCATAACAATGAATGAATTAAAAAGGGAGCAATTCTCCGTTCTCAGTGAGGACTGGCACAAACAACAAGTGAGTCTGGAGTTTACAGATTACAAGACAAAGCTGGTAAGCATCAGTGCAGCTTCAGTGATAAAACCAGAAACATCCTCAATATTATCCAAATCCATCTGCAGCTTCTAAATGAGAGGCATGCAGCAACATCCCATCCCCACCCCCCAGTGCCTCAGGAAAAGAAAGCATTTAACAGACAGGAGGAGGAACAAATTAATGTTGGCTGAAACCAGCTTGAAACGTTTACATCGAGGAAGCAGCTGTTCAAGGAAGGACCCACAGAACAACCCAGTTTCCCACTTTATTTTCCCAGTAAAGAGCCCAGCCCACTTGCAGTGTGTAGTCTGTAAATAACAACCAGACTGCGTGGGATGGATCAGCTGGACCGTGCAAGCCAAGTCATGTTTTACTAACATTGCATTCACATTGTGCAACCAGGAAGATAAAAATTAGGTGAACGTTTACAGAAGACAGTTCATGGAGGGAACAACCTCCCAATGATTCAAACTGTCATAGAAAATCGTTAAATTAAAAGCCTTAAGTACTTTGGTGACAATATGTTTCAGTTTAGATTCTCTGGGTAAGGTTAAAAAAAGTTACACTTATATCATGCTTATTTCATTCTGAAAACATCCCAAAGCATTCAATAGTTAAACACTAGTTTTGAAGTGAATTTGTCACATCACTGAAAGCAATGCTAAACTGTCTTGTCAGCAAATACTGGAAGGGAAATGGAAGAGCAAATTGGTGCTATATACAGGAAGGTGCAAATACTGCAGTATAGTGATCATGTGAGACTTGAATTATCCTGAACCAGATTAGGTTAGTAACAACGTACTATATAGGACAAAGAGTCATAGAGTCCTATAGCACAGGAACAGGCCCTTTGGCCCACACTGGTCCATGTCAACCATTATGTCCATCCACGCTAACCCCATTTCCCTGCACTTGGCCCATATCCTTCTAAACCTTTTCCTTCCCTGTATACTTCCACTGGCAGCTCATTCCAACTACATACCACTCTCTGTGTAAAAACGTTGCCCATCAGGATTCCTTTTATTCTTTCCCCTCTAATCTTAAACTGATGCCCTTTAGTCCTTGATTCCCCAACCCTGGGAAAAAGATTGAATACATCCACCCTATCCACGCCTCTCATGATCTTCTACACCTCTATAAGGTCCCCCTCAGTCTGCTATGCTCTAGAGAAAAAAATCCCAGTTTGTACAACCTCTCCCTGTAACTCAGACCATTGAGTCCAGGAAACATCCTTGTAAATTTCTTCTGCAATCTTTCCAGTTTAATAACGTCCTTCCTATAACAAAGTGATCAAAACTGAACACAATACTCTAAGTGCGGCCTCACCAACGTCCTGTATAACTGGAACATAACTTCCCAACTTTTATACTCAGTGCCCTGACTGATGAAGGCCAGTGTGTCAAAAGCCTTCTTCACTGCCCTGTCTACTTGTGACTCCACTTTCAGAGAACCGTGCACCTGAACTCCAAGATCCCTCTACTGCATTACATTCTTCAGGGACCTACCATTCACCATTAAAGTCCTACCTTGATTTGACTTTCCAAAATGCAAGACCTCACACCTATCTCTATTAAACTCGATTTGCTGTTTCTCGGCCCACTTCCCCAGCTGATCAAGGTCCTGCTGCAATTTCTGATAATCTTCCTCACTGTCCACAATACCACTTATTTTAGTGTCATCAGCAAACTTACTAATCATGCCTTGTACATTCTCATCCAAATCATTGATACAGATAACAAACAGTAATGGGCCCAGCCACCAACCCCTGAGGCACTCCACTAGTCACAGGCCTCCACTATCCTTCCACTATCACCCTCTGCTTCCTACCATCAAGCCAAATGTGTATCCAATTTGCCAGCTCCCCCTGGATTCCATGCAATCTAACCTTCCAGAGCAGCCTACCATGTGGAAGTTTATCAGAGACCGTCCTGAAATTCATATAGACTATGTCTACTGCCCTACTCTCAACCTTCCTGGTCACTTCAAAGAGTTCTAACAAATTTGTGAGGCATGATCTCCCACTCACAAAGCCATGCTGACTACTCCTAAGCAAGCTGTGTCTTTTCAAGTGCATGTATATCTTATCTCTCAGTATCTTCTCAAGTAACTTACGGATGTTAAGCTTACTGGTCTATAGTTCCCAGGCTTGTTCTTGCAGTCCTTCTTGAATAATGGCCCAATATTCCAGGACCTCAAGAACAAGAGCAAGAAGAATCTCTGAAATGAGCACAAGACAATCTTCTTAATCAGTATAAGTCTAACTCAGCAAGGAATGAAGAAATGTTGGATCTAAATCTGGGACATGAGTTGGTGGCAACTGGAGCACTGTTCAATTAGGGAGCATATGGGGAAAAGTGATCTTTACATAATCTGACTTTGAATAATTACGGAAATGATAAGGCCAATCAGGCCTAAAGATAGATGTGTTAAAATGGGTCTTGCCCAGATTGAGTGGAATCAAAACCTGGTAGAAAAAAATGGTAATTAAACACAGTGAGCAACAAAATAAGACACAGATTCCACTACACAGTAGACACATTCTCATAGTAGTAAAGTTGGAATGGATGATAAAAAGTATCAAGATTAAAAGGAGAAGAGATGCGTATGACAACTGTAATGTGCTAGAGAACCAAGTGAGATGTAGAAGGTAGAGAGGGGATATAAAAAGTTAAGAAGAGAAGAGAGAGGGTGAGAATAGATTAACAGCATAAAAGGGAATCTAAAAGGACTTCTGTAAATAGGGAGGTTAACATAAAATCAATGGCATAATTTTTAAAAGGCTGGAGGGATAGAAGGACTATAGAGTATAAGTTTAAAAGTCTTTAAAAGATGCAGAATAAGTTGAGATGGCTATTTAGGAACAAACATGTGGGACCCTTCATGTGATTAATGGAGCCACAGTGCATAAAAGAAAAGATGTAATGCAAACCTTTATAAAACAATGGATACATCCCCTGTCTAGGTGACATCCTCAGTGCTTGGGAGCCTCCTGTGAAGCGCTTCTGTGATGTTTCCTTCGGCATTTGTAGTGGTTTGTCTCTGCCTCTTCCGCTTGTCAGTTCCAGCTGTCCATTGCAGTAGAATCTGTGGATGAGTGCCATGCCCCTAGGAATTCCCTGGCTGTTCTCTGTTTGGCTTGTCCTATAATAGTCGTATTGTCCCAGTCGAATTCATGTTGCTTGTCATCTGCGTGTGTGTCTACTAAGGATAGCTGGTCATGTCGTTTCGTGACTAGTTGGTGTTCATGGATGCGGATCGTTAGCTGTCTTCCTGTTTGTCCTATGTAGTGTTTTGTGCAGTCCTTGCATGGGATTTTGTACACTACATTGGTTTTGCTCCTGCTGGGTATCGGGTCCTTCGTTCTGGTGAGTTGTTGTCTAAGAGTGGTTGTTGGTTTGTGTGCTGTTATGAGTCCTAGTGGTCGCAGCAGTCTGGCTCTCAGTTCAGAAATGCTCTTGATGTATGGTAGTGTGGCTAGTCCTTTGGGTTGCGGCGTGTCCTCGTTCCGTTGTCTTTCCCTGAGGCATCTGTTGATGAAATTGCGCGGGTATCCGTTTTTGGCGAATACATTGTATAGGTGTTCTTCTTCCTCTTTTTGCATTTCTGGTGTACTGCAGTGTGTTGTGGCCCTTTTGAACAGTGTCTTGATGCAACTACAACCCCAGGGACGCCAAGACAGCAGACTTCCTAGCAGCACTAGAATACACACTCAGGAACAATGGACTGACAGGAGAGACACAACAAACAGTGAGACAAAGTATTGGACCCCTGATAACAAGGAAAAGACAAACACATACCTCAACACCATGGAGAGGGAAGCACTAAAATCCCTAAGAAATGATAAGAACATGATCATACTACCAGCAGGCAAAGGCAGAATGACGGTCATCCTGGACAAAGCAGACTACATCCAAAAAGCGCAGAGACCAACACCTACCAAAAGAGGGAGTTTGACCCCACCCCACAGCTCACCAATAGGATATACAATACACTGAGGAACCTACAAAAAAACAGACAGATAACCAGGTCTGACCTACAGAGAATGAAACCTGAAAGCAACAACACTCCCAAATTCTCTGGACTACCTAAAGTGCACAAACCAGACATCCCACTCAGATCCATAGTATCACTACCAGGGACACCATCACACAAACTGGCTAAAGAGCTACAATAGAAACTGAAACACCTGATCAGCGGATCCAGACACTCTATACAATTAACACAGGAATTCTGGGACATCATCAGAAATATAGACATAGACAAGGAAGAAACAATGGTCTCATTCGATGTAACGGCACTGTTCACTTCTATCGACAAAACCCTAGCCAGAGAAACAATAGCCAATCTGCTGGACATACAGAACAGACAACAGGACGGGGAACCTATCAACAAAGGCAGCATACTCAAACTACTGGACCTGTGCCTCACAACACACTTCACATTCAACAACCAAATATATGAACAAATCAACGGCACACTCATGGGCTCACCCATCTCTGGACTCATAGAAGAAGCAGTAATGCAAAGATTAGAATAAACAGTCTTACCGCAAATTCAACCCAAACTCTGGGTCAGATATGTGGATGACACCTTTGTAATCATTAAAAACACAGAAATAGAGAACACACACTGGATCATTAACGCCACACTCACAGGAATCGGATTCACTAGGAGAGGAAGAAAAGGACAACCAGCTCCCATTCCTAGACGTGATGGTACAGAGAACACCGAACGGAGAATTCACCACAAAGGTATACAGGAAAGCCACACACACAGACCAAGTCCTAAACTACGAAAGCAACCACCCCAACACACACAAAAGAAGTTGCATCAAGACACTATTCAAAAGGGCCACAACACACTGCAGTACACCAGAACTGCAAAAAGAGGAAGAAGAACACCTATACAATGTATTCGCCAAAAACAGATACCCGCGCAATTTCATCAACAGATGCCTAAGGGAAAGACAACGGAACGAGGACACGCCGCAACCCAAAGGACTAGCCACACTACCATACATCAAGAGCATTTCCGAACTGACAGCTAGACTGCTGCAACCACTAGGACTCATAACAGCACACAAACCAACAGCCACTCTCACACAACAATTCACCAGAACGAAGGACCTGATACCCAGCAGGAGCAAAACCAATGTAGTGTACAAAATCCCATGCAAGGACTGCACAAAACACTACATAGGACAAACAGGAAGACAGCTAATGATCTGCATCCATGAACACCAACTAGCCACGAAACGACACGACCAGCTATCCTTAGTAGCCACACACGCAGATGAGTTCGACTGGGACTACACTATTATTATAGGACAAGCCAAACAGAGAACAGCCAGGGAATTCCTAGAGGCATGGCACTCATCGACAGATTCAATCAATAAGCACATCGACCTGGACCCAATATACCGACCACTGCAATGGATAGCTGGAACTGACCACCGGAAGCGGCAGATTCAAACCACTACAAATGGCGGAGGAAAGATCACAGAAGCGCTTCACAGGAGACTCCCAAGCACTGAGGATGTCACCTAGACAGGGGACGAAACGTCTGCAACACAAATTCCCAGCTCGGCAAACAGAACCATAACAACGAGCCCCCAAGCTACAAATCTTCTCCCAAACGTTGAACAATGGATACACTTCGGCTGGAGTATTGTGTCCAGTTTTGGGTTCCACACTTGGAGAAACATTTCAGGCCCTTAGAAAAGGTAAAGAAGAAATTTATCTGGATGGTAGCAATGAAGTGGGCTTTCACTTGTGTGGAGAGGCTTGGAGAAGTTGATTTTGTTCTCCTTACAGGTGCAGAATAATTAAGAAGTGAGTTAACTGAGCTGTTCAAATTCTAAACTGTTTTGATACAAGAAATAAGGGGACATCTTTTTCCAGTGGCTGAAGCTTTGATTACTAGGGACATGGAGTTAAAGTGATTCGAGCAAGAAAAAGAGGGGTTATTTTATGTAGCAGGTTGTTATGATCCAGAATGCGTTGCTTGAAAGGGTGGTGGAAGCAGATTCAATGGTAGCATTCAGAAGAGAGTTGGCTAACTATCTGAAGTGATGATTTGGAGGTTCAGTTAAACCTGTTGGACTATAACCTGGTGTTGTGTGATTTTTAACCTTGTACACCCCAGTCCAACACCAGCATCTCCAAATCATGACTACTATCGACACCACTAACCGTCGGTGAAAGAGGAGAGCACCTCCAAGAGGATCGCACATATCGACACAGACATCAAGTTTCTACGGAATTAAACCTGTTGGACTATAACCTGGTGTTGTGTGATTTTTATCTGAAGCGAAAAAGTGACAGCGGCTCTTGAGAAAGAGCAGGCGCTTGGAACACTTCCAGCATTGAGCCAGTATATAATGGGCTGACTGATCTCCTTCTGAAACATTCTATGGTAAGACCATAAAATTCCATTTTTATTACAGGCAGTCATAGGTGAGAATTGAGAGATAAGAAAGTTCCACAGTCTGGAACAAAATAAACACTTCAATTCACACCAATGCATTGTTCACAGCCATTAAATCTTCTATAAGACGTGGAATTCCTATGGAGAATGTCAGTGCAGATAAATGGAGTGTTACGGAGCTTTATGCACAGAGACGTTCTGGTAAATGAGCAGACAGAACACTTTAGAATCTTATTCTGAAGATGGTGTCTCAAAACGAGATAAAGTCTTACCTAGACTGGAACTGTGAACCTGAGGCTGAATTGCAAGGATGTGACCAGCTTGAGGCATATGTAGATCTCGGCAAATGTCAGTTCCAACAAAACTCATCCATTATATTTGCCAAAGCCAGAGGAACTTGTGTTTATAAAGTGTCTTCGACAGGAGGTTAAAATCCCATGGCACTTTACTGAAGAGCAGTCAAAATTTGACACTGAACCATTTAAGCAGTTATTAGTACAGGTGGCCAAAAACGTGGTCTAGGCTTTAAGGAGCAGCTTGAAGGAGGAGAGTTAGGTACAGAGACTGGGAAGATTGGGGCAGAATTTCAAAGTTGAGAGCTTGAACAGCTGATGGGCACAGTGGAGTGTAGGAAATCAGGCTGCACAATATGCCACAGTTTGAAGAATGTGATGTTCTCAGGAGGCTATAGAACTGGCGGAGCTACAGAGGTAGAGAGGGGCAAGGAGCACAAGAGCTGCACAGTGTCTTAATTTGAGATATATGACGAGGTATAGTCGTGTGGACATTCTAAGTGTATATAGTGAATATAGGTACATACTTCTCACAGAATTGAGTTATGACAGTTAAAGTCTAAACATCACTTTGTTTAAAAAATTGATGGCTGTGAGGAGTGTTCCTGTTAAACTGTTCACAAGCTCAGGGACATCCTGGGAGAGAAGTGAAAAGAAAGTACTTTAAACAACTTTCAAGGTGCTTCCCATTGAAAATAAAATTTTACTGCACACAACATTTTAAACATGACACTGCTTATTAGTTTCCAAAAATTGCAATATTGCCAGTAGTTCGAAACAGAGAAACATGATTTGGTTATTTAGCCCCTTGAGCCTGATCTGCCACTCCTGGCTCATTTGCATCTCCCTCAATTTCATTGGATAAAAGTGATCAATTTCAACAATTTACCTGTCCTTTTGTCGTGAGAATTTTCACATTTCAAACACAATTTGTGTTTAAAACTTTAAAACTTCACTTTGGAAAGTTGCAGCTGAAATCATTAGGCTCTGTCCACGATCCTAGACTCCTTAACTAGCAAACTATTGTCAACGTACCTTATCTGCTGCCCTTTGTATCTTGAAAACATTTTGAACAAATCGCCACTTAACCTTTTACGTGCCAGAGAACACAACCTCAGGCTCTATGAGGTAACAAGAAGTGTCAACAAAGAGGGGATTTATCCGCCTTTACCCGTTTCAAGACATCCAACACTTCCTCCTCTGTAATATGGACATTTTACAAGATGTCACCATCTATTTCCCTACAGTCTATATCTTTCATATCCTTTTCCACAGTAAATACTGATGCAAAATTCTCATTTAGCATCTCCCCCATTCTCAACGGCCACACACAAAGGCCGCCTTGCTGATCTGTGAGGGGAGAAAGTGAGGACTGCAGATGCTGGAGATCAGAGCTGTAAATGTATTGGTGGAAAAGCGCAGCAGGTCAGGCAGCATCCAAGGAGCAAGAGAATTGACGTTTCGGGCATGAGCCCTTCATTCCTGAACAAGGACTCATGCCCGAACGTCGATTCTCCTGCTCCTTGGATGCTGCCTGACCTGCTGCGCTTATCCAGCAACACATTTTCAGCTCTGATCTTTGAGGGGCCCTATTCTCTCCCTGGTTACCCTTTTGTCCTTAATATATTTGTAAAAGCCCTTAATTCTATTTGCCAAAGCTATCTCATGTCTCCTTTTTGCCCTCCTGATTTCCCTTTTAAGTATACTCTTACTTCCTTTATACTCTTTTAAGGATTCGCTCGATCTGTCCTGTCTATACCTGACATATGCTTCCTTCGTTTTCTTAACCAAACCCTCAATTTTTTAGTCATCCTGCATTCCCTATACCTATCAGCCTTTCCTTTCATAAGAGGAATATACTTTCTCTGAATTCTTGTTATTTCATTTCTGAAGGCTTCCCATTTTCCAGCTGTCCCTTTACCTGCGAACATCTGCCCCCAATCAGCTTTCGAAAGTTCTTGCCTAATACTGTCAAAATTGGCCTTTCTCCAATTTATAACTTCAACTTTTAAATCTGGTCTATCCTTTTCCGTTATTATTTTAAATCTAGTAGAATTATGGTCACTCACCCCAAAGTGCTCCCCCACTGACACCTCAGTCACCTACCCTGCCTTATTTTCCAAAAGTAGGTCAAGTTTTGCATCTTCTCTAATAGTACACCCACATACTGAATCAGAAAATTGTCTTGTACACACTTAACAAATGCCTCTCAATCTAAATCCATAACACTATGGCAGTATCCCAGTCTATGTTTGGAAAGTTAAAATCCCCTACCATAACCACACTATTATTCTTACAGATAGCTGAGACCTCCTTACAAATTTGTTTCTCAATTTCTCCTGACTATTAGGGGCTCTATAATACAATCCCAATCAGGTTAACGTCCCTTTCTTATTTCTCAGTTCCACCCAAATAACTTCCCTGGATGTATTTCCGGGAATATCCTCCCTCAGCACAGCTGTAATTTTATCCCTTATCAAAAATGCCACTCCCCCCATGCCTTCTCTTGCCTCCCTTTCTATCCTTCTTGTAGAATTTGTATTCTGGAACATTAAACTGCCAGTCCTGCCCATCAATTTTTTACATATTTTAACAATCTTCCCTTGTTGAACAGTGCAAAGGGTTAATAATGAGAGCACACAGACATAAAGTAATTTGCAAAATACCAAAATACCAAAATACCACATATTGTTTCACACGGCAAGTAGTTAAAGTCTGGAACTCACTGCCTGGAAGTTTAGGGGAGGGAGTTTCACTTAAGGCATTCAAGAGTGCATTCGATGAATATTTAAATAAAACAGTATTCAGGGTTTGAGGGTAAACTCAGGAGAATGGCATTGAGTGACGATGCTTATTCAGAGACTAGGTGCAGGTACAATGGGCTGAATAGCTTTTTTCTGCACCGTAAGAATTCGAAGACCACAACATTAACAAGGCCTTCCATACCAATCTATGACTGAAGGTTGACTGTTCTGACTCAGGAGTAGGGAACCTAGGTATTTTCTAACCAACCTGTTCAGAGATGCTGTTACACACACCTGGAGCAGGTGAGACTTGAACCTGGGTTGTTCAGGCTGGGGTAAGTACTTTTCCACTGTGCCATAACAGCCCCTTAGAAGCAGGGATACTACCATTAAACCAATTCACTTTGGGTGTAAGATGTTATATTTAAATGCCTTAATTGGTGGTGGAACCCTCTTGATGTTCTACCTCAAGGCTAGGAGGCCTAAGTTCAAGCCATACCAACTCCATAATGTGTATAATTCATTATCTATGAACAGGTTGATTAGAAAACATCTTAATTGTTTCTGGCTGTTCTCCCTGAGTCTACAAAGCAACCTCCATCTCATGTGGTCCAGCTCAGCATGACGATTGCATCCCCACACAATACATTTATCCAACATAGGAGCAGAGTGATAGACTGATTCCAGGGCTCATCTGCTTTAGTCTGCTTTCCTTCGCTGTTTTCTCCCGTTTCTTGTTTTTACTTTTTCTGTTTTCCTTCATTTTCTTTTCTTTAAAGCCTGGAGAGTGGCGGGTGAGGAAAGAGGTCTCTGGCAGGATGAATCAGACACAGTTCCACCCCTGCCCAGGGTACTTCGGTGAGCAAGGAGCAGGTCCTGAGCTGACTACCCCGGCCTGGGCTCACAGGCTGAGCTTAGGCTTCAGGCTTGCGGCTAGGCCCGGGGGCCTGAAAGAGCAGAAGCATTGACAAAAGGGACGACGGAAGGCCCTGATGACCAATGACCTGTAGCATCTGGACGAGCGTCGGATGGGGAACAGGAGATGTGGAACTCTCTCATACTCAGGCCCACAGCTCCAGCTTAGATATAGCGGTTACAGGATGGCAGCGGTGGAGGCCCATAACTGAGACCCCGGAGTCCCTTAGGGAGACGCAGGAGCCCATTTCCCAGACCCAGCTGACGTCAAGCAGCGACCGGTGGAGCAGCGGAGGAGGAACAAGAAGGAGAAGGAAAATGAACTCTATTGCAGTAAAATCTTGCATTAAAGTCAGTGTTTCAAGATGGTACATGTAACCTGCGAGAAAAACACTTTTCGCGGTGTTTTTGTATACATGTGACAATAAGTTTAATCTAATCAACAGTTTAATTCCAAGATAACCCTTTTGGTATGTGTTCAATTGCTCTAAATAACCTCAGGGTAATCACTTGGAATGTGCCTATTACCAATAACTATGTTGAAACAGCTGACAGCTGGTCTAGTTTGGAGTCTGGAGCACTGCTATTGGGTATACTGGCAGAGCAATTAGTGAGTCCTATCTGTATACGGGTAGCACACCAGCTACCCAGGAGCCCCAAGGGGCAGCGAGAAAACCCCTCACGCTAAGGCTGCAAATAAACTGAGCTGTTTGGCCATATATGCTTACCACCCTGCCTCGATGATTTAAAGATCCACCTTACCTTGACTTCTCCTGACATAGCAGAGCGAACATGGTTTTTGGCCATAGGGACTGTGTCCAGGACATTATCAGTGATTTTGTAGGAATTTTGCTTCAATACTTACAGAAACAGATGCTAGCTGTCCTCCCATATTTTTCCCAGGTGGCCGTAAAGAAGATGGACAATTGTCCTCCCACGCAGAGGACAATTGTGACACTTAAGATGCTGGTTAAGGGCATCTAGAGGTAAAAGATCCTGAAAGGGAAGAGATCTTGGCCTGCCTTCCATGATATCTCAACTGTAGATGGTGAAGCAGGCTACTGAGTGGGTTCTGGCAGAAGTTTCATTTTCACAAGTCTTCAGTTAAAGCAGGGATTAGCCAGTGAGCGAGGTAGGAACTGAACATTTCACAACATTAATGGCCCATTAATTTGTGTTTTTACAGATGTAGGGGATCTAATTCATGTGTATACATGACTTGGACTTCACCCTGATCCAATTCATGATTTGGCCAACCAGACACACGTGTACATTTTAAATAATATGGACCTGTGCAGAGCTCGTGAACACATAAGTGAGTTTGAATCAGTTCATAGACTGATTCAGGTCCATCAATTAGAAAACCACCTCAGCCTATACAGCAAATGGCTACTGAATCTTTCCCTTCCCTCTCCCAGAATTGTCTTCCATGTTGTTTCTGCTACAACTTTTGCTGTAACTGCTGAAGTCAGGAGCTGGCAGAAATAGTTCCGCTCAGCAAGCTTTCTCAGAGGGTTTCTGTAAAGAAAATGTTGCTTTGTGAAGCTTCTCAATAGTGACAACCATTGGGAAAAAAAACGTTGACAGCATTTTCATTTATTGGCCAATTTTATTTGTTCCTTATCTCTCCAGAAGGCATTGCCCTGGTAAAGTTCTACAGGCACCACTGTCATCATCAGCGACAGCCATTATTCACGGTTGACCTCTACATAGGGTCACATGTTGCTGCTATGGGACTTTGTGTGACAGAGCAGAACAACTGTTGACCCAGAGATCTTTGTATTCATGGCGGGGGAGGATGTTCCTGAGGTAATGAGACCCAGATTTTCTTCTTTTGCATTCCTTCTCTGCCACCACTCTGCCTCATAATTCTGGCATGTAGGCTGAAAATGTGGTGTACCTTGAGGGGCAAATTGTCGCCATTTTGGTCCTGGAGCTCCTGCCAGTCATTAACGTCAATGTTGTCATTCTTCAAGGAGAGTTTCCGAGAGAGGACAGCTAGTGTCTGCTTCTGTAAGTACTAAAGCAAAATTCCTGCTTCAATGCTTACAAAAGTCCTTGACTTCTTACCTTGATTTCTCCTGACATAGCAGAGCGAACATGGTTTTTGGCCATAGGGACAGTGTCCAGGACATTATCAGTGATTTTGTAGGAATTTTGCTTCAATACTTACAGAAACAGATGCTAGCTGTCCTCCCATATTTTTCCCAGGTGGCCGTAAAGAAGATGGACAATTGTCCTCCCACGCAAAGGACAATTGTGACACTTAAGATGCTGGTTCAGGGCCTCCTTGCTATGCCATTGGCATTGCAACAATGGCAGGAGGGCCATATGTTGTGTGGGAAGACAGCCTGGAAAATTCTGGCAGACTCAAGGAACTTGGCACTTGGAGGGAACCTCCCCAACAACAGTGGCTATCCGTGCAACAAACTGTCCTTACCAATTTGACTGACTGGCTCTCTTAATTGGTTGGGAGGATAGCCTGCAATTCATATTATACACTTCCTCCAAATGCAGAACGCAGCATTGACCAGTGTCCCCTGTGGCATAGCTGAGACTGTTAAGCTGCCAGTCCTCTGATAGGGAGGGGAGAATGGCAGCCATCCTCTAGAGGACTGGCAGTCCCAACGGCAACTAATCATTTGTTAGACCGCAGAGAAATGAAGCTGGGGTTCCACAAAGACACTTCCAACCTATTAGAGCCATAGAGTCATAGACTCCGACACCACTGGTCCGTGCCAACCAAAATGTCCATCCACGCTAACTCCAATTTCCCTGCAATTTGAGCATATCCTTCTAAACCTTTCCTATCTGTGGGTTTGTCCAAATGCTTTTTAAATGTTGCTAATGTACCCACCTCAACCACTTCTGCTGGCAACTCATGCAATATATGTACCACCCTCTGTGTAAAAAAATTGCCCCTCAAGTTCCTTTTTATTCTTTCCCCTCTAACCTTAAACTGGTGTCCTCTAGCTCTTGATTCCCCAAACCTGGGAAAAAGACTGAGTGCATTCGCTCTATCTATGCCTCTCAGCATCTTATACACTTGTATAAGCACCCTCCCCCCTCAGTCTCCTACACGTTAAAGAAACAAGTTCTGGCTTGTCCAACTTCTCTCAATAACTCAGTCCCTTGAGTCCTGACAAGACCCTTGTAATGGATGTTGGGATCTCTGACACAATGAGAATATTCAGCCCAATGTGTGGAGATTGACAGGGTGAGAAACAAAGTTTAAAAGCCTTGATCTTCCTGCTAACAACAATTTGAGTGTCAAGTGGAACTGACATTCAAAAGGATAAGAGGGGCAATGCAAGAAAACATTTAGAATGAATACAAAAACATTTCTATGTTTTGAAGGGTACGTGTGAGTCAAACCAAGCATCCAACATGAAAATAAAACAAGATTTAAAATGTCAAGATTTGTTTGGCTTCCTGCAAAACTGCTGACAGGTTAGGCGAACAAAATATTTTAGATAATATCGCCTCACATGAATGAAGTGCTACCCACATTTGCGTCAACTTTGTACAAAGAGAGGATTTCTATTTATCCAGCACTTTTCAGGACCTCTGGTTCTTCCCACACTGCCTGACAGCTCATAAGGTACATTTGTAGAATGGGGCGGCCAATCTGAACACAGCAATATTCCAAAAACAAATGTCACGTCATCTGCTTTAGTGGCATTTATTGAAGGAGCAATATTGGCCAGGATGAGAATCTCCTTGGCCTGCCATAAAATAGTGCCATGGATTCTTTTGGATTCACCAAGATGGGAGTCACTTTAATGTTTCCTCCTACTGCAGCATCTACTGCTCAACACACCGTCCACGTTACGTTTGCATCTCAACCAAGATTTTGTGGTCAGGTTCTGTCATGTGACTTAAGCACGTAATATTCTGACTTAGAGGCAAGAGTACTACCACTAGAGGGCAGAATTATTTAACCATAAGGAGACAATCATGCTGCAGGAATAACACCCCCTGGGGAATTGCCAGTGCTATTTTGGAGGGTCTGTCCTTCTCTTCGATAATGTTGAGCAGCTGTGACTGTCGTTGATAACTTACTAATCAGAACTGCTGTAGGACTTGTAGCACATAAGAATATAAAATAGGTGTAAATATCAGCCATCTGGCCTGCGCCCACACCACGAGCCTCACTTCCATCCAAGGCCCCAAGGGATCCTTCCACATCTGTCAGAAATTTACCTGTGCCTCTACCAATATCACTATGACCCCAAGGCGTCATGCTTTAAGATATTAGGAGGAAGGTATAGAGGAGACGTCAGAGGTAGGTTCTTTACACAGAGAGTTGTGAATGTATGGAATGCGTTGCCAACGGTGGTGGTGGAAGCAGAGTCATTAGGGACACTTAAGCGACTGCTGGACATGCACATGGACAGCAATGAATTGAGGGGTGCGTAGGTTAGGTTATTTTATTTTAAATTAGGAATAATCCTTGGCACAACATCGTGGGCCAAAGGGCCTGTTCTGTGCTATACTTTTCTAAGTTCTATGTTCTACGTTCTAATGTCACCTACTGCATCCGTTGCACACGGTGTGGTCTGTCTACATTGGGGAGACAGGACGCCTTCTTGCAGATCATTTCAAACAACATCTCTGGGACACCTGCACCCACCAACCCCACCGTCCTGTGGCTAAACACTTCAGCTCCCCCTCCCACTCCATCAAGGACATGCAGGTCCTGGGCCTCCTCCACTGCCAAACTGTTACCACCTGACACTTGGAGGAGGAACGTCTCATATTCCGCCTTGGGACCCTGCAACTACACAGGATCAATGTGGATTCCAACAGCTTCCTCATTTCCCCTCCCCCCACATTATCCCAGTCCCAAGCCTCCACTCGGCACCCCTCCAGACCTGTCCAGCATTCGCCCCCCCCCCGACCTATCACCTTCTCCCCCACCTCTAACCACCTATCGCATTCCCAGCTACCTTCCCCCAAACCCGACACCCCTCCCATTTATCTCAGCCCCAACCCACATGCCTCGTTCCTGATGGAGGGCTTATGTCCAAAAGGTCAATTCTCCTGTTTCTCGGATGCTGCCTGACCTGCTGTGCTTTTCCAGCACCACCCTCTCTCGAATCTGGCCTGTCAAGCCTGCTTCACCATTTCACAAGATCATGGTTGATCTTTGTCTTGGTCTCAGCTCCACTTACCCGCCATATTCCTTTAACTCCTTTAATGTCCAAACACCGATCTATCTTTGTCCTAAAAACATTCAATGAAGTAGCCTCAACTGCTTCACTGGGGCAGGGAATTACAGAATCAAAAATTCCTCCTCAACTCACTCCAAAATCTGCTCTCCCTTATTTTGAGGCTTTGCTCCCTAGTTCTAGTATCAGCCACAAGTGGAAACAACCTCCGAGCTTTTATCTTATCTATTTCCTTCATAATTTTATATGTTTCTATAAGATCCCTCCTCATTCTTCAAAATTCCAGTGAGTGCAGTCCCAGACTATTCAACCTCTCCTGATAAGCCGACCCCCTTCAACTCCAGAATCAACCTGGTGAAAGTCCTTGGGGTGCCTCCTTTCTCAAGTAAGGAGACGAGAGCTGTACAAATTTTTGGTGAGTTTGTATAGCAGGGAACGTGGAAATGCTTGTAGAGGGAAGCATTCACATTGTGATCACTGGTGGGGATGGGACTGAATGGGTGTCAGGTTGGGGGCATGCAAAGAAATGGAAAAGAGTAACATTCAAACAAATTAGGTGCTGACTTTAGAGGAACCCATATCAATACCTTCAAGGACTGTTGCTACCTGAATATCCATTCTGCTCCATTGATACCATCAGGTCCTAGTTGCCATCAGGACTCCAATTAACACATTGGAATGAGCTCCAAGCTGAAAAGCAAATACATGGTCCCACCTATCAGGACTGTAACTCTCTCTTTGCAAAAAACAAGGCAACAGAGTAAAAGAAGTGATTTTAACACCCAAAAGAAGGAGGCTTGAGGTCAGATGTGAGGTTGAAGTGAATCCTGCACTTCCAACCACGCACTTCTGCTCATACAGAGGCAGGATCTGGGCTGGGGGACAGGCTTTTCAAACAAGCCATTGCCAGGACTTGGTTCAGGGTTAGGGCTAGGGTTGGGATTAAATGAAAGATCATTGTCTCACCTCATGCTAACTTGAAGATATCTTTGGACATTTGTGGAAGCACACTCGCTTGTAGTATGTATCTATTTGTGTAGGAGGGGAGGGGCCTTTACCTCACTGTTTTCTATCAGCCTCTGACAGAAAGTAAATCCTGAAATGGTCAAATGGCCATCTGATGCTAGAATTGATCAATGAGAGTCATGGAGATATACAACATGGACAGATGTACACATCCTTCAGTCCAACTCATGCATGCCAACCAGATATCCTAAATTAATATAGTCCCATTTGCCAGTATTTGGCCCATATCCCTCTAAACCATCTCCATTCATATACCCATCCAGGCACCTTTTAAATATTGTAATTGTACCAACCTCCAGCATTTCCTCTGGCAGCGTATTCCATACATGGAGTGCTTTACGTTAAACAGTTGTCCTTTGGGTCCCTTTTATATCTTTCCCATCTCACCCTAAACCCATGCTGTCAAGTTCTGGACTGCTCCAACCCAGGGAAAAGACTTTGTTTATTTATCCTATCCACGCCCCTCATGATTTTATAAACCTCTATACGGTCAACCCTCAGCCTCTGATACTCCAGGGAAAACAGACCCAGCCTGTTCAGCTCCTCCCTATAGCTCAAATCCTCCAACCCTGGTAACATCCCTGTAAGTCTTCTCTGAACCCTTTCAAGTTTCACAACATGCTTCCCATAGGAGAAAGACCAGTATTACATGCAATATTCCAAAAGTGGTCTAACCAATATCCCGTACAGTCCACAACATGACTTCCCAATTCCTGTACTGAATACTCTGACTAATACAGGAAAGCATACCAAACGCTCTTTTCACTATCCTATCTACCTGCTACTCTACTTTCAAGGAGCTATGAACCTGCACTCCAATGTCTCTTTGTTTAGCAACATTCCCCAGGACTTTACCATTAAGTGTATAAGTCCTGCTAAGATTTGCTTTCCCAAAATGCAGCACCTCACATTTTAAAAATTAAACTCCATCTGCCACCCCTCAGCCCATTGGCCCATCTGGTCAAGATCCTGTGTAATCTGAGGTAACTTTCTTTGCTGTCCATGACATCTGTAATTTTGGTCTCATCTGCAAACTTACTAACTATGTTCACATCCACATCATTTATATAAATGATGAAAAGCAGAGGACCCAGCATCGATCTTTGAGGCACACCACTGGTCACAGGCCTCCAGTCTGAAAAACAACCCTGCACCACCATCCTCTGTGGTCTATCTTTGATTCAGTTCTGTATCCAAATGGCTAGTTCTCCCAGTATTCCATGTGATCTAACCTTGCTAATCAGTCTCCCATGGGGAACCTTGTTGAAAGCCTTACAGAAGTCCATATAGATCATGTCCACCACTCTGGCCTCATCAATCTTCTTTGTTACTTTCTCAGAAAACTCAATCAGATTAGTGAGACATGTCTTCCTACTCACAAAGCCATATTGACTATTCCTAATCAGTCCTCGCCTATTAAATGTCCCTCAGGATTCCCTCCAACAACTTGCCCACCACTGACGTCAGTCTCACCGGTCAATGGATCGCTGGCTTTTCCTTAACACCTTTCTTAAACAGTGGCACCACGTTAGCCAACCTCCAGTCTTTCTCACCTGTACCTATCAATGACACAAATATCTCAGCAAGAGACCCAGGAATCACTTCTCTAGCTTCCCACAGAGTTCTAGGGTACACCTGATCAGGTACTGGTGATTTAATCACCTTTGTCCTTTTCAAGACATTCAGCACCTCCTCTGTAATATGGACATTTTTAAAGATGTCACCATTTCCCCAAATTCTGTATCTTCCATGTCCTTCTTCACAGTAAACACTGATGCAAAACACTCATTTAGTATCTCCTCCATCTTCTGCGGCTCCACACAAATGCCACCTTGCTGATCTTTGAGGGGTCCTATTTTCTCCCTAGCTACCCTTTTGTCCTTAATGTATTTGTAAAAACCCTTTGGATTCTCCTTAACCCTATTTGCCAAATCTATCTCATGTATCCTTCTTGCCCTCCTGATTTGTCTCTTAAGTATACTCCTACTTCCTTTATACTCTTCTAAGGATTCACTCGATCTATCCTGTCTGTACCTGACATCTTCTTCCTTCTTTTTCTGAACCAAAACCTCAATTTCTCCAATCATCCAGCATCCCCTACACCTACTAGCCTTGCCTTTCATCCTAATATACCATCTCTGGACCCTCGTTATCTCATTTTTGAAGACTTCCCATTTTCCCTCTGTCTCTTTATCTACAAACATCCGCACCTAATCAACTTTTGAAAGTTCTTGGCAAATGCCATCAAAATTGGCCTTTCTCCAATTTAAAACTTTAACATTTAGATTCTGTCTACCCTTTTCCATCATTATTTTTAAAACTAACAGAACTATGGTCACTGGCCCCAAAATGCTACCCTACTGATACCTCAGTCACTTGTCCTGCCTTATTTCCCAAGAGTGGGTCAGGTTTTGCACCTTCTCTAGTAGGTACATCCACGTATTGAATCAGAAAACTTTCCTGTACGCACTTAATAAATTCCTCTCCATCTAAATCCTTAATACTATGGCAGTCCCAGTCTATGTTTGGAAAGTTAAAATATACTACCATTACCACCCTATTATTTTTACAGATAACTGAAATCCCCTTACAAATTTGTGTCTCAATCTCTAGCTGATTATTGTGGGGCCTGTAGCACAATCTCAATAAGGTGATCATCCCTTTCTTATTTCTCAGTTCCACCAAATAACTTCCCTGAACATTTCCCAGGAATGTCCTCCCTCAGTACAGATATAATGTTACCCCTTATCAAAAATGCCACTCTCCCTCCTCTCTTGCCTCCCTTTCTATCCTTCCTATAACATTTGTATTCTGGAACATTAAGCTGCCAGTCCTGCCCATCCCTGAGCCATGTTTCTGTAATTGCTATGATATCCCAGTCCCATGTTCCTAGCCATGCCCTGAGTTCATCTGCCTTCCCTGTTAGGCCCCTTGCATTGAAATAAATGCAGTTTAATTTAGCACATTCTCTGCTTTGTCACTGCCTGCCTTCACTGTTTGACGTTCTTCCTTTCCCAACTTGTACCAGTCTCAGATTGATCTCTTTCCTCACTATCTCCCAGGGTCCCACCTGCCCCACCTTACTAGTTGAAATCCACCCAAGCAGCTCTAGAAAATCTCCCTGCCAGTATATCAGTTCCCTTCCAATTCAGGTTCAATCTGTCCTTCTTCTAAAGATCACTTCTACCCAAGATGAGATTCCAATGATCCAAATATGTGACCCCTTCTCCCCTGTAACAGCTCCTCAGCCACACATTTATCTCCTCCATTCTCCTCTTCCTACCCTCACTAGCTCGTGGCAGCTGGAGTAATCCAGATATTAATAACCTAGAGGACCTCCTTTTTAAATTCCTGCCTAACATCCCATATTCTCCCTTCAGCACCTTGTCCTTTTTTCTTTCCTATGTCATTAGTTCCAATGTGTACAATGACCTCCTGCTGGTCTGTTTCCCCTTTGAGAATATTCTGCACCCTCTCCGAGATATCCTGGATCCTGGCCACCAGGGAGGCAACGCACCATTCTGATTGTTCACTACCAGCCACAGAAATGTCTATCTATGCCTCTGAGTAGAGAGACCCTATCACAATTGATCGCTTGGCACCTGACGTACCCCTCATTACATTAGAGCCAGTCTCGGTACTAGAAACTTGGCTGTTTACATTCCCCTGAGAGTCCATCACCCCCTATATTTTCCAAAACAGCATGCTTGTTTGAGATGGGGATAGCCACAAGAGACTATGGGCCCCAGTGAAATAGTGAGGAAAGAGATCAATTTGAGACTGATACAGCTGAGAACAGAAGTGAGTCAAACAGTCAGGGCAGGCAGGGACAAGGTAGGACTATTAAATTAAACTGCATTTATTTCAATGCAAGGGGCCTAACAAGGGAGGCAGTTGAACTCAGGGCATGGTTAGGAACATGGGACTGGGATATCATAGCAGTTACAGAAACATGGCTCAGGGATGGGCAGGACTGGGAGCTTAATGTTTCAGGATACAAATGCTACAGTAAGGATAGAAAGGGAGGGCAAGAGAGGAGGGGGAGTGTGGCATTTTTGATAAGGGATAGCATTACAGGTGTACTGAGGGAGAATATTCCCAGAAATACATCCAGGGAAGTTATTTGGGTGGAACTGAGAAATAAGAAAGGGATGATCACCTTATTGGGATTGTATTATAGACCCCCTAATAGTCAGAGGGAAATTGAGAAACAAACTTGTAAGGAGAGCTAAGAATAGCAGGGTGGTTATGATAGGGGATTTTAACACTCCAAACATAGACTGGGACTGCCATAGTGTTAAGGGTTTAGATGGAGGGGAATTTATTAAGTATGTACAAGACAATTTTCTGATTCAGTATGTGGATGTACCTACTAGAGAAGGTGAAAAACTTGACCTACTCTTGGGAAATAAGGCAGGGTAGGTGACTGAGGTGTCAGTGGGCAAGCACTTTGGGGCCAGCGATCATAATTCTATTAGATTTAAAATAGTGATGGAAAAGGATAGACCAGATCTAAAAGTTGAAGTTCTAAATTGGAGAAAGGTCAATTTTGACGGTATTAGGCAAGAACTTGTGAAAGTTGATTGGGGGCAGATTTCGCAGGTAAAGGGACAGCTGGAAAATGAGAAGCCTTCAGAAATGAGATAACAAGAGTCCAGAGACAGTATATTCCTATTCGGCTGGAAGGAAAGGCTGATAGGTATAGGGAATGCTGGATGACCAAAGAAATTGAGGGTTTGGCTAAGAAAAAGAAGGAAACATATGTAAGGTATAGACAGGATAGATCGAGTGAATCTTTAGAAGACTATAAAGGAAGTAGAAGTATACTTAAGAGGGAAATCAAGAGAGCAAAAAGGGGACATGAGATAGCTTTGGCAAATAGAATTAAGGAGAATCCAGTATTTTGCATCAATATTTACTGTGGAAAAGAAGATGAAACATATAGACTGTAGGGAAATAGAGGGCGACACCTTGCAAAATGTGCAGATTACAGAGGAGGAAGTGCTGGATGTCTTGAAATGGGTAAAGATGGATAAATCCCCAGGACCTGATCAGGTGTACCTGAGAACTCTGTGGGAAATTAGAGAAGTGATTGCTGGGCCTCTTGCTGAGATATTTGTATCATCGATAGTCACAGGTGAGATGCCGGAAGACTGGAGGTTGGCAAACGTGGTGCCACTGTTTAAGAAGGGTGGTAAGGACAAGCCAGGGAACTATAGACCAGTGAGCCTGACGTCAATGGTGGGCAAGTTGTTGGAGGGAATCCTGAGGGATAGGATGTACATGTATTTGGAAAGGCAAGGATTGATTGGGGATAGTCAACATGGCTTTGTGCATGGGAAATCATGTCTCACAAACTTGATTGAGTTTTTTTGAAGAAGTAACAAAGAGGATTGATGAGGGCAGAGTGATTTATATGGACTTCAGTAAGGCGTTCGACAAGGTTCCTCATGGGAGACTGATTAGCAAGGTTAGATCTCACGGAATACAGGGAGAACTCATCATTTGGATACAGAACTGGCTCAAAGGTAGAAGACAAAGGGTGGTGATGAAGGGTTATTTTTCAGACTGGAGGCGTGTGGCCAGTGGAGTGCCACAAGGACCGGTTACGTAAATGATTTGGATGCGAGCATAAGGGGTACAGTTAGTAAGTTTGCCAATGACACCAAAATTGGAGGTATAGTGGACAGCGAAGAGGGTTACCTCAGATTACAACAGGATCTTGACCAGATGGGCCAATGGGCAGAGAAGTGGCAGATGGAGTTTAATTCAGATAAATGTGAAGTGCTGCATTTTGGGAAAAAAAAATTTAGCCAGACTTATCCACCTAATGATAAGGTCCTAAGGAGTGTTGCTGAACAAAGAGACCTTGGAGTGCAGGTTCATAGCTCCTTGAAAGTGGAGTCACAGGTAGATAGGATAGTGAAGAAGGCGTTTGGTATGCTTTCTTTTATTGGTCAGAGTATTGAGTACAGGAGTTGGGAGGTCATGTTGCTGCTGTACAAAACATTGGTTAGGCCACTATTGGAATATTGTGTGCAATTCTGGTCTCCTTCCTATCAGAAAAATGTTGTGAAACTTGAAAGGGTTCAGAAAGAATTTACAAGAATGTTGCCAGGGTTGGGGTATCTGAGCTATAGGGAGAGGCTGAACAGGCTGGGGCTTTTTTCCCTGGAGCATCGGAGGCTGAGGGGTGACCTCATAGAGGTTTACAAAGTTATGAGGGGTATGGATAGGGTAAATAGACAAAGTGTTTTCCTTGGGGTCGGGGAGTCCAGAACTAGAGGACATAAATTTAGTGTGAGAGGGGAAAGATATAAAGGAGACCTAAGGGTCCTTTTCACGCAGAGAGTGGTACGTATATGGAATGAGCTGCCAGAGGATATGGTGGAAGCTGGTACGATTGCAACATTTAAGAGGCATTTGAATGGGTATATGAATAGGAAGGGTTTGGAGGGGTATGGGTTCTACTAGGTGGGACTAGATTGGGTTGGGATATCTGGTCGGCATGGACAGGTTGGACCAAAGGGTCTGTTTCCATGTTGCACATCTCTATGACTCTATCCAACAGGAAGAGCACATCACTCAACTAAAGACCATCTTTGCACTTTAACAATCTTCAGAAAATAGTACAGTATTACTGCTCTAAAATTCACTGCTCCAGGCTAATGTAGTTCCTATGTTCTATATTTTTAAATTTTAGTCAAAGATAGATCTCAATAAAATATATAGCCAAAAACAACCCACTCTACTCACTATTAAAAGAAAAAGCAAGGTTACACTTAAAAACTATGCACTTATCTCTTCCTGTGTTGGAGTGCTACGCCTTCATCAGGCATGATAAGGGGGCAGTGCTCTGAAAGCTCGTGCTTCCATATAAACCTGTTGGACTATAACTTGGTGTTGTGCGATTTTTAACTTTGCTCCCCTCCTCTTTTTTAAAGTGCAGTTGTTTTGATTTTTTTCCCCCCTGAAGTTTCAGAACAATGCAATAGCTTATAAAACAGTAATTACTGCTCCTGGAATTCGAAGAGATCACCTCCAACACAGAAAATACCTCAAAAAAGGAGCAGCTCTTATAGCCACAATCTTTTTCCATTCTCCATTTTGAATTACCCAGAATCCTTTTCTTTTCTTAAGGACTACACTGCCACAAATTTACAGAAGATGCCAATCAACTGCACAACAGAGATTTCTTGCCAACTTGCATTAAGTCATTGTTCTGACTGGATAGCGAAGAGCAAAAACTATGTTAAACTGATTATTATGTTCATGAGAGAATAAAACACATTGATTCGGTGGGAAATAATTTAATCAGTATTAGGAATATTATGTTCGGTTATAGAGGAACATTGATTAATGATAACTAATATTGTAAATGTAATTGGACATGGAAAGACAATGGAGATAAACTAGTCCTTCAAGTATTTGGGTTTGTGGGTTGTGTCATTAATATAAGGGCTACTGTTGCCCATGGTGAGTAAGTGTGCCTTCTGCAAGTATGGTGCCACCCAATGCAGCCTATATTAATGTACCAGAAAAGCTGTAAGCTCAGCATCTGGATTCCCTTTTACCACCAACCCCACCTCAATCCCCAGTCAGGCAGGTCGGGTAAATTCAAATCCAGCTGAAAAGGTGAGACTTTGAAAAGGAGGATTTCAATTGAAAGAAGTGATAACGGTGGGAAGCTCCAAGTATTA
The DNA here is from genome assembly GCF_020745735.1 of Hemiscyllium ocellatum. NCBI lineage: Eukaryota > Metazoa > Chordata > Chondrichthyes > Orectolobiformes > Hemiscylliidae > Hemiscyllium > Hemiscyllium ocellatum. The sequence continues at coordinate 76,539,082 of NC_083413.1, forward strand.
CAATGCCGAAGGACACTGGGTTATATTTGGAAGCATTAGCATTCAGAGCGCTGCTCCTTCACCAGGTAATTGTGGAGCAGGACCATAAGACACATCGGCTCCTCCACATCAATGACAAAGGAAGTAGCACTTCTTAGGCCTGGGGTTTTGAACCCAGTCTGTTCTGTGTGTGCCTTAATGGTGCTTGACCCTTCATTGGGCTCATGGGTTTGAATCTTTGCTGCTGAAGCAAAGAAAGAAAATTCAGGCTTGTTTTAGGTTCGGAAACCCACAACAGTTGGGAACCTGATGTGCCTTCAGCCCTCTGCGAGCCAGTGAGGCCGAGAGTGGAAATGAGACGGATAGTGTGGAGGTCCACCCTGTGGCCAGCTCTGTTCCTCAAGGGGAGAACCACAGTCTCCCACTGCACCACGTGGAAACATGGTGTTGCAGGAGAGCTGGGAGTCTCAGCACTGGGACAGAGTTTCCCCCTCATTTTATCAATGTCTATCTCATAACTGATTCCCCCTCAATACAAGAAGAATATCATCTTGGAGTTGTGAGTTATGGCCATGTATCTTTAGGTAACTGAGCAGACTGGTTCTCAACAAGCAGACTTTTGAGCACATGGGGAAGAATGTATTATGAAGTAGTGGGTACTGGAGAGCAAGATGTACTTCCTTTTTTTCTTCCCTTTAGACACTTTTTGGGGGCCAGGGAATCTGAGACAGCAATAGGCTCTGTGGAGTACTGAGTGGGTTAGGACAGCTGCACTTAGCTTTCTAACAGACGGCCTCATTCTCACAGTTCTCCACTTTCTCATACACACACACACACACACACACACGTATGCACACACACATGCACGCACACAGTCATTCACACACACACATATGCACATGTACACACGGACACACACATGCAGACACATACATGCAGACACACACATACATACACTCACACACATACATGCACGCACAATCATTCACACGCACACATGCACGTATACACACGCATGCACGTGAACACACACACATATGCACACATAACACAAATGCACACACACATATGTGAGTGCACGCATATACACAACTGTTGACGCTGGGTGTTGAGGACACTTTTCAGGCTTCGAATTGGAGTCACAATGGGATAGCATTTGGAAAACACTGCTCTATGGAATAAACAGAGTGGAAACATTGAGTTTAAGTGTCTGACCTGGGAATTCCTCAAACTGATAGTTGGCTAAAAGTAAAATCACTGCCTGTATTGCAGACCCTCCAGTTTCTCCAGACAAAAGACAGATGGGAGGGGCAGAAATCTCACAAAAGTTAGGTAAAGATTTGCACAGCTCCACACAAACTGAGTTAAATGACACACACTGGTGCGCCTCTGACCCTGAACAGATTTACTTCACATCAGTGCATAAATTAGAATTTATTGGGGGTTGGGGGCACGTCCACGGCAAAGGCATAAGTGCAGTGATCCTGCTGCTTATGTCCCCACAATAGCAGCCTTTGTTCCTGAGAAACACTGAGGATTCAGGAGCTCTGAGGTCAGGGAGAGGGGTCACCATCTATAACAGCCACCACTTGTGCTTCTCCAGGCAACACCGGGGCTCTGAGCTGAAGTGGAGAGGGGAAACTGACCCTTTTTGGCATATGGGAAGGTCGCTCATTCAGACTAACCCTCTGGGAAAGCAAGAGGAAGTTTCCATTTCAGTGCAGATAGTGTTAACAAAATTTACATTACATAGCACAGAGTTTGGTCTGAAGTGGTGTTTATGTATTGAACCAGCTTCCTCCCACTTATCAGTATATTATTTTATACCCTAATTCCCTTGTGTATGTATTTATTTAACACCTAGAAACCCACAGGCATGATCTTGCAACACCATAGTTTTGGTTGATTGCCAGGGAGCTCCCTGTCATTGCCAAATTGCTAAACTTGCCTCCTTCCTGCTTTTCACTTGTCCCAGGTGTGTGTGTGTGTGTGTGTGTGTGTGTGTGTGTGTGTGTGTGTGTGTGTGTGTGTGTGTGTGTGTGTGTGTGTGTGTGTGTGTGTATTGGTGAGGCCACCTTTGGAATGCTGTGTTCAATTCAAGTTGCCCTGCTATAGGAAGGATATTGTGAAATTTGAAAGGTCTCAGCAAAGATTGGTGGGGTTGGAGGATTTGAGCTCGAGGGAGAGGTTGAATAGGCTAGGACTGTTTTCCCTGGAGCATCAGAGGCTGAAGAGTGACCTTATCTAAGTTTATGAAATCATGAGGGGCACGGACAGGCTGAATAGCTAAGGTCTTTTCCCTGAGAGTCCAAAATTAGAGAGCCTAGGTTTAATCAATGTCTATCTCATAACTGATTCCCCCTCAATACAAGAAGAATATCATCTTGGAGTTGTGAGTTATGGCCATGTATCTTTAGGTAACTGAGCAGACTGGTTCTCAACAAGCAGACTTTTGAGCACATGGGGAAGAATGTATTATGAAGTAGGGGGAAAAATTTAAAAGGGACCTCAGGGGCAACTGTTTCAGGCAGAGGGTGTTGCATGTACAGAATGAGCTGCCAGAGGAAGTGGTGGAGGCTGGTACAATTACAACATTTTAAAAGCATTTGGATGGGCAAATGAATAGGAAGAATTTAAAGGGATATGGGCGAAATGCTGGCAAATGGGATTAGATTAGATTAGATTAGACTTACAGTGTGGAAACAGGCCCTTCGGTCCAACAAGTCCACACCGACCCGCCGAAGCGCAACCCACCCATACCTCTACATTTACCCCTTACCTAACACTACGGGCAATTTAGCTTGGCCAATTCACCTGACCCGCACATCTTTGGACTGTGGGAGGAAACCGGAGCACCCGGAGAAAACCCACGCAGACACGGGGAGAACGTGCAAACTCCACACAGTCAGTCGCCTGAGTCGGGAATTGAACCCGGGTCTACAGGCGCTGTGAGGCAGCAGTGCTAACCACTGTGCCACCGTGCCGCCCACAAATTGAGAATATTTGGTTGGCATGGACAAGTTGGACTGAAGAGTCTATTTCCCTCCAGTGCATCTCTATGATTCTATGACTGTGACTGGTTCCACCACCATCAAGATCGTATATGTGAAGCTCACCATTCCGCTGCCATCCCTGAGCCATGGAGTCAATCCGGGTCAAGCAGAATCAGCGTTCACCACGTCCAGCAGAGCTCATTGGAATGGCGCTCAGGAGCTCAATTTTCCTACGTGGCAGCTCAGAAGCCAATCAATGAAACGTCTGAGCCAAGTACAGAATTCCTGAAACTGTGACTGCAGAGGAATAAACCCAGAAAAGTGGTCAATCGTACTTAGAAATACAGGCAAAGTACACAAGAGGAATTAGGTGATGATCAAGAGAAGTTGGATTAGGTCACAATCAACAGGCATTATGTGGAATATCCCAGAAGGGATTGGAAAGCGGTTAAAGATTCAGAAGGGATATACAATATTCTTCATACTTGGATGGGGAATGGATAAGTAACGGGCAATATGGAGAGATTGAGTTCTTGAGACTAGAGCAAATGATGCTGTGAGGAGAATTAATAAACACTAATTGAATAGTTAGGGACAGTACTGCATGCTGAATGGGAAAAGACTATTTTCTGTGAGTAGTCCTCAATGTAGTTTTGACACCAAGCCAGGTTCAGGAGTTGTTGAAATCTTTGCCACAGGGAATTGTTGAGCAACACGCTATTGAGTAAAACATAAACAAAATGATTTAACCATAACATGGTCCGGAGTGCTTTACAGGCAATGAAGTACTTAAAAATTCATATCACTAATGTTACATAGGAAACAGTGACAACATGTCAGGTTAAACTCTTTGAGGGAAATAGACGTTCAAAGCAAATTAAAACATGGACAACAACATGGAGAATATGAAATATTCACAGGATGTTACATTTGTACTACTTTAGTGAAGAGCTAGCATAAGTATGATGGCGTAAAGTTATAGACTCCGCAAATCAAATGGCTTCCATTCTCTGCTTTTTATAGTTCTCTATGTAGGAAACAATTGTTGGGATGAGCAAGTTTACTCCTTCCAGCCATGATATACTACAGCCATTGCTGGTGCTACTTTCTCCTCTGAACAAGAGATGCAAGTCCCACTCAAGGGGTAGAGTGTAAAAAGTGAACTAGGCAAAAGTAAGGACTGCAGATGCTGGAGATGAGAGGGCTTCTGCCCGAAATGTCGATTTTCCTGCTCCTCAGATGCTGCCTGACCTGCTGTGCTTTTCCAGCACCACTCTCATCTTGACTGTAAAAAGTGAACGCGAACCCTCCATCATTTGGGGCAGCACAGTGACTCAGTGGTTAGCACTGCTGCCTTGCAGTACCAGCAACCCGGGTTCAGTTCCCGCCTCAGACTGTGTGAGGTTTGCACATTCTCCCAATGTCTGCGTGGGTTTCCTCCGGGTGCTCCGGTTTCCTCCTACAATCACAAAGATGTGCAGGTCAGGTGAAGTAGCATTGCTAAATTGCCCATAATGTTCAGGGATGTGGAGGGAATTGCATTAGTCAGGAGTAAATATAACATAGTAGGGAGGGGGAATGACTCTGGGTGGGTTACTCTTCGGAGGGTCGGGCTGAAGGGCCTGTTTCCACACTGTAGGGATTCTGTGATCTATCCTTCAAACAAGATCAAAAAAGCAGATTATCTGATCATGATCACATCGCTGCTATTCCAACAGTTCAAGAATACCCCACTTCGAACAGCACTGTATCAGCTGTAAGGTGCTTTAAGATGCCCACTGGTTGTGAAAATACAAATCTTTCTTTCTTTTGTCATTCAGCTACTTCTAAGCCATACAAATCCCCTGGAAGAGGTTCAGAAAAATAGAGGGAGAAAATCTTGCAGCCGATTCAAGAAAAATTCCAGAAAATTTATAACTAACTTCCTAAGGCAATCAAACAAAACTTTGCAACACCTCATAATCACAGCTGAACTGCTATTTATCTTTGACAAATGGAAATGAGGTCTTCACTCAGGAACTGCTCCTTTTAAACACTGAACCTGAGTTGCAGATTCTCCCACAATTCTCAAGTTACCTCAGGAATCTGTAGGCTTTAATCAAGTCATTTCCTTTTATCCCACACTTGGGCAGCTCAGTGGGTCAGTGGTTAGCACTGCTACCTCGCAGTGCCAGGGACCTGGGTTCAATTCCAGCCTTGGGCGACTGTCTGCGTGGAGTTTGCACGTTCTCCTTGTGTCTGCATGGGTTTCCTCCAGCTTCCTCCCACAGTCCAAGGATGTGTGGGTTAGGTGAATTGGCCATGCTAAATTGCCCATAGCATTGGTGTATTGGGAGGGAGTAGGTGGGTGGGTTACTCTCAGGAAGTTCGGTGTGGACTTGTTGGGTCGAAGGGCCTGTTTTCGCACTGTAGGGAATCTAATCTAATATAAAGAAGCCTAATCTCTTGAACATTTCTGTATAAAACAGGTTTCTCATTCCAGGTATTAGTCTGGTTAAAACTGCAGGTAGTGCACTTACATTCTTCCTTAAATAGAGAGACCAATGCTGTACACAGTACTCCAGATATAATCTCACCAAGGTCCTGTCAAACTGAACTATAACATCCCAACCTTTGTATTCAATTCCCCTTACAATAGACAAGAACATTCTATTCAAGGTTAGAGTGGTGCTGGAAAAGCACAGCAGGTCAGGCAGCATCTGAGGAGCAGGAAAATCGATGTTTCAGGCAAAAGCCCTTCATCAGGAATGAGGCTAGAGGCCTCGGGGGTGGAGAGATAAATGGGACAGGGTGGGGGGAAGGCTGGGGAGAAGGTAGCTGAGAGTGCAATAGGTGGATGGAGGTGCAGTAAAGGTGATAGGTCGGAGAGGAGGGTGGAGCGGATAGGTGGAAAGAAAGATTGACAGATGGGATAGGTCATGAGAATGGTGCTGAGCTGGAAGGGGGAACTGGGATAAGGTGGGGGGAGGGAAAATAAGGAAACTGGTGAAGTCCACATTGATGCCATGGGGTTGGAGGGTCTTGAGGCAGAAAATGAGGCATTCTTCCTCCATGCTTTGGGTAGTGAGGGAGTGGCAATGGAGGAGGCCCAGGACCTGCATGTCCTCAGTGGAGTGGGAGGGGGAGTTGAAATGGGCTGATGAAGGGCTTATGCCCAAAACATCAGTTCTCCTCCTCCTCGGATGCTGCTGTGCTTTTCCAGTACCACACTCTCGATGCTACAATTAACTGTATAAGTCCTGCTCTGTTCATCTAACGAAAACGCAACACCTTGCATTTATCCAAATTATATTCCCTTAGCCACCCTCAGCTCATTGGCCCAATTGATCAAGATCCCGTTGTACTTGTAGATAACCTTCTTCACTAGGAGAAAGTGAGGACTGAAGACACTGGAGATTAGGGCTGAAAAATGTGTTGCTGGAAAAGTGCAGCAGGTCAGGCAGCATCCAAGCAGCAGGAGAATCAACGTTTCAGGCATAAGCCCTTCTTCAGGAATGAGGAGGGTGTGCCAAGCAGGCTAAGATAAAAGGTAGGGAGGAGGACTTGGGGGAGGGGCATTGGGAATGCGATAGGTGGAAGGAGGTTAAGGTGAGGATGATAGGCTGGAGAGAGGGTGGGGGCGGAGAGGTCGGGAAGAAGATTGCAGGTCAAGAAGGCGGTGCTGAGTCTGAGGGTTGGGACTGAGATAAGGTGGGGGGAGGGGAAATGAGGAATCTGGAGAAATCTGCATTCATCCCTTGTGGTTGGAGGGTTCCTAGGCGAAAGATGAGGCGCTCTTCCTCCAGGCGTCGTTTTGCCATGGTCTGGCAAACCACCCAACCCAACCACCCCGTGGCTGAACACTTTAACTCCCCCTCCCACTCCGTCAAGGTCATGTAGGTCCTTGGCCTCCTCCATCGCCGGACCATAGCAACACGACACTGGAGGAAGAGCGCCTCATCTTCTGCCTAGGAACCCTCTAACCACAAGGGATGAATGCAGATTTCTCCAGTTTCCTCATTTCCCCTCCCCCCACCTTATCTCAGTCCCAGCCCTCGGACTCAGCACCACCTTCTTGACCTGCAATCCTCTTCCTGACCTCTCCGCCCCCACCCCCACTCCGGCCTATCACCCTCACCTTAACATCCTTCCACCTATCGCATTCCCAACGCCCCTCCCCCAAGTCCCTCCTCCCTACCTTTTATCTTAGCCTGCTTGGCACACCCTCCTCATTCCTGAAGAAGGGCTCATGCCCGAAACGTCGATTCTCCTGATCCTTGGATGCTGCCTGACCTGCTGCGCTTTTCCAGCAACACAGTCTCCAACCTTCTTCACTGTCCACTATACCACTAGTTTTGATGTCATGCCTTCTATATCCTCAGCGAAACCGTTTAAATAAATGACAACAACAGTGGATCCAACACTGATCCCCGCTGGTCACAGGCCTCCAGCCTGAAAAACAACTCTCCATCACACCCTCTGTCTCTTACTGTCAAGCCAATTTTGTACCCAGTTGGTAAGACCTCCCTGAATCCCATTTGATCCAACTTTACTGATAAGTTTACATGTGTAACCTTGTCAAAGGCTTTATTAAAATCCATGTGGACAATATCTACCATTCTGCCCTCATCTATCTTTTTGTACATGTCCTCAAAAATGTCAGTGAAGTTGGTGCGACATGATTTCCCAGGCACAAAGCCATACTGACTATTTCTAACTAGTCCTTGCCTCTCCAAATGCAAGTAAATCCTATTTCTGAGGATTCTCTCCAACCACTTCCCCACCATTGATGTCAGTCTCACCAATCTATACTTCCTAGGCTTTTCCTTACAGTCTTTCTTAAATAAAGCCATCCTCCAGTTCTCTAACACCTCACCCATGTCTGCAGATGTTACAAATATCATTGCAATTTCTTCCCTAGCTTCCCACAATGTCCTGGGATACACTTGATCAGGTCCCAGACATGTATCCACCTTTATGTTTTTTAAGACATCCAGCACGTCCTCTTCTGTGATGTGGTCAGAAGTCACATGAGACCAGGTTATAATCCAACAGGTTTATTTGCAATCACGAGCTTTTGGAGCGCTGCTCCTTTGTCAAGTGAAGTGAAGTGAAGAGAAGCAAGCAGGCACAGAATTTAAAGGCAGAGAGATCAAAAGATCGTACAAATAGTGTGAGGGGAATGTCAACGGGCTGAATAAGCTGTCTGTTCAGGTGATTAAAAGTGTCAAACGGTGTGAGTAAAGTGTCGACAGCTGAATAGCAACTGAAGGGATGACCTATAATCCGATTGATTGAGGCAAAGAGATCATTTTTAAAAACTAAAAAATAAAGTGGTGCTGGAGACAAATCAGATGGCTGGAATAACATGGAAGGTATAAGAGTCACATGCCAAGTGTCTAACCGGATTTATCAGCTGTGCTCACAACATAGTGCAGAACGTTACCCAAGCACAGCACAATGCCATCCATGCTCTAACAACCAACCACAACATCATCATCAAACCAACAGACAAAGGAGGAGCCATCTTCATAAAAAGTAGAACAGACTACTCCAAAGAAACGTACTGACAACTGAACAACCAGGAACATTACAGACAATTATCTGCCAATCCAACCAAAGAACACACCCATCAACTCAAAAGATTGATTAAGATCTTTGATCCAGATCTTCAGAGTATCCTATGTCCTCTCATCCTGCCTACTACTCACAGAGGAGACTTCTATTGCTTTCCAAAGATACACAATGCCAAAACATGTGGACATCCCATCGTACCGACGATCGGACTCTGTGTGAGAAAGTCTCTGGCTACATCAAGGGATCTTGAAACCGATTGAACGAGGAACCTCCAGCTTCTGTCAAAACACTACAGACTAATTACAGAAACTCAGCACCCACAGACCAGTCGAACCAGGAACATTCCTTGTCACAATGGACATTTCATCAGTCTACACCAACACCTCCCATGACAACAGCATCACTGCAACAGCTAACAACTGCCAATCTCCAGGCACTGTCGACCAACTCATCCATTTTATCCTCGACCACAACATCTTCATCTTTAGCAACCAGTTCTTAATCCAGACACACAGTCATCCTTGGGGACAAAGTTTGCACTCCAAGCCATTTTCACTCATAAGTCCGAACAAGACTTCATTGCTTCACAACACCTCTAACCATCGCTATACACCAGATACATGGATGACGCTTTCTTCCTTTGGACTCATGGTGAGGAACCACTGAAACAACTACACAACAATATCAGCAAGTTTCATCCCATCATCAGACTTACCATGGACTACTCTTCAGAATGAATCTCATTCTTGGACAGATGCATCTCCATCAAGGACAGACACTCAGTACCTCACTCTACTGCAAGCCCATGGATAAACTCACGGTATAACCTCACTTCTCTAGCTTCCACTCTAAATATGATAAAGATGCCATCCCCTATGGACAAGCCCTGTGCATTCACAGGATCTGCTCAGACAAGGAGGAATGCAACGGACCACTAAAGATGCTAATTGATGCCAGCATAAAAACAGGATATGATGCTCAACTCATCGATCATCAGTTCTGACATGCCACAGTGAAAAACCATGATGGTCTCCTCAGAAAGCAGACACAACAAATAGAGTACCTTTGTTATCCAGCACATCCCCAGAGCGGAGACACTACGCCATGTTCTTCACAGCCTTCAACATACCATCAATGACAACAAACATCCCGCCAAGATCATGCCTATGTTGCCACTTTTCATCTTCAAATAACTGCCAAACCTTAAACAGACAATCGTTTACAACAAATTATCCAGCCTTCAGGCCAACATCGATCACACCACCACACAATCATGCCACATCATGCTCTGTGGACATGCCAGATCATCGACGTGGATACTACCATCACACATGGGAACACCACCCACCACGTACATGGCAGATAATCATGTGGCTTGGCCATTGTTGTCTACCTCATACGCTGCAAACAAGGATGCCCTGAGGTAATGGTGAGACCTTGCAGATGCTACAACAATAGATGAATGGACACTGCACAACAGTCGCCAGACGGGTACACTCCCTCTCAGTCAGGGAACATTTCATCGGTCAAGGACATTCAGCCTCCAATCTTCAGGTAAGCATCCTCCAAGGTAGCCTTCGAGGTACACAACAAAATCGCTGAGCTGAAACTTATCATCATGTTCCCTGCCCACAAAGATGACCTGAACAGTGATCTTGGGTTCATGTCGTGCCACATGTAACCCCCACCACACTGTTCTGTATTTATAAAATCTCCCTTACTGTCCTGTTTTGACACCATTACCTTGATAACATGCCATGGTCTCTTTACCTTAATTAATTTGTACAGTTTTGGATTACTTGTTACTTGCGATTCTTACACCTTTCTTGTCATTCCAGCCATTTGGTTTGTCTCCAGTGCCACATTATATCTAAGTTTTTGTAATTATTAGTCTGCCTCAATTAATTGGATCATAAGTCATCCCTTCACATGTTATTCAGCTATTGACACTTTACTCACACCATCTGAGACTTTTGATCACTTGCAGAGACGTGTTATTAAGCCTGTTGACACTCCCCTCACACCATTTGTATGGTCTCTTTGCCTTTAAGTTCTGTGTCTGTGTGTTTCTCTTCAGCTAACGAAGGGGCAGTGCTCTGAAAGCTTGTCATTTCAAATCAACCTGTTGGACTATCACCTGGTGTCGCGTGATGTCTTACCTTGTCAACCCCAATCCAACACCATACTTCCACATCTGAAATGTAGACTGTTTTCAAAACAGCAATTTTATTTCCCTGAGTTCCTTCGCCTCTTTGTCTTTCTCCACAGTAAATACTGATACATAAATAAATAACCTAGACAGGATCCAATCCTTAGATTTTCAACAACATAGGTCTGTCTCTTATGAGTCTAGGTTTCTTTAAATTCAACAGTTTTACTTTTGCAGTATAAGCCTTAAAAATACAAACTTTCTTGTTTCTCCTCTTTGCATCTGGATTATTTGGTACAAATGTTAACTGAAAGTAAAAGTCACTTAGAAGTACAAGTAATGGGGAGAGCAAGTACTTGAAAGTATTAATTGTGGATGAACAAGTGATTGCACTTTTAAGTTTCATTGATCAGATTTGCATGGGTCCCACATATATATGTGCAGGTTGATCATGCTTTGAGGTAAAGCTCTCACCTCTTAATCAGAAGAATTATCGTGGATTCAAATACCTCAAAAGAAGTATAAGCCCATAATTTAGATTAACCCTTCAGTACAGTACTGAGGGAAAGTTGCACTAACAGGTTTGACGTTAAACCAAAGCCCTCTGTTTACCCCTTCCACTGCTGCCTGTAGCTAGTCATGCCTTCTTCATACATACATTGTAGTTCATCGGCAATTGCACTGTGAAATCCATTGTACAACTATGCCTGGATCAATGTTTCTTTCTGTGGCTCTCCACTTTGAGTTCTGTAAGAGATTTTTGTAGTTCTTCAGATCAAAAAGTCAAAGTACAGATATTATCTTTTCTAGATGTCTTTTCTTCGAGCTCTTTTTTCCAATACCTCTACATTTGCCTTACGGTCTGTACATGGAATTTTTAGCATGCATCGGGCTCAGTGGTTAGCACTGCTGCCTCACTGCGCCAGAGACCCGGGTTCAATTCCTGCCTCAGGCAACTGTCTGTGTGGAGTTTGCACACTCTCCCCTTGTCTGAGTGGGTTTCCTTTGGTTACTCCTGTTTCCTCTCACAATCCAAAGACGTGCATGTCAGGTGAATTGGCCATGCTAAATTGCCCGTAGTGTTAGGTGCACTAGTCATGGGTAAATATAGGGTATGGGAAGGGATCTGGGTGGGTTACTCTTCACAGGGTCATTGTGGACTTGTTGGGCTGAAAGGCCTGTTTCCATACTGAAGGGAATCTAATGTAATCTAATCTTAGCATTTACATTTCACAAGCCTCTACTTTCTTTCATACACCTTTACTGATCGCCCTCTCACATGTATGTAGACTATTCCATGACATTATTGGAAAAAAAAAGGCAGGAGATTTATTCCTTGCATCACTGGTTACATTTTATCCCTCAGCCAACATCACCAAAACAGTCTATTTCGTTGTTATCAGATTGCTGTTGGAGGAGCTGTTTCCAACATTACAGCAATGATTAGACCTCAAACGTACTTCATTCTGTGGAAAGTGCTGTTCATGGCATGGGGTCAGAGAAGGCTGTATAAACATATGAATTCTTCCTTGTTTTATTTCTTTCAGAACAACGAAGATTGCACCATGCAGTAGAACCCAGTCATAGATAAATAAAAATAGCTGTTATAGTTATATAAAAATAGTTGTTACAGTTATATAAAAATAGGTGGCATGTGTAGCACAATATTTATACTGCTCTGAGGAGCAGAATTTTTATTTCTATTTTTTCACTAGGATGTGAGCACCACTAACTAGGCCAACATTTACTTCCCACCCTAATGCCCTTGAAACGGTGACAGTGTGCTGCATTCTCAAACTGTTACAGACCCTGGGGTTTGGGGACACCTACAGTGGTGTAAGGGAGGAAATTCCAGGATTTTGACCCAGCAAAACTTTCAGGAATGTATTTCCAAGTCGGGATAATGAGTGGCTTGAAAGGGAACTTGCAAGCGTTGATGTTCCCAAGTATCTGCTGCCCTTGCCCTTTTTAGATGGGAATGGTCATGAGCTTGGAAGATGCTGCCAAAGAAACATGGATGAATTGCGTAGTAAGAATTGGCACGGGTTATGGTGGGGGTGCAATTTCAGTCCCTCTTCCATGGAAATATCCACGCTTTGAGAATAGAACATCCAATTTTTGCTCTTGAGCTTAAAGCTTTCTGTAAACACTGGGGACAGAAATTCACTGTTGACAAAAGTGACACAATTATAATTAGTTATGAAGTGAATTTGTTCACAATTTGAAACTGTGCCTAAAAATATGGGGAATACTCATGGTTTCCTCACGGATTACATGTGCTGGTGACATCAGTGTGAACTGAGTGGGATGGCTCTGCCTAGTTACACGCTTGGATTGAGAACCAACACTTTAGAGACGAGCCCTAAAGGGACGGGGAAGAGTGTGATACTTCCCTTTGTCCTTTTCAAGCACGTGATGGGAGGCTTTTGGTTTCTTTTCTCAATTTAAAAAAATACTGAATGAAAAGTTGCTGAGCTTTCTCGTCTTGGTGTGTCAGTACCACACAGTCCTGCAGGGACAAGTTTCCCTGCTGCCGTACTGAGGGGCTGGATTAAAGAAATATCAAGTTTGAGCAGATTGGGCCGCGGGCCAGCGCCTGTAATCTCCAAGAGCTGTGAGTATACGTTTCAGCAAAGTTCTCACTGGATGGCAATGGTTGTAATTTTGCCTTTTTTGTTTAGAAGCGCGCGTAAGAAAGTTTTCAACTTGTGATGTTCTGCAGAAGATTTAAAGGGATAGGAATGAGTCTGATTGATTTTCAGTGGTTTGCTTTTGTCAAAAAAAAAGAGGTTTTGTTGGAAAGAAAACACCTCTGTAGTTCAATTTGAAATCTTTATTGAAACTTTAGTTCTCTTGAACAAAACACTAGAGTGCCAAAACTGCAGGCACTTGGTGGAATATAGTTTTTAAAAACCGGTTACTGAGATATTAGAGAGCTTAATTCAAATTTAAAAAAATTTGATGGAAACAACAATCTCCTCAAAGCGCTGGAAATAACACCAGATAAAGCTTGAAAATAAAGAAACACAGTAGGTTTCTATCAACACGTAGCAGCTAGGAACATGACTAAAAAGGCCACTTTGGATGGGTTGGTGGTACACTACTGGAAGTTTGCCTCAGCGCTTTCGGCTCGGACAAAAAAAAGTACACCGTGTAAAAGATGGAAATCCTCAAGAGGACAGTCAGCATTTGAAAGAGGCTTTATATTTTTAAAAATAAAAACGCGATTTCAATTCAAAGCAACGTCCTTGTGCCCTTGTCTTTTTTTTTCCCCCAAACGCCTCCGATTTTGGGGAATACTCCGGCTTCTACCTTTTTATTTTGCCAAAGCCATCCTGAAAACGGTGGAAGTCTGCACGCGTCCTGGCATCAGTGACACATATTTGCAGCGTTGAAGGAAGGAGTGGACGGCATTGGATCACAGCTTTCACCCTCTGCGTTTCATTTTGACAGGAGGTGACTCCCAATTCCCTGCAGTAGGTTAAAAACAAAAGGTTGCCTGCTAATCTGTTAGTTTTAACATTTTACAGCACGGAAGGAGGCAATTCGGCCCATTGTGTGTATTCCAACGCCTCGGGGAAGCAAGCTGATTAACTCAGTTCTTTGTCTTCAACTCTACAGCCCTTCCCTTTACAATAATATATCCAAAACCCCTTTGAAAACTGCTACTGAATCTGATTCCACTATCCTCACAGCAGCGCATTCCAGATTGTCATAACACAGGAAGGAAAACCTCATCTCTCTTGATCTTTTGCCAGTTATTATCTAAAAGCTGTTAGCTGTGGTTCGGGATGCTTCAGCAGTAACTATTCAATTAGACTTGTACACCACGGAAACAGACCCTTCTGCTCCAACCTGTCCGTGCCGATGAGGTACCCCAACCCAATCTAGTCCCACCTGCCAGCACCCATTCATATACCCACCCAGATGCCTTTTAAATTCTTCTTTAGTTTTGAGCAAATCCATTGAATTTCCCTTGAACCTTCTGTGCTTGAAGGAAGACAATCTCTGCTTCTTGACTTCACTCTGAAACTTATTTGTTTACACTCATTGGTCAGAGTTTCAGAAATCTGAATTAGATCCAAGATACCAGAGGCATAGATCAGATTCTTAAGGATCTGGATTAACAATTTGGGTGTAGATCTTTTATTGCAATGTAAAGTTATCTAAGCCAGTTTATGTAGCTTGAAATATTTTGATGTTATTAAGAGAGCTTGAGTAACGAAGCACTTGGCCTATTGCAAGTGTACTTTTCCCAATTTAATCTTTTCAGTAAATTCTTTCATTCTTAATTTTTACAAGACACTAGTCAGACCACTGCTGGAATACTGCAAACAGCTTTGTGTCCCTTATCTAAGGAAAGATATAAATGGCATTGGAAGCAATCTGGAAGAAGTTTTCTAGGCTGATAGCAGATATGGAGGGACTGTGGTATGAGGAAAGGTTGAGTAAATTTGGCCTATACTAGTTGGAATATAGAAGAATGAGAGACAACTTTATTGAAACAAACAAGATTCTTAGAAAACTTGACAGAGGAGATGTGGAAAAGTCATTTCCTCTTGTGGAAGAGTCTTGGACCAGAGAGTATAATCTCAGAAGAAAGGGTCACACATTTAAGACAGAGATAAGGAGGAATTTCTTCTCCCAGATGGTAGTGAATTTGTGGAATTCTTTATCACAGAAGGTTGTTCAGACCATTATGACTGAGATAGATTTTTAAAGTCTGGTTGAAGATTTGTAGCTCGGGTGTCCGTTGTTGTGGTTCTGTTCGCCGAGCTGGAAATTTTTGCTGCAAATGTTTCGTTCCCTGGCTAGGGAACATCATCAGTGCTATTGGAGCCTCCTGTGAAGCGCTGCTTTGATGTTCCACTATAAATACCGGAAGAAACCGGATGATGTTCCCTAGCCAGGGAACGAAACGTTTGCAGCAAAAACTTCCAGCTCGGCAAACAGAACCACAACATAGATTTTTAATCTGTAAGGGAATCAAAGGTTATGGGGAAAAGGCAGAAAAGCAAAGTCAAGGATTATCAGATCAGCAATGATTTGATTGAATGGCAAAACAGACTTGATGGGTTGAATGGCCTATGTTAGATCCAATGCCTTATGGTCTGCTGGCCATGCGCAAGTTGATAAATTTTTCATTCACTTTCTCATTGAGAATGTATGCTGATGCATTTTCATAATTTGGAGATCATTTTTGGATTGGTATGGCAGTTTTTCCAATTTTAAGGAGGTGTTTTGAGTTCAATTTGAAATGTTTCCCAAGGGCCAGTACAAGACTGACTGAAAGGGGATAATTCATGAGGGGAGATAAAGGATTGAATCCTAAAGTTTCTGGTTTGACAGGGGCTGGTTATAATGTGTTCATTGAGGTATCTGATGTAATAAGGTGAAACAAAGATGTAAATGACTTTAAAATCCATATCAGAATTAAAATTGTGTTAACCAAGAGTCTCTCCTTTAATAGCAACTTGGTTTTTATATCTCACTTTGTCTTAATATATAACAATAATACTTCAAGGGAAGGTAAATCAGCAGAAAATTGACACAATTCAAAGGGGGGAGTTTTAGAACATCTGCAAAAAAGCTGAGTCGAAAAAGGTGGATTTTGGGAAGGGTCACAAAATGAGAGGGGTATAGAGAATTAGGAAGGGAATTCTGGAGCTGGGGATCAGATGCTGAGTGCATAGTTGGAAATAGTGACGGTGACAAGTGCTAAATGGCTAGAATCATAGAGAGCAGATGTTTGAAGTTATTCAAATACTATTGAGTGTTGTGATAGAAGAGATACGGTACAGAACAATGAGCTTGGATAATTAATTGCTTTTTCTTCGTAGTTATACAGAGTCATAGAGATGTACAGCACGGAAACAAACCCTTCGGTCCAACTCGTCTATACTGCCAGATATCCCAACCTCATCTAGTCCCATTTGCCAGCACCTGGTCCATATCCCTCTAAACCCTTCCTATTCGGATACCAATCCAGATGCCTTTTAAATGTTGCAATTGTACCAGTCTCCATTACTTCCTCTGGCAGCTCATTCCATACACACATCACCTTCTGCGTGAAAAAGTTGCCTCTTAGGTCCCTTTTATATCTTTCCCCTCTCACCCTAAACCTATGCCATCTTGTTTGGAAAAAGTACTTTGTCTATTTGTCCTATCCATGTCCCTCATGATTTTATAAACCTCTATAAGGTCACCCCTCAGCCTCTGATACTCCAGGGAAAACAGCCCCAGCCTATTCAGCCTCTCCCTATAGCTCAAATCGTCCAGCCCTTGCAACATTCTTGTCAATATTTTCTGAGCCCTTTCGGGTTTCACAACATCCTTCTGATTGGAAGGAGACCAGAATTGTATGCAATATTCCAACAGTGGCCTAATCAACGTCCTGTACAGCCGCAACATGACCTCCCAACTCCTGTACTCTATGCTCTGACCAATAAAGGAAAGCATACCAATCGTCCTTTTCACCAACCTATCTACCTGTGACTCTACTTTCAAGGAACTAAGATTTACTTTCCCAAAATGCAGCACCTTGCATTTATCTAAATTAATTCCATCTGCCACTCCTCAGCCCATTGGCCCATTCGTTCAAGATCCTGATGTAATCTGAGGTAACCTTCTTCGTTGTCCACTACACCTCCAATGTTGGTGTCATCTGCAAACTTACTAACTATACCTCCTATGTTCATATTCAAATCATTTATGTAAATGACAAAAAGTAGTGGACCCAGCACCGATCCTTGTGGCACTCCACTGGTCACAGGCCTCCGGTCTTGAAAAACAACCCTCCTCCACCACCCTCAGTCTTCTAACTTCAAGCCAGTTCAGCATCCAAATGGCTAGTTCTCCCTGTATTCCATGAGATCTAACCTTGCTAACCAGTCTCCCATGGGGAACCTTGTCAAAAGTCTCTCTGAAGTCCATATAGATCTCATCCACCGCTCTGCCCTCATCTCTCTTCTTTGTTACTTTTTCAAAAAACTCAATCAACTTTGTGAAACATGATTTCCCACACACATAGCCATGTTGACCATCCCTAATCAGTCCTTGCCTTTCCAAATACATGTACATCCTGTCCCTCAGGATTCTTTCCTACAACTTGCCCACCACCGACGTCAGGCTTGTCCTTACCACCTTTCTTAAATAATGGTACCATGTTAGCCATCCTCCAGTCTTCTGGCACCTTACTTGTGACTATCGATGATACAAATATCTCAGCAAGAGGCCCAGCAATCACTACTCTAGCTTCCCACAGAGTTATAGGGTACACCTGATTAGATCCTGGGGATTTATCCACTTTTATGCATTTAAAGACATCCAACACCTCTTCCTCTGTAATATGGACATTTTTCAAGATTTCACAATCTATTTCTCTGCATTCTATGTCTTCCATGTCCTTTTCCACAGTAAATACTGATGCAAAATACTTGTTTCGTATCTCACCATCTCCTGCGGCTCCACACAAAGATTGCCTTGCTGATCTTTGAGGGGCCCTATTCGCTCCCTAGTTACCTTTTTGTCCTTAATGTATTTGTAAAAACCCTTTGGATTCTCCTTAACCCTATTTGCCAAAACTATCTCATGTCTCCTTTTTGCCCTCCTGATTTCCCTCTTAAGTATACTCCTACTGCCTTTATACACTTCTAAGGATTCACTCGATCTGTCCTGTCTGTACCTGACATATGCTTCCTTCTTTTTCTTAACCAAACCCTCAATTTCTTTGATCGTCCAGCATTCCCTATACCTACCAGCCTTTCCTTTCACCCTGACAGGAATGTAGTGACTCTGGATTCTTGTTACCTCATTTCTGAAGGCTCCCCATTTTCCAGCCATCCCTTTACTTGTGAACATCTGCCCCCAATCAGCTTTTCACAAGTTCTTGCCTAATACCAGCAAAATTAGTCTTCCTCCAATTTAGAACTTCAACTTTTAGATCTGGTCTATCCTTTTCCATTCGTATTTTAAAACTAATAGAATTATGGTCACTGGCCACAAAGTGCTCCCCCACTGACACCTCAGTCACCTGTCCTGCCTCATTTCCCAAGGTTACGTCACATTTTGCACCTTCTCCAGTAGGTACATCCACATATTGAATGAGAACATTTTCTTGTACGCACTTGACAAATTCCTCTCCATCTAAACCTTTAACACTATGGTAGTCCCAGTCTTTGTTTGGAAAGTTAAAATCCCTTACCATAACCACCTTATTATTCTTACAGATGACTGAAATCTCCTTACAAGTTTGTTTCTCAATTTCCCTCTGACTATTAGGCGATCCATAATTCAATCCCAAAAAGGTGATCATTCCTTTCTTATTTCTTAGTTCCACCCAAATAACTTCCCTGGACATATTTCTAGGAATATCCTCCCTCAGTACACCTGTAATGCTATCCCTTATCAAAAATGCCACCCCGCCCCCTCCTCTCTTGCCTCCCTTTCTATCCTTCCTGTAGCATTTGCATCCTGGAACATTAAGCTGCCTGTCCTGTTCATCCCTGAGCCATGTTCCTGTAATTGCTGTGATATCCCAGTCCCATGTTCCTAACCATGCCCTGAGTTCATCTGCCTTCCCTGTTAGGCCTTTTGCATCAAAATAAATGCAGTTTAATTGCTCTCTGCTTTGTTCCTGCCTGCCCTGACTGTTTGACTCGCTTCTTTTCTAAACTTAAATGCTCCTTTTTTATTAGCGAAAATGGCCTGATAAAATTAGTTATTTCTCTTTCAAGCTCCTTGGTCCAAATCAGTTAGTAACGATTGGAACTTTTGTTGAGCCCAGATGTTCGAGAAGCAGGTCTCGGTGGAAGGTAGCTTTCACATGCTGCCTTAGTAACAGTCAATGAGGGTCCAGTCTGCTAACAACCTGCATCCCTCCATCTTCCAGTGTGACTGCATTGAATTGTCCCTTTGTTATCAATCCTTGTATAAAGTAAACCGTCCTGTGGGACAGGCTTAATATGTGATCGCATTTGTTCCAATTGATCATTTGCATGCAGAGTGTAAGTGGGAATCAATTGTTGAGGTTTTGTTTTTGCAAGGCCTTCATTCCAGCAGCTTCCAATCCGTAAACTGTCTGTATTGAAGGAGGTGTGTATTTATAATATTTTCTCTGTGGGGAGTGTAGTTTTATTACTTGCCCACCAACTCCCCCTTCCTCCTTTCTAACCATAACTCTGCAGTCTGAGCCCAAAGTTCTAACAATTTCTCCCCCAGCCTCTTTGTTTTGCTCATCTTTTTAAGATGCTCCTTAAAACTTACTACTTTGTCAAAGCTTTTGTCACCTGTTCTAATATCTCCTTATGTAGCTCAGTATCATTTATTTTGTCTGATTATGTTTCTGTGAACCGTTGGAGATGTTTTATTATTCAAAGGCACTATATCAATTGTTAAATTGCTTGTCTCGCTTTCTATTGCAATGGATTCCTTATTCAAACCGTCGTATATTCTATCGATGGGGGTGGGGTGTAGTGGCTGTGATTCGCTTTAATCTCTTTGTGGTAATGATAGATAAAGAATCAGCCACAGGCTTTCTAAATTTGCAAGAGCTGGCCAACGCTTGTGGGCATTGAGTAGGAACAGTGTCAGCCAGGGCTATGTTGCTGTAAGTTAATGATTTGTTTTATTTTCTCATGGGATATGGGGTGTTGCTGGCAAGTCCAATATTTACTACCCGTCTCTAATTGCCCTGAAACTGAGTGGATTCCTGTGCCATTTTTGAGGGCAGTTACTGATCAACCACTTTGGTCTGCGTCTGGAGTCACGTATTGGGTAATCTGGGTAAGGACAGCAGATTTCAATTCCCTAAAGGACATTAGTGAACCAGATGGATTTTTACAACAATTGGCAGCTTTTTATAAATTTAAGATTTTTGTTCTCTTCAAATTCTGCCATCTGCAGTGGCGGGATTTGTACCCAGTCCCCAGATTGTTGTGTCTGTACTTGTGGGCTGACAAGAATGAGGGGAGATTGTTCAGAATTAAAAGGTCTCTTTCTTAAGAAGGGTATGAGAAGAATTTTGTTCTCTCCCTCTCTCCCTCTCTCAAAAGTTTGGAAGCCTGTGGAATTCAATTCCCCAAAAAGTAGTAGACACCCAGGTACTCAAGGCCAAAGTATTTAGATTTTTGATGGGCAAAGAACTTGGGAGCCATGGGGCAGACAGGAGAGTGGAGCTTCGACTCCAAGATCAGCAAAGGTCCTATTGTATGGATAACAGGCTTGAACGGCCGAATGGCCCAGTGCTACTCCCAAGTGCTGTCATTGCCTGCCATTGGTTCTTGTGATGTAGGTTATTGGATCTCTCTTCCCCAAAGTAGTGAGAGCATGTGTGACACAATTGGCTTTCACATCTAAGTTCGTACTGTCACCTATGAGTGGCTTTTCTTCTTAACCGGGTTTGAGGTCCCTGTTCCCTTTTCAGGTGGAAGATTCCCAAAAAAAACAAGGCAGCATGGTGGCTCAGTGGTTAGCACTGTTGACCCATTGCACCAGGGACCTGGGTTTGATTCTACCCTCTAGTGACTGTCTGTGCATTCTGCCCGTGTTTGCGTGTGTTTCTGCTGGGTACTCCGGTTTCCTCCCACAGTCCAAAGATGTGCAAGTTCGATAGATTGTCTGTGTGAAATTACGCATTGTCTTTAGGGATGTCTCGATTAGGTGCATTAGAAATGGGAAATATGGGGATTCATCTCGGTGGGATGCCCTTCAGAGGGTCAGTGTGGACTTGATGGGCCAAATGGCCTGTTTGCACACTGTAGGAATTGTTTTCTATTCTTTGTAATCTAAATGCATGAGGAAGTGTCCTGGGTCAGCGTTCCTCCATCATAAGCAAGAAAACCGATATTTTATGGTCATTTATCTAATTTTCTCTCTCTATGACCTCAATGTGTGCAAAATAGCTGGCGTGTTTACTCTCATAATTTCACTTCAGAAAATATTTTCTTCAGGCATGAAGTGTTTGAGATGTCTAGACAATATATGCGGTTCTCTACAAGTCCTCTGCAAGTTTTGTCTTTTTCTGTTCAAAGTGCAGTTCTCTAAACACGTGTTGTATGATTTATTCCTGAGCTGTTCCCTTATAGATGTGAAGGTGCTTGTCAGTGCTCTGTGGAACTTGATCAGCTGCCTAAGACACCAGTCCTTAACTTGGGTATATTGGCTCATGAAAAGACTGGTAGGGTTTTGTACAAGGAACTGCTGTGTTTATGCAGTTGGTGGACTCATTCAAACCCCGTCACCAGTCTTATTTTGTTTGGTTCTTCCCTGATTAAAGCCCCTGCTCACACTCAAATAGGACAAAGTGACGAGGTTCCCCTGCCTAGGTCTGGGTTCTGAGGTTTAACTTCCTCTTCTGGTAAGACAGTGTTTTGGACAAATGCTGTGCTCATTCTTTGTTGCCTAAATCAACCACATATCTGTGGATCTGGAGTCACATGTAGGGCAGACCAGGTAAAGGCAGCAGATTTCTTTCTCTGAAGGGTATTGATGAACCAGATAGATTTCTATGACAATCAACAGTGTGTCACCATTAGGGTGACCTGTTAATTCCAGATTTTTTAAATTAAATTAAAATTTCACTCTCTGCCATAATGGAATTCAAACCCATCTCCTCAGAACATGAATCTAGGTTCTGGATAACTAGTCCAGTGACACTGTCATTATGTCAGTGCCTCTCCTAGTGTTGTGCCCTTTCCATTGATGTGCAATGTGTGAATATCAGTGACAGTGCCAACCAAGCTTGCCTCCTGCCCCCTTTTTTTGGGCTGCAGAGATCTCCGCTTTGTAACACACTGGCACCTTTTGTTGCCTGTAGATGTGTATCAGAGAGTGAATGCTCACTTTGGCACTGGGTCTGTGCTGCTGCATGCTTCAGAATGCAGTCTATGTTAAGGGATCACCTCCGTGCAAACTCAGCATCATTGATGTGACCGGTGCAAATCCAATCTCCAAGAAGAAGTGTGGCTATTGCGGAGAATAAGCCCTTCATCAGGAAGGGCTTATGCTCGAAACGTCGAATTCTCTATTCCTGAGATGCTGCCTGGCCTGCTGTGCTTTGACCAGCAACACATTTGCAGCTGTGATCTCCAGCATCTGCAGACCTCATTTTTTACTATTGCGGAGAATGCTATTTTAGTGGCCCATGTAGACTTAAGGGAACCTTTTGAGTTGTGAGAAATTCTTCACCGATCCCCACTTTAATATTGGAATACAATAGGAGATTTTGTCCTTCTAAGTGCAAGCTCTCTGAACTGCATAACCCTTGGGTGAAGTACAGGGGTGTGTGACGCTGATCTAGAATGGGCTGAGGGTAGAGGCCCATTGTGAGAGATGTATTAATGTCCCCTCAGGGAACATGTTTGTGAAACATGACTGGTGACATTGGGTTCAGCTGTCTCGTGGGCAAGCCGGCTGACTTCTCATGGAATTGAACTCGCATAAGAGGGGCTAAAGTATACTGGTTGCAGGGGAAGTTGACTTCCACATTTTTGGGGAATGCTGATTATTGATTCCTGTCTTCACTGACTTATTGGCTGCCCTATCACCACCAACCACCTCCCCCCTCCCCCCCCCCCCCTTCCCCTCCCTATACATTCCCTTCAAATGTAGAATTTTCAACCATGTTAACCTTTTGGAGATGGTGCCTCTCTTGTATGTGTGTGTGTGTGTGTGTGTGTGTGTGTTTTCACGTGGACCACCCTACCATTGCTTTCATGCCTTCTGCCAGTATTATTCTAATCACTGGAGTCCCCTGACTGAACTCCTTTCCCTTTGCATTTCTTCCTTGTTTTAACAGGATGTTTAAATCCACCTTTTTGATTATGTTTATCCTAATAACTCTTTCTTTGGCTTGTAGTCAAGTTTTACTCAATTTTTTTTGGGAGGGCCTGTGATGATCAACCATGTTAAAGATGTTATATGAAGTTAAAAAAAATTCTCAATATTATTTCTAATGTAACTTTTGAACATCCTTCCCTATGATATTTGTGTCAGTGTCTCTCTTTTTTTTCTCTCTGATTATGTCCTAATGGAGCAACAGATGATATGTTTCCAGATTAGAATCTATTGTAATCTAAATCTAAAACTTCCTTGCGTACTGGAACTTGTTGGCAGATAGTTGTTTTGCAAGAAGGGGAATTCAACTGGATTGATATTTAGTGTAGGTGTTTTTAGTCTTGGCAGAGACCAGACACCTTGTGGGTGGAGTGGAGGCAAGTTCAAGAGCTGTTCTGCATTTCAAGAGCCCAATTTCTTTTCAGCTTCTAAAACCATTACTGGCTTCACAAGGACAAAAGGCCTCATGAGTCATCCAGCAAGGTTTGATTATGGTCAGATTGCTTTCAGGAGCAGGGTGGTGAAAACATCAAAAACATATGCAGCAGCCATCGCAAAGAGAATCAACCAGGGCAAGTTATTGGGCACATCAAACTAGATGCAACAATGCACAATTAACAACATGTTGTAACCTTGTCACACCTCAGCTGAAATTGTGAGCTGGCATCTTACACTAATTGGGCAACAAGTTTCCCAATATTAATCTTGGTGTATCTTAGGCATTATCTGCAAATTGGAAGCAGAGTCATACAGTATATGCTCATTATCAATGATTTCATTCGGACTATTTGTAACAACTGCTTGAGTTGGCTATTTCATAGCTGTCTGTTATAATTCGTGTATTGTTATTTTAGTATGTCATCTTAGACAAATCCTGGTCTGTAATCAGCAGCAGATAAAAATATTAGGAAGAGGAGGAGGCTTATCAATCCCTTGGGTCTGGTGTGTCATTTGGTTCGATCATGGATACTTTATACCAATACCTTTTTCCTCACCATTGGTCTATGTCTCATGATAAACATAGCTGACAAGCATACACCAATTGCAGTCTTGAATGCTTCAAATATGTCCCAGCATCTGTCTATGTTTTGGGGCAGTAGATGGAAATACCCCAAACTGAGTCAAGGTACTCTTGTGGTGATATTAGGGGATGTATTTGTCTTTCTATTGGTTTAGCCAGATCATTAACCCTTTCAAGTTAGCACCTGCAGTTAATTTTAAGTGAAATTTAATAGCTTGCATTTTTATCGCATGAACACAATCTCAGGACACTGGTTTGCAGCCAAGTGTACCCAATATAGAGATGTGGGAAACACAGCAGTAAATATGCATTGGGCTACATCTGACAAACAGCAATGTGCTAATGACCCAGATAAATTGATCTTAGGCATTGGTTGAAAGTTGAGTATTGGTGTTACTTCAGCAAGTTCAGTGATGTGCCATGGGATCGTTCTACCTGAGAGGGTAGACAGCGTCTCAAGTTAACATCTCATAAAGAGAGTGTGTGCTGGGTAAATTTTCTCCTCAAGTTTCTACACTGTGACTCAAATCCACTAATTTATGGCTCAAAGGTGAGGGCAGTGACAACGAACACAAAGGTGGCATATTTGAAATCGGGAGCTCATTATGTGTGAGATCAAAGTACACAGAGGTCTCTATCCAATGGCCCATAAGGAAGACACTGAGATTGTAGTTGTGACAAAAGGTTGGTGCATAACCCCTGGGGTTAAAGGTTAGCCGAAGCTTAAAGATGTCCTGGGAAAGCAGCACCAAGGCCTTTTCAATGTGATACTTTTCAATTCTTCCATTGACCTGTAATGGTTGAATTTAAAGAGTTATTGTCCTTGCACTTTTGGTGAGTATTTAGGCAGCATCAGTTTCCCAGAAAGCTAGGAAAATGTATTCTGCTTAAATGGCGTGCTGGCCTCTGGGGTTAAGTCCAGCAGTGCAGCCTTCGCTGCTACAGGAACCCTCGCAATCATTTATAATAGTTGGTTGTCAGGGTTGTATCTAAGTGGGGGAGGGGGGATCCCTTAATTCCAAACCCAACCTCCCACTTACCAGTTGTTTATGTAACAATGCTGTACAAACTTGGTGGAAAGACCATGCAAAAGAAAATCAACTTTTCACGTGACTTTCCTTTTTTTTTGTTTTTTTCTCTCTCTTCTGAACTTTTATTGTTCAGTCAGAGAGGGGATAGCGTTTCAGCAAGGCGCTACAAACCAGTGTCCTCTTCAAACAGTCCCCGTCTCAGATTAAGCTCCCTCAGGCAACTTACACCATTCCAGTTAATTTAGTCAAAGATCCTTGCAGTGAAAAAGGAGAGAGGACCACCCTTCTCATTTACGCTGTGTTTTAACCCAAGACCCAGATGATAGCACACCTTGGGTCAGGTCAGTCATCGGATATTCACGTGCCAGGCCTTTTCCATCATCACTGGTGAAGTTAAGCAGGAAAATGGAACATGTCCTGAGATCTCATCATCCTGAAGTACTGGAATTATTTAGTCCAATTTATCATATAGCTTGTAACCAATCACTATTCGGTTGAATGCCGGTATGTGAAATCCTCTTTTGAATGTCAAGGCTTTACATTGCAGTCGCTGAAAATGTGTTGCTTATGCCCGAAACGTTGAATTTCCTGTTCCTTGGATGCTGCCTGACCTGCTGCGCTTTTCCAGCAACACATTTTCAGCTCTGATCTCCAGCATCTGCAGTCCTCACTTTCTCCTTTACATTGCAGTCATTTGTTTGTCGTTTGACTGGGCGAAATGTTAAGTTTTGATGGTGGGGCATGTGAGCACAGATTTACATTTTTGGATGCGCTTGGCAAGTCTCTGAAAAACACCCCGCAGCGGTTTGTCCAGAACGTCTCCTTTTGCGGTTGTGACCAGTTTGTAGGAAGCAAGGTTTCACAAAGAGTGGGGAGCTGGGCGGTCCAGTTCATGTGCTTGGAATGCTGGCTTGGGCAGGGGACTAGAGCTCATGGTGCTTCTTGGAATAGAGTGATGTGGTCTTGACTTACAACCGAAAGAAGCAGATGAAGATTTGATTTATGCCTCACCCTGCAACTGTGCAGCATTTATTCGGTAGGTAATGTACTGGTGTGTCGGCTTGGATTGTGTGTGGTAATCTCTGGAGTGAAGTCGAAGCTCACAACATTCTGACTTCTGGATGAAAGTGCCAATGATTGGAGCATCATTGTATGTTTAAAAAATATGAACTAAATTTCCAAGGTTAAATGCAGTGTAACCAAATACCCGTTGCCTACCTTTGAAGACATATGAAACATACAAAAACTTGCTTCCCCACCAAAGAAAGGAAGAAGTTACATTTATACCTAATATCCTTTACAACTTTAGGGCATTCTGAAAGAAGCTAGTGTAGTACTTTTGAAGTTTGAAAGTTTTTATTTGCAGTTTACTGTCACCCTTGGCTGAGTTAGGATCTGGATGCAAAAAGCACCTTGCACTTTGATTGTGTAAAGCACGCTCTTAAAAAAATAACAAAGCAGTCCCTCCTTTGAGCATAGTTCTGGCGAAGAAGCAGGGTTGAACATGGAGCATTTACTGATGAAATAAACTCCTCTATCTGCATTAGTTCCCACACAGATATTGTTCCGAAAATTTGCTTTGCTTCCAAATATCTCACTCTTGGAGTCTTGGACTTGTGTAAATCAAATTTCAAAATTAGGACATGGAGTTGCGGGGATTTTGCTAAAATGTTATGGACTGCATTTTGCCATCAATTGAAATTATGCCCCATTGATTCACAGTGGCATTTGCATTTTTCTTTAAAGCTGAAAATGGGATTCTAGGAATTTCAAGTGGCATCAGGATCAAATAACACTATTTTGGTTCATTTTTCTGTTAGAGTCGTTAAACAGCAGTGTACTGACACAAGACTCCCCAAGCAGACTCTCTACTCTGCCCTCCATCACAGTGAGCAGTTAGCAGGACGGCAGAGCAAGTACTTCTAGAATGTCTTCAAAGCCTTTCTGAAAAAATCCAATATTCCCACCCATTTAGAGTCATAGAGATGTACATGCACGGAAATAGACTCTTCAGTCCAAATCGTCCATGCCAACCAGATATCCTTACCTAATCTAGTCTCTTTTGCCAGCACTTGGTCCATATTCCTCTAAACCTTTCCGATTCACATACCAAGATACCTTTTAAATGCTGCAATTGTACCTGCCTCCAATTCCTCTGGAAGTGGAGGAGTAGCATTCAGGAAGATATCAACCATTTTGAGCATTTCCAGTGGGCCAAAATGGAGGCCGGTATTGGACAAAATGGAAGAAAAGAAGAAAGCCATCCTCTGGTCTCAGGGGCTCCCCAATAAGAAGAAGATAATTTAACAAGCTGCTTTTTACATTGAAGATGTTTAACGTGACATTGATGTGTCCATTTGGATCTTTGATCAGTATTAATCATAGGCTGCATTTATGACATGCTTTCAAATACGGAAAGCTAGCATGAGGGAAAGGGGTGATTGACATAGGGAATTCAAGCAGATATAAAAGGAATAGAAGAACAAACCAGGGGGTTTGTTAATGAGTCAAAATGCTCCACCAGATTTTCACCCAGATGGAATCAACCAGAAATCAATCCAACCAACTTATTCAGAGATGTTATTACACATTTCTGGATCGGATGCAACTTGGACTCAGGTGTTCTGGTTATAGTGCTAGGGACATTACCACTGCACCAACATACCCCCATTTTCACCGTGGTGGGCTATATGGCTTCGTGCATATCAACTGTGGTACAGCTGTCACCTCAGAATCTGCTGTTTTTTAAACTTGGACTCTTTAAGCTGAAACTCTTTCTGCTCCTCAAGTGGGCATTTATTTGGTGGGTGTTTTTTTTCAAAGAAGAGCAGTGTAGTTCTCCTCAGTGCCCTAGCTAATGTAACGATTCAATCAGCACCATTTAAAACCACTTATGATTTCATGGTCGTTTGCAATGTACAAGGTGGCTGCTGTGTTTTCCTCACTGTACAATCAGTGACCACACTTCGACGGAACTCCATTAGCTGCAGAGTGTTTTGAGGACATCTTTTTGAGGGCGTTGAAAGGTGCTATACAAATGCAAGTCATTTTGCTGATGCAAATTATTGTGGAGCATGACTGAACATTTGTGGGACAGCGTTGTTTATGTGACTTTGTGAAACCTTGATTCAGCCTGTGAGGCTGCGAGTCACAGGCAGCTTGGAGTTGTGACCCGCTGACCTCCCAGAAATGTGGCCAGGCTGTATTCGGCTTTGAACAAAAGCAGCAGCAGATCAATTGGACCCCAACAAAAGCCCGATGCAGAAGGCCGAGTGACCCTTCAGGTTTTATCTGCAATTCTAATCAGAGCAGAGCTGCCCTGTCAGATGCCCTCAGCCATTTACGAAAGAAAAATAAACCTTGTTTGATTTCTTCCGTTTGTGCCAGTGAACGCAGTTTTACAATGGCGAAATGCTGGATATGTGAACCAGCTATGGAAAACCAGGATGGGCTGTCCGAGCTAGGATTTAAATATTTAATTCTCCGAAACGCTTCTGTTAGTGGACTTCTGAGCAAAGACCCCACCTGGTTTAACACTAAGCCATACATCCACAATGTACCCAACTTTAATCCTTTCCTCAGAGACTGTTTGACTTGGCCTGCATTAGTTGTCGGGTGTGATATGAAGTGGCCACTTGTGTGAGGGTTTTCCTACTCTGAAACTTGCCTGTCACAGACGAGGCTCCGGGTTATTCCTTAGGTCTATCTCGGCTGTGTTGCTGTGGGTGGCTCAGCGGTTCGCACTAGGGATTCTCTGATGCTCTCTGCTTCCCCAACAGCCTGGCGATTGTTTGTTGTGCAGGCTTACCTTCTTGAGTGAGTTTAAGGGAAGCAGCTTGCGTTCCTGCAGTGTCTTTCTCATCTTCCCCTTACAGGCAGCAACTTTTGAAATGCAGCTACTGTCTGGGGGAATCCTGACAGCCAGTTTGTCTACAGTCAGCTCTCTCACAGCCACAAACACACAAAAAATCGAACGGACCATCTACTATTGAGGGACAAAGATTGGAAATCCCCTTCTTCCCTGGTCCCTTGAATGTGGCAGTGGATCTTCCATGTTACTGTGAGGGACAAACAAGTGGAATTTTAAGGCTTCACATTAGGCACTTAGTTCGGTGGAGTGGTGGCTTCCCTGGACTCCTATCTGCTTCGGGCCTCTGCAGAATTAACTCAGATGGAGGGAGGCCTGTGGTTTGACTTGCTCAATGATGCTCAGTATCTACAAAGGAGATGTAACATTGGAAATGTGGAGCAGGGTAGGCGGTGGGGGGAGGTCTCTGAAAGCCACCCCCTTGCCCTTGTTGCTGACACTTTTCTGTCTCCCCCCCCTCCCCCCCCCAGCCACCCACACACCACAAAATCCCACTGTCCATGACTCCCATTCTGTCAGACACCTCACCACGTTACTTGCCTTTGGTCCCCCCGCCACTCCATGATTCTGGGACTCCGGTGCCTGCCATTTCTGCTGACACCTCAGTGGCATTGCCGTCTGGAAGACTTGTTGGCGTCCAAGCAGCTGATGTAGGCGGATTTCCAATCCTAGGATTCTTTGAATCCGGAATATGTATGGCATGGTCATTTAACTTCCCGAGTGGAAGTTAATTTCTAGATGTCTGTCTTGGAGGAGTGAGTGCAGGTCTGTCGCCGGTTCTCCAGCCAGCAGTCAATACCTCCACCCGAACCCCCTCTATAAATCCAGCCCAGTTTTCCTTACAGCATCCCTCCAGTCCTAGTGGAATGGCCATGAAAATATGGCTCAAATGCCATGACTGAATCAAAGTTAACATTTGGATACTGGTTACCGTGAGTCTCCCTGAAGCTGGAGAAGCGATAAAACTGCAGGGAGAAGACATTGTAATGGAGGATTCGCTTCTTTTCCAGGTCGATGAAAACTCCAGGCTCCAGCGAGGGGCCAGCTCCCAAGGGGTTAATACCCTGTGTGGTTTTTGCTGCCTTTTGAAAGCCAGAGATCTAGTTTCCTGCACGGGGCGGGGGTGGGGGTGTGTTGGGGGTGCTGTGCAGATGTCGTCTTTGGGTTTTTCTTGTTGAGAGATCAGGAGGATAATGGCACAAAGGCAGCTAATGTAGAAATAATGTTGCGTTTTGAAGTCTTGTTGAAGATCATCAGTGATGTGACCTCCTTTTGTCTGAGATGTGGGACTCTGCTTTTTTTTTTGGCCGTCTCTCTGGAGACTTTTGTCTTGTCGAACAAAAACCAGCAGGTAGAGAGAGACTACTGAATGGCTGTTCCACCCCCACCCCCAACGGGTCAGAGAAAAACCCCTCCGAGTTTTAAAGTATTGTGCCTCTTGGATCTGTAAAAGTCATTTTGGCTTTCATCTTTGGATACAATTCAGTGCTGGCCCGTGGCTCTGTTGATTATAAATATCTCAAACTTTTATACTGTGCCTTGAACGTTGTGGAAAGAATGATACAAATCTAGGTTGTCATCTTCCAATCTGCAATTGTTTACAAAGAGAATTCTGCTGCATAAAAGTGGGGCCACGGCTACATCTGTTGCTCACCTCTACTCACCTAGTGGAAGTGTTGGAGGGCCTCTGTCATCAGACAATGGGTTTCAGATGGGAGATTTTCAAGGTGTTGCCCCAGGGCTGTGATATACCCTGACAGGACAATGGAGAGTGTGGAGCCAATATTGATCCCACAAGTGGGAAGTGTTGGTGAGGCCACCTTTGGAACTCTGTGCAGTTCTAGTTGCCCTGCTATTGGAAAAATGTTACTAAAATTGGGAAGGATTCAGAAAAGAATTTACAAGGATGTTGCTAGCTCTAGAGCATTTGAGTTATAAGACAAGGCTAGATATGCTTGGACATTTTTCCCTGGAATGTAGGAGATTGAGGGTGACCTTATGGAGATTTTTAAAATCATGAGGAGCATAGATAAGGTGAATAGCAAAGATCTTCCCCCTAGGATGGGGGAGTTCAAAACTAGAAGGCGGAGGTTTAAGGTGAGAGGGAAAGGATTTAAAAGGGACCTGAGGGGCAACTTTTTCTCGCAGAGGGTGGTTTGTATGTGGAAGTGGTAGTGGCAGATACAGTGACAACATTTAAAAGACATTTGTATAGGTACATGGATAGGAAAGGTTTAGAGGGGTATGGGCCAAACGCAGGCAAATGGGACGAGTTCAGTTTGGGAAACTTGGTCGTCGTGGAAAAATTGGACCAAAGGGTCTGTTCCTGTGCTGTATGACTCTATGACCTGTCTGCTCAAGTCTGAACTCTGGGATAAAGGTCATTTGGGAGATGTTGTCTAAGGTGGAAGGGTAGGATGAAACATGGGGTGGGTATAATTCTGTCCCTTATACTGGAGTAAATTGAGGAAGTGAGTATCGCACAAGAAACCTATTTGCATGTAAATAAAGGAAAATGTTTGTGCCTTGCTTTCGACCTACACTGCCCAGCACTGTTGATGTGATCCAGCGTTGATGGTGCAGTTGATATCGCAGTTGGCTTGATTTCCAACATCCTTAGGTTAAGATTACATTTTGGTTCACAAACAGACTTCCTGTGTTGGGGTAGTTAAAACCCTATCTGGTTCAGGTCAGAGTGAATGAGTCCCATCCTGCCAACTGAGGGACACTGCACAGCTTCCCAAAATTGAAGCGAATTGTGGTCGTCTCGTAGCACAGGGTCCCCAGGAACTGAAACACGCCTGGCACCCTCCGCTGCGTTTCTTCGTTCTGGTTTCAGGCACACCTGCTTCTACAGCTGTTTACAGTTAAACTCAGGCCTAGTCTGTCCGGGGTCATGACAAAGGCATGCATTCACAGCCACTGCAGTCACCAAGTGAGGTGCCAGAATATTATTCAGGGTTTGCAACTGCAGTGTGCTGAGGTGTGGATGGTGAGGTTTGGCTGCTTCTGGGGTCATCTGTGAGGGTACAATTCTTCCGCAGCCAAAAGGAACGGCCATGAGGTTCTGAACCACAGCCCACGCTGGATGAAGAGCTCTTGCATTAGGGTCTCCAGTGTTGGTTCAGTGGGCAATACTGATTCCTCAGTCAGCCTGTGCCCCCTTTAAGGGCTAAAGCATCAATCTTGACTATACGTTCCAGTGTTCCACTGAGGTAGAGCCCACAATGTCGGATGGGACTAATCAGTTGGATGAGTTGTTAAACTGAGGTCCAGTTTGCCCTCCCAGGTGGATTCCATGACAATAAGGAATGGTATTCAGGTCAGTATTTCACCTCCTAGGCTGTTAGTAGTGGCCAATTGCTCTGCACTTGACGGTGTGGGTCTGTTTACTGTTGAAGCATATGGGATTAGAGGTAGTGTATTGAGATGGAAAATAAGTTGGTGGTTAGCAGACAGGAAACAAACAATAGAGAGAAATAGGTCTTTTTTTCTGAATGACAGGCAGTGACTAGCGGGGTATGATTGGTATGAAACCCCAGCTATTTACAATATGTGTAAATGATTTAGATGAGGTAACCAAATGTAATATCTCATATTTTGTACATGACAAAGAGTTGGGATTGCTGGGCGAGGTGGTGGTGCGGTGAAGGGGGGTGGGTGGGGCGGGGGTGTGAGGGAGCTGGAGGGTGGAATGAGCTGTGAGGAGGCTATAGAGGTGTTGTGAGTAGGCAAATGTATGGCAAATGTAATATAATGTGGATAAATGTGAGGTTAGATAGAAGGTAGGAAGATAGATTATTATGTGAATGTCTGTAAATTGAGAGGGGATATGTTCAATGAGGCCTAGGAGTTCTCACACACGAGGAAGTAAGTGTGCAGGTGCAGCAGGCAGTGAAGAAGGCAGCCTGTATATTGGCCTTCATAGCAAGAGGATTTGAATACAGGAATAAGGATATCTTGCTGCAGTTATACAGGGCATTGTTGAAGCCATACCTGGAATACTGTGTCGTTTTGCTCTCCTTATCTGAGGAAGAATGTCATTGCTGTAGAGGGATTGCAGTGAAGGTTTACCAAGTTGATTCCTGGAGCTGCAGGACTGATGTATGAGGAGAGATTGAGTCGGTTAGGATTGTATTAAATGGGGGAAAAAAAAGCAGAAATTGCTGGAAAAGCTCAGCAGGTCTGGCAGCATCTGTGGAGAGAAATCAGTTAGTGTTTTGGGTCCAGTGAGCCTTCCTCCGAATTGGGAACTAATGTTGAAATGAATGGGGGAGGATCTCTAGAAACCGATAAAAATCTAACACAACTAAACAGGTTAGATGGAGGAAGAATGTTCCTGATTTGGGGGGTGGGGGGGGTGGGAAATGTCCAGAACCAGGGATCATGGTTGAAGACATCTGGATGGGTATATATGAAAGAAAGGTTTGGAGGGATATGGGCCAAGTGCTGGCCAATGGGACTAGATTAAGATAAGGTATCTGGTCATCATGGACAAATTGGATCAAATGGTCTGTTTCCTTGCTGTGTATCTCGATGACTCGAGAACTGAGATGGAGAAATCTTTTCACCCAGACAACGGTGAGTCTGTGAAATCCACTACCACAAAGTCATTGAGTATGTGTTTTCAAGGAGGAGATAAATATAGCGTCTTGTGGTTAATGGGGCCCAGGGATAAGGGGGAAAGGTAGGATCAGAGTGTTGAGTTCAGTGATCACCCATGATCATGTTGAATGACCAACTCCTGTTCCTATCTTCTATGTTTCTCTGATGCTTGATTGGTTAAGCTTGGGCATAGATTCAGAAGAACCGAGACAAACTTTATCAAGAAATAGAAGTCCGAGCTATAGGAGCATGGGGCACATGTTTTAATAGGGCTGTGAATAACATGGTGCACACTTAGAAACCTGTCTCCACTCCGTGCAAAGGAGATGAAAATTATTTCAGACAATGTATGGGATCTCGCTGTTTGTACAGACATGATGTTTGCTGACATAACAGTGGCTGCACTTCATTATTTGATTTCAAGGAAGAATTGCGTAAAGCACTTGAAACTAAAGGGATCAACAGAAAAGCAGGAACAGGCTATTATGTTGGGTGATCAGCCGTGATCATAATGAATGCCAGAGCAGGCTTGAAGGGCCAAATGGCCTACTCTTGCTCGTAGTTTTTGTGTTCACAAATAATTCAACGTCGGTATGTCTTTGGGGGACTGGACACGCATGTGCACATGGCTGCTCCTTTCCAATAAGGAATGGATGAGTGGCTTTGTCTCCATTTATTTATACTCAAGTTCAGTGAACATCAGAAAAAAAATACAACTTCGAGTCATAGAGATGTACAGCTTCAGTCTGACTTGTCCCTGCCGACCAGATATCCTAAAATAATCGAATTCTATTTGCAATCACTTGGCCCATACCCCTGTACACCCTTCCTATGGTCAGGGGAAGTACATAGGATGCTGGGTGTGCAGCAGTGTTGAATATTACAAGACAGTGATGCAGGTAGTTAGATGGATGATTTTGAAACCTGTTAACCACTCTGCTGTGAAGTGATCACACGAACCCAATCTCTCCCAATCAATGGATAATTGATCTTTGCTACAAAAAGGATTAATCTACTTAACCTTTCTCTCCCTTTTTCCAGTTTAGCATCATTTAGTCCACCAGACTTCTAATAGTCTGGTGTTTTGGCAAACACAACTGTCCCGAGAGTAATAAGAATTGGAGCCACTTTGGGGTCCTTGTGTTGAGACCTTAGGAATGGAGGTAAAAGCTGAAGAGCTGAGGTAGGGTGTGTGCATTCAATGTGATCTCCCCCTGGGGAGGGTAGGCCACTATATAGTGTGAGCTGCCGAAGGGAGGGGTGTTCCCCAGGCCCTGCATCCTACCTAGGGACTGCTCCAATGGCCAGTGACTCATTTGACCTTTTTTTTTTAGTTTCTCCTCCTCCTTGGGGCATCTCGTTGGGTATCTGAATAAGAAGGGTTTAGAGGAATATGGGTCAAATGCTGGCAAAGGGGACTAGATTAATTTAGGACAGCTGGTGGGCATGGACGAGTTGGACTGGAGGGTCTGTTTCTGTGCTGAACATTTCTATGACTCTGTGATGCGGTATCGATTCGCTTCTGGGTCGTTGGCCAAATGATTTTTTTTTGTTCTTTAGGAATGAGGGTTTCGCTGGCTAGACTAGTGTTTATTATCCATCCCGAATTGCCTAGAGGGCAGTTAAGAGTCAACCAGATTGCTGTGGGTCTGGCGCCACATGTAGGCCAGACCAGGTAAGGAAGGCAGTTTCCCTTCCTGAAGGACATGAGTGAACCAGATGGGTTTTCCCCAATAATCGACAGTGCTTTCATGGTCATTTTAAAACTCCCAGATTTTTATTGAATTTAAGTTCCAAAATCTAGCATGGCGGGATTCGAATCCTGAAATTTACCTCGGTCTCTGGATTAATAGTCTCGTGATAATACCACTAGGCCATTGCCAACCCCTGCATAATTATTTAAGTGTCAGTCTAGGCACTGCACTGGGGCTTTCTGCTCCTGCCCTGTGTGTTATAGAAGCTTGAGATCAATCATTTCTGTGCTGGATCTTTCTTAGAGCAAGTTACTTAGTCCTACTCTCATTTGCAAGCTCTGCAATTTCCTCCCCTTCAAACATTTATCCAAATCCATTTTAAGGATTTGAGTTGTAGGGAGAGGCTGAACAGGCTGGGGCTGTTTTCCCTGGATTGTCGTAGGCTGAGGGGTGACCTTATAGAGGTTTACAAAATTATGAGGGGCATGGATTGGATAAATAGGCAAAGTCTCTTCCCTGGGGTTGGGGAGTCCAGAACTAGAAGTTTAGGGTGAGAGGGGAAAGATATAAAAGAGACCTAAGGGGCAACTTTTTCATGCAGAGGGTGGTATGTGTATGGAATGAGCTGCCAGAGGAGGTGGTGGGGGGTGGTACAATTGCAACATTTAAGAGGCATTTGGATAGGAAGGGTTTAGAGGGATATGCGCCAGGTATTGGCAGGTGGGACTAGATTGGGTTGGGATATCTTGTCGGCATGGACAAGTTGGACCAAAGAGTCTGTTTCCATGCTGTACATCTCCCTAAATGTTAAAATTTAATCTGCTCCAATTCTCCTTTCCAGACGGTGTATTCTCGATCATAGTGCACTGAGTTAAAACAAAATTCTCGTCTCACCTCTGGCTATTTGTGACCCTTGGCTACTGATCATCCTGCAACTGGAAACGGCTTCTCCCTATTCACCCTGCCAAAAGCTTTCTTTTGAACACCTCATTCAAATCCTGTCTTAACCCCCTCTCTCCTCTGAGAAGACAATTTCTTCAGCCTCTCAGACAGTGAGTTTGTCTCACACATGGTATCATTTTAATGAATTTCCTCTTGCATCTTTTCAGAGGCGTTGACGTCCTTCCTAAAAAGGGGTGCCCAGAATTGGAATATCTGGAATAGCAATGATCTCCCCTTGAATCCAGCCATTTATTGAGCTCCAAGCTCATCTACATGTGGGGGGTCAGCCCGCAGCTAGAATTAGAAGTTGAATTAGCTTTATTGTCTCGTACTCAAATGAGAACAGTGGAAAATTTACAAGTCGCCACTTTTGGTGTCATCTTAGGTACAATTGTACCTTAAGTACAAACTCTTGGGGGAAACATATTTAAAAATAAAGACATAAAATGTTCAGCATTACAGTTCATAGGAATAAATTAGGAAAATATGTAAATAAAAAGTTTGGAATAACAGTCCCTCCAACTCAGTCCGTGCCAGCCTCTTAGGTCTGCACTGGGCCTTGACTCCAGACTGTGCCAGGCTCCACCTCAAGGTGGGGAGACCGCTTTGGAATCATCTCAAGGCCAGAAGTCCACGCTGAGGACACACCGGGTTGCCAAGAGACTGCCACCTTAGGCCTAGTATCCATAAGTACCAATTCCCTCACTAAACCCAACCACTCTTTGAGCTTTATACCCTGAGGAGGTTCACAGAAAAGCCTAGAAGATGTTCATTGAGTTATTTCTGAAACTTTGGTTTGGATATCTGATTTTGTTTTTTTTCTTTTGCTGCTGTCTTATGAAAGAAAATGACTTAAACACATCCACCCTCTCCTCTTTAAAACCCCACTTCTGCCACTAGGTTCTTGATACCTCCTTCATAGTTTTGCAAATCATTTTGTCTCTGATTCCACTGTTAGGAAGAGTCTTGGGATATTTTCCTGCATTGAAGATGCTGTAGAAATGAGCCGTCACCAAGGGACAGCAACTAGGGGCCCTCTGACCCTGTCAAGGTAAAGGGAAGGTCAAGGCAATGAGCTGAGTTTCTTCTCCCATTCTCTGTCCACCAGCACCCCCGCGCCCCCAAAAATATCCACATTCTTTTGAAGAAACTTAGTTCATTGGTTGCACCATGGGAAAACTTGCATTAGCCATTCTCCCCATGATGAAGGCCAATTCTCCAGTTTTCCAGACAATGGAGGATCGGGGTGTAACATATGTCCTATGTAGTCAGTAATGAAAGTGGGATTGCCAGGGGAACAAAGCAGGGGCTCTGCCTTTCGCATTTATACATTGTACCCCTGTGGCTCACCAATATTCTGGAAAACTCATGGTGTCCAGTCATCAATAGTGGGGTAGCAGAACCTACCCCACTGTAGCAGAATCACCGTGGGCGGCACGGTGGCACAGTGGTTAGCACTGCCGCCTCACAACGTCAGAGACCAGGGTTCAGTTCCCGACTCAGGTGACTGACTGTGTGCAGTTTGCACATTCTCCCTGTATCTGCGTGGGTTTCCTCCCACAGTCCAAAGATGTGCGGGTCAGGTGAATTGGCCATGTTAAATTGCCCGTAGTGTTAGGTAAAAGAGGGGAATGGGTGGGTTGCGCTTCGGTGGGTCGGTGTGGACTTGTTGGGCCACATGGCCTGTTTCCACACTGTAAGTAATCTAATCTAATCTAATCAGAAATCTTTTCCATAGTCAGCTGCCCCAACCTCAGTGGCCTGGAAATCCTATTGCTTTCATTCTTTATTTCAATGTAAATTTTGGTGTTGGCCAATTCCCTTTCCTGCTTTGTATCCTTTGTTGCTGGGCTGTGGTTTTGTCACTGCACGTTGTCGGTCTCAGCAGGTTGAAGGTTTGGGGTTGGCGACCAAGGACAACCAAAGAGCTGCAATCAATGAGAGTGGCCTAATGAACAAGGTAGCAAATATCCACCATATTCAAGAGGGTGTTAAACATGTTTTTCATGAGAAAACCAGTTGAAAGGTACAACTAGTGAATTGTTTATTCTGATTTCGCACACTGTGGATTGGTCAGATGGTTTGATGCTGTTTGACAGACCCATGCCCATGTGTTGAATTAGGCAGCAAAAGATTTTCAGAGATTCACAAGCAACAACACTAGTTTCCACCTTTCCCCTCTGGGTTCTTTCCTGGTCCAGAAGCCAAACCCCTTGCCCCATGGAGAAGAATCCAATTCTTTTTCCTTAATAAACCAACTTAGGAAATGCAAAAATTCTGCCCAAAAGTAACTCATTGTAACCCAAAAAGCCAAAGAGGGAAAAACTAAAAGAAACCAAATCAAGATATCATCAGAGGGGAAAAAAACCCAATGTACCACAGAACCAGTGGTGTACACCTATCCTGAACAATTTCATAGGTACCAGTGAATACAATGTGCTGTAACTCCAAGGTCACCTGGGCATGGACAAAACCAAGGCAAGCAGTCCCGAATTATGGCCCCATCACAGCCCTCACCTTGAACTAATGATGGATACTTTATCCAGAGCAGATTCAGGAGGGGGTTCTTTGGACTGCTCCCTAACACCTATCTCTCTTTCCACATCACATGCCCAAAGGTCAGGGGCTGAATTACCTTCAAAATAACACCCAAAAGATGTTTCAAACAACTAAAAATGCATGTGCAATCCACGTATGTTTGCTCCAGGGATAGACTAGCACCACACAATAAATAATTGGCCTGGGAATCAATGACCCACCTTAACCTACAGATGTGCAGGATTGCTGTGTGCAACACTCTCTAACCCAGGTCCCTGATGGGGGAAAAACCCTAGCTCTTTTAAAGAAAAAAAATCAATTCACCAAATTTTGAAAATAACCACAAGCTGCCAACCAGGGGCACGAAAGATCAGAATCTAGCTTTTTTTCTCTTTTTCTGTATCCAGGCTGTTTTCACACATAGTTGAAAATGTGTTGCTGGTTAAAGCACAGCTAGTCAGGCAGCATCCAAGGAATAGGAAATTCGACGTTTCGGGCATAAGCCCTTCATCAGGAATGATTTCACACATAACCAAACAGCTTTGTTGCCATCACCAAATCACTTGTGGTACTATGATTGCCCGTGTTTTCCAATTAATCAAATTACATGTGGTTATTGGTAAAAGCCATGCAGACTCTCAAAGATGAGGGGGAGAGGGAGGGGGGAGGGAGAGGGGAGGGGACTAAATAAAACTAGAGTTAAAGGTTGGGAGACAAATTACTTCACCCTCTCTGGTGCCATCTTTCTAAATTCCGATGAACATTACCTGCTTTCAATCAACTCTGGAGAAGTTTAGTTTACTGCATGAAGGGACTTGCATTTCAAACATTGATGGAGATACCCATTTTGGATGTTATTTCTCTTTCTAAAATGCTATCCTAGTTGATACGAGAGCTACAGCAACATCTGTTCTTAAATTGCCTTTA
The DNA here is from genome assembly GCF_020745735.1 of Hemiscyllium ocellatum. Lineage (NCBI taxonomy): Eukaryota > Metazoa > Chordata > Chondrichthyes > Orectolobiformes > Hemiscylliidae > Hemiscyllium > Hemiscyllium ocellatum. The sequence goes on from NC_083413.1 coordinate 76,579,219, forward strand.
TCATCATGGAAGATGCGAAGGAGCAACTTTAGCACAAGCCGGAAATCAACCGTTGAGTCTTCCTTTTGACCAGTCTGGTCTTGTGCCACATTTTCCAACCTTTATTAATCAGGCCAATGTGGGAACTACATATTTTTGTTTACTTATATTTGGTTTGAACAAATGATTTATTTTAAAATAAAGCACAAAGGTGCAGGTATATCAAAATTAAGATTGCTATTATAAAGGTGATTTCTCTCTAAGTGGTTTTGAGTTCATTCAGACTCTATTCAAGTCTGTGCTACCCGTGTCTTAATACACTATAAGTCCCATGTACCCATTACCCCTGAGCTCATGGACCTGCATTAGCTCCTGTCAAGCCACACCTCTTTTCCTTGCCCATACAAATTCTTACTTTTGTTTTCAGATCCCTTCATGGTCACACCATCCCCCCCCCTCTCTAATCCAGCCCCATAATCCCCTGAGGCCTACATTCCTCTAAGCCTTTCTCACACTCCTCCTTTCAAGATCATCTTTAAAGCTCACTTCTTTGACCAAGCATTTGATCATCCTCTGTAATATCTTATATAGAATAGTGCCATGTTTTGTTTTATAATGATCTTATGGAGCACTTTTTGATTTGGCTTCAAAGACAGAAATTGCTGGTGAATCCCAGTAAGTCTGGCAGCATGTGAGGAGAAAGCAGAGGTAACATTTCAAGTCCCTAGTCTTCATTAAAGCACCGTTCCTCAGCAATTTACCTTTTCGCTTCAGATCTCCAGCAGCTGCAGTTACTTGTTTTATCTTTTTTTTTACACATGTAAAAGGAACTAAATATGTATACACTTATACTGCAGTGACACGACCAGCCAGTTCTACATATCACTCCCTGGCTTTCTGTGGTTTAGCTGAGTCCAGACACATTCAATGTAGGGCACTTATTATTGACTTGTAGAGTCATAGAGTTGTACAGCACAGAAACAGACCCTTCAGTCTAACTTGTCCATGCTGACCAGATATTCTAAATCAACGTGTGGGTGGCACAGTGGTTAGCACTGTTGCCTCACAGCGCCAGAGACCCAGGTTCAATTCCTGCCTCAGGCGACTGACTGACTGTGTGGAGTTTGCACATTCTCCCCGTGTCTGCGTGGGTTTCCTTCGGGTGCTCCGGTTTCCTCCCACAGTCCAAAATGTGCAGGTCAGGTGAATTGGCCATACTAAATTGCCCATGGTGCTAGGTGCATTAGTCAGAGGGAAATGGGTCTGGGTAGGTTGCTGTTCGAAGGGTCGGTGTGGACTGGTTGGGCTGAAGGACCTGTTTCCACACTGTAGGGAATCTAATGAATCTAATCGCCCACATTTCGCCCATATCCCTCTAAACACTTCCTATTCGTGTACCCATCCAGATGCTGCTTCAATGTTGTAATTGTACCAGCCTCCACTGTTTCCTCTGGCAGCTCATTCCACACATGCACCGTCCTTTCCATGCAACAATTGCCCTTCAGGTCCCTTCTAAATCTTTCCCCTCTCACCTTAAACCTAGGCCCCCTAATTTTGGACTTCCCTAGCCTGGGAAAAAGAATTTAGCTTTTCACCCTATCCCTCATGATTTTATAAACTCTATAAGGTCACCCCTCAGCCTCCAATGCTCAGGGAAAATAGCACCAGCCTTTTCAGCCTCTCTCCATAACTCAAACCCTCCAACCCCAGCAACATCCTTGTCAATTCTTTCTGCACCTTTTCAGGTTTAACAACATCTTTCCAACAGCAGGAAGACCAGAATTGAACACAGTCTTCCAAAAGTGGCCGAACCAAGGTGCTGTATAGCAGTAACATGACATCCCAACTCCTTTATTCATTTCTAGGTTGGGAACTAGCAGGTCAGTTAACTTCTAGTATTTTTGAGGTGCTGACTTGTTTTGGCAATACGTCCATTGGTTGTAGCTCAGTGAATTGCACTTTTGCCTCTCAGAAAGCTTGGGTTCAAATCCTGCTCCAGGGCCTGAGCACAAACATTGAAGCTGATGGAGTACTGAGGGAGTGCTGCACTGTCAGAGGGCTCACCTTTCAGGTGAGTCACTAAACTGAAACTGTGTGTGTGTGTGTGTGTGTGTGTGTGTGTGTGTGTGTGTGTGTGTGTGTGTGTGTGTGTTATTTATTGCTCAATTTGTACTTTTTATATTTCCATAGTTTAAGACTTTGGATCTTCTTTGGGATTGCCCATGGTGGACCAAACAACTGTTTCATGTTGATAATGCCATCATTTGAGTGGAATGGGGATGGTGTTACGTACAGGAAAAGGTGCTATATCACAATACACTTTTAATATTTTATAAATAGAAGTGTTAAAGGTCTATAAAGTTGTGGCCAATCAAATGCGCCAATTATGGTTTCATAAAAGAAAATCAAATTTTGAGGAACCAGCCACAAATACGATTGCCATTAGTGAAAGAAGAGGAGAGGAGATCTCAGAGTCCTGATCAGTGCTCCTCCCTCAGCTCGTACTACCCAAAAGAAATTTACTCATTCATTCAGTTTCTTCCCTGTTTGAGGCAGATTGCTGCATGACAGATGTAGGCAAAGACAGCAGCCAGCAAATACACATCCTGCATTATTGGTAAAAATACATGGGGTGTGCTGAGAATGTGCCGAGGAGAGCTTATCTAAACTCAGATTTGGTAGTTTTTTATTTATAGAGGGTCTATTGGCACAGAGACCACAGATCATTCCATATGGTGCTGTTAGCAGCTACATATCGGTGATTCAGTTGTGTCTACTACCATTTCCCAATAACCTATGGTCAGATAATTACAAGACTATTCTTCTATGATTCCATTGTCTGCTATCAATTAGTAAAGCACCATAGTTTCTAATTTGCTTTCACTTTAAAAGAGAATGAGTGTTTGAAAAGACAGGGTATGACAGGAAATAGCTTTGTATTGTTTGAATTTGATGAGATAGCACCAATTCAGTTGGCTGAATGGTCTATTTTTCCTTCACCTAAATAGCAGCAATTTTGATTTCATTGGATGAGTGTTAAATAGGGACGACATAAACACAGCTGGTAAGTTTTAATGTGAAGTTTAGTGGTATGATTAAAATGTTTAAGTGGCAAAATATTTGAGAACAAGTCTTTTGCTTTTATGTCGCTGAGTCTTGTGCTGGCAGCATTGCTGTGAATTAAGTCACAGCAATGGAAAAGGATAGACCAAATCTAAAAGTTGAAGTTCTAAATTGGAGAAAGGCCAATTTTAATGGTATCAGGCAAGAACTTTCGAAAGCTGATTGGAGGCAGATGTTCGCAGGTAAGGAGACGGCTGGAAAATGGGAAGCCTTCAGAAATGAGATAGGAGATAGGAATCCAGAGAAAGTACATTCCTGTCAGGGTGAAAGGGAAGGCTGGTAGGTATAGGGAATGCTGGATAACTAAAGAAATTGAGGGTTTGGTTAAGAAAAAGAAGGAACCATATGTCAGGGAGAGACAGGATAGATTGAGTGAATCCTTAGAAAAGTATAAAGGCAGTAGGAGTTTACTTAAGAGGGAAATCAGGAGGGCAAAAAGGGGACAGGAGATAGCTTTGGCAAATAGAATTAAGGAGAATCCTAAGGGTTTTTACAAATATATTAAGGACAAAAGGGTAACTAGGGAGAGATCAGGGCTCCTCAAAGATCAGCAAGGTGGCTTTTGTGTGGAGCTGCAGAAAATGGGGGAGATACTAAATGAATATTTGCATCAGTACTTACTGTGGAAAAGGATATGGAAGATATAGACTGTAGGGAAATAGATGGTGACATCTTGCAAAATGCCCATATTACAGAGGAGGAAGTGTTGGATGTCTTGAAACGGGTAAAGATGGATAAATCCCCAGGACCTGATCAGGTGTACCTGAGAGCTCTGTGGGAAGTTAGAGAAGTGATTGCTGGGCCTCTTGCTGAGATATTTGTATCATCGATAGTCACAGGTGAGGTGCTGGAAGACTGGAGGTTGGCAAACATGGTGCCACTGTTTAAGAATGGCGGTAAAGACAAGCCAGGGAACTATAGATCGGTGAGCCTGACCAAGTTGTTGGAGGGAATCCTGAGGGACAGGATGTACATGTATTTGGAAAGGCAAGGACTGATTAGGGATACCCAACATGGTTTTGTGCGTGGGAAATAATGTCTCACGAACTTGATTGAGTTTTTTTGAAGAAGTCACAAAGAGGATTGATGAGGGCAGAGCAGTAGATGTGATCTATATGGACTTCAGTAAGGCATTCAACAAGGTTCCCCATGGGAGACTGATTAGCAAGGTTAGATCTCATGGAATACAGGGGGATCTAGCCATTTGGATACAGAACTGACTCAAAGGTAGAAGACAGAGGGTGGTGGAGGAGGGTTGTTTTTCAGACAGGAGGCCTGTGACCAGTGGAGTGCCACAAGGTTCGATGCTGGGTCCTCTACTTTTTGTCATTTTCACAAATGATTTGGATGCGAGCATAAGAGGTACAGCTAGTAAGTTTGCAGATGACACCAAAATTGGAGGTGTAGTGGACAGCAAAGAGGGTTATCTCAGATTACAACAGGATCTTGACCAGATGGGCCAATGGACTGAGAAGTGGCAGATGGAGTTTAATTCAGATAAATGTGAGGTGCTGCATTTTGGGAAAACAAATCTTAGCAGGACTTATACACTTAATGGTAAGGTCCTAGGGAGTGTTGCTGAACAAAGAGACCTTGGAGTGCAGATTCATAGCTCCTTGAAAGTGGAGTCGCAGGTAGATAGGACAGTGAAGAAGGCGTTTGGTATGCTTTCCTTTATTGGTCAGAGTATTGAGTACAGGAGTTGGGAGGTCATGTTGCGACTGTCCAGGACATTGGTTAGGCCACTATTGGAATATTGCATGCAATTCTGGTCTCCTTCCTATCAGAAAGATGTTGTGAAACTTGAAAGGGTTCAGAAAGGATTTACAAGAATATTGCCAGGGTTGGGGTATCTGAGCTATAGGGAGAGGCTGAACAGGCTGGGGCTGTTTTCCTGGAGCATCGGAAGCTGAGGGCTGACCTTATAGAGTTTTACAAAATTATGAGGGGCATGGATAGGATAAATAGACAAAGTCTTTTCCCTGGGGTTGGAGGGTCCAGAACTAGTGGGCATAGGTTTAGGGTGAGAGGGGAAAGATATAAAAGAGATCTAAGAGGCAACCTTTTCACGTAGAGGGTGGTATGTGTATGGAATGAGCTGCCAGAGGAAGTGGTGGAGGCTGGTACAATTGTAACATTTAAGAGGCATTTGGATGGATATATGAATAGGAGGGATAAGGGCCAGGTGGTGGCAGGTGAGACTAGATTGGGTTGGGATATCTGGTCGGCATGGACGGGTTGGACCGAAGGGTCTGTTTCCATGCTGTACATCTCTATGACTCTATGTCAGTCGTTCTTAACTGGCCGATTAGCTTCCCTCACGGAAAGGGAGAGGTCTTTACAGCTTCAGTTCACATCTGAAGGAAAAACTTGTTCTGGGGATGATCGTCCAGATCCCAGTACTGCAACACTTAATAGTTCAGTAGCATTTGGTGAGACCCATGGGACATTCTGGCTCTGAAATCTTGAGATTTTACCACTAGGTGGCCATAGGAATCCATTTGGAGAAAATAGAAAATGGATGGTTCTACCTTTATTATACACAGTCCGCAAGAGATTGTAAGCATTCCTTCCTCTTAGAGATCGAGGCAGGTGGCGATAGCTACATTAAGCATGGTTGACCAGGAAATTCTCCCACTGTTACCACCCGTCATGGGTGTATTGGAAGGATTTGCAGGTCAATTATCGACCTGTTTAGCCATGTCATGCATGCTCCTGCCCTGAATGGCAAGCCCTGGAGTGGTACCTAAAATGCAGAGCTGGTACCAACCTCAAAAATGGATACCAGACCATTTCAGTTTTGTTCATATTCTTTAATCAGACTTCACAATGCTCTGTTTGGAAGGTAGAGGTTGAGCTTGAATGAGTTAGACACTGATACTTCTGTTTCTTCATGGACATGGTCCCACACATGTTCAAAGTCCATTTCAGTGATCTGGGAGTATAGAATAAAACAGAACAGAAATTTGTTGTCGCATATAATTTGAAAAATAAAGTGAAAAGTTTTATAAGTTTCTCCACCAAGGTGCCTACATCAATGACAGAAGTCATACGCAATTTTTTAAAAAAATGTAAAATTAAGACAGTTCATCACATTCCAGTTAACAGTTCCTCGGCTCGGGGAAAGCTGACTTCGGAATGATGGAACCCCCTGAAGAAGCAGTTGGGAGGAGACAGCCATGCCAGGATACTGGGTCAGAAACCTCTGCTGAAGAACACCACCATGCCAGGCTGAGACCCCCACTCCTGGATGGTAGTCATGATTTGGAGATGCCGGTGTTGGACTGGGGTGTACAAAGTTAAAAATCACACAACACCAGGTTATAGTCCAACAGGTTTAATTGGAAGCACACTAGCTTCAACATATTGTCTAGCTATCACCATTGTTAACAGCTAACCCGAGAATGCAACTTTAATAAAAAGGTTTTGTGATTTACACATGAAAGAAGTGAAACTATCAGTGTATTTTAACAGATGAAGGGCTTAACAGACAATCAATTTTTCAATGTGTAATTTCAGTTACATCACATTGTAAATTTTTGCTATAAATTCTGTGTTACGATCCAGCCCTCCACTGTCACCTGATGAAGGAGCGTCGCTCCGAAAGCTAGTGTGCTTCCAAATAAACCTGTTGGACTATAACCTGGTGTTGTGTGATTTTTAACTTTGTACTCCTGGACGGGATCACCCGCTGGGCCGCTGGAATATCTGGATGCCAAAGAAGACCTCACATTGGGACAAGACCACCAGATCGAGAGACCCGGAGACCCCGAATGGAGTGAGAGGCAAAATTGGCCTGTATTCAATACTAGTTGGCAATTTCACATGGATCACAGAATGCCATTGTTGGAAATGGAAGGATGTTGCTTTGAATCAATTTGGGTTGGGAATTTGTGACTCAAGTGAGGGAGCTTAGTTAGTCATTAAATTTACCTGAAAGTTCCTGTTGTTGAACTTGAAATGGAAATTCCCTAGTGTAATGTATCACTTCAATTCTCAGTGAGCGGAGCTTTGTAACACAAATTGTGCAGCCCTTGCAATTGTGATCTTTTATGCTGCTGTACCTCTGTACCTGCTGTCCAGCTTATCCACTGCTACCCTGTCCGTACATTAATATTAGCCATTAATATTAGCTTAAATTATTGCATATTGGCAAATAATCCATTATGCTGTTTCACAGCTAAGCTCAATTCTGTTCTCTCCAAAGACTAGAAGCCTAATTCTCTCCTTCAGTTGTTGCTGGGTCATGCTCAGTAGCAGGAACCCTGATTTTCTATCCCTATGCTTTCCCTGTTTGCTACCGTGACTGAGATTAACTACCTCCAACAAAACTAGAGGCAGAATCTGAGTTGACTTCACTTGTTGGCTGCATACTGAACCAAATGAATCCAGCTGCACACTGGTTACTGGAACCTCATCCAAACTGCAACTTGTAACTTTGGAATGGATTTCTTCCCAGTTGGGGACTTACTGAGGTATTTGGTTTTGATTTAGGCTCCCTGTGAAGCCTCGTTTGGGAGATTGGTGTAGAGCTGCAGTTTATCCCTGGTGAAGTGAGTAGATGACCTCCTTTTTGTTGAACAGCATGGTGTAGAAGGGCAGAATGACTATTCCAAATCCTAATGTGTGTGCTCACAAGTATGCTTGTACAACTAATTTCCATTGTGTGATAGAAGTGTATTGTGATTTAAGCCATGCCACTGGATAGATAACCAAGGGAGTGTATCAAAGTTCACACTGTAGTTTATCTTTAGAATAGTAGTAAAATAATTTATATAGACTCTACATCAGTGATTGTTAATTGATAATGAAACTGATTAAAGGATTTGATATCTATCGATTAAGAGACACTTCTCCCATTGGTGGGGGAAACCAAAACCAGCTGGTATAGCCTAAACGTTAAAGGTATTTTATTCAACATTGATGTCAGGAAGCCTGTCTCTTCCCAAAGCATGCAGGAGATTAGGAACGTCATTCTCCCCCTCCTCCCCCTCCCCCTCCCCCTCCCCCTCCCTTTTTTGAAAACCAAAGTTGTCAAATTTGGGGGTGAGGGAGGTCACTTGAAATTTGCAAAATTGAGATTGATAATGCTTTTTTGTCTGGCAGTGGTTATAATGATTGCAAATCCAAAGTGTACAAATGGAGTTAATACTGATGAGCTGTGAACTAATTCAATGGTAGAATAAGCTGGAGGGGTTGAATGGCCTACTCCTGTTCCTATGCAAATTGCAATTGTTTCATAGCCAGGTGATCATTTGGATTTATTACTGATCCAGAGATAAAACAGACTGGAGATTGGATAAACCTTATTCAGAGGAGGCAGAATTTTTCTTCTTAACCAGAGGAACGGAACCAATACAGTGACAAATCGAAATTTAATGTCAAGACTTTTCTGCATTGTCAAACAAAACGATTGACGACAAAACAATTGATCATTTTGATTTTGTCTTTGTCAGTTAAGGATATGGTTTGAAACCATTGCACAGTGCAACATATAAGTCCATGTATAATTGCCACCCATGCCCTTTCAAAAATGTATACATTCACAATTATTTTATTAGCAAACCACCACTTTGATTTTCTGTTCCTATTTTTGCTCTGTTCGAAATAACCAGGTCAAGTCTGGGTTGGTGGCCAAAGTACTATCATTGAGGTTTCAACAAAGAACACTGATAACCCAATGAGATTTCAACTGGTTATATGCATCAAGGGGCTGTTGTCCTTTCTAACCTGGTTGGTAGTTGGAGTAGAAAATGTGTTGCTGGAAAAGCGCAGCAGGTCAGGCAGCATCCAAGGAACAGGAGATTCGACGTTCCTTGGATGCTGCCTGACCTGCTGCGCTTTTCCAGCAACACATTTTCAGCTCTGATCTCCAGCATCTGCAGTCCTCACTTTCTCCTGGTAGTTGGGGTACAAATTTTGAATGAAATAAGTCTAGAGTAAAATGGCTTCTGATTTTCAATCTTTTCGTTCAATGATGCAGCAAGCAGTGTGAAGGTATATGGTATGAGTACAAGAGCAAGGACGTCTAACTGCAGGTGCACAGGGCCTTGGTAAGGCCATAATTGGAATGTAGTGCATAGATTCGCCCTCCTTACCTAAGAATGGGCATACTTGTCATAGAGGGAGTGCAGTGAAGTTTCACCAGACTGGTTTAGTGGATTAGCCATGCTAAATTGCTCATTGTATCCAGGGATCTATAAGCTAGGTGGGTCAGCCATGGGAGATGCAGAGTTACAAGGATATGGCAGGGGAGTGGGTCTGGGTGGATTGCTCTTTGGAGGGTTGGTGTGAGCTTGATAGGTCAAATGGCCTACTTCCACACTGTGAGGATTGTATGATTCCTAGCGTTGTCATATGATAAGTGATTGGCTCAACTCTGCTTATATTTACTGGAGTTTAGGAGAATGTGACCCCTGGCTGGGAGTAGGGGTCTAAAACAGGGGGTCATGATATTAGAATATAGGATCAGCCATTTTGTACTAAGATAAGGAGGAATTTTTTCACACAGAGAGGTGAACTTGTGGAATTCCCAATGCCATAAAGCCTAAAGTACTGAATATATATTGAAGAAGTAAATAGATTTCTGATGGCATCAGCAGGTATATAGAGAGAAGGGGAATATGATGTTGAGATAGAGAATGAGCTGTGATCGTGTTGATTGGTGGCCATGGGCTTGAAGGACTAAACAACCCACCTGTCCTTTTCCTGTGTTTTCTCACTGAACTGCCTCTGAATTAGAAGATGCAGGTTTCTTTACAGATGATCCCAAAGAGCTATGGCTCTGAATCTGACATCTAGCAGAACATAGCATCTGGTGGATATGGCTCCTTTACCCTGTGCAGTGAGTGGTAGAACTGTTTGCCTTGTGTCTCTCTCCAATAGAGAGTAGAATATTAAAAAATAAAATTTAATAGGATATTCAATGTCATTGTATTCCTACTTGCCCTGTAAACTAAGTAGAAAGGACATTTAACATTTAACTACTCTGTCCTGTATTTGGAATCATATAGGCCGTTAAGGTATGGATGGTAGATTTCCTTCCCTAGAAAACATTAGTGAACTGGTTGGGTTTTTGTAACAATTGATAAAATGGTGTTTGTGAAACCATTATTAGTTTGGTTTAAATTTTATTAACTCCTATGATGGGATTTGAACTCATGACCCTCAGGGTTACTAGTCTCGTGATATTACCATTATGTTACTATTTCCCCAATCTTCAGCTGTGGTGCTCTTAATTAGCTGAAGACTTCTGGAACATGGATGGCAACCCAGCCCTGACAATCTGTGTCTGCTGGTTGCAAGTGGAAAGGAGTTTAGATTATCTCCATCCAACACTGGAGCCTCACGTCCTAGGCCCACTCATCGTAAGCTGCTTCAACAATGACTTCCATTATGGGGTCAGAAGTGGGAATGTTCAATGTTAAACATCAATCACAGCTTCTCAGATACTGAACAATCCATGTCTATATGCAGCAAATTGCTAGACATGAGGTGGTACAGATGTAATTTGTTACCTAAGTGCTAGCCAATAGCCATTTCTACAAGTGAATGTAACCATCTCTCCTTGATATTCAATTAACTTACCATTGCTGAACCTCCCCATATCAACATCCTGAGGTTACCATTGACCAGAAGCTGAACTGGAGGCACTGTGTAAATACTGTGTCTACAAGAGCTGTCAGAGACAAAGAGATCTGCAACGTATAACTCACCTCCTGATTCCCAAAGTGTGCCTCACCATCTACAAAGCACAATTTTGGAGAGTGAGGCAATATTTTCCACTTGCCTGGATGGATGCAGCTCCAACAACACACAGGGTGCTCAAGACAAGGGCAGAGAAGGCAGCCTGCTTGATTGGCACCCCAACCACAAGCTTCAGCATTCATTCCCTTCAACACTAACACTCAGTGTTAGCAGTGTGTACTGTCTACAAGATGCACTGCAGTAACTCACCTTCCAAAGCTGTGACCCCCACCCCTCGAAAGGACAAAGACAGCAAATGTTTTGCGCCAAGCTGCACACCATTCTGACTTGGAAATATAATGCATTCCTTCACTGTCATTGGGACAAAATCCTGGAACTTCCCTTCCAGGAAGTTGGGTGTTCCTACAACCAAGAAATATAGTAGTTAAAGAAGACAGCTCATCAATACCTTCAAGGGCATTTAGGAATGGACAATAATTGGTGGCTTAACCAGAGATCCCCACATCCTGTGAACAATTTTTGTTTTGCAGCCAAAAAGCTATCCTTGGGAATCCAATTCACGGAGACCATGACAATTGTCAGTCCCTGTACTGAGAGGGGAAAGTGAGGATTGTAGATGCTGGAGACGAGAGTCAAAAAGTGTGGTGCTGGAAAAGCCCAGCTGGTCAGGCAGCATCCGAGGAGCAGGAGGGTTGACATTTAGAGCATAATCTCTTCATCACGTATCTGTTCTGACCTGCTTTGGAAAACGTGTTTACATTGAAATGGCAGAAGCATTTGTACTAATGCAGCATGCGGCATCATTAAAAGGGGCATTTGCTTTATTGGTGCATCATGAGGGTCGGGATGAAGAACGAAGTTTTATTCTGCTCCCGGTTGGGTTGTAATATATTAAAATGTAAGTTCTCTTTTTTTCCAGATATTAAGGTAGCTCAGTCCCAATGTACAGTGCAGTCTGCAACAAGAATTCTGTGCCTGGTTTGTAGAGGGAAATCACAGCCCAGGGTCGCTACCATTCTGATTCTAATTGTATGCCTCTTCCCCTTACCCTGGATTACCATATCAGAGAAATAGTTTTTCCCTTATCTGCTCTGTCAAATCTGTCTCATCATTATCAGACACCTTGTTTCCTCCATCCTTCTAAACTTAAAACAAACCAAGCGTGGACAGCAAGACTTCACAATTTTATTGTAACAATTAGGCCCAGGTATTGTTCTGACAGTCAAGCAGTGGAGGCTTGAAAAGAAATTCTAACTGGAGCAGGGACAATGGAGCACGAGCTACCACTCTATAGCCTTGTCCTCCCTGTGGAGTATTTTAAAAAAAGCTACTGACTCGACTGGCAGGAATGTTTATGCAGTGGAAATAAAAGCTGAAAGTGCTGGAGAAACTCAACAAGTCTGGTAGCAACTGTGCACAGAGAAACAGACTTAACGTTTCAAGTGGACCTCCTATATTAAAATCTGCATCTTTATAACTGTAACACTATATTCTGCATTCTGTTCTATTACCCTGACGTACTTACGTAAGGTACCATTTGTCTGGTTAGCACACAAAACAATACTTTTCACTGTATCTCAGCACGTGACAATAATTAATCAAATCAAGCCCAATAGGTTCCTGTAGAACTCTCCTCTCTCCCCTGATGCTGTCAGACCTGCTGAGCATTTTCAGCACTTATTATTTTTAATTTCAGGTTTCCGGCATCCGCAGTATTTTGCCTTTGTAGCTGGCTTTTTTGTTGAAAAGCTGGAAAGTTTTTTAGGGGGCGATTCGGTTATTTTAATTCTACTAATTTGGTCCAATAATAAATTGCTGTAATCTATTTTTCCCTTTCCATTCACTTGCATATGGATCAGGTTATTTAAAGTGGCTCTCTGTTCATCTAAAATGGAAAAGCTGAAACTTGGAAGGATGGTGTACAAATAGCATTTTATGAACGAATGATACAAAATGCTTCCTAAATCATATTTTTATGATTTTCTCCGTATCGTTTCCCCCCCCGCCGTGTTCTAAATTTCTGATAAGCGCTCCATCTTGTCACACCTTCTGTCTGACCATAAACAAACGTGTGTGACTTTTTTTAAAAAAAAATTTAAAAACACATTTTTCGATACAGCAGAGTTTCTCCTAGTGACTCTCTCGTTATCCGTAACAGCAAAGTGCAGCGGGAAAGATAGAATTAAAGCTACACCATTAACCAGGGCGGGGAATGAAGTGATTTAAGATGTCAGTGGGGCTTCTGAAAAGCTGTAGCCGCCTTGTTTTTTTTCCCCTAAACAGCGCCGAATGAGGGGGGAAAAGATTTGGGCGGGCGAGCGATTCCAGTTCAAATCCGAAAAAGTCTTCAACAATTTCGGGTGCCCGAGCTGGCTGCAGATAGCTAATAGCCGCGAACTTGTAATATTTAATAACTTTTTAAAAAAAACTAATCGAACGAATGCAGAAAAGTTGGTGTTTTCGTCAGCCGTCCATTTTCACGGGAGCTGCTGTTCAAAATTCTTCCAATTGCAGACTAACTTTTGTGGGTTGTTTTTATTTGTGTGTGTATGTGTATGTGTATGGGGGGGGAGGGACGGCTAATTTAACAGCCCCTTTGTTAAGAATGTTTGAGCTTTAGGGTTGTGCTCTGATTTTTTTTATCCAAAAGAAAGGAGGAACATGTAAATCAGAATCTACCCCGTGCCCTGGATCGGGAAAGGCTTGCCTCCAGAACCATTAAATTACAAATAAGAATCGACTGGATTCTCTCTCTTTTTTTGAAAAAAAATTGCATACTGATTGGCAAGCCCCGTGACATCACTGCTTTTTACCCCTCCCTCTCCCTCGATTTTTTTACAGCTACAATCCGGTGTGTGTGTGTGTTGTCCATGTGCCTTGAAGCTTTTTTTTGTGAATGTACCAGGTAGCGAATGATCATAACGTTAATTTATAGAATCGAAAGAAACCTGGAATTGGATGTTGTGGGACACACAGCCTTTATTTATTTTATTTTTTGGGTTGGGGCGGTGGGGGAGGGGTGGGAGAGAGAGAGAGGAGATAAACCGGAGTGGAAGTGTTAAAGGGCGGCGAGGAAAGTGTCGCGGTCTCCCACCCCACTGTTTGATTTGTGTTGTTTTTATTTTTGGTGCGGGGGCTCCGCTGGAGGTGCCGGGCAGGGATGGAATGTTGCAATCGCCAAGGTTCCAACGCTTGATACATTGTTGCCGTCCCGCGTTCCATTTTCGAATGTCCGGACATTGTAACTTCAACGCTTTGTAAGTTTCGGGCTGGTAGCGGCGGAGGCGCTAACACGTGGGAACCCTCCCTCCCTGTGTGTGTATGTGTGTGTCTCTCTCTCTCTCTATCTTTCCTCCCCAAATCTAATTGTTCGCTTCGATCTCTCAGCGCCGTGGGTGTGGATTTCGGCTTTATTTATTCGTGTAGATTGGGTACGAGTTTGATTTCGTTGGTGCGTGGTTTTTCTTTTCTTTCTCCTTCCCCCCCCCCCCCCCCCCTCACTCCCCCTTTCGTAACCCCTGTTGTGCTCGTGTTTTATTTTTTTTCGTAAAATAAATGTAAGCGTTTTCTTTCCCTTCGTCTGTTTCTCTCCCGACCCACCCTCTCTCTCCCCGGCTAACAAAACACGTTTGGAAGAGGATAGATTTTGCACGCTGCTGCTCCGGCAGCTTGGCTGAAGTGCGCCACTTTTGTTAAGTTGAGTTGTAGCAGGCCTTTCTTCCGGCTTGTGGCCTTTCCATCGTTCTCCCCCCGCCCGAGCGCTCCCTCCCCCTTCCTCCTCTTCCATCTACACACACCCCCCCCCCCCCCTTCCTCCTCCTGCTGAAGAGGGAAACAAAAGGCACAAAGTGCAACAGTAAGATTCAAGAAGAGGGCAGCGTGGGGTGGGGTGGGGTGGGCGTCCAAGGTGGGGAGGGTTTTATTTTCCCAAAAAGGAAGGCGAGCTGAAATCGAAAGGGGAAATGGAAGCAATCGCGTTACGGGGTGGGAGGTTAGAATGTGGACATGGACTGTAGGCTTGCAAATCCCACCCCTCCCCTTCCCTCCAGCCCTGACCGTGTGCAGTTCAAATCACAACAGACGCGCGCCTTTTTAACACACTTGAGGCGCAAAGTTCGTCGCAAAAATCTCTTCCCTCTCCTCCCCGAATTTTTTTTTTTGCCCCCTTCCCGGTGACCACGCTTTCTTCATCTCGCCGAGCGCTCTGATTGTAGCGCTCACTTTTTTTTAAAAAAAAACTAAGTGAGCTGGGAATGAGCTATCTGCGCGCCAGACGTGAAATCCCACTCAATCGAAATGTACTTTTATTTCGGAAGCTATTCTATCTTCCCTCTCTTTCTCTTTCTTTTCCACCTCCCTCTCCCTTTTCTTTGCGTTTAAACTTATGTCTCTGGTGGTGGCCGGTACATTTTCACGGGACCGTTTGTTTCACTATCGGGCGCAGGGCACGGTGTAAACGGAATTAAACCGTCAACTTTCTTCATTTGTTACCCGCTGTTTTCCCGGTAAACGGCTTCCACCGCTACTGCATTCGACCCAATTCTGCGCACGTTTTGAGTTTGGCAGGCAACATATTTTCATCCACCCCCCACCCCGTTAATGTGCCTGCACTGGGTGGCTTCAAGCCCCCCCCCCACCCTTGCAACAGATGGGAGGTTCGTTTCTGAGCGTCGAGGACCCCCACCCTCACGTGTGTCGCGTGGTCCCCGAGGGAAGAACTATCCAGGTGAAGGAGATACTCGGATTCAGTCTTTATTGCAATGTCTCATCGTGAAAGCCGAGGCACTGAATGGGACCTGCTGCGCTTTTCCAGCAACACGTTTTGGAGCACTGAATGGGGAAGTTGGGAGGTCCGGTGAAATGCGTGGTTTTTTTTAAAAACAGAAGTGCACCTATGTTCTCACAGGAAGCTACGACTACTGAAAACTGCCCGGCCACCGCTTGGGAGCGGGCATGTCCAGGAGGCTGGAATGGGAGAGCGTCCATGTGGAGGTTGAGGCGATGTAGGCTTTCAATTCTGGGGTCGTAGATGGCGACCTGGAAGTGTTAAGGTGATGGGAAATCGGTGGCCACCTGAGAGTGATGAAGGGCTTTTGTCCGAAACGTCGATTTTTTTTTTCCCCCCCATTCCAGGGATGCTGCCTGACCTGCTGTACTTTTCCAGCATCACCTGTGAGTGAGTGCTGGTCGGTTTGGAGGTTGAGTAATAGGTTCAGAGGGGCCGAATGCTCGCATGAGGGAGGATACATGAGTCATTGATCAAGTCTGGGGAGGGTGGTGACCAGTGTCTGGATTTAGACTCTGGCGTTAGGGAGGTGTGAGGTATTGATGCTGGCCAAGCATCTGGAAGGATTTTGGGTCCACTTGTCCATTTCTGGCCCATTCCCTACCATGTGTGTGTTTTGTAGACAAACATGGAAAAACTTTCTATGGTTTGTATCGTAGGCCTTGTCTGTTAGCGATGGAGAAGTCTCACACCTTCAGATACTAGTGAGCAGCTTTATCCACCCACTGGACAGCAGAGTGGTCAGGCCACTTGTGAGACCGGTGCATGTGTTTGTATCTCCTTGTCTGTCTCTGAAGATGCTCAAGTAATGGGAATGTAGTGGGGCTTTATTTTTCCATTAAATGATCTACTAGTTTCAGATTCTCTCGTGAAGGGTCTGTTTCCATGCTGTACATCTCTGACTCTCGCTAAAAGTTCTGCTTACCAGAAAGCTGGAATGACGAAGGGTGAAATCCCATCAGTTTGCATAACCTCTCCCAAACATCCCAGAGCTGTGTCCTCCTTTAATTTTGGAGTGTTGTTGGCAGGTCACTATTCGTGCAGGGTGAAGTAAATGATAGAATGTAGAACGTTACCTGTTCTTGGCCCTGGTGTTTCGAAGGAGACTTGATGAGGGTAATTTCTGTTCCTTGCATAGTGCTGCAGAATCCTTACCTAAGCCATGACAGAGAGTGCAGTACCTGCTTAATGCCACTCTGAATTGAGTGATCTGATGCATGTGACTCTGAACTAGGGTTCTGTTGGCACTGAAGAGCGCTGGTATGTATTAGCATGTCGTTTACCTTCCCAAATGCAGATACTCCAGTATGAGTAACATGAGAAAGGAAGTCCCTACTAAACTAGTGCAGTACTGCAGGGATAGATAAAGGCCATTCTGCACCGACCCTCTAAAGAGCATCCTGCACACATTCATCCCCCACCCCGTGATCCTGAGTTTACCACTGTGCACATCCCTGGACAATACGGAGTAATTTAGCATTACCTGCACGTTTTGGAGTGCCAAATGAAATCGGTGCACCTGGAGGAAACACACGGTGAGGGAGGGAGGGAGGGGAGAATGTGCCAACTCTGAAATCCAACCTGGCTCACTGATGCTGTGAGGCAGCAACACTAACACTGTGCTGCCCTTTTATTGACCGACAACTTTTCAGTTATGCCAGTAGCCTGTACTATCTGCTGTACCGGTCCCAGGTATGGGTTGTGCCAGGGTCCTCAGGTTGGCAGGCCATGGTTCTCGTGCAGCGTTGTTGTGCTGCACATGTGACTGGTGAGGATCCAAGGGAGGTTTTCCTGGTAGGAATAGTGGTTCCTTACTGCGCCTGTATTTTCTACAGATTCAATGGTCACAGTGGCTCAGTGGTTAGCCCTGCTGCCTCACAGTGCCAGGGACCCAGGTTTGATTCCAGCCTCGGGCAACTGTGTGGAGTTTGCACTTTCTCCCCGTGTCTGTGTAGTTTTCTTCCGGGTGCTCCGGTTTCCTCCCACGGTCCAAAGATGTGCTGGTTAGGTGAATTGGCCATGCTAAATTGTCTGCAGTGTTCAGCGATGTGTAGGTCAGGGGAAATGTAGGATAATAGGTCTGAATGGGATACTCTTTGGAGTGGTGGTGCGGATTTGTTGGGCTGAAGGGCCTGTTTCCACACTGTAGGAATTCTAATTCTAAGATTTCGGAAGAAATCTACAGAATGATTCAAAGAATAGACCAGGTCAGTACAGGTAGACGTTTCCCTGTCTCCAAATGTAGAGATTTGACCACAGTAACATTCGACATTGGAGAACATCAATAGTCACTAATTTGATGACTTCTCTTGAGGGTCTTGCCTTCTGTTGAGATTCAGTCCCATTTGGCTGGGGATGGGTCTGCAGCGCCAAACTTCACCTCTTGAAGTTTCTGCATGGTACCCCAAGTTAGCCTCAGTCCCCATCAGAAGTGAAAACCCATTAGTGGCCTCTGGCACACAGCAGGAGAGTTGATATTCCATGTGAGAGTCTGGACTGGCCTTCACCCAGGCATTTTCCAGTATGACTTGTTTGGGTATGATCTGGAATAGAGTCCTATCTGTTGTCCATCCCCATGTCTCTCTCATTCCCTTTCTTTTCCAAATCAATGAGCTCAGTGGTACCTAATAGTCCAATTGAGTGAAACTGGTGAGTAATGAGGATGGTCTCCAGTTATATGTCCCAAGGTGAGTGTGAACAATTAATCTAGTTTAGCCCCTAGCCAACACTACAAACACATTATCTGGTTGTGAGTATTGAAGTTTGTGGGATCTTGCTGATCTTGATGTCAAGTCCTGTCGTGCAACTTTAATTAGCTGTAAAGTTCTTTGGGACAACATTCAGAATGTGAAAGGTGCTATATAAATGCAAGGGTTTTTTTTTGTATAAGGATGGGTCTCCAAGAATAAAATGACGGACCTTTTTGGAAGTGTTTCTCCCTGCTGAAGTGGTCAGCCCAGGCTGCCTCTTCTGTGTTTGTGGTCAGGGCTCAGATGCAGGCCATGAGTGGGTATCTTGACAGGCTGAGTGGTTATTTCCTGGTGTTAAGGTGAGGGAGACGGGTTGAAGTTGATCTTTGGGTGAAGCTGCATTAGGTTTCCTGTGCAACAGCATGGAGAGATTGCATTTGAGGTACTGCGCACCTGTGTGGAAAAGGGAGAGCAGAGCATTTTGGGAATGTAATTAAACATTGCTTTCCCTGGATCTTGTTAAATATATTAATGTGCTCCCTTTTGTCCTTTCCCTAAAAATGGAATTCTGTCCAATCTGAACGCAGTGGCTCTGATTGGAGAGGTACTGACTTAGCCAGTGTGATGAGTGTTACTGAATTGGAACTGTGTACAAGGATCCATTCTGCTGAAATCTGATGTTCTTTTGATAAGAGGGACCAAAGAGAGAGTTTGAAATCTGGGAGGGTGCAGGGAGTTTGCTGGGACACTGTCAATTTGGAAGCAAATGTTGTTTTCTGCAAATTTGGTTCTCCTAGCTGGAATGGGTTGAAAGGAGATTGTGTGTGTGTGTGTGTGTGTGTGTGTGTGTGTGTGTGTGTGTGTGTGTGTGTGTGTCAGTCATTCATCTAACCCTTTTGACCCTCTCATGTTTCTCTTCTCTCTATTCTCCCGCTTCTCATCCTCCTCCTCCTCCCTCCCCCAAACTCTTCCTGCAGGTTCGTTTTGTTGGTGGTCGCTGAAATGTGTTTGCTTCCTCCTTGGCCGTTGTGGCTTTTGACAAAAAAAAGAGCTTGTGTGGAGAGATAACTGCATTGGGTCACACGAGTTCCTCCCCTTGGCAGGATGTTGCTGTTTCAAGCCCCCCTCCTGCTGTTTTAACTGGCATTTTCTGTTTTGTAGCTTGGGTGCAGGAAATCACCAGTGTGGGTATTTCTGTTAAACATGATAGAGCTAGATGCCAGTGTAGGGAGGGAATTGTGTCAGTGGAAACAGCTTGTGTTTGGTGCCTGGCAAAAGATCTTTGTGTGCAGAAACGCCCAGGATCGAAGATAGTGGGAGCAGGAAGTAGTGTTCAGATGGTGGCAAAGTTTTAAGTTTTTGAAAACTTACAGATGTTAGAGGGGAGGGGAAAAAAGAACTAATGTTCAGTCGATTTAAAGGATGAATTATCTGAATCTTATCGGTTGCTGTTGTTATATGTCATGACAAATCAAAGCCTTTGCCAAATAATTGATCTTGATGAGTTTTCTTCGCTCCCCCCCCCATCCCGCATTCAAACTGATATACAGTGATCAAACTGCCAGTAACACTTTGGTATGATCTCTAGTTTCTGTTCTTCGTGGACTGTTCATGTGCGAGCATCATTGGGTTGGTGACAGTGAGTTAGTTTGCAATAAGAAAATGGCTGAACCTTTTAAGGTTGGACCTTTGATCGAGTTAAAGGTTACTGAGACACTCTTGGTCTATTGTTAACTTCAAGTTACTCGTCTAAGTGACTAAAGTGATGAGCAATTCAAGTTATTTGATCGTGAGCAGTCAACATCGTTGTCAAAGTGAGCACTGGCCTTTTCCTTCCTGCACTGGATTAATGTTCTCTTGACACCTGCTTGAACCTGAAGATTTGTCTCTCTTCCTTTGTAGTGCAGACTGGGAGTTAATAAGAATTGGCCAGAAATATGATCGCATCAAATCCTTTGATCACGCGATGACAGTGAAGGGCTGCATTTGGAATTGAAGGTTGGGCCTGATGCAAGGCTTTGTGGCTCAGTCATAGCTTCACTGCCTCTGGGCCAGAAGGCTGGGTTTAAGACCTTCTCCAGGACTTGATGACTGAGGAAGGTGCGTTCATCACGTGTCCAAACAGTTTGAGGATCAGTCTTCAAATCCCACCAAGTATCAGGTGGTAAGAGTTGGTGAGCTTCCTGGCCGGCCTGCGCGATGGAAAGAAGGTTGGAGTTTCTGCTGTCATCTATAGCTGGCCACTATATGCATGTGAAAGGGAATGTTGGCACAGTAACACTTGACTGGGTGGCGAGGGAGGTTGGCTCGATGGACCATCTGGAGCAAGATGGTGCCAGTAGCATGGGGGAGTCAATCCTCAGTCCACTGGGGGGGGTGTGTGTGTGTGTGTGTGTGTGTGTGTGTGTGTGTGAGAGAGAGAAACCTGGTGCCTTGCCCTAAACAGTGGAAATTGCAGCACTATAGGTCTGATCTTTGCACTGAGAACC
The DNA here is from genome assembly GCF_020745735.1 of Hemiscyllium ocellatum. Classification (NCBI taxonomy): domain Eukaryota; kingdom Metazoa; phylum Chordata; class Chondrichthyes; order Orectolobiformes; family Hemiscylliidae; genus Hemiscyllium; species Hemiscyllium ocellatum. The sequence goes on from NC_083413.1 coordinate 76,599,993, forward strand.
AAGCAAGAACAAACAGCATGCCCACATCATTATCATTTCCCAATGGATGACCTTTTCTTGTATCAAGCACCCAGATGACAACTTGAAGGTTAAGGCTGTGCACAGTGAGTTCTTAACTACTTCTTGGAAGAGCTTGGTACTGAACCCTGTCAGGTGCTCTGCAAGGCTATAGCTAAATGTGTCTGTTTCTGTGGGTTTAACCCTATGGGAACGTTGAACCTATTTTGAGTTGAGTTGTGTTTTCTCATTGTCTGTTTTCTAATATGCCATTTGTTTTGTTTTCATTTTGTCACATCCCACGCAAAGACATGGGGTTCTCTCTATCCTCAGCCGAGCTCTGGCTGCAGAAACAGCAGTATATTTGCGGTCTATGGACAGTACTTCTCCTGATGTTTGGTTCAGAATCAGGAGTTGGAAGGGGCCCTTTTACGTTTTTCTCCCCAGTTTTCCTTTGCCCTGCCCTAATGGAATTGCTGCATGCTAACGTTCAGTTTGATGGCTGCCGGCATCTTCCTGTGTTTGTCCATGTGGCTATCCATCGTGTGTGTGTGTGTGTGAGAGAGAGAGTGAGTGTTGCTCAATGAGAGTTTGACTGAAAGGAGATATAGGGCCTCTGTAGTGTTGCAGAGTGCTTTCTACTAGAAGTAACCCAATAGGACCTGGAATTGGAAGCTTTGTTTTGTTATGTTTTTTCCTATTCTCATAATGTGGAAATGAATGTAACTGTGCCTCCACTGTTGTATCAGCTCATGTTAAGCCACTATCTTTCCCTGTCAGAGATGGTAACTCCTGTTGGAATTCTCCATAGTGTATCTGACTATTTCTACTGATAACTAAGCTGTTTCGCACTTTCATTCAATAACACTTCCCAGTAAACATTTCTGAAGATGTTATCTGTTGAAGAAGAAAATTCAACTTACATGTATAGTTTGATATGAGGTGTTGTGGCCAGTTCAGTACAGGATTTATTTCAACTCTCTTTCCCCTCTGTATATCTGGACTATACACTGTATCTTGTGCTTTGCTCAGGCCATATCATAGGGTATTATTGTTGAGTTATTTCATATCTTGAGTGGACAATGCATTACAGCCTTTTTACACTTGACATTTTCTCCAGCCCCCGCCCCCCCCCGCCCCTCCCCCTTACATCTTCCCTCCAAAAATGGAAAGAGAGCATGTACAATTGATTTGTATTTTTCCCAATCTCTGAACCGAATCCTGACCCCAGTTGCCAGTTTGGGGCATGTGCGTATGCTGTTTTAGATTTTGTTCGTAATATTTTGCCAAATGGATTGTGGTGGTTGGGGGTCAATCTCAAATAAACTGTTTAAATAAGATGTTTTGACACTCTCATTGAGGTTTAATTGCATCAATTTGAAATTCTGTAACTCGGCCCACAGTTGTTTGTGGAGGTAGAGCTTTGGGGGCTAGGGTATTGATAGTTTATTTCTGTCTCCCATGAGGGTGTACCACCAGCTGGTACCTGTGCTTCACTGACAACTTAATGATTATCTATAGTGGGCAAGACAGTCTGGCCTTGTCCACTGTGTGTAATGTGCAGGGTTTGTTGGGTATTGCTTAGCTGAAAAGATGTACATTTATATAGCACCTTTTTTTTCTTTGCAATGTCAGATTACTTAAGTGTAGCCTTTTTGGAACGCAGCAATCACATTGAGTGGCATGCTCTCACAAACAGTGGTTGACAAGAGCATCTGACATTTCAATGATGTTTGAGGGGCCAGGGTTATGCCCCTTGGAGAGGGCAGGTATGGTGTGCATTTAGTGTCTAGTCTGCACTCCTTGAGTATTGAAATCGTAGCTCAGCTTCAATATTCCAGTCTTTAGAGTACGATTTAAACCCACAGCCCGGTGACTCGGGATAGTATGCTCCCATCCAGCCACGACTGAGTACTAGTTGTATTTGGGCTGTTTTTCCAGTCCTTGAATGTGATGGTGATTTGAGTTGGAATTCAGTGAATGCTGCAGCGGAATTATGATCAATTACCTCTTCATTTCAGGCACCTAGAATGTGATCAGCATGAGGGGGCGAAGTCGGGTGAATAAAATGGCTGACACTGAGCAGACAAGGTGAGTACCACTTTGTGTTGTCTTTGCATTTCCGCACCAACTGCTACTTGTTAATGCACCTCTCTCTCTCCTCCTCCTCCTCCTCCTGTGGCCCACATGCTGTACCTTACCAGAACATCATCCGTGCTACAGAGGAGTACTGCACATAGCCAATGAACTGGGTAATGGCAAGCCCAACTAATCCAGACCCCTTTGCACTTAAAAGCTGTGATCTAGCATGCCCTCTGAGTAATGGTTTTAACAGATAATGTTCCCATCCGTTCACTTAAGTGGAAAGTGATTGATTGGCTTGACTTGTAGGAATTTCCTAAGAAGGTATCTCAGATGCTAGTCTCTGTTGCCATCTCCTGTCTCCCCTGTATTCCTACTTTGGTGGGTTTGTCCTCTTTAAACCTCCCAAATTCTCAAACTTTGGAAAGGTCTTTTTCAGCCTGGAAGGTTCGATACCCATTCCGAACGGCCAGAGCTGTTAGATATCATTGACTTGAAATGGAAACTGTTTAAGGAAATGTGGACTCATGCTTTAATGAATCTGTCTCTCTGAGGGCCTTTAGCTCCTGCCAATATGATCCATAAAAGTGCACAGTTCTGCTGTGTGCCTGTGACTCGTCTGCCCCGTTGAATGCACAGTCTCACTCGATTGCGAGTCGCGTTATGTAGTGAGAATGATCTTTGTTACAACCTGGATCTACTCTGCTCCCGTAAAACCCACTCTCTTCCCCGTATGAGCTTTTTGGGATGGCCAAAAGTGTTTTTTTCTTGGGGATGAGACGAATTCTTACATTTGCCGTTTTGTTGCTTGTTATTGGAGTGGAAGTTGGTCCTCGAGGGCCTTCACATTCCTCTGTCTTAGGGCTGCGGAGACCAGGGAATTCTTCGGTTTTATCCTCCATCTCCATTTCACTTTAATTCCACGCTGCCTCCAAACCAGCTCCAACCTATCCAAATTTGCAGTCAGTGATAGATTCCAGGTTCCCACAGGTTATAGGTCAGTAGTTACCTGGTTTCCTCCCCCCTCCCCCCCCCCCCCCCCCCCCCCCAATATTTGAATATCAATTTAAAATAATTCCTGAATTTGTGGATCGTTGGCTAATTCACCTGCAGATTCTTCCAAACTTAGTTCCGAGCTCTGGAGCAGAAACTGAGGTTGTAAACCTTTTTTTTTCTTCAGTACTGTTATTTTCCCCATTTTCATAATTTGGAAAAAAATCGCTCAATTCCCTAGGTGCTTCGACTTTAACTTCTGCACTGCTGTTTTGACATGGTGCTCCGCTGCGAGCAGATACAGTCTAGCCATTGGCTCCCAACTGACAGCTTTAAGGACCTCCTGCACTTGACACTTGCGAGGAGTGCTGAGTACACGGGAGACAGAACTGAGTGGTTTGTGTTGTGTAAATATTTCTGTTGTAGAACAATTCAAGGCTGCTTACTGGCAAGCTGCCAGTAGTCAGTGAGTTGAACTGCTTACAGGTGCGCTTGCTGCAGGCGGGAAGGAGAGGAGGGGGGTGGAAACAAACTGTTGTGAATGTAGAAAATGGAGGATATAGCTGCCTAATGCCCTGTGCTCTGGTATAACTTCACCCCCAGCTGCAAGGTCTTGGCCGGTATCTTCCTTTGCACACGCTAGAATTGGCAGGGCAAGCTGCAGGTTGGGTTGGAGAGCCTTCCAGACTTTTTTGTCGAATTGTGGGGGGATAATGAGTTGTCCCACACTGCTTTTTTTTTAAAGCCAGTGAAGTAGTTTAATATAGGAAGCACGGCAAGATCCCAGAAACACTGCCGTAATTCTGACATGATGGTCGTTTTCTGTCATGTCAGTTGAGAGGACAGTATGGCTGCCGGATGCTAGGTTGAACTAGTTTGCCCTTTCTTGGTAAAGTGCTTCAGGCCCACCTGAGAGGGCAACTGGAGCCGCGAAAACCACCTCTGAAAGTCGGTACCTCTGACAATGCTGCACCTCCTTGGCACTGGGATGATGATGATGTGCTCATGCGTCTGGATTTGAAACTTGGCAAGGAGGAGGCAAGATTGTGTCTCCCACAGTGAAACTAGGTTAGACATTCTTTTGGGTGGGAGAGACAGGGCAGGGATGAGGAATATCAGGTCTTGGTGGCTTTGTTCAATCTCTTGTCATTCTTTTACACTCACTGACCCTAAAGTCAAGAAGCACTGGCCATTGTCTTAGTCCTACAGCGTGGAAACGCACCCTTCAGTCCAACCAGTCCACGCTGAACCTAATCCCACACTAGACCACCTCACCTGCCTGCACCTGGCCCATAATCCCTCCACATCTTCATTGACATCTTCAGCCAGGGTGGTGCTGTCTGGCCGTTGGGTGTGCGGTCTGAGGAAAAGCCGACTCATCAAGGTACGCTTACAATGGAAGCCCCCTTGGTGTCACCGCCCATTAACGCCTGAATGCACAAGTCCGAAGTAGAGTGGTCTTTGGCACGGATATATGGAGCGAGCCTTTGTTTTTGTTAGTGGCACCAGTGAAGGAGCTGGAGGGAATTGATAACTGGGATTTTCTGATTTTTGAGATTGCGAGTATTAGTTGTGAAGTGGTGAATGGCCAACCTAGCAAATCTGTTTCTCTGCTGTGGCGCCAGAAGTCACGGTCGGTCGGTCTGACTGACTGGCGAGGATTCTGGGCGTCCCTGCAAACGTCACCGTAGCAACCCAAGTCACGCTTATTATCCATGCCTGGAGGCCGCTTATCCCAAAACTGATTGCAGCCAGTCCTCTTCATCCTGTGTCCTTCACGTCCTGTAAGAAAATCCCTGGGTTTCTTTTAATCTGTTGTGCTAATGGACCTTTTAATAAACTCGGTTCAGGGTTAGAACAGAGCAAGTCGAGATGTTTTTTGTTTTGTAGAGAACGAATTGCTTGTTGTGAGGGGGAAGGTGTGATTGTGGCCAGTTGGAGTTTTTCTAAAGAATAGTCTGGTGTAGTCAGACCTTTGACCAGTGCAGACGTGACGGCTGGAGTGGTCAGCACCTGTTCTGTGAATCTTTGAGATGTTGAGTAGAGGCCTTCCAAATTCTCGGTTACCTCCTAACGTTAAATAATGACCTGAATGAGCTTGTCATGTTTTTCTGCTGATCTCCCATCGCTGTTAAGGGCATGTTGAGGGATCAACTCTCCCAACAAGAGGAGCTGGACCGGCCTAAAGGTCGATGGGAGGACCTGGATTGTTGGCACTGGTGGGATATGGTAGGTGGAAGACTGAAGAATTATGCATGGGTTAGAAACATGGACCACCACTAGCCTGTAGTAACTGGCATTTAATTGGCCCAGGCCAACTCAGAAAAGGCTAGAGGAGTTTAGGAAGAAAAGTACAGTACTGGCACCTCGGTTGTGAAAGGCTCAGCCATATCCTGATGCTTTTATCTTGATGCTGATTGGATGTCGCTCTGTTTCATGTACCGTAGCAATGTAAATGACATGCCCAGACACTGGAGAGGGTGCAGAGGAGAGTGGATGTTGCCCCATGTAGGGCAATTGAGAATGAGCGGTAACAGCTTCAGGCTAAGAAGCGGCAGATTTTAAAATGGAGTTGAGGTGGAGTTACTTCTGAGCTGAATTTGTGGCATTCACTACCCCCCAGAGCGTGGTGGGTGCTGTATTCAAGGAGCAGATGGGCAAATGTTTTTGCTTTGTGGTGGGTCACGGAGAGCAGTTTGGACAGTGGAGTTCAGGCTGCGGTGAGGTCTGGTCTAGATATTGGATCAGGTTTGATTTGCCTACTTTTACTCCTCCTCGTTCCTGTGTTTTGATGTTACACTTAATTCGCGTGCGGCAGGAATATGTAGGATTTATGGTTGAAGGATTTGCTTAAGGAAATCTTGGCTTGTCAGTGGTCCTTGCAGTTTGCAGTCAGAACTGCTAAGGGGCAGGAGGCAGTGATTTTCCAGAGATACTGACCGCGTAGAAGTTAAGCAAAGTGGAATCTGTGTTCAAGTAGTGACCCCTGACAGAACTTTCAAAACAAAACCTTTTTCAAGACCTCAGCAGACTGCGAAGGTCTTCCCAGCCAGTAGAGTACTATTTGATGTCTTGTCATGTAATGTAGGAGCCACTGCAGCAACTTGACACACAATAAATGGTAGGGTCCTTTTTGGTTTTACTGATGGTCGAGTCGTTAATATTCAGCAAGTCACTGAAATTTTCTAGCTTTTCAAAAGTATTGCTGTGGAATTCTCTGTATCTACCAATCTTGGGAGGAGATGGGAGACCCAAGTTCAACCCCTTGCCCCAAGAGGAAGCAGCTTTCCCTAAGTACGGTGGCAAATTGCAAACTAGATTTGGTGTTCAGCTCCTCGGACTGACTCCAAAGTGTGAATGTTCCTAACAGCCCTGGCAACACTCCTTCCTGACCCACGTTATGGCATTACCTTGATAACTTGCATTTGATATCCTTTTAAGACCATTCGGAGTCATCCTCTTAATTTCATACCACCTCTCCTTTATTCTTCCTGCCAAAACACATCTCACCCAAACGTGACATGCAGCGAGCTTGTGATGGGTCAGAAGATGGACCATTAACCAATGAAAGTTTGGATTGTTTGTCCCATTTTTGTGGGTTCTGTGGTGCACTGCTGTTCAGACTGGTGTCGATACTTTGAGGTGGGCTCAGCCAGTTTAAAAACCCCGTCAGTTGTGCACTCCTGCCCTCTTGAGATTGGGATGGGTACTAAACTCGACCAAATAGCTTGCTGCCCTTGTACCTGGCAGTGCCCATAGAAGAGGAAATTGGGTGGTGTTGGAGAGCTATCCTGGCTGCTGTTGCTTGTCTTGGTGAAGTGTAGGTTGCTCTTTGTATTTTGGGTGCGAGGGAGGAACAAGGCACTATCTCCATCCAAATGCATGGGAAGGAATAGGCCACTCTCCCATTCAATAAGATCACCCCTGATCGGATATTAACCTCGACTCTACATTCCTGCATATCCCTGATTTTTAATCTTTCTTCCAGCAGTGGGTGATTCAACAAAGTCTGTGTTTACAAGGCAAGCTACTTTACCCCACACTTCAGAATCTGCCCAGTTAATTCTGGGGTTTGGTGGAAGCCTTTGGGGTGATGTGGGGTGGTGGAAGGAAAATGGGGAAGCAACCAAGACCAGCTGCTCGAGGAAGGATTGTGTGGAATTTCCTTCTCCAGCCAAAGGAGAGGCTTGGCACGTTATTGCCAAGCACTGAGCACGGGCTGTTAGTGCGAGTGTGATGATGGAACCAGCATATGCAGGAACAATGATGGGAGGGGGTGGAGTGGAGTGGGGTGGTGTGGGGAGTTGTCATGGGAGCTGTTAATTCCAGCTTCTTAAACTGGAATATTCCCTGCTGGAGTTTTGTTGCCAAGGAAGTTCCTGTTCAATTATTTGGAGGGTGAGAGAAAGGCTAGCACCATGAGTGAAACTCGGGATGTTTCAGGCTGCAGTGCAGTGCAATGGAATTTCCACAAGGAATCCACTTATCTCCTTCAACAGATTGTAAATTCTGCCCTTTCCTCATGGAGAGAACATATTGGATTATAATATTAGGGTGACACTATTGGGTCTAAGTCTACCTTTGGAGTGATCAGCTAAGACATTTGTAGGAAAGTAAAGAATGTGACTAAAGTATGATTGCTTGTGGGTAGAATATTTGTGCTTGATCACCAAAGAAGCCGTGTGACCGTTGTACGCAAGTTACTAACTTAAATTTGGTGCATCTTTGCCAGGTAGAGCCCCGATTGTTGTCTGCCTTGTCTTGTAGGTTAGCCGTGACTTTTATTTTGTGGGGTGGAAGGAAATGTTTGTGGAAAAATCTTCAACCTCAATGCTTCAAAATGGCTGACCAACTGGAAGAAAGTGAGCCATCATTTTGAATCTGAAGATTTTTGTCAGCCTTTGTTACCTTTTAGAGTTTGTCACATTTTGGTTGTTATAATGAGAGAGAGAGAGAGAGGAAAAACCCCATCGATGAGAAGGGAATATCATTATATGTGGAGTTCATTTTTAATGAGACATTCGACTGAGGGGCTGGGCGGAGAGATTTGCTCTTTCCCTGAATCCCAGTCAGGATTAAAGATCGGATTTAAAAAGTTTGGGGCAGGGGTTTCTCAGCTTCTGCGTGAGGAGACCGACATCAAGATCAGGAGAAATGCACCAATTCACCGGGAGGGAGTAAAGTTAGCTGGAAACGCATTGTTTGAAATGATCACCCAAGCGCTTGTCCCCAGTCGGGCTGTCCTGATGTTTTGCCCACTTGGTTTGAAGTGGTGAGGGTGTGTAAGAGTTAGAGAGCTATTGGGTTTGGGAAAGGAGATAGTTTTTTGGGTAGGGAGGGAGGGGTCTCCCAATCGCTAAGTGGTTTGCTGTGATTGAACTGGCCTGTGTGAAGCTGGTGAGTAGGGACCTATCTGTAAAGAGTTGTTGGGCTGTGTTTAATCAGAGCGAGCACTGCTGAATGACCTTGTGGCTAATGTGCTGTTATCTATTCTGTCTGCTTTCCTGGAGCAGCACAGTTGGTTCCTTCTGTTCAGGGCCACCTTCAGGGCTGATTGGTAGATAGGGTCTCCACTTGCTTTCCTGGAGTACGCACGTTTTCCCCCTGCTTCCACCCCCCCCCCCCCCCCCCCCCCCCCCCAGCATCCAGAGTCTAAACATGTGGGAGACTGCATGTATTTTTTTTCAAAAATGAAAACATTCATGTAAACCTCTTTGTTCGAATGAATGCCCCCACCAGTAATGTTCATATTTATCATGAAGCACAGGAGGCCATAATGCTGGACTTTGGCCACCCAATGAAATTGAGCAGATTGCACAGTGACCGTGCAGAGGTGAGGAGCTTGCTATGTCAGGAATTGAAGAGATAATGCCTCATTTCCAGTTGCAAGCTCTGGGCTTTCAAATGGGAACGAATGGGAATCTTTCTATTGTTGCCTATTTGAGGATAGCAGCTTTGTCTTATTCCTACCTCCGTGCTTGGTGTGGTGGGATAGGCTATCTGTGAAATGCTGAAAATTCGAATGGATACTGTTTTCAATATACCCATCTCTCCTGCCCCTTCTTGTAGGGCTCATTGGACCTTTTCACTTGGTAGCTAATGGACCATTAGAAAGTTTGAGTTAGTTGCAGTGCTATAATGCTTAGAGTGACTGGCCTTAGCATCAAAAGCAGCATTTGACCCAGTAGAGCATCAGGATCCCAGGTAAAATTGAAGTCACTGGGAATCAGAGGGGAACTGGGTTTGGTGGAAACCCCAGTGGTTGGAGTGGTATTTGTCACGAAGGAAGATGGTTGCGGTTGTTAGAGGCCGATTACCTCAACTTGTGGGCATCAAGACCTGGATACCACAACATTAATCCTCCAGATATATAACATTAGCACCAATTGAGTGCTGGATATCACTATCAAGGGAATGTTGAAATATTTCCTCTTGACATGCAGTGTCGTTGCCATTATCGTAGTCCCCCATTATCAGCATTCAGTCGGGGTTACCTTTACTAACTTTTAACTGAAACACTGGCAAGTTCCTCACCGCCACCTGAGGTTAGTGCTGTGACTAGAAAAGCAAATCAGTGGTTGGAAATTCCACAGGAAGTAACTTGCCTCCTGACTCCCTAAAGCCTGTTCACCACCTGCAAAGCATCAGTCAGGAGGAGTATGATGGACACTGCTCTGGTGACACTCGTGAGGCTTGACACCATCCAGGACAAAGTAGACCAAAGGTTGATCACCCCCATCCACCACTCTAAACATTTACTTCCTCCTCCATCAGCACATCTTGCTGGTTGTTTGTACTGTCTAAAAGATGGGCTGCAGTAGCTCACTGGGGATTCTTCGGCATCACCCAAGTCACATTACCCTCCTGATTTGGAGTATTGTTGCTGGATTGATATCCTGAATGTCCTCTTTTTACACTTAGAAATGCCAAAGTAATAGTGTTTCAGTTTCCCCAATAAGGTATGGGGGCTCAGTGGTTATCATGGCTGTCTCTCAGCACCAGGGACCGTTGTTTGATTCTCTGTGTGGAGTTTTCGCATTCTCCGTGTCTGCGTGGGTTTCCTCCAGGTGCTCCGGTTTCTTCCCACAATCCAGGAAATGGCTATGGCCCGAAACGTCGATTTCCCCTGCTCCTCGGACGCTGTCTGACCTGCTGTGCTTTTCCAGCAACAGACGTTCGACTCTGATCTCCAGCATCTGCAGACCTCGCATTCTCCATGCTAATATTGCCCGTAGTGCCCAAGGAGTGCAGGCTAGGTGGATTAGCTATGGAAAATGCAGGATTACCGGGATAAGGTAGAGTGTGTGGGTCTGGGTGAAATGCTGTTTGGAGGGTCAATATGGACTTGATGGGCCAAATGACCTGCTTCCACACTATAGGGATTCTACAGTTCTGTGATGAATGACGAGTGCGAAAGGCTTAGGGGTGGGCAGTGTTGGACCTAATCTTAGGGAATGAAACTGGCCAGGTAGGAGATGTGGCAGTGGGAGGATTTCGGGAATAGTGACCAGAATTCAGGAGGATAGAAGGTGGATGAGGATAATGAAGGACTGGAAATAAAATTTTTAAATTGGGGAAAGGTTGGTTTTAATAAGACTGGATCTGGCCAGAATGGACTGGGAGGAGATACTCGCAGGAAAAACCACATCAGAGGAGTGAGTATCATTCAAAGGTAATAGTGAGTGTGTATGGCCAGTGTGTTCCCGTAAACATGCGAATAGAAGCGGGCTGTAAGTTCGAATGTTACAATAATTGAAATGAAAATTGATATCCTAATTGTTAATCATGATTTGGTTTAACTTGTCTAAACTGGGCCCAATTGATCAGCTAACTTGTTCCACTGTTATTGGTAGATTTAATATCCGCCACAGCACCTTGTGAACTTTAAGAATTGTATGTCTTTCTGTTGTCCTGGGAATCTTTTGCATCTAATCTGGTTTAATGTCTTATCTGAATCTCCAATACTGCAGTGAAGTATCCCCCAAGCAGATTATGCGCTCAAGACTTAGTTGTACAGCATGGAAACAGATACTTAGGACCAACTCGTCCATGCTGATCAGACTTCCCATTCTGATCTAGTCCCATTTGCTAGCATTTAGTCCGTATCCCTCCAAACTCTTCCTATTCATATGCCCATCCAGATGCATTTTAAATGTTGCAATTGTACCAGCCTCGACCACTTCCTCTGGCGGCTCATTCCATACCCGTACCATCCTCTGCCTGAAAAAGTTAACCCTCCAGTCCCTTTTTAAATCTCTTCCCCTCTCTCTCACTTTTAAACCTATACCCTCTAGTTTTGGACTCTTCCCCACCCTGGGGAAAAGACCATAGCTGTTTCCCCTTATGATTTTCGAAACCTCTATTAGGTCACCCCTCTGCCTCTGCTCCAGGGAAAACAGCCCCAGCCTGTTCAGCCTCTCCCTATAGCTCAAATCCTCCAAACCTGGCAACATCCTTGTAAATCTTCTCTGCACCCTTTTTAAGTTTCACAACGTCCTTCCTGAGGTGAGAAGTTTATTCCTGGGTCAAACCAGCTATGGTTGACAGTGAGTAGAAGTTGCCAAGATTCTGTCACAACTTGTTAAAACTTTACAGCTCTTCAGACCAGTCTTGCAGAAAGAGCTTCATTCAGATCATGTTTAAATCCAAGAGCTCATTATTTTTTTTGAATGTCTTGCATGGTTCGTACTGACAAACCTAATAAATGGTTCGAGATTGATCTATCAGTTGAGGTAACAGCACTTGGAACCGTTCCTTCCACACCTTCAGTCTGACAGAATTACAGCAAGCTGTCACTATGCGCCTGTAGTATAACAGTAGGTACACTGCCTATGTGCAGGAATCTTGTGGCTGCAGCTCAGAACTTCCTAGATTTGACAGATCCCAGGCGCACATGTTTACTCCATCAGTTGGGGGTTTAAATGAGGTTCAAAGAATCCCTACCCATGCGGAGGCCGGTCAATCAGGTCCACGTCAACCCTCTGAGGAGCGTCGCTCCCAGACCACCCCCTCCCTTATGCCTGTTACCCTGAATTTCCCATGGCTAACCTACCAAGGTGCACATCCCTGAATACTGTGGGTAATATAGCATGGCCAATCCACCTAACCTGCACATCCTTGGACTGTGGGAGGAAGCCCACGCAGACACTGGGAGAATGTGCAAACTCCACACAGGCAGTCACCAGAGACTGGAATCAAACCCAGGTCCCTGGCGCTGTGAGTCAGCAGTGCTAACCACTGTGTCACCCGAGGTTGCAGTAGATAAATCACCCTGTTTGGTTGTTGAGGGTAATTCTTTCAAACATGTTCAAATATTCCATTGCTTGGCTGCTTTCATGTGATGCTTTGCAACCGTACCATTTGACACGCTGGGAGATGTTTTATTGTGATGCTGGCTTTGCTTGTTCTCTTAGCTGACCAAGCCCTTCTGCCAGTGTCCCTGGGTTTGATGACGCAAGGCAAGTTGGAAAGAGTAAGGGTTGAGCATTGCAATTGCTGAGTGGTGTTACTTTCACCATTCAAAGGGAAAATGTGTGTTTGTGTTGTACACCCACTGTGCTGAGTAGGGAGGGGTTTGGAAGAAGCAGTCTGATTATCTGGACAGAGGACCCCTTCTCTGACTGTGTGACTCATGTCGACAGATGCTTTCCTGGAGTGAATGGTGTATGTGTCTCGAAGATATGTACGACGTGTTAAGTAACTTGCTGTCCATGAAGTGTGCAGCAATTGAGGGGAGGATGGTGCTTTTGGGGAAACAATCCTAGTGGAATTTCAGGGACTGACCCGGGAATTGTTTAATGCAAACTAAACATGTGCTTCTTGTTGTACTGTGAGTTAATATTGCAATGTTTTGGAAATATTGCAGGAGAATTAGCAGCACATATTGAGAAGTGAGTGTTGTGTAGCAGTGATAGTTCATTTTGAATACTGTCTCCTTTTGTTCACAGAGTTCACATGCCACATTGGGCAGAGATTTGTGATCATCAGATGAGCTGCAAGTGAGTTTGTAGAACTGGAACGGGTTGAAGGAATACTGCTTTTTAGGTGACGTATGCAACCCATTGATCCCACTGTTAAAGGTAGGTATAGATGAGCATCTTCCCTCACTCATAACCTCCTTTCTCCCCTTCTTCAGTTCTGCTGTTTTCCATCTTGCCCTGTTCGTCTCCCTGCTGAGTAAATGCCAAGGCATGAGGCAAAGTATCATTACTTAAGTGGTGGAGTTGCAGATTGGGTTGCTCAAGCTGGCATTGGTGCCGTTGGGCTGGAGAGCAATTGGGCATATTGGGGTGACTCAGTTGACCAGGAATTGTACTGGCCACAAGCTGGGGATGGTATGGTGATCACGAAGGGTGAGATTCAGGTCAGTCTTTGGGTTAATGTGACCACTTGACCCGCCATTCGGAGGTCCGTCCCAGAATTGGTGAAAACCAGATATTCCGCCACATACTCCTGCTGTTAACTGTTTGGCAAAAGATGCGACAGTGATATGAGGCAAAGCCATCTTTATGCAGTGAGCGGTTAGGATTTAGCGGGCACTGCCTGAGAATTAGGTGGATACAGGCTTGGTTGAGGCTTTCAAAAGGGAATTGGATAATGATCAGAAGGGAGAGAAAGTGGGGCATGCACCTTCTAGGAGCAGAGAAGGGAATGGGGACCTTAATCTAGCAGAGAGGCAGTACAGGCACAGCAGGCTGATGGCCTCATTGCTGTAACTATTCTACAATTGTAAACAAGCCAGTGTTTTGCTTCCTGCACGTGGTCCTTGTCTGTACCAAGGTTTGTTTTCAAAAATGAAAAAGGATCACCACCATTGCTGATCCATTAGATTAGGTTAGATTACTTAGTGTGGAAACAGGCCCTTCGGCCCAACAATTCCACACCGACCCGCCGAAGCGCAACCCACCTACATTTACCCCTTACCTAACACTACAGGCAATTTACCGTGGCCAATTCACCTGACCTGCACATCTTTTTGACTGTGGGAGGAAACCGGAGCACCCGGAGGAAACCCACGCAGACACTGGGAGGACGTGCAAACTCCACACCCTCAGTCGCCTGAGGCGGAAATTGAACCCATGTCCCTGGCACCGTGAGGTAGCAGTGCTAACCACCGTGCCACTGTGCCGCCCTACTGTCTCAAAGCCATTTCAGTAGGAGAGGTGTCCCGATCACCTTCCAGAGATTGGAGTGAGGAATCCAGACCGATGGAATGCTGCACTTCGATAGGGGTGTCTGTCTGTGTCTTTCTTTTTTCGTAAAGCAACCTCATCCAAACATCTAGCGATGTCATCCCTGAGTACATTTGGCTGACCAGCTTTCTGGGCTGTACTTTCAGGTATGGCAATCCATTGAGCAAAAAAAATAGTAAATGGATTACCCATTCAGAGTCTCCGATGTTTCAATGGGATCTTTCTCCTCTCTAAGAAGAGGGAGTACTGCCTAATGAGCTTTAATCTCTCATTGATTCTTGCGATGATGGCACTGTCCAGTGTTATCTCTCGAGTGTGTGCTGCAAACAAAATGACTGACTATTTTAAACCACTTGTTTTTAAAGAAAAACTTTTTAAACCGCGTTTTTTTTTAAAAAAAAAATCGATCCTTAATTGCCTTTGAACTGAGGGAATTGTCGTACCATGTTGCGGATATTTTGGAGTCAGTGTAATGTGTAGGCCAGACCAGGTGAGGCTGACATAATTTCTGTCCTGTCCTGTCCTCTGAACCATTAGATAAAAACAAGGACTGCAGATTCTGGATTTGAGTGATGCTGGAAAAGCACAGCAGTTCATGCAGCATCCGAGGAGCAGAAAAATCGACATTTCGGGCAAAAGCCCTTCGTCAGAAATGAAGGGCTTTTGCCCTGAACCATTGCCATTCTCATCAAGTGCAGGCCTGGGCTAATGTTACTAGTACACTACCATCTCTCTGCTTTATCACATGGACTAAACTTAGGAGAATACTCCATTGGTTTACGATTGTCTCAAGGGCCTGGAAGACTCGACGCCGATGCAAGTTTCTTTTTAATCTAAATATTTTACTGATGCAAAGTTTGGCATGTATGGGGACTGAATCTTTGATATCTATATTTGCATATTTTACTTCACTCCCTTTCACTGGCTGTGGGCATTACTGTGTAGGCCAGCATTTGCTGTAAGCACGAAAGATTTCCTTCCTCAAAAGGACGTTTACGAACCAGATGGTTTTTCTTTCAACCATGATTGAAGATGGTTATACCATTGCTGAGACTTAACTTCCATTTCCGGATTTGTGAAACTGATTTCCCACCCTCTTTTTTTTTTCTCTCTCTCTCTCTTCCCCACCCCCCCCAAAATCTGTCCTGGTGGGATTCGAAACGGGGCCTGCAGAGCATTACCTTGGGCCTCTGGATTGCTGGACCGGTGGCATCACCACTTTGTCTCTGTCTTGCCACCCTGAAAACCGAAAATCTCCAGCTCATTTGAACACTGGAGATTTGAGGCTGGACTGTTACCTGAGCTCCTTAGCCCATTTGATGTGGCAATCGCTGATTGTATTTCTGGGAAGTGATGGTAGAGTTTTCTTTGTTTGCGGAATCCTTGCCGGCCCATTGTTAAAATGCTTCTCTTTGTTGGCCATTGCTGAATGCCTTCTATAGAGCTTTAAGCATTGAAGACCCCTACCTGGGAGGGGGAGGGGGGAGCAAGGACTTTGGCCCTGAAGGCGCCTTTGAATTTTTGACTGGCCTAGGAATGCATTAGCCTGCAGTGATTGATGCGGCCTGGGCCAGCCTTTGTTGGGGTCTGGGTGGAGAGGTTACCGAGGGGCCGGGGGGTGGGGAGGGGGCCAGGTACACAATGGAGGATGGGATCAGTAGAATCTGTCCCTCCACAAAGCGTGAGAACTATGACACGGATTGACGCTAAAGTGAAGGTTGACGTGGGTCGGGGCGGGGAGGAGGATGCAGGGAAAGAGAGAGGGAGCTGAGCTCTGTCCATTCTGTTATATTTGAGAAATGGTTGCGCCACGCAGGCCCGGGGATCGACGCCTCTTGAGAAGGGTCGTGACCTCTTGTGCTCAGAGGGTGGGGTGGGGGAGGATGGAGGAGGTGATCCATACTCCCTGTAGATGTTTTATCTACAGGACAGATGGATACTTAAGGCTGATTGAGTAGGCAGCTGCAGAGAGGCATCCTTTAACAGCTTACTGACCAAACTGAATGGTTAATGCAAATACAGCCCCCTTCCACCCTTCCTAAATACGTACCATTAGCCCAACTCCAATACTTCCCTCCCCTCCCAACAGTGCCATCCTCCTCCCCTCTTCCATCAGCTTACAGGGAGATGGCGATTCTTTTTGGTTTGAAAAGAAAAATGCCTTCCCGCCAAACAATGAAATCTCTTTCATGGAAGCGGCAAGTGTTTTCTTTGTCACTGTGTTTTTCTAATAAAACTTCCCTACATCGCAGTCTTAAAAACCCCCTTCAAAGTGATTTGCTCCCACTGAAGTGACATGGAAAACAGCAGCTAATATGTACACAGTAAAGTTGCCCACCACAACGTGCTGTGAGGATGAGGAAAACATCAGATTTTTCTGATGTCGGTCGCAGCAGCAGACAGACCGGCCCTCCTCGTCTTTGGATGATGCTGTGCAATCTTTTTATATGCACCAGACCAGGCAGGCAGGGCTTTGACTTCATGCCTAATCCCAATAGATGGCACCTTTTTTTTTTCTTTGGCACTCCCTCTGCTTTGCACTGCATGTCCGTTTCAGTGAAATGCTTGTGTTTCTGTGGTGGAATTTGAACGTGAGACCTTCTGCTGTGGGAGTGGAATCATACCTAGTGATATACCACCACCCCCCCCCCCCCAAAAAAAAACACAGATCTCAGAAGGACAATTGCACAATTGCTTGCTCTCTTTCTCTCTCTCTCCCCCCGCCCCCCCCCCCCCCCCCCCCCCCCCCCACCATGCAACTCCACAGGTAGCTACATGCATTTTGTTCATGGCAACATCAACCCGTTTAATTCTCAGCAAGTGAGGTGAGGCAGGTCAAGCAATTGTTTGTACGAAAGCAGAGTTTGTCTGCCCTTAAGCGGGCTAGAAGGTCTCCCTGCTTACTCCTTTCCAATTCTGGTCCCTCCCCTTCATGGACACCGTTCAGTGCGGACCTATTATCTTGCTTTGCATATCCTGCAAGGTTTACAGCAGAGGCTCCTGTCACCTAGATGAAACAGTTTGTGTTTTTGGGATTGGAGTCTATGTTTTTGCTTGTAAGCTGTGCTCCATATCAATCTCAGTGGGTACTCTGGAGTCTAAACGCCTAGGCTTTATGGGAATGCAGGAATCAGCCACGGATTGTGGCCCGGCACTTCTGACTGACTGGGTTGCCCCAATTGAGTTGCGTGCCAATGTGTGTTTGTTTTATGGCTCCATTGGGAGGTCAAGGATGGATAGATCCAAGGAAGAGAATATTTTCTCTTTTTTTATTTTCTGTAGGTGGGTGACGTTTTTCCTTTTTGAAACCTCACTGGGAATGATTGAAAGAATCTGGCAGCTCTAGACCAGTGGCTGAGGGTACCATCGGACTACTCATGGTTCATGTTTGTATCGTGTTAGCAATCCTAGAATTGGTGACGGTTTTTAAAATTGTTTAATGATAGCCTTCAGTCAACATGCTTCGCTGTCCCTTCTCCTGCTCCTCATCCCGCTGTCGTATGGTATGGTGTTTTGTGCTGAAGGCCTGTGATTTACTGGAAGGTTTGGTGGGCCTCTGGAGCAATGCGTTACCGTGGAAACTATTGTGCGGCCATCTGTCCGAGTAGTGCCAAAGTGCTGACAGTGCAGGTAGTGATGCGGACTTCTACTGCAGTGTCAGCACTTAACGTACTCCTTGCACACACCATCTTCTCTGAAGACTTGTCCTTTCTCTTCCCACCAGCTCCCACTGATTATATATGTTGAACGACCTGTGTGTGTTTTTTTTTAATCCACCCCGCCCCACCTTATTGCACCGCCTTTCTGTCGGCCATCAGGTGACGGTTTTTAAACAAACTAATGAATGTCGTACAACAAATGTTTTATTAACAGGCACCCATGGGGCCAGGAGTGTACTGGTGGATCAAATATTCCGATTGATCAAGAGGTCCACATAACCATGTGACAACACACTATTAGAAACATAATGCAGGGGGTATGCACGTCACTGTTATACTTTATTTACAGCATAAATTACTCAAAATAACTCTGCCTTAAATAAAACCTGCAGGCGGCGAGCCTTCCCTCACTCTCACACTCTCAATTGACTACTTGAATATTGCGTTATTTGAGGAGAAATTGTCTCTAAATTGAACCGCAAGTATATTTACACTGAGGTAAACTTTTTTTAAAAAAAAAAACCATAATAATTGGACAGAATGATTCAGTGAACGACACAGTATCTGAAGGTTTATAATTTTTGCCGGTTCATAGGAGGCCAGTTAAAGCCATGTCTGCTATAAATAGTACAGTGGCTTGTGACACATGTAATCTAGACATCTGGGTTATTGGTTCCGAGCACCTTGAAATCCCACCTAGGCAGCTTGAGAAAAGAATCCTGGAAAATTTTTAAAAATACAACTGAATATGAGTAAAGTGGTCATGTAATGCTTGTTTTCTGTCTTATTCAAAGAAAGGAATTTGGATCACTGGTAAGAAAACCTACCACTCTCATCCAGCCTGGCCTCTGCATGACTCTAGGGTCCTTACAGATGCGAGGACAACTGAGCGTCAATCACAAGTGGCCTAGCTAGAAGCTCGCTTAGAACAGCAGGTGTTAGACAGTAAATGTTGGTATTACAACTCATGCCCACTTTCCCAATGATATTATTTAAATAAACATGCCACTTCAGCAAATACAAGTCAAGGAGGGTGTTATGTATTCGTATCACCCTGACCCTGAAGTGCCAGGCTTTAGAATGTGAAGCTGTGCCATTGTAGAGAGAGGAGGTTTGTTGGGGATTCTCCATGTGCTGGGAGAGTGACCCGTGGCTGTCTTCTGTCTCTAGTCTCTGGCACCTAGAAGGCCTGGACACCGCCCTGGCCTCCTGTCTGTTTCTGGATTCTCCTCCACTTCTTTCCTGACTTTGGAGCTGACCGGCCACTTGCTGACAGCAGCTGTTTCCTGTGGGATCCGGGGGAAGGAAGAGTAACCTTGTGTGTAAGCAGATGGTTTTCTTTTCCAAAGCTTTGGCCTTGTTTTTCTGTTCTTTGTAAAGAATTAGTCTGTCGTGATACCGGACTTTACAATCCCCCCACTCATTGCTCTGCTCCCTCTGCTGTTTCTATCTCATCGCTGCATCCCCTTTGTCTGTTGAGCAAGAGTGAATGTGAAAAATGATTGGTTATGGCAGAAACCAAAGAAAAGAATTGGAAAGGGGAAATCTGAGCAGTGGAGTGAATATCCCTTTTGCACTGACCTTAATTGAACAGTCAACACCTCTTCAAGTCACTGCCCATCATTGGAGTTGTGGATCATTACAATCTTTAGCCCAGTGATTTCAAATTTTTTCTTTGTGAAAAAGTGCGAGGTAACTCTGATTTGGAAGTGTTTTGCTTCACTAAGGGCTTATAAAAAGAAAAGGATAAGGTGGTGGCCAACTCGAGTTTTAAAGTAGAGTACCACATAAAGTAGGGAGTTTAATTCCATTATCAGCATGGTTTTGGGGGTGGGTAAGGAATGCTAGAAACAATACTGAAATAAATGGTTTGAGACCCTGAGCTTCGTGAAAATTGTTAGAAATATTTGGTGAGGGAGTGAGTTGAGATCAGCCAAAGAGCAACAGGGTTAGGAGGTCTATTTTATTCCTAATGTCCAGTATTCAAATACAGACCTTTAAATATTTCAAGATGCTTTGTACTTATACAAAGCAGATCGTAATTTTATAACAGCTTCTTGGCGCTTGCCATTTGACTTTTGTTTTTAAAGCTTAAACAGCTAATCCAGCTTTTAGCCAGTCTTTCCCTGACTTGGGACTCCTGGGAAACCATTGGAAATCATTTATTTTAGAGATTTGGAGGGTCTTTGAGTTGGTGGAGGGGAGTGAAGGTGCTTCTTCTGGGTCTAGAGTGCCAAAGTGCAAATAGTGGTAGGTAGTGTCGAGTGAATCCTAGCTACACTATTTACACTTCAAGCACTGTTGTACCCAATTGCTGACAGGAAGGAAAATGCTCTTTGACCTGACCTCCATGTTTGGATGATGCCTTGAGCAAACATGTGGTCCACTGTTTGGGAAAGATGTGATTTTTGTTTTTTTAAACAAAACGTAGAGTCAATATGTACTACAGCAGCTTTACCCCATTTGTGTTAGTGGGTGCGTACGTGCTGATTTAGAACAAACCGGCCATTTGCCTGTGCAGTTGGCTTGCCCTGTTTCAAGATCTTTGCTCAGGAAGGATTCTGTTCCAAGGTTCTGAAAGGGTTGACATTCTGGAACAGCCACTATGCGCATGTATCCCCTCGCCATTAATGGGCTGTCTTTTCACATGTACTGATGGCACATCTGGCAATCTTGTCAAGTTGGCCACCGGTTCCTGACTAAATGGACACATCACACTGCTGTAGCCAGAGCTGTCTGTGAACACATGCTTAGAATGGATTAGAGGGAACTTCAGGCTGTTCATATCATGCAAGTGTTCAATGCAGTGGGATGACTGAAATGGGTGGGTCACAGTGTTAACTATTCCATGTTTGTAGTGGAGGCTTTGGACTTGGTATATCTGACATGGGTGACAAAAAGTGCCTTGCATCTGGAGGTGTTTAAGGAGACAGCTGAATCTTGAATTATGGAGCCATCAGCCATTCACTTTGGGTCGTGTATAACGTTTTGGGGTTTCTGTAACCTTTTGTATTATTTTCCTCCTTCCACAGACTAGACTAATCCTGAACTGCAAGTCCTACATGAGAGCAGATCTAAGTTGGATTGTTTTTCTTCCAGGCAGTCACCATCTCGTTGATAGGTGTCTCGCCACTCCCAGAGAAGGCCCTGGGCTGCAGCAGCTACAGGCCTTGCCCACGTGGTGGTGGTTGCTTTATCCCCTCGGGGAAGTGTTTAAGAGTTACTCCATTTTGCAGCCTCTTACTGGGGCAAGCCTGTTTGGAGGGAGGGGGATGGGAATAGTTCGATGCGCTTGCTCTCTCTCAGATCTTAACCCTGCAGACGATGATGACTACCCGCCTTGGAATGGAGGGCATGCCATGTCCGAGCAGCCCAAAAGTGCTTGTAGTGCAGGTAGTCGCATTGAAACCTACTGCAGAACAATCACTTTCAGCGCTGCTTGGATTTGTGCATCAGATCGAGAGGGATTGACTGCAGTCCTTGAGTAGCAGCTTGACAGTGGCCTGGTTACCTGGTCTGATTCTCTGATCTTTGGATAAAGTAACATCAGCCAGCTCTTCACTGGTAAGTTTGTGCACTTCTGGGCAGGGAAGAGGTTTGACAATCGCAGAGAGAGATGTGCTCACACGCACCCCCACCTTTTTGAATCTTGCGTTAGAATCCCTACAGCCTGGAAGCAGGTAATTCTGTCTATTGAGTCCACATTAACCCTCCAAAGAGCATCCCAGCCAGAACCACCCCTCAATCTGCACCCCTGTAACTCTACTTTTTCCAGACCGAATCCCCCTACGCACATCTCTGGACAATTTCAGCATGGCATGTCCGCCTAACCTGCACATCTTTGGACTGGGGGAGGAAACCCATGCAGACACTGGGTGAATGTGCAAACTCCATACAGACAGTCACCGTAGGAGGGAATCGAACCCATGTTCCTGGCACTGGGAGGCAGCAGTACTAACCACTGAGCCACCATGCAGCCCTAGCTGTTACAGGCAGGGCTGTCCAATTGAGCTAAAGATGGCTTCAAGCCCAGTTTCCCCCAAACACTTGCTGTGTAACCATTAAAACCCAGCCTGACCTGATCGGCCCTTTTATTGTGACTGGTTTGATCCTGTTTTTAAACCAGATCCATTTTCCCATGTGTTCTCAAAAAGCTAATGAAACTGAGTTTGATTGACCTTTTTTTGTTGAAAAAAGGTATTTATTCTTGGGAGTGGGTTTTACGGTCTGCGGATTTGAAGAGTTTGTTAACAGATCAACCATGACTTAATTAATGCCTCTTCCTGGATTCCTTATTTTGGGAGCCAGGAGATTTGGAAAATCTGATATCCTGGCAAATATTAACAGGTAGCGAGACCTGGATTGCTGAAAGATGTTGTGGAACTAGTGGATTTAAAATTTATTTGTAGATGTCTGAAGGTGAACAGCATGGACAGCTTTTCATTGGTCATTCACTAGTTTACTGATCGCTCTTCTTCGAGGGTGAAGAGGTGAGAATTGGAGATTTATACTCAGTCTCAACAAATTGCCTTCTTTCTCGGATAAAATTGAGAATTTAAAATGTAAAACGTTTCCATCAGGTTTTATCCTTTTATTGAAACTTTTACTTCAGAACTGTCAGAATTGTTACAGCACTGACAGAGACCACTCGGTCAATCAAGTCCATACCCGATTCATGTAGAATCAGTCCCATTCCCCTACTATATTTGTAGCAGCAGGAGGTAGCCTTTCGGTCTCTGCTATTTAATAGGACCATGGCTGATTGAAACTTCAATGCATTTTTCTCACTCGTCCCCATAACCACAGACACCAGACACCAGACACCATTAATAATCAGAAGTCGAACAAAATCCTAATTAAACATTCCCAAAGACTGGAGTACCCACAGCGCTCTGACCGAGAATTCCGAAAGTTCACAACTCTGAAATGGAACCCCCCCCTTGCTTTTATTTTTAAATTGGGTCCCCAGGTCTAGACTCCCCAGCCAGAGGAGACATGTTACCTTTCTCTACCTTGTCTATCCCTTTTAAGTATTTTATAAGTTTCAGTGAGATCACCCTCTCATTCTTTAAAGTACTAGAGAATTCAGGTCCAATGTCTCTCCATAGGACGGCCCCATCTACCTTGGATCATGTCTTTGAATCTCCGTTGCACTTCCTCCATGGCAACAATATTTTAACTGGGATATGGATCCCAAAACTGCACACACTACTCCCAGGTGCAGTCTCAGGAACTACCTATGCACTTGAAGCAAGATTTCATGATTCATGTATATGGATATTTCTGTCATAAATGTTTACATTCTGTTCGCCTTCCTAAATCACTTGCTGCATCTGCATGTTAGGCTTTGGTGACTTACCAACCAGTACACCCAAGTTTCTTTGTATATCTACACTTTCCAACCTCATGTCATTTAAGAAATATACTATACATCACTTTGGCCTCTTCACAATTGACCTTCAAACTTCCTAAATAAACTTGCCATCTTTCAGATGGGAAAGTCCAGTATCACAATTGTAAAGAAATTGAGCAAAGTTCTCTCCAGTGTCCTTTTATCCCTCAATCAGTATCAGAAAATTAAAATGTCTGGTCATTATCTCATTGATGTTTTCAACAGCCGAGAGGAGAAAGATATGTAAAAGGGACCTGAGGGGCAATGTTTTCCACAAAGGCTGGTTCGTATGTGGAATGAGCTGCCAGAGGAAGTGATACATTAGGCCCAGTTACAACATTTTAAAAAAAATAAAATCAGGCAGGTATATGAGTAGGAAACATTTCGGAGGGATATGGGCCAAACTCAGGCTAGTGGATCTAGTTGGTCAGCATGGGTGAGTTGGACCGAAGGGTCTGTTTCCATGATGTGACATTTATGAATCTGTCACTCCCACCAGAGTGGATAACCTCTATTTTTCCATATCCTATTCCCATCTTCCATGTTTTACCCATCTTCCTGTCAATGCACATTCCCATTTAGTTTTATATCATTGTCGTATATGGAGATGTTACATTTTGAACAGCACTTTTACTGCTACTGACGTAAGACTAGCAGATCTGCAGTTCCTCTCTCTTGCTCCCTTAAATAATGGGGATCATTCCAAAATATAAACTATCTATGGCCTACCCCTTCAATACATTACATTGGAGTGAGGAAGTAGACATAGAGACACGGTAATGATTTAGCTTCTCTGCCATTTCTCTCTCCCTCATTACAGAATCTCCAGACTGCCTGTAATGGACCCACATTCATTTTAGCCAGACTTTTTTTCCTTTTTATATTCCTGTGAAAGTTTTTGATTTCCTCGATTGCATTCCTACTCCTTGCTCCCTTGTGAAGGGTTTTGGTCTTCCTTTTATTGTATGCTGTTAAACCTCCCCCACCCAGCAATCTCAGAATTGCTGATTTTTTTTTTATTGCAACTTCCTTGGCGTTGTACTTTTAATCTTAGAGTCTTGCATCTTCTTTGTTAGCCACAGTTGACTGACCTTTTGAGTTTTTGCACCTTGAAGGAATTTATATTTGCTGTAATTCATGCATAAGTTCATTGAAGATTGCCCATTGCTGTGTTTTGTGATGAATTTTCCCAGTCCATCACAGCCACTTTGTACCTCACACCTTTTTATAATTTTCCTTATTCAGATTTAACACACACTGTTCAAAATGCCCTGCCTCACTTTCAAAAATAATGTAAAATGCTGCCATATTGTGATCACTCGTTCTTAATTTTTTTTTAACATCAAAATTGTTAATTGGGCCTTTTTTATTCCATAATATTAAGTCAAAGGAGCATGTCCTATAGTTGGCTCCTCAACATTCTGCTTGAAAAAGCCATCCCTAACACACACTTGTGTAGCTTTGGTGTTGAATTGGTTTACCCAGTTTCCGAGTCAATTGAAGTAATTAATGGAAACAGTGTGGCCCAGGCTGCATACCTGTGTCATGTCCTGATTAGTACAGCGTCCCACACTACCACTACGACTTGGTGCCTACAAATAACTTCAATCAATATTCACAGTCCCTTGTTTTTTCTTCGTTCCACCCAAACAGATTCCGCAATTTTGGATTCTCCCTTGTGATCCCATCCCTTCAGTGCCAACGCCACCTTTTTTTTCCCCTCTGTGTTGTCCTTCGATGTAAAACAGCCTTGAATATTCATTTCCCAATCCTGGGTACCTTGGTGCTATGATTTTGTGATGGCAGTTAGATCATACCCATGTGTCTCTGTGTTTGTCCTGTTATACATATTACTTGTTGTGAATGCTGCATGCAATGAGGTAGAGTGCCCTTGCCTTCTGTCTTATCTGCACCCTTCTGTTTTTGAAGCATGCGCAATGTTTGAATGTGTTCCTCCAGGCATTTAATCTCTCATCATCTTTTCAGCTGCTAACTTTATTTCTCTCCTTCCAGTTTGTTACCCTGAGGTTTCTATCCCATAACAAGCTTGTTTAAATGCTTCCCAACTGCACTGGCAAATCTCACTGAGAGGAGATCTGTCCCAGTCCCATTAAGGCGTGATTCATCTTGCAGATCCCTCCCTCCCCAGAAATGGTCCCAATCTCTCCAGTCTCATTCCTGACCTGATGCACCAGTTATCTAGCAATGTAATAAATTTTGTCAGTTCTGTTGTTTATTTCACTAGCACATGGCGCTGAGAATAATCCTGAGATTACTACTCTTGAGGTCCTGATTTTTAAAAAGATTTCTTGACTGATTGGGTGGCGTGGTGACTCAATGGTTAGTCCTGCTGCCCCACAGTGCCAGGGACCCGGGTTCAGTTCCACCCTTGGATGACTGTCTGTGTGGAGTTTGCACATTCTCCTCCGTGGGCTTCTACTGGCTGCTCCAATTTCCTCCCACAGTTTAAACACCTGCAGGTTAGGTGGATTAGCCACCTAGGCCTGGGATTTTGGGGATAGCGTGGGTCTGGTTTGGAATGCTTTTCAGAGGGTCAGTGGGGACTCAATGGGTCAAATAGCCTGCTTTCATGCTGTCTGAATTCTATAATATAATTTTGTGAAATTTGCCATTGGGATCTCATCCCCCTCAAGGGCTTGGTACGAATGTGAAGTACAATGTCGAGCTGATCTCCCCATCTCCCAGGATGATGCCTTGCAGCCGCCTCCTGTGGTATCCATGACCATGGCACCAGTGAGGTAGCACACTGTGGTATGGGTCCTACCACAGAAGTGCTGTCTAATCCCCTGACTGTACAGTAATTCCTGTAGTTGATTGCCACCTTGTGGCTACCTGATCTCCTTGTCATGATTTGGAGATGCCGATGTTGGACTGGGGTGTACAAAGTTTAAAAATCACACAACACCAGGTTATATACAGTCCAACAAGTTTAATTGAAGCACTAGCTTTCAGAGCGCTGCTCCTTCATCAGGTGGTTGTGGAGTACACAATTGTAAGACACAGAATCTATAACCAAAAATGTAAGGAGGTGTTAGAGTGTGGGTTGGTTGGGGTTAGACCTGTTTTCCTTTGTGCACTTCGCTGATCGATCTCTGGTGATGGCGCTGACTCCTGGTTAGTTTTGCTGGCTTTGCAGTCAGTTGGGGGTTCTCGTTGCTGTGCAAATCCACGCAAAACTGACTGTGTTTCGGCAACGGCAGCGAGCCCACCGATACCTGCATGTGTGAACATTCATCTAATCCCGAGCGGCATCAGGAACACACTGGTCTCATGCTGCAGGCTGAAGACTGAGACTAGAGGACGGGGCTAAACAACAGTGTGGGTTGTGCCATCTACACTGAGGCAAGAAATGCCTGATCTAATCCCCTGGCAACCTGTACAGTTAAGAGTGCCGCTAGCAGGGTTAGTGTGTGAGCAATTTGGGCAGTCGAGAGAGTTGGGTAAGTGATGGGTGTCTGTCTTTGCTGATGCATATTGACCTCTGAAGACACTGAAACTGAACTAATAGATGTGCCCTGAAGTGGGGATGCTGCTGTGGTCAAGGTACTGTTGTCAATTCTCTGCTAACTCGACCACCTCCCTCTATGTTAAAATATATTTCACATGCACTTGCTAATATCCGTGGGATGCAAGGCTGTAATCTCCAACTGAGATGGACTCTGACCCAACGGCTGTTGCCACCAGTTCAGATTGATGAGAGCATGAAAGCCCATTGGGCTACCCTTTTTTTAGAATCCTCTGGCCCGTTGAATTGCTGCTGTACATTGAACTGTGTGAAACCGAGGAGGTGGTGTGAGAAGCTGTCAAGAGGCTGCGATGCAGTTCCCCATTCCCCCTCTCCCCTTCCCTGTTTTGTCTAGGTTGGGATGGGCAGCAGTATTTACGTTTTATTTGATATTGCACTTGTCCCGGCCTATACAGATCAAGAGGCAAGGATGTCATGTGGGGTTTGCACACCTTATCTGTAACAATTACTGTTGTTCAACTGAGGGTTATTGTAATTAATGGGTGTTTTCTTTCCCCTGCTTATTATGTGTCTGTTACATATCCCCCATCTAGCTTTCTGTCTGTTCATGTCTCCTCACCATCCCACCTTGTTGAATGCCCTCCTTTCCCTTGTCAAGACTGGCCAGTGTTGAGAGGCGGAGACTGGAGCAATTGCTGGGTTTCCCATGAAGCATTGCACTTGTCTCGGTCCGACAGTGCTGGTATAACACCACTGCTCGTAAGCTTGCTGACCCCTGCTCAGTCACACACAATCATTGCCATTACCTGGACAGGAACTGTTAGATGCTGCTGTTGCAAGTAGCCGGTCCCAGCCAAATGTTGCGTTCCATTCCAGGCTGAGGTTGGGTAAATGTCCATGCCTTGGGAGTGAGGGTAATTGGCAACCTGCAGTTGTGTGTGCTGCCCATCGGGAATGTTTCCAGTCTTGTCATTTAGAGCCGTTGCTGGGTAATACGTGATTATCGGCAAATAATTCTGGATGGTTGGAAACCTCTTTCCATAGTTGAGAAGTTGCCTGTGTTTATACATTGAGACTGCATGCAGGAAGAGTGGGAGGTACAGATGTCTTAATTCCTCTGGTAAGAATGGGAGGAAGTTTTGTTGGGGTGTCTGGGGTGGGCAGGGAGAATGGAAGGTGGAGTTAAATTATTCTTTGCCTCCACCAAATTTTAAATAATGGGAGATTCCAGAAGAGAAGGCAGCCAGGGTAGAGTCTGTCCATTTCTGCTGTTCTGTCCATGTTAGTTTCTAGTGAAATGTTGAAGGGCACCTTATTGCACCAATCATGCCCCTGTTATGCTTTGTGTAAGATGATAGCCTCCTTATACTCTCCAATGAAGCACACTTTTGGATTCTGGATTGGACTCACCCATATCCAGAGATTCAGTGACAGTGGTCATGTCTGGCTGCTTGTTTGTTTTACTTTGATTAATGAAAGGGTGTTGCACACTTTTTAAATAAATAATAGTCTTCTTAACCTTGCTGGCATCTTTTGTTGCTGCTTTCCATGTTGCATTCTGTACCTGAATCTGTCCTAAGATGTGCTGTTACACCTTTTGAAAGAAGGTCATTAAACATTTTAATTACTGGATGAATGGTGTGTGTGCTTTTGCGTTGGAAAATGGCTGAATTGAACGTGTAAAAATTAAGATGCGTCTCCTGACTTGTGTAATGAGATTTTTTGTGGCGATTGGCTGAATGAGCAGGATATTAAAGAAAAGCAGCAACATATTATACCCAGTTGTGTTATTGCCAGGGAAAACGCTCTTCCCAATGTGAGAGTGGCAGGCGTATGCAACCTGCAGTCCTTTTAGAAGACTGCACAAGGCAGTAATATCATGGCTGAACTTGTCCTGAATTGTATTTTGCTACTGTATTATGCACTTTCCAGCCTGTTCTGCTTTCCTCAATGATTTCTGTGTGTCTATCTGTCCATCCCAGGTCATTCTCCAGCTACACCTTTTTAGAATCATATCCTTTCTATTGTCTCTCCTGCTCTACTGCATCATTTCACATTTCTCTCCATTGAATATCATTTGCCATTTGTCTACCATTCCACCAAATGTGTATGTTTTACATTTTAGCGTCATCTTTGAGTTCACAACTCTTACTGGTTTTGTTACCCACCAGTCTTCCTCTAACTACCATTGTCTGTCTTGCTCTCGTTCTCGTTCTTGCGCTCGCGCTCTGTCTGTGAAATCCATCTCTATCAGCTCACTACCCCATCCCTTTCAGTATGTATACCATGACCTAGCTGCTGTCAGTTCTGAAGAACGGTTACTGCACCTGAAACATTAACTGCTCTCTCCCCACAGGCTGCCGGATCTGCTGAATTTTGCCAATAAATTTGTTTTTTGTTTCAGATTTCTAGCATCTACAGTTCTTTGTTTTATTTGACTTGAACATGCCTCTGAAATCTGTCAGATGTTTTTCTTATCCTTATCTACCCTCTGCAATTTTTACCAGTTGCTGCCAACTTTTTGTCTGGGTACTTCACCTCACTGGTCTCTCCTCGTTCTGAGCAGTAAATGCAGATTTTCCTGTCTCTTCACAATGCTGTAGCTCCTCATTTGATTACTGTTCTAATTAACCTTCTCTACACCGTGTCAAATTCTTCCCTAAAGAGTAGAGTTTAACATTGGCAGCAAAATTCTGCCCAATCTAGAATTCAACTCTAGCTAAACCAATGTGATACAGATTTAGTTTCTATTACACAAGTGTGGGATTCATAAGTCTCTTTAAAAAGCCCAAAGAGAGACTGGTGGATTTGGTGGGGTGAGGGATTAAAATCTTTGCTGCCCTAAACTCGCCCATTTCTGCCTTGAACTGAAGTTGCATGGTCAGCTAACTTGCTTCATGGAGGCAGACATGAACACTTAAACATGACAATGAAGTTGAAAATGCCTTGTCAATCAAATTTCAGATCTCTGCTGCTGTCAGCTGAGGTTCTAGTCTGTCGGGAAATACTGATCTGCAGTGGGTTTAAATGAGTTTGCCTCATGTCTACTTCCTGGAGCAAGATGCCTCCTTGAGAGCAACTTCTGGGTACTACCAACTGGTGTCTCAAAGTCCATCTCCAAGACTCGTTGAATCCAATTATTGATTTGTTCCCACCCCTCCTTGAGGCTTCACACGTGACTTTCTCTAGCTTTGCAATCTTTCCCTCTCCCAAGATCGCAATCCCCTAAACAGGCCTGTCCTCTGCCTTGATGCTCCTTGCCCTATCACCACCAACCCCTCCTTCCTGACCACCTGACTGGGCTCATTCCTTCTCCAGCATCTTTTGGAGGTAGGGGCGGTGGGGCAGAAGTCGTGTGGGGAGAGAGGAAAGCATTAACGTTTTGCGTCCAATATGACTTCAGAACTGGCATTCGCAGATGCTGTCAGACCTGCTAAGTTTCTCCAGCATTTTCTGTGTTTGTTTCAGGGTGATAGCATCTGCAGGATTTTGCTTTTCAACTCCTCTATGCCATCTGGAAGACCTAAATTTAATCTAGTCTTGTTTGCCAGCATTAGTCAATATATCCACCCAGATACTTTTCATCCTAAACCTATGCCTTCTAGTTTTGGACTCTGTTTTGCTGGGGAAAAGACCTTGGCTGTTCGTGCTGTCTGTGTCCCTCATGCTGTTATAAACCTCCAAGGTCATCCCTCAGCCTCTGATGCTCCAGGGAAAATAGCCCCAGTCTATTCAACCTCTCCCTATAAACTCAAACTCTCCAACTGTGGCAACATCCTTGTAAATCTTTTCTGATCCCTTTCAGGTTTCACATTCCTCCAATAGCAGGGAGATCAGAATTGAACACCATATTCCAGTCGTGGCCTAACCAGTGTACTGTATAGCTGCAACATGCCTCCCAACTCTTATACTCAATGTACTGACCAGTAAAGGCAACTGTACCAATCACCTTCAGTATCCTATCCATCTGATACCACTTTCAAGGAACTATGAAACTGCACTCCCAAGTCTCCTTGGTCAGCAGCGCTCCCTAGGGCCTTACCATTAACTGTACAAGTCCTGCCCTGCTTTGACTTTCCAAAATGTAGCCCCTCACATTTACTTAAATTAAACTCCATCTGCCATTTCTCAATCCACTAGCCCACCTGATCAAGGTCCTGTTATCCTTTGTGGTAGCTTTCTTCGCTGTCCACAACACCTCCAATTTTGGTGTCATCTGCAAACTTAATACTGCACCTCCTATGTTCACATCCAAAGCATTTATATAAATGACAAAAAGCAAATCCTTAAAGCTAAGGATTGTGGGAGGGATTAATGCATATTTTAAAAGCAAGTTACTGAAACTCATGATGTTTACTGCTGCTTTATTCAAGGAGTGGGATAGGACAGTTCCAAATGGCTGTGTACATAGTGAGATTTGGCCAGCAGCAAGTAGCTGGTTGCTTTGTGATGTGACCAACTCTGGAAGACAAAAGACCATTTGGCTTCTGGCAATTTTGCCTGAATGGAAAGAAGTTAAAAACAAGAAATGGGAACAGGGGCAGGAGAAATCAAAATGTCTGACAGAAATTGACATCTGAAGTTGTTGAGCCAAGAAAGCTAAAGAACGCTCAATCGCAGAATGAGGCACTGTTCTTCCAGCATATGTTGGGGTTTCACTGAAACACAGCAGTAGGTCCACAGAACAGGGATGAGCTTGAGAGCAAACTGATGACATGGTAAGTGAACAGAAGCTTGAGTGATGCTGGCTGGCTGACTGAGCTGTTCTGCAACGGACACAGTAGACTAGATTGAAAGTACATTGTGAATTGCTGCTCTTCCTCGAAGGAGTGCATGGGATCTTGGATGTGTAATTGTTTTATCCATGTTGGCTGAGGAACCTGGAGATTGTATCTGTTCTTTGAAGTATTGGGCATGGGATCTTTTACATCCACCTCAGGTCTTTCAGGACACTAGTTTAATATTGCATTGGAAAGGCAGTGCAGCATTCCCTCCATGCAACTTTGGTATCAATCTCAGTCATGTGCTTTACTTCACAATTATTTAGTCCTTCCACCACCAATGTAGAGAAGCAGCAGTGTGTACCGTTTACAAGATGCACTGCCAAAGTTTGGCAAGCCTCACTAGACAGCATCCTCCAAACCTGCAACCACTACCGTGTTGAAGGACTATGCACCTCGATCAAAATCCTGGAGCATGCCACCAACTCTCCTGCCCCTGTGTGTACCTACTGCAGCATTTCAAACAGATGCTGCCACCATCTAGGGCAACTAGAGATGGGCAATAAATGCTACAGTGGCACCAGTGCCCATGAATTAATAAGAAAAGCACAACATTCAGATTCAGAGACAAGAGTGCTCCAAATTTAGCCCCAGTTTGACAGCTGAATTCTCGCTGTGATCTAACCATGAAATAAAATGTTTTTGGTTGACTGATCGCAAAGTATTTTGCTAAAAGTTTCATGAGAGGCTAATGAAACCCATGAGAGCTTGGAGTTTCTATTTCGAGCAGGGTTGTTATCAAACTGAACCACAAGACCTATAGTTTAATATTGTCAACCTAGTGTGCTGTCAGATTAGCAACTCCATCCATTGTGCTGATTGCCTTGACATCAGTCTGTTGAGGTAGGGGACAATATTTCATTTATTGGCCATTGATAGACTCTGCTGCATTTTGAAATAGTAATATTTTGCCACTCCCTTGAGGACCATCTTTGTTCTTGTTCATTAAAGTAACCCTCCTTATTAACTAATAGGGATGCATATCTGTTCAGTAATATTGCTCAGAGGGTATTCCTGCAGCTTCTGAATTGATCGGTCCCTGGCTCATCATCAGCTTTCATGTATGTTCAGTTCAGTTGAAAGGTCATTAGCTCTGCTTCTCTCCCCTCAAGCTGCCAGGCCTCTTAAGCATTTCCAGAATTTGTTTGCTTGCACTACAGATTTCCACCATCCACAGTGCACTGCTTTTGCATTTTGGTAGCTCTTCCAAGCTCGGCAGGAGGCCCAAGGCACCTTCCGGGGGGGTTGAATCAGACACAAGCTTGAGACTGTGCTAAGGAAGGAGATGGTAGGAGAGATGACCCAAGCAGTTTTGTCATGGGGGTGAGTTTCAACAAAGAACCTAAAGGTGAACGAAGAGGGCATTGCTAGAGGATTGAAGCTAGATTGGTGAAGGCGTGTTTGTCAATGGTGAAACCTTATGGGATGCACAGACTTGAAGTGCAGTTGAGTGCAGCAGCAGAGATTGTACTGTAAAGAGATACTGTTTAATCCATGTCCATCCTCCGCGCTCTCTTAACAAGCATATGCCAGACTTCACAATGCTGTCCTGCCTAAAACAAAGATGGACAGCACTGAAACAGACTCTTCGGTCCAATCTGTCCACGTCAACCAGATATCCCAATCCAATCTAGTCCCACCTGCCAGCACCCGGCCCATATCCCTCCAAACCCTTCCTAGTCTCATACCCAGCCAAATGCCTCTTAAATGTTGCAATTGTACCAGCCTCCACCACTTCCTCTGGCAGATCATTCCATACATGTACCACCCTCTGTGTGGAAAAAGTTGTCCCTTAGGTCTCTTTTCCCCTCTCACCCTAAACCTATGCCCTCTTGATTTGGACTCCCTAACCCCAGGGAAAAGACAATAGATAATAGGTGCAGGAGTAGGCCGTTCTGCTCTTCGAGCCTGCACCACCATTCAATATGATCACGGCTGATCATCCTTAATCAGTACCCTGTTCCTGCCTTATCTCTATAACCCTTGATTCCACAATCCTTGAGAGCTCAATCCAACTCCTTAAATGAATCCAGAGACTGGGCCTCCATTGCCCTCTGGGCCGAGCATTCCGCACAGCCACCACTCTCGGTGAAGAAGTTTCTCCTCATCTCTGTCCTAAATGGTCTACCCTGTATTCTTAAGCGGTGTCCTCTGGTTTGACACTCGCTCATCAGCGGAAACACGTTTCCTGCCTCCAGAGTGTCCAATCCTTTAATAATCTTATGTCTCAATCAGATCCCCTTTGGAGACCAGAACTGCACACAGTACTCGAGGAGTGGTCTCACCAGAGTCCTGTACAGCTGCAGAAGAACCTCTTTGCTTCTATACTCAATTCCTCTTGTTATGAAGGCTAGCATACTATTAGCCTTCTTCACTACCTGCTGTACCTGCATGCTTACCTTCATTGACTGGTGTACAAGAACACCCAGATCTCTTTGTATGGCCCCTTTACCTAAATTGATTCCATTTAGGTAGTAATCTGCCTTCCTGTTCTTGCCACCAAAGTGGATAACCATACATTTATCCACATTAAACTGCATCTGTCATGCATTTGACCACTCACCTAACTGTCCAGGTCACACTGTAATCTCGTAGCATCCATCTCCCATTTCACCCTGCCACCCAGCCTAGTATCATCAGCAAATTTGCTAATGTTATTTCTAATACCATCTTCTATATCATTAACATATATTGTAAAAAGCTGCGGTCCCAGCACTGATCCCTGCGGTACCCCACTGGTCACCGCCTACCATCCTGAAATGGAGCCGTTTATCACTACTCTTTGTTTCCTGTCAGCCAACCAACTTTCAATCCAAGTTAGTACTTTGCCCTCATATCACGTAACCTAATTTTGCTCAGTAACCTCCTATGTGGGACTATCAAAAGTTTTCTGAAAGTCCAGGTACCCTACATCTACTGGATCTCCCTTGTCCATCTTCAGAGTTACATCCTCAAAAAATTCCAGCAGATTAGTCAAGCATGATTTCCCCTTCATAAATCCATGCTGACTCTGACCTATCTTGTTACTACTATCCAGATGTCGTAATTTCATCCTTTTATAATAGATCCAGCACCTTTTCCACCACTGAGGTCAGACTTTGCCTATTTATCCTATCCATGTCCCTCATTTTGTAAACCTCTATGGTCATCTCTCAGCCTCTGACACTCCAGGGAAAACAGCCCCAGGCTGTGCAGCCTCTCCCTATAGCTCAATTCCTCCAACCCTGGCACCATTCTTGTAAATTATCAATTTCAGCAAGCATGCTTCAGGTGCGTCAGTGGTTAGCTGCACAGGGTCGGGGTCCCAGGTTCAAATCCAGCCTCCCGTGACTATGGAGTTTGCACATTCTCCCCATGTCTGCATGGGTTTACTCCAGGTAGTGTAGTCTTCAGGGATGTGTAGGTTAGTGAGAGATGTAGAGTAATTTTGGGTAAGGGATCGAGTCTGAGTGGGTTACTCTTTGGAGGTTGATGTGGACTTGGTGTGTCAAGTGGCCTGATTCCACACTGTAGGGATTCTATGAAAACAGCCCTCAGCAGTTCAATGAATACTACCATTTCAAGTCCTGCCTGTTTGAATCATGAGAAAAAGTCAACATGGAAATACCACAGCAACATGACACTGGGCAAAGACCTTATTCTGATACCGTGATTTAGATCCTGGTAAGTGGACGAGAGTTGAAGAGAAGAACACAATGGTGTTGCAGGAGAATTACCACAAAACACTTTTAATTCAGCTACTTATGAAGAAACTGTGCAGACCATCAAATACTGAAACAAGTGTTGTTTAAACTTTATACCAAAGTAAGACCTCCTGAGTAAAGCTTTGCAACTCCACTCAGCTATTTTCTGATTTAATATAGCTACAATTCCAACCAACAGTGACTGTCTTTTGATGAATTCAGAGTTTTGACTTGGTGATGTTCTCCAAAGTTCTGCTACTGCAGAATCATGGAGTTGAATTAGAGTCACAGAGATATATGGTACGGAAACAGATCCTTGGTCCATCCAACCAGATATTGCAACCTAATCTAGTCCCATTTGCCAGCACCTGGCCCATATCCCTCTAAACTCTTCATATACCGACCCATATGCCTTTTAAATGTTGTTATTGTACCAGCCTCCACCACTTCGTCTAGCAGCTTCTTCTATACACGCACTGTCCTTTGTGTATAAACGTTGCCCTTTTAGGTCCCTTTTAAATCTTTCCTCTCTCACCTTAAGCCTGTGCCCTCGAGTTCAGGACTTCTCCACCCCAGGGAAAAGACCTTATCTAATTACACTATCCATGCCTCTCATGATTTTATAAACCTCTCTACAGTCACCCGTCAGCCTCTGACGCTCCGAAGCCTTCCCATTCTCCAGCCTTCTCTTTCCCTGTGAAGGAGCTGCCAGAGGAAGTGGTGGAGGCTGGTACAATTGCAACAAGAGGCATTTGGATGGATATATGAATAGGAAGGGTTTGGAGGGATATGGCCCGGTTGCTGGCAGGTGGGACCAGATTGGGTTGGGATATCTGGTCGGCATGGACCGAAGGGTCGGTTTCCATGCTGTACATCTCCATCTGCCCCAATCAACATTTGAAAACTCTTGCCTAATACCGTCAAAATCGGTTTTCCTCCAATTTAGAACCTTAACTTTTAGATCTGGTCTATCCTTTTCCATCACAGTTTTAAAACTAATAGAATTATGGTCACTGGCCCCACTGACACCCCCAAGTTACTTGCCCTGCCTTAGATCATTTTCACTCATTTTGTGGTCTGACATTGTCCTTGACATGATCCTTGAGATTCTTGAATCCCTACCATTGGTTACATTTGTAGAGTCCTCAAGTCTGCAGTTTGCCGCCTTATGAGAAGTAATTTGCCTCACCCTAGTTGCAGTCTGTGTTAGCTGTCTGTTTGGATAGACAACATTTCCTGCAATTAATCCCTTTGTGTCAGGACAGTCCTTCCGCATGGAGTTGTAATTGCCCATTTGTCGTGAGGCTGCAGGCTATCAAGCAGGAGTACCTCCTCTCTCCCAGGAAAGTTTGATTATGTTGCCTAACCGGCTTCATCTTGGTGATGGCGTGTTGTTTTAATTCCTTTATAACAGTTTGTCCTTGTCCCCTTCATCTCGGGAAACAGTTTATTCCAGAAAGAGTTACTGCTAATACTTCCAATCCGTGAACAATTATTGAAGTTCTTAACCACGTTGATGATCCCTAATCAGCCCTTGCCTTACCAAATACATGTCAATCCTGTCCCTCAGGATTCCCTCCAACAACTTTCTACCACCGACTGGAGTTCTTAACGATTATTACAGTGTCACAGTGGGAATTTTGTACCCTAAAGCACCTGAGTTGTATCAAGGGTTAACTAATTTTCTCTTAGAGTTTTATTCTTATACACACATCACTGCCAAAATTGATTTTGAGTTGCTCATTGAAAAGATATTTGCAAAAATAGTACAAAGTGACATTTGGTTGAAAAATACACTTTGATCATAATTGAAACCAAACATAATCTGTTGCTTGTTTGTGTTATTTCTATTCGGAACCTTTTGGTTGGGGTGTGGAGACGACGAGGGTGGTCTTGCGACACAATCGACAAAAAAGAATCTCAGCCACCCACTCAGCCTTTACAACGAGTGAAACTCCAGCAGTTTCCCCCAGAACACTCCTGTAGGCAATCCCTCCTGCAGAGATGTGAATCCACAATACTGAGGGAGCATGAATGATGGTGGGCTACCTTCCCCAGCATGAACTTCACCCATGACCGCTCCCTCTGTACCCCCTTCACCCACACACACAAGTTTCTGAAGGGTTGGTAGCAATGAGCATGGTGAGCAAATCTAGATGCTTTCATGTTAGCTTAAGGGGTACTGCGAACATTTATGGCATTTTTACTAATCACGGAGCAGGGGACATCATTGAGCATGAATTGAAAAACCAAGAGAGTCTCTTTCTGTCTGTGTTCCCACATCCACACCAGGGCTCACCTTGATACCTTATAAAGATGGTCATTGACCATTCCCCTGGAAAGTGGAGGCCATCTTGAATGAAAATTTAACTGGCAAGTGTTATTGTATCAACAGCACTCTGTAAGGGCTGAGAAATAGATTAATGCAACGACAGGTCTGAGTTATGCGGTATACTGAAAATGTCATGCTGCACTCGCTGAATTAAACAAATGTTCTACCAAGAAATTGGATAAGATCCACGTGGGATTGAGTTCCAGACTGGAGTCCTGGACCCACCTCATGGGTGGATAACCTTTGTTAACCCAATAGCAAGCCTTGATGGGACAAATATGGAGGACTGCTACAATATAAAGGAATCGTGATGACTGCTAGGACAGTGGATGTACAGCTGCATGCTGTATGTATGTGGTCACATGCTCGCTGCACTCGATGTCAAGAGAAACTTCAGAGGGAATCCTAGATTCTATACAAACCCCTTGTGCTTACTCTGCCTCTTGAGTCAGTCAAGAGGAACTGAGACATAGCGGCTCACCTTTTGAATCGATAGAATAAATTACAACAGGCTGTCTGAACATCCAGCAGCAAAGGTTCTCTCTAATGGTCTTCAGCAGACCTGACCTTCAGTTGAGAGCCCACATCCTTCTTCCACCAGTTGTCCCACTTCATGTCCTTGTCATGCCCCATTTGAAGAGGAGCAAACAGAGAGCAATGTCTGGTAAACAGTTCAGCAGAGGCCAATAAACTACCAAAACGTGACCTTAGCACCAACCACTCCCTGTAAAATATTCAAACGTTAAACTACTATAGGAAAGTGCTCCAACCATGTGTAAGTGCATAAGAATCAGAAAACAGTAGTCCAGCAATGAATCTCTGAGCGGTTTGTGAGCCCTTTGGTGACACTTGCTGCTTAACATGGTTTTCACTGGAGGAGGTGCTGGCTGTAGAATGCTCTCCAGATAATGGAGATAATACTGGCATGGATTGAAAGTTGGTTGGCTGATAGGAAACAAAGAGTAGTGATAAACAGCTCCCTTTCGGAATGGCAGGCGGTGACCAGTGATGTGCTGCAGGGAGCTGTACTGGGACTGCAGCTTTTCACAATGTACACTAATGATATAAATGAAGGCATTAAAAGTAATAATAGCAAATTTGCTGATGACACAAAGCTGGGTGGCAGGGTGAAATGTGAGGAGGATTTTAGGAGATTACAGGGTGACCTGGACAAGTTAGGTGAGTGGTCAGATGCATGGCAGATGCAGTTTAATGTGGATAAATGTGTGGTTATCCACTTTGGTGGCAAGAACAGGAAGGCAGATTACTACCTAAATGGAGTCAAGTTAGGTAAAGGGGCAGTGCAAAGAGACCTGGGTGTTCTTGTACACCAGTCAATGAAGGCAAGCATGCAGGTACAGCAGGTAGTGAAGAAGGCTAATAGCATGACGGCCTTCATAACAAGAGGAATTGAGTATAGAAGCAAAGAGGTCCTTCTGCAGCTGTACAGGGCCCTGGTGAGACTGCGTCTGAAATATTGTGTGCAGTTTTGGTCTCCAAATTTGAGGACATTCTGGCTATTGAGGGAGTACAGCGTAGGTTCACGAGATCAATTCTCAGAATGGCGGGACTATCTTGCGCTGAAAGATTGGAGTGACTGGGCTTGTATACGCTTGAGTTGAGAAGGCTGAGAGGGAACCTAATTGAGACATATAAGATTATTAAAGAATTGAACACTCTGGAGGCAGGAAACATGTTTCCAATGATGGGTGAGTCCCAAACCAGAGGACACAGTTTAAAAATGAAGGGTAAGCCATTTAGAACAGAGTTGAGGAGAAACTTCTTCACCCAGAGAGTTGTGGGTGTATGGAATGCTCTGCCCCAGAAGGCTGTGGAGGCCAAGTCTCTGGATACTTTCAAGAAAGAGTTGGATAGAGCTCTTAAGGATAGTGGAATCAAGGGTTATGGGGATAAGGCAGGAACAGGATACTGATTGAAGATGATCAGCCATGATTATAATGAATGGTGGTGCTGGCTCGAAGAGCAGAATGGCCAGTACTCCTGTACCTATTGTCTAATGATAATCCTGGGGTCAACTATCTAACCTAGACTTCAGGGAGGGTCAACATTTGAGAAGTCTGCTCTTCATAAAGGGTGTTGCCATTGAAACCTGCTCAGCACTGCAATCACAACTCCCCACTAAAGTAGAAGCAGGTCAGCATTGCCAGTGGCTGTAAAAATGAAGCTTTTTGCAGTTGTTACAGTTTAGCGTGAGTACAGCTTTCCATTCAGATGTTGGACATGATTAATGTCACATGTCGACTCTGATGTTGATTGGATGCAGGTTCTCAAACAGCCAAACCATGGTGTCACTTCCTGTCTGAAGCGTCCATTGGCAACCACTGCACTTTCAACTTCTGAACTCAGTAGCATCTGATAAACAAGAGCTGTCTCATCGCACAGAATTCAGGATCATCCACTATATCAATGGTTTCATTTAAATGTTGCATATGGGACATTTCCCTGCATTTTTGACAATGATTTAGATAATGAACAGAAGCAGTTACCTTGATTAGTGCACTCACAGCATCCCATAGACATTAAACATTCATATGCTCTGATATTATACTCTGGCTCCCTCTATGGACACTAGTGCAGCCTCATACACAAGTATATTCACACTCCCATTCAAAAACACTCAGCTCTAGAACTTACTGCAGCCTTGATCCAAACATTGGTGAAGGATCCAACTTCAAGAAATGAAGTAAGTGTTATTACCCTGGACAAGAAAATATCATTGACCCAGTGTGGTATCAAGGTGCCCAAGTAAAATGAGAGTTAATGGGAATCAGGGAGTCATAATTGCAAAAGGAAAGGTGATTGTAGTCGGTGGATCTAAGCTCCAGGACATCTCTGCAGGAGTTCCTCAGGGTAGTGTCCAAGTCCCCAACCATCTTCAGCTGCTTCAGTAACTTTCCCTCCATCATAGCAGCAGGGATGCTAATAATTGAACCTTGTTTAATATCACTCATGACTCCTCAGATACTGAAGCAGTCTGTGTCTGTATACAGCAAGACCTGGGCACCTTTCAGATTTGGACTATTAATGGTAAGTAACATCCACCTTACCCAAGTGCCGAGCAATGGCCATCTCCAACAATTGCCTCTTGGCAAGGAGTGACATTGCCATCCCAGAATCCTCTACCATCAACATCCTGGGTGGTTAACATTGACAAGCACTTCAGAAGACCAGCC
Organism: Hemiscyllium ocellatum; assembly: GCF_020745735.1. Lineage (NCBI taxonomy): Eukaryota > Metazoa > Chordata > Chondrichthyes > Orectolobiformes > Hemiscylliidae > Hemiscyllium > Hemiscyllium ocellatum. The sequence continues at coordinate 76,640,785 of NC_083413.1, forward strand.
ATTATAGATACTGTGCCAATAAGAGTAACTGGGAGACTAGGAATTCTCTGGTGAGTAAGTCACGCATCAAACCACCAATGCACAGTGGCAGCAATGCATGCAATTTACAAGATGCACTGCAGCAACTCAGCAAGGCTCCTCAGACAGCACCTTCCAAACCCATGACCTCTGGCAGTGAGAAGGGCGGGGGGCAGCCGGTGTGTGGGAGCATCACCATCTGCAAGTTGCCCTCCAGGCCACTCACCACCCTGACTTGGAAATGTATTGTCGTTCCTTCACTGCCGCTGGGTCAAAATCCTGGAATTCCGTCTCTAATGGCATTGTTGGTGCACCAACACCACGTGGACCCTTTAAGGAGGTAGCTCACCACCACCTTTTATAGAGCAATTATCAACCCAATACTGGCCTTTCCAGTAACACCCTCAAGCTGTGAACATCTTGCCGTGTTAATGTCTCCCCTGTACCTCTCACTCTCAAGGTTTGGAATCCTGTGTTTGTCCCACTTGCCTGGGAATTTGTATAAAATGACATTGATTTAGATGAGAGAGAGAGAGAGAGCTGGTTTAGTTAGTAACCACTGGCAGTTCTTCACTTTGTCAGTAGGTGGCAGAATAACACCATAATGAACTGCATTGTTGAAACAATGTTATTAAATGGTAAAAGAGCTTCCACACAATCAGCAGGACCTGAGCTCAAATTCCCAGCCATTCCAGGCGGTGTGTTTTTCACGTTGGATTGTACAGCCTTCCCAAACTAAACTAGTCCCGCTTGCCTGTGTTCGACAAACCCAATTTCAATCCATTCCAAACACACCCATTCTCAGAGCTGGAATAACAATGTGGGATAGGACGGCACAAGGCAGAGACGATGCCAGTGGCAACACCATGAAAGTGTGGTGCAGGTAAGTGCCAAGCCCTGGAAGAGAGTCCAGCAGTCGGTGGGGACTCAGACTCATTCAGAGAGCCGGGGTCTCCTGGAATGGACACTGGAGCAAACTGCTTTCAGATCAAGAGGCAATACATTAAGGATGGGGTGACAGCGGTACTGACATTGAGCTAGTAATCCAAGAACCTGGTAATGCTCTGGTGACCCCGGTCTGAACGCCACCCTGGCCTCACTCGGGTCTGGAGCCAGCATGGGTCATTAACCAGAAAGGCGTTTGCGAATGACCGACAGGGTAAGGCAAATGATGGAAACTGCGAGAGCAACATGCCTTCAAGTGATGGGTGGAAAAGATACATGGCAGGATGTGGTCAGAGTCCCTAGACAACAAAGTGGGGAGGGGGACAGCAAAACGAGGTGCTGACCTGGTGCAGGTACACAATGCTGTCACAGAGAGGTCACAGTGGGTTGTGAGAGGCTGGCGGAAGGCAGGTGAGCGTGGCATTGTGCGGCAGCAGATCCCCTGGCAGGAGGAGCTACCAGCGACAACACGCACTACTTGACTGGGGGTGGTCTGAAGCTCACAGAAGGTCACGGAACCCTCCCAAGAGAGCGTGACCTCCTGCACTCACTCACTCCCTCCTTCACTGTTGGAGGTAGGAGCAGTTGACCCTGGCTCGCATCACCTCTGCTTACCTGGTGCCCACACCTGAGAACAGAAACGGTGCCAGTAGCTCTGTCATTCCATGCTGGAGGGACTGCAAGTCCAGTTGACAAATCTGATTTATTATCCAGCACATTGTAATCCCACACTGCCCTGGTGCAGGCATAACACTTTGAGCCATTCATGTAATTGAGTAAGGTTGGGTTGACAGGGCAGGCGAGGTGGTTCTGTACCTCAGTGGCATCGCCAATCTCACTGTACTGTTCCACAACTGGATACAGACCAGGCCAATGGGTCCGCCACTTCAACTCAAACATCACACAACCCAGTCTTTACCTCGTGTACCTCCTTCCAGGCTCCTCTTTCGGCTGTACCTCACCAGGGCGCGCACTTGCCCCTTGGATCAGAGAGTTTGTGTTCAGTTCCTTTTATTGGTGACCTTGGTAATAGACTGCCTGTTTCCTTTTCTTTTCACAGGATGTGGGTGTCGCTGGCTGGGCCAGCATTTTGCTGCCTGTTCCTAATTGCCCCAGAGGTGAGCTACCATCTTGGACTGCCAGATAAAGATGTACATCTACAGTGCTGTTAGGGACAGAGTTCCAGGATTTGAACCAGAAACAGCGACATATTTCCTGAACTGAATAGTGAGTGAGCTGGAGGGGAACTTGCAAATAGGGGTGATCCCATGAATCTCTACCCTTGTTATTGCTGTTGTTGGAGGTCATGGTTTTAGAAGGTGCTGTTGAAGGATCTTTGGTGAATTTCTGGAGTGCATGCTGCAGATGGTACACATTGCTGCTACTGTGCAAGCTACTGGATCGTGGCAAACTTCCCGAGGTTCTTTGTGTTAGATGGTTTCAAGCATCTCGAGTGTTGTTGGAGCTGCACTCGTCCAGGCAAGTGAGGAGTATTCCATCACACTCATGACTTGTGCCTTGAGGACAGGCTTTGGGTAGTAAGAAAGTGAGGTACTGGCTGCAAGAGTCTTAGTCTCTGACCTTCTGGTGTAGCCACTATATTTATTTGGTTCATTCAATTCAGTATCTAGTCAATGGTACATTGCAGGATGTTCATAGCAGAGGATTCAGTGACAGTCATATCATTGAATGTTAAGGGGTGCTGGTTAAATTGCCTCTTATTGGTGATGGTCATTGCCTGGCACTTGTGTGGTGTGCATGATATTTGCCACTTGTCAGCCCACACCTAGATATTGGCCAGACACTTGCTACATTTGGACATGGATACTCCAGTAGCTGAGTGAATGGTGTTAAACATTGTGCAATCATCAGCAAACATCCCCACTTTTGATTGACGAAGCAGCTGAAGATGGTTGGGCCTAGAACACTCCCCTGAGAAACTCCTGCAGAGATGTCCTGGAGTTGAGATGACTGACCTCCAACAACCACAGCCATCTTCCTATGTCTCAGGCGTGACTCCAACCAGCTGAGAGATTGCCCCCTGATGTTCATTGATTCCAGTTTAGCTTGGGCTCATCAAATAACAGCCTTGATGTCAACAGCTATCACTCTCACCTCACCTCTGGAATTCAGCTCCTTTGTCCATGTTTTACCAAGGCTGTAATGAGGTCAGGAGCTGAGTGACCCTGGTGGAACCCAAACCGGGCGTCACTGAGCAGGTTATTGCTGAGCAGGTGCTGCTTGATAGCACTGTTGGTGACACCTTCCATCACTTTACTGATGGTCGAGAGGAGACTGATGGGGTGGTAATTGGCTGGGTTGGATTTTTACCTGGGCAATTTTCCACATTGTCAGGTATCTGCCAGTGCTGTAACTGTTTTGGGAGAGCATGGTAAGGTACAGAGCAAGTTCAAGGACACAAGTCTTTGGTAAAAGGACTAAGTTACTATCAGGGCCCGTTGTTTTTTCAGTATCCAATACTTTCAGCCAATGCAAGATATGATATGGGGTGAATTGAGGGAGCTGAAGATTGTTGTGTGTGATGCTGAGGGCTGCAGTAGGAGGCCAAGATGGATCATCCATGCGGCAGTTCGGGTTGAAGATGGTTCTCTTTTGCTTTGAGCTACTGGGGTCCCCCATTGTTCAACAGTATTCAACTCTGGCTGTACAGGACATTGGTCAGGCCACTGTTGGAATAATGTGTGCAATTCTGGTCTCCTTTCTATTGGAAAGATGTTGTGAAACCTCAAAACGTTCAGAAAAGATTTACAAGGATGTCGCCAGGGTTGGAGGATTTGAGCTATGGGGAGAGGCTGAATAGGCTGGGGCTGTTTTCCCTGATTGTCAGAGACTGAGGGGTGACCTTATAGAGGTTTATAAAATCATGAGGGGCATGGATAGGGTAAATAGACAAAGTCTTCTCCCTGGTAGGACTGCAGAACCTATATTTAATCTGTTGTTTGCGTGGAATCACTTAACCCTGTCATTGTTCATTGTGCTAACCTGTTAGAAATGCCCCATGATTCAGAGCAGCACTGTTTGGAAAAGTAGCAATGTCCTGTTGCATCTCAACCATCAGGATTGCCTAGTTGTTATTATGCCACTGTTTATGGGAGTTCACTGTGAGCAACCTGGTTACTGCCGTGCTTATATTTCAGCAGGGGCTCGACCCTAAAGCATTGTCAGCATTCTGTGTGGCACTGTGGTATACAGTGAAGCAGATCAGTGTTTTCCTATCGTGGTAGAATGCCCTATTTGTAATGATCAGCTCTGTTTGACAGAGCTGCGCTCATAGCTCTTGAGAACTTTGGAAGGAGCTTGGAGTCAGGCAGAGTGACAACAGCACGTGGTAAGTAGCGTGACTGTCTTCACTTCTGCTTGTCAGTGAGTTCCACCTGTTTGTATGTGATGAAGAACTCGACTCACAACTGGGTGAGAAACCTCCTTCCTCCTCTAGCTGCTGAAAGCCTGGCATCTGAATGTTGTAGAAAGAGCAATGATCCAGGGTGGAAATAGGACTAGGAAACGATTTTAGCGGCAGAGGTTTGCTGGATGAGGAAGCGAGTATCGACGGAAAGACAGATTTAGCACAGAGTTAAAATGTGAAAACATAGAAAACAAAGAGCGACAAGATGATGGATGCTTCAGGCATGCCAGGGCAATTTTCCATGGTGTTGCAATGAGTATAATGAACACCAGATGGCAGCAAAGCACACAGAATGGACTGTGGCAGTCTTGGAGCCAGTGGCGGCTCAGACATGGTACCTTCCAATTCATTAAATGAAGGGAGGCCACACATTGGTGTGTAATAATTTAAGTGATGAGATTAAATGGTCTTAACCAAAATGAATGCACATATTCCCTCATTCCATCTTCCTTCATCCATTTTGATTTTTAAAATCAAATCCTCCACTGTCTCTGCATTAATCCTGTCTTTTTGAGGGGTCTTTTCTCTCCATTTTGTCTCTGTCACCTCCTCCTCTGTCACAGTTTTCTCTTCTCACACTCACTCCACGCTCCCAACTCTGTCTTTCGCTCACCCCATGTGAACCTTCATTTCATTCAATCTCACTGGCTGCTGTTCATTTCTTTCTGATGTACACAGGCAGGAGGCTGGAAGAACACTGCAAACCAGGCAGTATTTGAAGGTGGAGGAGTCAATGTTTCAGTGGGGGGGGGGGAGGGGGGTAACCCTTCTTCAGGAGTGGGAGTGGGTGTAGGGGGAGCTGCAGATAAAGGTGGGGAGGGTTTTGGGTGGGAAGAGGGCTGGGTGGTGAGGTAGAGGTGGGTGAACCCAGGTGGAGAGTATGACCTGGTTGATCGATGGGAGGAGTGAATTCGGTTGGTGGCTGGAAGGAAGGGATGGCCACTGGAAAGGGAGGGACAGGGAGGGGCTGGGAATGGAGTCAGGGGCATGGGGAGATAGGTAATTTGAAATTGGAGAACTCAATGTTGAGTCCTCTGAGCTGAGGTGTTGTTCCTCCAATTTATAGTTCGTTGTGGCAATGGAGATCAAGGATGGTCATGTCAGAAAGGAAGTGAGAAGGGGAATTAAAATGGGCGGTGACTAGGAGGTCCGGTTGGCCCCTGCGGGCCCGGCTGAGACACTGGCTGAAACATTCCCTATGTTTACATTTGGTCTCCCCAGTGTAGAGAAGACCACACCAGGAGCACCTGATGCAGTAAACTAGGTTGGAGGAGAGGGCAGGAAGGGGCCCTGGAGGGATGTGACGAGGGGTAGCGTACTGGCAGGTCTTGCATCTTTTCCGATTGCAGGGGAAAGTACCTGGGGGTTTTGGGGGTGGGGGGGGGGAGGGGTGGGAGGGGGGTTGGTGGGGAGAGTGGCAAAAACCAAGGACTGTCGAGGGAACCGTCCTTGCGGAAGGCAGAGAGGGAGATGGGGAGAGGAAGATGGTATTTGGTGGTAGGGTCTAGTTGGAGTTGGCAGAAGCGTTTAAGGATGATGCCATGGATGCAGAGACTGGTGGGCTGGTAGGTGAGAACAAGGGAGAGTCTATCTTTATTATGTGTGGCTGCACAGGAAGGTTTGTTTCTTTCTGCTGTTCTCTGGCATTCACGTTTCCCTGTTGTCTCTGTTTTTATCGGTGTGCAGGGTGGAGGGCATGGTGGGCCGGAGGGTGGGTGATAGGAAATCTAACCGAAAACAGACTTGATCGTTTTCAGGCTGTGGTACTGAAGGTGTGTGTGTGCTCCCACACTTGTCGTGTTCCTAGCTAGCCTGTTCCAGTTCCAGGTGTAAAGCTATCAGCTTACCTGGTAAATGTGCAAATTACCCAGTGCTCAAAGAAGGACAAATTCAGTCTGTCCAAATGGCCTGCTTGCAATCATTTTTCATTTGGTTTGGTTTATTGTTGTCACATGTACCGAGATACAGTGAAAAGTATTGTTTTGTGTGCTGTCTAGACAAGTCATACCTCATGTAAGTATGTCAGGACGGTAAAATAAAATGCAGGATATAGTTTTACAGCTACAGAGGAGGTACAGAGAAAGATCAACTCTGATAAATGAGAGGTCCATTCACAGCGGGGAAGAAGCTGTTCTTGAATCTGTCGGTACGTGTTTCCAAACTTTTGTATCTTCTGCCCGATGTGAGAAGGTGGATCACTGAAGACATGGAAATGGACACAAAGTGCTCAGTTTGGCATAACTGCCCTAGACCTAAAGGCAATATTTTGAAGTGTGATGAATGGTGACAGTAGCTGGGGACGATCCATGAGGGTGAGAGGTGTTGTGGGCAGCTGGATGTGGTCACCCTGCAGCTTAAAGGAGCAGAGGCAGCGAGAGAGCATGGCGATAGAATGTCAGACAGTCAAGGTGGGTCAGTTTAGGTTCAGCAGTTCCCCACTTAATAACTCTGACTCTCTGCGGGGCTCAGTTCAGAAGACTGTTGGTCAAGCCTTTGGGTGGGGAGGTGCAGATCGAGTGAGGGACTGCTCTGTGGCAGGCTGACCTTGGAGGTTGACGGGTGGTGTAGCAGAAGTCAGAGTGATATGAGATCAGAGAGTTTGTGAAACAGATGGGCATTTCTGCAGCCCTAAACCTGAATCCAGGTCAGTGTGGTACATCGCTGGTGCCAGGCTCAAGGACCTCACTGGATGGTTGCAGTCCATCCTGAGGATGAACAGTCAGAGGATGTGGTTCATATCAGTAGAAGCACATCCCCAAACCGACTTTAGGAGGCTTGAAAGGAAATTAAAATGCAGAACGTTAAAGGTAGCGACAAAGATGGACGGCTTAGGTTCCTGGAACAGCTTATAAGGAGATGTGCAATCTGGGCTAGTAGGATGGCGGGTACTGCTGCTGCTGGGCATGGCTTAAAACATAGAGGCGGGGGCTGGCGCTCTGATTCAGAAGAGCGAGAAACAAAGCTGGAAATAGAAAGTAGAAAGCTGGTAAAGCTGGGCATAGAGCACACAAAGGCTAGAAAACAGGCAAGGAAGGGGCTGATCTGGGAGCAACCCTCCATCTTTCATTGCGCAGAGTGAAGTGAAGAAGACAGAGGAGCTGGGGATGCAGAGAGGTGATCTGGATTACGAGAATACAGCTCCTACTGAGATAGGGCTTCGGAAATAGCAGCTCAATGCTCCTGTGCATAGGCTTTATCAGAGGAGATAGCAAAGGAGAGGGATCACATTATCGGATAAGGAAACAATCATAGCTCTCAGTAGGCAGGCTACATCTGTAGAAGGATCAGCTGAGGTGTATGAGCCAATCTGCTGGGAGTGAAGTTAGTTTCTCTCCAGTGGAGTACTGTACCTGATGCACCCATGGTACATATCAATCACATGGACTTTGGTGACTCAGTGGCGAACTTTGCTGCCTCATAGCACCAGGGACCCAGTTTCGATTCTATCCTCTGCCATCTGTGTAGAGTTTGTACATTCCCCACGTGCCTGCGTGGAGGTTTCCTCCGGGTGTTCTGGTTTCCTCCCACAGTCCAAACGTGCAGGTTAGGTGGATTGGCCATGCTAAATTGCCCATAGTGTTCAGGGATGTGCAGGCTAAGTGGGCTAGCCATGGGGAAATACAGGGTTATAGGGAGAGGGTAGGGGTATGGTTGGGTCTGGATAGGATTCTTTTTGGAAGATCATTGTGAACCCAATGGGCCGAATAGCCTGCTTCCCCACTGTAGGGATTCAATGATTTATAAATTTGGTGACCTGACACAAAAGTTTGCAGAAGAGGCAAAAATGTTGTGTGGTTGATAATAGGAAAGAAAGCTAGAAACATCAGGAAAATAGCAAGAGGCTAGTCAGAAGGTGACAAACACACATCAACCCAGAGTGTTAAACACCTGAGCTTAATGGATGGTTGGATAGAGTTCAGGCATATACAATTCTACTTTCATTTATATCACATTTCACAAGCTCCAACAATCCTAATGACATGTTCTCCATGTACAGCCAATCAAATGATCATCCAAATATCCTTAGTTCTATTTGGTCTTACACATCTAAACCAGACCTGACTAGATAATAAGACAGAGATGGATGCATTTGGAGAGGTCAACAAAGGAAGGCAATTAAACTCAATGTAAGAGTTTGGGGGTAAGATGATGGAAAAGGGAAATTTAACAATGGAAAGTGAAAAGTCAAAGCCTCAGAACAGTGGAATGGTTTATGATAAGCAGCGTTAAACAAGGACAGAGCATTTCACACTAATATTAGCGGTGAATAAGATCCATCCAAAGAATAGTCAGGCAAAAAAAATGAAATTAAATGCCTTTTATATAAACATGTGAAACATTCATAGTCACGTACTGGAATGAGTGCACAAAGGAAGACATGGTTGCAAGGTGACCAAAGGTGGGAAATAAATATTCCAAGGCACATAACATCGAAAAAGAGTAACAGAATGAAAAAGGAGGCAGAATACCCCCTGATAATAAGGAATGGCAATAATCATAGTCATGAGAAAGGATATGACCAAGATGGTGGAATTGGTGTGGGCAGAGCAAGGACTAGAAAATACTTGTGGAGTTATTTGTAAGTCACTCACAGTAGCTATTACCATCAGAAAGAACATTAAGCTGGTAATTTCTATAACTTTGTAACACAACGGAAGATAGAAATTGCAAATCAGAAGCAGAAGGCAACCAAGGGCCTAAAAAGACTGAGGATGTCGAAGTAATTATCTTTGTATTAGCTCACAACATGTAGGCACCACTGAATAGATCACCATTCATTGTCCCCAGCCTTAATTGCCCTGGAGAATGTGGTGGTTGAAATAACTTCATAAAAGTAGGTATTCCATCACCAAGTCACTCTTTATTTCCCTGTAGAGAGTCCTTGACACTGATCCAGCTCCCTCAGAGCCAGCTGTCAGAGTGAACAGAACCTCTGACACTCCTGTTTATATCTGTTAGCCAGGGCTCCCCTGAGTGGCCCTGTTAATCTGGTCCAATCAGGGAACTCAAATCCTATGAGGTCCACCTGGCTGACCTCATTACAATCACGACAGTGGTGAATATACCTCTCAAGCTGCAGGGGATAGGTACACACACGGTGCTGTTAGGGAAGGAGATTGACCCAGGAGAAGGTCACCGCTGGTGATTTAGACAAACAGCAAACATCTCAGATTGTGCATCTGCATTGTACACTTAAACACCATTAAGATTTTGTTGGGATTTCCTGTTTAAAATGTGAGAATATTAAATTGGTGTACAATATGTACGTGTCAGGAAATGAATTTGGGTAAAGCAGACCTGCAAGTGGGGAATCCTGCTGTCTTTCCAGGTCAAGTTGGTGAGAGGCTCATAGGGAAACTTGTAGCTGGTGGGTGTTCCCATGCATCTGCTGCCCTTGTTCTTCTAGAAGGCCCCAGATATTTTCCCCAGTACATCCTGTGGATAGTACACACCGCTGCCACTGTGCATCAGTAATGGAGGGAGTGAATTTGTAAGGCGTTGCATAGGGTGCAAATTAAGCTGGTTTCTTTGCCCGAGATGGTGTCAAGCATCTTGAGTTGTTGTACCCACCTGGGCAAGTGAGGAGTTTTCCGTCACACTCCTGGCTTGTGCCTTGTCGATGGTGGACAGGCTTTGGGGAGTCAGGAGGTGAGTTACTTGCTGCAGTATCCCCAACCTGTGATCTAATAACCACTGTATTTATATTGTGAGTCCAGTTTAGTTTCTGGTCAATGATAAGCCCCCAAGACGTTGACAATGGGTATTACATTGACAGCAATGCCATTGAATGTCAAAGATTAGGTTCTTTATTGTTGAAAACTGTGATTGCCTGACAATTGTGTGGCACATGTGTTATTTGTAACTTAGGCAAAAGTGAGGACCGCAGATGCTGGAGATCAGAGTCAACATTAGAGTGGTGCTGGAAAAGCACAGCAGGTCAGGCAGCATCCGAGGAGCAGGAGAATGAGGCAGGGAGCCTCCAGGGTGGAGAGATAAATGGGAGGAGGGGTGGGGCTGGGGAGAAGGTAGCTGAGAGTGCAATAGGTGGATGGAGGTGGGGGTGAAGGTGATAGGTCGGATAGGTGGGTGGAGCGGATAGATGGGAAGGAAGATTGACAGGTGGGACAGGTCATGAGGATGGTGCTGAGCTGGCAGGTTGGAACTGGGGTAAGGTGGGGGGAGGGGGAAATGAGGAAACTGGTGAAGTCCACATTGATGCCCTGGGGTTGAAGTGTTCCGAAGTGGAAGCTGAGGCCACTTGTCAGCCCAAATCTAGATATTGTCCGTGTCTTTCTGCATTTGGACATGGACTGCTTCAATATCTGAGGAGTTGCAAGTGGTGCAGACCATTGTGCAGTCATCAGCAAATATCCCCGCCTTATCATGGAGAGAAGGTGATTGATGAAGCAAATAAAGATAGTTGGGCCGAGGAAGGTACGCTGAGGAACTCCTACAGAGATGTCCTGGAGTGGAGATGACTGACCTCCAATAGCCGCAACCATGCTCTTACGTGCCAGGTACAACTCCGACCAGTAGAGAGTTTTCAGCAGAGGCCTGTGTCAGTGCTAGAGTAGGTGAAGCTGTCAGAGCTGAAAATGTGTTGCTGGAAAAGTGCAGCAGGTCAGGCAGCATCCAAGGAGCAGGAGAGTCGACGTTTTGGGCATGAGCCCTTCTTCAGGAAGGGCTTGTTGTTAGTCAACTAAGGGATTTGTTTCAAGTGAATTATTGCAATGATTAGGACTGGCTTCATTGCTTTCTTCATGTACGTAATTTGAACTTGCACATCAGAAACTTCATTTCAAAATTTGCTGTCAACACAGAGATAGGACTTATGGCAAACAGCACACTGTTAAGACATTCAGGATTGTGGAACTGTTAGGGTGAGACATAAAGAAAGGAACCATCAGTGACTGATTCCTCAGAAACTAAACACAAAGAAAAGATGCCAAATGGTACAAATGAACACAGAGCCCAAGAGGCTCAAACGCATTACACTCTGAAAGTGCAATTACAGCTATAAAAATAATTTGAAAAGCAATTGCATAGAGTATATGATGGAATAAAGTGCAATAGCATATATTACTGTACCCAAGTCAACAACAACTGTATTTATACTGATTTTCTTTAACCCTCAATAGAACTCAATACCTAACCCAATCCATTCTGCAATACCTCCAACACAGCACGATCCATTGGTAAACTCAACAACACCCACATCTGACCTGCTGTTGGAACAAACCATAGTAAAAATGAGCCCAGTAATGAAACCGATCTGACACATCCAGAATGATATTTAGTGGACAATTGAAAGACCCAAGTGAGTGTGGAAACCAAATACGGTTTCTGAAGATTAGCAGAAACTGCTGGAAGTTAATCCTTTGAGTGTGGCACCATCTGTCTCTATGGTGTACAATGTAACTCTCTCCCAGTCACAGAGCACCACTTCCCCCTCTGCCTGTTCCCAGCAGCCTGGTTACTTCACCCCTCAGCTCCTAACCCCAATTCATTGTTTACCTCTGTCTAATTATGCCCATCCCTGTGTTTTCTTCCCCTACCAATTGCTTATTTTCCCTCTCCTGGGATACAAGCCGATGCTAAAAAACACAGCCAGCCGGAGATTGGACTTGTCTTTGTCAATGAACTGCCTACTCTCTGTAACTCTCTGATCCAATGTGGGTGAGAGCTAAGCTCCAGTGTTGGGTCGACCTTGGGCTTACACAGTGAACTCCAGTCTGCAACAGGCCTAGGACAAATCAGTTCTAGGCCTTAGTTCTAAATACTGCTGCGTTTTGGTTTGGTATCTTTTGGTTTGGTATCCAAAAACTGCTCATAAAGGAATGCAAACTTTGCCGATTCAAACGTTCCTCTCGAGGCTGCGCCAAAGGAAGGGATAGGAAGACATTCCTACCCTGCTCTGCCTCAAGATCCAGTCATTGCTTAGGGAACAGAGTTGGAAAGCTGATCGATCTTCCTCTTAAATCCGGCCTGTCCGTTGGAGGACTCAGCTCAGAAACAGACAAACGTCTGAACAATCTCGGTCTGCATAGACACTGCATTTCTCGACTGAAGCCTATTATAGAGTGGTCAACTCTCCAGGGGCTGCTAAGCTATCCAGGAGTTGAAAATTTATACGTAGGACACTGTCACTAACAAATAGACAGATTGGAGGGGGAAGAATTGAAATTATTGTGCAATAAAAAGCTACTTTATAAAAAATATGCTTTTGTTTATTGATTTGATTTTTTACTGTCTTGTGTTCTGAGGTACTGCAAAAGGTGTTGTTTTACATACTTCATAGACAGTCGATCATACTATACACGTACATCAGGGTAACAGAACAGAGTGCAGGACACAATGTCACAGCTACCAAGAAGGTGAAGAGAGAGAGAGATCAACATTAACATTAAAGAGATCCATTGAAAAACCTGACAGAAGTTTCTAAAATAAAGAGGGGTACATATAGAGTTAATTGTAGTTATCTTTTCCCTTGGATGGAGAATTTCAAGATGAGGGAACATATTTTTCAGGTGAGACGAGAGAGTGTTAAAAAGACACAGGAGGCATTTGTTTTACAGAGGGTGGTTTGCATGTGGAATGAACTTTCTGAGGAAGCGATGGATACGGGTGCCATCACAATGTTTAAAAGGTAAGTACATGAATAGGAAGGGCTTGGAGGGGTATGGGCCTGGACCAGGCAGGTGGGACTAGTTTAGTTTGGGATAATGTTCAGCATGCACTGGTTGGACCGAAGGGTCTGTTTCTGTTCTCTATGCCTCTGTGACTCTATAACAGCAGGAAAGGAGGTGTTCTTGAATCTGTTTTTACATGTATACAAAGTTTTATATCTTCTGCTTGATGGAAGTGGGTGGAAGAGAATATAATTTGGGCTGGACTGGTCTTTGATTATATTGACTGCTTTCCAGAGGCAACAGGAAGTATAGATGGAGTCAATGGATGGGTGGCTGGTTTGCATGGTGGACTAGGCTGTATTCACAACTCTGTAGTTTCTTGTGGTCTTGGAGGAAGCTGTTGCTATACCAGGCAGATAGGATGGTTTCAGTGGTGTCATCTATAAAAGTTTATAAGAGTCTTTCTGGACATGTCGAATTTCCTTAGCTTCCTGTGGAAGTAGAGGTGTTACAGTGCTTTCATGACCATAGTGCCAATATGGATGAAGATTGGTTATGAAGAGGTATGCTCGAAATGTCAACTCTTCTGCTCCTCAGATGTTTCCTAGCCAGCTTTTCCAGCTTTTCCAGCACTCCACCTTTTGACTCTGATCTCCAGCATCTGCAGTCCTCACTTTCTCCTACAAAAATATCACACAAGGGGATAAAAATGGCTGAAAATCAGGCATCAACCAATCAGACAATGAAGAGTCTATTAGTTTCCAATTGGCTGCAAGGCAAGGATGGGCACATTGGTGATGGTTTGGATAGAAACAGCTTCGAGCATCAGAACAGTTAGTAAGTAGATGGCAAAGATTTATAATGACTTGCGACTGCAGCACTCAGGAGAAAATGAGAGTTTATCTATCTTTACAGTGTGGGTTTGTGAATTGGAATTCAATGCCAAGCATTCTGGTGAAAGCACACAGGCAGTAGCAACTTTCAAAAGGATGTATATTGGTGGGGCTAAGATTTCCAGGGCTACGAGAAGAAAGCAATGAATTGGGACCCCAAGCATAGTGAGCTAAATGGCCTCTTTTTATAGTACCATGCTCTGAAAGAGTGGCAGCATGGGCAGTTTTGAATATGCATGAGGAATGTGCCCGCCCATAATTGGCAGTCATTGGTCACTATGGGTGGATTACGTGAAATAAGTGTTAGTATAGTTCACTCCTGCCAGAAGTGGAAGGAAAACATCTGACTGGGGACATCCAATCCTTCTTCCCCCTAGTGGTTAGCTCACAAACAACACATCTACGGTTGCTTGGCAGCTCTCCAGAAGGAGGGGGCGGGGGCGGGGGGTATGTGGGTGGTGAAAGAGTGGGGGGATTTTGGGAAGAGAGGATCGGAACACAGATCTGAAAAGTAATGAGGGCATATACACTGTGAGGTAAACATAAAAACGTTAAGTTAGGAGTAATCCTGAATAATGTGGCTTCCAGGTGGTTTGTATTGACAAATGAGATTTGTGTTGCAAAGTCAGTAACTTTAACAGAATCAAAAACACGTCACATCTGTTCGCCATTCCTGGAGTCCTGTTTTAAGTAAAAAAATCAAGAAGTGTTTTGTAACGTATCAAACTCAATGCTTTTAATGGACATTCTGTTTTCCAGTGGGTTTCAGGTGAAGAGGCAGGAGTAGAGTGTGCCCTCTGGGGGGAGTTCCTGAGTAGGTGTTCAGATTTGGTGGTTCTATACTTTTTAACATAACATTACCACTGGTGACTTAATGTGATTCCCAATCATTGACAGTGCAGCGTGAAAAGCCACATGTACATATTAAACCATGTGACAAAATGATAACACAAGAATGAGTGGCATTGGGTGACTATAAAAGTCTTGAAATACAGTTGCCATGTCAGTGTCTAAGCTACCTGGCAACTCTGAGACTAGCCTACCCATGCTCAGACTGCTGTCTCCTCTTGAATAATAGATGAGCAGGTCAGTGATACAGGTACTGCCCATTCTGAACGGAACCTTTTCCACTCCTCCTCCCAGCACAGTACCGAGAGCAGAGTGGATGAGTCAGGTGAAGGTGAGCATTGAGATTGGAGCCTGCATTTTCCCTGAATTATGACTCTTGCTGCACTGAATCTGTAGCATGGAATCAGGCCATTCAGCCCAACTGTGGGGCGAGTGCTATGCTCCATGTGAACCTCTTACCATTTCACTTTGTGTAACAATAACTGCTTTCTCCCTCATGCATTCATCTAGGTCTCCTTCCAGAACAAGGAGTTGACCCTGACCGAGTGTTGCAGACTGGCACATTCCAAGGTCTGGGACTAGGTGCTGAGGGGCAGCTGTGCACCAAGGTGCAGTGGGGAAAGACCACCATCTGAGGTCTTTCTGCTGAAGTTACATTGGGATCCATCCAGTTATTGGACCCTCCTCCTGTCTGAAATGCATGTAAATATTGTCTGGTTCAAGTAAGAGATGTCTTTGGTTTGTTTGGATGAAGTCAAACTCCAATGTTTATTTGATTCCTTCATATGCTACTGCACAGAACCTAGCAGCATTTCTGACTATGTATGTAAGATATATTTTATGGATAAATTATAAATTGAAATTTAAAAATGTATCAAGCTTACTTTTAAATGCCCCATGCATGGAGGTGAAAGGTTGTGACCTTGTCTGTCTCCCTACTCTACGACAGTTTGGAGCCCAAAGTCAAGATGGTCCAAGAATGCAGGGCTCCCATTGCCAGCTAATGCATGAGCAATGACTGAAATCATGAGGGGCATGGATAGGGTCAACAGCCAAAGTCTTTTCCCAGGAGTGGGGGAGTCCACAACTAGAGGGCATAGGTTTCGGGTGAGAGGGGAAAGATATAAAAGGGACCCAAGGGGCAACATTTTCACGCAGAGGGTGGTGCACGTATGGAACGAGCTGCCAGAGGAAGTGGTGGAGGCTGGTACAATTGCAACATTTAAAAGGCATTTGGATGTTTAAATGAACAGCAAAGGTTTGGAGGGAGATGGGCCAATTGCTGGTAAATAGGACTAGATTAATTAGGATATCTGCTCAGCATGAATGAGTTGGGCCGAAGGGTCTATTTCAGTGCTGTATATCTCTATGACTTTATGACCACAATGCTTACTTTGCTGCTAATTTACCCCCCTCCCTCACAACACTATGCCTCACTACCATCACCACCTTTGTCCCCATCTCCCCGCATATCAATAAACAACAGTGAGAGGGTAATCAGGAATGCTGACGAGGGTAACACATTTGATATAGTTGACGTGGACTTCAGCGGAACTTTTGATAAGGTGCCTTATTGGCAGACTGGTGAAGAAAGTAGGTGCCCATGGGATCCAAGGCAAAATGGCACACTGGATCCGGAATTTGTTGAGAAGTCGGAGTCAGAGTTTGATGGGAGAGGAATGTTTCTGTAACTAGAAGTGTGTTCCCAGTGGAGTTCCACAGGTCCTGGTGCTGGGGCCCTTGCTCTTTGTGCTGTACATTAATGATTTGGACTTAAATGAAGGGGAATGTTCAAGAGGGTCGCAGTTGCCATGGAAATAGATGAGGTGGGAAATAGTGAGGATGGCAGGTGTAAACCACAGGACAATATCAATGGATTGGTCAGGTGGGCAAAGCAGTAGCAAACGGAATTCAACCCAGACAAGTGTGAGGTCATACACTTGAAGAGAGCTAACAATGTAAGGGATTACACTATAAATGGCAGGCCCATGGAAAGAACTGAAGACGAAAGGGACCTGACGTGCATATCCACAGCTCCCTGAAGATAGCAGAGCAGGTGGCCAAGGTGGTTAAAGAGGCATATAGGATACTTATTAGCAAAGGCATAGAATACAAAAGCTATGAGTTTATGCTGAAATTGTATGAAACATTGGTTAGATTACAACTGGAGTACTGTGTGGAGTTCTGGTCATCGCATTATAGAAAGGATGTGATTTGCACTAAAGAGGACACAGAACAGATTTACCAGGATGCTGCTGGTGCTTGAGGGACTCAGCTGTAAGGAACTGGATAGGCTAGGGTTGTTTTCTTGGAAGCAGTAAGATTGGGGGGGGGGAATTGATAGCGGTGTATATGATTCTGGAAGGGTGTAGATAAGCTGGCTAGAATGGAACATTTCCAATTCATTGGCTGGTCAATAACTAAAGGGCATAGATTTAAAATAGGAGGTGGAAAACAAAGAGGAGAAAGGGGGAGAAATGTTTTTCAAAGGGCAGTGGGAGTCTGGAAATTACTACCTGTAAGTGCAGTTGAGACAGAAACTTTCATCACACTTACAGTAATTTTTTTATGATTGGCGCTTATGCAACCACAAGTATATTGGTTGATCAAATATTCTGAATAATGAAGAAATCCACATAATCAATGTAAAAACACGCATTAAATAATAGAAACGTGATACAGGGGCTATACATATCACTGTTATACTTTATTTACAGCATGAATCACTTAAATAAGAAAGTAACTTTACTTTAAATAACACTTACCGGCAGAAAGCCTTCCCACTCACGCCTTCAATTGACTACTTGGACATTACAGTATTTGAAGAGAAATTGACTCAAACTTGAATCAGCTGCTGATTTTTTTGTGGCTGTTCAATTGAACAGCAATTAATTGTGGTAAATAAATTAAAAGCTGTAATACAGTGAACTTTGCAGGATTTGAGCTGTATGAGGGATAGGTGCATTAATCAGGGGTAAATATAGGATAATAGGGTAGGGGACTGGATCTGGGTGGGTTACTCTTTGGAGGGTCGGTCAGGACTTGTCGGGCCGAAGGGCCTGCTTCCATACTCTACAGATTCTATGGTTCATAACTTTTGCCGGTTTATTGAGAGTCACGGTTCATGAACAGCCTGTTAAAACAAAGTTTGCTGTATTTGGATATTCACTTATGTTGCCATAGCCCCCAATACTATTGGCTGAGAGCTGGAGAACTGGAGTCATGTAGTTGGATACTTGTTGACTGTTGCAGACAACAGATGGGCTGAATGCCATCCTTCAGTGCTGTGACTGTCTATGAATTGAACATGCTGCCTGGCAGTGTTATTCTAACCCTTTGTCCAGGGTCACCCTTAGGAACGCTAAAACGTTTAGCGGTTGATGCGGATACAAATAAAATGTGAAAAGCCAAAGAACCGCGGACACTGGAAATCAGAAACAGAAATCGCTGGAGAAACTCAGCAGGCCTGGCAACATCTGTGGAGGGAAAGCAGAGTTAACATTTTGAGTCTCGTCTCAGGAAGGGTCACTGGACCCAAAACTTTAATTCTGCTTTCTCTCCACAGATGCTGCCAGATCTGCTGAGTTTCACCAGCAAATTCTGATTGTGTTTCTAAACGAAATGTGAATGAGACTCAGATGCACCAATGAAGGAACTGCAGGCCACAAATACCACCTTTGCCTCCCCCTGGGCTGGTACCGGGGCGGGCTGTCCACGAGGTGGTCGAAAGGTGTGTCAGGACGGACCGAGAACTGGAAGGGGCACGGGGTGGTCCGAGAACCGGAAGGTGGGTAGGGGCGGGCTGCCTTAGCGTGGCTGGAAGTTGGGAGGGACGGGGGGGCTTGCTGGGTCTGTATTGTTGCACTTTTGTATGGAACAATATTGTCTAATGTACAAATGTCATTATCACTGTCTTGTCATATGTGGAACTGGGATTTGAGGTTTGTCCTCATCTTCCTATAAACTGGTTAAACAGTAGGGTTTGGGGCCTAGCTTTGCTGCTCCTCTCCCTTGTAAAATTGCTGTCTCTTGTGTACAGCTGTAAATGTATTTTGTAAACTGTTTTGTAATTTGTTTATTAAAATTAAACAGAAAAAAAAATCACCTTTGCCTCAAACAAAAATAAAGTTTCTTCTCAGATTAACAGCTTGGGAACACAGAGCTTAGGAACAGGAGTAGACAATTTAAGTGCTCTCCATCATTCTATAAGATTATGGCTAATCGGACTGTGAGCGGAATCTCAATTTCCATCTGTGAATATTCTCCACCTCCCCTCTCACTAACTCCCCATTGCTGCCCTGGTAACACTGATTCATCAAAAAAACCGAGCTCACCAATGACCCAGACTCCATTGTAGAGCAATGGCCCTTTGAGAGAAATAAAATTCTTCCTATCACTGCCTTAACTGGGAAAACTATTGTTTTTAAGCTGTTTCTCTGGTTCCAGTCTCCCCCACAAGTATGTGGTATCTTTTTGATCATGTCCCCTCAGGATGTCATATCTTTCAATAAGATCTTCTCTCATTCTTCTAAGCTCCAGTGTATATAATCCTAACCTGTCTAACCTTTCTTCATAAAGCTCCGAATCCCAGGAATGAATCATGTGACCTTTCCCTGAACTGCTTCTAACACAATTACATCCTTTTTTTCTAATAAGGAGATCACAACTGTAAACTCTAGATGTGGTTTCACCAATAGCCTGTACAGCTGTAGTAAAACTCCTCTACCTTTATCCTCTGTTCCCCTTGCAATAAACAGCAACATTCCATTTCCCTTATGCAGGCAAAATCCAGAAGACAGCTTTCAGTGAGATTGTCAGGCAGGGTTAAAAAAAATTCACAATGGCTTGCATTTATATAGCACCATGCACATAGAAGAACACCCAAAGCGGCTTCCGAGAATCACCACAAGACATTATCCTATCAGAGTTCCTCTCAGGGTCTTCTTCACTCATATCAATTCTGATCAGGAATGATGGGAAAAGGGCATTTTTTAAAAAGGAATAAATATATATGTAGACGAATGAGACATTTGCAATGTTTATATAAATAGCTAAGCCATGATTGAAATGTTGTGCACTGCAGAATTCCTGAAAACTGGGAAGGGTCGTGCACTGTGAGCTGATCCTCATGTTTAATGAAAGTCGCCACTTGCTTTAGGGGGCAGGATTTCCCTATGCGTCCAGGGACCAAATTGCGAGAGTTGTGGCCAGATTAGTCACCCACAGATGATGGGAGTATCGAAGCTACGATTTTTGGGGTTTGCTTCACGTTGATTGCACTTTGTTGGTCACTCTCTTTGGCTTTTTATCGCCTTCAATGAGCCCTCAGACCACAGGCAGTGCACAGATACTGAATTCATTCTGCTGAGCCTGATTCCACCTGGAGCTGTTGTTGTTTCCTGACCTTGCAGGCTAACAGACAGGGCAATCATCAGACTGACAAGCTGTTGGATACCTTTATACCAGCCAATATTTATGTTTGTTCTATGTGATGGGAGGGGTTTATACAGACTTGCACAAATCTTACAAAGCACAAAGAAGGGCTGGGGGTGAACACAAACACCTTGCCTGATCTCAGGCTGGAGATTTGAGCTGAAGTTTGCCCTTGCTTAGTGCACTGTCTAGACTGGGCTTCGAACTCTGCACCCTCTGACACAGAGGGAGGAATGCTATCACTAACTCAAAGGTTTGTGAAGCAGAGCGGACATGCAGACAGAGGATACAGTATGTACCTGAATATAGATATGGCCAGACTGAAAAATATACAAGAAATAGATAGACAGATAGATAGATAGATAGATAGATAGATAGATAGATAGATAGATAGACAGACTGACATAGATAGATACATAGATAGATAGATAGGTAGATAGACAGAAAGACAGCTAGGCTTTTTTTGGGATTGGGAGAGATATACAGGGCTATGACAACTAGAGACAAAGAGACAATTAGATTACATCGGAATATAGATCATAAACATTTCATTTGATGCCATTATGTTAATCTAGGTACTGAATATTTATTCCACACCAGCCTCCTCCAACCTGATTCCCTCACACTGTCTCTCTTATCTATTTATTCAGCTGCTTCTTTTAAACATCATCATCGCTTGCCTCAACCACTCCTTGTGGTAGCAATTCCATATACTCACCTCTTTCTGTATAAAGAAGTGTCCCTTATCATTTTTACTATCTTGTACTTATTGAACCATATCATAATCTTCAAGAACCCATCAAGATGATTGAGCCGCCTTTCCCTTTGGCAGAGAAGGACTGCCACAGTGTGCACACTCTTCCTGACAGGTAGAACCTCTCAGTTCTGGTGTAAACCTTTCAGGGTTTTCATTACATTTTTACCATTTCAGGACCATGAGGAGTCAACCACATTGTCCTGGGTCAGAGACTCAAGTACGATAATGGAGTCAGATTTCCCTGAAGTGAACCAACACCAGCTGATGATACTTTCATGGCCAGCCGTCCCAAGGCTAGCATTATAGTCCAGATTCATTCATAGAATCCCCGCAGCCATTTGGCCCATCGAGTCTGCACTAACCCACGGAAGTGCATCCCACCCAATCCCTGCATTTCCCAAGGCTAGTCCACCTCACCTGCACATTCCTGGACACCATGGGCAATTTAGTAATCCTCCTAATCCACGCATCTTTGGACTGTAGGAAGAAACTGGAGCACCCAAAGGAAACCCATGCAGACACAGGGAGAACGTGCACAGTCGCCCGAGGGTGGGATCGAACCTGGGTCCCTGGCGCTGTGAGGCACCAGTGCTAACCACTGAGCTGCCCTTCAATGTTTTAAACTTCATTTACTCTCTGGTGGGATAGGGGAGGGGTTGGGGGGTGGTCGCTGTCTGGTTGGCATTTATTGTGGATCCCTATATGCCCTTGAACTGATCGGGCCATTTGAGAGAATCATTGCTGATGAGTCTGGAGTCACATGTCGGGCAGGACCAGGTGAGGACGGCAGATTTCCTTCCCTGAAGGATTGCAATTAAATCGAATTGAAATAGAGTTCCTGGTCTGATGCAGAGCCAAGGCGGTGAGGGAGGTGGGGAAGACCTAGCTCCCACACAAAGTCAGCCGGTGGTTCAGAAAAAAGGCTGGCAAGTGGAAGTGGCTGGAGAGTGAGGCGTTTGTTCGGGGGGGGGGGGGGGTGCAGCAGCAACGGCGCGTTCAAGGAGGTTTCACTCAGAGGGGTCAGGGCTAAGAATAGCCAGCCAATGGGCAAGGCAGCAGCAGCAGCAAAGAGGCCGATTTCCCAAGCTGTGGGGGGACAAGGCAGAGGCAAACTGAACTCCAGCCTCAGCGTCTGCCAGTCCAACACAGGGGGGAGCAGCGAGAGCTGCACATACACACAAACACACACACATACAGAGTGTGTACAACTCAGGAGATACCAGGCATGAGCCACTGAACTTCTGAAAGAGAGAGAGAGAAAAAAGTTTGCAAGTGAGAGAGAGAGAGAGAAAAACAAACACGATTTCTTTTGTTTTGTTGTTGTTTCTTTGATTCAGTGTGTGTGTGTGTGTGTGTGTACCTGCCCGGTATGGAATGCAGAATGAGACGCCTGCAGTGGGTTCTGCCTCTGTCGCTGCTACTCGGTGGGCTGACTGGGGTCCACCTGAAGAACCCGAGTTGTCACGAAGTGAGGACCGCTTTTCAGCTCCGTCAGATCGGGCCACTGAAATTTGTGCCGGATTTTCCCGGGAAAGGTTAGTCTGCGAAGGAGTTGGGGGGTGGCATCGATTTTGCAATGGGAATTAACAGATTGCAATTGCAACCGGCGATTAAAAACTAACCTGTCTTGCTCCCCCCCTCTTGCGTTAAGACCTCATGCATCTTTTGAATTTGTCTTCGCCGATTAGCTTTTGCTTGCTTCCCCCCCCCCCCCAAATGCGTTTGTAATCAAAAGGAATTGTGGATTTACCGCCGGGTGTCGTTGTTATTGCAACGGGTCAGTCCCGAATCAGTCTGCTGTCCACTGGGACTGGCTGTTACCCTGGACTAATGCTGTGATCAAAGTGCTTGGCAGGGTCTAACCAGGCAAACTGCCCGCGCCTTTGAAGCACTGGACATGCCGGAGTTGCCTTCCCATCTCCTGGTCTTGCACCCTGATGTGTAACTGTGTTCAGTCACTGTCGCCTCTTGGGCTGGGAGGGAAGTGAGGGAAGAGGTGGAGGGAAGGAGAGAGGAGCAGGGGAAGAAGGGGAGGGAGAGGGGAGGGAAAAAGCTTGGGTGAGGATGAAGAAGATCAAGCAGAAGGAACAAACATGAGGGAGGTGGTGACATGATGGTAATGTCACTTGGACTAGTCAATGCACAACTGAGGGAGATTGTCACCAGGGCAGATGGCTACGATTGAATTCATTGAAATCTGGCATTTAAAAACCGATCTAACATTGACCACATAACTATTGGTTCACTAAAGCTTATTTGGGAAAGGAGATCTGCTGTCTTTACCTGGTCTGGCCTACATGTGACTCCAAACCCACAGCAGGCTATGAATTGCCCTCTGGGCAATAAATGCTGGCCCAGCCAAAGGCACCCATGTGTTGGAAAAAGATGGGAGAGGAAAAGAATGCGGCAGGAGGTGGGGATGAGGAAGAGGGGGGTCTGGGAAGGGAATGTAGAATGTGCAAGTTGCCATTAATTACTTTGAGCATAGTCCAAGTTCTACTTTTGAATGAAAGCAAACTCGGAGTGTTTTGAATTTCTCACCATTGCTGTATCAGTCTTTGTCATTCCTTTTTTCTCTCTCAGTTTAAGCTCTTTCATTGCCAGCCACGTCAATCCTGTGACAATGCACAATGTGTTGCCTAATTCACATCATTAGTTATTTCAGGTTTCTCTCTGTGTGAATATGCATTGCTGGGGGGGACTGTTTGTTGTTGTGACTGGGAACTGCAAGTGGGATGTGTAGCAGTTAAAGAGAAAGGTCTGAACATTTACCATCTGCTGGTGCAAAACAAAAGTCCCCCTTTGGTGCTCAATTTGAGTGTCTGAAAAGTGGAATAATTTCTGGTCCCTTTATTGTGTAGCCTTTTCCTTTTCTGTGGAACATTGGTGGGGTATGTTGCTATAGGCACAGACACCATTCTATAAGCCTGGGGCCACATGGCTTGTTGGCTATTTGGCAACGGGGTGCTTCACAATCGAGACATCTGTGACCATTATTGATTGTTGCACACTTCTCAATAGGGAGCGCCAAATATTATTCGGGATCCGAGACAGGCTCATTCCTCTGCACTGACCCTGCATTCTCTCCCTTCCCTGTCCAGAAGCAATTGTACTATTTGAGTTTTGCTAACTCACTGCAGACTGGAGCTGGAGCCTGGGGCTTAACTGCTTAGTGTGACTCAGTTTCACCCTGCATTAACTCAGCGGCTGGTGCAGTGGCTTCAGAGAACACTTATTTTGCTGCTGCAGTAGTTTCTGCTAAGTGTTTAATCCTAACTGGGTCTGCCAGCCCACCCACTTTCTCCTCACTATCCCGAGGCCTTGTGGAGAAATTGTTCCACTTCCTCGGAAACCTGACCTGACCAGCCTCGAACATGCCTCAAAGCTTCAGAAGTGTTTTTTTCCCCCTCCTGGAACTATTTTAAATTGTACTTTTATCAACAGACTGGAAGTGAGTTAAACTGCCCCCAGTTACTGCAATGAACTGCAGAACCGTACAGTAACATGTATCCCATCGTCCCTATACCAGGTCTCAGAAATAGCTACCTAATTGGTTTTGTTCCTTTGTTTTGTTCAGGCATTGCTAGATGTGTCAAACCAGCACGTAAATTTGCTCCTTTTTTTGATAATTATCTGAAATCTGCATCACCCTGCAGTGAGATCCTGTCAAACCCTTTACAATTGTGGACACTTCTGTGCCAATGCTGTAGTTGAATGGAGGATGTAGCAGTAACCTTTTAGACTGAAGGGACATTACGAGTTAGGATCTGTGACAGGGAGTTGGAACTGTAGAGATTGGACCCAGGTGAATCTTATTGACTATGAGATCCGTGATTGGGGTTATTAACCTGGGCCAGTCAGGAAATTCCTGGCTGACCTATAACCACTAATCTTGGCCTTGGTATCATGTAAGATGCTCTTACAAAATGTCTGCAAGTGGTGGCATTTTCTTTCTTGTGCGTGTGAAGTAAAATACTTTAGCAGTACAATGGAGAAAGAATTTTTCTAACTTGTAGGTGACATTGTTAAAAATCACACAGCTCATGCCCGAAACGTCGACTCTCCTGCTCCTTGGATGCTGCCTGACTTGCTGCGCTTTTCCAGCAACACATTTTCAGCAAAAATCACACATCACCAGGTTACAGACCACCAGGCTTAATTGGAAACACAGTAGCTTTCGGAGTGACGCTCCTTCGTCTGTTGGTTGTGGAGGGCACAATTGTAAGGCACGGAATTTATAGCAAAAATTTACAGTGTGATGTAACTGAAATTATACATTGAAAAATACTGTGATTGTCTGTTGAGTCTTTCATCTGTTCGAATACCATGATAGTTTCACTTCTTTCATGTGTAAATCACAAAACCTTATTTTAAAAGTTGCTTTCACAGGTTAGCTTTAACAATTGGTGTTAGCTAGACAATATGTTGAAGGTGTTAGCCCCCTGTGTTCTCTATCTATGCCATGATGTTTACATTGATTCTAATCTAAAAAGTGAAATAACAGAGTTTTACATGAATTCATTGTTATTTTAACCATTTTACAAAGTAACATCAGTGAAGGATTGAGTTTGAAAAAAAATAGAAACAGGGGATTCAGAATCTCCTCACTTCGGGGACTGACTCTGAGTTGGTGGGGCCACAGCCAGTGTAGCGTGCACATGTAAATAAAAGGGTGACCCGATGGCAGGATACTGGCCTCTACACTGTACCTTATGGACAAAGCTCACTCGATTCTAATCGTAAGTCCAGAACCAAGGATAGGAGTCCAGAATGTGGGTGCTTCTATTATTTTTACATGGCATATTTATGATTTGGCTCCAGGGAAGTGACTGTAGTAAGCGTGGGGTGGGTGGCACAGTGGGAGCTGGGGAAAAGATGGAAGGAGTTCACCAGATTCCTATTTCAGGTTGGCTTTGACGCTTGCTGTAGCCTCTCACGGTGAGTGCTAAGTGAGGACAGAATATCAACTGGGATTCCTCCTGTATTCTGTACACATTCAGTGGGTCCTTGTGCTGGAAAGGGCAAGGTTGGATGTTGTTGTCCCCTTTTGGAAACTGTGGTCACTCGGGCCTGTATTTGTTTACAAGGAGCCAACAAATTGTCACTTTCAATGTCCTGGGCATTAGCACACATATCAGACTTTGGAATGTTGAACTGAAGTAGTGGCCACTTCAGTAGTTAAGGGAGAAAGTGACCCATTAATGTACATTTACTGAGCAGATTGCATACGGAACTAGGATAGTGGAATACCAGGCAGCAATCTTTTTGTAAGGGAATGTTGATTTTTTTCTTAGAAAAGCATTGCATTTATATGGCACATTTCACAGTGGCAGCATGTCCCTAAATTCTTTTCAACCCCTGAGTTTCTCGAAGCATTACTACTGATGTCATGGAGGAATCAGCAGCTAATTTGTGCACAGCAGACTCCCATAAGGAGCAGTGTGACGATGTCCGGATAAACGTGCTCCAATGATTTTGGTAAAATAGTGACCATGGTTATAGTGGCCATGGGATCTATTACTCCCACATGAGAGGGTGAACAGGGCCTCAGATTAATGTCTCATCTGAAAGACAGCACCTCTGACAATGTAGCACTCTCTTAGTTTTGAGCTCGAGGACTACCCTAGCGTTTGTGTGGCTTGAGCCCACGACCTTGTGCCTTACAATACCATCGAGCAGAAAATGTTTTGCTGGAAAAGCGCAGCAGGTCAGGCAGCATCCAAGGAACAGGAGATTTGACGTTTCGGGCATAAGCCCTTCTTCAGATTGCACAGGAAACTGTGAAGGGCTTGCCTGAAGAAGGGCTTATGCCCGAAACGTCGAATCTCCTGTTCCTTGGATGCTGCCTGACCTGCTGCGCTTTTCCAGCAACACATTTTCAGTTCTGATCTCCAGCATCTGCAGTCCTCACTTTCTCCTCAATACCATCGAGCAGACTCATTGGTCTAAGTTTTATTCTGGCCTCATAGCCTTGATGTCAGGCCTAAAAAAAACTAGTCCTGATGGCACACTCTCCCCTACACACGCCTCAATTTCTGCCAAACCGGGGGCTGGTAATTATAGTCTCATTCATCCTGTGTTGTTACTGAGTGCAAGCCCTGAGTGTACCTGCAGCTGATGAGTTCCATTTAATTCTGAAGTTGCCCTGTTTCTCTCTTCTTTCCACCAGAAGCAAACTCTCCAAAATTTGACCCGTTCCATGGGTTAAACGCCCCTCTGGTCTCCACAGTTGTCAAACAATTTCATGAAATGCTTGGACATGTTGCTTTCATTTTTTTATGAGGGCTTTTCCTTTTTATTAAAGGGCTTTTTTTTATTGCAACAGCTTGCACTCAGTGAAAGGCCCAAAGGTGCTTCACAGCGAATTGTGTGGGAAATAAAGAGAAAGAACTGTGATTTATGTGATGCCTTTCACCACAGCAGGAAGTCCCAAAACATTTCACAGCCAATGAAACATGTTTCAGATGTCATCCCATTGGTAGGGAACATACCACCCAGTTTGCACATGATAGCTCCCACCACCGTCGTTGTACTAAGGACCACATAATCTGTTTTGCAGCAGTGATGGTTAAGGAACAGCTAACAACTAGAACCAACTATTTCTTCCTCTTGCGTGTGCCCACAAAGTCCATGTGTGGCAGTGGTTTCTGTAAGCATAAGTCATGCAGCGGCATGATGCTCAGTGTGTGTGGGGCTTCTTAGAGGCAAGTCCAGCTTCATGGAAACTGTAGTGATTGTAATGAGGTCAGCCAGGTGGTCCTTATAGAATATGAGTTCCCTGATTGGGGCTGTTAACCTGCTCCAATCACAGAGCCCTGGCAGACAGATATAAACAGGACTTTCAGGGGTTCTGTTCACTCTGAGAGCTGGCTTTGAGGGAGCTGGATCAATGTCAAGGATATTCCATGTGTAATTAAACTTGGTGACAGACGTTATTTTAGAAATGTTGACCAGGACACCAGAGAGAATTCCCTGCCCCTTTTGAAATAATGTTTTGTTATCCTTTACATCCATCTGAGAGGACGGGCAATGCTTCAATTGAATATCTCACCCGAAAGTGTGGCACTCTCTCTGCACAGCTCTGAACTCATCTTGTATATGAGCAGCCAGCCAGCAATCTAGAACTTATCCATCCAGACAAATAGAAACAGCTCGTGCATAGCCATTCCACCCACCCCATTCTTTCTGAATAACTTTGAAAACTAGATTATTGCCCCTTCCTGCTCTTACCCTGAATAAGAAAGCTTCAACAAATTCACTTTTGACTCCACCTTTCTCTCAACTTCACCCAGACCACCTCGGACACGTTCCTCATCCTCCTTGACTTCTCTGTCTCCATTTCCTGGCTACCTGATGAAGGAGCAGCGCTCCGAAAGCTTGTACATCCAAAAATACCTGTTGGACTATAACATGGTGTCATGTGATTTTTTTTAACTTTGTCCATTTCCTGGGCTATGCCTTTGACTGATATTTCTTGTAAATGCAACCACTCCACAACCGCACTTCCTCATACCCTACCTCCTGCTCCAATCCATTCTCCCATTTTCTCCATCCACAGCACATCAGGTCTGATTATGCAGTCTTCCATATCAGTGCCTCTCATAAGTCTTCAGTTTTCCCAAACTCAGGACTGTCTGTACTACGGTGAAGCATGGCCGTGACTGTGCCTGACCCATTTCTCACACTTCTGCCTTCATTCCCTTTCTGCCCTCTCAGGGAAGGATGATTGTGTTCCACTTGTCCTCACTTTTCACTCTGCCAACTGCCATATTCAATGCATAATCGTATGCCATTTCCATTAATCCCTGCATGATGCCACCACCAAACACATCTTTTCCTCCCCTCTTCTGTCAGAATTCCACAGGGACCATTACCTTTGTGACACCCTGGTCCGTTCCTCAATCAACTCCCTCCCCCCAACATTCTGTCCCATTCCCATGTAAATGTAGGACTTGGAGCACTTGCCATTTTATCTCAAACTTTTTAAAAAAGCTTGAAAGGATGCAGAAAAGATTTATAAAGACGTTCACGAGGTTGAAGGGTTTGAGCTACAGGGAGAGTCTGAACTGGTTCGGGCTATTTTCCCTTCAGCATCAGAGGCTGAGTGGTGACTTTATAGAGGTTTATAAAAGCATGAGGGACGTGGATAGGGTGAGTAGCTGAGTTCTTTCTCCCCAGGGGTAGAGTCCAAAATTAGAGGGTGTATGTTTAAGGAGAAAGGGGAAAGATATAAAAGGGACCTATGGGGCAACCTTTTTCATGCAAAGGGTGGTTTGTGTATGGAATGAACTGCCAAACGAGGTGGTGGAGGCTGGTACAATTACAACATTTAAAAGACATCTGGATGGGTACATGAATAGGAAGGCTTTAGAGGGATATGGGCCAAGTGCTGGCAAATAGTACTAGATGAATTTAGGATTCTGGTCAGCGTGGACAAGTTTGACTGAAGGTTCTGGTTCTGTGCTCTATGACTATCTCCTCCCTCCTCACTGATCAAAAGCCAAACATTCCTTCCATGTGAAGACGCAACTTATTGTCCTCTTTCAACCTAGTCCATTGCATTCATTTGTGATCTCTTTTCCATTGTAGACACCAAATGCATATTAAGTGATTGCTTTCTGGAACACCTATGCTCAGTCCTTGAGCATAAACCCCCGCTTCCATTGTTTCTGCCCTTGGCTTGCTGGGGTGTTCCAATTAAACTTAACCCAAACATAAGTAGCAGCAATGCATCTTTCAGTTAGCCCGTTTAGACTCAACAGCAAGTTCAACAATTTCAGACCACTTTCCTTTCTGTTTTCCTTCCACATGTGCATGACCTGAACTTTTGTTTTCTGAGGAGGCGATAGCCTAGTAGTGTTATTTGCTTGACTAGTAATCCAGAGACCAAGGTAAAGTTTTGGGGTCCTGGGATCAAATCACACCATGGCAGATGGTGAAATTTGAATTAAATAAAAATCTGGAATTAAGAGTCTAACGAGGACTGTGAAAGATTGCCAGGAAAAACCCATCTGGTTCACTTTCCTTTCGGGTAGCAAGCTTACTTGGTCTGGCCTACGTGTGACTCCAGGTCCACCGCAATGTGGTTAATTTGTAACTTCTCTCTGGGATGTGCAATAAGTACTGGCCTAGGTAGTGATGCTCACATTCTGAGAATTTAAAAAGTCTGCTTTCAGTCATTATGCTGCCATCACACCCATATCGAGCAAATCTTTTGTTTCTCGATTATAACTATGACCACTCCCTTTGCCTTTTATACAATGACATTTTGAATCAGTTATTTCTCACATGTTCCACCCTGACACAGCCCTCCCTTTTGTTCTTTCTCCCTTCTGCCCCATTTTACTTGCTCAGAGCCTATTATACTTCCAGAATTTGCTTTATTGTAACGTGTACTCAAGTATAGGAGTATAGTGTGGAAGAGTGTGGTGCTGGAAAAGCACAGCTGGTCAGGCAGCAGCTGAAGAGGAAGAGCTTTTGCTCGAAACAGCAAATCCCCTGCTCCTCAAATGCTGCCTGACCTGCTGTGCTTTTCCAGCAGCACACTCTTCAACTCTGATCTCCAGCAT
This sequence comes from Hemiscyllium ocellatum, assembly GCF_020745735.1. NCBI lineage: Eukaryota > Metazoa > Chordata > Chondrichthyes > Orectolobiformes > Hemiscylliidae > Hemiscyllium > Hemiscyllium ocellatum. The sequence continues at coordinate 76,671,306 of NC_083413.1, forward strand.
CTGCAGTCCTCACTTTCTCCTACAGGAATACAGTGAAAGGTTTACAATGTCGCCCCTCACCGTGCCATCTCAAGGACCTCAGTGCGAATCTTAGATACAAAATGGAGAAAGTAAAGAAAAAGAGTTACACTACCTTACAGTTATTCACTGTATAAGTTAGAAAAATAAAAACTAAAGTTACAAAGATAAACATTACAGTCTTCCTATAAAAGTCCTGCAGTAGATTAATGCAGGGCCTACAACACATGCTCGGTGACTGGTCTCATAAGCCACTGACCACCTGCACTGGTCCCTGGTCCCACAACTGTCCCCATTCCAATTACGCTGGCCATTTCTCTCTGCTTAAGGCTCCAGCCTGCTGACTCCCTCAGTTCAGAGGCAAGGCTAGGTTATTGAGCTGAAATGTGAGCTTTTCCTCTGTTCACAGATACTGCCAGACCTACTGGGTATCTGCAACATTTTCTGTTTGCATCTGTGCAACCAGAGTTCTCTTCATGGTGTACAAAATCCCTGAAGTTGTCAGGGCATAGCACTGTGCAGAGGTGAGAAAGACTGGGGCACTTCTAGGTGCTGGGTTAGATGGATCAGTGGTTCCCAAACTGTAGGTGATCATCCTAACAGGGATCACAGAAATGATGAAGAGGGTTGTGACAAGTAAGTTTACATAGATCTCACAGTGCCTTCAAAATGTGGAAATGAATTGCATCATCTTCACAGTAAAAGGCGCCATTAGATTTTCAAAACTAATAATTAATAATCAAGGGAGAGGAATAAATACAATAACTTTTGCCAGAGAAAAAGAACGAGGGAAACTGTTGGAACTAAAGGCTGATAAGTCCCCTGGACCTGATGGAATGAATCCTAGGATATTAGAGAAAATAGCTATTACTGGGTGCACTAATACTAGATGCAGTAAAGTTGTTTCCCCTTGTGAGAGAGAAGGTAGCACTAGAAGGCATAATCTCAGAGTAAAGGTTTAGAGGTGAGGAGGAACTCTTTTCTGAGGGTGGTGAATCTGTGGAATTTTTTTAACCACAGAGGCTGTAGAGACTGGGCCATTGAGAATATTCAAGTCTGAGATGGATTTTTAATCATTAAAGGAATCGAGGGTGATGGGAAAGAGGCGGGAAACTGGTGTTGAGGATTATCCGGTCAGCCATGATCTTATTGAATGGAGGAACAGACTCGATGGGCTGGATGGCATACTCCCAAAGTACAAAGGACAAAGAGTAATACAGCACAGGATCAGGCCCTTCAGCCACCAAGCCTGCGCCAACAATTGACCTCTTTCTAAACTAAAACCCTTTTGCCCCGATGCAATCTCTATCCCTCTATTTCCTGCCTGTTAATCTATCTCTCAAGGTGCTTCTTAAGTGTTGCTATTGTATGTCTCCACCATCTCCTCTGGCAGCACATTACACACTCTTAATACCCTCTGTTTAAAAAAATTTGGCTCTCACATCTCCTTTAAACTTTCCTTCTTTGACCTCAAACCCATGTCTCCTAGTAGTTGATATTTCTACCACGGGAAAAAGACAGGATCGACATTTCAGACACGAGCCCTTCTTCGTGCCTGAAACATTGATTCTCCTGCTCCTTGGATGCTGCCTAACCTGCTGCGCTTTTCCAGCAACACATTTTCAGCTCTGATCTCCAGCATCTGCAGTCCTCACTTTCTCCATGGGTAAAAGACCCCAACTATCCATTCTATCCATGCTTCTCACCATTTTGTAAACCTCTATCAGGTCCTTCTCACTCTCCGATGTTCAATTGAAATCGAGCTGAGAATGTTCAGTCTCTCCTCATGGCCTCCAAACTAGGCAACATCCTGATAAACCATTTCTGTCTCCTCTCCAAAGCCGTACATCCCCCTTGATTGTGTGGCGATCAGAACTGTATACAACATTCCAAACGTGGCATAACCAAAGCTCTATACATCTGCAACGTGACTTGCCAATGTTCATACTCTATGCTCTGATGAAAGCAAACATGTCATTCTTGGCTACTTTATCCATTTGTGTTGTCACTTTGAGGGAACTGTGGACCTGAACACCCAGATCCCCATATGCTTCTAAGGGTTCTGCCATTTACTGCATATATCCCTCTTGCATTAGACCTCCCAAAATGCATCATCTTACATTTCAGTGGATTAACGTCCACCAGCTTTTATGCCTTATGGTTGTATGGTGACTGCACAACGTAACAGTACAGATACTACATTTAGCATTGGAATCAAGGCTCCCCAAGCATATTTATTGTGATGTCCATTAACAAGATGACATGCCATGCAGTCAATGCATTGATTTCCAGGGATTTGTTCTCTTTTCTAACTGTCTGCAATCAAGTGGACATCCAAATGAAAATTGAGCATTCACACGTGTTTTATTTGTGAGAATACTGTGCTTTAAGAGGTGTGTTTTGACCTAGTTTCTTTCAGAGAGAGACTGGAGGAACAGGAGCCAAGCAGTCTAAGATAGAATAAACAACTTTTGAGGCCTTGTGTGTTTTTTTTAACAAGTTGAAACAATAGAATCAGCCTGAGTGGGTGTGGTCAAGCTCCCAACCACAGAACCGGGGATTTTAGGCTTAGCTTCCAGATTCTGAAAAGCTGCTACATCTCACTTTGCTGTACCTGAAAACTGGAGTTCTCACTCTTACAGAATTGACTTTTGATGTTCTTTTCCTCATGGACTGGAGAACTGTTGGTGAGACAGTCTGTTTTCTGAATTTGCCTTTTGCTGAGGGGTGTGTTTATGGGATTTTGCTATATTGGAGCAGTTAATTACTAAAAGTTACTGTATCTATAATTCTGTTAAGTTTGCCAATAGAATTAAGTAATTCCAATTCCTTCTTTCTTTTGTTGTATTTTAAGTAAGTGGATGAATAAAGTGTGTTTTGTTTTAAATCTAGCAGTTTGACCAGTTGAATTGCATCTGGAATGCAATAAATTATAATTATCTTTAAAACAAAAAAAAGTTATGGTCGAGGCTATCTTCTGAATATTTTAAGGGGGTTTGGTCTAGTCCATAACACGTTGTTCTTGGTGAGTAAATATAATAATAATGTTGTTAAAAGTATTCAAACATATACATTTTTAGATTGAGATGATGTACATTGATCGATATCCATGATGTGGAGATGCAGGTGTTGGACTGGAGTGAACAGTGTCAGAAGTCACATGATACCAGGTTATAATCAAACTGGTTTATTTGAACTCATAAGCTTTCGAAGTGCTGCTTCTTCACCAGGTGAAGTGGAGGGAAGTGCACATGTACAGAATATAGAGGCGGAGAGATAATAGCAAGATAATTGAGAGTGTCAGAAGATAAGTACATGTAGTGAGAGGGGAGTATCATCAGGCTGAATAACAAGTCTCTGCAGGTGATCTGAAGTGTCAAGTGGTGTGAGTAAAGTATCAACAGCTGAATAGCAAGGGAAGGGATGACTTATGATCCAATTAATTAATTCAGAGAGATAATTACAAAAAAAATTCAAAAATAAAATGGGGCTAGAGACAAACCAAATGGCCGAAATAACGCGATAGATGTAAGAGTCATATGGACTTTAGTAATTATATACTGAATGTTACTATGCTTCTTTATTGCTGTTTTGTGTGTATTTTGGTGTTTGGGACCACATTCGCTTTCAGTGTTATAGTGATTTTGTATTGGAAAGCAGTTTGGGAAGCACTGACTTAGCTGGTCAAATAACTGGGGTGGAAATCCAACCCACACCCTGATGGCTCAGAACCAGTGGCATTAATGTGAGTCAAGGTTTGAAGAAGGATTCTGATCAGTAGGGGAAGACTTGCTGACTGCTGTTTAGCTCTGTCAGTGCCTGTCCACAACAACACAGCTGCATTTAAAGATTCTCTGTGGTTTGGATAACTGTAAACCTTCACAGATTACAGCATTCTGAGTAAGGTTTTGGAAAAGCTGTTGAAGTATGAAGCCCGAGATACAATCTATTACTATTTGATGGAATTCCAGGACCAGGGCCTGTGTTTTGGCACTCCGAGTCCTTGCTTATATCTGTCTGTAGTAAGGGCAATTGGTTAATAGTCAGTGAGCATTGGTTCTGTTATTGCATGGCAATTATGGGATCGACGTTAGTGATTTAGTCCAATTTCTCTTTGGAGGGTTTTGTTATCTTTAGGGCTCTGTTGCCAGTAACAATCTGTTTTCTAAACGGACTTTGTTGGGAAACTCCCAGCTCAAATTCTGCCAAGTTAGCAACTGCCGTAGGTTCTTCGTGCAGCAGACCCCATGCCAGCTGCAAGTTAAAGGACTTTTGGACGTTGTTTTGGCAATAGATCAAATGTTCCTTGGTCATGATTGGACCTCTGAACGCTATGTTCCTTGAACAAGGGTTTGCTTCATTGCAAGACCTCCACCTGACAGATGACAGGGTGTCATTGTGTAACTGTGAGTTTTATTAGTTTGCCAACACACCCAGATACAAGTTATGTTGGAGAAACATATCCCGACCAGGTTAGTTGACCGATCGTTCTGCACCTTTGGCAGTTTGTGACAGGACCGTCCGTCTTGTTGGTCAGGCCCTTGCCGCTTCGGATCACATCAACCCACCCAGGTGTAATGCTAACCTGTTCAGACCCAGTGGGAGAGAGGTTCCCTAGTTTTTGTGAGCGGCAGAAGCCTTGCAAATGAAAGGACTTGCTCTGTCGTGGGAATCGTAAAGATGCCCGCGATTCCAGTCTGTCAGGATTTACCAACAGGAGAAATGCATCTGCCATAAACAAACACATAGATCTAGGTACCATTGATCAACTCCTCAGAAAACAAACAGGAAATGACATCACCACAAACCCCAGGAACCCCATCCAGGACAAACATATAAATAGAAAGCATCAGCTTCGCTTCACTTGGAGGCCGCCACTGATGATGTTACCTAGCCAGGTAATGAAACGTCTGGATATCAAACCTACAGCTCAGCGAGCAAACCTACACCCTAAACCTCAACCTGAGCTACAAATCTTCACAAACCTCGCAAATGCATCTGCGTTTTAAGTTTATTAAGCTGTTTTGGTTCTGCAAGTAGAGTCAATTCATCTCCACAGAATCACCCACTCTGGTCTGGCCTGCATTGGAATGATCTGATGCTGGGCAGGGGAAGCAGGAGATGGACCAGTGCAGTGACTCTACCGTATCCGCAGCATTAAGGTTTGGTCATGCTGGAACCTCTTTCATGATCACGTGAAGACCAGGTGAGTGAGTCGAGGTTGGGGCAGTGCCTCTTCCAGTTGAAGATGCACACGCTTACTTGCTTGAGATTCGAGGAAGCTGCCTGCATAGAATCGCACCCCATACATGAGGCAGTGATCACAGAAAATGCGTGGGAGGCCACACAATGTGGGGGAGGAGAAGAGAAACAGACGGTCTATACACCCTCAGAAATTGCAACTAGTGCCTCATTTTTGGCAAAGAGTTTGCACAGACAGTCATAGGGTCATAGAGGTGTACAGCATGGAAACAGACCCTTCGGTCTAACCCGTCCATGCTGACCAGATATCCCAACCCAATCTAGTTCCACCTTTCCAGCACCCGGTCCATATCTCTCCAAACCCTCCCTATTCATATACCCATCCAGATGTCTTTTAAATATTGCAATCGTACCATCCTCCACCATTTCCTCTGTCAGATCATTCCATACACGTACTACCTTCTGTGTGAAAAAGTTGCCCTTTAGGTCTCTTTTATATTTTTCTCCTCTCACCCAAAACCTATGCCCTCTAGTTCTGGACTCCCCCACCTCAGGGAAAAGACTTTGTCTATTTACCCTATCCATGCCCCTCATGATTTTATAAACCTCTATAAGGTCACCCCTCAGCCTCCGACATGCCAGGAAAAACAGCCCCAGCCTATTCGACCTCTCACTATAGTTCAAATCTTCCAACCCTGGCAACATCCTTGTAAATTTTTGCTGAAACCTTTCAAGTTTCACAATATCCTTCCAATAGGAAGGAGACCAGAATTGCACTCAATATTCCAATGTCCTGTACAGCCGCAACATGACCTCCCAACTCCTGTGCTCACACTCTGACCAATAAACGAAAGCATACCAAATGCCTTCTTCATTATTCTATCCACCTACAACTCCATTTTCAAGGAGCTAGGAACCTGCACTCCAAGATCTCTTTGTTCAGCAACACTCCTAGGACCTGACCATTACATGTATAAGTTCTGCTAAGATTTGCTTTCCCGAAATGCAGCACCTTGCATTTATCTAAATTAAACTCCGTCTGCCACTTCTCAGCCCATTGGCCCATCTGATCAAGATCCCGTTATAATCCTAGGTAACCTTCTTCGCTGTCCACTTAACTTCCAATTTTGGTGTCATCTGCAAACTTATTAACTATACCTCTTATGCTCACATCCAAATCATTTATTTAAATGATGAAAAGTAGTAGACCCAGCACCAATCCTTGTGGCACTCCACTGGTCACAGGTCTCCAGTCTGAAAAACAACCCTCCACCACCACCCTCTGCCTTTTACCTTTGAGCCAGTTCTGTATCCAAATGGCTAGTTCTCCCTGTATTCCATGAGATCTAACCTTGCTAACCAGCATCCCATGGGGAACCTTGTCGAACGCCTTACTGAAGTCCACATAGATCACGTCCACCACTCTGCCCTCATCAATTCTCTTTGTTATTCCTTCAAAAAACTCAGTCGAGTTTGTGAGATATGATTCCCCACACACAAAGCCATGTTGACTATCCCTAATCAATCCTTGCCTTTCCAAATACATGTACATCCTGTCCCTAAGAATTCCCTCCAACAACTTGCCCACCACCGACGTCAGGCTCACCGGTCTATAGTTCCCTGGCTTGTTCTTACCACCTTTCTTAAACAGTGGCACCGCGTTAGCCAACCTCCAGTCTTCCAGCACCTCACCTGTGACTATCGATGATACAAATATCTCAGCAAGAGGCCCAGCAATCACTTCCACAGAGTTCTAGGGTACACCTGATCAGTACCTGGGGATTTATCCACTTTTATGTGTTTCCAGACATTCAGACTTCCTCCTCTGTAATATGGACATTTTTCAAGATGTCATCATCTATTTCCTTACATTTTATACCTTCCTTGTCCTTTCCACAGTAAACACTGATGCAAAATACTCATTTAGTATCTCCCCCACCTCCTGTGGCTCCACACAAAGGCAGGCTTGCTGATCTTTGAGGGGCCCTGTTCTCTCCCTAGTTACCCTTTTGTCCTTAATGTATTTGTATTTGGATTCTCCTTAACTCTGTTTGTCAAATCTATCTCATGTCCCCTTTTTACCCTCCTGATTTCCCTCTTGAATGTACTCCAATAACCTTTATACTCCTCTAAGGATTCATTTGATCTATCTTCTCTGTACCTGACATATGCTTTCTTTTTCTTCACAAAACCCTCAATTTCTTTGGTCATCCAGCCTTCCCTATACCTACCAGCCTTTCCTTTCACCCTGTCAGGAATATACTGTCTCTGGATTCTTGTTATCTCATTTCTGAAGGCTTCCCATTTTCCAGCCATCCCTTTACCTGTGAAAATCTGCCCCCAATCAACTTTTGAAAGTTCTTACCTAATACCGTCAAAATTTGCCTTCCTCCAATTTAGAACTTCAACTTTTAGATCTGGTCGATCCTTTTCCATCACTATTTTAAAACTAGTAGAATTATGGTCGCTAGCCCCAAAGTGTATCCCCACTGACACCTCAATCACCTGCCCTGCCTTATTTCCCAACAGGAAGTCAAGTTTTGCACCTTCTCTAGTAGGTACATCCAAATATTGAATCAGAAAAATTCCTCTCCATCTAAACCCTTAACACTATGGCAGTCCCAGTCTATGTCTGTCAAGTTAAAATCCCTTATCATAACCACCCTATTATCTTTACAGATAGCTGAGATCTCCTTACAAATTTGTTTCTCAATTTCCCTCTGACTGTTAGGGGTCTTTAATACAATCCCAATAAGGTGATCATCCCTTTCTTATTTCTCAGTTCAACCCAAATAACTTCCCTGGATGTATTTCCAGAATTATCCTCCCTCAGCACAGCTGTAATGCTATCCCTTATCAAAAATGCCACTCCCCCTCCTCTTTTGCCTCCCTTTCTATCCTTCCTGTAGCATTTGTATCCTGGAACATGAAGCTGCCTGTCCTGCCCATCCCTGAGCCATGTTTCTGTAATTGCTATGATATCCCAGTCCCATGTTTCTAACCATACCCTGAGTTCATCTGCCTTCCCTGTTAGGCCGCATGCATTGAAATAAATGCAGTTTAATTTATCAGTCCGACCTTACTCTCTGCTTTGTCCCTGCCTGCCCTGACTGTTTGACTCGCTTCTGTTCTCAACTGTACCAGTCTCAGATTGATCTCTTTCCTCACCATCCCCCTTGGTCTCACCTCCACCCCCCACCCTCCCCACCTCACCTTACTAGCTTAAATTCTCCTGAACAGCTCTAGCAAATCTCCCTGCCAGTATATCAGTCCCCTTCCAATTCATATGCAAGTTGTCCTTCTTGTACAGGTCACTTCTACCCCAAAAGAGATTCCAATGATCCAAAAATGTGAATTCTTCTCCCATACACAAGCCCCTCAACCATGTATTCAACTGCTCTATCCTCCCATCCCTACCCTCACGAGCTCGCAGCACTGAGAGTAATCCAGGTATTACTGTTTCCGAGGATCTTTTTAAATTCCTGCCTAACTCTCTATATTCTCCCTTCAGAATCTCACTTTGCCTTCCTATGTCATTGGTTCTAATGTGTACAACGACTTCCTGCTGGTCCCGCCCCACCTCGACAACATCCCGCACCCTCTCTGAGACATTCCTGATCCATGGCACCAGGGAGGCAACACACCATCCTGCTTTTTTGCTGCTGGCCACAGAAATGTCTATCCATGCCCTGGACTAGAGAGTCCCATAACACAATTGATCTCTTGGAACCTGGCCTACCCTTTATTGCATTAGATCTTGCTACATTCCCCTAAGAATCCATCACACCCTACAGTTTCCAAACAGCATACTTGTTTGTAATGGGGGTAGCCACAGAAGACTCCTGCACTTCCTGCCTATTTCTCTTACCTTTCCTGAAGTTAACCCATCTATGTGACTGTATCTGCGACTTTACTCCCTTCCTATTTATTTGATGGGCGGCACGGTGGCACAGTGGTTAGCACTGTTGCCTCACAGCGCCAGAGACCCGGGTTCATTTCCCGCCTCAGGCAACTGCCTGTGTGGAGTTTGCACATTCTCCCCGTGCCTATGTGGGTTTCCTCCGGGTGCTCCGGTTTCCTCCTACAGTCCAAAAATAAATGTGCAGGTTAGGTGAACTGGCTGTGCTAAAATTGCCCGTAGTGTTAGGTGTAGGGGAATGGGTCTGGGTGGGTTGCTCTTCAGAGGATCGGTGTGGACTTGTTAGGCCAAAGGGCCTGTTTCCACGCTGTAAGTAATGTAATCTAATCCATAACTGCGCCTTGGTCTTGTAAATACCCCATTGCCTTTAACTGAATCTCCAACTGATCCATTCAATCTGATGGGATTTGCAATTAACAGCATTTATTGCAGATATAATCCTCAGTAATGTGTAAACTCTCCCTGAACTCCCACATCCGACAAGAAGAGCATATCACTCTACTAAATCTTTCCTTTAGTTAACCAAATATCTGACGGATCATGTTTTCAATCCCCAATTAATAGAGGAATCTACATCCAACTGAAGGGTTTCAGTTTACTTATAAGGAGTAAGGGATGACTCTTGATAAGACCATCAAAAAGAGGAGTAGACCATTATCCTGTTCCATTATACTTTGAATCATGTCTGACGTGGCATGGTGGCTCAGTAGTTAGCACTACTGCCTCACAGCTCCAGAGGCTTGGGTTTGATTCCAGCCTCGGGCGATTGGTTGTGTGTAGGTTTGCTCATTCTCTCCGTGTCTGCATGAGTTTCCTCCCACCTTGTACCTTGTAGATGATGGACAGACTTTGGGGAATCAGGAGGTTAGTTACTTGCTGCAGTACTCCTAGCCTCTGATTTGCACTTGTGGTCACTGTGTTTATATGGCTAGGTAAGTTCAGTTTCTCGTCAATGGTAACACCACGGATGTTAATGGTGGAAGATTGAGTGATAGCAATGTCATTGAGTTTCAAGAAGTAGTGGTTAGATTATCTTTTGTTGGAGATGGTCATTGGCGGGTATTTGTGTGATGTGAATGTTACTTACCACTTGTCATTCCAAATTTGGATGTTGCACAGGTCTTACTGAATTTGGGCATTGAATGCCTCAGTATCTGAGCAGTCATGAATGGTGCTGAACATTGTGCAATCATCAGTGAAAATGCCACTTCTGACCTTATGATGGATGGAAGATGTGGTAATTAAAAGCGGATTGTGGTTCTGGATGAGTAGCGACAGGAAAATATTTTTAATGGCAGGTCATGCATGCTAATGAAAACACATGCTCCTCAGATTAAACTGAACATTTTTGCTCTAATCGGAAGCAAATGTGGAACACTTGCCTTCAGCTCCATGACTGGTTAAACGCAGCATACAGTAGGCAAGGTAGTCTTTCTGGTGGATTTGAAAGGAATGGGAGCTGTTTCTTTTGTTTGGGTGAACCTTGTTGAATGAAGGGAGAGGATGTTGAGCTGTTTCACTGAGTTTGTGTAGTGCCTGTCTGCCTTGCTACCAGAGCAGCTTGATCGTCATATCCTCAGTACGGAGATGACGGATGGTTTGAGCTTCTTGACCGTTTGTGATCTTTGCTCCTGCAAGACAGAACAATCAAGTATCTTCCCAATACACAGGAAAGACTTTGAAAAGCACGTGGTACTTTGACAGCTGCTCTCACCTCCCTGGGATGTGTTTGACAAACCCATTCTCCTGCAATTGATACAATTCTCACAGCATGAACTGGCTCCCACACGTTCAGTCCAGAAGTCCATCTGCTAAAGGGGGTGAGAATACATCAACTCCCTGCGCTACCTTCCATTCTCAAATTCTCAATGTTTGATCCATTGCGTCTGCTAGTTGGAATGACCAGACTGAGCCTTGCAGTGGAGTCTTGGAGTTTGTTGATTTTTTTTGGAGCATTTGATCCAGTATTTCTTGTAGATTGAGTGGCTACTGATCTCCACTACAGCCACCACCCTGGTCACCTCAGTCAGGCAAGAGAGTCCCCTTCTGCTGTCACTAAGAAACAGAAACTCCACCTTCTACTATCATTAGGAAACAGAAACTCCACCTTCTTCCTTTATTGGTCAGAGTATTGAATACTGGAGTTGGGAGGTCATGTTGTGGCTGTACAGGACATTGGTTAGGCCACTTTTGGAATATGCGTGCAATTCTGGTCTCCTTCCTATCGGAAGGATGTTATGAAACTTGAAATGGTCCAGAAATGATTTATAAAGATATTGCCAGGGTTGGAAGATTTGAGCTATAGGGAGAGGTTGAATAGACTGGGGCTGTTTTCCCTGGAGCATCGGAGGCTGAGGGGTGACCTTATAGAGGTTTACAAAATCATGAGGGGCATGGATAGGACAAATAGACAAAGTCTTTTCCCTGGGGTGGTGGAAGTGCAGAACTGGAGGGCAAAGGTTTAGGGTGAGATGAGAAAGATATAAAAGAGACCTAAGGGGTAATGTTTTCACGTAGAGGGTGGTACGTGTGTGGAATGAGCTGCCAGAGGAAGTGGTGGAGGCTGATAATATTGCAACAATTAAAAGGCATCTGGATGGGTATATGAATAGGAATATTTTGGAAGGAAATGGGCCGGGTGCTGGTAGGTGGGACTAGATTGGGTTGGGATATCTGGTCGGCATGGACAAGTTGGACTGAGGGTGAAATGAAACATGTTGTCAGCTTTATTCACTCAGCTTGGCTCAGGCTTAGAGGAAGAACAATGCAGTAGCTGCATGTGTACTTTTCTGTAATTGATCATACTGTAAATATAGTTAGTGGAATTTAACTGTTGAGACTTTGTTATTGGTAGTACATCATACTTGCAATTTTACTAAGGAAAGAATTTATGTATTTCCGTTTTCAGCCTGTGATGTTTACATTTGTCTGTACGTGCTGTGTCTTCTCTTATCCTCGGTGTGTTGATCTCAAATAAATAACATCAGCAGCAGGCTTTTGTGAGTTTGAACTAAAAGAAACGTCATTTATTTTCAATTATTTACCATGGATTTAAAATGCAGTATGTCCATTCATTCCCACATGCACTCTTGCAAAGATTGATTTCAGGTCAAAGTGGTGTATGGTTACAAATTATGGCTAACTCAGTCTTCGGTTTATAAACTCAGTATTCTTTGCGGCAGCAGTGTAGTTTCTGAAGCGATTTTGGTTATTTAGGGTTAAAGTGAGGGTTCTGTAATGTGAAAGGAGCTAGTGAGGCCTTTCACAGTCAAATTTACAGTAGGTCAGTCCTCAGATGAATTTGAAGTTGGAACAGGTTGGGGGTGGGGGTGCCTCTTTCTTTTAGGGTCTCCTGCTCACAAGGTGTTGTATCAGTCAGGTAGTACCTGAAAAGGTTAACTGACATCAAGAGACAAGCTTAGCTCGGGATATAAAGGTGGTAAAAACGATTGCAAAGGATTGCAAAGGACCCACTCTGTACTACATCCTCAGGAGAATTCATACTCTCAACAAACAGAATTTCAATTCCATCTCAAACATCAAAAACTGTAAGTACAACAAACTTTTATCTACCCACCTCCATAACCAGTGCTCCTCAAACATTCCAGAAGATTCCCCTGGCCTCGAAAATGACTTAGACGCCATTAGCCATGCGGCTGATGCAGCTACCACCCCCACGCTGATTGATGATGTCACTTCCTCCCTCATCATGGCCATTCCCACAACCACTTCTGCCCCTCACAATTCCTCATGCATCACACGTGACATCACGTCCACCCCTCACATCATCGCTGATGCCACACGCTCAATGACTCCCGCCACCCCTACTGCCGTGGTCACCACTACTTCCCCCCTCACCAGCACCACTCACCTTCATCCTGTTACGCGCCCCCCACAGATCCCACTGTCACTATCCCCACCCCCCAGAACCCCGGGGAGAACACTACCCCTGCTCATGACTCCACCCCCATTCCCCCCACCATCACACCCACTCCAGTAACCGGCTCTGCCCCCCACTCCCAGCTCCACACCCACATCAGATCTCAGCTCCCAGCCCTGCCGAGTTTTCACCATCCCTCCAGACCTCCCCCTCACTGAGGATGAACAATCAGTCCTCAGCAAAGGACTCACCTTCATCCCCCTCCGTCCACGCATCAATGAATTTAATACACGCCGTGACGTCGAACAATTCTTCCGTTGCCTCCGCCTCCGAGCTTACTTTCACAATCAGGATTCCCGCCCACCTTCCGAGGACCCCTTCGCCCACCTCCAACACACTACATCCACCTGGACACCCCGCGCTGGCCTATTACCTGCCCTTGACCTCTTCATTTCCAACAGCCGCCTGGACATTAACCGCCTCAACCTGTCTACACCCCTCCCCACTCTAACCTCTCACCCTCACAACATGCAGCCCTCCAATCCCTCTGCTCCAATCCCAACCTCACCATCAAGCCAGCGGATAAAGGGGGCGCAGTGGTAATCTGGCGCACTGACCTCTACACCGCTGAAGCCAAACGCCAACTCGAGGACACCTCTTCCTACTGCCCCCTCGACCATGACCTCACCCCCCCATCACCAAACCATCATCTCCCAGACCATACAGAACCCCATCACCTCAGGAGATCTCCCACCCACAGCTTCCAACCTCATAGTCCAGAAACCCCGCACTGCCTGGTTCTACCTCCTTCCCAAGATCCACAAGCCTGACAACCCTGGCCGACCACTGTCTCAGCATGCTCCTGCCCCACTGAACTCATCTCTACCTATCTCGACACTGTCCTATCCCCCCAGACCAGGAACTCCCCACATATGTTCGAGACATCACCCATGCCCTCCACCTCCTCCAAGACTTCTGTTTCCCCGGCCCCCAACGCCTCATCTTCACCATGGATATCCAATCCCTCTACACCTCCACCTGCCATGACCAGGGCCTCCAAGCCCTCCGTTTTTTCTCTCTCCAGACGTCCCCAACAGTCCCTTCCACCGACACTCTCATTCGTTTGGCCGAACTGGTCCTCACCCTGAACAATTTCTCCTTTGAATCCTCCCACTTCCTCCAGACCAAAGAGGTAGCCATGGGCACACGTATGGGCCCCAGCTATGCCTGTCTCTTTGTTGGCTACGTAGAACAGTTGATCTTCCGTAATTACACCGGCACCACTCCCCACCTCTTCCTCCGCTACATTGATGACTGCATTGGCGCCACCTCGTGCTCCCGCGAGGAGGTTGAGCAATTCATCAACTTCATCAACACATTCCACCCTGATCTTAAATTTACCTGGACCATCTCTGACACCTCCCTCCCCTTCCTGGACCTCTCCATCTCCATTAATGATGACCGACTTGACACTGACTCCCACAGCTACCTGGATTACACCTCTTCCCACCCTAACTCTTGCAAAAATGCCATCCCGTATTCCCAATTCCTCCACCTCGGCCGTATCTGCTCCCAGGAGGACCAGTTCCACCATAGAACACACCAGATGGCCTCCTTCTTTAGAGACCGCAATTTCCCTTCCCACATGGTTAAAGGTGCCCTCCAATGCATCTCGTCCACATCCCGCACCTACGCCCTTAGACCCCACGCCTCCAACCGTAACAAGGACAGAACGCCCCTGGTGCTCACCTTCCACCTTACAAACCTTCGCATAAACCAAATCATCCACCGACATTTCTGCCACCTCCAAAAAGACCCCACCACCAGGGATATATTTCCCTCCCCACCCCTTTCTGCCTTCCGCAAAGACCGTTCCCTCCGTGACTACCTGGTCAGGTCCACACCCCCCTGCAACCCACCCTCCCATCCTGGCACTTTCCCCTGCCACTGCAGGAACTGTAAAACCTGCGCCCACACCTCCTCCCTCACCTCTATCCAAGGCCCTAAAGGAGCCTTCCACATCCATCAAAGTTTTACCTGCACATCCACAATATCATTTATTGTATCCGTTGTTCCCGATGCGGTCTCCTCTACATTGGGGAGACTGGTCGCCTCCTAGCAGAGCACTTTAGGGAACATCTCCAGGACACCCACACCAATCAACCACACTGCCCCATGGCCCAACATTTCAACTCCCCCTCCCACTCTGCCGAGGACATGGAGGTCCTGGGCCTCCTTCACCGCCGCTCCCTCACCACCAGACGCCTGGAGGAAGAACGCCTCATCTTCCACCTCGGAACACTTCAACCCCAGGGCATCAATGTGGACTTCAACAGTTTCCTCATTTCCCCTTCCCCCACCTCACCCTAGTTCCAAACTTCTAGCTCAGCACTGTCCCCATGAATTGTCCGGACTTGCCCTACCCTTCTTTTCCACCTATCCACTCCACCCTCTCCTCCCTGACCTATCACCTTCATCCCCTCCCCCACTCACCCGTTGTACTCTATGCTACTCTCTCCCCACCCCCACCCCCCTCTAGCTTATCTCTCCACACTTCAGGCTCACTGCCTTTATTCCTGATGAAGGGCTTTTGCCCGAAACGTTGATTTCGCTGCTCGTTGGATGCTGCCTGAACGGCTGTGCTCTTCCAGCACCACTAATCCAGAATCGGGATATAAAGGACTGTTTGTGGGATGAGCGTTTAGGTAATCTCATTTCTACGTAGCTAAAACAGTATTGTATATTTACTCTGAAGTCCAGCCTGATGTTGAATAGATGTAATGTTACTAGCTAGTAAGTACACTTTGTGATATCTTTACCGTATGCAACAAGACTATTCCTCTCTTCTGCCATCGACTGTATGCAGTCACTTGATATTTATTACATAGAGTTACAGAGGACTCTATCGCGTAAAGAGGGCGCTTTGCCCCACTGAGTCTGCCTTGGTCAAAAACAATCACTGAGACTTTTTAATCCGATTTCCCAGCACTTGTCTGTAGCCGTGCATGCTGTGACATAACAAGTCCACAACTTAAAGGTTATGAGAGATTCTGCCTCTGCCACCCTGACAGGCAGTGAGTTCCAGATCCCTACCACCCTTTGGCTAGAAAGAAAACATTTCCTCACGTTCCTTCTAAACATTCAGCTCCTTGCCTTAAATCAGTGTTCCCCCCCACCGATCGTTGGTGTCTCCACCAAGGGGAAAGGTTCCTTCCTGTATACTCTGTGTGTGCCCCTCATCATTTTATACATCTCATTCTTCTTCTGTCTCGCTCTCCTCCTGTCTAGGAAAACAACTGCTGTCTATCCAACCTCTCTTTATAACTGGAACTCTCCAGCCTAGGCAACATCCTCCTGTGCACCCTCTCTCGTGTGATCACATATTTCTTATAATGAGAATTCTAGACCTGCACGCAGTACTCTAACTGTGGCCTAACCAGTGTGTTATACAATTCCAGCATAACCTCCCTGCTCTTAAACTCTGTGCCTTGGCTAATAAAGGCAAGTATCCCATAGGTCTTCTTAACTAACACCTTTCTTGCTATCTTAAGGGACTGGTCATCATTAGACTCTTACTTTCAAATTATTATCAAATTCAAATTCTACCAGCTACTGTGGTGGAATTTGAATCCAGGCCTCCAGAGATTACTTGGATTAATCGTCTAGGAATAATACGCTAGGCAATTGCCTAACCAATCATAAGAGAACATTTCCCCCTTTTGAATCTATGATGGAAGGAAGGCCAATAGTGAAATATCTGAAGTGAAATTCTGGGCCTGAGATGATAACATTTGAACAAACATACCCATATTCCTTTGTGCTCGCTGTGACTTCAGTTAGTGAAGAGTTTTGCTCTGATTGGCATTGACGTAAAATTTATTTGCGATCATTGATGTCACAACACTGCTACCCTGATAGTCAGGGCAATTACTCTCATCCCACCTCTGGAGTTCAACTCTTTTCGTCGTGTTTGTTCCGAGGCTATAATCCAGGTCAGAGTTGAGTGGTCACGCAGAACCCAAACTGAGCATTAATGAACAGGTTACTGGTAGGTAAGTGACATTTGATAGGACTGTTGATAACACTGTTTTATTAATTGGTCATGATTGAGATTGGACTGATGGGATTTGATCTGACTGGATGAGTCCTTTTATTTCATGGACAAGACATACCATGGCAATGTTCCACACTGCTGGGTGGATGCTGGGTGTTGTAGTTGTATTGGAACAGCTCAGTTAATGACTGTGTCTAGTTCTGGAGCACAAGTCTTGTGTGCTACCGTTGTATGTTGACAGGGGCAGTAGACTCAGCAGTATCCAGTACCTGCCACTGTTTAGGAAGATGGAAATTAAGAGCAGGAGTAGGCCATTTGGTCCATGGAGGCAGCTCCACCATTCGCTATGATGACGGTTGATCCTCCATCTCACTCCCCACCCCTCCCCATTCACCCTCTCTCCTACCCTTTGATGCCTTTTAGGTCTAGAAATCTAGAGAAGGCCTCCACAGCATTATTTGGAAGAAAACTCCATAGGTTCGCCACTTTCTGAGTGAAAACATTTCTCCTCAACATTTCGCTTCACCACCTGCTTTCTCGCCGAGAGTCCATAAAATCAATGAAGTTAGTAGACTTTAAAGGTTGCCTTGGTGTCCTGATCCATTGGCTGTAGGATGGTTGTCATTTATGTATTCATGAGAATACAACTGTGACATTTGGACAAAGACCCTCATGGTCCAACTCAGTCCTGATTGTCTCACCTGTATCCTGATACCATTATTGTTGAAAGGTGTGGTGCTGGAAAAGCGCAGCAGGCCAGGCAGCATCCAAGTAGCAGGAGAATAGACGTTTCGGGCATAAGCCCTTCCTCAGGAATGAGGCTGGTGTGCCAAGCGGGCTGAGATAAAAGGTATGGGGGGGGGGTCATTTGGGGAAGGGCGCCGGGAATACGATAGATGGAAGGAGGTGAGGGTGAGGGTGATAGGCCGGAGAGGGGGTGGGGGCGGAGAGGTCAGGAAGAAGATTGCAGGTCAAGAGGGCGGTGCTGAATCCGGGGGTTGGGACTGAGATAAGGTAGGGGGAGGGGAATTGAGGAAGCTGGAGAAATCTACATTCATCCCTTGTGGTTGGAGGGTTCCCAGGCGGAAGATGAGGTGCTCTTCCTCCAGGCGTCATGTGGCCAGGGTCTGGCAACGGAAGAGGCCAAGGATCTGCATGTCCTTGGCCGAGCGGGAGGGGGAGTTAAAGTGTTCAGCCACAGGGCGGTTGGGTTGGTTGGTGCGGGTGTCCCAAAGGTGTTCTCTGAAACGTTCCGCAAGTAGGCGGCCTGTCTCCCCAATGTAGAGGAGGCCACATCGGCTGCAGTGGATGCAGTAAATGATGTGTGTGGAGGTGCAGGTGAATTTGCGACAGATATGGAAGGATCCATTGGGGCCTTGGAGGGAGGTGGGGGGGGGTGGTGTGGGCGCAAGTTTTGCATTTCTTGCAGTTGCAGGGGAAGGTGCCGGGAGTGGAGGTTGGGTTGGTGGGGGGTGTGGATCTGACGAGGGAGTCACGGAGGAGTGGTCTCTCCGGAACGCTGATAGGGGTGGGGAGGGAAATATATCCCTGGTGGTGGGGTCCTTTTGGAGGTGGCGGAAATGACAGAGGATGATACGATGTATCCGGAGGTTGGTGGAGTGGTAGGTGAGGACCAGTGGGGTTCTGTCCTGGTGGTGATTGGAGGGGCAGGGTTCAAGGGTGGAGGTGCAGGAAGTGGAGGAGATGTGGTGGAGAGCATTGTTGACCACGTTGGAGGGTAAATTGCGGTCTTTGAAGCAGGAGGCCATTTAGGCTGTTCGATAGTGGAATTGGTCCTCCTGGGAGCAGATGCGGCGGAGGCAAAGGAATTGGGAATATGGCATGACGTTTTTACAGGGGGCAGAGTGGGAGGAGGTGTAATCTAGGTAGCTGTGGGAGTCGGTCGGGTTTACAGTAAATGTCCGCGTTGATTCGGTTGCCCGAGATAGAAATGGAGAGGTCTAGGAAGGGGAGAGATGAGCCTGAGAAGGTCCAGGTAAATTTGAGGTTGGGGTGGAAGGTGTTAGTAAAGTGGATGAACTGTTCAACCTCCTCGTGGGAGGACGAGCAGCGCCGATACAGTCATCGATGTAGCGGAGGAAAAGGTGGGGGGTGGTGCCAGTGTAGCTGCGGAAGATGGACTGTTCCACATATCCAACGACGAGGCAGGCATAACTGGGGCCCATGCGGGTGCCCATGGCTACTCCTTTGATTTGGAGGAAGTGGGAGGATTGGAAGGAGAAGTTGTTAAGAGTGAGGACTAGTTCAAGGAGGGTGTCAGTGGAAGGGTACTGGTTGGGTTGGTGGGAGAGGAAGAAGCGGAGGGCTTGGAGGCCTTCGTGATGGCGGACAGAAGTGTATAGGGATTGGATGCCCATCATGAGGATAAGGCGTTGGGGGCCGGGGAAGCGAAAATCATTGAGGAGGTGGAGGGAGTGGGTGGTGTCCCGAACATAGGTAGGGAGTTCTTGGACTAAGGGGGACAGGACAGTGTCTTGGTAAGCAGAGATGAGTTCGGTGGGGCAGGAGCAGGCTGAGACAATGGGTCAGCCAGGGCAGTTGGGTTTGTGGATTTTGGGCAGGAGGTAGAAACGGGCGGTGCGGGGTTGTGGGACGTGAGGTTGGAGGCGGTGAATGGGAGATCCCTTGAGGTGATGACATGCCCTTTATTTTTAAATTGTGTCCCCTGGTTCTAGACTCACCAATCAGGGGAAAATGTGGAACACTTTACAAATACATGTGTTCGGGTGACCATCCTCCAAGGCAGACTTCGGGACAAGCAACAACGCCAATTGGCCGAGCAGAGGCTGATAGCCAAGTTCAGTACCCATGGGGATGGCCTCAACCGGGACCTTGGGTTCATGTCACTCTACAGATGACCCCACTGCATTACACACACACACACACACACACACACACACACACACACACACACACACAAACTTCTTCACATGCACTCAGACCCACATGCACACACTCACATACACACACCCACTCTGTCTTAGCGAGTTTTGAGAAGTTTTGCCCTACTCACATCCATCAACATCAAACTGACCAAGGAAACACTGACTACACTATTAAAAGAACCAAAGACATATACACTAAACACCACCAACTTCATTGGCAAGGACAATATCGTCAAGCTAATGACAATATGGACAATATTGCTTTACAATCCATGTCACCTTCAATAACAAAACCTACAGACAAACCAGTGGAACACCATATCAGGGTTCTTAGCAGAGGCGGTAATGCAGAGACTCAAACAGACAGCTCTGCCAACCATCCAACTCAAACTTTGGGTCTGCTACATGGATGACTGATTTGTCATCAGTAAATGAAACAAATTAGTGGAAACCTTCAAAGCCATCAATAATAACCTTACTGGCATAAAATTCACTAAAGAGGAGGAAAACAACAACAACAAACTGCCATTCCTAGATGTCGCAGCAGAGCCAACAGCCAATGGGGAACTTTAAAGCAGCATCTATAGAAAAGCATGGTGGCACAGTGGTTAGCACTGCTGCCTCACAGTGCCAGAGACCTGGATTCAATTCCCGCCTCAGGCGACTGACTGTGGAGTTTGCACGTTCTCCCCGTGTCTGCGTGGGTTTTCTCCGGGTGCTCTGGTTTCCTCCCACAGTCCAAAGATGTGCAGGTTAAGTGAATTGGCCATGCTAAATTGCATTAGAACATTATTTCAATGAGTCACCACATACTGCAGCACAGAGGAACTACACAGAGCAGAGGAAAATCACCTACACAGTGTATTCAAAAAGAACTGGTACCCAATAAACACAGTCCCCCGATTTCTCAGCAAAAAACCCAAACAAGCAGACAAAACATGTCCAGAGAGCCTAGCCACTCTACCCTACATCAAAGACATCTCAGAAATTACTGCCAGACTACTCAGACCTCTTGGCATCATGGTAGCCCACAAACCCACCAACCCATTAAAGCAGCAGCTAATGAACTTGAAGGGCCCTATACAGACAACAAACAAAACAAATGTCATTTACAAAATACCATGCAAGAACTGTACAAACGCTACATTGGACAAACAGACAGAAAACCAGCCACCAGGATAGATGAACATCAGCTAACCACAAAAAGACATGACCCACTTTACATACAGATGAGGAAGGACACCACGTTGACTGGGACAACACATCCATCCCAGGACAACACAAACAGAAACACACACGAGAATTTCTAAAAGCATAGCACTCCAACTGGAATTCTGTCAACAAACACACTGATTTGGATCCTATTGACCACCCCCTGACAAAAGAACAGGAAATGACATCACCACAGGAAATGACATCACCAACCCAAGGAAACCTAACCACAAAGCGGGCCATACCACCAGTGCTTCATCGGAAGCTCACTGATGATGTTACCTGGTGTGGTGATGCAACGTCTGAAAACAAATCTTCCAGTTCAGCGAGCAAACTTACATCCAGACCCTCTCTGTCTCTCTTCCACACGCACACATATAAATTTATGGGGTGGATCTATACTTGCAGAGTTATATTTTATTTTGCTCAAAACTGCATAAATCCAGGTGATATTCTGTAAGTCCCACTTTAGAAATAAACTGACTCAACATTGGGGCAGACTTTAAGTTCACACCTTGAATACATTGTCTGAGCTAAGATAACACCTGTTGTTAGATAAATTGAAGCCACCTTGAGAATGTGACTTAAAAGGAGTTCTCAAATTCAAATATTAAAGAGCCTAAACCAGCATATCCCATCCTAAAAGATGCAAGACTTAATCTAAGTTTGTTTAATACATCATTACAATTCCTTGACACTAACCCTTTTGGTATAAATTCTGTCTCTTATGGTCCTGTTCCACAACCACCTGATGAAGAGGCAGCTGAAAAGCTTGTGCTTCCAAATAAACCTGTTAGACTATAACCTGGTGTTGTGTGACTTTTAACTTTGTTGCATAATGCCATGTAATCTACTCTGTATCACTCAGTTTTAGCATGCATGTTCCTAGTTTTTGTGGGGAATGCATTTAGATAATGCCTGACAAACAGCGAAAGAATGGAAAATGGAGATTTGTTTCCCATAAGAATTAATGCAATTAAGGGCGATATATCCAATGAATCTTTTTTAAGTTGCCTTTGTTGTGACACTTGTCGCGTTTTATGCTATTATTTCATCATCTTCATATAATGTACACAAGCCAAACACAGCTTCTCAACAATTTCAAGCAGTCTTAAACAATTTTATTCTTCCCGATGAAAAAAGACTGCTTTGTCTTACTGGGACTGTGGAGAGGAGGTGTGGGTTCCTTATCTGCACCTTCTCTTTCCCTGGCTTTTGGGACCTGTGGGTCCTGTATGTTTGGGCTTTAGGTTTACTGAGTTTAGGAGCTGTCTCTCTTTTAAAGAAAATATTCATATTGATTGTTTTCTGTCATGCAGCATAATTCTCCTGGTAATGAGCTGTGCCACTTTAGCTGAGCGTGACACCGGGGAATGTTCAAGGCTTTGTCAACGAGCTTGAAAACATCTCGCAGGCACTTTATGGTCAAGCTGTTTGCATATTGCAGTGGTGCATCATTGTTATCGTCACCTAAAACTCTCTTTGCTGAATGCATGCACACCAGCTCTGCAAATTCCTGATCCAGGAAAAGCTTGGGACGGGACTCAAGTAACTATGTGACATTGTTCTCTCCAACCTGCTATGTCAGATTCATTAATTCATTATGAATGGTGATTGGCTCGAAGCCAACTAAGTTGTTTATTGCCCCCAGAGTGACCTCTTCCATCCACTGTTCATGTGATGAACCGAGACCGTTCCATGCAGTGCTGATGGTATTTACAGAGTCAACAATGTGAAACGGTTTCCAGAGCTTTTGGACAGATGGCTTCCCTTCACCACCTGCTTTCTCACTGAGAGTCCATAAACTCAATGGAATTAGTAGGCTTTAAAGGTTGATGTGGCGTCCTGATCCATTGGCTGTAGGATGGATGTCATTCATGTGACAGGAATACAACTATGACATTTGGACAAAGACCCTTGTGGTCCAAGTCATGAGTTCTGGCATTGTCCAAAGTGAGAATAATCTTAAGTGTCAAGGTTTCCTTGGCCCGATACTTCTTTATGTGATACTCAAAGTAGTTCCACCTATCCATGCCTTATCATGCAATTTCCAGGTCACAGGGAGATGAGATTTGGCCTAATTTTCCATTGCTCGTGGGCACTCACTATGATAAATGGACATAGGTTTCAGCTTCTTGTCACCTTTTGCATTGCTGCCTCATATCAGAGTGAACTGGTCTCTTGCAGCTTTAAAGCCAGGAGCATGTTTCTCAATGATGGAGATGTCAGTATTTGTTTCCAATGCAGACCCCCTCCATCAGCATTGAAGACTTGGTGAAGGTCACAGCCATTATGCTTCATGATCTGCTGCAATGTCTCTGAGAATGTATCAGAAACATTGGTGTCAGCACTTGCAGCATCCCCCTGGTCGTGGACATTCTTAAAGCTGTACCATACCTGGAAACAATGAAACCAGCCACAGCTTGGACAAAGATTTCTTGTTTCTCACTGGGCCATGTAGAAGTGCTTGCTCTCTCTCTTTTTTAGATGCAACATAAAAGGCATTCAATCCACATGCATCCTGGCTTGGTATGGTAAACTCCACCCAGGACCGTAAGAAACTACAGAAAGTTGTGGACAGAGCACAGTCCATCATGCAAGCCAACTTTTCAACCATTGACTGCATATATACTTTGCACTGCCTCAGGAAGGTAGCCAACATCATCAAAGACTCCCTCCCAGACAGTTACAATCTCTTCCAACCTCTTCCATCAGGTAGAAATATAAAAGCTTAAACACACATCTAACAGATTCAAGAACAGCTTCTTCCCCGCTGTTAATAGACTTTTGAATGGACCTCTCAAATCTTAAATTAAATGTTCAGCACGCCCTTTGTGCACCTTCTCTGTAGCTGCAACATTGTACTCCTTCCTCTGTTCCATTATCCTAATCCACTTTGTATGGTGTGTTCTGCCTGTACTGCATGCTAAACAAAACTTTTCACTGTACCTACGTACATGTGACAATAATAAATTAAATCAAATCTTTTTTGATGTTTTCATAAAGACTGACAGCCTTCTGTTGGATAAGGTTGAGGCTGATTGGTGTGTTCTTATCGTGAAACTGGTCAAACCGCATCGCCAGCCTGCATTCCATCATCTCCATTGTTTTGCTGCACTGCTGCGTTATCCTTTGCATTGATTGCAGCGTTGCATGTTTGGCTTTTTCGCTGACCTAGCTGCTGTTTTAGAGGATGGAAAAAACGGTCAATGGCGACAATCCAAGATGGTGAGCAATGTCGGCTACACCATCCCCACTCCGCCTAATTACGTCTATCTCCTCACTGAGAGTCAGACTTCTCTGGTGTCGCTTATGTTGAGAGCTTTCACCCTTTCCGCTGGTGCTGCATTTTCCACTTGTGGCTGCCTGATTTCATGGTTTCAAGATGGTAGAAGTTAAGAGTGATCTCACTAACTTCACAGTGAGAACTACAAATGCAAAGTTCATCGAGAGGGAATGATGTGCAAAGAATTCCAGGCAGGAGTTTCTTGTAATGCTCAGCAATGCACTGAGATAACTACAGAAGAATGAGACAGCTGAATGAATGCTGCAAGTCATTCTCTAATTGAAGAGGAATGTAGATGCAAAGCCACGTCCATTGATGCAATGAATAGCACACGCTTCCTCTGTTATGGTATAAGACACTCACCCTTCTCCAAAACTACCTCAAAACAATAGAGACAGCAACTGGTCATTAAGCCCAATTGCTTTAGACTGGTCTTTGTACTCCACTGAAGGCTTCTCCTATCTTACTTCATCTCATCTGATCAACATTTCTTTCTGTTCCTGTCTCTCATGTATTTAGAGCCATAGAGTCATAGAGATGTACAGCACGGAAACAGACCCTTCGGTCCAACCCGTCCATGCCGACCAGATATCCCAACCCAATCTAGTCCCACCTGCCGGCACCAGGTCCATATTCCTTTTGAGAGAGGGGAGGCAATGGCCTAATTGTATTATTGCTGGACTGTTAATCCAGAGACCCAGGTGGTGTTCTGGAGACTCAGGTTTGGTGGTGGAATTTGAATTAATTAAAGGTCTGAAGTTAAAAACTTAATGATAACCATGTTGATAGTCGGAAAAACCCCATCTGGTTCACTAATGTCCTTTAGAGAAGGAAACTGCCATCCGTACCTGGTCCGGCCTACAGGTGACTCCAGACCCGCAGCAATGTGGTTGACATTTAACTGCTCTCTGGGCAATTGAGGATGGGCAATAAATGGTGGCCGAGCCAGCTACACTGTCATCCTGTGAATCAATAATAAAAAACTTAACATTTTCAGGGAGCAAAAGGAAATATTAAGAGAAATTTGTAACATGGAGTGCTTTGCTGCTGAGAAAAGGCCATTGTATCTTTCAAGGGAAAGTTATTTGAAGTTAAATAATATACTAAGGGCTGGAAGGGAAAGGTGGGGACCATTACATTGGCTTGCTTTGCTGTATTTGGTCTTGTCCTGTGCCATGATCTCCCAACACTTCCAAACTAAACCTTTCCTCCAATCTCCAAATATGTGGAGCTCTTCCACATGATGAAATATATTTTGATTCTGTCG
This sequence comes from Hemiscyllium ocellatum, assembly GCF_020745735.1. NCBI lineage: Eukaryota > Metazoa > Chordata > Chondrichthyes > Orectolobiformes > Hemiscylliidae > Hemiscyllium > Hemiscyllium ocellatum. The sequence goes on from NC_083413.1 coordinate 76,697,050, forward strand.
AAGGAGCGGTTTGATTCCTCCAAGTGGAACTGAATAGGTGACTGTGGGATTTGAGGATGAAGATGTAGACTGCAATCATTCTTGGGGATTACAGATTGGCACGAAATGCTGGTGTTGGCAACCAGCCAGGCGTGAGAAGTGAAAGGCCAATTTTACAAATGGGCACCATTGGCACTGGGCTGGCCCTGTGATTGCAGTAAAGACATACCTTTTTCAGTGTAAGCTTTGACAATACACCCAGTCTGAATTGGCTTTGTCTTTGGTTTGTTCAGCTGGCGCTGTTCCTGCAGTGCTTTGTGCTCAAGTGATCATATCATGGAATGTCCCATCACTATACTAGAATGGCACTCCAGCAGTTTCCTTTGATGAATGCACTACCCATTGTAGAACAAGTTAGTCCAGTCTGCCACTCTAGCCAGCTGCCAGGCTGTCTGCTGAGAAATTCTGTGCCCAATCGGTGACTAATTCTCACCGTTTTTGTAAACCTTTTAATTTTGTAAATACTTGAGATGCATGAAGTCTGTGCGTGGAAAATATAATGACCATGGGACGGATGATTGCTGAGATGGTGAGGGGGTTGGGGGGGGGGCGGGGGAGCTGGGTAGGGTTGGGTGCGAGATCCTTATTTAGTTTGAAGATGCCGTTACTTAATTACGCAGACCTCTTAATTGGCTTTTCGAGTCACTGGTGCCCACATCAGGAGGTACTGTGGCAGCTTGTCACGTTTGAATCAACACTGTTTGAAAGCCAGACAACTCTATTGAAAGTAGTCGGAATTCCTGCTGTTAATGGGAATAAGAGAAATGGAGATTCTGACTGAAGCAGTAACTCAGTGCAGTGGCTTTCAGCAGCTGTTACTATTTAAATAGAGTGAAAACAAACTGCAGATGCTGGAATCCAAAGTAGACAGGCAGGAGGCTGGAAGAACACAGCAAGGCAGGCAGCATCAGGAGGTGGAGAAGTCGATGTTTCGGGCGTAACCGCTCTTCGGGATTGAAGGATGTGTGTGTTGGCAGCTGCAGATAAAGGTGGTGGCAGGGGCAGGGTGGTAATGTGGGGATAGGTGAAGACAGGTAGAGGGTACAACTTGGTTGGTCGTTGGGAAGAATGAATCCGGTTGGTGGCTAGGAAGGGTGGAAGGGAGGGGGAGTGGCTGGGGAGGGATTCTAACCTAGCTAACCAGCTCCCACGGGGAAACTTGTCAAATGCCTTACTGCAGTCCATATTAGATTAGATTACTTACAGTGTGGAAACAGGCCCTTCGGCCCAACAAGTCCACACCGACCCGCCGAAGCACAACCCACCCATATCCTTACATTTACCCTTTACCTAACACTACGGACAATTTTAGCATGGCCAATTCACCTGACCCGCACATCTTTGGATTGTGGGAGGAAACCGGAGCACCCGGAGGAAACCCACGCAGACACGGGGAGAACGTGCAAACTCCACACAGTTAGTCGCCTGAGTTGGGAATTGAACCCGGGTCTCAGGCGCTGTGAGGCAGCAGTGCTAACCACTGTGCCACCGTGCCACCCACAATCCAATATAAATCATGTCCACCGTTCTGCCCTCATCAATGCCCTTTGTTATTTGTTCAAAAAGTTTGTGAGACATGATTTCCCACACACCAAACCAAGTTGACTATCTCTAATCAGTCCTTGCCTTTCCAAATACATGTACATCCTGTCCCTCACGATTCCCTCCAATAACTTGTCCACCACCGATGTCAGGCTCACTTGTGTATTGTTCCCTGACTTGTTCTTACCGCCCTTCTTAAACAGTGGCACCATTTTTGCCAACCTCCAGTTTTCTGGCATCTCCACCTGTGACTATCGATGATACAAATATCTCAGCAAGAGGCCCAGCAATCACTTCCCTAGTTTCCCAAGAGTTCTTGGGTACACCTGATCAGGTCCTGGGGATTTATCTACTTTTATGTGTTTCAAGACATCCAGTACTTCATCCTCTGTTAATAAGGACATTTTTCAAGATGTCACCATCTATTTCACTACATTCTATATCTTCCATGCCCTTCTCCACAGTAAACACAGGCACAACATACTCATTTAGTATTTCTCACATCTTCTATGGCTCCACACAAAGGCTGCCTTGCTGATCTTTGAGGGGCCCTATCCTCTCCCTAGCTACCCTTTTGTCCTTAATGTATTTGCAAAAACCCTTTGGATTCTCCTTAACTCTATTTGCCAAAGCTATCTCATGTCCCCTTTTTGCCCTCCTGATTTCCTTCTTAAATGTACTCCAACCACATTTATACTCTTCTAAGGATTCATTTGATCTGTCTTGTCTATACTTTACATATGCTTCCTTCTTTTTCTTAACCAAACCCTCAATTTCTTTGGTCATCCAGCATTCCCTATACCTACCAGCCTTCCCTTTCACCCTGACAGGAATATACTTTCTCTGGATTCTTGTTATCTCATTTCTGAAGGCTTCCCATTTTCCAGCTGTCCCTTTACCTGCGAACATCTGCCTCCAATCAGCTTTTGAAAGTTCTTGCCTAATGTTGTCAAAATTGGCCTTCCTCCAATTTAAAACTTTGACTTTTAGATCTGATCTATCCTTTTCCATCACTATTTTATAACTAATAGAATTATGGTCGCTCGCCCCAAAGTGTACCCCTACTGACACCTCAGTCACTTGCCCTGCCTTACTTCTCAAAAGTTGGTCAAGTTTTGCACCATCCCTGAGCCATGTTTCTGTAATTGCTATGATATCCCAGTCCCATGTTCCTAACCATGCCCCGAGTTCATCTGCCTTCCCTGTTAGGCATCTTGCATTGAAATAAATGCAGTTTAATTTATCGGTCTGACCTTGTTCTCTGCTTTGTCCCTGCCTGCCCTGACTGTTTGACTTTCTCCTTTTCCCACCTGTACCAATCTCAGATTGATCTCTTTCCTCACCATCCCACTTGTTCCCACCCCTCACCCTACCCCCCCCCCACCTTACTCATTTAAATCCTCCCGAGCAGCTTGAGCAATCTCTCTGCCAGTATATTAGTCCCCTTCCAATTCAGGTGTTATCAGTCCTTCTTGGACATGTCACTTCTCCCCCAGAAGAGATTCTAATGATCCAAAAATGTGAATCCTTCTCCCATACACCAGCTCCTCAGCCATGCATTCATCTGCTCTATCCTTCTATTCCTACCCTCACTAGCTCACAGCAGCAGGAGTAATCCAGATATTTCTACTCCCGAGGACCTCCTTTTTAAATTCCCGCCTAACTCTCTATATCCTCCCTTCAGAATCTCATCCTTTTCCTTCCTATGTCATTAGTTTCAATGTGTATAATGACCTCCTGCTGGTCCTTCTCCCCCCCCCCCCGAGAACATTCTGCACCCTCTCTGAGACATCCTTGATCCTGGTACCAGGGAGGCAACACACAATTCTGATTTTTCGCTGCTGGCCACAGAAATGTCGGTCTGTGCCTCAGACCAGAGAGTCCCCTAACACAATCGATCTCTTGGAACCCGACGTACCCCCTCATTGCATCAGAGCCAGTTTCAATACCAGAAACATGGCTATGTTCGTGCAACATTCCCCTGAAATCCATCACCCCATCATTTTCCAAAACAGCATACTTGTTTGAAATAGGATAGCCACAGAAGACTCCTGCACTACCTCCCTACCTCTCTTACCTTTCCTGGAGTTAACCCATCCATGTGACTGTCTCTGTAACTTTTCTCCCTTCCTATAACTGCCATCCACCGCATCCCCTTGCTCTTGTAACTTCCTCATTGCCTCTAACTGTCTCTCCAACCGATCCATTTGATCCGATGGGATTTGCAACCAATGGCATTTATTGCAGATATAATCCTCAGTAACATGCAAACTCTCCTTGAACTCCTGCATCCAACAAGGACAGCATATCACTCTGCTGAAGCCATATTTGCTTCTTTCAGTCTGCAGACCCAGAAAATAGCATTGTCTTATTCCTCGACAAAACTCTGCTCCACGCTAAGTTAATACTTACAGCTTATATATTTTAAGTTTAACCAAGAGACATATCTCAATAAACATATAATCAACAAAGAACCCACTCTACTCACTACTGCAGACATACTGTAAGGCCACACTTAAAAATATTCACTTATCTGTTTCTATGCTGTGACCTCTCCCAAACAGGTTTGTCCACGATTAGATGTGAATCTCACTGTTTGTTAAATTTCCCACATGCACTCTGAGGTCCAGCGATACATGAATTCATACAGCAAAGGCAGTAACTGCTAACTCTGTCAGTTAGCAATGTGGGTTTCTTTCTCTCTCTCTCTCCCTCCTGCACTGTCCTCACCATGTGCTGTCTTTGTCTGTTCTTCTCCCTTTTAAAAGTGCTGTTGTTTTGACAGTTTCTTTTTTCAAAGTTCCAAAACAATGCAATACCATATAAAGCAGTAATTGCTGCTCCTGGAATTCACGGAAATCACTCCCAACACCAAAAATACCTCAAAAAAGGAGCAACCTGTTATGGCCGAAATTTTTCCTGTCCTCCATCTTGGATTACCCAGCCTGCTGCCCTTGTCTTCAGGATGATAGTGAAAGTTTCCTCAGGAGAATTGACAGATTTCAGCAGGGCTTACTGGAGACAGTATTCTCTGCTGCTCCTGAGCACCAGTGGTGGAGGGAGTGGATGTTTGTTGCTGTGGTGCCAATCGAGTGAGAGTTGAGCACAGACTCATGATTGAGCCTCCAGCATATTACTGAGGGGCTGATTCAAGCAAAGTGCCCACCGATAGACGTTCAGAATACTGGGCACTTTCCTGTCAATCCCAAGTCATCCCTTTCTCAGGTTGCAGCAATGTTGAAAGACTAAAACTTCACACTGCTCCATGTGATGGATGTGGAGAACAGGGACAAAGCAAGGAGTGGGATGGAGCTTCTCTTAGACACCAAATATGATGACAGTAATAATGATCTGGGCATGGGCACTGAGGCTGTCACAGGAGCAGGGACTCAAATAGAAGGTGGAAATCTCACACACACACACACACACACACACACACACACACACACCCCTCATCAGAGGTATGGAGGGCTGACCCATACTCCAAAGTAGGTAAACCTCTTAGAGGCTTTTCCTTCCAAAAATACCAGACATGAAGAAGTCTGATATTGACCAGCTGAAAATTGGACTGTTTGGTGTCGGACCAGACTAGTGGTCATCTGGGACAAGAACTATTGATATTCTGACAGGTGGGAGCATGCTACCAACTGAACCAAGGCTAACATAGCTGATCCATTAGCATAACTGGTAGATGTCTCTTTAATTGTGGCTTGCTGCACAATGGGAGACTTTCAACCTGTTTTTCTTCCTGAGCTAGATTCAGGAGCTTGTCTGGATTGGGGGCTGGAGGGTGTGGTGAGTTGGAGCCTGTGTAGTGGAGACACTCAATGTCAATAATGCCTCCATTCCTGAACCTCACACGAACCAGTCAGTATTGGTTATCTTCAGGGAAGGAGGAGTGCCTTGCGTTCAATTACACCGTATTCCCACGATGCCAAAAATTAAGAGTTGCTTTAGTCCTTGTTGGAAGCTCTACATTTGCTTTGTGCTGACCTCCCTCTTTGAGGAAGGGACCGCTGCGTTTCCAAATGTCTGTGTTTAGTTACTGAGAACTAATTTCCAAACCATACAGGGTGAAGCTAATCTTAGCAGCAGTTACCATTTGATTGCTACAGCTGACCTTTGAACTTCAAGGCTCGTGCTTGGGAAGAAAAGACACTGGAGCAAATTATTACATTGTTCTTTCAGATCAGATGTTAAATTGATGTCCAATTTTCCATCTATTTGAAACAAATTAAGAGGATGATCTCCTTTCACTCCTGAGCAATATTTAGCCCTCGGTCAACATCACAATGGAAAAGATCCTGAATAATCTGTCTACCCTCACTTTCTACTCTTGAAGTTGAATTATAGTGTCCTCAGCTAGCACCATATGCCCATCCCTAATCTCCCTTAAGGTAGTGGTGGTGAGCAATTTTCATCATCAACAAAAGATTTTCTTTCTATCAGAAAGAAAGTCAATTCAGAAAAACCGTCATTGATTTAGGGCACTGATTCTCAATAATCGGGAAGGTTAGAATGTACAGCACCACCCTATATTTATATCGTACCTTTGTCACAATAAAAATGATACAAGACATTTTACAAGAGCATTATGAAGTATGACACCAAGCCACGTTAGGGGATATTAGATTAAATTACTAAACGTTTGGTCAAAAAGGCATGTTTTAAGGTATGTCTTAAAGGAGGAAAGTGAGTAGAGATGCGGGGAAAGGTTTAGGGAGGGAATTCCAGAACTTGGGCAGAGGCAATTGAAAGCACAGCTCTCAATTGTAGAGTGATTCACATCAGGAAAGCACAAGCGACTAATGCTAAAGGAACACTGACATTTCAGAGAGCCAATGGCTCTGAGGTAATGATGGAGATAGGAAGCAGTGAGATGATGGAGAAAATTGGAAATGTGGATGACCATTTTAAGTAAGAATTTCTCTTGATCTGGAACCAATGTATGTCAGAGTATGGGGAATTCACTGCAAGTTAAAACATGGATATTAGGATTTGGAGATGTCGGTGTTGGACTGGGGTGTACAAAGTTAAAAATCAGACAACACCAGGTTATAGTCCAACAGGTTTATTTGGAAGCACTAGCATTCACCTGATGAAGGAGCAGCGCTCCAAAAGCTAGTGCTTCCAAATAAACATGTTGGACTATAACCTAGTGTTGGTGATTTTTAACCATGGAAATTAGAGTTTTTAATTACCTCAAGTTTGCCCAGGGCTGATTGTGGGAGACAGACCTGAAGTTTGTTTAAACAATTGAGTGGAGAGGTAACAAAGGCATGAACTAGTATTTCAGTAGCTGTTGGGCTCAGATGGTTGTAAATTGGGTGATGTTGTGCAGGTCTTACTGGAGGCATGAAGATGAGGCCAAAATCTCATTTTAAGGTCAAAAATGCACTGCTGTAATTGTCTAGTTGATGATGTTCCATGAATCAAAAGAAAGCAATTTGGAATGATATACTGAGAAGGTACTGAGAGTGCAATAGGTGGATGGAGATAGGGGTAAAGGTGACAGGTCGGAGAGGAAGGTGGAGAGGATACTTTGGAAGGAAGATTGACAGGTGGGACAGGTCATGTGGGCGGTGCTGAGCTGGAAGGTTGGAACTGATGTAAGGTGGGGAGAGGAAAAATGAGGAAACTAGCGAAGTCCAAATTGATGCCATGGAGTTGAAGGGTTCTGAGGCAGAAGATGAGATGTTCTTCCTCCAGGCGCTGGGTGGTGAGGGAGTGGCAATGGAGGAGGCCCAGGGCCTGCATGTCCTTGGCAGAGCAGGAGGGGGAGTTGAAATGTTCGGCCAAGGGGTGGTGGGGTTCATTGGAGCGGGTGCCTTTCTTGATGTACCTGAGTACTTTTTCTGACGGTTAAATACTTGTGAACTGTTGTGAGAGATGCAACGGTCAATTATTCAGCAAGCTGCCACACCCCTAACAGGATAATGATGACCTATTTTAGTGGTGCAGATTGAGGGATAAGTGATGACCAGGAATTCCTCGCTGTTCTTCAAAATAGAGTGATAGGATCATCATTGTCCACCTCAATGGCATTAGTTTAACATCTCTGATGGTATCTCTGATACTTCAGCACTTCCTCAGTACTGCACTGGACATGAGATGGTTGAAGTACCAACAAATCCCACGTTCAGATTTTCAGTCTGTTTTAGGTACAATAATAGGGTCTTCATTCGGTTTGAAATCTGCAATAGACTACGTTATGTAGGTTGGTATTGCAACAGCCCAACATGACAATGTCTGAGCTCTTTGGTGTGTAAGCTGTTTGCCTTGTACTCCCATTATTGTATGGACATGCTGCTGGAAGATGTGCTACTTAAGGCTGGGATTCTTTCAAAGGCAAACTATCGACCATTACTTGAAAAGCTGTTTTCTGGTTTTACATGTCTTCTAAGTTGACCTTATTGGATTTTCTTGTATTTACCATGGTGATATCCAAATGTTTCTCTAGCAATACGATAATAAGAGCAATGGGCAGATTCTCACTGTTGTAAAAGAGTGTAACTTCAGCTTTTGACGGCAGATTATCATGAGGAATGACTGTCCTCTGCGAGTCCATTACCAACATTTCAGCAAACATCATGTTTTTCGATTCTGCGTTTGCCCTTCTCAGTAGAAGGTTCCTACAGTCCTACTTATGCATTGTTCTCTTCAAGGCAGGATGGAGTAAGTGCTCTGTCCTTTCTTAATGCATCTCTGATGATTGCTTGTTCTTCCCCAGGCAGAACTGTGCTCCAGGCAGAGTTCATCTGTTGAAATAAATGAAAGCTCCTCTTTATCCAAGTCAGCTTTCAAGCGATGCTGCTTCTGCATGTGTTGTATCTGACTGTCAGTTGTCTTTCTGTAAGTGGGTGAAAAACATCTGAACATAGACCTTTGTATCTCAGGAGTTGTGCATCTATCTTGACAGCTGTATAGGTGTACGTGCATGGGACACCTTTTGTCCTGACCCTTTACTATAGGTGGAATGTTAAAGGATTTTCACTACGTGTATCACAGCTTCCAAATTATACTTCACTTTGCATTCATAAATGGTTTGAAGTTTCCCCAGTACCTGATACAGAAATGACAGATCCCATATGGGAAGTTTTGAATGAAACTCCCATTCCCACACTAGTTCATTAGCCTTTGGTTAATGATCCAGTTAAGAAAGGGAATCATTGTTTTTCTTTGCCCTACTCCATTAAAATTTCGCAATGTCTAGAGGATCTTTGGCCACTTCTTTTTTTTATATAGATATTTTTATTGGGAATTTAACATTTTGACAAATTTACAAAAATAAGCAGAATTTTCAAGCACAAACATTAATATAAAAATAGATCTTAAATATATAATCATCAAAATTCAACTAATCCACAATCATCCAGAGTGTATAGTTGAGTCGCTTACATCCTTCAAATAAGAGAAAATGTTCTCTAATACACTCATAACAGTATGATTAAAAGGAAGCTATTTCCAAACAATAAGAACAAACAAAAAAAAATTAAACATGTTTGAATGGAGATCTTCCCCCTTGTTCTCAGGGGGCCTTACTACCTTTCCAACGTTCCACCATATCCTCTCCCAAACAGTGTCCCACCCTCGACCCGGGCGCTCCTTAATAGGATTTAGATATAATACCGAGCTAGAGTTAACAGTGAGCGCCGCACCCCCACCCCACCCCACCCATACCTGAGTATATCTAATAGCATCAATGCCACGTACAAACACACATAACTATAAAATTACAACTCCAACAGATTACAGTTAAGTATAATAACATAGCAAGGAAGACAACCCCGCTCCCAGAGGCAAAAGTAAAGTAGAATAAAGTAACCATTTCTCCCCACGGAGTGTGGGAGAGGCAAGCCAACATAAATTGTCTCTTACGATTTATTTAACCGAGTCTAAAAGTTTCTTGGCCTCTTCCGATGATCTAAAATTATACTCGGATCCTTCGTGGGTAAAGCATAACGTCGCTGGGTAGCGTAAGGTGTATTGAATATCTAAGTCCCTTAAACATTTCTTCACCTCACCAAACGCCTTCCTTCTTCGTGCCAAAGCCGGGGAGAAGTCCTGAAATAACATAATCTTGGATCCTTCATGAATCATAGCTTTAGGATCCTTTCCAAGCTTTCTGGAGGCATCCAGGAGTATCTGCCTCTCCCTATAACTCTGCAGCCGGAACAGGACCGGGCGTGGGCGCTGGTTTGGGCCAGATCCGCGTACTGCGACCCGGTAGGCCCACTCCACCCTTACCCGGTCAGTTTCAGCCCCCAGGTTTAAAATCTGCGGCAGCCATCGCTCCAGAAATGCTACTAACTGTTCTTTCCCTTCTTGCTCTTGAAGGCCCAGCAGCCGAATATTCTTTCTCCGATTTCTGTTGTCAATATCATCGATGTAAATTTCAAAGGCCCTGACTCTCTGCTCCAGAGCTCTCACCTGTTCTGCAGCTGTTTGAGCTGCAGCCTCGGAGGTCATGGCCTTTAGTTCCACCCCCTCCACTCGGCCCTGCAGCTCTTCCATGATTTGATTCTGTTTCTGCAGCTTTTCTTCGAATGCATTCCATCGCTGTCGGGATTCTGCGATGAAATTGACGAGTGTCGATTCCAGCCTAGCAATCATCTCTATAAGGCCTGTTTTTACATCAGCTGCAGCCAGAGGAGAGGAGGGTGGGGGAGGGGTCTTTGTTTTCTGAGAGCTGCGGGGTCCCTTTGATTTACTCATTATCCACTCAGTATTAGACTATTTAAATATAATATTCAGCAGCTAATTAAGATTAAAGAAATTTTTTGGGTGGTTTGGCAAGTGTGGTGGGGACAGGAAACCCACTTTACCCAGGTTTTGGGAAGGGCTCTGTAGACTCAGACTTGCTGAGTCGCCGCCATCTTGGATCTCCCCTTGGCCACTTCTTAACCTCTCTGCTACACGGAGAGCAGTCTGTGATTTTAAACTCCCCTAATTTATCTTGCTGACCCATCTTAAATTGTGAGCATTTATTAGTTCTCCACACTTTCGCAACTTGAAACAGCACTGAAATGCCTAGAAGTTGCTTCCTTATTAAAAAGTGCTTAATTTCCACAGCTTAGCTGTTCCAGCAGTAAGGTAAAAGTACCTGTTTCTGCACTGCCTCAAAGACAGCCTTTAGCAGGAACCTAAGACATGCATTACAGAATGGGAAGGCAGATGTGGCTAGGATGCTTGCAGTAACATACCTGGTTGCCAGGTAAGCCAGGGGCTGATTTGTCCAGGTACAGTTTGGACAATTTGAATTTATCAAGCCTTTCGGCACAAAAATGCTTAGCACATTGTCCCAACACTCCAAAGCAAATCATTCACAGAGTCATGACTTCCTCCATTTCATTTATACTGCACCTTCTCCACTCCCCTGTCTTCTGCCTTGACCATCCCATTCACCCCTAGACTCATGACTATTTGGAAGGCAATAGTCATGAAGACTGAATAATGAAGGTTGGAAATAAAGTTTATGATTCATCAGTACTTTTGAATATCTTAAGATAATGATGTTGCTATAAACACCCAAGTGAATCTCCCTTTGCAACTCTCTTATGTTTTCAATTACTTTCTACGTTATATAACCACTTCACAGAGCTGGAGGCTGGCTGCTCATTCTCCTGAACTGACTGCTTAGTTGACGATGTCCAGTGGAGCAGTTTGTGGGATTTTGTCTGAGGGGGCCTGGAACATGGACTGAGAAGTGGGAACAACTTGAGGGGTTGGGGGAGGGGGGGTTCCTATCTGTGCCCCCACACCCCTCCCCTTTATCCATCTGCCCTCTCACTCGCGCTTCCCCTGGCACACTGAAGCCGGATGCACTGTGCTGCTCTGGCCAGAGTGGGACATTGCTCATCCTCCTCAAACTGACAGACAGGGCCCGTGAAGATATTTGGTCAGGTCCACTGTGCCCTTGACGGCTCGTGGCACTTTGATTCTCTGTCCAGGTGGCCACTGGTTCCAAGGAAGTGGATGACAGCACAAAGGCCTGAGACGTCATGGCGCGTGTGACAACAGTTGCCCACCAAAGAGCCCAATCCTGCCAACACTGGCATTAAACTGCAGCAGGCAGACTTGGTGCCAGGTGAGGAGCAAAACTGTGTGAGTTGCTTTAGTTTCCTTTGAGGTGGGTAGGCCTCATTGTTAGGAAACTCAGTGTCTGAACATGGGATCTGACATCTCCCAATAATTTATGCACTGGCCTTGTCGAAAGGCATCTGTTGGGTACGTTCGAAGGGTTTAGAGGAATATGGGCCAAACGCTGCCAAATGAGACTAATTAATTTCAATTATCTGGTCAGCACAGGCAAGTTGAACTGAAGGGTGTGTTTCCGTGATGTATGATTCTCTGACTCTGTAATCCATCATCTGGCATAGACTCCACCCTCTCCAGGAACTGTCTCAATAACCTTGGAATCTAAAGCCTTCCCTCCCTTCAGCCATCCAGTTACCTATCCTGTCTCCCTATTTTTAGATGGTAACTGGTTTATAGATAGATGTAAACCTTACATTTCAATTTTAAGTCTTGAAGATATGGACTAATTCATGATGAACACAGTGTAGCAAAGTAGTAATACGATACTTTAATTGAACTGATACTGAAAGAAACATCGATAGAAACATAGAACATAGCAGCCGAGGTAGTCTATTCAGCCCATTGAGTTTGCTCTGTCATTCAACATGTTCAGCTGTTATCTCAATACCATACCATACTCCTCACATTTTTTTACACCTTCATAGAGTCATAGAGATGTACAGCATGGAAACAGACCCTTTAGTCCAACTCGTCCATGCTGACCAGATGTCCCAACCTAATCTAGTCCCATTTGCCAGCACTTGGCCCATATCCCTCTAAGCCCTTCCTATTCATATACCCATCTAGATTCCATTTAAATGTTGTTATTGCACCAGCCTTTACCATTTCCTTTGGTAGCTCATTCCATACACGCACCACCCTCTGCGTGAAAACGTTACTTCTCAGGTCCCTTTTAAATCTTTCCCCTCTCGGCTTAAACCTATGCCCTCTAACTTTGGACATCACAACCCTTGGAAAAGGACCTTGGCTATTCACCCATTCCATACCCCACATGACTTTATATAAAGTCACCCCATAGCCTTTGACGCTCCAGGGACCTCAGTCAGATGGGTTAATGGGCTGAGGAGCGGCAAAAATATAATGCAAAAATATATTTTATTTATAACATAGCTGTAAGTACATTACAAAACACTTTCCATCTGGAACTACAGAAAATACAACAAAATACCACTTGTCCTGATTCCCACTGTTGGTTGCCTCTATCCAATTGCAAGCTAAGTGTGACATGAACCATATACATTTGGTTACAGGTTAAATTTAACTTCTTCTGAGAGCATTTGTCTCCTACTCTTAACACTGCTGACTTTTCCATTCTTTGGAAAGGTAGTTATCACAGGTGAGCTGTACATGGGGTGGCATGTCTCCCTGTTATCCCAGTAATTTTACCTCCCTTTTCTCCTATATTAAGACCAATGAAGATGAAGCAAGTAAGTCATTTAGTCTTTTGGCTTTGGACACAATAGACATTCCTTCCAACTAGCCCAATGTGGTTAAAAACAGCTTACTTCAAACCCCACAGAAGTGCCACAAAACGTATTCAAATCTTGGCATTCAGTCAAAAATATTGGCTGCTTGTTACCAGCAAAGTGGAATGAATGCGTAATTCAGTCACCTCTTCTATCCCAGACTGTCGAGGGAAGCAAGAAAGGAAATACCAAAGGATCTGACCATCATTTCTCAGTCTGCTCAGGGATGTGCAGGCTAGATGGAAGGGGCAGCACAGTCACTTAGTGGTCAGCACTGCTGCCTCACAGCGCCAGGGACCAGGGTTCAATTCCACCTTCAGGCATATGTCTGAGTGGAGTTTGCACATTGTCCCCATGTCTGTGTGAGTTTCCTCCCACACTCCAAAAATGTGCAGTTTAGGTGGATTGGCCATGCCAAAATTGCCCTTTGTGTCTTGGGGTGTGTAGACTAGGAAAATTAACCATGGGAAACGTGGGGTTACAGGAATGGGGTGGGTCTGGGTGGTACGCTGTGGCTGGGAGGGTTGGTGTGGACTCAATGGGCGGAATGGTCTGCTTTCACTCTGTCAGGATTCTATGATGCTACATGTGTGGTATCAGAGGACTGGGGGGGACAACCCATGTTGAACAATTGTTTGAAAAGGGAGAGACTGAGTAATTACAGCCCAGTCAGCTTAAACATAGCTGTAGGAAAGTTATGGCCCAGGTCCTCAGCTCTCCAGATGATGATACTCTGAACGATGTGCATTGGGACCCTTTTGGATGTCCTGACTATCTACAACATGCTCAGGAAATTTAGGCCTTGTGTCTGGAATTCTCCCAAAACAAATCTCAACTCTGTGTTAGATTCCAAGTTCTGACTTGCTTGCTTAGAGACCTATCTGAGAGATTTTATATGATTAAAAACCCGTTCTAACTCCTGAGTAACAATGCAAATGATCCCTGGACCCTCCTTCCTCTCACCTCTCTGATCCTCCCAGTCCTCTGTCTGCACGCCCCTCCACTTCCTCTCTTTTCTAATACCAACTAATTTTACGATTGGATCCCAGAATGAAATTTGACTTGATAGCTCATATTTTATGCAAAAATAAAAGCTTATTATGCAAAAAGAGGAGAGATTAAATAAATCAAGCTGTTTACACATAATAAGAGTTTGAAAAGCTTTATCGCAGCAAATAAAACCTCATCTATTTCCCAAAACCAGAGACAATTCACAGAATAGAATCTCTGCCATGTGAAAGCAGGCCATTCAGCCCACTGATCCTCTGAAGGTCATCCCACTCAGACCACCCTATTCCTGTAACCCTGCATTTCACATGGCTAATCCACTTAGCCTGCACATCCCTGAATACTATGGGCAATTTAGCATGGCCATGCCACTGCACCTGCACATCTATGGACTGTAGGAGGAAACCAGAGCAGACCCACGCAGACACAGGGAGAATGTGCAACCAGTCATCCAAGGCTGGAATCGAACCCCGGTCCCTCGTATTGTGAGGCAGCAGTGCTGACCACTGAGACATTGTAAACAATAGATTTGACCTAGTTGTTTTTATCCCTCAATTCCTGTCCTGTGAGACTTTTTTCTTGAATCCTCACACAACCGAGACCTTAGACTTCCTCAGCTTTGCATAACCAGTGAAGATTTCTAACAAAATACTCCTGGTCTAGAAGATTCACAAACACAACTCTTTCCCTGAATTAACTCACTCTGCAACAGTGCAGAATAATCTCCTTTTTCCAGGACAAACTATTCTTGTATCTAATGCTCGTCATGTCTCCTTCAGACTGTCCCAAACCTTCCCAATGTCTGTTTTTTCCCCTAAAATATAATTGTTCCATAATTACTCCAAGCCCAATTATCCCTTCTGTCACCAACCCTCACAATATAAATAAACTTCCATTAACACTTCAGGAGGCAGATAACTGGTTTGAAATCATGGTTTTGCAAAGACTGACCTAGTTATTGACCCTCTTAAAAAAAACCAACACTGGTATGCAACTAATTTAAAATCCAGACAGTACAAAAATTGTCAATATATATATACACACATATAAAAAACTATTTTTCATCATACTAGAACTATCCTCTCTTTTAACCATTCCTTAGCCCATGAACAATGATCAGCCAGCACCAACAACCCACTGATCCCTACCTGACCCTCCAATCCCACCGTTACACCCAGACCCCTCTCCCACTGCTGTGAATCCCTGAGTACACCTGACCATTTGACAATCCCCTCATCTTCTTCCACCCCCAGCCCTCTAATGCCTGGTCTTGACTGGACCTGACTCAGTTTAACACCTGCCAGTGTACACATGCTGCCACTCTGGTCAGCTTGCACATTGCCCACTCTGCCACATTCTGCCCCCTCCTGTCTTGCCTGCTTTTACCTCATTCCCACACCTTCACTGTCCCACTGAAAACGATTCAGCTTCTCAGTGTTTAACTAAACCAATGAAGCATTAACTGCAGCCTGACCTTCAGCTGGCAGCTGTGGCTGTCCTAGAAAATCAGCAAAACACTTGCTATCTAAAAGTTAGAAAGGTCCTGCTGCTCGTGAGTTAACGTTCGAGAGGAAATATCTTTACACAGAGGGTGGCAGCAGATCTCAAATGAATTGCCTGAAAAGGTGTTAGAGGTAAAAAAAACCCATATGATTATAAAGTACTTGACTATGCACTTGTAGTGTAGTAACCTGCAAGTTTATGACCAGCAGCCAGAAAGTGGGATTTGGCTGGAAGGTTACTTGGTAACTGGCACAGATATGATGGGCCAAACGGCCTCCTCTGTGATGTAAATTGTTTTGGTTCAATAGTTCTCTCAGTACTATACCAGTAATACTCCATAACTATCCCATTCCATGCAGTAGCCCAGGTATGTATTCAGTAAGTTTTCTCATGGAATCCCTACAGTGTGGAAGCTGACCATTCAGCCCATACTGACCCTCCAAAGAGCATCCCATCCAGACCCATCCCATTCTTCTGTCCCTGCATTTCCTATGGCTTATTCACCTAGCTTGCACATCCCTGGACCCTATGAGCAGTTCAACATGTTCAATCTACTTATTCTGCACATCTTTGGATTGTGGGAGGAAAGCAGAGCACCCGAGGGAAACCCACGCAGGCACCAGGAAAATGTGCAAACTGCACACAGACAGTCTTTGAACAGTGGAATCGAACCCGGGTCGCTGGCGCTGTGAGGCAGCAGTGCTAACCACTGAGCCACTGTGCCCCCCACCCCACTTCTCAGTTTGGAACAGATGGTCATTTGCTCTGCATTTCTCCCTGGTGGCATTCCTGAGAACGGTCACACAGTTCATCCCAAAAGCCTGATTGCATTCTGAAGCTAGTCTCGAACTGGACATTCCTATCCTTAACTTTTTACTGAGCTTGAAAACGCATGAACTGGAATTCACCTCAATAAGTTAGGATGCAGATTTATCCCACTATTAATTTAGGTTTCCAAATATTTCCAACATTTAACAAACCTGTTATGTATTCTGTAATCCCCCTCAACCGTAAAGGAGGAAATGGAACCAGAGAGTACTCCTGAGCTACACCATACCCCCTTAGGGGCAGCTACACAGAGGATGTGGTGTTTGAAAGAAAATGGAAGATAATTTATTCCTAATATATGGTTTCACTTGGCACTGTCAGAGGAAAGGTCAATTACAAAACAAACAAGGAATTTCCTCAATACCTATCCTTGCTTGAGAGCTGCACACATAATTCTGAGCGTGAAAATCAAAAGCTTCATCTTGTCAGCGCTTTGCTGTGAATTTGAGTTTGTTGCGATGTTCTACAGTGAGTGTGGAGTGCACAATTTAACGCCTCACTGTAATTTTTCACTCCTGCCCCTGCAATGTATCAGCATTCGCTTCTGAGTTGTGCACTCCTTGGCCCCTTTCTGTCCCAGATCGGTTTTCACCATGTTGGACATCATTGACTGTCTTCTGTACGAACACAATGTAGTCGGGTTGAAGTTATCTGGAATTGGGAATGCAGTGCTGTTTTCACGTGCAAAGCCCACAATTAGGTTGGAGGTGCAATTGGCAGCAAATTGATTATGCCAAGTGCTACCTAAATGTAGGAAGTGACACTGGAAGGCAAATCTCAAAGACAGGTAGCAGTGATAGCTAGGTTTGTTGTTGTCTTGCATGTTAGAGAATGGAGGGACAATGCTCAGTCAGTCACACAGTTCTTGTTTCACTGTGCTGGAAGCTTAGAGCCACCATTTGAGCATCTCCACTGGAATTTACGTTTCTTTCCAAAACTTTAAATCACATTCCCATTACATACCACGCAGTGCTCCTGATAGCTGTGTACTAATATTACCACGCCCCCCCCAGACCATTTTCTCCACCCATTCTCAAATTTGCAAATTTCCCCTGCCTTCTTCCAGCCCGTTAATAATCATTCCTGAGAGGAAAATGGTTGAAGGTTAAAGAGCTAATGGTTTGTTTCCACCCCATTCCCCCAGTCCTCGCTTTGAAAATAGCAGCACAAGGCAGATGTACCATCCAGGGGGCCCAAGTTTACAAAACTCGCCCCTATCTCACTCACTCCTGAGGGTGATTGAAAATCCTGCACTATCAGCCAGCCGCACTTCTTCTCCTGCAATGGATTTCTCAGTTCTGCCATGGTACAAGGCATCATTACCTGGAGAAGGGACCTGTGAACCTGCGTCCCCAAGCAACCTGAGCATAGGGATGCATCATTATAAGGATTGTAGCAAAGCTAACTGACACCATTGCATAGATGTCTTACAGTCTTTTGTGGACTGCAACAAATTATGACCGATTAAAGTGATATTTTTTATGGGAGGTGATGACCAAATGGTATTATCGCTGGACTGTTAATTGAAAGGCACAGGTAACGTTCTGGGAATCTACTTTGAATCCTGCCATGGCAGATGGTGGAATTTGAAGTCAATAAAAATCTGGAACTAGGCGTCTAATGATGACCATGAAATCATTGTCAATTGTTGGGAAAACCACATCTGGCTCACTAATGTCTCTGAGGGAAGGTAATAAGTCCATAAGACCATAAGACATAGGATTGGAAATAAGGCCATTCGGCCCATCGAGTCCACTCCGCCATTCAATCATGGCTGATGGGCATTTCAACTCCACTTACCAGCATTCTCCCTGTAGCCCTTAATTCCTCATGACATCAAGAATCTATTAATCTCTGCCTTGAAGACATTTAGCGTCCCGGCCTCCACTTCTGCCATCCTTACCCGGTATGGCCAATTGTGTGACTCCAGACCCACAGCAATGTTGTTGACCCTTACTAGCCACATGGGCAGTAAATGCTGACTTAGCCAGTGACACCCTCCTTCTGTAAATGAAAAAAAAGGAAAGGCTGTATAGTACATCTGTTTTGTGATTGAGAGCCAATCCACTAATGTTGAATATCATAATCTCTATGTGGACATTTTCTTCACAAAAAGCTCAATCGAGCAGTTAAGAAGTAAGTTGGAAAATTGATGTTTGAGGACAGTACTCACAAGAATACAGTGAAAAGTACATAATGTCACCACACAAGGCATTATCTTAGGTACAAGTACCAAGGTACAGAGTCTTAAGATTGAGATGGAAAGAAAGAACAAAGTTAAGCATTGCAGTAGTTATAATATGGTGACACCTTCTTTGTTTCAAGGAGAAAATAATGATGTAAATGTGAAAGTTCAAACATTACCTCAGAGTACAATGGGATCTTGATCAAATGGGCCAATGGGCTGAGGAGTGGCAGGTGCACTTTAATTTAGATAAATGTGAGGTGCCGCATTTTGGAAAGGCAAATCACAGCAGCACTTATACACTTAGTAGTAAGGTCCTGGGCAGAGTTGCTGAACAAAGAGACCACGTTCACAGCCCCTTGAAAGTGGAGTCACAGGTAGATAGGATAGTGAAGAAGGCGTTTGGTGTGCTTTCCTTGTTTGGACAGATCATTGTGTATAGGAGTTGGGCGATCATGTTGTGGCTGTATAGGACATTGCTTAGGCCACTTTTGGAATATTACGTGCAATTCTGGTCTCCCCCCAATCAGAAGGATGTTGTGAAACTTGAAAGGGTTCAGAAAAGATTTACAGGGATGTTACCAGGGTTGGAGGTTTTCAGCTATAGGGAGAGGCTGAACAGACAGGGGCTGGAGTGTCGGAGACTGAGGGGTGACCTTATAGAGGTTTAGAAAATCATGAGGGGCATGGATAGGCAATAATAGACAATGTCTTTTCCCTGGGGTGGGGGAATCGCAAACTAGAGGGCATAGGTTTAGGGTGAGAGGGAAAAAATTTAAAAGAGAGCTAAGGGAGACAACCTTTTCATATAGAGGGTGGTACGTGTATGGAATGAGCTGCCAGAGGAAGTGGTGGAGGCTGATACAATTACAACAATTAAAAGACATCAGGGTATATGAATAGGAAGGTTTTAGAGGGATACAGGCCAAATGCCGGCAAATGGGACTAGATTAATATAGGATATGTGGTCGGCATGGATGAATTGAACCAAAGGGTCTGTTTCCATGCTGTAGACCTCTATGACTCTGTGACTCTATTCTCGTCTTCCTTAAGTGCTCTGCCATGGTGGGGCGGCATTTTGAGGAATCACCTTAAGACCAGATGTCCACGCTGAAGCCACGTCAAGCTGAGAGACCACCATGTACTGCTAAAAGTCCACCATGCCGGATCGAGAGAATGCTACTCCAGGCTGGGAGGGCACCATGCCCGCCTGGGAGATGTGATTTGTGACACTAAGGATAAATGCTACATTTTCTTACGTATGATACTCAGCTTTGCAAACCAGACCTGGAACAGATAGGAAGATATATTTTCCAAAAAGATTTCAGAAAAGTCATATTTATTGCCCATCCCTACATGCGTTGAGAAGCGAATTAGTGTTCTGAGGCAAAATTCATGGGGGTGATATCCTAACTCCTTCCAAGCAGGAGAAATTGCAGAAGTTGTATAATCTGCAGCTATGGTACACTGATGGTGGAGAGAGTGAATGTGGTAAATGAACTGATGCACTTTCCTCAATTGGGATGAATGATTGGAATTTGTAATGAGTGTTTCTTTATTGCACAGTATTCACTTGGAACAAGGACTGCAATAAGTACGGCCCCGAATACACTTAACAGTTGGCACAAGAGCTCGATTAATGTGGGCCTGGCAATGGGTTGCATTCCCACAGTCTTGGCCAGGGAATGATGCAGGGGGCAGGTAGCAGTTAGTGAGGGACGATGCATAGGAAATGCAATTACGGGGAGAAAATAAACCAAGGAAATATAATCTGACTGTAGCAGTTAGTACAATGTCTTTTTCTGGACCCTCTCAGGAGACTGCTGGCAGCTGCTTTCCTTTCTCATCCTTAGACCAAATGTTTTCCACGAGATACAGACCAGACAGAATTACCATCTGCTCTTGTGAACTTCAAGCTCCAAAAGTGACCATTCAGTATTTCTGTGTCACATCTAAGGCCACAGATGTTAGAAATGCTGCAAGGTTGTTTTATTTGTCTGTGAAATTTGAGCATTTACTGGCAAGGCCACGCTTCAGTGTTCATCCCTCATTGCCCTGGTTTGGTGAGCTACCTTAAATCACTGCAGTTTTCTGGTGTACATCCACCGTGATGGTAGGAGGGTGTTCCATGACTCAGCGATGATGAAGCAAACTTTTATAGTTTCAAGTATGGCTCAGCAATTGGAATGTAAGAATTAAAGAAATAGGAATGGGAGTAAAATATACATCTTTTGTTGAGGCTCAGTAGTTAGCACTGCTGCCTCACAGCGCCAGGAACCTGGGTTCGATTCCAGCCTCGGGTGACTGTCTGTGTGGAGTTTGCACATTCTCCCTGTGTCTGTGTTGGTTTCCTCCGGATGCTCTAGTTCCCTTCCACAGTTCAAAGATATGCAGGTTAGGTGGGTTGGTCATGCTAAATTGCTTGTAGTGTCCACGGGTGTGCAAGCTAGGTGGGTTAGCCATGGGGAGTACAGGGTTACGGGGATAGGGTAGGGGGGGGGGGGGGTAGGTCTGGATGGGATGGTCTTTGGAGGATCAATGTGAGCTCGATAGGCCGAATGGCGTGCTTCCAAACTGTAGATATTCTATGAATCCATGAATGTTCAGCTCTTCGTGTCAAAGTGCGTAACATCACACCTTCCCACATTGCAGTCCATCAGCTACATTTCTGCCCAGTTTTTGGGGCAGAGAACTCTGAAGATTCACAATGCTCTGTGTGAAGAAATTTCCCCTCAGCTTGGTGCTGAATGATCATCCCCTTATTCAGAGACTGTGCTCTCATGTCTAAATTTCCCAGCACCTCAGGATTTCAACTCTGAATCCCCTCCAAAATCCTGTGTATCTCAATGAGGTCCCCTCTCATTTTTCAATACCCCGAGGGAACATAGACCCAATTTACTTTACTCAGCCTCTCATTATAGGAGAAGATTATCATCCTGGGAACCATTGCAGTGAGTTTTCACTGTACCTCCCTCAATGCAAATCTATCCTTGCTTAAATATGGAGACTGACACTATACTCAGTATTCCTGAAATGACCTTACTAAAGCCTGTGTACCTGTAGAAAGAGCACATTATTCCCTTATTCCAGTCCTTTGCAATAAACATCGGTATGATATTTGCTTCTTAATCACTGTTGCAACTCTGTTCATTGCATGAATCCCATTGAATTTCATGCATTATGAAAAGTATTTTTATTTCCCATTCTACCTTCTCTTACCTAGGAGTGAATACGCTCTCAGTTCCCCATGTTACACTCGATCTGCCACTTTGTTGCTCATTCACTTTATCTGTCCAGACCTCTTTGCAACTACTTTGTGTCTTCTTAACAGCTTATATTTTCAATCATGGAATCCCTATAGTATGGAAACAGGCCATTTGGCCCAACAAGTCCACACCAACCCTCTGCAGAGTAACCCACCCAGACCCATTCCCCTATATTTACCCCTGACTAATGCACTTAACCTATATATCCCTGAATGCTATGGGGCAATTTAGCATAAGCCAATTCACCTGAATTTAGCATAAGCCAATTCACCTGACCTGCACATCTGTGGGCTATGGGAGGAAACCAGAGCACCCGGAGGACAGACACAGAGAGAACGTGCAATCTGTGCAAAGCTGGAATTGAACCCGGGTTCCCCACCGATGTGAGGCAGTCGTGCTAACCACTGAGCCACTCTGCCGCCCCTAGCTTTCATCAGCTATCTTAGCAGGTACTTATTTGTAAACAGTGACCCCTATTGTAGATTCTAGAGCAAAAGGTAAAATCCCCTCTACATCCATCCTATATGAGCAAGATGGCAGCAGGGTAAGACACTCCAGATGGAGCTCCTCTGCTCCAAGTGTTTTTTTTGTGTTTCTTTTTCTTCTTTTTAGCTCTTTTCTTTCCTCTACCCTGCTTTATTTTTCAACTAATGACTTTTAACTTACCGGAGGGGAAGGGAGGAGCTGGTGAGCCCTGAAGACAAATCCTAGAAACGTGGGGAAACAGTTCCAGGGCGGAGGCCAGTGAGTGGAATTGACTGCTGGAGCGGGGGCCAGCGTGGGGAAGCAGTCCCGAAGAAAATTTTCCTTTGATCAGCTGAGATCCAGTGAGCAGTGGACTGGAGGCTTGGATCGGAACAGGGACGGTTGTTCAACTGGGGTGTGGTGTGGGTGGTTACACCACGTGTTGAAGCATCTCAGCTACTGCAACGGAATGTTTCTGTGTAATTTGTTTACACAAATGTAATGACTATCCTTTTAGCTATATCTTATTTCTGTAAAGTAATGCAAATACGTATCTTTTTTATTCCTCTTTTTGTATCTAAGACTTGTACCTAGGTACTTATATTTAAGATGGTGCCTAAAGAGATGACATTATTAAACTTTTCACTGTACACTTGTATGCATATACTTGAGTACAGAGCTGAAAATGTGTTGCTGGTTAAAGCACAGCAGGTCAGGCAGCATCCAAGGAACAGGAAATTCGACGTTTCGGGCCAGAGCCCTTCATCAGGAATCACTTGAGTACACATGACTTGAGTATACTTGAGTAAAGGATATTCTATTCAAGACCTCTCGGCATCTTAAGTGTTTTAATCAAATCTTCTATATTCCACTTGATACAAGCCTACCCTATTCTCATAAAACAACTAACCTACTCTAATTATTTGGCTGGTAAACCTTCTCTGAACTGCTTCCAATGCATTTAAATCGTTTGTTGAATACAGTGACCAATAGACAGATGCGTTCTCACCAGTTTCTATAGCTGAAGCCTAACCTTCTAAGTTTTGTATTCAGTACCTCTCACAATGAATGATAATATTATAAGCACTTTCCTAATTACTCGCTGTAGTTACATTGCAGCCTTTTACAGTTCATGCAAATACCCAGAACGCTCTGCATCTTAGAGCTATGCAATCCCTCACCAGTTAGATCATGTACTTCTATTTTAAAAAAATTTTGTGAAAGCAGACAATTTCATATTTTTCCACTTACATGCCAGATCTTTGTCCATTTATTTAACCTCTTTTTGTAGCCCCTTCATATTTTCCTACCAATCTTTATATTATCAGCAAATGTGGCAACCAAATCTTCCATCTCTTCGTTCACCTCATTCATGGGGTGTAGGTTTGCTATCCAGATGTTTCATTACCTGGCTAGGTAACATCATCAGTGGCGACCTCCAAGTGAAGCGAAGCTGTTGTCTCCTGCTTTCTATTTATATGTTTCTCCTGGATGGGGTTCCTGGGGTTTGTGATGATGTCATTTCCTGTTTGTTTTCTGAGGGGTTGATAGATGGTATCTAGATCTATGTGTTTGTTTATGGCGTTGTGGTTGGAGTGCTTGGCCTCTAGGAATTCTCTGGCATGTCTTTGCTTAGCCTGTCCCAGGATAGATGTGTTGTCCCAGTCGAAATGGTGGGTTTTTTTTTCATCCGTGTGTAGGGCTACGAGGGAGAGAGGGTCGTGTCTTTTTGTGGCTAGCTGGTGTTCGTGTATCCTGGTGGCTAACTTTCTTCCTGTTTGTCCTACGTAGTGTTTGTGGCAGTCCTTGCATGGAATTTTGTAGATGACGTTGGTTTTGTCCATGGGTTGTACTGGGTCTTTTAAATTTATATAAATTGTAAACAGTTGAGGTCCCAGCACTAACCCCTGTAGCGTACCACTCGTGACATCTCGCAAACCTGAAAAAGACCCATTTAGGACTACTCTGTGCTTCTATCCACGCCAATACACTACTCCTTACAATATGAGATTTCATTTTCTGTCATAACCTTTGATGTGGCCATTTCTCACATGCCTTCTGGAGTATAAGTTGTATCCTCTATAGTGAAAACTGATGCAAAATATCTGTTCATTTCATCTGCCATTTCCTTATTTTTCATTATCAGTTCTTATTTGTTAATTTTTCTTTTTCAAATATTCCTAAATTTTCTTATTGAACTGCTGAAGTCTTTGGGGTGTAGGTATACCCACAATATTGTGAGGGAGTGAATTCTAGGTTTTGACCCAGCAACAGTGAACATAGAACAAAGAAAATTTACAGCCCAGGAACAGGCCCTTCAGCCCACCAAGCCTGAGCCGATCCGAATCCACTGTCTAAACCTGTCACCAAGTTCCGAAGGATCTATTTCCCTCTGCTCTCCACCTACTCGTGCATCTGTCCAGATGCACCTTAAATGAATCTACCGTGCCTGCCTCTACTACCTCTGCTGGCAACGTGTTCCAGGCAACTGAAGAAAAGAAAGTGGAGTGGTGATTTATCTCCAGGTCAGGATGGGGTGAGACATGGAAAGCAATTTGCACATGATGATGCTCCCAATTAGCCACTTCCATTGCCCTTCTTCATGGTAGAGGTTGCATTCAAGTCTGGTGTTCCAAATCACAAAAAAGGTGTACCCTGAGGAAACAAAACTGCAGAGAAGAGAGCAATATGTTCCTTTGTTGCATCTCACCCAACAGGCGATACCTTGAATACTTTTAAAGCCCATTTAACCTGTGGGCTGTCCTCTACTGCACCTTAATGTACCTTAGAGACATTAAAATGTGACTTCACACCCACAACACTGCCCTCTGAAATGTCTGAGCAAGACATTCAGTTCAAGGGCGATTAAGGAAGGCCTCTCCAGGAATGCCCACCTCCCATGTTAGAATTAAAAATATAACTGAAGACAAAGTTGGTTTGGATCAAGAATATTCAGAGCGAAGCAGTGTTGGAATGTCATATACAGTTTCAGACAGCTCAAGGCAAAAGCATTAAGTAGAAGTTAGAGAGAGTACAGCTGAGGTTCTTTTCTGCCCACTTGCTTGAACATTTTAAGTATACATCTCAGACTATCCACATCTTGGGTCCCACAGGCCTCAACACTTTCTCTCCTGGCTTTTATTTGAAGGTAAATTGATGATAACACACTCTCAATAACAAACAGGGAATATCCCTTTAGTCACGAGGTCTGTCATGTGCCTCCATTGACATGTCCTGCTAAGACTCCAGGCAACAGATGAGTATTATAACACCAGATCTCATTTTCAACTTTGTTTGTTCAATGACATTTAATAAATAGGTGAATAAATCGCAGTAATTCAATGAACATATTTGCAGAAAATTAGCGATGGTAGCTTCTTGACACCAATAACATATGGTTCACAGACTGTGATACCTAACATAAGATAATTGGCAAATGAACCACAGGAAAGATGAATAGAATTGAAACAACAAACAGAAGTTGTTTGAAAAGCACAGCAGGTCTGGTAGCACCTGTGAAGAGTTTTCGGAGTTAATGTTTCAGGTCCGGTGACCCTCAGAACTGATGGTAGCTAGGAAAATGTCAGTTCATATGCCGAAGTTTAGGTGGTGGAGGGGGTAAGGAAAAGATGATAGGTGGGGATACTGTCCAAAGAGAGAGAACAGTTGGACAGATAAAGGAGCGGATAATGATATGGCTAGGAGACTTTTCTTGGTTAACAATAGGTAGAGTGTAATGGCAGGCAATGTGATAACAAGGCTTGGTTGTTGGTGCGGACTAGGGCATGGGAAGTTCAGGCCCTAAAGTTATTGAACTCAATATTGAGTCCAGAGGCTGCAGGGTCCTCAATCAGAAAATGAGGTGCTGTTCTTCCAGCTTGCACTGAGCTTCACCAGATCACTGCAGCAAACCCGAGACAGAGATATTGGCCAGGGAACATGGTGGTGTGTTAAAGTGGAGGAACTGGAAGCTCAGGGTCTTTTTTACGGGCAGAACATAGATATTGAGTGAAGTGGTCACCCTACGCTTCATTTCCCAAATGTAGAGGAGACCCCACTGTGAGCAGCGAGTGCAGTAGACTAGATTGTGTAGAGTGCAGGTAAAATGATGCTTCGCCTGAAAGGTATTTTTGGGCCCTTGGATACTGCTAAATACTGTGTACATTATGATCCTGGACAAACTGGCAAATTTATACTAGAATCTGGTAAAAGGCAAATAACCTTTTACTTTTAAAATAGACAGAAAATGTGTTTCCTTTGGACTAAGTAATAGAATAACACCACACAATTCCATGGTTTTGAACAAGTAACAATACTTTACTATGCAAGTTAGAATAGTATGACATTTTACAATACATATTCAACTCATTTCTAACACTCAGAATTATTGTGGGATAAACATGGATAATATATAGTGATTAAACAGCTCACTACGCAAACAAGAATATCATATGAAGTAAAGACAGATCTCACAAATACCCTAACAATTCCAATCCTTCCTGAGCTTTTTCTACCAACACTGAACCATCCAGCTGCCCGTGACTCCTGAGTCCCTCTGTACAGAGTCTGTGTGGTTCAGCTAGTACAATTAACTGTTGCACATCTAAAACTGAGTCTGTCCTGCTTCGTTTCTCTTTCTGCAGTTCGCTGTGTCCTCTGAACTCCTCTTCGGTGACTCCAGAACTGCGTTAAGTGTCTGATTAAAAACCGTGCAATAAGACTTCCCCTGCAGCTGGGCAGAATTGCAAGTTACTAACATTTTGGAACAGTCAAATGTAGCTCCCTTGGAATTCATTACACGCTGAAGGTTACATTCTCACAGAATACTGGAAATAAATGTCATTACAAAATACATCATTATTTTCTTCAACCTTGCCAATTATGTGAACAACCTGGTCCAAGTTAGTTTATACAGAAGTTCTAGACTGTTGCTGAAGAGCTAAGGCTTATAAATATGCCTGTAAGTAATCGCTGGGGCATCTTAAGTATGAATAAGTGTAAGTTAACATTGAAAGGATTTACCAAGTCAACCCATACCTTCTTCTTTGAACTGTTTGGCTTCATGTCTGTCAATAGCTGTAGAGATGGATGATCAGAAGTCCTGAACAGATTTGTACAGAGTATCCCACAGTTAGTTCAAACTGAACTAATTGATGTAATAATTTCCTATCTATGACTACAATCGTAATCAGATTTGAAAACATGATTTTGTATTTTTTATTCGTCTTTCAATGACGCTGCTGTCTCCCAGCATTCATTGAGGCAGAATGTCACCCAACTTGACTGCAAATGATCATTGCCTAGATGCCTTTGGATTCTGAATACTATATATCTTGATTTAAATGAGCGACTATCATGCTAAAAATGGAGAGATAGCCTTTAGGTCAGTGTGGCCGGGATGTTCCCACAAACTGGGGCACTCCATATTGTGTTGAAAACCTTGCAGAACTGCACATTGTTTTGATGGTGACCCATCGTTTGGATAAAGGTTTGGATGTTGTGAGAGGAATGAACAAGAAATGGCAATTTAAACTGTTCATGATATAGTTAAGTGGGAACGGATTTGGTTTCAGTGGTGAAATTCTGTGCTGGTAAGTGGATATTCGATGAAGCAAATGAAATCTTAGCTCCCTGGAGGCTGTCACTAGATTGTTCTCATTGATCCTTTGAATTTAAGTCAGTAGTGGAATTGTAAATGAACTGAACATCTTCCTTCTGTGCAGGGTTTCTATTTTCCAGGGTTTTCTTTTGGTTCTGCTCTCTTCAGAGTTCCCTTACTCACATTAGGTTAAAATCATTCTGTCCTTAATTTCACACAGTCTAACTGTCTGAGTAGGCAGCTTCACTCTGACACTTGGCCTGGTTGCTAACATGCTCTTGTATTCTTGCAAACTATACCTTCTGGCACCTCACCCGTGATCCTTACAATGGGTGAGGTTTGACAGTGAGCGTCACCATGTGATTTTTGGGAAGTTATTGTATTTTGAAGCTAATCTGCAAGAGCACGGGATGATGATCAGAAATCACAGTGCACTGGCAATACCATATTGCTAACTACTTAGCTAGACCTGTTGAATCATCTTTCTCCTGTCCTTTTAACAATATTGTTTTTAGGCTCTTCCTTCCCAAGAACTTATAAAATTATCTTTTGCACAATGTTGTCGTGTTCATTTCACTTACAGTCACTGTTCTAAAGCACTTTCAAGACTTGAATTTACATAGTGCTTTCCACTGGATATTTAATCTGTTTTATAGCCATTGAATTCTTTTGAAGTAGGAAATGTGGCAGCCAATTTCTTCCACAGCACGCTCCTACAAATATCAGCACGATTGTATCATAAAACAACAATTGCGCTTGCTGACAAAATAGTAATTGCTGGAGAAACTCAGATGTTTGGCAGTATCTGTGGAGAGAGAAACAGAGTTAACATTTCGAGTGTGGTGATCAGTGCAATTGTCAGCTGATCTGTGTTCATTTGTAAATTGAGGGATTAATATGAGTCAGGTCATTGAGGAGGAGTCTTTTGCTCCCCGACTAGAAAGTGTCTTATGATTTTACATTCATCCAAGCAGGTAGATGGGATCGATGTTTAACTATTCATCCAGTACTTTTGTGGTCACGTCCTGGAGTGAGATTTGAACCTGGGTTGTTGTGACTCAAGTTAGCATTAGAATTAGAATCAGGTTTGTTGTCACGTGCCCTCAGGTACAGGAGTACAGTCAAAACAGTACCACCTTAGGTACACAGTATCTTGGTCCAAATCTTAGATACAAAATAGAGAAATAAAGAAAAAAAAGTTACATTTCCTTACAGTGATTCATATTATAAGTTAGAAAATGATATTAAAGTTAAAATGATAAAGATTGCAGTTAGATAAACAGATTAAAGCGAGCATACTACCAATTGACCTACTTCTATTATCAAATGGCATGCTGTTGGAAAAATATTATAAATTTCACCTCCCCCCATCCATTCTTGTACTGTTTATGTTTCCGTCTGAAAAGCAATGGAAGCAATTGTTCACTCATTATCCTCACAAACCTTTAGGATTTTACAACAGCCTCTACTAACTTTGTTCCTGTCCTATTTCAATAAAGCCCCACACAGGAACTGGATTAACCCATTCAGCCCCTCAATCCAACTGCTGATGTCTGCTTTACCACCATTTGCTCATCTTAGTTCTGTACCAATAAGTCCCTTCAGCTGAGAAATCTGTCTGAATCCATTTTGAAAGCTTCATACTGATATAAACGCAGTAGCTCTTTTGGGGAGGAAACTCTGGATTTTGACTCCCCTAGTGCTAAATAAGTGCTGCCTGACTCGATTGCTGAGCAACCTAAATTTAATTTTAAAATTATATCCCTTGCTTTGGACTGCCAAGCCAAAGGAATTAATTTCTCTCAATGTACCCTATAATTTTTTTTTAAACCCTCATCTTAAAATCATCAATTATATCTATCTTCCAAACTTACAGAAATGAAAATTTATTTTGTGCAACTTGCCTTTATAATTTAACTCTGTAAGACTCAGATACAAGCTGGTAAATTTGCACCGTGCCTCACCTGAGGCCAATATATCCATAAACTAAATAAAACTGTGGTTGCTGGGAGAAGGGCTACTGAAGGTCGGGGCAGTACTGTGACTCAGTGGTTAGCGCACTCCTGCCTCATAGCACCAGGGACCCAGGTTTGATTCCTAGCGTGACTGTGTGGAGTTTGCACATTCCCCCTGCGTCTGCATAGGTTTCCGCCCATAGTCCAACGATGTGGAGGTTAGGTGGATTAGCCATGCAAACTTGCCCATAGTGTCTAGGTAGATTAGCCATGGGAAATACAGGGGGTTACAGGGCTAAGGTAGGGGGTGGGTCTGGGTGAGATGCTCTTTGGAGGGTCAGTGTGGACTCAATGGGCTAAATGACCTGCTTCCACATTGTAGGGGATTCTATGGTTATTAGTTCTGGAGTAGGTCACTGGACCTTAAACATTACCTCTGCTTTTTCTCCATAGATGCTGCCAGATCTGCAGTGCTTTCCCAGCAATTTCTGTTTTTGTTGACATTATATCTTTCCTGCAGGTAATCTGAGCTCACAAAAGGCACTATGTAAAGGCAAGTTTATCTTATGTATGGAAGAGCTCAGCATTGAGAATGTGCAGCTTAATCTCTGGAAAATGCCTGTAATAAGAACTTAATACAACTAAATATAAATGCTACTTCTGTGTATTCTAGCCCTTTTGAGATTAAAGTTAAAATTTCATTTTAAAATGTTTTTGTAATTTTCCTCAAGCATTTAGCAAATTCTGCATGTGGATCCTTAAATCTTGCTGCTTCTTTACAGTTCCCAGGTTCTCAGCATTTAGAAGATACTCTGATCAATGTTTCTTTAATCTGAAGTGAATGATCATTAACCCTCCAAGTGAACTCCTTCTGGAACACTTGCCACCATGATCTATCAGTGCACTTGGCAATTTTCTGTTTCCATTTGCATTATTTACTAATGTAATGCTGCCAGTGCAGTTGGCTACATTCTGTCTCGTCATTCAGCTAAATCATTTAAGAATACAGTGAAAAGCTATGGTTCTAGTACAGATTCCAGGGGGACACCAGTAATCACATTCTGCTGTTGGAGTACAAATCTATCGTCTCTCATCTCTGTCTCCAATTCTTAGCCAGTTTACTATCCATATGACTTGGTTGCCTCCAATTTAATGCACTTCAATTTATCATATCACAGGCTTCTGCATTTTGATTCTGCACACGAGAACCTCCTATTTTTAGCTGTAATCCAGGCTGATTTACCGGTATTCATTTTCCATTTCTTACCAGTACTGTCTAAAATGAGTAATACAAGGATTTGGTGAAATAGCATCTGGAGTACTGAGAACGGTATCAGTTACATTCTTTAAGGAAGGATGTAGCTGCATGGCAGAGACATTCAGAGTTCAAGTTCACACTAATACCTGGAGTGGGCTGATTGTCTCATGGATAGATTAGACTCGTAACTACTGGAGTTTAGATGAATAAGAGGTGATCGAACTGAAACATTTAACATCCTGAGGAGGCTTGACAGGTTAGACAGGGAGAGGATCCTTTAACCAGAGAATCAAGAATTCAGGGTCATACTTAAAAAGGTCAGGGCTTGACCATTTAAAATATTTAGATTAGATTACTTACAGTGTGGAAACAGGCCCTTCGGCCCAACAAGTCCACACCGACCCGCCGAAGCACAACCCACCCATACCCCTACATTTACCCCTTACCTAACACTACGGGCAATTTAGCATGGCCAATTCATCTAAGCTGCACATCTTTAGGACTGTGGGAGGAAACCGGAGCACCCGGAGGAAACCCACACAGACACGGGGAGAACGTGCAAACTCCACACAGTCAGTCGCCTGAGTCAGGAATTGAACCCGGGTCTCAGGCGCTGTGAGGCAGCAGTGCTAACCACTGTGCCACCGTGCCGCCCACAAATATGGGGGTGTTGCGAGAGTTTTTCTCTGAGAATAGTGTGAGTCTTTATTGAATTCTCTTCCTGAAAAGCAGAGGCCTTTCTTACTTCTAAGGCGGAGGTTGATATATCATGGAACAAATAAAAACCGAAGAACTGCAGATGCCGGAAATCTGAAACAAGAACGGAAAGTGCTGGAGAAACTCAGCAGGTGTGGCAGCGTCCGTGGAGAGAGAAAGCAGAGTTAACGTCACCAGTCCAGTTCTGAAGAAGGGTCACTGGACCCGAAATGTTGACGCTACTTTCTTTCCAGGGCTGCTGCCAGACCTGCTGCGTTGCTCCAGCATTTCCTGATTTACTTGGTATAAACTATCGTTTAGCAACGGGGAGTGAAATACTATCGGGGTATGTGGGATTGTAGGTTTGAGGTGACAGTCAGATTAGCCATGATTTTATTGAATGGTGGCAGTCTTGAGGGCTGAATGACCTACTCCCTCTTCTGGTTTGTATGTTAATTTAGCACCGAGATTGGAGATAGAGTGGGCCTTCCTCACCTGATATGGTTCAATGCAATGACAAGAGACGAAAGTGATTCTTAAACTAGAAAGAGTGCAGAAAAGATTAACAGGGATGCTACCTGGACTGGAAGGTTTGAGTCACAAGGAGAGGTTGGATGGTCTGGGACTGAAGGGTGACCTTATAGAGGTCAATAAAATCACGAGAGGCATAGATAAGGTAGATAGCTAGCAGCTTTTCCCCATGGTAGGGGACTCTAAAATCAGAGGGCACAAGAGAGGGTCCACAGGGGCAACTTTTTCACACAGGGGTTTGGTGGGTATTTGGAACAGATGGCCAGAGGGAGTGTTGGAGGTAAGTATAATTTTGTCATTTAAGAAACATTTGGATGCGATAGGGGCCTAAATGCTGGCGAGTGGGACTAGTTTAATTGTGAAAACTGGGTAACATGGACAAGTTGGGGTTAAAGGCCTGTTTCCTTGCTGGAAATCTCTGTGACTTTATAGCAAGGATGTTACAGATGGACTGGAGGAGAGAAAGGATTTTGTTTTGCATCATGGACATGACATTTCATAATTGGTACTAAAATGAACTGCTTAATTAACCTTCAGTGGTAATTATCCTTAAGTAGTATTTAACCAGTTTTTCTAATGTGAACTCTTCAGTAAAGATCAGGCTACAGATGCTGTGCACTCTTCACAGAAGTGAGACTTGCATATGATATCTCTCAGAATGTCGCAAGGTGCATTGCAATTAATGAAGTACTTTTTGAATGGCAGTCACTATTGTAATGTGGAAAATCCAGCAGACAGTTTTCATGCAGCAAACCCTCACAAGGCAGCAATGAGATAATGACCGGATATGGTGGCGTTTGAGGGATAAAGTTGCCTATGGTACCAGGGAAAACTCATCTTCATATAGTACTATGGAATCTTCTATATTTACGGCAAAGGTCAGAGTTAAAAATCACACAAAACCAGATTATAGTCCAACAGGTTTATTTGGAAGCACTCGCACACCACAGCCCAACACCAGCATCTCCAAATCAAAGGTTGGACTGGATGTTAATTTAGTTTCTCATCTGAACGATGGCACTGCAGACTGTGCAGCACTCCCTCAGTACTACACTGGAGCATTAGCCTGGATTCTTAAGTCTGTAGAACAGTTGAGACTTGAACCTAGGTGCTTGGAAAGAAGGATACAGCTGCTGAGGCTGTCCAGTGGTTGAATCCATTCTTCCTGATGACATATTGCATCACATTGTTCTAGGACTCATTTCCTGGTTCTCTCCTGGTTTATTTCCTGAGAGTCATAGAGATGTATAGCATGGAAACAATTCATCCATGATATCCGACATTAATCTAGTCCCATTTGCCAGCACTTGGCCCATATCCCTCCAAACCCTTCCTATTCATACACCCATCCAGATGCCTTTTAAATGTTGTAATTGTACCAGCCTTCACCACCTGCTCTAGCAGCTCATTCCACACACGCACCACTCTCTGTGTGAAAAAGTTGCCCCTCAAGTCCTTTTAAATCTTCCCCCTCTCACTTTGAACGTATGCCCTGTAGTTTTGGAATCCCCCACCCTGGGGAATAGACCTTGATTATTCACTCTCTCCATACCCCTCATGATTCTATCAACCTCATCCTCCCATGCTCCAGAGAAAACATCCACAGCCTATTCAGCCTCTCCCTGTACCTCAAACCATCCAATCCTGGCGACATCCTTGTAAATCTTTTCTGCACCCTTTCAAGTTTCACATCATCCTTCCGATAAGAGGGAGACCAGAATCGAACACAGATATTCCACAAGCCTCCAGCGTGATTCACAGCTGTTCTTCTTTTGGCACCTCACCCACTCAACATGTGAGAGTCTGGGGCAGTGTCCGTCAACAGGAAATTCCACCGTGGGGTGCATCACTGCTGGGCCATTCCATTTGCCGCCAAATATCCTGTAGGTTCTGTTGACTTTAAAAGCTGGCAGATTGCATTGCTCCTTGATTTCTCTCAGCCTGCATGTTGTTGTTAGTTCAATATTCCTCGAGTAAATTCTTCCCCAAAGTTGACCCCTGCTGTGCAGCTCCTAGACAGGGTCGGTGGATGTTCTCCTTTAGTCACTTTGATTGTCAGATTCATCAACTGGAGTTTGACTGTTTAAAAAGGACGTGCCCTTAACCAGCAAGAGTGCAACACGAGGAATTTGCCATCCTGCTTCTCTTTCTCAATTTGTATTCCCTGATCAGATATTCCCTTACACGGGCTCAGCTCTATTACAGCTCCTGCTGTCTTGCTGGGAGAATGTTGTTTAAAAAGCCAATAGCTTTTCCTGTTAATCTGATCCTTCATGGCACAGCGAGTCTTTCCCAGTTCCTAAACAGACTGGTTCTTTGTGTGATTTCTGAATGTAAACATTCCTGTTGCCTCTAATCCTCTTGCCTGCATAGTCTGGTCAAAAAGTTCATTTGGTGGAAGTTTAGTTGTAGAATGGGGGTGTAGGGGGAGTGGAGAAAATACGGGGTGACACTTAGGTCTTAAAGCCATTATGTACCGCAAGTCAGATCATGCTAACAGTTCCCATTTGGTATCCAAGTGTTGCATTTTTAGTTACGATAGCTTTCCCCTGTTATACAAGATGTAATTGAGCCCCACCTATTGATCCGTGCATCAAGCCACAGAGGCTTTATGCAATAAAGGAGCCACTTGTTGTCATGCTCAGTCATGGAGATCGAATGGTCTCCAATTGGGATAAAATTAGCTATTGACTTCCTGCACTTGCCTTAAGCATCTGCTTTGTGGAAGGAATCAGTACAGAGTTGCTGTTTTGCATTACAATGTGTGGATTTGTATGTTTTGGTTGAGGGTTAGACATGACTTTGTGATGCACTCATGGTCAAATAGCCTACTGTTCAGTCTAATGTGTGCAGAGTAGCCACATAAGCAAGGGTAGCACTCATCAAATGGCCTCATTCTTTGTGTCTAGCTCGCTCTCTTAAAAATACAATGCATTTGCTAGAGAAGGTTCAGAAGTGGTTTATTAGGATGTTGTCAGGAATGGCGAGATGGAGTTATGGGGAGAGGCTGGATTGGCTGGGACTTTTTCACTGTAGAGTCGGAGGTTTAGAGGTGACGTTATAGAGGCTTGTAAGGTGATGAGGGGGTATAGATAAGGTGGCTGGCATGTGTCTTTTCCCTTGAGTGGGGGATTTCAAGATGAGGGGACATACTTCTAAGGCGAGAGGAGAGAGATTTTTAAAAAGACATGAGAGGCAATTCCTTTACACAGAGGGTGGTTTGTGTGTGGATGGACCTTCCAGAGGCAGTGGTAGATGCAGGTACAGTTACAATACTTACAAGTCATTTAGATAATTACATAAATAAGAACTGTTTGGAGGGATATGGACTAGTTTAGTTTGGAATTATGTTCGGCATGAACTGGATGAACCGAAGGGCCTTTTTCTATGCTGTATTGTCTCTATGACTCTATATAGGAATTGATTAGATTAGATTACTTACAGTGTGGAAACAGGCTCTTCGGCCCAAGTCCACACCGACCCGCCGAAGCGCAACCCACCCATACCCCTACATTTACCCCTTACCTAACACTACGGGCAATTTAGCATAGCCAATTCACCTGACCCGCACATCTTTGGACTGTGGGAGGAAACCGGAGCACCCGGAGGAAACCCACGCAGACACGGGGAGAACGTGCAAACTCCACACAGTCAGTCGCCTGAGGCGGGAATTGAACCCGGGTCTCAGGCACTGTGAGGCAGCAGTGCTAACCACTGTGCCACCGTGCCGCTCAAATTGAGCTGGCATCAAAAACATTGCCAGCATTTCGACACTGAAGCCTACTGGACTCATTGGCTTAATTTCGAAGTGAGGGAGCTACTTCAAATATATACAAGACATTGATTGGGCCACAGTTGGAAATTTGCATGAACCAAGGCTTGTTGGTAGTGCTCTTGCCCTGACTCAGAAGATTGTCAGTTTAAACCTATTCTGAAACTCAAGTAAGTAATCTAGGCTGGCACTGCAGGGCTCGTACTCGGGAAGTGCATGCTATTGCAGATGGCACTTTTCAGAAGAGGTATTTAACCCTCTCAGATAGACTTCAAAGGTCCTATAACATTCTGTTGAAGAAGAGATGGGAGTATTCATTCAAATTAATTTATCTCTCAGCCAATCAGCCAAAAATAAGTGATCGCATTGACTTTTCCAGGACCTTGCTGCGTGCAAAATGAAATGCTGCATAACTGCTGCTGAATTCTTCTCAGAGTCAAGAAAGTGAAAAGGGCTCCATTCTTTAGATTCTCTGTTGTGGTATTAATGATGATGATCTATTCTCCCGTCACTTTGGATGACTGTCCACCAAAAAAGACAGGAGACCAGTTTGCAGTTGAAATTGATGTCACCTCATGTGGGACTTCAGACCAAGTCTCGATTTGTATAACTGATTGCAATGGATTTTGGGGAGTCATTGGGGATTTCAAGACTAGGGGACATATTTTTAAGGTGAGAAGATTTTGAAAAGATACAAGGGATTTTTTTTTTTACACAGAGCATGGAAGTATATGGAATAAACTTCCAGAGGAAGTGGTGGATGCAGGTACAATTACAACATTTAAAGGACATTTGGATAAGTTCATGAATAGGCAATGTTTGGGGGGATATGGGCCAAGTGCAGGCAGGTGGGATTAGTTAAGTTTGGGAATATGGTCAGTATGGACTGGTTAGGCCAAAGGGTCTGTTCCTGTGCTGTATGCCTCTATTGACTGTAGATGGATGGAAGCATTGGATCGATCCCATGCACACCTGACTGTGTTCTCAAACATGGTGATTGACACTTTATTGTTTGGTTTCTTGTCACAAGTTTTAGCACCACTAATTTCTCAATACGAGAGGTTTATTGTCTCGTTATATACTGACACATTGGAGGAACAATCAATGGATTGATGTTCATGCTGCTGGTGTCCCAGTAGCCAGTTGACAATTGGAGATCTCTCAATTCTTCGGCTTCTGACCAAAACCAGAATGGCCATAACCAACTGGAAGAATAGTTCAGTAGTGAGAGTCAGGAAGGGGTTTGAGAGGGTGGGGGAGATGGCATTAGAGCAAGTCTGTTTATGACATGGCATCAAGACAAAATGATAATTGGACATAGGGCTTTGGAATTAGCAGAGAAAAAATTGCAAAAAGGTGGACGGTGAGTGAGAACTGGACTTGTGGATTTGTTTTGGCCCCAATTTGGCAACCTGCAAGCTGCAATTGTGAGCCTTGTGTAGGTTTATATAAACTATGGTCATGTTTCTTGGAAAGCAGCCAAAATATAACAGCTCCTCAGCCTGAGAGTATTTGGCGTCCTTCTGAAAAGGACCTTAATTGAGAGTCTTCAGTTACCTGGGGCAAATGTCAAATCCACCCAGATTTGATTTGGCACTTTGATGGAGTTTTGTGGAGATCACAGTGTAACTGATTACTTAAGTCTACTGCTTTTGTAACTTGTTTTGCCAACTTGAGAAAGTGCCAACTCTCTTTAGCGAGTCACTTTTGCAAAGTCCTTCCAACGAAGTTGTGCTGATTGCCATCACAGAATGCACAGTTCACTGGCTTTCCAAAAATGATGTGGGAGATCTGTGTGCAGTGCTGTGCTCCAGGAGAGCAGGGGAAGGTTGTTACCGCATTGTGTCAGTGCATTCCTTTCCGTCTGTCTTTCCTCCTTCGAACTTAACAACAATGTGAGAATCTCACAGACTTTCGTAGTACTTACACTGAGACCATTCACTTAGCAGCTTTGGTTGTTTCCCTCCCTTTCCAAGTCAAACATCGCCTGACAATTCTGCTCCCTAGCCCTGCGCTTGCAAATTGATTTAGTCTCTTCAGACCCACCTTGTACACCTATTGACCAACACCCCTCAAATTTGCTTTCTGCTATCACCCCTCAGTTGATAGCATTATCGTTCTCCCTTCTCAAATGCCATCCCTCTCTCCTTCAAAACGTTTTGTCAACGCTTGCTCACTCAAGCCCCGGTTTTAGACCCTTTCATTCTTACTATTACCAATTCAGGCTATCACCAATACTATTTTACTCTTCAATCTGCTGGAATCTGCTTTCACTACGTAAATTTGCCCACCCCGTTCCCAAAACTTCAATCGGTTTTCTGGCGTTGCTTCAGCACTGAGCAACTCTCTATCAGACTCAGAATCTTGACCGTGCCAATTCTTTCTCAACCTGTTTGCAGCCATTAACATGGTTGACCAGACCATTCCCTCTACACCTCCATAGCTGGGGTGGGACCACACTCAGCCAATTCCACTCATTTCTTTCCGGTTGTGGCCAGTGAAGCACTACAATGGCTGCTGCAGCACTCTAGGCCTTTGGTGTACTCCCCTTCTCTCAAAGATCCAACTTTTATATTTTGCATCCAAATGCTGCCCTTTTGCAAGACCATCTGAGAACATTTTCATCTGCTTTTAAGCCACTTCTAACCCCATTGTTTTTGGTCTGAAACATGTTGGAAGTAAGTCCTGGAAAATGCACCACAATAGGAAGCTTTTGCTCAAAGTTACTAGTTCAACGTACTGTTTGTGCCTAGCATCCCCTGACAAATTCTGTATAATTCACACAGCTACCAATAATTTGCTGACGTTATTTGGGGGCTCCATTCAGTTATCGGACCCTCCTGGTGCCTCAAATCTGTAAATATAGACTTGTGCAAGCAAGAGGTGCTTTGGGTTTGTTTGCCAGATAGAATCAAAAGTTTGTTGAGAGTGTGGTGGTGGAAAAGCACAGCCGGTCAGGCAGCATCTGAAGAACAGGATCTCCAGCATCACATTCTCAACTCTGATCTCCAGCATCTGCAGTCCTCATTTTCTCCTTCAGAGTCAAATGTTTGTTTGGTTCTTCATGTGCCACTGTACAGAACTGAACTGCCTGAGTGATTGATATCTTTATAAATAAGTATATTTTAGAAATTTAAAAAAATAATATTTTTTCAGATGTTTCCTCTTTAATTGAATATATTCTCATTCTCTCTTCCAAATGGCTTCCTCAACAATCTTCTTCCTTCTGTGAGGAATGGCTATTCTGTTGAAGGCCTTTAGAATCTATCAAGTTGCAGATTCTGAGCAGGGAAGAATGGTTGTTATTATGAAAGATACTAATAACAACAACATAGCACATTTATATTGACACCAATCACATAGGAAAACACAGGTACAATGATCAAACATTTGACCAAACTGCATAGAGATATTCAGACTAATGACTAAATGTTAATTTAAATGTTCCTTAAGTGTGTAGTTTTACATATTGGTAAGGATACTGTTGAATATGTGAATAGTTTGATATATATATAATCACAAGAACTGAAGACATATGATATAGTAGTAGAAGCAGGATTGAATAGCAGCTTATACCTGGATCCTGTCACTCCTCAATAAAGAACCCTTAATTTTCCCACAGATCAGTACATTTGTGTTATTAGCAAAGGCTTTGAAGAGGTAGGTTTTAAGGATTTCCTCAAATGAGGAGAATAATGTGGGAAAACGGCATTCAATTAGCTATCCTTTATTTCCTGTCCCTTAATACCCCTACTTCAAGAGAACATTTTTAACCCTTTGATCCCTTAAAGATGAAACAAGTCTTAGATTTCTTTGTCTAGGTACTTATTCAGCCATGCATGGCAAGTGTACCTATCAAGGATAGCACACAACTCTGCAGTTTGTCACTTAACAATGGGTTAAGACCCTTTTAAAGATAATGGTTTTCCAATTAAAAGGCTGCATATTTACACTCTCTTATCTTTATCCAAAAGTGTTCATCTTACCTTACATCCCAAGTTCGTTCAATTACTATGTTCTCCAATCATATTCAAACTTGTACATAATATCCAATCAAATCAGTACACATTTGCATGAGTATGTTCAGTCATCAGAGTTTCACATCTATTGACTGTAACTATGAACTTTTTACTGTCCTAGGGTGTGATGTGGAGGTGCTGGTGTTGGACTGGGCTGGACAAAGTGAAAAGTCACACGACACCAGGTTAAAATCCAACAGATGTATTTGAAAACTTTCAGCGGGCAGCTGTTTCATCAGGTGAAGTAAAGGAGCAATGCTCCAAAGGCTTGATTTCCAATACATCTGTTGTAACCTGGTGTGATGTGATTCCTGACTCTATCCGAGAGTGATACGGTCGCTCAGTGGTTAACACTACTATCTCACAGTGGCAGGAACCCAGGTTGAGTTCTAGCCTTGGGTGACTGTCTGGGTGGAGGTTGTACATTTTCCCTGTGTCTGCTGTCTGGATAGAGTTTGCATATTTTCCCTGTGTTTGCATGGATTTCCTCCAGGCATTCTGGTTTCCTCCCTCAATCCAAAGATGCTTTGGTTAGGTGGATTGGCCGTGCTAAATTGCTCCATGGTGCGTGCTGTGGGTGGATTAGCCATGGTGATTTCAGGCACTGGATGGAGAGAGTGGAATGCCTTTTGCAGGGTCAGTGCAGACTTGGTGGGCTGAATGGTCTCTTTCCACACTATAAGAATTCTATGATTTCTTTACTCCTTTTCATCCTAATTAACAAAAAGTTACCAATCTTTAGCTTCAAAATTTCTAGTTGACATAGAACTCACAATGCTTGTGGTCACAAGTTTTAGATTTACACTTGCTTTGCGAATTCCCTCATAATCGATATTCTAATTTTGCATTACACCTTTGTTCTGAATTTCTACCTTCTGATGGCAGTTTTTCTGTGTATAACTTGTAGGGATCTTTAGGATTTAAGCACCTTAAAGCTGTTGTATCATGCTGCAGTCATCTGTGGCCAGGGACCAAAAACCATATTTAATCCTCTTAAGCGTGGTGCAAGTTTGATAAATTTTGTGCTCCTCCTTCCAAGGCCATTGTGATGTTCAAATTTGAAGACAATACACCTGTGGGAACAGCATAGTTCTGCACAACTGAAGCATTGCATTCTCTCCCTGGTATTCCAGTCTCTTTGAGATAAAGCTGAAAATGTGTTGCTGGAAAAGCGCAGCAGGTCAGGCAGCATCCAAAGAGCAGGAGAATCGACGTTTCCGGCATAAGCCCTTCCTGAAGAATTCCCCTGTTCTTTAGATGCTGCCTGACCTGCTGCGCTTTTCCAGCAACACATTTTCAGCTCTGATCTCCAGCATCTGCAGTCCTCACTTTCTCCTCTTTGAGATAAAGGCCAACATTTCATTAGCCTTTT
Organism: Hemiscyllium ocellatum; assembly: GCF_020745735.1. Classification (NCBI taxonomy): domain Eukaryota; kingdom Metazoa; phylum Chordata; class Chondrichthyes; order Orectolobiformes; family Hemiscylliidae; genus Hemiscyllium; species Hemiscyllium ocellatum. The sequence goes on from NC_083413.1 coordinate 76,738,652, forward strand.
TGATCTTGTGTCTACTCATATTTAAATGACTGATGCACTTGGGTTCAGTGACTCCTGAGACATACAGCATGGAAATAGACCCCCCAGTCCAATCAGTCCATGCCGACCATAATCCCAAACTAAACTAGCCTGCACTTGGCCCATATCCCTCCAAACATTTCTTAACATAGAACAGTACAGCACAGAACAGGCCCTTCAGCCCATGATGTTGTGCCGACCATTGATCCTCATGTATGCACCCTCAGGTTTCTGTGACCATATGCATGTCCAGTAGACTCTTAAATGTCCCCAGTGACCTTACTTCCACAACTGCTGCTGGCAACGCATCCCATGCTCTCACAACTCTATGTGTAAAGAACCCGTCTCTGACATCCCCTCTATACTTTCCTCCAACCAGCTTAAATCTATGACCCCTTGTGTTAGCCATTTCTGCCCTGGGAAATAGTCTCTGGCTATTGACTCTATATATGCCTCTCATTATCTTGTATACCTCAATTAGGTCCCCTCTCCTCCTCCTTTTCTCCAATGAAAAAAGTCCGAGATCAGTCAACCTCTCTTCATGAGATAAGCCCTCCAGTCCAGGCAGCATCCTGGTAAACCTCCTCTGAACCCTCTCCAAAGCATCCACATCTTTCCTATAATAGGGCAACTAGAACTGGACGCAGTATTCCAAGTGCGGTCTAACCAAAGTTTTATAGAGCTGCAACAAAATCTCATGACTCTTAAACTCAATCCCCCTGTTAGTGAAAGCCAAAACACCATATGCTTTCTTAATAGCCCTGTCCACTTGGATGGCCATTTTAAGGGATCTATGTACCTGCACACCAAGATCCCTCTGATCCTCTACACTGCCAAGAATCCTATCCTTAATCCTGTACTCAGCGTTCAAATTCGACCTTCCAAAATACATCACCTCGCATTTATCCAGGTTGAACTCCATCTGCCACCTCTTGGCCCATCTCTGCATCCTGTCAATGAACTCATCCAAATGTCTTTTAAACATAGTAACTGTACCCACATCCACCACTTTCTTGGAAGTTCATTCGACCCACGAAACACTCTCTGAGTAATAACTTTGCTTCCCATGTCTTTTTAAAATCTTTCTCCTCTCACCTCAAAGACATGCTCCCAGTCTTGAAATCTCCCACCATAAGGAAGAGACACTGCCATTCACCAAATCTACACCTCTCATGATTATATAAAGATCTATAAGGTTTCTCTACGGACACCCGTGAGCCTAATGAGTTTTGAGAAGATTTGTAGCTCAGGTTGAGGTTCTGGATGTAGGTTTGCATGCTGAACTGGAAGGTTCATTTTCAGACATTTTGTCACCATACTAGGTAACATCTTCAGTGAGCCTCCAGACGAAACACTGCCGATGATTCCTGCTTTCTATTTATATGTTTGGGTTTCTTTGGGTTGGTGATGTCATTTCCTGTGGTGATGTCATTTCCTGTTCATCACTAAACGAAACAAATTAGAGGAAACTTTCAAGTCCATCAATAATACCCTTACTGGCATAAATTCACTAAAGAGGAGGTAAACAACAACAAGCTGCCATTCCTAGATGACACAGTAGAGCAAACAGCCAATGGGGAACTTCAAACCTGCGTCTTCAGGAAAACAACACACATGGGCCAAATATTGAGCTACAGAAACAGTCACCCCAACATCCACAAACGAAGCTGCATCAGAACATTATTTCAATGAGTCACCTCACACTGCAGCACAGAGGAACTGGGCAGAGCAGAGGAAAATCATCTATACAGTGTATTCATGAAGAATGGGTACTAATGAACACAGTCCGCAGCTTTCTCAGCAACAAACCCAAACAAGCAGACAACACAAATCCAGAAACCCTAGCCACTCTCCCCTACATCAAAGACATCTCGGAAATGACCCCTTGACATCATGATAACCCACGACTCCACCCACACACTAAAACAGCAGCTAATGAACTTGAAAGACCCTATACAGACAACAAGTAAAACTAATGTCATTTACAAAATACTGTGCAAGGATTGTAACAAACACTATATTGGACAAACAGGCTGAAAACTAGCCAGCAGGATACATGAACATTAACTAGCCACAAAAAGACATGATTCTCTCACTCGTATCCTTACATACAGATGAGGAAGGACACTACTTTGACTGGGACAACATATTCACCCTAGGACAAGCAGAGACATGCAGGAGAATTCCTAGAAGCATGGCATTCCAACTGAAACTCTATCAACAAACAGATTTACCACCTCCTGAGAAAAAGAACAGGAAATGACATCACCATAGGAAATGACATCACCAACCCAAAGAAACCCAAAGAAAGCAGGAATCATCAGCAGTGCTTCATCCGGAGGCTCACTGAAGATGTTACCTAGTATGGTAATGAAACATCTGAAAATGAACCTTCCAGCTCAATGAACAAACCTACATCTAGAATCCTGAGTCTCTTAGCTCCCTTCATGAATGATTAGCCTGCCACATTCACCACCTGACCTCCGTGGAAGAAGATTCATGTGCCTGGCTAGTTTTCCCACATCGGAGGTCAGATGTTGAATATGTTTGTTGTCTGTGAAACCTTAGCCCAGCAAGAATCCACACCAGTAGCCAAAACGAAGACATGGGGTTCCCTCAATTGCTATGTGGACAAAGTTAAAAATCACACAAGACCAGGTTATAGTCCAACAGATTTATTTGGAAACACTAGCTTTCAGAATGCTGCTGCTCCATCAGGTAGCTGTGGAGCAGGCCCATACGACATAGAATTTATAGCAAAAGATTACAGTGTCATACAACTGAAATGATATATTGAACAAATCTAGATTGTTGTTTAGTCTTTCATCTTTTAGAATGAGTTGCAGGTTTTGGTTCATTAATATGCAAATCCCAGAACTTCTTTTAAATCACATTCTGAGGATAACTTAAGGTTTTTATAAAAAAAAGTGACATCTCAGCCCAGGAAGTGCATTAAGGGCGTAAGGTTAAAGTCTGTCTGTATCCCAATCTTGAGTCAGACTCTAACCTCACACCTTTAATGCATTATCTGAGCTGACATGTCACTTTTTTTTAATAAAACCTTAAGTTATCTCTAGAATGTGACTTAAAAGTTCTAGGATTTACATATTATTGAACCGAAACCTGCAACCCATTCTAAAAGATGAAAAACTTAACAACAATCTATTGTTAATCTATTGAACAAGTTGTTCAATATATCATTTCAGTTGCATGACACTGTAATCTTTTGTTATAAATTCTGTCTTATGTTTCTGCTCCACAGCTACCTGATGAAGGAGCAGCGCTCCGAAAGCTCTTACTTCTGAATAAACCTGTTGGACTATAACCTGGTGTTGTGTGATTTTTAACTTTGTCCACCCCAGTCCAACACCAGCACCTCCACATCATTGCAATGTGGAGACTGTGTTTTCCAGTGGCTGTGACTGACTAGCTACTGAGATGCTGATATCAATCCCATTTTATCTTGTGTGAAATTATCAGTAAAAACGTCATAACACTGGTAAATATTTTTGATATTTATGTTTGCAAAGTCTATAGCATTCCCAATGTTACAACTACACTTTCTGAGTACTTCCTCAGCAAAAAGGAGTATTGAAATGTTCAGTGGTCATGAAAAATGTTATATCAATGCAAGCCCTTTTTTGTTTATGTTTCTCTATTTGTTGAAACTACCTTCTCACTTCAATCAGAGAATAAAAACACATTCACTGCTTTCTGTCCCACTATCTTATCACTTTAAGCAGTGGTAATAGTTCACAGATGTATGCTGTATGAATATAAATGTTGAAATGACCAGCCAAGGCACAGTGTCAATTATTACTCCTCTTATTAAGTTGCTAATTAAGAAATTCAATGATCCACTTCAGAAATCCCAATTAGCCACAGGCTTAATTAATGGAGTTCCTTTCACTTTCACTACTCTGCCTGAGCCAATCTCTCGTACAGGTTGTTCTGCTATAGCCCACGTTTTGTCAATGCGAATTCGCTGTAATGTGATCAACAAATTGGGGGGCACTGTTTCTAAAGCACAAACTTTTAAAACGGATGTTAGCTGTAACGTGATGACATTGCCAACACCTGAAGTGGTGTTTCTAAAGCGCGAATTATCCATAACACGGGGTTGCACAAGAACGCGACCATCGCGTTAAAAAAGAACTGACTGTACTGACACGGCTTCTCTTCTTGTTAAAAGTTGAGGATCTACAGATCTGCACACACGACGGGCCGACTTGCTGCACAAAGAGGATGGAAGAGAAGTATCAAGCAGTTGTTCGGAGAGAGGTCCTGCAGAGCATCCATTTCCTGAGCTACGAGCTGAAATACAGGATTGAGAAGAATGGGGAGGCTTTCCAAGGTAGGAATGTTCTGGCAAATAAACCCTGGGTGGAGATCCAGTTGCAAGTTAGCATGCTGTTGAAGTGAATGTGATTCCCTCTTGCAGTGCTTGTAAAACTACGTTTGTGGTTCATGGCCTGGACCTGTCCCTATCCAAGTTGTAGTGGAAGTGCATCTATTCTAAACTTCAAAGGGATTTTTAAAATAAGAGTGCGATCTAAATTCTGACTGCTTTTCCTCTGGATGTGCTGAGATTGCTCCTTTGTCCCAAATAGCTAATTGTCCATCTGCTTCTACTGATCACTCAGACCCTTCCTGCCCTATGGTCACCTCATGATTGCAGATATTGCTTGCCCTTTTGGCATTGTGCTTATCAAGGTGACTCAAAACATTGGTCAATATGGAGCCACAGTGAAAGAAAAAGACTGAAGAACTAAACGATATTTAGGGTATTGGATCAAGAAAGATGGTCGTTTTCCTCCCAAAAAATAGTTCAAAAATCCCAGTAATATTTGAAAATGAACATACTGGCTATACTGGAGCTCTGTTCTAATTAGAATGAGATTAGTGTGTACCATTCACACGCTTTATTGGTGTTTCCATCTGGCCTGAGTTAAATAGGAAAGGTATAGCATTTAATGTCTCTCTCTTCCCTCTCTGGAATTTTCATCCATTCATCATTTTGCACTCTGAATGTATTTGCCCCTTTTTATTTGTTGAATGCTGTACTCTCAGAATAGAAGATGCCACGAAACAAGCAGATGCAGCAGATTCTACATTGTGGTTCATGCTTCTTCTTCATAGAATCCCTACAGCATGGAAGCACACCATTCGGCCCAACGAGCCAACACTGACCCTCTGAAGAGCATCCCACCTAGCCCCACCCCCCTATCCAATCCCTGTAACCTTCCATTCCCATGGCTCATCCACCTAGCTTGGACACTGTGGGCAATTTAACATGACCAATCCACCTAACTTGTGTAACTTTGGGCTATGGGATGAAAGCTGAGCACTTCAAGGAAACTAGTACAGACGCAGGGAGAATGTGTAAACTCCACACAGACAGTCACCCAAGACTGGGATCGTACCTTGATCCTTGGCGTTATGAGGCAGCAGTACTAACCACTGAGCTTCCATGCCACTCAATGGGTTTTAGAACATAGAACATAGAACATAGAAAAATACAGTGCAGTACAGGCCCTTCAGCCCTCGATGTTGCGCTGATCCAAGCCCACCTAACCTATACTAGCTCACTATCCTCCATATGCCTATCCAATGCCCGTTTAAATGCCCATAAAGAGGGAGAGTCCATCATTGTTACTGGTAGGGCATTCCATGAACTCACGACTCGCTGAGTAAAGAATCTACCCCTAACATCTGTCCTATACCTACCACCCCTTAATTTAAAGCTATGCCTTCTCGTAATATCTGACTCCATACGTGGAAAAAGGTTCTCATGGTCTTTTGGTTCCCTATATGACAAGTACCTCAATTCTGTCAGAGTGATCTTTAACCTCATTGCTCCATATCCCTATTGCATTAGTTTACAGACGTTATTATGGATCCCATGACTCCCTAACCCTGTGTGTATGGTTGATTCATGCTAGTTTGGATTCCATGACATTCTAACCCTTTGTTACTTGGTTCTGGGAGTGAGTCCTGTGCAATCTTATTAAAGCACCTTTCCGAGGAACAAAGCTAGGTGAATTGGCCATGCTGAATTGCCCTTGGTGTCCAGGGCTGTATAGGTTGGGTGCATTGGTCATGGGAAGTGTAAGGTTATTGGGTAAGGGGATGGGTCTGGGTGGGATGCTCTTCAGAGGGTCTGTATGGAATTGATGGGCCGATTGGCCTGTTTCTACCCTGTAGGGACTCTATGGTATTCTGTGGTAAAGCCTATATAACATGTAGTTCTCGAATAAGATTGTTGTTGCGCAATAACCACTTGCAAGGGTAGAATCCAACTGCCTCAGTGTTATACTTGATAAGCCAGAGAACAGTGATCAGTGAAACAGACAGGAAACCCACTAAAATTCAGAACTGTGTATATTTTGTTTTGTAGCCAAACAAACCCACGGACGGTTGAGTGAGATTTGGCAGGTCTGTCAAAGCTGTTGCATTAATACTGACTTAGACTGAAAGTGATTCTGCTCAAGCTCACTGAAGGCAGTCCCTTTGGAGTTGACATTTCCCCTATATTCCACTAAGCCTTGTGGAAGGTATCGCCACACAATGGCCCAAGATTTTCTGTGCTTTGCCAATTAACAAGCGGTGCTGTTAGGTCGAACTCACCTCCCTGCTTACTGTTGTTGCGGGTTGGCCCCACAAGTTGCTGAAAGTCCGTCATGCAAACTGCAGGGGACCTGAGTGACCAAGTTCTGCCCGTTTAACCAATCACGCTGAATTATTCTGAATTTAACAGAGCACAGAGAAAACAGTGTAGATTAAAGTGACTGAAATTGATGACAAATGTGGCATGGAAAAATAAATAGGAAAAGAAAGATTGGATTAACAGAGAAAGAAAAAAGGGACATTTAAAAACAACTTTCCATTTAGTGATTGAATCACAAATGGCTATGGCACTAAACTTGTGTGGTTCATTTTCAATACCAAAGTGGTTAACTGTTAGTCATCATATTATAGAAAGGATAATTAGTAATGGAATGACACTGGTGTAACTTTCTGCAGTGAGTACACTTATATTTAATGCGCAGAAATAGAAACTTCATTGCCACTCAATGGGTTTCCATGGGGATTGAAATAGTCTGATGCCATTTTCATGAAGGTAACAGCAGAGTGCTGCATCTCGGACCACAAATTCATGATTTCCACATTTAATTGGGCATCAAATTTCTCCTGAAGTTGCTGTGGCATTTTCACCTAAGTAATGCTGACATCATCAGAATCACTGTTATTTTGAGGGCATTTTCAAATTTTCTTTCCATTTCTTATACTTCACGCTGAGACATTGATGATCACACTGGAGTGACCTTTCCAGTTTAAAGTCAGTCAAGGAAAAATTGCTCATCACACTAAAGGTTTGAAGTATCAAAGACATTTCCACCACAGGTGGAGGCTATCCAGCCCATGAGGTCCAGGCTTGTAGTGACAGTTTGTGAGAACTTTGAAAAAAACGAATCCCACTGTTATCACCATGTCATTCTGTATCTTCTGCCTTCAGTGCATGATTAATCATTGTCACGCCTGTGTCCAGTACTGAAGATGGGGTTTGATTACAGCACTTGCAGCTTAATCAGAACTTCCTCTAATCACAACATGTAATTTTTGGACCATAGTGTGAGTTTTTAAGAGAGAAAATTTGGTGAGAGGGATTGTTTCAAACAATGGGCCAATTCATCATTTGCAGTTCACTAGGAGTTCGGCTAAATGGCAGATTCATGGACGGTCTCTTTCTGTGAGCCCCAGTGAGGTTTCTCATACTACTCTCCGAAACGCACCTTATTACCTTTACTCTGCACCTCAATGGTGACCCACTAGTCCTCTCTGCCCTCTCACAATAAGCAGAACTACTTGCCACTGCAGACATGAGGAAAGAGGCTAACAGCTGCAGTTGCTCCTTAATGCAAGCATGTTCTTTCGAGCAGCGGTGAATTGACAGTCAATGAGTGATCGTTGCACCCAGCTCAGATCCACTGGAACTGGCAGTCATAGAATCATCGAAAATATGAGCAGGAATAGGCCATTTGGCCCTTCAAGCCTGTTCTGCCATCCAATATGGTCATGATTGATCATCCAACTCAGTAACCTGTTCCTGCTTTCACCCCATACTCTTTGATTCTTTTAGCCCTAAGAACTGTGTCTATCTCCTTCTTGAAAGCATTCAGTGTTTTTGCCTCAATTGCTTTCTGTGGCAGAGAATTCCACAGACTCACCATTCTCTGCGTGAAGAAATTCCTCCTTATCTCAAAATGGCGTACCCCGTACTGTTAAATTGGTTCTGAATTTCTGGGCCACCAGGAACATCCTTCCTGCGTTGACCCCCCTGTCCAGTCCTGCAGAATTTTATAAGTTTCTATGAGATTTCTCCCCCCCCTCCACCACACTGCTTCTGAACTCCGGTGAATATAGTCCTGACCAATCCAGTTTCTCTACAGATCTCAGTGCTGCCATCCCAGGAGTCAGTCTTAATGAACTTTGTGGCACTGCCTCAATAGTCAGAACATCCTTCTTCAGATAAGGAGGTGAAAACTGCATAATACTTCAGATGTGGTCTCACCAAGGTCCTGTACAATTGCAGCAAGACATCCCTGCTCCTGTACTCAAATCCACTCACTATGAAAGCCAACATATCAGTTGCCTTCTTCACCACCTGTAGCATCTGCAAACTTAATTGCAGCGACTGGTGTTCGAGGCCACCTTGGTCTCATTGCACCTCCTTTTTTAACTTATTACCATTCAGTGTGGATAACCTTGCATTTATCCACACTGCACTGCACCTACCATGCATTTGTTCACCAGCTCAACACATCCTTTTTAGATTAGATTAGATTAGATTACTTACAGTGTGGAAACAGGCCCTTCGGCCCAACAAGTCCACACCGACCCGCCGAAGTGCAACCCACCCATACCCCTACATTTACCCCTTACCTAACACTACGGGCAATTTAGCATGGCCAATTCACCTGACCCGCACATCTTTGGACTGTGGGAGGAAACCGGAGCACCCGGAGGAAACCCACGCAGACACGGGGAGAATGTGCAAACTCCACACAGTCAGTCGCCCGAGTCGGGAATTGAACCCGGGTCTCAGGTGCTGTGAGGCAGCAGTGCTAACCACTGTGCCACCGTGCCACCCCATCCTCCTCACAGCTCATCCTCCTGCCTAGCTTGAGTCATTTACAATCTTGGTGATATTACATGGAGTCCCTCGTCTAAATCATTCATATGTATTGTGAATAACTGGGTCCTAGCACTGATCCCTGTGGTATCTCATTAGTCACCCTGCTACTTGGAAGAAAAAAACATTCATTCCTACACTTTGTTCCTGCCTGCCAATCAGTTCTGTATCCATATAAGTACACTGCCCCAAATTCCATGCACTTTACCTTTACATACTAATCTCTTATGAGGGACCTTATCAAAATCATTCTGAAAATCCAAGTAAGCCACATCCACTGGCTGTCCCTTATCAACTCCACTCGCTACATCCTCAATAAAACTCCAGTGGGATTGTCCTTTTGGTAAATCTCTGCCGACTCTCTCTAAAGTCTAGACTAGAGTGGTGCTGGAAAAGCACAGCAGTTCAGGCAGCATCCGAAGAGCAGTAAAATCGACGTTTCGGGCAAAAGCCCTTCATCAGGAGGGACTCTGTCTGAACCCTGCTCACAAGTGCTCTGCTATGAAATCTTTTATAGTGAAAACTCTCTTTAATAGTGAACTCTAGCATTTTCCCTACTCCAGGCATCAGACTAAACAGTCTATAATTCCATTTTCTCTCTCCCTTTTTCTAAATAGTGGGCTTGCTTTCGCAACTCTCCAATTCATAGGAACTGTCCCAGCATCAGTAGAATCTTAGAAGATGACCACCAATGCATCCATTATTTCTAGGGTCACTTCCTTAAGCACTCTGGGATGGAGATTGTCAAGTCATGGGGATTTATCAACTTGTGTTACCCAATATTTTGTGACATTATTCGTGTTGTCCTTTGTGAAGACAGAACCAAGTATGTATTCAGTTGGTCTGCCACATTTTTGTCCCCCATCATAACTTCTTCTGAATGTAAGGGGCCTGCATTTGTTTCACTAATCATTTTTTCCTTGCATACCTGTCAAACCTTTTGCGATTATTTTGTATGTTCCTGTATTTCTTGTACTCTATTTCCCCCCCTCTTCGGTGATCCCATTGTCTTCCTTTGCTCATATCTAAGCTGTCCCCAATCCTCAGGTCTGCTGCTTTTCTTCAACATCCTCTATTCAGATAAAAACACAATACTGCAGATGCTGGAAATTTGAAAAAAAACACAGAGAATGCTGGAGATACTCAACAGGTCTGGCAGCCTCTGTGGAGAGAGAAACAGAGTTAATATTTTGAGTCTGGTATGAACCGAAAGGTGCTGGAAGAAAGATTTTTGTTTTATATTGAATTTTTAATCATATCAGACTGGTTGTTGTCCCTAATGGTACAGTGCTCTGTTGTGCTGAAAGTGGTGCTCCGCACATTGTGTGTCCTCATCTTCCTTCTTGGTAGACAGCTCTTCAGCATCAGATCACATCCTCTCTTCACCTGCTCCACTTAGAGTCAGAGAGAGTAAAAGAGTCATACAGCATAGAAACAGACCCTTCAGTCGAACCAGTCCATGCTGATCATTATCCCAAACTAAACTGGTCTCACCCACCTACTCTTGGCTCATATCCCTCCAAACCTTTCCTATTCATGTACTTATCTGAGTGTCTGTTTAATGTTGTAACTGTGCTCACCTCCACCACTGCCTTAAGAAGTTCATTCTGCACCTGAACCACCCTCTCTATAAAATATTTCCCCCTCATGTCGAATTGAAGTCTCTCTCCTCTCACTTTAAAATATGCCCCTCAGTTTTGAAATTCCCTGGTCCAGGGGAAAGACACCCACCATAAACCCTATCTATACCTCTCATGATTTATAAATTTCTATCAGGTCACTTCTCAACCTCCAACCATAGGGCCTCAACATAGAATTCACCAGCTTCAAAATCTCCTCACCTCATGCCAGGTTTAGCCATCCCTGTCCAACGTGCCCCGTTGATCTGACCTAACCTGTGTATCTTCCTACCCACCTATCCGTTCCACCTTTCCCACTGATCAATCACAATCACATCCTACCTGCATCTACCAATTGCCATCCTACCAACCTTGCCCCCAGCCACATCCACCTCCCTTTATTTATTTCTCAGCCGCCTTCCCCTGATGAAAGGTTCTGACCTGAAATATTGACTCCCTTGTTCCTCTGATGCTGCTTGACCTGCTGTGCTTTCTCCAGCTCCACACTTTATCCACTCTCAACCTCCTACGCTCCAATGAGAAAAAAGCCCCAACCTATCCAGCTTTTCTTTATGACTCAATCCTTCCAATCCCAGCAACGTCTTGGTAAATCTCTTCTGAACCCCCTCTAGTTCAGTAACATCCTTCCTATAAATGGGCAACTACAACTAGACACAGTATTCTAGAAGAGGCCTCAATAATGTCCTGTACAACTTCGGCATAACTTCCCAATTGTTATAGCCAAAGGTCTGAGCAATGAAGGCAAGCCTGCTAAACACCTTTTTAACCAACCTGTCTACCTGTGATGTAATCTTCAAAGTATTATGCACTTGTGCACAGTATAGCATGGGCACACTTTATCTTGACTGTATTGCATTAATTGCTCAAGAATCCAGAAACATGGAAGGTTTGACAACCTGTTAATACTTATAGTCAAAATTGGTAAAAAAGATTTCTTTAATGCATTAAAGAAATCTTTTTTACCAATTTTGACTATAAGTATTAACAGGTTGTCAAACCTCCCATGTTTCTGGATTCTTGAGCAATTAATGCAATACAGTCAAATTTAGAAAGCCAGCTGATATTTCCGACGGGTACAGCTGAGAACAGACGTGAGTTAAACAGTCAGGGCAGGCAGGGACAAGGTAGGACGAATAAATTAAACTGCATTTATTTCAATGCAAGAGAAGGCAGATGAACTCAGGACATGGATAGGAACATGGGACTGGGAATATCATAGCAATTACAGAAACATGGCTCAGGGATGGGCAGGACTGGCAGCTGAATGGTCCAGGATACAAATGCTACAGGAAGGATAGAAAGGGAGGCAAGAAAGGAGGGGGAGTGGCATTTTTAATAAGGGATAGCATCACAGCTGTGCTAAGGGAGGATATTCCTGGAAATACATCCAGGGAAGTTATTTGGGTGGAGCTGAGAAATAAGAAAGAAATGATCACCTTATTGGGATTGTATTATAGACCTCCTAATAGTCAGAGGGAAATTGAGAAACAAATTTGAAAGGAGATCTCAGTTATCTATGAGAATAATAGGGTGGTTATGGTAGGGGATTTTAACTTTCCAAACATCAACTGGGACTGCCATAATGTTAAAGGTTTAGATGGAGAGAAATTTCTTAAGTGTGTACAAGACAATTTTCTGATTCAGTATGTGGATGTACCTATTAGATAAGGTGCATACCTTGACCTACTCTTGGGAAATAAGGCAGGGCAGGTGACTGAGGTGTCAGTGGGGGAGCACTTTGGGGCCAGCGACCATAATTCTATTTGTTTTAAAATAGTGATGGAAAAGGATAGACCAGATCTAAAAGTTGAAGTTCTAAATTGGAGAAATGCCAATTTTGACGATATTAGGCAAGAACTTTCGAAAGCTGATTGGGGGAAGATGTTCACAGGTAAAGGGATGGCTGGAAAATGGGAAGCCTTCAGAAATGAGATAGCAAGAATCCAGAGAAAGTATATTCCTGTCAGGGTGAAAGGAAAGGCTGGTAGGTATAGGGATTGCTGGATGACTAAAGACATTGAGGGTTTGGTTAAGAAAAAGAAGGAAGCATATGTCAGGTACAGACAGGATAGATCAAGTGAATCCTTAGAGTATAAAGAAAATAGGAGTATACTTAAGAGGGAAATAAAGAGGGCAAAACGGGGATATGAGATAGCTTTGGCAATAGAATTAAGGAGAATCCAAAGGGTTTTTATAAATATATTAAGGACAGAAGGTAACTAGGGAGAGAATAGGGCCCCTCAAAGATCAGCAAGGCGGCCTTTGTATGGAGCCACAGAAAATGGGAGAGATACTAAATGAATATTTTGCATCAGTATTTACTGTGGAAAAGGATATGGAAGATATAGACTGTAGGGAAATAGATGGTGACATCTTGCAAAATGTCCAGATTACAGAGGAGCAAGTGCTGGATGTCTTGAAATGGTTAAAGGTGGATAAATCCCCAGGACCTGATCAGGTGTACCCGAGAACTCTGTGGGAAGCTAGAGAAGTGATTGCTGGGCCTCTTGCTGAGATATTTCTATCATTAATAGTCACAGGTGAAGTGCCAGAAGACTGGAGGTTGGCAAACATGGTGCCACTGTTTAAGAAGGGTGTTAGGGAACTGGAGCTGGAGTTGGATGAACTTAGGATCATTCGAGAGGCAGAGGGGGTAATAGATCGGAGCTTTAGGGAAGTAGTAACTCCAAAGATTGCAGACAGACGGGTGACAGTGAGGGGGACTGGGAGGAAGCAGCCAGTGCAGGGACCCCCTGCGGCCGTTCCCCTCAAGAACAAGTATACCGTTTTGGATACTTGTGGGGGGGACGACTTACCAGGGGTAAGCGATGGGGTTCAGGCCTCTGGCACGGAGCCTATCCCCGTTGCTCAGAAGGGAAGGGTGGAGAAGAGCAGAGCAATAGTTATTGGAGACTCGATAGTTAGGGGCACAGATAGGCGGTTTTGTGGGCGCGAGAGAGACTCACATTTGGTATGTTGCCTCCCAGGTGCAAGGGTACGTGATGTCTCTGATCGTGTTTTCCGGGTCCTTAAGGGGGAGGGGGAGCAGCCCGAAGTTGTGGTCCACATTGGCACCAATGACATAGGTAGGAAGAGGGATGAGGATGTTAGGCAGACTTTCAGAGAGGTAGGTTGGAAGCTCAAAGTTAAAACAAACAGAGTTGTTGTCTCTGGTTTGTTACCCATGCCATGTGATAGAGAGTCGAGGAATAGGGAGAGAGAGCAGTTAAATGCGTAGCTACAGGAATGGTGCAGGAGGGAGGGATTCCGGTTTCTGGATAACTGGGGTTCTTCCTGGGGAAGGTGGGACCTCTATAAACAGGATGGTCTACACCTGAACCTGAGGGGCACCAGTATCCGTGGGGGGAGGTTTGCTAGTGCTCTTTGGGGGGTTTAAATTAATTCTGCAGGGGCATGGGAAACTGGACTGTAGCTTTAGGGTGCTGGACCTGGAGTGTAGGGAGGTTAGGAACATGGCATTAATATCGAAGGAGGGCGCCTGTAAACAGGAAGGTGGCTTGAAGTGTGTATACTTCAATGCGAGAAGTATACGAAATAAGGTAGGTGAACTTGCAGCGTGGGTTGGTACCTGGGAGTTCGATGTTATGGCTATTACGGAGACATGGGTAGAACAGGGACAGGATTGGCTGTTGAAGTTCCAGGATTTGAATGTTTTAGTAGGGTCAGAGGTGGGGGTAAAAGAGGGGGAGGTGTGGCATTGCTTGTCAAAGATAGTATTTCAGCGGTGGAAAGGACGATGGATGAAGACTCGCCATCTGAGGTAGTTTGGGCTGAGCTTAGAAATAGGAAAGTTGAGGTCACCCTGTTAGCAGTTTTCTACAGGCCTCCTAATAGTCCTTGAGACGTAGAAGAAAGGATTGCAAGGATGATTCAGGAGAAGAGTGAAAGTAATAGGGTGGTTGTTATGGGGGACTTTAACTTCCCAGATATTGACTGGGAAAGCTATAGCTCGAGTTAGATGGGTTGGTTTTTGTCCAATGTGTGCAGGAGGGTTTCCTGACACAATATGTGGACAGGCCAACAAGAGGTGAGGCCATACTGGATTTGGTTCTGGGTAACGAACCAGGCCAGGTGTTAGAATTGGAGGTAGGTGAGCACTTTGGGGACAGTGACCACAATTTGGTGACTTTTACTCTAGTGATGGAGAGGGATAAGTGTGCACTGCAGGGCAAGAGTTATAGCTGGGGGCAGGGAAATTATGATGCGGTGAGGCATGACTTAGGGATGCGTGGCTTGGAAAATTAGGCTTCAAGGGAAGGGCACAATCGATATGTGGAGCTTGTTCAAGGAGCAGCTATTGAGTGTCCTTGATAAGTATGTACCTGTCAGGCAGGGAGGAAAGGGTCGTGTGAGGGAGCCGTGGTTTAGTAAGGAATTGGAATCCCTTGTTAAAGGGAAGAGGGCGGCCTACGTAAAGATGAGGCGTGAAGGTTCAATTGGGGCGATTGAGAGTTATAAGGTAGCCAGGAAGGATCTAAAGAGAGAGCTAAGAGCAGCAAGGAGGGGACATGAAAAGTCCTTGGTAGGTAGGATTAGGGAAAACCCAAAGGCTTTCTATAGGTATGTCAGGAATAAAAGAATGACTAGGGTAGGAATAGTCAAGGATAGTAGTGGGAAGTTGCATGTGGAGGCTGAAGAAATTGGGGAGACACTGAATGAATACTTTTTGTCAGTATTCACTCAGGAACAGGACATTGTTGCTGATGTGATTGCTGAGTCACAATTAATTAGAATGGATGGCTTTGAGGTTTGTAGGGAAGAGGTGTTGGAAATTCTGGAAAGGGTGAAAATAGATAAGTCCCCTGGGCCTGATGGCATTTATCCTAGGATTCTCTGGGAAGCAAGAGAGGAGATTGCAGAGCCATTGGCCTTGATTTTTATGTCCTTGTTGTCTACAGGAATAGTGCCAGAAGACTGGAGGATAGTAAATGTGGTTCCCTTGTTCAAGAAGGGGAGTAGGGATAACCCTAGTAACTATAGGCCGGTGAGTCTTACCTCTGTTGTGGGCAAAGTCTTAGAGAGAATTGTAAGGGATAGGATTTATGAACATCTGGATAGGAATAATGTGATCAAGGATAGTCAGCATGGTTTTGTGAAG
Source organism: Hemiscyllium ocellatum (assembly GCF_020745735.1). Classification (NCBI taxonomy): domain Eukaryota; kingdom Metazoa; phylum Chordata; class Chondrichthyes; order Orectolobiformes; family Hemiscylliidae; genus Hemiscyllium; species Hemiscyllium ocellatum. The sequence continues at coordinate 76,754,622 of NC_083413.1, forward strand.
GGCAGGTCGTGCCTCACAAACCTTATAGAATTCTTTGAGAAGGTGACTATGGAGGTGGATGAGGGTAAAGCGGTAGATGTGGTGTATATGGATTTTAGTAAGGCGTTTGATAAGATTCCCCATGGTAGGCTACTGCAAAAAATACGGAGGTATGGCATTGAGGGGGAGTTGGAGGTTTGGATTAGGAATTGGCTGGCTGGAAGAAGACAGAGGGTAGTAGTTGATGGTAAAGGTTCATCTTGGAGTGCAGTTGCTAGCAGTGTTCCACAAGGATCTGTTTTGGGATCATTGCTCTTTGTCATTTTTATAAATGACCTGGAGGAGGGGCTAGAAGGTTGGGTGAGCAAGTTTGCGGATGATACGAAAGTTGGTGGAGTTGTTGACAGTGAGGAAGGATGTGGCAGGTTACAGCCGGATATAGATAAGTTGCAGAGCTGGGCAGAAAGGTGGCAAATAGAGTTCAATGTAGCTAAGTGTGAAGTGATTCACTTTGGTAAGAGTAACAAGAAGATGCAGTACTGGGCTAATGGTCGGATACTTGGTAGTGTGGATGAGCAGAGGGATCTTGGTGTCCATGTACACAGATCTCTGAAAGTTGCCACCCAGGTAAATAGTGCTGTGAAGAAGGCATATGGTGTACTGGCTTTTATTGATAGAGGAATTGAGTTCCGGAGTCCTGAGGTCATGTTGCAGTTGTATAAGACTCTGGTGCGGCCGCATCTGGAGTATTGTGTGCAGTTTTGGTTGCCATACTATAGGAAGGATGTGGAGGCACTGGAACGGGTGCAGAGGAGGTTTACCAGGATGTTGCCTGGTATGGTAGGAAGATCGTATGAGGAAAGGCTGAGGCACTTGGGGCTGTTTTCATTGGAGAAAAGAAGGTTTAGGGGTGACTTGATAGAGGTGTACAAGATGATTAGGGGTTTAGATAGGGTTGACCATGAGAACCTTTTTCCACGTATGGAGTCAGATATTACGAGAGGGCATAGCTTTAAATTAGGGGGTGGTAGGTATAGGATTGATGTTAGGGGTAGATTCTTTACTCAGCGAGTCGTGAGTTCATGGAATGCCCTACCAGTAACAGTGGTGGACTCTCCCTCTTTATGTGCATTTAAACGGGCATTGGATAGGCATATGGAGGATAGTGAGCTAGTGTAGGTTAGGTGGGCTTGGATCAGCGCAACTTCGAGGGCCGTAGGGCCTGTACTGCATTGTATTTTTCTATGTTCTATGTTCTATGTAAGGACAAGCCAGGGAACTATAGACTAGTGAGCCTGACTTCGGTGGTGGACAAGTTGTTGGAGGGAATCCTGAGGGACAGGATGTACATGTATTTGGAAAGGCAAGGACTGATTTAGGATAGTCAACATGGCTTTGTGCATGGGAAATCATGTCTCACAAACTTGATTGAGTTTTTTGAAGTAGTAACAAAGAGGATTGATGAGGGCAGAGTGGTAGATGTGATCTATATGGACTTCAGTAAGGCATTTGGCAAGGTTCCCCATGGGAGACTGATTAGCAAGGTTAGATCTCATGGAATACAGGGAGAGCTAGCCATTTGGACACAGAACTGGCTCAAAGGTAGAAGACAGAGGGTGGTGGTGGAGGGTTGTTTTTCAGACTGGAGGCCTGTGACCAGTGGAATGCCACAAGGATCGGTGCTGGGTCCTCTACTTTTTGTCATTTACATAAATGATTTGGATGCGAGCATAAGAAGTACAGTTAGTAAGTTTGCAGATGACACCAAAATTGGAGATGTAATGGACAGCGAAGAGGGCTATCTTACATTACAACAAGATCTTGACTAATAGGCTGAGAAGTGGCAGATGGAGTTTAATTCAGATAAATGCGAGGTGCCGCATTTTGGGAAAGCAAATCTTAGCAGGACTTATACACTTAATGGTAAGGTCCTCGGGAGTGTTGCTGAACAAAGAGACCTTGGAGTGCAGGTTCATAGCTCCTTGAAAGTGGAGTTGCAGGTAGATAGGATAGTGCAGAAGGCGTTAGGTATGCTTTCCTTTATTGGTCAGAGTATTGAGCACAGGAGTTGGGAGGTCATGTTGCGGCTGTCCAGGACATTGGTTAGGCCACTGTTGGAATATTGTGTGCAATTCTGGTCTCCTTCCTATCAGAATGATGTTATAAATCTTGAAAGGGTTCAGAAAGGATTTACAAGGATGTTGCCAGGGTTGGAAGATCTGAGCTACAGGGAGAGTCTAAATAGGCTGGGGCTGTTTTCCCTGGAGTGTCGAAGGCTGAGGGGTGGCCTTATAGAGGTTTACAAAATTATGAGGGACATGGATAGGATAAATAGACAAAGTCTTTTCCCTGGGGTCGGGGAGTCCAGAACTAGAGGGCATAGGTTTAGGGTGAGAGGGGAAAGATATAAAAGAGACCTAAGGGGCAACTTTTTCATGCAGAGGGTGGTATGTGTATGGAATGAGCTGCCAGAGGAAGTGTTGGAGGCTGGTACAATTGCAACATTTAAGAGGCATTTGGATGGGTATATGCAGCGGAAGGGTTTGGAGGGATATGGGCTGGATGGTGGCAGGTGGGACTAGATTGGGTTGGGATTTCTGGTCGGCATGGACGGGTTGGACCGAAGGGTCTGTTTCCGTGCTGTACATCTCTATGACTCTATACCAGACTATTGAAGAAGTTGTGTTTTGGAGCTTCTTAATACCGCGCTTACTTTTAAATTGTTGGGACATGCTAATCTGTTGAAGTGGATCATCTCTCCTATTAAATGGAGTTTGATTTTCAGAGAGAACCATGCTTCAAACACATTTCAGAGGTGCTCATTACACACTTAGAGATTCTGAACAATGTTGTAAAATGATGGGAGCACCATGCATATTACAGCACATGCTTTGGACAATTCTGAGTACTAGATTATGACAAATGAAGAACTGGCTAAATATGAATAAGTGCAGCAGAAGTGCAGAACTAAGTTATTTGTCGTAACTACTGAAAGTTGACACGAGTCACATATATGTCAAAGGGGATCAGTGAATTGCGGGATTATATGGAGAGCAGGAAAAACCATTGGCAAATGCAAACATTGGCTAAATGTGCAAAATGAAGTAAGATCCATGGATTGGTAATATGACTTGAAGATATGGAAAGCCAGAAAGTGCAATATGTATTCTGAAAGTGGACCTTAAAGTGATGATATCCCTAGGGAAATGAACTTGCAAAAGGAATTTTAAGCATAGTAAGGGGAGGTCTTGTAGCACTAATCCAGAATAAGAGCGAAGAGGCAAGTAGAAGCCATAGCTTGACAAGAATGTGAACCATGAACAGGCTGGGACTACTGTGAGAAATAGAGCCCCTCGTAATTGAGATGTTTTGTGACTATAAGCAGACTGGGAGATGTGTTGATGATGTGTGTCAAGCAAAAGGAGTTGGATAGCTGAAAAGAATTTGGTATAACCATTGAGGTACCAGATGGAGGACAGTTAGCCTTTATCACACAGATAGATATGCACGGAAAAAGACACTCCCTAATGGGACATGTAACGTTAAAATTACACTCGTGACTCAGGGGTTCAAAGAGAAAGTTTGTGATCGGGATGTTAGAATGGATTCCTTGATTTCAGAAAACATGATCTCCTTAACTCTTTTAGCAGTATACTCCTGGGAATGGAAGTCAATTAACATAAAATCTGCATTTTTTTAGTGAAATGTTCGAAAGTGAGTTTTTTGAAATGACCGAACAAAGCAAGTCATATAGAAGGGAAAATGTGGAAGTCAAACAAATTTGTTTATAAGTTGAATTTTGCAGCCAGCACATGGTATTTCTTAGTTAACACTGTCTTGTTGAGATAGGTTGCATGCACAGTGAGAAATGTTCTACTGGTAACATAAAGGGAAACTAGCAGGCAACTTTATGATGCTAGCCAGTGATTTTCCTTGGGGAAGTGTGATAAGTAAAACAAATGGGAAATTTATGACTAGAAGTCAACTTTTAGGTGTCTTTGAATAGGCCAGGCCAGATATTAAACAGAATAAGCCAGGAGTGACTTTGGATCAACAATCTTACTTGGAAAGTGATAATCACACCCTAATTAATCAGGCCAGAAACATTACTTTGATGATAGGTAGATCAAATGGGCTGAAGGGCCAGGGAGTGGCAGAGGGAGAATCCAAGGCAGAACTAGTTGAAGAGTCCTAGGGAATGTTGCCAAACAAGGAGATTTTGGAGTGCAGGTTCATAGTTCCTTGAAGATGGAGTCGAAGGGCTCTGGCCCGAAACGTCGAATTTCCTGTTCCTTGGATGCTGCCTGACCTGCTGTGCTTTAACCAGCAACACATTTTCAGCTCAGGACACAGAGGAAGGCATGTAGTAACTTTGCCTTTATTGGTCAGTGCATTGGTATATGATTGGGATGTCACGTTATGGTTATGCAGGGCATTGTTTAGGCCACCTTTCGAATACTGTGTTCAATTCTGGTCTCCCTGCTGTAGGAAAGATATTATGAAACATGAAAAGGTGCAGAAAAGAATTACAAGGATGTTACCAGGGTTTAAGAGTTTGAGCTGTATGGAGAGGCTGAATTGTCTGGGACTATTTTCCCTGGGGTTTCTGAGGTTGAGAGATGACTTATAGAAGATTATAAATCATGAGAGACATTGATATGGTGAGTAACCAAGGGCTTTCTCGAAGGGTAAGGAAGTCAAAAACGAGAGGGCATAGGCTTAAGGTGAGAGAAGTATTCAAAAAGGACCTAAAGGCCAACTTTTTCACACAGAAGATATTGCATATATGGAATGAGCTGCCAGAGAAAGTAGTGGAGACTGGTACAATTGCAACATTTAAAAGGCATCGGGGTGGGTACATGATTGGGAAGGGTTTAGAAGGATATGGGTTTAATGTTGGCAAATGGGACGAGATGAATTTAGGACATCTGGTTGGCATGGACAAGTTGAACTAAAGTATCTGTTTTCATGCTGTCCAACTCTATGACTCTAGACTATCGTGTGCAGTTCTGGAGTCTTCATTGTAGGGCAGATGTGATAGCATTGGAGAGTATGCAGAGGAGATTTATGAGGTTGTTGCCTGAGCTGCAGAGTTTGTTATGAAAAGACATTGAACAGACTGTCATTGATTTTCTTAGAGCAGAGGAGATTGAGAGGAGATATGATTGAGATGTATAAAATAATGAGAGACATAGAAAATAGAACAGTACATCACAGGGACAGACCCTTCGGTCCCCATCTCTGTGCTAACCTTGTTGCATTCTAACCTAATCCCACCTGCCCGCACATGGTCCATATCCCTCTATTCCCTCCTGTTCAGGATGCCATTTAAATGTTGCTATCTGATCTGCTTCTACCACCTGCCCTGGCAGGGCTTTCCACCCACTTAATACCTTCAGGTTAAAAAAAAACTTGCTTTGTCCATCTCCATTAAACTTTCCCCCCCTGTTTTTAATCCCGTCCCCTGCATTATTTGACTTTTCCACCCAAGGAGAAAGACTCCCACTGTCTACCTTAAATGTGTCCTTCATAACTTTATATATTTCTATCAGGCCTCTGATGCTTGAGTGGAAACAATCCGAGTCTGTTCAATCTCTCCTTATAGCGAACGCACTCCAATCCAGGCAACATCCTGGTAAACCTCATTTGCATCCTCTCCAAAGCCTCCCCATCCTTCCAATAGTGTGGCGACCAGAACTGTACACAAATGTGGCTTAGCTAAAGACTTATCCAGCAAGCTAGGGTAGACAGCAAGAGACCTTCCCCTGGAGTGATCAACGACCAAGGTAACAGGCAGAAGGTTTAGAGGAGATGGGACAGAAAACCTTTTCATCTGGAAAATAGAATCTTGAACTGACTGCCTGTAAGGGTGCTGGAGACAGAAACCCTCATAACATTTAAGATGTTTTTAGATGCACACCTGTGATAACAAGGCATTGAAGGCTATGGACTAAGTGTTGGAAAATGGGAGTAGAAAAGTTAAATGGTTATTTTTGACTGGGCTGAAGGGTCTGTTTCTGTGGTGTATGATTCCACAACTCTATGATAGGATGAGGGGGGACCTTTTTCTGTGTTATAGATTAGATTAGATTAGATTACTTACAGTGTGGAAACAGGCCCTTCGGCCCAACAAGTCCACACCTACCTGCTGAAGTGCAACCCACCCAGACCCATTCCCCTACATTTACCCCTTCACCTAACACCACGGGCAATTTAGCATGGCCAATTCACCTAACCTGCACATTTTTGGACTGTGGGAGGAAACCGGGTCTCTATGGATCTATGTCTCTACAAATATGATTTTTCATCCAGGCAAGAAACAGACCAGTTACAAAAACAGAAATTGCTGGAAAAGCTCAACAGGCCTGGCAGCATCTGTAGAGAGAAAACAGAGTTAACGTTTCAGGTCCTATGACCTTTCCTCAGAACTAATGGTAGCCAGGAGGAAGTAGTTTTTATGCATAAGATAGGATGGGGGAGGAGGTAAGGATCAAACGATAGTTGGAACTAGAGCCCACAGAGAGAGAAGACTGATTGGACTGACAAAGGAGTGGATAGCAGTCAGTCTAGTCGAATGAGTAGCGATTAATGACAACAATTAGTGCCTAAAAATGGAGTGTGTGTAATAGGGTAAGGACTGGAATATGAAAATGATCATTGTTTAATTTTATTCAAGGTGAATATGCATGTCTTCAAATGTTTTTCTTTTAGGAAAAGAGAACAATCTGTTAATATAGCAAGCAGGTAAGCAGATTGGAGTGAATTGGTTAACTCATTTGCTGACTATAAAGGGGGTATCGCAGTCGGACTCCTGTGGCATTTGCGGTGGTGCTCCTACTCTGAGGCCTGGTTTCAAATCCCGCCTGCTCCAGACGTGTCATCACATATCCAAGATTATTTTTAAAAAAATAAAAAGGGAAACATGGAGTGGGTCCTGAGCAGCATTAGGAATGTCCTTTATCCCTGGAGCAGAAAGTTCAGCTTCAGATCCTACCTGCCATGGAAACATGAAATAATATGCTTAAAAATGTTGATTGACTTTCTTTTTTGAAAGGGGGCACAGATGTGTTTGGTATGTGAATGGAGCTTCAAGACTGGGGAGTTAATGATCTCTATCCACAGAGAACGGTATCTTGGTTTCTGTCCCACCAGTTGGCTTGGTTCTTCAGTAACACATTTCTAATTCTAAAAGATCAACCCCACGTTCTAGATTCTCCTCACATGTCTCAGTGTCTATGCTGTCAAACCCATTGAGAATGTTTCACTGAGATTGTCTCTCAAGTTTCGAAGCTCCTGGACCAAATTTAGGGTGACAATCCTTGTGAATCCTTTCTGCATTGCGTCCAAAGTAAGTATATTCCTCCTTGGACTCAGAACAAAACTGCACAAGAAAATCCACATAGAACTATAGCAAGATTTGCTTACTTTTTTGTACTCAGATACCTTTGGAATAAATTCCAATATGCCATTTCCCTTTCCAGATTCCATACATTATGGAAGTGCTTATTACTGACTGTAGATATTAAAGGTTTTTTCAATATTTCAATATTATATAAACCAGAGGCTTCATTCCATGTGAATATTTCCTTGTTAGGCTTAATTTCCCTTCAAGTTTGGATGTCAGCGGAATAAAGAATCTCTGCTTCATGATCTTTACGTTGTCTGTGTTCAAATTTCATGTCACAAGCAGACGGGTTGAGATGGAGTGAAGCCAAGTGATGTTACGGAGGTAGAAAGAGGAGGTTTTAATCGTGGTATAATTGAGGTTGCAAGCTCATCATCAGGTCAAATGTGACACCAACTTTGCAAATAGACTGGCTTAATTTGGAATGACAATGTCTGTAATTCCTTGTGGAAGTGCTTATTACCAACTGTAGATATTAAAGGTTGGAACGACAATCTCTGTTATTCCTCACCAACAACCAGGCTCCCTCTTTGAGTTCAAAGTTCACCAAAAAAAAATCAAATTTGATTAGAAACATTTGCTTTCCTTAAGCTAGATTATATTTATCATTTCTTGGTTTGTTAACAACTTCTGTTTGTGTTCATTCATGACTGCAATGTTCTGCAAAAACATAATGACAATTTAGTCTGTGTATTAGAAGAAATAAAAGTTATGCAGAGCTTTTTTAGATGTTCCGATGCACACTCTATAGCCAATGAAATTATTTCGAACTGCAGTTGTTGCTGTAATTTAGGGAACAGAGAAACGCATTTGTGCACAGCAAGCTGCCATAGGTAGAAGCGCTATAGTAGATAGGTAATCAGTGATGAATTTTAAACTGAACACAAAGGCTCACAGCTCTTTGAATAGTGTCATGGGATCCTTTATATCCACCTCGGAGGGCAGAAGAAACCTGGTTTAACTTCTTATCTGAAAAAATATGACAGTCTCAGCATTTTCCACGTTGAGCCTTGCAAACTTATCAAGCAGACTATCCCTGACCGCAACTTTAGTTTTCTTTATTATTTACTTTTAAGCATTAATGATGGAGGTGATGCAGTGGCACTGGGCACAAAGTTGTCAGGTTCTACCCTAGGGGAAAGCGGGCTCTGCAACTTCTCCACATCATCTGTGGTAAAGTGATTCTTGGAGCTGACAGAACCTTAACTGGATTTTTTTCGGTTTCTGTGGCCTTATCCCCTTGGGTCAGGCTGTCATTGCTATCAGTAGTAAATGATCTGACTCCTTTCTTTCCTTGGGCTTGGTTGAATGCTATAATTTAATAAGACAAAGAAAGAGTCTGTCAGGTGAATATGATTTATGACGCTTCATTCTGAACAACTAACTTCCCAACTGAAGTATGTGACCACCCAAAAGGGAGCAAACAGAAGCTGCTATGAATGTTACTATTGAGCAATTAGAGTCATAGAGTCACAGAAATGTAAACTTGGAAACAGACTCTTCGGTCCAACTCGTCCATGCCGACCAGATATCCCAACCCAATCTAGTCCCACCTGTTAGCACCCGGCCCATATCTCTCCAAACCCTTCCTATTCATATACCCATCCAGATGCCTTTTAAATGTTGCAATGGTACCAGTCTCCACCACTTCCTCTGGCAGCTCATTCCATACACGTACCACCCTCTGAGTGAAAACATTGCCCCTTAGGACTCTTTTATATCTTTCCCCTCTCACCCTAAACCTATGCCCTCTAGTTCTGTGATGCCCCCACCCCAGGGAAGAGACTTTGTCTATTTATCTTATCCATGACCCTCATGATTTTATAAATCACTATAAGGTTACCCCTCACCCTCTGACGCTCCAGGAAAAACAGCCCCAGCCTATTCAACCTCTCCCTTTAGCTCAAACCCTCCAACCCTGGCAACATCCTTGTAAATCTTTTCTGAACTCTTTCAAGTTTCACAACATCTTTCTGATAGGAAGGAGACCAGAATTGCACACAATATTCCAACAGTGGCCTAACCAATTGTGTCAACTGAGATAAATTATTAATTATTCAAAATGATAGAATTTTTGATTAGAAATGCGATTGATGTTTGCAGCAAGGACTGAAGACTGAGGTGATTGAGTACATTGGAGGGTGCTTTGTTAAGCTTTGCACAAGGGGCAGTGTTTTATCAGTGAGAAAGTGAGGAATGCAGATGCTGGAGACCAGTCAAAAAGTGTGGTGCTGGAAAAGCACAGCCGGTCAGACAACACCTGATGAGCAGGAGAGTCAACGTTTCTTATGCTCTTCATCTTATGCTCGAAATGTCAACTTGCCTGCTCCTACGATGCTGCCTGACTAACTGCGCTTTTCCAATGCCACACTTTTAGACAGTAGTTATTTTCAGTCAGATTCATTGAATCATGGCTGTGTAAGGATGAGGCAAAACCATTGAACTTTCTTTGGGATTTAGCATGAGTACTGAGAAGAGTGTCCTGTAGTCAACTTTGCAATGAAGCAGTCTGGGAAGAGTGTCCCATAGTCAGTATTGCAGTGAAGCAGTCTGGGAAGAGTGTCCTGTAGTCATCATTGCAGTGAAGCATTCTGGGAAGAGTGTCCCACAGTCAGCATCGCAGTGAAGCAGTCTGGGAAGAATGTCCCGCAGTCAACATCGCAGTGAAACAGTCTGGGAAGAATGTCCGGCAGTCAGCATCGAAGTGAAGCATTCTGGGAAGATTGTGCCACAGTCGGCATTGCAGTGAAGCAGACTGGGAAGAGTGTCCTGTAGTCAGCATTGCAGTGAAGCAGTCTGGGAAGAGTGTCCCACAGTCAGCATTGCAGTGAAGCAGTCTGGGAAGAGTGTCCTGTAGTCAGCATTGCAGTGAAGCAGTCTGGGAAGAGTGTCTGACAGTCAGCATTGCAGTGAAGCAGTCTGGGAAGAATGTCCGACAGTCAGCATTGCAGTGAAGCAGTCTGGGACGAGTGTCCCACAGTCAGCATTGCAGTGAAGCAGTCTGGGAATAGTGTCCCACCGTCAACATCGCAGTGAAGCATTCTGGGAAGAGTGTCCTGTAGTCAGCATCGCAGTGAAGCAGTCTGGGAAGAGTGTCCCACAGTCAACATCGCAGTGAAGCAGTCTGGGAAGAGTGTCCGACAGTCAGCAATGCAGTGAAGCAGACTGGGAAGGGTGCCCCATAGTCAGCATTGCAGTGAAGCAGTCTGGGAAGAGTGTCCGACAGTCAGCATGGCAGTGAAAAGCACTCTGGGAAGAGTGTCCGACAGTCAGCATGGCAGTGAAGCAGTCTGGGAAGAGTGTCTGACAGTCAGCATTGCAGTGAAGCAATCTGGGAAGAGTGTCCCACAGTCAACATTGCAGTGAAGCAGTCTGGGAAGAGTATCCCGTAGTCAGCAGTGCAGTGAAGCAGTCTGGGAAGAATGTCCGACAGTCAGCATGGCAGTGAAGCAGTCTGGGAAGAGTGTCCGACAGTCAGCATGGCAGTGAAGCACTCTGGGAAGAGTGTCCGACAGTCAGCATTGCAGTGAAGCAATCTGGGAAGAGTGTCCCACAGTCAACATTGCAGTGAAGCAGTCTGGGAAGAATGTCCCGCAGTCAACATCGCAGTGAAACAGTCTGGGAAGAATGTCCGACAGTCAGCATCGAAGTGAAGCAGTCTGGGAAGAATGTCCCGCAGTCAACATCGCAGTGAAACAGTCTGGGAAGAATGTCCGACAGTCAGCATCGAAGTGAAGCATTCTGGGAAGATTGTGCCACAGTCGGCATTGCAGTGAAGCAGTCTGGGAAGAGTGTTCTGTAGTCAGCATTGCAGTGAAGCAGTCTGGGAAGGGTGTCCTGTAGTCAGCATTGCAATGAAGCAGTCTGGGTAGAGTGTCCTATAGTCAGCATTGCAGTGAAGCAGTCTGGGAAGAGTGTCCCACAGTCAGCATTGCAGTGAAGCAGTCTGGGAAGAGTGTCCTGTAGTCAGCATTGCAGTGAAGCAGTCTGGGAAGAGTGTCCGACAGTCAGCATTGCAGTAAAGCAGTCTGGGAAGAGTGTCCGACAGTCAGCATTGCAGTGAAGCAGTCTGGGAAGAGTGTCCTGTAGTCAGCATTGCAGTGAAGCAGTCTGGGAAGAGTGTCCGACAGTCAGCATTGTGGTGAAGCAGTCTGGGAAGAGTGTCCGACAGTCAGCATTGCAGTGAAGCAGTCTGGGAAGAGTGTCCTGTAGTCAGCATCGAAGTGAAGCAGTCTGGGAAGAGTGCTCCACAATCAGCATCGCAGTGAAGCATTCTGGGAAGAGTGACAAAAAGTGATGCAGCGTGTTGAAAGCTGATTGGGTGAAATATATATTATTTTTAATCACTTATAGATTGTAAGGTTTTTTATTTAGCTTTATAATTTGTAAGGACAATAGCGCAGACGTCCAGCGAAGAAGAACCCTTGGATTATATAATTTTAATTTTAAGAACAATCTAAGAGTTTAATTTAAAGTGGTAAGGCTGAGATGGAGAGTTGAAAGTTGCAGTGTGCTCCTCCTGGTCTATGTGTGAGGTTGGGTACACTTCCTGTGCTCGGGACCAGGTCATGCTCAGGAAGTATCTCCAGCTGGAGTTCCTGGAAGTCTGAACCTGAGAGCTGGAATGGCAGCTGGAGACACTGTGGAACACCTGCAAGACTGAGGGTATCGTGGATAGAATGTAACATAGGAATATAGGAAATGGGAGGAGGGCTGGGCCCTGTGAGTCTGCTCCACAATTCAATGTGATCTTGGTTGATTATCCAATTCAGTACCCTGTTCCTGCTCTTTCCCCATAGCCTTTTGATCACTTCAGCCCGAAGAACTATACCTAACTCTGCTGGGAAAGTATTAATGGCTTGGCTTTCTGTGGCAGAGAAGTGCATTGCCTTATGACACCAGGTGAATAAATGTCTCCTCACCCCAGTCCTAAACAGCTTACTCCGTCATGTTTAATCTGTGGGGCCTGCTTCTAGACTCCCCAGAACAGAGAGCTGGTCACGCCACAGGCTAAGACTGCATCTGTAGAGAGGGTATGGGTGAGTACCCAGCAGACAAATAGGACTAAGCAGGCATTGCAGGAGTAAGTCCTTTGCAAAATAGATATACTGTTTGGGATATAGTTGTGGGGTATGGCCTTTCAGAAGAAAGCAACATCGCCTACATTTGGTGTACCCCAGCTGGCTGTGTTGCACAGGAGATGACAAATAACCGTAGAAAGGTACAGTAACAGAGGATCCAATAGTAAGGGAAACAGATAAACATTTCTGTGGCTGTAACTGGGTCTCCAGGATGGTATGGGTCTAGAATCAAGGATGTCTCAGAATAACTATGGGACAAGAGGAGGAGGGTGAAAAGCCAGTGACCTTGGTGCACAATGACATGAGGACTTCATCCCTTTTTCTAAACTGAAAGCAGAATGTAAGGTGTTAGGAGTTATGGAAGAAGTGCTGTCCAACCCATGACATCTGTCTCGATTAACTTGCATCATTTTGGGACATTTCAATTTAAAATGTGAATTCAAAATGTTAGTCACTTCTTATGTGAAAACCTTGTTAACTTTACTTCTCAATTATGGTTGAATTTTGTACTCCATCAATACAATTGGGACTGAGAGACCTTGCCAGTTTTCTTAAAAGCTGGCTGCAAGTGTTTATGGGCCACATACCTGAGCAGTGAATTGTTACATAATAAAAACAGGAAATGCAAGAGAACCTCCGCACATCTGGCAGCATCAGTGTAGAGAGATACAGTTAACATTTTGAGTCCGGCATAGCCATTCTTTGGAGATGAAGTGTAGATGTCATCAGTTAAGAGGTAGGTGTTTTTCTCTTTGCTCTCAAACTGATTCGTTGCCAGTCTGCACTTAAAATATTCTCGAGACAATCTAAGGGAATAGAGAGTTCCATAGTGCAATCCATGAAATGTGCACCGACTGAACAATCTTGTCCTTTCAGTGACATTTTTTCTGAATAATGGGACTTTGTATGTAGTGCAAGCCTGCCAGGTTTTACATTGAGGAAGCAAATGAAAATCCAGTTGTTTGCAAGACAGACATAGCATGAAGACTGTGTGAGTGGTGAAGCTAATTGTCAGAGATTTGCTTTCTGATGCCTTCTGATATTGGTTATCACTCACAATACCATTTAACTCCAGCTTTGCAACGTTAAGTGTCATGAGGCAGCACGTAACAGGGAGACCCCTTTCACAGAAAGCTTCCATTGAAGACCAGTCACTACACCAAGCATAGCCACCCAATGACGGCTAGTCCACCAGATGGAATACAGAACTACAGCACACCCACCCCAACAACCACACATCTTCAGCAAAAAGCAAGTGGAAAACCTGAACATAGTCCTGAAGAGTCAGAAGGTGCGAGGAGGAATCAGACTCTTGGCAGCTAGGAATTCAATAGAGATTTCATCCATAAATTTAGAAATGAGTAAGGGCAGGTGACTCAATAAAAAACTGGTTAGCATGCCCTTGATATTTAAAAGGAAGAAGGAATATTAAGAAAGAAAATGGTTCAGTGGATTGTGGACTCCTGTTCTCATCATTCCTGTCCAACCATAGGTGGATGGTGTGAGAGCCTGCAGGACAGAGCTACAATCTGTGCTTTCAGCACTCTCTGACAACCTGCTTCATGTTGGACCACCGCTATTCCCTTTCCTCAGGAGTAACAGTATTCCTTCAGTGCAACTTCATTCAGGTTTGACCAGCTCCAAACTTGATTGTGCTCAAACAGATCTGAGTTGAGAGAGTTAAACCGCCAGGAGCTCACTGAAATTTGGAGTTGTGACCACCTTGTTGGAAGTCTGAAGCGTACAGAGCTTGTGCTGAAATTGTAGAATTATTATTGAATGGTAATGTTTTCCTTGCCAATGCTTTGATTGGATCATGGTCTGAGAAGCATTCACTGTTACTAAATTGGTTTTTTGGAAATAGAGATTGAAGTGTTGCTTTGTCTTGCTGTTAGAAGAGAAAGATCAGGGTGAGAGGGCCTAAGGCCTTACTGGCAGACTCAGCTTAAGCCTCCTAAATAAAATCCAGATGGCATTTTGAAGTCGTGCAGTCCCAGTGAAATAAAAACCATATGTCTATTTGTAAACCTTTATTAAAAATATAACAATATGTCCATTCAATTAGTTAATGGTAATAATTGAGGATACACAAAAGTGTTTAGAAAGTATTGACCTACTCTCCTTCCTGTTCTCCATGGTCTCCAGATTGGATTGAAACCCTCAGATATCATTGCCTTTTGACCTTTATTTATCCCTGATAATTAATTGTAGACTCTTTTATGTTGGTTTATGTTCCGATGAAAGCTCTTTGGGCAGCATTGTAAGCAAACTGATTTAAAACTGTTTCTCACTAACCTTTCCACAGTTCCTCCCTTGCGGTCCACTCTCAAGAAGTTCCCTTATGTTGTGAACTGCTGGAATATGGACCAGTCATGATGATGCATTCAGTGGGGATAAGGACCTGGCATTATGGTGAGCTCCTCTGAGACATGGCCCTGTCAGTACCATGAGTTCCTCTGTGATATGGATCCACCATCATGGTGAGTTCCCTGTGATACGTATCCACCATCATGGTGTGCTCCACTGTGATATGGATCCACCAACATGGTGAGCTCCCAGAGACATGGATCCATCATCATGGTGACCTCCCTGTGATATGGATCCACCATCATGGTGAGTTCCCTGTGATATGGATCCATCACCATGGTGTGCTCCACTGTGATATGGATCCATCATCATGGTGACCTCCCTGTGATATGGATCCACCATCATGGTGAGTTCCCTGTGATATGGATCCATCAGCATGGTGTGCTCCACTGTGTTAAGGATCAATTACCATGGTAAGCTCCCTGTGATATGGATCCATCATCATGGTGAGCTCCTTGTGATATGGATCCACCATCATGGTGAGCTCCCTGTGATGTGGATCCACCATCATGGTGAGCTCCCCTGTGATATGGATCCACCATCATGGTGAGCTCCCTGTGATATGGATCCACCATCATGGTGAGCTCCCTGTGATATGGATCCATCATCATGGTGACCTCCCTGTGATATGGATCCATCATCATGGTGACCTTCCTATGATATGGATCCACCATCATGGTGACCTCCCTGTGATATGGATCCACCATCATGGTGACCTCCCGGTGATATGGATCCACCATCATGGTGAGCTGCCTGCGATGTGGATCCATCATCATGGTGACCTCCCTGTGATGTGGATCCACCATCATGGTGACCTCCCCTATGATATGGATCCACCATCATGGTGTGCTCCCCTGTGATATGCATCCACCATCATGGTGAGCTCCCTGTGATATGGATTCATCATTATGGTGACCTCCCCTGTGATATGGATCCACCATCATGGTGTGCTCCCTGTGATATGGATCCATCACCATCGTCAGCTCCCTGTGATATGGATCCACCATCATGGTGAGCTCCCTGTGATATGGATCCATCATCATGGTGAGCTCCCTGTGATATGGATCCACCATCATGGTGAGCTCCCTGTGATATGGATCCACCATCATGGTGAGCTCCCTGTGATATGGATCCATCATCATGGTGACCTCCCTGTGATATGGATCCATCATCATGGTGAGCTCCCTGTGATATGGATCCACCATCATGGTGACCTCCCTGTGATATGGATCCACCGTCATGGTGAGCTCCCTGTGATGTGCATCCATCATCATGATGAGCTCCACTGTGATATGGGTCCATCATCATGGTGAGCTCCCTATGATATGGATCCACCATCATGGTGACCTCCCTGTGATATTGATCCATCACCATGGTGAACTCCCTGTGATATGGATCCACCATCATGGTGAGTTCCCTGTGATATGGATCCATTATCATGGTGACCTCCCCTATGGTATGGATCAATCACTGTGGTGATCTCCCCTGTGATATGCATCCAACGTCATTGTGAGTTTCTCTGGGATATGGATCCATCATCGTGGTGAGTTCCTCTAGGATGCAGATTTGCCAACTTGACATTGCTCCTTAGTTTCTAACCTCTTGAGGCAGGTCTTAGTCAGAGAGTCATCGAGATATACAGCACGGAAACAGAGCCTATGTTCCAACTTGTCCATGCCAACCAGATATCCTAACCTAATCTAGTCCCATTTACCAGCCCTTGGCCATTATCCCTCCAAACACTTCCTATTCATATACCCATCCAGATGTCTTCTAAATGCCGCAATCGTACCAGCCTCCACCATTTCCTCTGGCATCTCATTCCATCCACGTACAACCCTCTGTGTTAAAAGGTTGTCCCTTAGGCCCCTTTTATACCTTTCTCCTCTCACCGTAAACCTATGCTCTCTATTTCAGGAGTCTCCCACCCCAGGGAAAAGACTTTGTCTATTTATCCTGTCCATGCCCCTCATGATTTTATAAACTTCTATAAGGTCACCCCTCAGACTCTGATGCTCCAGGGTAAACAGCTGCAGCCTATTCAGCCTCTCCCTGTAGCTACTTCAGGCAAATTCTTGACAAGATCTCCCTCTCCCACACACTCAGCATCAGTTGCCCCAAACATCCATTCTCCTCGTGTCCACTTTCTCTGGTCAGTCAGAAAGTAAGCAGATTCTCCGTCATCACCGCTTAGCTCATTTTTGATCATCGGCTAAAGACCCATTTTCCCATCACCAACATGTTTTTAATTAATAAACTGTAGTATCTAGAATCACATTGTGGAAGCAGGCCATTCACTCCATTGAGTCCGCACCGTGCCTCCAAAGACCATTCCAATCCCCTACCCTCTCTCATAGCCTGCACATCCCTGGAAACTATGCGCAATTTAGCATGGCAACCCACATAACCTCGACATACTTGGACTGTGGGAGGAAAGTGGAGTACCCATTCAATGTAGGAACAGAAATTAGGCCATTCGACCCATTGAGTCTGCACTGCCATTCAATTATGGCTGTTAAATTTCTCAACCCCATTCTCCAACTTCCTCCCTGTAACCCTTGACAATCAAGCACCTATCTAACTTTGTCTTAAATGTACTGAATGACTTGGCCTCCACAACCATCTGTTGCGGTGAATTCCATAGATTCACCATTCTTTGGCTGAGGACGTCTCTCCTAATCTCCATTCTCCCCAGAGGAAACCCACACAGACACGGGGAGGATGTGTAAACTCCATGCAGTCACCTGCGGCTGGAATTGAACTGGATCCCTGGCACTTTGAGGCAGCAGTTCTAACCACAAATCACAGTAGTTGTCTCAGGGCAAGGAAGAAGCATGGTTTTAAATGCTCCCTCTGATCTTTCTCCAGATTTGCTCACTGAATTGTCCTGGGGATTAATCTTTAATCACTGTAGGTTTGGAAACCCTAAATGTTCCTATTTTCAATGATACCGTGAACAGAATCTTTGTTAGTGACACTGAAGCATCCTATATCAAGTAGAATTGTTTCGTTTTCTCTAGGCAGTGTAAGAGAGGAAGCAACTGTCTGAGTACGTCTCTTATTGTTCTTTATACAAACTCAGGGGACCTTTTTAACTATGTTTATTAGCTATGCATGTAGGACGGTAAGATTGCAGAGCTCTGTGTTCTGACCTGCACCTGTTCTAACATTCTAGTAAAGTCCCTAAGCCATGACTACTAAGGTAACAATTACATCACGGCTTACTTCAGACTCATATACCTACATATTAAATGATGTATCTGCAGTTTGCAGTTTGCAGTTACCTTTTAATATATAAATATCTATATTTACAGGAGCAGTTTGATCTTATGTCCAGTAAAGCTCTTGGCCAGTGTAGGCAGTTGAATGATAGTTGATCATAACTACCATGTCTTTGTTTATAAATTCCTTTCAAAAGTTTAAAAGAACCCATTGTTTTCTCTTTATTCACAGGATGTGAGCAGTGCTGATTGGGCAGCATTTATTGCCTATTCTTACTAGCCCTTGAACTGGATGGCTTGCTAGGCTAATTCAGAGGGCATTCAAGAAGCAACCAAATTGCTCTTGGCTCAAAGTCTCATGCAGACTGGGGAATGGCAGTAGATTTCCTTCCTTTAAGGAAAACGGTGCACCAGATGGGCTTTTATAATGATGAATGACATGGATAACATTTATTGTCAGCCTCATTTATTGATATAGCAAGCAACTCTGCATTTCTGTTGAGCCCTTCTTGACAGGTTCAAGGTACGTAAATTATTTTCCACTCAATGAAGTACGTTTACAGCATTGTCATTATTGTAACATAGGAAAAATAGCAGCCAATAGGGTGGCATGGTGGCTCAGTGGTTAGCACTGCGACCCCACAGCACTAGAAACCAGGGTTCGATCCGTGCCTTGGGCGACTGTCTCTGTGGAGTTTGCACGTTCTTCCCCACGTCTGCCTGGGTTTCCTCCAGGTGCTCCGGTTTCCTCCCACAATCCAGCGATGTGTAGGCTAGGTGAATTGGCCATGCTCAATTGCCCATATTTTTAGGTGCATTAGTAGTCAGGGGTAAATATAGGGTAGGAAAACGGGTCTGGGTGGTTTACTCTTCGGAGGGTCATTGTGGATCGGTTCGGCCAAATAGCCAGTTTCCACACTATAGGGATTGTAATCTAATCAATGGGTGCACACATTTGTCAGGCAAACAACAATGTGACAGGACACAATCTGTTTTAGTGATGGCAGTGAAGTGATAAATATTGGACTGCACACTAGGAAGATGTCCCTTGTTCTTCTTTTGATAGCACAATGGAATTTTTTCCATATAACTGACAGAGTAGATGAGCCATGCTTGGATATTGCATTCAGAATGTTTACACAAGCAGAAATAGTTAAGCAGTGCCCATGTGACAAGCCATTTGGGCATCGACTGGAATTTGAAACTGAAACCCCTCAACAGAAAATATTTGGTCATAAATATAGTTGGAAATTCTGGACAAATTTAAAACTGGTTATAATGGGAAACTCTCTACCCCAAAGAGCAATTGAGGTGAATAGTATAACAACGTTTCAGGGAAGTTAGATGTCAAAAGCAAACAAAGACATGGAGCGAAATGCGTGAGGATTGTTGAAGTGTGCACGGAGGTATCGAAGTTTTCTTTAATGTGTTCTGTTGGCCAAACATATTTCACCTGCCTGCCTTTCCTGGCACTAATTGGCATCCTTAGGTTCAACTTGCCACCACATATTCATTTCATATTGGATTCTGCATGCCCTTGATAGAAGAGAGCTAAAAACTATGCTGTTTATCTATTTACTATTTACACCATTAGAATCTTCTTCCCTCAGGTTCCAGTTCCTTGTGATCTGATAGCATTGCTGATGTATCCAAGCTATTAGCCTGGTGGATATTAAACCCTGGTACTGCAGCATGGAGCCTAAAGATAATGGCCCCTTGGATGAATGGCTGACTTCCGTTCTGTGAATACAATAAACCATCAATCTCCCTACTTGTTTAGAAATAATGACAACAGTGTGCTGGTCTGTAATGTTAAGTAAGTAGGTGTGATTTTTTTCCCCCCTCTCTAGAGATGGCAAGGAAGCCCAAATAATTTGGATGGTTGGCCCGAGGGATATGACCCCACTCCCAACCTTCTTGCCACCTCAGGAATTAATAGTGGCCAAAAAAGATCATGGGTGACCATGAGGCTATGGGGGTCCATTGGCTGGCAGTGTCAAGCAGATTGGGAATGAAGTCATGAAGCTGATTAGATGGGAAGCTAATTGGCCATCATTTTAAGGACCTACTTGGTGCTTGACCTGTTGAGCTTTTTTGCTGGTGGTGCTGGGAAGTTAGTCACCCCTGAAGTTACCATTTAAGCTGGGATTTTGTGCTTTTGATGCTTGCCAGTGCCCTGCGGATTTTATTAGCAAAACTGGTTAATTCCCACTAAAATGCAGTCTCCTGCAATGTGCACTTTTGTTCCTTTGGTTCCTTTGTCCAAACCGACAACCGATTTTGTTAGTTGAGTTGGTCTTCAGAGTTGGGCACAGCTAGTCCCTGAGGAAGGTGGATGAGACTCGTTAGCCCACTGCTGAGGTCAGTGCCCAGGTGACTGTTGAAGAAGTCTGTCAGACTCTTATAAACTAATGGGCAAACTGGTGGAGAGCACTTCTTTGTGCCAAATTATTTCTGGCTTCTCCTGTGCAGCAGATGTGAGGAAATTCCAGAAATAATCAGTGTTGATGATTTGATGATATAAAATTAGATGGGAAATCAGCATTACCTTTCGTCAAGCCAAATCTTCATGCTCAATTTATCAACTATGATTTAATCCAGCTGACACAAACACTGTCAGTGTTTGGCTTGGTATTCACCCTACAGATGCTAATGCCTCTATCTATTAGCCGAACTATCGGTCTTTCCAACATGACAGACTCAGTTGGTGCACAAATCAAATGACGAGGGATCATGCAGTGAAGGGGAGGATGGCAATAATTTCTAATTCATCTGTGTTTTGTTTTCTCTTGCTGTCTTCTCCCTCCACTTCCCAACATACAGGATTACTCAGCACTTTCCCACACAGAAACAAACTGCTCTGTACTGGTTTTTATGTTCCACATGAAACTAATCCCACCTCGTTTCATTGCAACACATTGATGTATCTTTCCATTCCGTCAAGCACTCCGTGTGGCAGTGTGTCCTATATTTTCAGTCCCCTCTGAGTAAAAGCCTTTCCTTAAATTCTTTCTTGGATTTATTAGTGACTTATGTTAATGTTCCCTAGTCCTGAGCCCTTCACCAGCAGAAACTTATTCTCTATGCTCCTCAATCATTTGCATCTTAATTTTAATGACCTCTATCAGGTCACCTCATGACTTTCTCTTTATTTTCAAGAAAGAAGTATTATGACTTATTCTAATATACTGAGCGTTAACTTATTCTTTACAAAGGAGGGAAACAAAGAGTAATGTACTGATGCACTTAAAATCCAAAACGGCTTCATATATCTTCATATCTCTTCCACCCCTCCCAGCCACCAACCGGATTCATTCCTCCCATTGACCAACCAAGTCAAACCCTCTGCCTGTCTTCACCAATCCCACTTCACCATTCTGCCTACACCTTTATCCGCAGCTCCCCCTGCACGTACCTCCAGTCCTGAAGAAAGGTTACACCCAAAACGTTGACTTCTCCTGATGTGGCCTGGCTTGCTGTGTTCTTCCAGCCTCCTGCCTGACTACCATAATGGGCATAAGTCTGCGATCTAAACCCACCCTTCGGATAGCTTCAGTTGGCAGTGTTACCTAGCAACATAGATTGGGACTTGTTGGGATCTTGACATCTGGCTGTGCCATAACTACCTGGGGATAGTTAATGGTAGGGCAGTGTGTCATTCTCCAGCACAAACATCCCTCACTTTGATGAGAACGAATAAATACTTGAGATCCAAAATTCAAGATCTTGTAAGGGCAAAGGCGGCTCAACAATTTCATGTGAGTTTGCACTAAATCTGAAATAATCCTCACAGCCAGAACAGTAGGTAGTAGAACGTTCATTTCGACTGTAAAAGTGTCAAATAAATAACCGTTGGGAAGAAAACCAGAAACGCGTAGTAAACCTGAGACAGGAAGTTTCCTTCGCAAAGCCAAAGTGCTGGCATTTTCATTGTAGCCTGTCACATCTTTGGGACTACCCAATCTGCTTCGCATCTATTGAATTAGATTTGATGTTGCACTGTTATAACAAATGCACAGCTAGATCCCACAGCAACCAAATGAGGTAAATTCCTTTCTCCTTCATTTGTGGTAACATTTCTAAAGGGGGAAACATCAGCCTAGGTCACTAGACGTTTCTGCTGGACTTTGAAAAAAAATGTATGTTCTATCTGAACAACTGGACAACGTTGAAGTTGAAAGACAACGTGGACCCTGTAGACCATACAGCATACAGAGATTGTTGGTCCCTGTCCAGGAGTCACAAAAATCTTGTATTTAGTTCTACAGGTAATAGGGGAGGCAAATAGAATATTGGCGTTTACTTCAAAGGATGTGGAGGATGAAAATAGCGATGTATCGCTAAAATCATACAAGGCACTAGTCAGACCAAAGCTGGAATCCTGGGAATGGTATTGTTCCCCTTATGGAAGGATACACTGGCATTGGAGGCAGCCCAGAGAAGATTCACTGGTTAATCCTGGGTATGGAGGGACTGTCTTATGAGGAGACGTTGAGTCGATTGGGCCTGTACTCACTATGAGTTTAGAAGTATGAGACATGACCTTTTTGAAACATACCAGATTCTTAGGGGGGCAAAAAAATACACCAAAAAACTTCAGATGCTGGAAATCAGAAACAAAAATAAGCCCAGAAATTGCTGGCAAAACTCAACAGGTCTGGCAACATCTGTGGAGAGAAAGCAGAGTTAACATTTTGGGTTCCTTCTAAAGTTCTGAACAAGAGTCTCATGATTCTTAGGGAACTTGACAGGGTAGGCTCAGAGAGGTTGTTTCCTTTGCAGGGATGTCTAGGACTACACTGCTTAAGCTCAGAATGAGGGACCACACATTCAAGGCAGAGATGAGGAGAAATTTCTTCTGAGGATGGCGAATCTGTGGAATTCTTTACCGTGGATGGCTGTCGAGGGGTTGCTAAATCAATGTTTATTGAGAAAAGGCAGGAAAGAAGAGTTGAGGATTATCAATTAGCTGAGTTTCATTGACTGGCAAAGCATACTTGATGGGCTGAATGGCCTCATTCTTCTTCTGCCTCTGTGGTCTTTTATGACCAACTTGACTGATTCACCAGTACCTGTTTGGGAAGGAAACCAATACTTGATTGCAGTCCTCACTAAGGTAGTGATGTTTATTTGACCTCTCAAGTGTCTAGGTGCATGGACATCATTCAAAAAAGATGACCCCAAATTTTTGATATGTGCAATCTCTGTTACATGCTGGTTGCTAGGATCCACGGGCTGATTTCTAGAGGGCGATCATCAAGATCCACCGAGCGGAAGGCACTTAAGAAGGAGCTGATGCCTTGAAGGCTCCTACAAACCACGTTCTGGCCCGAATGATGAACAGTCGAGATTCTGATGTGAGCTGCCACCATATTTGTTATGTCTCCTTATTTGAGTACATCACCAGAGTCTGCAAATAAAACATAGTAGTCATTAAGTTTCTTTGAGAAGCAGTGGCATGATCCAAAGGTGATGATAACTTTTAAAGAAAGGAGGAAGCCGCTACCCAATCCTGTTGACCTTCCCCTTCTCTGCGATCGCTTGCCCAATCTGCAAGTCATTGCTGGCCAAGGTTTCTGCAGTTCCTAGTCAAATGCATGAACCTTAATGGCACCTTCAACTTCTTGCTAACATTTTGGAAGGTAGCAACCACACAGTGACTGAGACTACAGGTGATCCCCTTTCTCTGCATCAGCTCATTGTGACTAAGCCATGTGTCTTTGGTGGGAACTCCTTCAGCAAAGGAGTTTCCTCTGTTGACCCGAAGGAAGTCCACGCAATCCATGACAACTTGTGACCTTTGGTAACTGTTTGTTGAAGGAATTTGATGACACCTATTTCAGCCAGACAGTGCATCGTAATAGAATTCCTAAGCTTTGTCAACCAGGCCCGGGAACAGCTCATGGGCTCAGCAATGGAAATGTCAATGGTGGATGATCTGTCAGCATCAGTTGTACATAGAAGAGTCCGAAAGGTCTTGACAAGGAGGAAAAATTGAGAATTGTCTACCCTTTCTGTGCATACAACACAGTGGTCTTGGCAATTCTCACCAGACACTGCTCCTTTGTGCATAGGCATGCAAGATATAATGTGTGTTTATTTGGAAAAGATCAGTTTTCCATTGAGATGACCTGTCCTGAAGGTGTGATGTGCATATTGAGACAAAGTTCTAAAGGGGGGGAGGGGGGGGGGGGGTGGTGGTGGTGGTGACTAACCTCGAATCCCTTATCCAGTGGGCAGTGTTTAGAAACATACTCTGATGGCTGTTATTATTTGATGTTGTGAAACATTGGGAAAAGGGATATGAAAAAGTCAGCAGATCCACCCAGCGTGCCCCTCCCAGATGTTTTGTAAATTGCCTGCTTTGTCAATCACCTGATGAGAAACATATTAAATACCCTTTTGGTCATAAGAACGACATCTTAGGTTAAAATCATCTGAGTCAACAATGGTGAGATTAATTCCCACAGCAGAGATTTTGGTGATAAACAATGCTGAAGCTCCTGGTGCAATACTATGGGAATCCTGCTTTGTTCGGCAGTTTCAGCTGAGAGATGACGGCAATAACGCCTCTATCCTCTAAGGTGAATGTAAGGATCACATTGCACTATTCAAAGAAGAGCAGAGAATTTCTCCTTGATGTCTCGTTTAATTCTTATCCCTCAGCCAACACCATTAAAAACACATTAGCTTCTTTCCAGCAATGACTATACTTCAAAATGCTGTAGAGCATTTTCGAAATTCCTAAAGCTGTGAAAATCGCTGCAGAATTATAAGTCTGTCTTTTATAAATCTTGGCAGCACCCCTAAGGGGGAAATTTCGCTTCATCACTAACTATCATCTCAGTAATGTTCTAGTGCCTCCCGAGAGAACCGTGTTCTTATTAATCTCTCCTCTGGCGCTAGTCTTGTGTAGTTCCTCCAGATCCAGTGAGGACCAATTCGTTATTTCTTATTCCAATGCCAGTGATCCACAGTTTCTATTATGTCTGTGTTTTGTTATGTGCTGGATTTTCTTCAGACCCCAGAGGTGAGTCACCGTTTCAAATCAACCTCACAAATCACTTGCTCATTTTGAAACAGGGTTAGGGTGTCAAAATAAGCGAAATCTCGGCCGATTGTCAATGCTTGCCTCTGGCTTCCTCTTTTATAATGTTGTGAAACCTAAAGAGCCCCACTGGAGGACCAAAGTAATGAAGCTCTTTCACACTTCAGTGATGATGAGTTCCAACCTCAGTTGGTAACTGGGTCCTGTCCAGCAATGTTGCTGTTTGATGATCACGGAATGGAAGCAGAGCTCACCAACACCAAAAAAAAAATGTTGAATGCTGCTAAAGAGCAAATCTCCTTAAGGAATACTTTGGAACAAAGCAATCTAAAGTAAAGGGCAAGCGTGAAATTATGTAGTGCTTTTCACAACCACAGAATCTCCCAAAGTGCTTACATCCAATGAAGTACTGGTCTGTAGAAAGAAAACATAGCCCACCTTCATTGTATTTTGGCTTTCAGTCAGAATTTAGTTTAATTCTGCTAAGAATGCTTTGCTTTTTCATTATTATTATGATTGTTGCCTTTGCTTTTTGTTCAATGACGCTTTTGTTTCCTGATCTCTCGACCTTTTGATGACCTTCTGTCGTAATTCCTCTCTTATTTATCAACGGCATAAAACCCATCACATTTCTACCTATCCTCTGTTCTGAAAAGGCCACAATGCACTGAAAACATTAACCCTGTTTCTTTCTCCAAAGCTGCTGCCAAATCTGTTGGGTCCCTGCAGGATTATTTCAGACCTTCCACAGCCACAGCATTGTGGCTTCATTAACACTGCTGCCAAAGTGTGCATAGCTCCCGCAATTAATAAATGAAGGATAAACACTGAGCAGAGCACCAGAGAAATTAGTGCCGTTCCATCTTTCATGTCCAGCTGAAAGGCAAAACAGTGTGTGGCCGAGAAGATGGCCCACTCAAGGACAAAGGAGAAAAACTTTGTGTGGAGTCAGAGAAAATGGGTGAGATTCTTAATGAGCACTTTGCATCGAGAAGAGGGACATGAAGGATGCTGAGGTTAGGGAAAGATGTTTGGTTACTCTAGGTCAAGTCAGCATAAGGAGGGAGAAAGTGTTGGGTATTCTAAAAGGCATTAAGGTGGACAAGCCCCCAGGTCCAAATGGGATCTATACCAGGTTACTGAGGGAAGGGAGAGCGGATATGACTGGAACCTTAACAGATATCCTTGCAACATCTATGAACACAAGTGAGGTCCTGGAGGACTGGAGAATTGCTAATGTGTCCCCTTGCTTAAGAAGGGTATCAGGGATAATCCAGGTAAATATAGACTGATGAGCCTGTTGTCAGTGGTGGAAAAGTTGCTGGAGAAGATACTAAGGGATAGGATCTATTCACATTTGGAAGAAAATGGGCTTATCAGTGATAGGCAACATGGTTCTGTGCAGGGAAGGTCATGTCTTACCAACTTAATAGAATTCTTTGAGGAAGTGACAAAGTTGATTGATGAGGGAAGGGCTGTAGATGTCATACACATGGACTTCAGTAAGGCATTTGATAAGATTTCCCGTTGTAGGCTGATGGAGAATGCGAAGTCGCATGGGGTCCAGGGTGTACTAGCTAGATGGGTAAAGAGCTGGTTGGCCAACAGGAAACAGAATAGAGGTAGAAGGGAGTTTCTGAAAATGGAGAACTGCGACCAATGGTGTTCCACAGGGATCTGTGCTGGGACCACTGTTGATTGTGATATATGTCAATGATCTGGAGGAAGGTATAGGTGGCCTGATTAGCAAGTTTGCAGATGACACTAAGATTGGTGGAGTAGCAGATAGTGAAGGGGACTGTCAGAGGATACAGCAAAATATAGATAGATTGGAGAGATGGGCAGAGAAATGGCAGATGGAGTTCAATCTGGGCAAATGCCAGGTGATGCATTTTGGAAGATCCAATTCAAGAGTGAACTATACAGGAAGTGGAAAGTCCTGGGGAAAATTGCTATACAGAGAGATCTGGGTGTTCAGGTCCAATGTAGGTGGCCACGCAGATCGATACAGTGATCAAGAAGGCATACGGCATGCTTCCCTTCATCGGACGGGGTATTGAGTACAAGAGTTGGCAGGTCATGTTCCAGCTGTATAGGGCTTCGGTTTGGCCACATTTGGAATACTGTGTACAGTTCTGGTCGCCACATTACCAAAAGGATATGGATGCATTGGAGAGGATGTTGTCTGGTATGGAGGCCACTAGCTATGAAGAGAGCTTGAGTAGATTAGGATTATTTTCATTCAAAAGATGGAGATTAAGGGGGGACCTGATTGAGGTCTAAAAAAAACATGAGCAGTATAGACAGGGTGGATAGCAAGAAGCTTTTTTCCCTGAATGGGGACTCCATTATTAGGGGTCATGAGTTCAAAGTGAGAGGGGAAAAGTTTAAGGGAGAGATGCGTGGAGTGTTCTTTATGTAGAGTATGGTGGGTGCCTGGAACGCATTGCCAGCGGAGGTGATAGAGGAGGGAAGGATAGTGTCATTTCAGATGAATCGAGACAGACACAAGAATGGGCAGGGAGCAGAGGGATACAGATCATTAGAAAATAGGTGACAGGTTTAGATAGAGGATCTGGATTGGCTCAGGCTTGGAGGGCCGAAGGGCTGTTCCTGTGCTGTAATTTTCTTTGTTCTTTGTTCTTTGTTCTAAACAAAGCACCACTCCCTAGATATATCAGCCTGGATTAAGTATTCCAATGGCAACTGAACCCACTATTGGATTAAGTATTCCAATGGCAACTGAACCCAATCAGGAATGATTGTGATACCACAGACGTGATAAAGACGGATTTATAAAATTGTGGATTTTTAAAATTGTGGATTTTCATTTTCTACTGTAAACGTGCTTTAAATCAGCTGATTAGGTGGGGGAAGAAAAACACTGAGTACGTTTCCTTAAGAAGTTTCAATGGACAAGCTGTGTGACCATTGACAATGAAATGCAACTTCCCTCACCACAGCCATGCCACATTTAACGGTTTAACTTCGTAAAATTCAGTCCTGAGACGAGGGTGCCGCTGGCTGGGCCAGCATTTATTGCCCATCCCTAGATCCCTTGAGAAGGTGGTGCATGAGCTGCCTTCTTGCAGTCCATGTGCTGTAGGTAGCCCACAATGCCCTTAGGGAGGGAATTCCATGATTTTGACCCAGTGACAGGGAAGGAATGGCGATATATTTCCAAGTCAGGAGGTTGAGTGGCTCAGAGGGAACATGATGATGGTGATGTTCCCATGTATTTGCTGTCCTTGTCATCTCGATAGAAGTGGTTGTGGGTTTGGAAGGTGCTGCCTTAGGATCTTAGGTGAATTTATGCAGTGCATCTTATTGATAGTACACACTGCTGCTGCTGAGTGTCGGTGGTGGAGGGAGTGGATGCTTGTGGATATAGTACCAACCAAGCGGGCTACTTTCTCCTGTATATGTCAAACGTTTTGAGTGTTATAGAATCATAGAATCCCTGCAATGTGGAAACAGGCCCTTTGGCCCAACAAGTCACACTGTCCCTCTGAAGAGTAACCTATCTAGACCCATTTCTCTACATTTACCCCTGGCTAATGCACCTAATCTACACATCCCTGAACGTCATGGGCAATTCAGCATGGCCGACTCACCTAACCTGCACATCTTTGGATTGTGGGAGGAAACCAGAGCACCCAGAGAAAACCCACACAGACACAGGGGGAATGTGCAAACTCCACACAGTCACCCAAAGCTGGAATTGAACCTGGGTCCCTGGTGCTGTAAGGCATGAGTGCTAACCACTGAGCCACCATTATTGGAGCTGCACCCACCCAGGCAAATGGGGAGTATTTCATTACATTTGTTACTTGTGCCTTGTATATGGTGGATGGGCTTTGGGAAATCAGGAGGTGATTTAACTGTCATATTATTCCTAGCCTCTGACTTGCTCCCACAGTCACTATGTTTATGTGGCAAATCCAGTTGCGTTTCTGGTCAATGATGACCCCCAGGATACTGACAGTGGGGAATTCAATGATGGTAACACCATTCAATGTCAAGGGGCAGTGGTTAGATTGTCTCTTATTGAAAAGTCATTTGTTTGGCATTTGAGTGGCTTGAATGTAACTTGCCACTTGTCAGCATAGTCTGGATATTGTCCACATCTTACTGCATTTGGACATGGACTGCTTCAGTCTCTGAGGAGCTGTGAATAGTGCTGAATATTGTGCAATCATCGATGAGCATCACCTCTTCTGACCTTATGGTGGAGGGAAGGTCATTGATGAAGCAGCTGAAGATGATTGGGCATAGGACACTACCCTGAGGAACTCCTGCAGAAATGTCCTGGAGTTGTCAACCACAGCCATCTTTCTATGTGCCAGATATGACTTCAACCAGCAGAGAATTTGTTCTCTGATTTCCATTGATTCCAGTTTCGTTAGTGCTCCCTGATGCCACACTTGGTCAAATGCAGCCTTAATATCAAGAGTTGTCTATCTCTGGAATTCAGCTCTTTTGTCCATGTTTGAAACAAGGCGGTAAAGAGGTCAGGTGCTAAGTGGCCCTGGCGGAACCCAAACTAGGCATCACTGAACAGGTTATTGCTGAGTAGGTGCTGCTTGATAGCACTATTGATAACACCTTCCATCACTTTACTGATGATTGAGAGTAGACTGATGGGGCAACTAATTGGCTGGGTTGGATTTGTCCTACTCTTTGTGTATAGCTCATAATTGGGCAATTCTCCACATTGTTGGGTGGATGGCAGTATCATAACTGTGCTGGAAAAGCTTGGCTAGGGGAGTGGCAGGTTCTTGATCTCAAGACTTCAGTACTATTGCCAGAATGTCAGGACCCATAGCCCTTGCAGTATGCACTGACTGCAACTATTTCTTGATATCACATAGAGTGAGGAGAAAGTGAGGACTGCAGATGCTGGAGATCTGAGCTGAAAATGTGTTGCTGGAAAAGCGCAGCAGGTCAGGCAGCATCCAAGGAACAGGAGATTCGACGTTTCGGGCATAAGCCCTTCTTCAGGAATCCTGATGAAGGGCTTATGCCTGAAACGTCAAATCTCCTGTTCCTTGGATGCTGCCTGACCTGCTGCGCTTTTCCAGCAACACATTTTCATCACATAGAGTGAATTGAACTTGCTGAAGACTGGTGTCTGTGATGCGGGGGACTGCTAGAGGAGGCCGAGATGCATCATTCACTCACACTCCTGGCTAGACATTGCTGCGAATGTTTCAGTCTTATCTTTTGCACTGATGTGCTGGACTTGTCCATCATTGAGAATGGGGATATTTGTGGAGCCATCTATGCCAGTGAGTTGTTTAATTGTCCACAGTCATTCATGACTAGATGTGGAGGACTGCAGAGTTTAGATCTGATCCATTGGCTGTGGGATTGCTTGGCTCTGCCTATCACTTGCTGATTATGCTGGTTGGCATGCAAGTGTAGTCCTATTTCACCAGGTTGACGCCTCATTTTTAAGTATGCTTGATGTTACTCCTACCATGCCCTCTGGCACTCTCCATTGAACCAGTGTTGATCCCCTGGCTTGATGGTAATAGTTGGGTGGGGGATGTGCTGGGCCATGAGGTTACAGATTGTGCTGGAGTACTATTCTGTTGCTGTTGATGACCCACAGCCCCTCATTGATGCCAAGTCTTGAGTTACTAGATGTGTTTGAAATCTGTCCAATTAGCATGGTGATAATACCACACAACACGACGGAGGGTATTTTCAACGTGAAGGTGGGATTTTGTTTCCACAGGGACTATGTGGTGGTCGCTCCTGGGGATACTATCATGAATAGATGGATCTGTAGCTGGCAGATTGGGAAGGAGAAGTGTGCTCTGCCTTCTTTGTGGTAACTTTGAGCTGGAGTATTGGGGTGTGCAATTCTTCCTGTATTCATGGGGAAGGGACAATGATGGGAGATACCCAATGGTTTGATTCTGGGAGCTTGATGAAACTCTTGCAGGAGAGATCAACTCCAGTTCTCAAAGTTTTGATTCTGATCCTTGGCAGGAATTCCTTCATGGAAATGGATGGTCTTCCAGTGCTGCGGCTAAATCCTTATTCCATTTTGATTCCGCCAACTGCTTGGTGCTGACAATGTTGCCGAGCTCTGGAGTTGTACCATGGGTCTGTATTTTCACTGAAGGAGTTCATTCCAACAAATTCCATAGAACTGACTACTTTACCCCATCGCTCTAATCCAGTGGTCATGCTAAGCAATGAATGACCCCTCCCCTAACTTTCTTGACATCATCAGTACAGCTTTCTATTCCTTTTCCACCCATATATATAGTGAGCAGCTCACTAAATGTCTCTATGCTATTTGCCTCAACAATTATTTGAGGTACTGAGCTCCACATGCTCATCACTCTACTGATACTGAAGTTTCTCCTGAATTTTTTTCATAGATTTATTAGTGAGTATTTTAGCTCAGATTTTGTTACTCTTCCATGAATGGAAATATCTCTTTGACAGCCGCTCTGCCAATCATCACCTTAAAGTCCTCGATCAGGTCACCACTCAGTATTCTCTTTTCTAGAGAAAAGCCGACCAGCCTGTTCAGTCTTTTTGATAGTATTGACATTGCTGGTGCTAGTATGATTCCAGGAAACCGTACTGCACCTAATCTGGTGTCTCCCTTTTGTGTTTTTGTAAGATGGAGACCAGCATTGTGCTTAGTATTTGAGGTACAAAGTTAAAAATCACATAACACTAGGTTATAGTCCAACAGGTTTAATTGGAAGCACACTAGCTTTCGGAGCGACGCTCCTTCATCAGGTGGTTGTGGAGGCAAACACCTTCAACATATTGTCTAGCTAACACCAATTGTTACAGCTAATCTGAGAATGCAACTTTTAAAAAAAGGTTTTGTGATTTACATGTGAAAGAAGTGAAACTATCATGGTATTCGAACAGATGAAAGACTCCACAGACAATCAAGGTATTTTTCAATGCATAATTTCAGTTACATCACACTGTAAACTTTTGCTATAAATTCTGTGCCTTACAACTGTGTCCTCCACAACCACCTGATGAAGGAGTGTCGCTCCGAAAGCTAGTGCTTCTGATTAAACCTGTTGGACTATAACCTGGTGTTGTGTGATTTTTAACTTTGTACACCTCAGTCCAACACCGGCATCTCCAAATCATGACTACTTGAGGTGTTATCTTACCACATTCTGTGTCTGCTTTTGAATTCTCTCTCTTTCTGAGATTGCTTTCTTATGACGTTTTGTGACTGTCTTATTTACAATTGTTACTGTTAATCATTTGTGAACCTGATGTGTTTGATTCCTTTCTACCTCTACCCTATTTTCGTGCATTTATTTTCTAAAGAGTAGGTGATCTTATTGCTCCTGTCAAAATGTACTAACTGCAGGAGTGAGAGTAAAGTTCTGTTAAATTGGTCTGTTGTAATGTTTTTGGCGTCCATTTACTTGAGCGTCCGCTGGAAAGGCTTTTCTTTATTTGACAATCAGATTGACACTTCTGCTGACTGCGCATATGAAATTACGCATGCAAATTGGTACAGTGCTGTTCCAGATGCCTTGCTTCTGAAGAGCATTCGGAAAATGCACATTACCATCTGAGTCAGCATTCAACTGAAAGGCACAGCATTTCCAAACTCACCTCAGGGACTCAACCCACCAAAAAGAGAGAATGCTTGCTCATTTCCATCCAAATCTCCTTTTAAAGTTAGGTCTTTGTAGTTCTGAACAACCTCTGAGACACTGAAAATTAACTTGGACAAACACTGGATCTTGCTCCTTCAGCTTTGAATTACTATTGGAAATATAAAATGATTATAATTAATTTTTTTGACTATTTATTTCCTTCACCTCCTTGTTTTAGTCCTTTCCTGTTATTTCACATTCTGTACCTTATATAACATTACTTTTGGTATTTGAACTTATGCATCTCAGTTCAGACTCAGCCCTGTTCATTGAAGATTCCTGAATCCAATCAGCTAAGGAGATACAGATTCCCTGTAGGGAGACACTGTGCTTTTTGGATGTTCCCTGACAGTAAGTCCGTGTGACAAGTGTAAGTCTAATGAATGGCTCTAAGTCAAACAATTCACTTGGGTGTAGAAGTTGATTCAAAGGTCAAATGATCAATCAGCAATTTTATTTGTTTCTTTGAATTTAGTTTTGATGTTGAGAATAGTGGGATATGGCAATCTGAGCAGAATTTTGTTTTGTGGCACTGTTTGCACTTGGGGTGATGTGGACATATATCACTTGAAGCCTGTATATGCAGTATTCATGATTAGGAGATGCCGGTGTTGGACTGGGGTGTACAAAGTTAAAAATCACACAACACCAGGTTATAGTCCAACAGGTTTAATTGGAAGCACATTATCTTTCGGAGCGACGCTCCTTCATCAGGTGGTAGTGGAGGGCTCAATCCTAACACAGAATTTATCGCAAAAATGTACAGTGTGATGTAACTGACATTAATCATTGAAAAATTGATTGTCTGATAAGCCTTTCATCTGTTAGAATACAGTGATAGTTTCACTTCTTTCATGTGTAAATCACAAAACCTTTTTTTAAAAAAGTTGCATTCTTGGGTTAGCTGTTAACAGTGGTGATAGCTAGGTGAACCATTGTTGACCTAGCTAATGATGACCGTGAAACCATTGTTGATTGTCAGCAGAAACCTATCTGGTTCATTAATGTCCTTTAATGAAGGAAATATCATCCTTACCTGGCCTGACCTATATGTGACTCCAGAAACCCACAACAATGTGGTTGACTCTTAACTGCCCTCTGGGCAATTAGGGATGGACAATAAATGCTGTCCCAGCCAGTGATGCTGAAATCTCATGGATGAATTAAAAAGAAATGTCTGGAACATGCTAAAAAGTAACTGTAAAGTGCTTTCATACCTTCAACTGTGCTATTAGTTGCAATCTTGTAGTTAATCTGTATTTTTAATGTAGTTATTCATTATAGAGATCCATCCTTCAAAGTTTAGTTGGGGCGGCACGGTGGCTCAGTGATTAGCCCTGCTGCCTTGCAGCGCTAGGGACCCGGGTTCAATTCCAGCCTCGGGTAACCTCTGCATGAAGTTTGCACATTCTCCCAGTGTCTGCGTAGGTTTGCTCCGGTTTCCTCCCACAGTCCAAAGATGTGTGGGTCAGGTGAATTGGCCACGCTAAATTGCCCATAGTGATAGGTGCATTAGTAGGGCATAGGTGAATGGGTCTGGGTGGGTTACTCTTCGGAGGGTCGGTGTGGACTTGTTGGGCCGAAGGGCCTGTTTCCACACTGTAGGGAAACTAATCCTTACATTGATTAACCTTGAATATTTATTTCCATGTACTACTTTGCTTTACCATTGGAGAAAATACCACAGTACAATGAAAAGTATTTCAAATGTCCTGTGACAAGAGATGTAATCTTTTCTACTTTGATAGGTTATATTTAATAAGAAAACTGGCGAATAAACTTGAAAAAAAAATCTGCTGCAGTATTGATTGACAGACACGCTGTAATTGAACTGAGTTGTATCCTCTGAGGCAACAGTTTATTACTTAGGTATCTGTGGCCAATATCAATGCATGGCTAAATTTCAACTGCTAATGGTTTTAGCAGAATAGATGATCCACTCATTATGGCTTCAAGAAGTTGTGATAAATAGAGATAGGAGGGGAAGTAATGGTCTAGTGGTTTAATTGCTGAATTGTTAATCCAGAGACCCAGGTAATGTTCTGAAGGATGGGTTCAAGTCCTGTCATGACACCCGGTAGAATAAAAATTTGGAATTAAGAGTCTAATAATTACAATGAAATTGTTGCCCATTACTGGAAAAAGCCTATTTGGTTTACTCATGTGCTGGAGGGAGGGAAATTGCCATCCTTACCTGGTCTGGCCTACATATGACTCCAGGTATGGGTTGACTCTTAACTGCTCTCTGGGCAATTAGGGATGGGCAATAAATGTTGGTCTAGCCAGTGATACCCTCATCCTGTCAATGAATTTTTAAAAATTGTTTCTTTTCTTTGACAAATCTATTAAGATTACAAGGTTTATTTTCATATTGCAGAATGCAGTTTGTTTCTTCATAGCTATATTATGGAGGTTTAAATTCGACAGTGGGAGACTTAATTTCTTCCCCAAGGAATGTAAATATTTTCTGTTCAATTTTGCTTGGAATCTGAGGACGGTATGCAGTGTGTGAAGAGGTGAGTAGTTGTAGAAGATACGTGAGGCCTAGAGGTGGCATGTAGTGACATTAGTGCATCTAATGAGGCATGGAGGATAAAGGGATGCATTGAGGTGGCTTCAATGTCCAGAGGGAGCACAGTCTGGGAACTGTGTTGGAGAACTGAAATTGGCCTTCTCACCAGCCTGCCCTCTGTCCCACACTCCTCACACATCAGTACGCAGCCTGTGTTCTGAGTTGTGAACCCAACCTCAGTGTGAAAAGACCAAATTACTGCTTGATGTCATGCACGAAGAATGGGTGTGCAGTTTACAAGGGCTTTTTCTGAGCTTAAGAATCTGGATTGAAACCTGCATTGCACATTCTCCAGCTGGTATCACTGTGCTCAAATGTTTTGTCAGCCCAGAAGAGTGAGAGTTGCTGATTCTGTCTTTCTACGTCCCTCAGTCATCTCTTCCTTTGACTTTGCCTCCCTCCTCATCTCTTTCCTGCACCCGGAATTCTCCACCCGTGATCTAGTCACTATGCTGCTCCCTTCACCCACACACTGTGTCACCTTCTACGTGTCAGTACTTCCCATTGTCTTGTCTTATCGCACCATCGCCGCACACCACCCCAGACCTTGCCTACTCTTCTCCCCACTCCATTGTCCCCAACCTCACCTCCTCTGCTGTGCACCCCCAATTTAGCCTGGCTTCTTGGCCTCCTCTTCACTTTCTCCCTGAACACCCTGCTGTCCCTTCACTGTCACCTTTCCCGCTCTCAGCTCTCCCACCTCAA
This sequence comes from Hemiscyllium ocellatum, assembly GCF_020745735.1. Lineage (NCBI taxonomy): Eukaryota > Metazoa > Chordata > Chondrichthyes > Orectolobiformes > Hemiscylliidae > Hemiscyllium > Hemiscyllium ocellatum. The sequence continues at coordinate 76,790,661 of NC_083413.1, forward strand.
GCTCTTTTACCTCTTTCCCCAGCTCCTCACTCTTCCCCTCTCCCCTTATGCTCCATCCTCCCTTTTCCACACACATTCTTCCCTGTTTTTTCAATCCATACCCTCCACCCCCAACCCTCTTTGATTTTCCCCTGTTCCTATAACCTCACCCTCTTTCTCCCACCCATGGTTTCTGTCCACTATTTATAATGGTGTGGAGGTGCTGGTGTTTGACTGGGTTGGACAGGGTTAAAAAATCACATGACACCAGGTTATAGTCCAACAGGTTTATTTGAAAATACCAGCTTTCGGAGTGCTGCTGCTTCATCAGGTGTTAATGAGAGAGGAGGCATCGGACGCAAAATTTATAAGTAAAAGATCAAAGGGTCATACAATTGATGTGAATGTATTGAAGAAACCTAAAATGGCTGACTCAGTCCCGTTAAATCTTTAATCCGTTTGAAAGGAGATGTAGGTTTCCATTGAATGAAATGCGAATCCCAGAATTTCTTTCAAGTCACTGCCCCTAAGTAACTAAAGATATTATCAATGTATACAAGAGGTAAAATCTCAGGTTAGATAATGCCTTTTCGGTGTGAGGCCTTGTTTAGAATCTGTCTGTGGTTCAACCTGGAGTCAGACTATTTTTTATTCCGAACCAGGAATTTATAACATGCCACACCGACTGACTGAAATTGTGTGCTTTTTGAACAAAATAGAAAGCATCTGCAAATACAAACCTGCATGTGACACACTTCAGGTGTGTGATGGAATATCCTTCACTAGCCTGGATGAATGCATTTCCAAGAACACTTAAGAAAGTCGAAACTGTCCACTGCAAAGCAGCCTACTGAATCACCACAGCTCTGCAAACTTTCATTCGCAATGAGTTAGCACATATCAGAACATATTGGTAGTCTTTGCCTTATCTAAAAGGCAGACTTCTGTAATTCACCAAAGTTCCTTCAACAGCATGTACCAGACCAATGACCTTTGCCCCCTGGGAGGACATGGGCATCGGAGCACCAGACCCTCAAGACACTCACCATCTTGACTTGGAACATTGGAATTGTATCACCATTGTTTCATTGTCACAGCATCAAAACCCTGGAACTCTCTCAACAATGGCATACTTTGGTTTTATTTTATTTATTGCCACGTGTATCTTGTTGGAGGAAAAAGTGAGGTCTGCAGATGCTGGAGATCAAAGCTGAAAATGTGTTGCTGGTTAAAGCGCAGCAGGTCAGGCAGCATCCAAGGAACAGGAAATTTGACGTTTCGGGCATAAGCCCTTCCTGATGAAGGGCTTATGCCCGAAACGTCGAATTTCCTGTTCCTTGGATGCTGCTTGACCTGCTGCGCTTTAACCAGCAACACATGTGTATCTTGTTACCAAAAGTGAAAAGTGTTTGTATGGTGTTGCCACTCTCCGGCACCATCTTAAAACACAGTAAATTAAACCAAAACATAGAATATAAAGGTAGAAACACGACAAAACAAAGAAAATGTGTCCAACTTGACTGTCTTTCTTATTAAATGCTCCGTTGAGGACCTGGTGGATAGGCACTAGTCCCCTTCCCCACACCACTGCTACTTTCATAGAATAGAATCCCTACAGATTGGAAACAGGCCCTTCGGCCCAACAAGTCCACACCATCCCTCTGAAGAGTAGCCCACCCAGACCCATTCCCCTATATTTACTCCTGACTAATACATGTAACCTACACATCCCTGGACACTATGGGCAATATTAGCATGGCCAATTCACCTAACCTGCACATCTCAGACTATGGAAGGAAACAGGAGCACCCAGCATACACAGGGAGAATGTGCAAATTCTACACAGACAGTCACCTGAGGCTGGAAGTGAACCTGGGTCCCTGGCACTGTGAGGCAGCAGTGCTAACCACTGAGCCACCGTGCCACCCCAACTGAAGGAAACAAATCACAGGATCAGTGATTGAAATGAAAGTTGCCCACTCCTCGATGCCATCTTTGCAATTGTTTGAGAAGACTGCTCATTTTCACTTCCCCCAGAGCGATCAGACACGTACAGTAACTGCTGTCCTTGTCTGTGATAAATAAAATAAACCCTCCCTTCCCAACAACCTCCCCCCGCCACCAATCCATCTCTCGACCTAACCTCTCCTCCATCCTCATGAAGCCTTAAGGAACAGTTTCCTCCTCTGCCTGGCTCTTTGTAAGTTCCCAACGCTCCACTTCTCTTCCTTTCTCTTTTTTTACTCTCTCTCCCCTGGTCTGTGCCTGGTTTTATTGCCTCGAGCAGGTCGAACCCTACCCTGGAGCCAAGTTGTGAGGAGCCCTGTTAATTCAGACCAGTTGTTCTCCAGCTAAAGTGTGAGGTTGGATGGGGTCCACAGCAGGATCTTATCCAACACAATCAGAATATTCAATTATAAAAGCAAATAACATGAATGTTGGAATGCTGCCTTGCCTTTCTGTAGCCTCTTGACCTTCAAATAGCAGTATAATTGTTTAAAAAGACAGTGGAAACTGCTGAACCGCAGTTCTATCAAATCTTTCTCAGTCAAGAGTTTTGAACATGGAAGCGACCTAGCAGTTTTCATTATTCTTTCAACTTTATGGTCCCATTCCTTTGACAATGATGGCATTGTAAATGTCAAAGGTGGGGAAGCAATGGGGGTCTATGTTTTTTGGTAGCTGCCAAACTGGGCTACAGAGTCTGATGAACAGAGCTGGGGAAATCAGCACACGTAGTTCAGAAGCGCCACTTTTGAACACTACCTTACAGTTCATTAAACGTTTGGCTGTTTAGAGCAACAGGGCATACCTGGAACTGAGTTACAGGCTAGAATCTAATTGGATTCGGGTGGTTTATTTATTTAGAATTAGTCGCAATTTGCCAAAGCTCCCTTTGATTTGGGAATTGCGTATTTGAGTTGGAAAATTTGCAAATATCCTTCCATGATTTTGGAAGGGTAATGTAGAGAGACAAGCCGGGGGCGGGGGGTGGGGGGGGGGGGGGGGGGTGGGGGGGGGGAGGGGTGCTTTATGTCTGTCAGTCTAACATCAGGCATGGGGAAGTTATTAGAATCTATCATTAACAACACAGTTATTAAGCACTTGGATAAACATGAACTGGTGAGTGACAGGCAATCTGGATTTATAAAAGATAGATTGTATCTGACTAATCTCCTCGAATTTTTGAAGAGGGCATAATCAAGGAGAATAGCAGAGTGCCGATGAGTGCTGTCAATAGAGCTTTCTGGTATGCATTTGGTAAGGTTTCACTTTGGAGATTCTGAACGACAATGAAGGAGTGCTTGATTGACATGGAAGGTTATGACATGAATATTCCTTGGAAAGTAGGATACAGAGTTGGGAACTGTGCTAGCGCGAGCTGTGATTGAATTCATCAACGACTTGGATGGAAGAACATTGCATTGTATATCCAAGTTGGCAGATGGTATGGAATTTGGAGGCACGGTAAGGTGGGCAGATATGAGCAGAAAGTTGCAAAGGGACTTTATCAGATGAAGTGTTGAAATGAAATTCATTGTAGGAAAGTGTGAGGTCCATTTTCTGAAAAGAGGTAGTATTCCTAAATTGAAAAAAACACCAAGGGGATTCAGATGTTCACACTCATAAATCACTAAAAGTGAGATAACTTGCACAAAACATGATCAGAAAGGTGGGAAAAAAAAGTGTTCACCTGCATCTTAAGAGAGGAAAGCTATGTTTCATTTGCATGGTTAGCCTCTACTGGTACGCTATTTAGAATCCACCTTGGATAAATATATTGGATTCACCCAGATGATACTGGACTCAAAGGGTTAAGTTAGCTCAGGACATTGCAGAAGTGTGGCTTGTATTCCTTGATTGCAGAATTCTTGGACATGTGAATGAGGTATTTCAAGCGTTATTTCCTATGGATGGAGATTTAAGAACAAAGGGTGCAGGATTTTGTCATTAGAGTTCAGACCATGGATGTCTTCTTTCACCATGTCCCTAACACTATTCACATACTGGAAACTAATGGAGTGGCCTAGATGGCATGAATAATATTGATAAAAACCAAAAGAACTGTGGATGTTGTGAATCAGAAACAAAACAGAAATTGCTGGAAAAGCTCAGCAGCTCTGGCAGCATCTATGGAGAGACATTAGAGTTAGTGTGATCCTTCCTCAGAACACTGTTCTCATGTTTTAAATTCATCAGCTGTTTGGATGGGGCTTGTAGCATGGATTACCAGTCCAGTCACTTTGTCACTACACCACCAACTTGCCCTCAAAGGAGCAAGCTCTGGTGTTGTACCTCACCTGATGCTCAGAAGGTGCTGCTGTCCTGTAGGAGTCTTTGGAAAGTACTCTGCTAAGGGTCCATGAACTCAAAACATCGGCCAAATGATGCGACTGGCAAAATGCAGCTCAGTAACACTCGTGTCTCAGCTGGATCAAGTATTGTAGCACTTAATATACTGGAGAAAGAAGGGCTCTTGTTGTGCAGTGATAGTGCCCCACCTCCAAACCAGGATAACTAGGTTCAAGCTCCGCCTACTCCAGAGGAATGCCATCACATTTCGGAGCATGTTGATTGGCAGCTATCTGTATTGCTGATCATACAGAGTGATCATTCCATTATAATACAGATCAAGAAGCTGTGAATGATGGATTGCAGCAATTAAAATTTTATTACCTAAACAAGTGCATTGTGATATGATTTGCTTTATTAATAATGTATTGGGGCAATAATCTACTTGTTTATTAATTGAGGCAGTTTATGTTTTAGTGGATCAGGGTGGAATCAGGGCTCCAAGGATTATTCATCTAGTTCTTGCCCGCGAGAGGATATCTAGCTAATTCCCCAGCATGACTCACCCCAGAGAGGGAGAGAGAGAGAGGGGCAGAGGTAATGGGCAACAGAGGGAGAGGAGAGAGAGTGAGGTAACAGGGAGAGCTGAGCGAGAGAGAGGAACAGGGAGAGAGCGAGAGAGAGAGTGAGGGACAGGTAGAGCTGGGGGCGAGAGACAGAGTGAGTAATGGTGTAGACTCAGAGAGGGACAAGGAAAGCTGGGGGGGGAGGAGAGAGAGAGAGAGAGATGAAGAGCTGGAGAGGAGAGAGAGTGAGAAACAGGGAGAGAGAGAGAGAGTGAGGGACAGGGAGAGCTGGGGGACAGAGAAAGGGAGAGAAAAGCACAGAGTTGGGGAAAAGAGAGAGGGGCAGGGAGAGCTGGGGAAAAGAGACACTGAGGAACAGGGAGAACTGGGGCTGGGGAGAGACAGAGGGACAGGGAGAGCTAGGGGAAAGAGAGTGGGAGAGAGACAGACAGGCAGACGGAGAGAGAGAGAAAGAGAGACCTGGTAGAACTGGGGGAGAGAGAGAGAGAGAGAGAGGAACAGGGCGAGAGTGAGGGACAGGGAAAGCTAGGGGAGAGAGAGAGAGACCTGGCAGAACTGGGGTAGAGAGAGAAAGTGAGGAACACGGAAATCTGGGTGGGGGGGGCGTGTAGCGAGAGAGAGAGAGAGAGAGAGAGACGGAGGGAGGAACAGTGAGAAAGAGTGAGGGACAGGGAGAGCTGGGGGGTAGAAAGAGCAGGAGAGAGAGGTTCAGGGAAAGCTGGGGGAGAGAGAGAGGGAGAGAAAGGATCAGGGAGAACTGGGGAAAAAGTGAGAGTGAAGAACAGGGACAGCTGGGGCTGGGGAGAGAGAGAGGGGAAAGCTGCAAGTTGCCTGGATGAAGGAGACAAATGGGGATCTCCTGAGGCCTGACATTACTGTTTCAGTTCCTGCAGAAATCAGAACGATGGATTGAAAAACCAGTTACTGGCTCCTTGATATTTTGAAAATCTTTTTATTGTGTAAGGTAACATATTGCTTTGCAAGTTGATGTCTAAGTTGGACAAACACGTCACAGACCATGCATACCGTGTCGTGGAAAGCTATAAGTCCCGTGGCACGTTTGTGAGAGTTACACTGATTCACAACGTGGTGAGCAGTTTGATTCTGGTGAGCACTGTCACGTGCTGGGCTGTCCTTGAACGTCCATTTGGAAGGAGCTGAGATTTGGAAGGAGAGTGTGAACCCTGCTGAGTTGAAGACCAATGTTTCTGAGTTAGGTCAAACTCTGGAGGCCGTGCTTCGGGATCACTCACTGGACATTTGTTAATGATATTGGTGATCAAAAGTGATTGTTTTGCTGGCGGCATTGGAGGCCCCCATTGTGTTTTGAAATGTGATCCCCAGTCTATTAGTTAGTAAGGTTATAATTTGGCACTATACTGGATCCTCCAGACACAAATTCCCCAGATGCCAACGCTGCTATGTACTGTGTTGGCAGTTCTTAGCTAGAGAGGTACTGCAAGCAACCTCGGTGTTGCTAAATTGAGGAAGGGGAGAAGTGGAAATGAACTGCCAGAGGAAGTGGTGGAAGCTGGTACAATCACAACCTTTAAAAGGCATCTGGATGGGCACATGAATAGGAAGGGTTTGGAGGGAGAAGGGCCAAGTACTGGCAATTGGGACTAGTTCAGTGTAGGATATCTGGTCGGCGTGGACAAGTTGGACCGGAGGGTCTGTTTCTGTGCTGTACATCTCTATGACTCTAAATCCTGTTTCCTGAGCAGGAATGGGTCAGCTCACAGTGGAATGCCCTCCCCGCCCCAGTCTGAGGGCCACAGATGGAAGGTTGGGGGAGGTGGTGGCTGGCAGCTTGCTCTCTTGTGCGTCTGTCAGGAGTCAGGAGGGGAGGGATGGGATTTCAGGTTAAACCTGTCCAGCCTGCCGTGTGTCTTACCATCTGAAATGAATTACGGAAAGCAAGGAACTAATCTTCAGATTTGGAGGTTTAAGAAATTGCTGGCGTGTGTTTCAGCTGAGCTGTATTGTATGGTTATCTTTATCTATAACTGTCAAACTCACTCTAATAAGGGTTTGCCTTACTATGCATGGTGTCTTAGGGGATAACAGAGGAAAGTCATCACAATCATTATTGCAGTGTGTATGTTAGGGGAATAATTTTGCCATTAACTGCTTCCCGCTGAGGCATGTACTGAGCTGATTACAGCCTCAGGATACACCACATTGCAAAATAAAACAGATGTTACCTGTGATCAGGCAATAAAATCTGGTTGAAGGCTTAATAGAGTTAGGTTTTTAATTTATTGTACCAGCTAGTGAGGGGAGGATTGTTGGGGTGGGAGGCATAATGGGGGTGATTAGGCTGTCGTCAGATCTGTGCTTAGTTTACAATTAGCAAAGGAAGGTACCCCAAACTTTGTCTCTTCCAGCAGGGCTATAGCTTTAGGTCAGGAACAAAAGAGAGCTGTGTGAATTCTCACACGATTAAATCGTGGATGTGAGCCCCATGCAAGATCATTTGAATTGAATTGCCAGGGTTAATGTTAAATCAAACCTGGTTGGAAGCATTACTACAGATTTATTGTATTAACTGCCCTCCCTCCCACCCTTTCAAACCCAGCTCCAAAAGCTTTGGTAGCCATCAAACACAAACATTCAAAGTATTTAAACGACACCATTTTGTTTAATAGTTCCCTGATTGTTATCCTAGGTTGTAAAATCTAACTGGTGAACCTTTCATTCCTGTAGGTTCCAGAGCTCCCCTTATCAGTTGCTTGAGGTGGTACTAGACTTATTGGTTTGGTTTTGTTGTAGTTTTTAACTCACATGTTATCAATGAATTATCTTTTTATTTTTTGAAAATATTTATTCATTGAATTTAAGCATCACTCTTCAGGTCAGTATTCAATGCTATCCCTATTTACCCTGGAGAAGTGGTGGTGAACTGTATCAGTCCATGTGGTGCTGTTAGTGACAGTGGGCGGGTTCCCGAATTTCAAACCAGAGATCCTGAAGGAAAAGCGATATGCTTCCAAGTCAGGATGGTGAGTGATTTGGAAGGAAACTTGTAAGTTGTGGTGTTCCCATTCATCTGTTGCCCTTGCCCTTCAAGTTGGTAGAAGGTGTGGGTTCGGAAGGTGCTCAGTTGTTGTGTTGTTGCCAATGGTCCACACTATTTCTTGGAGGTGGCACACACCACTGCCTCAGTGGGACTGTGATAGAAGGAGCAAATGTTTCTGATGGTGGATGGGGTGCCAGTCAAATGGGCTGCTTTGTCCTGGATGGTGTCAAACACCGTGTATTGCTGTGGCTGCCCGTGTTTAGGCTAGTGCTATGCATTCCAACATATTCCTAACCTGTGCCTTATATACTGGAGACAGAAGGTTTGGGAGTCTGGAGGCGAGTTACTTGTTGTTGAGCTCCTAGCTCCTCGCCTGATTTTTTGTAGCTATAATATTAAATGGCTGGTTCAGGATATTTCTAATCAACAGTGTCCACCCCAGATATGCAGCATTGACGATGTCATTGAATGTCAAGAGATGGTTTGGCACTTTTGTTTTGGGATGTGACGTTTATCTGGCATTTATGAGGTGTGAATGTTTCTTGTCATTTATCAGTCCAAGCCTGGATGTTGTCCAGGTCTTCCTACCTGTGGACAAGAACTGTTTCAGTATCTGACGAGTTGCTCAACATTTGTGCACTCGTCATCGAACATTGTGCACCTGACTTTAAGGTGGAGGGAGGGCCATTGTTGAAGCAGCTGAAGCTGTTTCAGAGTGGGACACAACCCTGAGGAGTTCGTGTCGAGGTGCCCTGGAGCTGAGATGATTGTCCTCCAACGACCACAACCATCTTGCTTTGTACTACGTATGACTTTGATTACTGGAGAGTTCTCTCTGATTCCCAGTGGCCTAGGTTTTGCTAGGGCTCCTTGATTCTACAGTTGTAGTCATACGATGCCTTGATTCCAAGGGTAGTCACTCCTGCCCTGTCTTTGGAATGAGATAGGCTTTCCATGTTTGAAACAAGGTAGCAGTAAATGTTTATGGTCAGTGTAGAACCCAAACTGAGTATTGGTGAATTAGTGTATCTTAGTAACACCGCTGACAGCATCTTCTGTCACTCTGCTGATGATTGAGTATTGGCTGATATTCTGTCACCATTGAGGTTGGGAATCTGACAAAATTACAGAGCTATAGCAAGATGCTAGTGTCACACAGTAGCAGTATGAAGATAGGCTTCATCTCCACAGGGAGTACATGGCAGTCACTCCTACCAACACTGCGTTGGACAGTTGTGATAGGAAGATTGATGAAGATGCAATCAAGTGTGAGTCCCTCTTGCGAGGAGAAAGTGAGGTCTGCAGATGCTGGAGATCAGAGCTGAAAATGTGTTGCTGGAAAAGCGCAGCAGGTCAGGCAGCATCCAAGGAACAGGAGATTCGACGTTTTGGGCATAAGCCCTTCTTCAGGAATGATTCCTGAAGAAGGGCTTATGCCCGAAACGTCGAATCTCCTGTTCCTTGGATGCTGCCTGACCTGCTGCGCTTTTCCAGCAACACATTTTCAGCTCTGAGTCCCTCTTGCCACATACATACGTTGCAAATGAAAACACAGAGATCTGTGTGGGGTGAGAGTTGGCTTTGCGCAATGGATTTTTGTTGGAGAGAGAAAGAGAGAGGGGAACTGTGAGGTTGAAGATTGGAGGAAGGGTAAGAGAAGGGGTAGAATAAAGGGTATGTATACTCTTGCAACCTTCTGCCTTGTCCTCCTCCAAGGGCGATGACACCCTCCTGGCTGTTCCCCTCATTTGCTTTCTAACACTTGGCAAAAATGGTTACTATTCTCATTGCAGTCTGGAATGTTCTGGCAGGTGCTGCTCCCACAATGGGAATCAGAGTCAGACTGAACAATCAGGAATCACAATAGCAGCAGATATTCCATCCCTGTCCTCCCACCAACCACCATTATTACCATCTTGAATCCTCAGCCTGAAGATATATCGGAGCTATAGTGCTACAGCTTCCACCATAAGCCGCTCAAAGAGACAGATCTCCAATTCCCCCCCACCAAAATGGGGATTGAATTCAGTACGGATGGCACCAATCTGATCAACACCTTGCTAACAGGATGGGAAGCTGAGTTGCTGCGATGGTATATATTCATGTATACATGTTGTAGCCTGGAGCTAAGGATAGTGATGGCAAAAGCTCCAATCTGTTGCTGGGCAATTATGGTGCCCTTTTGATAACCCAAGGCAAAACCAGCATATGGCAAATAAATGCAAGACTTTTGTGATGCAGCTGTTCTCCTGTTAAACTGATTTGATTTGCAACATAGTCCAGTCTAAGACTCGAAAGCAGTACAAAAGACAGTGTTTCATGGGCCACGTTTTGGATAAAACCAAGGTGCTCTTAGGTGAATGTAATAGATCTCTTGCCACTGTTTGTAAATGCTCAAGTAAGTTCCAATACTTACCTCTCGCACACCATCTTGGAAATGGATTTCTGGTTGTTTTCACATGGCTGCATATGGGACCTCACTGGAACCAATCAGCTGTCAGTTTCAGTAGTGGCTGCACCTCATTGGTTGTGATGCATTTTGTCACCTCCAGAGGTTGTGAAATATATGGGTCATAAATTCTTTCTTTGTTCAGTGTTGCCACATATAATTTTAAAAGCCTGCAAGGCAGGATTTTAACTTAGTTGGAAACTGGGTCAATTTTTCAAATGTTTAAGAGTCTGTCCAAAGTCTGTCCACATTGCTTCCCTTTTTGAGCACCCTTTTCAGAACCTAATTCCTTGATCAAGGTTTTGGTCACCTTCCATAAGAAGTCTTTATACACTGTAGTGTACAATGCCATCCTGTGGATGTGTTGGAATGTTTTACTATGTTGTTGGTGATGTCTCTGCATGCTGCATTTTCATAGATTCATACAATGCAGAAAAGGTCCTTCAGCTCATCGAGTCTTCCCCAGCATAATTACCCACTAAAAACTAATTCCAATTTCCAGCACTTGTCCTATATCCTTGAGTGTCATGATATTTGAACTACTTATCCAAATATTTTATAAAGGCTGTAAGGTTTCTAGCCTCCACTACCTTCCCAGGCAGTGCATTTCAAATTCCCACCACCTGCTGAGTGGAAATGTTATTTCCCAAATCCCCTCTGAATCTCCTACCTCTTTTCTCAAACTATGCTGTCTCGTGATTGACCTTTCAACCAAGGGAAACAGCTGCCCTCTATTCACCCTGTCCGTACTCCTCATAACCTTATACACTTCAGTCATGTGCCTCAGTCTTCTCTGCTCTGGGGAAAACAGTCCAAGCCTATCTAGTCTCCCCTTACAGCTCAGTTTCTCCATCTCAGGCAACATCCAGGTTTACCTCGTCTGTCACCCATCTTGTGCTGTCACATCCTTCCTGTTGTGAGGTGACCAGAACTGCACACAGTACCCCAGTTGTGGCTTGACCAATGGATCTGTACAACATTACCTCCTTGCTCTTACTTTATGCCACGCCTGATGAAAGCAAATGTCCCATACGCTACCCTACTCAGGTGCTTTGCTGACTTCAGGGGTCTGTGAATAATTACCCCAAGATCCTTTTGTTCCTCTAAGCTACCCAATGTTCCCCCGTTTAGTAAATACTCCCTCATCTCGTTTCTTCTTCCAAAGTGCATCACCTCGCACTTATCGGAGTTAAAGACTATCTGCCACTAGTCTGCCCATCCGACCAACCCATCTATTTCTTCCTGTAACCTACAAACATCCACTTTGCTATTAACCAATCCACCAATTGTGGTGTCATCTGAACATTTGCTTAATGCTCACCCCCCCCCTGGATTTTCATCTGCATCATTTACATAAATATACAGAAAACAATCAATAACGGTCCCAGTATTGATCCTTGTGGTAGACTGCTGGTCACCGGCCTCTTGTCACTCAAACAGCCTTCTACTTTGTGTGCCAGTTTCTGATCCATCTCACCAAGTTTCCCTCAGGTCCATGTGCTTTAACCTTCTCAGTCAGTCTTCCACATAGGATCTTGTCAAAAGCTATGCTGAAATGCATCAAATGAACTACCCTCATTCACACACTTGATCATATTTTCAAGAAATTCTAACAAGTTTGTTCGGCATTATGTCCCTCTGACAAAGCTGAGCTGCCTATCGCTAATTCACCCATGTCTTTCCAACTGGGTATTAATTCACTCCTTCAGAATTTTCGAAAAATAGTTTCCCTGTCACTGACATGAGACTCAATCTGTAATTTCCTGGTTCATCACGACCAACCCTCTTTAAAAAGTGGAACCGCATTAACCATCCTCCAGTCCTCTGGCACTTGCCCCATGGTCAGCGAGGAATTAAAAATTTATGTCAGAGTCCCTGCAACTTCCTGCCTTGCCTCCCACAGAAGCCTGGGATGTGATTCATCTGGGCCAGGGGATTTGTCTGTTTTTAAGTTCGACAGAATACCACAAATACCTCCCTGTTTCTGATGTCAAACTGTCCTTTTTCCTGAAGTTCTCTTTTTCCAAAGTGAAGACTAAAGAGATGCATTCATTCAATACGTATGGGTTTCCCGCTTGGTTCTGAGTAGGGCCTACTCTTTCCCTGATTAACCTCTTCCCTTTAATGTAAGTATAAAGTATCTTAAGATTCTCCCTAATCCCGTTCACAATTCTTTTTTCATGCTCCTTTTCGCTTTTCTAATTGCTTTCTTAAGTTCCCTCCTGCAGTTCATGTATTCCTTTAGGGCTGCTGAATTGCTCCTGTTGGACTTGCTGAAAGCCCTACATTTCTTCTTTATCCAGACCTTATATACTTTCACGCACTATCTCCAATTTCACGAGTACTGGATTGCTCCTTGTTCAACTCTACTCTGCAATTGGTGGTAGAGTTTTTAGTCATAAAATCATAGACAAGTACAACATGAAAGTTGATCCTTCAGTCCAACTCGTCCATGCTGACCAAATATCGTGACCCAGTCCAGTCCCATTTACCAGCACTTGGCCCATGTCCCTCTAAACCCTTCCTATTTATATACTGTTCCCATCCAGATGCCTTTTAAATGTAGTAATTGTACTAGCCTCCACCACATCCTCTGGCAGTGCATTCCATACACGTACCACCCTCTGCGTGAAAAAGTTGCCCCTTAGGTCCCTTTTAAAGTTTTCCCCTCTCACCCTCAACCTATGCCCTCTAGTTCTGGACTCCCCACCTCACGGAAAAGACCTCGTCCATTTACCCTATCCATGCCCCTCATGATTTTATAAACCTTTATAAGGTCACCCCTCAGCCTTAGATGATGCAGAAAAAACAGCTCAAACCCTCCAACCCTGGCAACATCTTTGTAAATCTTCACTGAACCCTTTCAGGTTTCACAACATCCTTCCGATAGGAGGGAGACTAGAATTGCAAGCAATATTCCAAAAGAGTCATTTGATTCTTTTCCTCTGAACACTTTTTGTTGTCGATCTGTGTTTACAGGAATAGGGAACGGTGACATTAACTCATGTGCATCCTGATTGACTGAATGGCTTAATGTGATAATCCATTATTCCTTAGGTTTGCAACAATATAGCTAGCACTGCTGCCAAACTCATTGTTTATGTGTTCCCATATGAACGAGAGAAGTCTGTATTCTATGGTGAAATTGAGGACTGCAGATAGAGTCACAGAGTCATAGAGATGTACAGCATGGAAACAGCCCGTCCATGCCGACCAGATATCCTAACCCAATCTAGTCCCACCTGCCAGCACCCGGCCCATATCCCTCCAAACCCTTCCTATTCATATACCCATCCAAATGCCTCAAAAATGCTGCAATTGTACCAGCCTCCACCACATCCTCACCCTCTGCGTGAAAAAGCTGCCCCTTATGTCTCTTTTATATCTTTCCCCTCTCACCCTAAACCTATGCCCTCTAGCTCTGAACTCCCCTATCCCAGGGAAAAGACCTTGTCTATTTATCCTATCCACGCCCCTCATAATTTTGTAAATCTCTATAAGATCACCCCTCAGCCTCGGATGCTCCAGGGTAAACAGCCCCAGCCTGTTCAGCCTCTCCCTAGCATAAATCCTCCAACCCTGGCAACATCCTTGTAAATCTTTTCTGAACTCTTTCAAGTTTCACAACACCTTTCCGATAGGAAGGAGACTAGGATTGCATGCAATATTCTAACAGTGGCCTAACCAATGTCCTGGACAGCCGCAACATGACCTCCCAACTCCTGTACTCAATACTCTGACCATTAAAGAAAAGCATACCAAACACCTTCTTCACTATCCTATCTACCTGCGACTCCACTTTCAAGGAGCTATAAACCTGCACTCCAAGGTTTCTTTGTTCAGCAACACTCCCTAGGACCTTACCATTAAGTGTATAAGTCCTGCTAAGATTTGCTTTCCCAAAATACAGCACTTCACATTTATCTGAATTAAACTCCATCTGCCACTTCTCAGCCCATTGGCCCATCTGGTCCAGATCCTGTTGTAATCTGAGGTAACCCTCTTTGTTGATGCTGGAGATCAGAGTCTCGACTAGAGTGGTGCTGGAAAAGCACAACAGGTCAGGCAGCATCCGAGGAGCAGGAAAATTGATGTTTCGGGCAAAAGCCCTTCATCAGGAATGAGGCAGAGGGCCTCTGGGTTGGACAGGTAAATGGGAGGGAGGTGGGGCTGGGGAGAAGGTAGCCAAGAGTACAGTAGGTGGATGGGGGTGGGGATGAATGTGATGGTCAGAGAGGAGGGTGGTGCGGAGAGGTGGGAAGGAAGATTGGCAGGTAGGACAGGTCATGAGGATGGTGTTGAGCTGGCATGCAGGTCCTGGGCCTCCTTCACCGCTGCTCCCTCACCACTCAACACCGGGAGGGAGGACGCCTCATCTTCCGCCTCGGAACACGTCAACCCCAGGGCATCAATGTGGACTTCACCAGTTTCCTCATTCCCCCTCCCCCCACCTGACCCCAGTTCCAACCTGCCAGCCCAGCACCATCCTCATGACCTGTCCCACCTGTCAATCTCCCTTCCCACTGATCAGCTCCACCCTCCTCTCCAACCTATCACCTTCATCCCCACCTCCATTCGCCTATTGTACTCTCAGCCACCCGTGCCCCCCCCCACCCCACCCCACCCCAGCCCCACACCCCTCCTATTTATCCTGCCTCATTCATGATAAAGGGCTTTTGCCCGAAACGTCGATTTTCCTGCTCCTCGGATGCTGCCTGACCTGCTGTGCTTTTCCAGCACCACTCTAATCTAGACTCTGTATTCTATGCAAATCTTATCAAACGTGCCCTTAAAGGATGCTTGATCTACATCTCAAACATGACTGGAAAGTTCAGAACGTTTAATGCGTACACAATTTCTCCTTGTTGGCCTAGGATTTGGGCAGACGAGATGGGCCCTATGAGGGCACTGGGCAAAGGCCAAAGGATCAGTAACATGGAGGTTGCGGTAAGAGCATAAATAAAAAAAAGAGAGATGGTTTGTTTGTTCTGCTGATAACCTCTGGTTAAAACATTCGCACAGTCGTGAAGTTGCAATCTTCATGCTCTCACTTTCAGTTTGACCTGGCGCTCCCTCAAGCCAAGTGCTAATTCAATTATTGGAGTGGGCCTTCATTCAAAATTTCAACACATACAGTAAAGGTCTGGATCCATAATTCACTCTTTCATCACTGTACTGAAATCTCAGAATCACTTCTCTGTGCTGCTCCTGACACGCCAGGCAAGTTAACACTCACATTCTCTGAATATATCAGATAGCCTTCTTATCTGTTACCAATATGTACATTAGTAAATGTACAACTGGAGAGGATCAGTGGAGAAACCGTCTCCTCGTTCTTCTACTTTAAAGACTTTTTGTTTAGATTAGATTCCCTACAGTGTGGAAACAGGCCCTTCGGCCCAACCAGTCCACACCAACCCTCCAGAAGGCAGCTCACCACCACCTTCTCAAGGGCAACTAGGGACAGACAAAAAGTGTTGGCCCATATGGTGATGCTCATGTCCCACGAATGAATAAGAGAAAGGAAATTGGCTGAGTAGAGGACTTGGCAGTAAATGGTGCTGTCAGTGTGGACAGAGCTGGAGCGTTTGGCTCTTAGTTATTAACAGGTGTTGCAAGAGGCAGGCCAGTTAGTGCAGTTTTAATTGACCAGCCTAATAAAAGTGCCAGATTGCTGAATATTGTACGCTGGAGCAGTTCAAAGTCAGAGCCGAGAGAGTCTAATTGTCGGGGATTAAACTCAAAGCCTGTGCTTGGAAGCCAGAGTTGTTGTAGAGGATTAGGACCTGTATGATCCTCACATGCTGACACGGCAACCACAGAACAGAGCTTCCTCCTTCAGGCCATGAGGAAAAGGCAAGTCAATGATACCTTAAGTTTAATCTGGCCAATCAACCTACTAATGAGATCTGACAGCACTCACCTAATTGGCCCATACTGTCCAACAGATGGCTGATTAGTTTTAAACACACGGCCAGGAGCTGAAGCCAGTCGTTCATCAGTTCCTGGTTCCCAGCAGGGTTTCCAAAATAATTGTTTCCCTTTTCTTTAATAAAACGGTTTTCCTCAGGCTTGTGCGCAGGATCCAAAGCTCTATGTTTAAAAACGAGAGGAGTAAATGGTATTTCTCACAGAAACATCTCACCGCTCCAACAGCCCCACAAACAGTACTGTGATAATTGACCGGATAATCTGTGTTAGTGATGCTGTTTGAGCAATAAGTGTTGACCACGATGAAAAGAAATTGATTAATTACAGCCACTGAGTGATGTTTCAATAAAAAGGAATGGGGATGAGAATAATGTTTTAACCAATAAAAGCAGTTCCATTGAGTCCCTCTGATTAACAAATAACATTGTTTTAATCTGAGTTCATGTCAGTGGGGAAAACTCAGGATTTTTTGCATAATGGAGAGCAGCCTGTCCTTCAATGTCTCACCGAGGCGATGTAATCATTATTATATCCCACAATAGCGCAGCGAAATGTCCGAAAGTGCCTGACATGACAAATTGCGCTCACAGTGTGATGCCCGTTACATTGGCACTATGTCAGATGATACAGAGCAAGAAGATCACAGGCTTGAATCCCAGTTGGGGCTGACCTCATTTAACCTCAGAGCCCCTGGGTTAGTCCAAGTGATTAGACTGGACTCTGCCGTCGATGCACCTGGGTGGTTATTTCAGGATACTGTACTTACTGTGACGTGAGTTGGATCCTGAGGTTACTTCCTATGTCTGTCAATCTGTGTCACTCTCTGAGCTGCTGCATCACTGCCTGGTTTGAGAATTGCACTCTCTCGGATTGTAAGACCCTACAGTGGATAGTGAGGACTGCTGAGATCATCGGGGTCTCTCTTTCCTCCATTACAGACATTTACACCACACACTGCATCTGAAAGGCTAAGGGCATTGTGGATAACCCCCCCCACCACACCCCTCACTCAAACTGTTCTCCCACCTGCCATCGGGCAGAAGATACTGGAGCATTCAGTCTCTCACGGCCAGTTTCTTCCACCTGATGAAGGAGCGGCGCTCCAAAAGCTAGTGCTTCCAATTAGACGTGTTGGACTATAACCTGGTGTTGTGTGATTTTTAACTTTGTCCACCCCAGTCCAACACCAGCATCTCCATATCATGTGTGTAGTTTGTGCTGTCCACGTAGCACCCTTGGCCCTGGAGGAATGCTGTCTCGATTTTACTGGATCAGTTGTAAATGATAGGAATGACAGATAAAAAGATACTCTACTCTATCTCAAACCATGCCTTTGACAGAATTAATCACTGAATAGTTGCAGTGCAGAAGGATGCCATTCAGCCCATCATATCTGCAGTCATTTTCTGAGCATTGGAACTTATTAACCTGCCCTTTCTCCATAACCCTGCACAATATTTCTATTTGCATAATCTTCCAACAATCTCTTGAATACCTCAATTGAACCCACCTCCACCACATTTCTAGGCCAGTACATTCCAGAATCTAACTACTTCTGTGTTTAAAGTCTTTTTCTCACTTGCTTTTCTTCTTTTGCAAAATGTTTTCAAACTTGTCCTCTGATTCTTGAGCCATTTACAAGAGAGGAACCTTTCTCCCTAATTATTATATCCTGACCCTTAATGATTTTGGAGACTTCTGTCAAATCTTCTCTTGGTCGACACTTTCACTAGGGAAAATAGTCCCAACTTCTCCAGTCTTTTCTCATAGCTGAAGCATTGTACCTTCGGAACCATTCTTGTAAACCTCGTCTGCTATCTCTACAATGCACTCACATCTTTCCAATTGTGTGGGATCCAGAAATGTACACGCTATTCCAGCTGAGGTCTAACTAGTGCTTCTGCGGTCTGTTCTTGCCTCATTGAAATTGGCTCTTTGTCAGTTGAGCATTCTTACTCTCGATTAACCATTGTCATTTTCTACTGTCTTCCTAAACCTATAGTCACTACATCTCATGACTGTCTCCTCAATGTTCTCTCACTGTCAATTGATCTACTTGGCTTGCCTCACTCCTAGTATCAGGTCTTGCAGTGCCTCCTTATTTGTTGGACTTTATGCACAATGCTGTAAGAAATTCTGAACACAATCGAGGAACACTTATCCCTCGTAATCTCTTACGCTGCCATTATAGCAGTCAATGTTCAGATGCTGAAAGTCCTCATTAAATGGTTACACCTCTCTGTGATTTCCTTGCAGATTTGTTCCCTTCTATATACAGGGGCAGCCTTGATTATCCAAACTTCTATTTCCCGAATTTCGGATTATCCGAACAAGATCTCAAGGTCCCAAAGCTTGGGTAAACCATATTGTCCAAATGTTTGATTATCCAAACATTCGATTATCTGAACCAAATGCTCCTCTCTCGTGTCATTCGGATAATCGAGGTTGCCCTGTATCCCATCATCTGGTGGTCCATGTATTATACTAAGAACTTGGGTTTGGAGGGTTTCTCTTCGGAGGGTCGGTGTGGGCTTGTTAAGCCAAAGGGCCTGCTTCCACACTGTAGAGAATCTAATCTAATCTAATCTAATCTAAACTGTAATGATATCCTATCTCCTCCTGCTCTCTCCTTTCTTTTAGGTAATGTTCCTCTCAACCTCTGCCTTTGTTTCTCCCAGTGAGATAGTATTCCGGGGATGAGTGTGGTAGAGGATTGTCAAATGTGTTTCTGGAAGGCACCTTGTAGATGCTGACATCTCTGTAATATGCCTTGATTTTCAAAGAGAAGGTGGGGGAAGGGGTAGTTAGCATCCCGCTTCCCTCCAATTAACCATCTAGTAACAGCTAGTAAATAGTTAGTTGGCAAGCTTGTTGGGAAGGACCAGAAAATAGTTGTCAAGCAAGAGGGAGTTGTATTTTTAGGTCTTAGCATAAGTGTTCAAAGAATTGTGACAAGGAATGGTCCACGACATGAAGGTTTTTTTGATGAATAATTGGATGTAAGAGAGTTCTTCAAACACGTTACCTAGTGATCGAAACTCTGTTGTTGTGGGGGCACTCTTGGAGGAGGTCAATTGCACTATATCAAAGAGAGGTTGCTGGAGTCCATAGCGTTTTTAAGGGAACTGATTCACCTTCCAATAACTATGTACACTTAGTTTAGACATGAGGCCAGTGCAGTTGCTTCTCTCCTTGGTGTCTCTCCATCTTCATGAGATCATGACTGACATAACTTTCTATTCAGATATTTAGGCAATAAGCTTTTATTCTATTGCTCCAAATATCATATTGACATGAACTTGCTTCCCTTCCTGTGTTGCTGTGAACCAGACTCTTTTACATATTCAGCAGTGTGTAAAATCAGTTTGTTAAGCTAGACATGGTGCAAACCCATATCACACAGAGACTGGGAGGAGGGAAAAGTTGGGTACGCACGAAGTTCACAGTTGAGAGTAATGCAGTTGGAGATTGGTGTGAAAAGAGGGTGATTGAAACATAGTGCTCCACCTATCTTTCCATTCACCATTTGGCTTCTTGTACCATTCTACGAGGCGTAGATGACTTCTATCAATGCTGCCGTCTGCCTCTCACCATTTGATCAGGTCCTGACCCTGGAATGAAAATTCAGATCTCTTGTCTTGTGATTTTGTTTGGACCTCATTGTCCACAACTCCACTCATTTTTTTTCTTTTTCTCTCTCTCTCCCTCTCAGTGTAGCTTTGTATGGACATCTCTCTGTCAATCACCCTGCCTGTGTGTCAGGACTGTTAATGTTGGATCAGACTGAGGTTTTCTGCCCAAATTGTTGCTGTCCTGACTGCCCAGCCTTGGTTTGCTCAATGCCTCCTGGAATTGTGGCATTCTAGTTCCAGACGTCTCCCGGCAGAGATGGTTTCACCATGTCTGCAGCTTTAAAGGCAGTTGCTATGAATTTCTTCAGTAAACATCTCTGGTAGCAACAGAGCAAAGCCTACTGGGTGCTGGACCAACTTTCACACTTCAACCATTGGATGGGATGAACCATCTTAATAACTCATGAAACATCACGCTGATTATGGGAGGTTAACGATGAGTGTTCAGTTCATCCACATGATTTATAACCTGACTGGAATCCTGCCTCCAACAGTTTCACAAAGAGGAACTTCATTTCCCTGAGAGCATTCATAATGTGCAAGTTCAGAGAAGATTTAATAGATTAATATCGGGAATGGGCGGGTTGTGTGACGAGGGAAGGTTGGACAGACCGGGCTTGCATCTACTGGTATTTAGAAGAGTGGGAGGTGATTTAGTTGAAACATGTTATTCCCAACAGGGTCTTGACAAGGTAAATTCGGAGAGTCTGTTTCCTGTTATTGAGGAACCTAGAGAACTAGGAGTTGATGTTTACAAATCAGGGATTGCCCATTTAAAGCAGAGATGGTAAGTTTTTTTCTCTGAGGATAGTGAGTCTTTGGAACTCTCTTCTTGAAGAAGTTGTTGAAAGCTGAGTTTTTGAGTATTTCAAAGGCAGAGGTGAACAGATTCTTGGTTACTAAGGGGGGGTTGAGTGGTGACAGGTTACAGGGGCTATGTGGGAATGTCAATCTGAGATTCTACTCTCATTCGTTTGGCCGAACTGGTCCTCACCCTTAACAATTTCTCCTTTGAATCCTCCCACTTCCTCCAGACCAAAGGGGTAGCCATGGGCACACGTATGGGCCCCAGCTATGCCTGTCTCTTTGTTGGCTACGTAGAACAGTTGATCTTCCGTAATTACACCGGCACCACTCCCCACCTCTTCCTCCACTACATTGATGACTGCATTGGCGACACCTCGTGCTCCCGCGAGGAGGTTGAGCAATTCATCAACTTCACCAACACATTCCACCCTGATCTTAAATTTACTTGGACCATCTCTGACACCTCCCTCCCCTTCCTGGACCTCTCCATCTCTATTAATGACGACCGACTTGACACTGACATTTTTTACAAACCCACTGACTCCCACAGCTACCTGGATTACACCTCTTCCCACCCTATCTCTTGCAAAAATGCCATCTCGAATTCCCAATTCCTCCGCCTCCACCGTATCTGCTCCCAGGAGGACCAGTTCCACCATAGAACACACCAGATGGCCTCCTTCTTTAGAGACCGCAATTTTCCTTCCCATGTGGTTAAAGATGCCCTCCAACGCATCTCGTCCACATCCCACACCTCCGCCTTCAGACCATACCCCTTCAACCGTAACAAGGACAGAACGCCCCTGGTGCTCACCTTCCAACCTTCGCATAAACCAAATCATCCACCGACATTTCCGCCACCTCCAAAAAGACCCCACCACCAGGGATATATTTCCCTCCCCACCCCTTTTCGTCTTCCACAAAGACCGTTCCCTCCGTGACTACCTGGTCAGGTCCACACCCCATCCTGGCACTTTCCCCTGCCACCACAGGAACTGTAAAACCTGTGCCCATACCTCCTCCCTCACCTCCATCCAAGGCCCTAAAGGAGCCTTGCACATCCATCAAAGTTTTACCTGCACATCCACTAATACCATTTATTGTAAACGTTGCTCCTAATGCGGTCTCCTCTACATTGGGGAGACTGGGCGCCTCCTAGCAGAGCGCTTTAGGGAACATCTCCGAGACATCCGCACCAATCAACCACACCGCCCCGTGGCCCAACATTTCAACTCCCCCTCCCACTCTGCCGAGGACATGGAGGTCCTGGGCCTCCTTCACCGCTGCTCCCTCACCACCAGATGCCTGGAGGAAGAACGCCTCATCATCCGCCTCGGAACACTTCAACCCCAGGGCATCAATGTGGACTTCAACAGTTTCCTCCCTTCCCCCACCTCATCATAGTTTCAAACTTCCAGTTCAGCACTGTCCCCATGACTTGTCCGGACTTGTCCGACCTGCCTAGCTCCTTTTCCACCTACCCACTCCACCCTCTCCTCCCTGACCTATCACCTTCATCTCCTCCCCCACTCACCCATTGTACTCTATGCTACTCTCTCCCCACCTCCACCCCCCTCTAGCTTATCTCTCCATGCTTCCGGCTCACTGCCTTTATTCTTGATGAAGGGCGTTTGCCCGAAACGTCGATTTCGCTGCTCATTGGATGCTGCCTGAACGGCTGTGCTCTTCCAGCACCACTGATCCAGAATCTGAGATTCTGATCAGGTCAGCCATGATCTGACGAAATGATGTGATTGTATTGTGGCAACTCTCACCCAGCAACCAAACCCAATTTCACCCTCCACCCCACCCGTCAGCCATCATCAAGCCAGGGCGTTGTGCCATGCAGTGGCTCCCAGTCAAGCGATGCCTTATTCTGAATCTACCAGTCGTATTTACCAATCCCTCATTGCCCCTGTAATATCCTCCAGTTCCACCCCTCGTCTAACCCTGAACATCCAAAGTTTGAATCATTTCACAAGTGACTGGCTGTGACTTTGGTGTCCTTGGGTCTAAACTCCGAAATCCCCTCCTCAAACCTGTTTAAAACTCTGAATCTTCTCTTCAAAATGGTTGTAACCTGCCTTTCCAGTCAAGCTCAGACAGTTTGCCGTAATATTGCCCGTGGTGTTGAGTTTTGCTTCATATCACTCCAGTTTGACACATGTTATTATGTAGGAGAAACTGAGGGCTGCAGACGCTGGAGATCAGAGTCGAAGAGTGTAGCGCTGGAAAAGCACAGCAGGTCAGGCAGCATCTGAGGAGCAGGAGAGTCGAAGTTTCGGGCATAAGCCCTTCATCAGGAATGAGGCTTGTGGGCCGGGGGCTGAGAGATAAATGGAAGGGGGTGATGGGGCTGGGGGGAAAGTAGCTAGGAAAGTGATAGTAGATGAAGGTGAGGGAGAAGGAGATAGGTTGGAGAAGAGGGTGGAGCAGATAGATGGGAAAGGCGATGGACAGGTCAAGAGGGTGGTGCTGAGTTGGAGGCTTGTCACTGGGATAATGTGGAGGGAAGGGAAATGAGGAAACACCTCACCTTCCACTCGGGGACCCTGCAACCACACAGGATTAATGTGGGTTTCACCATTTTCCTCATTTCCCCTCCTTCCATCTTATCCCAGTCCCAAGCCTCCAACTCGGCACTGCCCTCTTAACCTGTCCATCATGTTTCCACCTATCTGCTCCATCCTCCTCTCTGACCCCTACCTTCATCTATCTCTTACATTCCCAGCTACTTTCCCCCCAGCCCCACCCCTCCTCCCATTCATCTCTCAGCCCCTTTGGCCCACAAGCCTCATTCCTGAATAAGCGTTAATGCCTGAAATGTCGATTCTCCTGCTCCTCAGATGCTGCCTGAGCTGCTGTGCTTTTCCAGCACCACAGTCTTGACATTTCATCATGTAAAAGGCACTATATAAATGTAGGTAGCTGTTGTTGAACTAACACGCATCAACTTGTTATAAATCGACTGGTTACAGGAGCAGGAGTAGGCCATTTGGCCCCTCGAGACTGGCCTGCCATTCAATGAGATTGTGGCTGATCTGGTTTTGAGTTAAGACATAGCAAATGTTTACAAGTTTACAGAAGGCTGACTAGGATTGCAACAGTCAGTGCCAATCAGAAGGTTGAATTCAGGGCTGGATACAATAGGAAAGAACTTGAGAGCTCAGAGCACAGAGTAGAAAGAAGTCATTAAAGTGTGAGGGAGCTTGTGCTGAGTGTTTTGAAAAAGCCTTGCACTAATGCAGCACATTCCTCAGCCTCAACATCCCACAGCATTTTACAACTGTACTTTTGAGATGCATTGGCTGTTTCAATATAATAAACACACCAGTTAGTTTGCAGGTAGTGGCCCCTGCAAACAGAGATGAGATAAATAAGCAGATCATCTTTTGCAGCAATGTACATTGGTGGGGGTGTGGAGGTAAATATGGGTCAGGTCTCTCCTGCTCCTCTTCAAAATAGATTTCTCACGTTTGCTCAAGAGGACAGAACAAGGTTCCGATTTAATATCTCCTCCCAATATTGGCATCTCCCACTCAGTGCTGCACTGAAATGTCAGCTCCGGGATAAATGCTGGCTGAGACTGCTTGGATTGAGTGGTCTGTTTTTGTGCCTTAAACTCAGTGTCGGTCAGCATCTTGCACAGCGATGAGGAACCTGCTCCCTTGCTGAGCAGGAGTGAAATTGAAACCAGGGCCAGGAATTTGAATTTGTTGCTTGTGTCTGCTCTGAGAGCAACAGGAAACTTAGGTCTTGAAGCCAAAGTGCTGGGCTGCGAAGGAACTCGGTGCCATTATTACCCACAGCACAGATTGTCGCTTTTTATTACACAGAACATTATCCTGCTCTTCAATCTGTTACCTTCAGAGTCGATGTGCATTTGAAAGCTGTGCAGTGAACAGCTGCCAAATTGGATTGCATGTATTCCTATTACTCCTGCTTTCATCTGCCCCATGCTGTCATTCCCACCATGGCTTGTTCCATTGTCTCAACACATTGTCCTCTCATGTCAGTTTTTTAAGCTGGTTGGATGGCATTTGATTGCCGGACAGAACATCGTATTTTCCGGTCTTCGATATTTTTAGAACCAATAAACTAAGAGTGTTCATACGAAGTGGGTGTTTTTTTAAAATAATGCTTTGGTTTTTATCTTGGCTTGTTTGGAGTTGTCCTGCAGATTAACCTTCAACTCCTGCCGTCTCCAGGACAATACTGGAGGTTACCACGTCTCGCACAAAGCTAAGCAGCATCCCAAACGAGCTTGGGCACTTTTCCCTTACTCATTTACTGACAGGAACAGTGGAATTCTACTGTGGTTTCTCCACTGAGCTTAATCGCACTGCTAGATTGGCAAGAAAAAATCACAGCCCACTTGAGAAATTTATTTTCCATTTCCTCTATCTCTAGGCACGATGACTTTTTAAAGAACTTCACTGACAGG
This sequence comes from Hemiscyllium ocellatum, assembly GCF_020745735.1. Lineage (NCBI taxonomy): Eukaryota > Metazoa > Chordata > Chondrichthyes > Orectolobiformes > Hemiscylliidae > Hemiscyllium > Hemiscyllium ocellatum. The sequence continues at coordinate 76,815,802 of NC_083413.1, forward strand.
CTGTTAGGGACCTGTTTCTCTTGTGTGCAAAACTATACACTGGCCCCTGGGTATTGTAGACCTGTCCAAATGTTCTGCAAAGCAAAACACACTCACCAACACTCTATTTACTTAGCGTCTTCAAAGAAGCATTGACTGCTGGCTGGATTTTGCTTGATGAGATCCCCCACTGTTAAGGGGATATTGTCATCCAGGATTTGTGACTCATGAGAAACTGCCTACTCACAGGCTGAGAGATAGTTGGAGCAGAGAGTGCGAGAAAGTGAGCTAGGCAAGTACATGATGTGGCATCTACCACCTCATGGATGGAATGGTTTCCTCAGTTGCACTGCTCTCTTATGTTCACTTTCTGTCTTGTGTTCTCCATTTCATCTCTTTCCATCTTCTACTCTGTCAAGGCTGCAGGCAGGTTTTCTAGCAGTGGTCCATTGCGTTGAATTTGGGAAAGGTCTTCGAATTGAGCTAGGTCAAGTGACAGTGGGGGGGGTGGGGGGGGGGGGAGGTGGTGGGGGGGAGGTGGTAGAAAGTCGCTTTGGTTAATCTGGAGTTAAACTGTTCAACTGGCAGACAGTGGACTTCTGTGGGGTAATAGCAGAGTTAGCCCAAACAGACCGGGATCAAAGGGGGAGAAGGGAAACATTAGCTGAACAATGGTCTTCAGAGAGGGGATGGTTCAGGCTTCGTCAAGGTATATTCTCTCTGAAGGTATCAGTGGGACAAACAAATCCAGAGCTCCCCGGGTATAAAAAGGGATTAGAAATTAACTTAACCAATGACAGACAGGACAGACTCACGATAGTCTCCATGACTGAAAGGCAAGTTGATTACAGAAGGTTCAGAAAGGAGCTGAAGAAGCATGTATGAGAAGCGAAGAGTGAGTGTGAAAAGGGACTGGTAGCTACCACAAAAGGAAATCCCAGTATTCCACAAACACACTAACAGTAATAAGGTGGTAAAAGGAGGACGAGGGCAGCTTCGGGGACCAGATGGAAATTTCCACATCGAACCAAGAGGCATGTTAAATGTCCACAGATGAGATATGGAGCATCAATGTCCATAGATGAGGATATTGGTGACAGATGAGGTAATGTAGTGGCTAGAGAGTTTAAAAATGATAGAGAGGTGATATTCGACAAGGTGTTGGTGCTCAAAGTTGAGAAGGCCGCTGAACCCAGAAGAGGCACTGGTAGTAATTCTCAATCTTCACTTGATTCAGGAGTGGCGTTGGAGTATTGGAGAATTACAATCATTATGGCTTTGTCCAAAATAGGTTGTAGAGATAGCCCCACCAATTTCAGACCAGCCAGTTTAACAATGGATTTTGGGGGTACTTCTAAATGCAATTAGTTATAACGTGGAAAAAATGTGGATTAACTTGGAAGGGCCATCATGGATTTGTTAAATTATGTCTAACTTGCTAATGTTAAACCACCTCATTCATTGTAACATGACATCGGGTCTTTACCATGGCTAACCCACCTCACCTGCACATCTTGGAACACTACAGAGCAATGTTTAGCATGGACAACCCACCTAACCTGTACGTCTTTGGACTATGGGAGAAAACCAGAGCACCCGGACGCAGAGGAGAATGTCCAAACTCCACACAAACAGTGGAATTGAACTTGCGGCCCTGGTGCTGTGAGGCAGCAGTGATAACCACTGTGTCACCATGCCACCCTCTTCTCCTGTAGAGATGTGCTAGACCTGAGATGACTGACCTCCAACAACCAACACCATCCTCCCTGTGCCAAGTATGATTGCAACCAGCAGAGAGTTTGCTCCTTGATTCCCATTAACACCAATTTTGCTAGGGCTCCTTGATGCCACATATGGTCTAATGTGGCCTTGATGTCAAGGGTTGTCGCTCTCACCTCATCTCTGGAACTCAGCTCTTATGTCCATGTTTGAACCAAGGCTGTAATGAGGTCAGGAGCTGAGTGGCCCTGGGGGACCCCAAACTTGGAGTCACTGTGCAGGTTATTGCTGAGCAGGTGCCGCTTGATAGCACTGTTGGTGACACCTTCCATCAGTTTACTGATGATCGAGAGGAGACTGATGGGCAGTAATTGACTGGGTTGGATTTGCGCACATTCTCAGATAGAAGCCAGCGTTGTAGCTGTACTGGATCAGTGTGGCTAGGAGAGTGGTAAGTCCTGGAGCGCAACTCTTCAGCATTATTGCCAAAATGTTGTCAGGACCCATAGCCTTTACAGTATCCAGTGTCTCTCACCATTTCTAGATATCACATGAAGTGAAATGAATTGGCTGAAGACTGGTATCTGTGATACTGGGGACCACTGGAGTAGGCCGAGATGGGTCATCCACTTGGCACTTCTGGGTAGGGGTTGCTGGGAATGCTTCAGCCTTACTTTCTACACTAGTGTTGTTGTGGTTCTGTTCGCCGAGCTGGAAGTTTTTCTTGCAAACGTTACGTCCCCTTTCTAGGTTACATCTTCAGTGCTTGGGAGCCTCCTGTCAAGCGCTTCTGTGCTGATTCCTCCGGCATTTATACTGGTTTGAATCTGCCGCTTCAGGTTGTCAGTTGCTGCCCGTTGCAGTGGCCGGTATATAGGGTCTAGGTCGATGTGTCTGTTGATCGAATTCGTGGATGAGTGCCATGCTTCTAGGAATTCCCCTGGCTGTTCTCTGTTTGGCCTGCCCTATAATAGTGGTGTTGTCCCAATCGAATTCATGTTGTTTGTCATCTGAGTGTATGGCTACTATATACCGGCCACTGCAACGGACAGCAACTGGCAACCGAAAGCGGCAGATTCAAACCAGTATAAATGCCGGAGGAATCAGCACAGAAGCGCTTGACAGGAGGCTCCCAAGCACTGAAGATGTCACCTAGAAAGGGGACGAAACATTTGTAAGAAAAACTCCCAGCTCGGCGAACAGAACCACAACAACGAGCACCCGAGCTACAAATCTTCTCACAAACTTTTTACACTAGTGTGTTAGGATCTTCCATCTTTGAGAATGGGGATGTTTGTGGAGCTGTATCCTCTCTATTGTTGTTTAGTTGGATAATTTGTATCACTGATGTTGACTGCGCGATAAATATTGGCAGGGACGTGAGGAGGACCAATCTGTTTTCCTTGAAGTAGTCCTTTTTACATCAACCTGAGAGACTTGTAACACATTTCACCTGAAAGATGTCACCGACTGACAATGCACACGAATCAGCCTGGATTCTGTGCTTGAATAAGAGTAATATCAAATGAGAAAATGCTGGAAAATCTCAGCAGGTCTGGCAGCATCTGTAAGGAGAGAAAAGAGCTGAAATCGAGTCTATCTGACCCTTTGTCAAAGCAGCTTTGACAAAGGGTCAGTTAGATTCAAAATGTCAGCTCTTTTCGCTCCTTACAGATGCTGTCATACTTGCTGAGATTTTCCAGCATTTTCTCTTTTGGTTTCAGATTCCAGCATCTGCAGTAATTTGCTTTTATCTGGGAGTAATATCCACAGCTTTCTGACTGAGAAACAAGAAAGCTATCTGCTATTGGCGTAAATCTTGGGAAAGTGAAGGAGAGAACATTAGAAAAAATGTCATTGGAGAGAAGGGGTGAAGTTGAGGGTTTGGAATTCAGATAAGAAGAAAATTCATTCAACATTTCACAGCACGTTTGGAATGTTTTGAATTCATGTTTGCAATGTGAACCTTCACCTATTGGATCACTGGTTTATAGTGATGCGGCCAACTGCAGATACCAGTAGTTTGCATTTATATCGTATCTTTAATGGAGTAAAACATTTCGAGACACTGTAAAGGATTTGATATCAGCTCACATAAAGGGCTATTCGGAGAAAGTGAGGCCTGCAGATGCTGGAGATCAGAGTCGAAAAGTGTGGCGCTGGAAAAGCACAGCAGGTCAGGCAGCATCCGAGGAGCGGGAGAATCAACGTTTCGGGCATAGGTCCTTCAGAAGGGCTTGGGCCCGAAACGTCAACTTTCCTGCTCCTCGGATGCTGCCTGGGCTGCAGCACACACTTTTCAAAAGGGATATTAGGGTTGGTTGATTTATTTATTTATTTATTTATTGTCACACGTATCGAAATACAGTGAGAAGCTTTGTTTGTGAGCAGTACAGGCACATCGTAGTAAGCAACGATGTACAGATCAAAAACACTTAGACAGAACCCTATAGGATACATTGCACATGGTGTGCACTTGGCAAGATCAACGTTAGCAAGATCCGCATTATTTAAGTCTAGAGAGTCCATTCATCAGTCTAATAACAGCTGGGAAGAAGCTATTCCTGAACCCGCTGGTGCGTGTGTATCTTCTGCCTGATGGAAGAGAATATTGGAAGTCATTACTGTGGGGCGATGGGTCTTTGATGATGTTGGCAGTCTTTCCGTGGCAGTGTGCCATGTACTTGAAGTCCATGGATGGGAGGTTGGCTTCTGTGATAGTCTGGGCTGTGCACACCACCTTCTGTAGTTTCTTACAGTCCTGGGCAGAGCAGTTGCCATACCAGGCCGTTATGCACCCAGACAGTATGCTTTCACTGGTGCATCTGTAAATGTTGGTGAGGGTCCTCATGGACATGCCAAATTTCCTGATTCACCTGAGGAAGGAGAGGTGTTGTTGTCCCTTCTTGACCATCACGTCTACATGGAAGTCCAGGACAGGCTGTTGGTTATCATCACTCCTAGGGACTCGATGCTCTCCACTCTCTCAATCTCAGTGAGCCAAAGAGAGAGGTTTAAAGAAACCGAAAAGAGAGTTTTATGGAGGGAATTCTACAACTGAGGGCCTGGACAGCTGAAATCACAGCGGCCAGATGTGGAGCAATTGGAATCGGAGGAGGTGCAGATGAGGCTAGAATTAGAGATCTCAGAGGGCTAAAGAGAGAGGGAGTGTGAGGACATGGAGGAATTTGAAAGCAAAGTTTTGAAATTTGAATTTTTGAATCTCGGTCCTGCATAACCAGGAGGCCAGTGTGGTCACTGAGCCTAAAGGTGATGACTGAAGTAGCTTGGTGTGGGATAATGCTTCATCCATTCGCTTTCCACACAGTGATGGGAGAATATGTGATCGAGAGGGTTACTGTGGTTTCATTCACTAGTGGGATCTGGTGCTATAAATGATCTGCTTTCAGCACCTGAGTGATTTTGCTGCTCGCCAGTTTACAAATTCCCCGTAGTCAATCATTTATCCGTGAACCTTTCAGCCTGTAAAACAAATTCGTGGATGTGTTTCGAAATGTCACCGTTCAAGTAATTCTGTGCAACTAATTCTGAGCACTAGATTTGTTTCACAATTACTGGATGTCTTCAAGTTTTATGTGTATCAGTCTCCATCACTTTACTTTCTGTGTCTTGGTGTGTTCCGCTTGATGCATATCTATCTGTGAGTCTGGTTCTGTGGGCATTTCGGACTGAGTGTAGCTCTGTGTGGCTTGCTGTCTGTGTGCACTTCTGTCAGTGCTATTCAATGTGTGTTTCCATCTGTCACTCTGTACCTGTTTGTATGCTTCAGCGCATCCTATATCTCACCATGTGCATGCTTATCTCTATTTCATTTTGCGGCTGGACATGGGGTGCCCCATGGTTTGCTCAGGGCAACTCCTATCCTCCCTGTTTGGGAGCACATTCTTCCTTAGAGTTGACAGTCAATCCAATGACCAAGTACCCTATTAAGGCAGAAGTGGTTACTGATTGTACAAGCTGCTGCTGGGAATGCAGGATAATCCCAACATTGAGGAGCAATGGACCTGGAGATGCAGAGGAAGGCCAGGGTATTGCTGGGGCCAGACTGCCAGGTCCTGGTGAGGTGTGGAGCAGAAAGGAGTGTGTCTATGTTTGCAAGGAAGGAGGATTATGTGCAGGAGGGTAGTTGCAGAATCATCGGGTGTTAGTCTCCATTGAGCCCAAGATGCACCAACCTGAACGACCTGCTCTCTACATGTTATCATTTCCAACAGCTCCTGCCATTTGCTGGAAAAAGGGCCTTAAGTAATGATTAATTGTAGTCCCAACAGCCAGTCCTTCATCTGTGGAATTCATTGCCGCAGAAAGCTGTGGAGGCCAGGTCATTGAGTATATTTAAAATAGAGATCGATAAGCTCTTGGTTGCCAAGGATGTCAGAGGTTATGGGGAGAAAGCAGGAAAATGGGGTTGGAAAACCTATCAGCCATGACAGGGCAGACTCAGTGGGCCGAATGGCCTAATTCCTGCTCCTATGTATTATAGTCTTAACTCAGCCCCTCCGACATTCCTCTGAGCTTCGGTGCATTGCCAACACACTGGCTTCGGCTCCAGAACTTGCTGCTGCACAAGGACTTCGAAGGTCCATACACCACAAACCAGATGAGAGGGAGAATTGCTCAGAGCCTCACTTGGCCTGAGGGGTGTGTGTGTGTTGCTGCTGGATATACCTCACCTGCTGGTGGTAGCGTATTGGTAGAGCTGGGTGATCAGCAGCCACAGAGTCACTGTCCTGGTGCCCTCACTGCCAGTTGCTTGCTCCTGCGGTGGCTTTAAAACCTCACTCTGCTAATCTCTGTACGTATGTGTGTGTCTTTCTGCTGGTGGACACAGGACTAAGTTTGTCTGTTGCTCTGTTATTGGTTCACATAGGTGTTTGTGTGTGTGTATATATATATATATATATATATACACACACACACGAGTCCACTCCACCATTCAATCATGGCTGATGAGCATTTCAACACCACTTACCTGCACTCTCCCCATATCTCTTCAGTCTTTGCGAGATCAAGAATATATTAATCTCTGCCTTGAAGACACCCAACGTCCCGGCCTCCAATGCACTCCGTGGCAATGAATTCCACAGGCCCACCACTCTCTGGCTGAAGAAATGTCTCCTCATTTCTGTTCTAAATTGACCCCCTCTAATTCTAAGACTGTGCCCATGGGTCCTAGTATCCCCGCCTAACGGAAACAAATTCCCAGTGTCCATCCTTTTTAAGCCATTATCTTGTAAGTTTCTATTAGTTGTCCCCTCAACCTTCTAAACTCTAATGAGTACAATCCCAGGATTCTCAGCCATTCATCATATGTTTGGCCTACCATTCCAGGGATCATCTGTGTGAATCTCCGCTGGACACGCTCCAGTGCCATTATGTCCTTCCTGAGGAGTGGGGCCCAAAACTGGACACAGTACTCCAAATGGGGCCTAACCAGAGCTTTATAAAGTCTCAGTAGCACATCACTGCTCTTGCATTCCAACCCTCTTGAGATAAATGACAACAATACATTTGCTTTCTTAAGCAAGGACTCAACCTGCAAGTCAACCTTTAGAGAATCCTGTACTAGCTCTCCCAGATCCCTTTGTAGTTTATGAATTTTCTCACTGTTTAGAAAACAGTCCATGCCTGTATTCTTAATTCCAAAGTGACAGTGTTTATTGTTGATGCATGTAATCTGTGTGTACTCCCTGTGTTAGGCAGTATATTTGTCTCTTTACACACGAGTTGTTAGTTGTCATGATGTATAGATTACATTTTGTGAACTAAATGAGTGAGGCACAAGCTGTCCGAATAGATGGGAGTTGTGTTTATTTTTGACACTGTGATGCTTGAAGCAGGTCATGTTCAGAAACCAGTATAAGCAGGTCTCACTGTGTACCCAAGTCATACAAAACAAACCAGCTCTATTATCAAGCTATTATTATTGTCTGTAGTGTTTCAGGTTTAACTGTGTACGACACTTTTCATCAGTAGTGTTTTAAAACTGGGTTTTCTTTTAAAAGTGTCGAGTGCAGTTTTGCAATTTTTTTTATTGAGAGAGTGCAGAGAAAAATCGCCTTCATCTGGGCACCAGCAGTCTGGTTATTTTAAACAAAGAATTTGGAGCCCTCTACTTGCAGTCAGCTGTCTGGGTGGTTCACATGCTTGACTGGGCAGGGTACATCTGCAATTCCAGCACATAGTTCACCCGAGCTTGGCATCAGTTTAAAGCGTTCAGCATCTGATATAATCCCCGCTGCTGCTATTGCTGGCTGACAGCGTATTTCAGACTAGCCGGGCCTCTTCTCAAAGGATCTTGGTCTTGGAGCCATATACCAGCAGCCAGTCCTGGTACGAGAGAGGGGAGTTGGCACTAATGTGTTGGGTATCTGATACCCTCCCCTGCTAGAGAAATTGAGAACTTCCCCACTTAACTTGAAAGGGCTCAGAAATGATTTACAAGGGTGTTGCCAAGGTTGGAGGGTTTGAGCTATAGGGAGAGGCTGTTTTCCCTGGACCTTCGGAGGCTGAGGGGTGACCTTATAGAGGTTTATAAAATCATGAGGGGCATGGATAGGATAAATAGACAAAGTCTTTTCCCTGGGTTGGGGGAGCCCAGAGCTAGAGGGCATAGATTTAGGGTGAGGGGGGGAGATATAAAAGTGGGGTGATGCATGTATGGAATGAGCTGCCAGAGGAAGTGATGGAGGCTAGTACAATTGCAACATTTAAAAGGCATTTGGATGGGTATATGAATAGGAAGGGTTTGGAGGGATATGGGCCGGGTGCTGGCAGGTGGGACTAAATTGGGTTGGGATATCTGGTTGGCATGGACGGGTTGGACCGAAGTGTCTGTTTCCATGCTGTACATCTCTATGACGCTAAGTTGAAGAGAGTCCAGGTTTGTCGGCCAAACATCTTCCACCTCAATTATCCTGGAGAAAGGGTGGAAATGGAGTGCACTTTGACCATTTCTTATGCTGGAGTTATGCTGGAGAATACTCATGGACATATTTAGGCACATGGTGGAACTCCATCAATCTCTCTCTTCCCCACCCACCCCCCCAACACCACAGTCCAATTTGTTTCCCATTCCATTTGTCTCACCTCCATTTCGCATCACAGCTCCAACCCCATGACCATCAGATTGGGAAAATTCTGCCCTTGTACCCAATCCAGGTCGGAGGTAACCTGGATAGTTTCCCTGGAGCTCAGACAGAGCAGCCAGCAATGGTTTGAGGTACGAAGATTGCAGGACTCTTGTTCACACCCTATTTGGTGCTGTAAAGTTGACCCCCTTTTCAGGAGAAGGACTCTGCCCCATAAAGCTGTGGAGGTTCAGGCATCAATGTATTCAACAGACCAGTTCTGGAATGATGGGGGAATGGCAGGATACAGAAAGCAGGCCAGAATCAGATCAGCCATGACTACATTGAATGGAGGTGTGGGCTTGATGCACTGAATAGTGTACTCCAGCACCTAATCTTACAGCAAACCTGACCAGGTCTTTGCTATTGATCACCATCCATCGACCTGCGTAGGCAGGTGGTGTAACATTAAAGTCTTGACCAAGAAGACAGCAGCTTTGATGGTGTTCTTTCTGAAACTACACTGGAGCGTGAACCTGCTGGAGAGATTGAAGCTCTGGACTGGAGCTTTCACTCAACCACTTAAGACAGTTATGCCACTTTTCATTCATTACTCAGATGGTCTGGGGCTCCTCTGTCTCAGTGGTCATGGCCCTCTGAGCCAGGACAATCAGTTTTCCAGCCCTACGTGCTCCAGTAGTGTGTAATAGCAGGCTGTTTGGAGAATATCTTCACACAACTGGTGGACCATTAGGAGGGGGAGGTCAAAAACTTGGGATAGTTAGTGGAACTTTGGTTGATTAAAGAGAGGCCTGAAGAAGCCAAAATGGCTGCTAGAACCGCTCAATCTCTTAACTGAGATCAGGCTGGCTTGTCAAGGACTGATGAGGCAGAGCTCGCTAACAGTTCGGAAGTGTGGAATTCTACCTGGAATAACTCACCTCTTGACTCCCCAAAGCCTGTCCACATCTACATTGCACAAGTCAACAGTATGATGGAGTACTTCCCTCTTTCTTGTATGAATCCAGCAGCACTTAAGAAACTCAACACTGGCTGGGGTTAAACAATTCACTTGATTCTCACCCAATAACACATTAAATGTCTATTCCCTTCACCACTGATGGTTCAGTAGCAGCAGCAGTGTGTACTGTCTACAAGATGGGCTGCAACAATTCACTCCTTCTTCGCCCCCGCCTTCCAAACCTCTGACCTCTACCATCTTAGATGGATAACAGCAGCATGGGAACATGTAAATTCCCCTCCAAGCCTGCTCACCATCCTGACTTTGAAATATATCACCATTCCTTTCATGTTGCTGGGTCAAAATCCTGCAACTCCCTTTATAACAGCACTGAATCTTACAGTGAAGAAGTGTCACTTGACCCAAAACATTAACTCTGCTTTCTCTCCATAGGTGCTATATCTGCTGTGTTTTTCCAGCAATTTCTGTCTTTGTTCATGAAAATTGACCTCCATTCAGTATGTCAGTCTGTATCTTTGTTTCAGTTTTTGCTTTCAGAGTTGTCCTTTGCTCTTCAATTAACATCTGTTGTGTGAAAATGCTTTGTTTCTTTCCCACAACGACTACCATCCCACATCACCATCATATTTGTTATTTAACCTCTACTGCCTGCTACTTAATCCTAGACATTTCTCCATTTCCCGCTCCTTTGACAACATAAAAGCTATCAGAATTCTACCTTCAATGTTGAAGCAGAGTCGTATTTGGACTTGCAATGTTAACTCTGTTTCACTCTCCACAAGTGCTGCCAGAGTTTCTTCAACGCTTTCTGTGTTTATTATGATGTGTGTGTGTGTGTGTGTGTGTGTGTGTGTGTTCAGATTCTGGAGGGTGGCTTAAACCCACAGTCTCCTGGTTCCGAGTTGAGATTGCTCTTACTGAGCCAAGAGCAACCAATGCCCATAACTGCATAGCATCAGAATCAACAGCACGAGAAGGGAAATGGGTGTGGGAAATATTAGACGGCAATCATTTCAAATATTGGAAGTGCTTTTTACATGTGTCACTGCAGGTCTGCACTTATCTGCGCACCCAGGTTCCCTGCAAGCCTTTATGTGGCCCCTGTAGTCTGGTGAGAGTCCCTCCCTTGAGTTATCCTGGTCTTCATCAAATTCCAGCCCATGCAGCAACTCGGTACGAGGAACTGGAGATGTGGATTAGAGGCAGCAGCTGTGCTGGAAGCGATCCAAGCCTCCAACTCGGTTACCAGCGCAAAGATGAGAGTCCAACCTTTTGGCAGCACACGCACGCGTTGAAAACCCAGTTGGTACCTGAGCAGCTTGCACTTCCTGGCAAGAGTTCGCTGCTGAAGGTGCCAGGGAACTGCCTGTGGAACTATGCAGAAGATGGGCGAGGGAGGCCTTTTTACATCCCGTTGTAGCTAGTGAGTGCTTTCAAAAGCAGTTGATGGATGCTGTGAACCAGTAAGCCTGTCACTGCATCTGGGGAGGTTAACAACTCATCACTCTCTTGTGTTGTCCTAACCATCAAACTAGGACCAGATTTGTGGGAGGCGACAGCCCGTTGGTACTGTCACTGGACTGTTAATCCAAAGACCCAAGTAATGTTCCAGGGACCGGGTTTGAGTCCCACCACAAATGGTGGAATTTGAATTCAATAAAAAAAATTTGGAATTAACAGTCTAATGATGAGCACGAATCCATTGTTGAAAAAAAAAATTTGTTCACTACTGCTCTTCAGGGAAGAAAATTGCTATCATTACCTGGTCAGGCCTACATGTGACTGCAGACCCACAACAGTGCGGTTGACTCTTAACTGCCCTCTGGGCAATTAGGGATGGGCAATAAATGCTGGCCTAGCCAACAAAGCCCTTATCCCAAGAATGAATGGAAAGAAAGTGAGAACATAGAACATAGGACATAGAACAGTACAGCACAGAACAGGCCCTTCAGCCCACGATGTTGTGCCGACCATTGACCCTCATGTACGCACCCTCAAATTTCTGAGAAAAAAGCTTGTCCACAGTCTCTTGCATTGTTTCTGTTTCTTATCTGTCTTTCTTTTCTGCTCTCGCCCCTTCTCTCTTGTTTTGCGTCACATGTTTTGTTTTTTGTGCGTAGTTCCCTCCCAAATCAAAACAAAACCAAAAGGACTGTAGATGTTGGAAATCCGAATAGATCTGAAGAAGGGTCGCTGGACCCAAAATGTTAACATCTCTGATTTCTTTGCACAGATGCTGCGCCAGACCTGCTGGGTTTCCCCTGTAATTTCTCTTATTTTTTTATTTGGTTTCCTTACCAGAAGGCAGAAAGAACCATCCTCTCCTCTTTACCTCCACAGGGGGCGCTGCAAGGACCTGCATGGAGCAAGGCCATTCCGCAAATTTATCTCAGGCTCGAGATCAGACTCCATCTTGGAACAGTTCTGGCACAGGAAGCACCAAACATTATTATCCCATTTGAGGTGCATCCTCTTCAAAACAGAGTAGTACTTAATCATTATTTTGGCAGGTAGACAAGGTCAAAGTCTCTCAGATTGAGCTGCAGGGACAGGGATGTGCCCTTTAGAAGTCCAATAATCAATCACCATCTGTAATTTAAAGGAACTGTAAGGAAACCAATCTCCTTTGCTATCTTTTTGACTCCCTACTCCCTGTTTTACTGATGGTCCCTTTCCTGTGCCCCGTTAAATTGTCCTCTTGTTTCTCCGAAACTCTTAAGTAGGTTACACTGCATGCATTACCTTCTTCTGTGTTGAAAGCTAATCTCATGGTACTATTTCCTATTCGTTTCTCCAATCATCATGAAGGAAAACATCCAGTGTTGACACAAAAATTCCACATTTATTTGTTATGTCCCAAGGAGTCAGAACTGGAAAGGACAGCTTGTTCAACACTGCTCATGAATATAGTTCTACACCCGAACCTAATACTGTGAAAACAGTTGGGAACAACAGGGGAAAAGGTTTGCAGACAAGGGCTGCACCAACGCCTCTAAAACTATTTATCAATATTCAGTGAACAGTGAAACTTCTGTTTGGATTCATAGGCGTTCTCCCTGAGGTCCTCAACAATGTTTATCCGTCACCCAATGGTACTGAAACAGATTACCTGGTCATTTATCTCATTTCCACTTCTGGGATCTTGCTGCTCACAAATTGGCTGCCACTTTTCTGCACACTATAGCACACTGAATGACTTCAGTGTTGATTGTAAAACCCCTCTGAGATATCCTGACAGCATGGAAAGTATGTATGCAGCAGGCAAGTGGAGACGGCAAATTGTACATTGGCCTTCATAGAGAGCAGTTCCGAGTACAGGATGGCTTGCTGCAATTGTACAGGACCTTGGTGAAAGTACACCCAGAATATTGTGCGCATGTTTGGTCTCTTTATCTGAGGAGGGTGTTCAGGCTATTTAGGGGAAATCTACCAGACTCATTCCTGGGATGGGAGGACTGATGCATGAAGAGAGATTGAATCAGTCAGTTCTACATTCTCTGGAAATTAGAGGAATGAAAGGGGATCTCATAGAAACCTATACAATTCTAACAGGACTAGACAGGGCAAATGTATGAAGGATGTTCCTGTTGACTGGGGAGTCTGGATGGGGGTAGGCAATTTAACTCTGAGTTGAGGAGAAATTTCTTCGCCCAGGGAGTGGTGTTTCCAATGTTTCTGAAGCACTGTTTAAAATTTTTGCAGTTTCTTGCAATTTATCGATCAATTTCCCAGATGTGACATGAAGAATGAAGGTCACCCCTTAAGTCAGGGGTATTACTGTGGAGGTGTTCAGAGAAAAGGCTCTTATCCCTCAGGGCTTTTTTTTTAACAGCACCTTGACAGTACCCCTACCCCAGGGGCAGAAGATTGGGTTCAGATCCCTGCTCCAGTCACAAATCTTACCGTGACTGAACAGATTGATTGAAATATCTGTACATCTGCAGATGGAAGAGGAATGGGCTCCTGTACTCAGCAGTGTCCTTCTCCATTTCCCAAGAGCTGATGTATGGATGAGACTCACTAATTAAGCTGGGATAATTTTAATATGTATTTTACTTTTGGTTGAATTTCTGTGACAGAGTAATCGTTTCTCTCGATTGTTATTAATTACTCGTGTGTCATTGAGGTTTTAAGCGAATGAACAAGGTGTCCAACATTAAGTTCCATTTGGAGTTTTCTGTGTGGACAATAAACTGAAAGTGAGTATTAACTGCTCAGAGGAGGGAGCTGTAACAGCAAATGTGAAAAAGATGTTCGCTTCAGAATATAAGTGAGTCGCCATTTTCTGTGACCAGTTCCGTTACAATTACAGATGGTGACTCATTATTGGACTTCTAAAGGGCACACCCCCTGCCCCTGAAGCTCAATCTAAGAGACTTTCACCTTGTCTACCTGCCAAAATAATGACTAAGTACTACTTTGTTTTGAAGAGGATGCACCTCAAAAGGGATACTAATGTTTGGTGCTGCCTGTTAGAATGGGTCGTGGCAGAATGGTTTCAAGATGGAGCCTGATCTCGAGCCTGAGATAAATTTGCAGAATGCCCTTGCAGCGCCCTCTCTGGGGGTAAAGAGGAGAGGATGGTTCTTCCTGCCTTCTGATAAGGAAACTAAAACAGGAGGGTAGATGAGAAATATACTTACCTTAAGGAAATGTCTGCTCCTTGTTTTGCTATTCATGCTGGTCATGTGAATGAGTGGCTGGGTGCATTGGATGTGAGTTTGCCAGCTGTGGTTGCGTGGATTCCTGGAGATATGCAAACATGACCCCTACATCTCTCCTTATCATATTGCTAACATGTGGCCTCTGCAAGTTAATTGAGAATTGAACAGTCTTTTGTCATCTGATTGACACTTGAATACTAATGGATTTTTTTTCTATCGGCAATACTTTTGATAGAAATTTTCAAAAATGATTAACCTTTTTTTACTTGCCAATAATTGTTTTTCCGGAGTGACTGCAAGCAGTGTTGGAAAGATTCATTTCCTGAAGACTCCAGGATAAAGCGAGGGTTTTAAAAATAAATAATCTTTGACATGTGGGTATCACTAGCGAAGCCAGCTTTATCGCCTCTCCCTAATTGCCCTGGATCTGAATGGCTTGCTGGGGCCGTTTCAGAGTGCGGTTAAGAATCAACCACATTACCCCCCAAGTTAGGATGTATGAGGCTGATCAGATCTAACCCTGTTCCTGAGTTGTTACGAGCAATGCAGTTTTGAAATCTGTCCCATCGTGAAGCTTTGGACTGCACCTATATAGTATAAGCCAGGACAGAAGAGTGTGGTATTTTAGCATGCAGTAGCAATTGTTATAGACTCATACAGCATGAAAACAGACCCTTTGGTCCAACCAGGCCATGCCGTACATAACCCCAAACTAAATTAGTCCCACCTGCCCATATCCCTCAAAACATATCTTATTCATGTACTTAACTAAATGTTCCTTAAACTTTATAATTGTACCCCCATCCATCACTTCCTCTGGACATTTATTCCACACCTGAATCACCCTCTATGTGAAAAAAATACCCCTGATGTTATTTTTAAAACTTTCTCCTACCTTTAAAAAATGCCCCCTCGACTTGAAATCCCCTACCTTAGAGAAAAGACACCTGTCATTCATCTTATCTATACCCCTCATGATTAATTAAACTTTATAAGGTCACCCCTCAACCTCCTGCGATCCAGTTAAAAAAGGTCCCAGCCTATCCAGCCTCTAACTCAAACCTTCTATTCCCAGAAGCATCCTGGTGCATTTATTCTGAACCCTCAACAGCTTAATAATATCCTTCCTATAACAGGGTGACCAGAACTGGAAACGTGCGCCAGAAAAGGCCTCATTCAGCGTCCTGTAGAACCTCAATATAACGTCTCAAATCCTACACTCAAAGGTCTGAGCAATGAAGGCATGTGTGCTAAATGCCTTGCCTACCTGTGATGCACATTTCAAAGAATTATGTACCTGAACCCCTCAGTCTCACTGTTTTACAACACAACCCAAGGGCCTACTTTTAATTGTATAAGTCCTGCCCTTATTGGTTTTACCAAAATGTAATCGCTTACATTTGTCAAAATTAAACTTCCATCTGCCACTCTTCAGCTCATTGACCCAATTGATCAAGATCTCTTGGTAACCTGAGATAACCCTTTGCACTGTCCATTATACTACAAATCTTGGTGTCATTCTCAAACTTACTAATCATGCCTCCCATATTCTCTTGGAAATCATTTATATAATTGACAAACAAAAGTGGATCCAGCACCGATCCTTGATGAGGCCCACAGAAGAACCTCTCTCCTTATTCCACAAAACTCTTTCTGCAGGATGTGTTGACAGCAATCTGCCGGCTAATCCCCAGGGACTTGTCTGCTGCTGGGCTGACCCGGGGATCTCACTACTACAGCAAAGCTCTAGGCCAGGCCTCAAATAGACTGTGTGCATTCTCCGTCTTGGAACAGTCCACGGAGTGTGGGTTAACCCCGGGATGGGCAAGAAAATTGATTCCAAAATCCTACTGCTGGCAGCATTCTTTCATTTGAGGGAAAGCTTCCTGTCGACTCTGAATGTTTACTGATCTCAATCAGTTCTCACAGTTCACTTCTTCCTGGAAACTTTACAAAATAAACATTGGTTCACCGTCAAAAAGGAATCAAAGTCATAAAATGGCCAAACTGTTCATTTTATGTGTCAATTCAAAGCTCCAACTTTATTTCTGTGTGTTAGCCTATGCTGCATCAAAAAATGCAGACTGGAAGGATTGCATTTATGTAGCACCTTTCATCATTTGTGAGACACCCAGAGAGCCTTGCAGCTAATGAAGCACTTTTTGTTTTGAGTTGTAGGACTCATGATTGTAAAGTGATCACAGATTGTTCATAATCACAGGTGAATAAAACACACAAAAGGAAATCAGCAACCAATTTGTACTTCTCAAGCTCCCTAATCAATAATTAGAGAACGAGTCAACAATTTTTTTATTGTAATGTTGACTGAAGTATGAAAGTTGACCAAGGTGGGGATAACTCCCCTGTTCTTATTTAAAATATTGCCATGCAATGTTTCATTCCTGATTTATATCTTTGGGCAATGCAGAGATAACATGCTAGGTTTGATGTGTGTAGAAACTTTATTTGCTGCTTTAAGATATCTACTGTCTCATGCTTTCAGCTGCTATGCCCATAGTTTAGATTTCTTTTAATCTAAGTAACCATACCCAGGCTAAATACGTTGTACACACTGGGCAGAGAAAGAGAGAGCGAGAGAACAGACCCTAGCCACACATAATCAAATACAAACAATTGAACACGACAGTGTCCACCTGCCAGTGTAGAGGGGGACAAACAAACAAAACAATGTGGCAAAGATTAATGATAAATTAGAGGATTGCCATTAAAACATGATCCAAGAAATAACAAAGAAGGAGAAAATAAACTGAGGCCCAACTAGCAAGTAGCATAAAAATTAACAGCAAGTGCTCCTGTTAGATAATGAGGCTGGGGAAATAATGGGGAATTGGAAAAGGCAGAGGAGTTGAATCGGTCTTCACAGTAGAGGATGTTAATAACATTCCAAATATGCTAACTAATCAAGAAGCTAAAAAGGGGAAGAGATAGTATAATAACTACCACTAGAGTAAAGTTACTAAGGGAACAAATTCAGCTAAATGCCAATAAACCACTAGTCCAAAGGTGGCATCCTGGATATTATAAGGAAGGAGCTACAGTCATCACTGATGTTCCGTGATGTAACAATCTTCCAAGAATCCTTAGATTCTGGAAAATTGCCGGAGAATTGGAAATCTGCCAATGTAACAACCGTTTTCAAAGACGGAAAGCATCAAAATGCAGGTTTCTGCTGGCCAATTCACTGATCATCTCTCATTGGGATTAATTTAGCCTCTATTATAATGGGTATCATGGAATCCCTACAGTGTGGAAGCAGCCAATTTGGCCAATCAAGTCCACACCAACCCTCTGAAAAGCATCCCACCCAGACCTAGCCCCCACGCCAACCCTGCAATGCTGCATTTCCCATAGCTAATTCACCTCGCCTGCACATCCCTGGATGATATTTGTAATTTAATATGGCTGATCCACCCAACCTGCGCATGTTTGGATTGTGGGAGGAAATCGGAGTACCCAGAGGAATCCCATGCACACAGAAAGGAAGGACGTGCAAATTCCACACAGGTAGTTGCTCGAGGGTGGGGTCAAACCTGGGTTCCTGGCGTTGTGAGGCAGCAGTGTTGACCGCTGACTGACTGTGCATATAAACGCAGAACATTTAAAAATGCATAATATGATATAGCAGCTTCATGAAGGAGAAATCATATGTGACAAATTTATTCACATTCTTTGAGGAACTAACCAGCAGGGTGAGAAAGTGGAACCAGAAGATGCAAAATATTTGGATCTCCACAAGGCCATCAATAAAGTACTGAATGCTAAGCAGCATAACAGCCCATAGTGTTGGGGTAGTATATTGGCATGTATAGGGGATTGGTTAACTAATAGATGTCAGAGTTGGGATAAGGGGGCCTTTTCAGGATGGCAACCATAGTGAATGGAGAATGACAGGGATCAGTGCTGGGGGCCACAATTATTTCCAATATTTATTAGTGACTTGGATGAGGAATGTGATAGTCTTCTAGCCAAGTTTGCAGATGACGGAAATATAGATGGGAAAGCAAGTCTTGACAACGCAAAGATTCTACAGAGGGATGGAAATAGGTTACGAGAGTAGGTAAAACCTTACAGATGGAACATGATGTGAGAAAATGTGAGGTTTAGGATTTGGCGTTAAGAATAGAGGAGCTAAATATTTTTTAAATAGAGAGAGATTGTACAAAGCAACAGCACAGAGGGATTAGGGCATCCTTTTCCATGGTTCATAAAAAGCTAACAGCTAAGGTTGGTGTGTAATAGGGAAGGCAAGTGGAATCATGGCCTTGATTTCAAAGGGAATGTAGTATAAAAGAAGTGAGTTTTTACTAAAATGATGCAAGGCACTAGTCACAGCTAGAATACTGTAAACAGGTTTGGGCTCCTGATCTGAGGAAAGGTATACTGGCATTGGAGGCAGTTCAGACAAGGCTCACTTGGTTGATCCCGCGTATATTTTATGTGGACAAATTGAGTAGGTTGGGTCTGTATTCATTGGAGTTTAGAAGAATGAGAGGAGACCTCATTGAGATTCTTAGCGGGCCTTATGGGGTTAATTGTGAGATGCCTGTGGGAGAGTCTAAGACCAGAGGGCATAATCTCAGAGTAAGGGGTCACTCATGTAAGACAGAGATGAGGAAGATTTTATTTTCCTGAAGCGAGAGAATCTGTGGATTTCTTTACTGCAGAGAACTGTGGAGGCCATGGTGTTAATTACATTCAAGGTTGACACAGAGAGATGTTTAATCAATAAAGGAATCAAGGGCTATGGGACAACAGCAGTAAACTGCAGTTGAGGAATGATCAACCAAGATCTCATTGGCAGAGCAGACTCGATGCGCTGAATGGCCTAACCCTGCTCTTATGGCCTTTTAACCACAAACCATGATGCTGAAGGTTAAAAAACCCATCACCGAATCATTGGCTGATCATTGGTGAAGGACTGACTTGTATTAATAGTAGGAGGCCATTTTTTAAACAAACAAGTGACATATCCAAGATACCACAACAAAGCACAACTCCTTCTGTCTCGGTAGGTAAATGGAAAAGAACCCACAACACTGTTTTAAAAAGGAGGAGCATTCTCTGCTGTGTTGTGGGCAATGATTGGCAGCATTGAAACAGTTAATGTGGTCTTTGTTATATTGCTGTTCATGGGAGAGCAAATTGGTTGCCATTAGTCCCTACATAACAATGTTGACTACATTTTAAAAAATGCTAAAATGATTGGGTATTGCTTTCGGGTGTTTTATATATATGCAACCTGCTTCAATTTTATGTTACCAAAACATGGACCTTCAACTCATCCCATTAGAGATTATCCCTTTCCCAATCTACTCGCTTTGGGTGGTAGAATCCATCAGTAAACACCTCATAAAGTCATAGAGATGTACAGCATGGAAACAGACCCTTTGATCCAACCCGTCCATGCCAACCAGATATCCCAACCCAATTGAGTCACACCTGCCAGCACCAGGCCCATATCCTTCCAAACCCTTCCTATTCATGTACTCATCCAAATGACTCTTAAATGTTGCAATTGTACCAGCCTCAACCACTTCCTCTGGCAGCTCATTCCATACATGTACCACTCTCTTTGTGAAAAAGGTGCCCCTTAGGTATGTTTTATATCTTTCTCCTCTCACCCTCAACCTTCTGCCCTCTATTCCTGGACTCCCCAACCCCAGGGAAAAGACTTTGCCTATTTATCCTATCCATGCCCCTCATAATTTTGTTGACCTCTATAAGGTCACCCCTCAGCCTCCGATGCTCCAGGCAAAACAGCCCCAGCCTGTTCAGCCTCTCCCTATAGTTCAGATCCTCCAAACCTGCCAACATTCTTGTAAATCTTTTCTGAACCCTTTCAAGTTTCACAACATCTTTCCGATAGGAAGGAGACCAGAATTGCGTGCAATATTCCAACAGTGGCCTAACTACTGTCCTGTACAGCCGCAACATGACCTCCCAACTCCTGTACTCAATACTCTGACCAATAAAAGAAAGCATACCAAACGCCTTCTTCACTATCCTATCTATGTGCAACTCCAATTTCAAGGAACTATGAATCTGCACTCCAAGGTCTCTTTGTTCAGCAACACTCCCTAGGACCTTACCATGAAGTATATAAGTCCTGCTAAGATTTGCTTTCCCAAAACGCAGCATCTCATGTTTATCTGAATTAAACTCCATCTGCCACTTCTTAGCCTATTGGCCCATCTGGTCCAGATCCTGTTGTAATCTGAGGTAACCCTCTTTGGTGTCCACTACACCTCCAATTTTGGTGTCATCTGCAAACTTACTAACTGTACCTCTTATGCTCGCATCCAAATCATTTATGTAAATGACAAAAAGTAGAGGGCCCAACACCGATCCTTGTGGCACTCCACTGGTTACAGGCCTCCAGTCTGAAAAACAGCCCTCCACCACCACCCTCTGTCTTCTACCTTTGAGCCAGTTCTGTATCCAAATGGCTAGCTCTCCCTGTATTCCGTGAGATCTAACCTTGCTACTCAGTCTCCCATGGGGAACCTTGTCAAAAGCCTTACTGAAGTCCATTTGATCACATCTACCGCTCTGCCCTCATCAATCCTCTTTGTTACTTCTTCAAAAAACTCAATCCAAGTTTGTGAGACATGATTTCCCATGCACAAAGCCATGTTGACTATCCCTAATCAATCCTTGCCTTTCCAAATACATAACTGAAAATGTGTTGCTGGTTAAAGCACAGCAGGTCAGGCAGCATCCAAGGAACAGGAAATTCGACGTTTCGGGCATAAGCCCTTCATCAGGAAACGATGTATTTCCAAATACATATACATCCTGTCCCTCAGGATTCCCTCCAACAACCTGCCCACCACTGACATCAGGATCACTGATCTATAGTTCCTTGGCTTGTCCTTACCACCTTTCTTAAACAGTGGCACCACGTTAGCCAACTTCCAGTCTTCCGGCACCACACCTGTGACTATCGATGATACAAATATCTCAGCAAGAGGCCCAGCAATCACTTCTCTAGCTTCGCACAGAGTTCTAGGGTACACCTGATCAGGTCCTGGGGATTTACCCACCTTTAACTGTTTCAAGACATCCAGCACTTCCTCCTCTGTAATCTGGACATTTTGCAAGGTGTCACCATCTATTTCCCTACAGTCTATATCTTCCATATCCTTTTCCACAGTAAATACTGATGCAAAATACTCATTTAGTATCACCCCCATTTTCTGTGGCTCCACACAAAGGCCATATTGCTGATCTTTGAGGGGCGCTATTCTCTCCCAAGTTACCCTTTTGTCCTTAATATATTTGTAAAAACCCTTCGGATTCTCCTTAATTCTATTTGCGAAAGCTATCTCCTGTCCCCTTTTTGCCCTCCTGATTTCCCTCTTAAGTATACTCCTACTTTATTTATACTCTTCCAAGGATTCACTCAATCTATCCTGTCTATACCTGACATATGATTCCTTCTTTTTCTTAACCAAACCCTCAATTTCTTTAGTCATCCAGCATTCCCTATACCTACTAGTCTTACCTTTCACCTTGACAGGAATATACTCTCTCTGGACTCTCGCTATCTCATTTCTGGAGGCTTCCCATTTTCCAGCCGTCCCTTTGCCTGCCAACATCTGCCCCCAATTAGCTTTCGAAAGTTCTTGCCTAATACTGTCAAAATTGTCCTTTCTCCAATTTAGAACTTCAACTGTTATATCTGGTCTATCCTTTCCATCACTATTTTAAATCTAATAGAATTATGGTCGCTGGCCCCAAAGTGCTCCTCACTGACATCTCAGTCACCTGTCCTGCCTTATTTCCCAAGAGTAGGTCAAGTTTTGCACCTTCTCTAGTAGATACATCCACATACTGAATCAGAAAATTGTCTTGTACACACTTAACAATTTCCTCTCCATCTAAACCCTTAACACTATGGCAGTCTCAGGCTATGTTTGGAAAGTTAAAATCCCCTACCATAATCACCCTATTATTCTTACAGATGGCTGAGATCTCCTTACAAATTTGTTTCTCAATTTTCCTCTGACTATTAGGATGTCTATAATACAACCCTAATAAGATGATCATCCCTTTCTTATTTCTCAGCTCCACCCAAATAACTTCCCTGGATGTATTTCCAGGAATATCCTGCCTCTGCCTGGCTGTAATGCTTTCCCTTATCACTCCCCCTCCTCTCTTGCCTCCCTTTCTATCCTTCCTGTAGCATTTGTATCCTGGAACATTAAGCTGCCAGTCCTGTCCATCCCTAGGCTATGTTTCTGTGATTGCTATGATATCCCAGTCCCATGTTCCTAACTGTGCCCTGAGTTCATCTGCCTTCCCTGTTAGGCCCCTTGCATTGAAATAAATGCAGTTTAATTTATTAGTCCTACCTTGTCCCTGCCTGCCCTGACTGTTTGACTCGCTTCTGTTCTCAACTGTATCAGTCTCAGATTGATCTCTTCCCTCACTATCTCCCTGAGTCCCACCCCTCAACCTTATTAGTTTAAATCCTCCCGAGCACGAGCACAGCTCAGCTGCCGACTCCCCTGCTTTTGAATGCTCTGCATGCAGTTTGTAGTAAACTGGCAGCCAGTCCTCACCCAGCAGCTATGGCTCATTTTGCAATCCTAATCACTCTGCGTATAAACAGCTTTTTGTTCATTTGTGTGGTGGTTTTATTCAGATTGAGTCGCTGAATGAATGACAAAGCGAGCTGCGGTAGAAAGGCTCCCAAATTGGCGGCTATTTCTCTGCAGTTTGATAGACATTGAGGTCCAAGTGCAATACTTCTTGGCAAAATGCTACAGACTGTTCTCAAAATTCAGCTCTCCCACAGTAAACGCCAGCCTCCACTCTTCCCAGTCCTTTGCTCCTCTAATTGAATATGTTCAAGCTGCGCTATAAACGTTCCTGGGTTTGGGAGGCACTGGGCATTGGTGCTGGGCACAAAAGGGCAAAGCTTTCTGCTATATGTTATGGATCAGACCAGACCTCCTCAAGATATATTAAGAAGTTATCCTAGACCCTAATATCAGATGCTGTGTTCCAAATGCAATCTGATTAGTCAAACTACTTGACGTTCCGCAAAACACTATTTATTCAAAGACTATAGTTAAAATACAGCAACAGGAGAAGAACTTGGAATAAATTAACTCTATTGAAAAACTTAACATAATGGTAGATGCATAGTCACACCCTCTAAACACACTGTTCAGAAGTTCAGAAACATTTCAGAGAACACATGCAGTCCAGCAGCCTCGGAGGACAGCCCCCAGCTTTTGGGCGTAAGCGAAAGAAGGAAAAATAGCTTCCACATCTTCAAGATCCCAACAGCAACTGTCAAATCTAAAAGCTAAAAGAAATGGAAACCTGACATCCAGGTTGCCTCTGTTGTTCCAGTTTTTAAAAAAAGCCCGAAGGCCTCACAAGCTGTTTATGTTACCGCAGACCACTTGACACCTCTTGTTCCATTTTCCTTTGGCAAGAAACCAAGACAAATGCACCTCTTAAAGTCCCGGTTTGAGTCCAGTCCTCCTCCGAATGTGAGTGAGAGTGAGTAGACTGCCACTTGTGTCTGGTGGTTAAAGAGGAGAGTTGTGTCTAGTCTGAAACAGTTGCTGCCTGGTAAAAATGCAACAGTTTTAATGGCACTTTCAGTTACATGACTCTCGGCAATGCCTCAGTTGTAGCATTCTCTCTCTGAGTTCGTAGGTTTAAGACCCCCAACAGAGAATTCAACCCAAACCAAACATGCAACTCTGCTGGGGGAGTGCAGCACAGTTAGAGGCGCTGTCCTCCCAACGTGATGTTAAGCTGAGGATCTGTTTCCCCCTACCCATCCACCTCAGAGAGATGTGAAGATCCCATAGCCCAATTTGAAGAGGGCTGTTCCCCAAAGTAGACAGGGTGAAACAGGATAGGTAAGGAGAAACTGATCCCAGTCATGAAAGGATTGAAAATAGGGAAGCACAGATTTAAAGTGCTCCAAGCCTTTTATTATCCGGTACCTATGGGACCTGGATAATCAAGAAGTCCACATAATCAATGTGGAAAAACACAATAAGTGATAGAAATATAGTGCAGGGGGCACACACATCACTGTTATACTTTATTTACAGCACAACCCACTTTAATAACAAAGCAACTTTGCCTTAAATAAAACTTAGCAGCAGAGACCCTTCTCAATCATACCCTTGACTGACTACTCAGAGTTTGTGGTGGATCACAGGAGTTGAGGAGGAATTGACTTGAAATTGAATCAGCTGTTAATATTTCCTGTGGCCATTCGATTGAACAACAAATATCTTTACATGGAGTTAAATAAGTTTAAAAAATTGTCGTCATTGGACAGAATAATACAAGAAACCTCAGAGTATTTGAGGTATATCATTTTCGCTGGTTTGTTGAGAGTGCAGGTTCATAAGGTGCCGGTTAAAACAAAGATTGCTGCGACTGGCAAAAGTGATGTGAGTGTTATGGGAAAAGTGTTTTCTCTCCCTGTGAGTAGTTACAGTTGAAATTCAGTATCATAAGGTGTGCTCCAGGCAGGTTCACGTGGAAGGTGTTATTGCACTTTTAAAAACAGGTAAGTGGAACTCATTGTGCATTGCGTTTACGTTGTGTGTGTGTGTGTGTGTGTGTGTGTATACGCATCCATCTCCGAACTGCAGAAGGACCAGATGCTCTCTCACTATCTCTCTGCAGCCAAGTATCTAAAGCCTGAAGCAAACCAGTTATTTCCACCCATCACTTGCTGTAAGCTGTTGTCTTGAAGAAGAAACTCAAAAGACTGTACAGTTCGCCTTCCAGTCACCCTGTGGCACCTGTAAAAAAGTTAAATAATCCAGCAAGGAGATTGGGAAGCACTAAGTTTTGAGAAGCAACTCCTCCTAATAGAGGAAGGATGTTGTTAAACTTGAAAGAGTTTGGAAAAGATTTACAAGAATGTTGCCAGGGTTGCAGGGTTTGAGGTACAGGGAGATGCTGAATAGGCTGGAGCTATTTTCCCTGGAGGGTCGGAGGCTGAGAGGTGACCTTTTAGAAATTTATAAAGTCATGAGGGGTGTAGATAGGGCGAATAGACAAGTTTCTTTTCCCAGGATAGGGGAGTCCAAATCTAGAGGGCATAGGTTTTAAGTGAGGGGAGAACTATTTAAAAGGGACCCGAGGGGCAACTTTGGAATGAACTGCCAGAGAAGGTGGAGGAGGTGGGTACAATTACAACATTACAACATCTGAATGGGTGTATGAATAGGAAAGGTTTAGAGGGATATGGACCAAATGCAGGCAGATGGGACGAGATCAGTTTAGGATGTCTGGTTGGTGCAGATGAGTTGACCCAAAGGGTCCATATCCATGCTGTGTGACTCTATGACTGTACGTTAGGCATTCAAAATGAAACTGGACAACTGTTTGAAAAGGAAGAGGGTTCAGGGTTAGGGGGAGGAGACAGGAGAGTGAATTGCTCATTTGGAGATCAACACAGCCACATGGCGTCTTTCTGTATTCTGTGATTCAGTGATGTCCTAAATCTCTCGAGTACCACCACTAAATCTCTCGAGTACCTGGTCTTTATCACATTGCTTTTCATGACATTCCTTGAAACATCAATCTCAGAGTTATTATGGTAAAAAGAAGGACATTTGGCCCATCATATCTGCATCAGCGTTCTGAATAGATTTACTTGGTGCCAAAGATCTACCTTTTTCCTGTAACTCTAAACATTGTTTCTATTTAAATAATCATTCATCGAATGCCTCAATTGAACCTGCCTCTGCCACAATCCTAACGTACAGTCATGGAGTCATACAGTATGGAAATAGACCCTTTGTGCCACTAGATAGCAGATGAATACACATCCCTCCAAGATCGTTTCAATGCTTTCTCTGCTCACTTTGAGCAGAATTTTGGCGGAGAGGTAACACCTTTTCCAACAAATCCCAACAGTCACTGCATTGGAGGTCAGATCAGTTTTCCTTTGTGTGAATCCAAGGAAAGTGATGGGACCAGACGGAGTACCAGGCTGTGCACACAGAGCATGCGTAGATCAACTGGCAAAGGTCTTCTCAGACATCTTCAACCTCTCCTGCAGCAGGCCACTGCCCCTGCCTGTTTTAAGAGGGCCAACATCATCCCTGTGCCTAAGAAGGCTCATGCAGCATGTCTCAATGACCACCGCCCAGTGGCCCTAACTTCGGTGGTCGTGAAGTGCTTTTAAAGGCTGGTCAAGGTATTAATCAAATCCAGCCTCCCCATTACTCCCGACCCATTTCAATTTGCCTATCGGACCAACAGATCCACATCAGATGCCATATCACTTGTCCTTCACTCCTCCCTAGAACATTTTGACGTCAACAACAGCTGCGTAAGAATCCTACTCACTGACTACCGTTTAGCCTTCAACACTATTATCCTCTCGAGACTGATTACTAAACTTAGTGATCTCGGACTAAGCCCTACTCTCTGCAACTGGATCCTCACTTTCTTGATCCACAGGCCACAATCAGTGAAGATTGGGGACAACATTTCATTCTCACTAACACTCAACACTGGAGCCCCCCAGAGTTGCAAACTCAGTCTCCGACTGTACTCATTGTATACCCATGACTGCGTCACCAAATTCCAGAATAATGCCATTTACAAGTTCGCTGATGACACCACAATAGTCAGTTGAATCTCAGATCGCAATGAAACAAACTATAGATGGGAGATGGAAGACCTGGAAAAATAGTGCAATGAGAACAACCTACCTCACAATTCCAGCAAAACCAAGGAACTCATTATTGACTTTAGGCGGGATGTTACTCATGCCCCCTACACATTAACAGCACAGAGGTGGAACGAGTGGAGAATGTCAAGCTCCTGGGAGTGGTCATCCACAACAAGCTTTCTTCATGTGGACTCACTGGTTACAAAGGCCCAACAACATCTCTTCTTCTTCAGGCAGCTGAGGAAATTTGGCATGACGGCGAATACCCTTGCCAACTTTTATAGGTGCGACATGGAGAACATTTTGTCTGGATGTATCACTACCAAGGATTGCAACTACACCATTCAAGATCGGAGACGGTTACAGAGTGTGGTGATCTCAGCCCAGACAATCACAAAGGCCAACCTCCCATCTATAAAATCTATCTACCAGGACCATTGTCAAGGAAAGGCCGCTAGCATTCTCAAAGATCCATCCCGCCCTGGCAATGTTTTTCTACAACCGCTACCAACAGGGAGAAGGTACAGAAGCCTGAATACACACACCAGCCGGTTTCGCAACAGTTTCTACCCTCCTGTTGTTAGAATACTGAATGGACTCACAAACTCTTAACATTCACCTGTACCTGAGTTTTTGGTTTAGCTGCTATTTATCTATTATTTACTTACCTATGCTCCTTAACTCTGTGATCTGCCTGTATTGCTCGCAAGACAAAGCTTTTCAGTGTGCTTCAGTACACATGGTAATAAATTCAATTCAATTCAATCCAGGCTGTGTATTCTATATCCAAAGTATTCACTGTTTGAAAAAGGTTTTGCTTTTTTTGCAAAACACTTGAAAACTGTGCCCGCTGGTTCTCTGCTGTTTGACGAGGGGGAGCAGTTTTTCCTTATCTCATGATTTTGAAAACTTCTAACAAATCTCCACTTAGCCAGGTAAGATCCTGGGCAATGTTGCTGAACAAAGATCCCTTGGAGTGCAAGTTTATAGTTCCTTGAAAGTGGAGTCTCAAGTGGATAGGATCGTGAAGAAGGCATTGAGTATGCTTTCCTTTGCTCGTCAGATCATTGTGTATAGGAGTTGGGAGGTCATGTTGTGGCTGTACAGGACATTGGTGAGGCCACTTTTGGAATATAGTGTGCTATTCTGGTCTCCCTCCTATAGGAAGGCTGTTGTGAAACTTGAAAGGATTCAGAAAAGATTTACAAGGATGTTGCCAGGGTTGGAGGATTTGAGCTTTAGGGCGAGGTTAAACAGGCTGAGGCTGTTTTCCCTGGAGTGTTGGAGGCTGAGGGGTGACTTTATATAAGTTAATAAAATCATGAGGGACATGGAAAAAGGAAATAGATAGGGTCTTTTCCCTGGGGTCGGTGAGTCCAGAACTAGAGTGCAAAGGTTTAGCGTGAGGGGGAAAGATATAAAAGGGACCTAAGGGGCAACCTTTTCACACAGAGGGTGGTACATGTATGGAATGAGCTGCCAGAGGAAGTGGTGGAGGCTGGTACAATTATAGCATTTAAAAGTCATCTGGATGGGTATACGAGTAGGGAGGTTGCGAGGGATATGGGCCAAGTGCTGGCAAATGGGACTAGATTAATTTAGGATATCTGGTTGGCATGGACGAATTGGACCGAAGGGTCTGTTTTCTTGATGTACATCTCTATGACTCTGTGACTCTCCTGTCTCAGAAAGAAGTTCTACCTTCTCCAATCTTTCCTCATGACTGAAGTTTTCCGTTCCTGAAACCATTCTCATAAATCTCTTCTGCACTCTCCCCAGGTCTTTCTAAAATGTGGCACATGGAACTGTAGACAATATCCCAGCTGAAGTCTAACCAGTGGATTACAGTGGATTCCCTTTTGCTGTCCTTTATGCCCCGATTAATGAAGCTTAGAATACTATACGTTAATTGCCATCTCTACATGTTCTGATACCTTTGTTGGCTTATAAATATATGCACCCAGCTCCTGCTCCTCGTGCATATCCATAAGACCATAAGATATAGAAGCAGAATTAGGCCATTTGGCCCATCAGGTCTGCTCCACTATTCAATCATGTTTCTCAATCCCATCTCCTGCTTTCTCACTATAACCCATGATCTCCTTACTATTCAAGAACTCATCTATCGCTCTTTGAAGTGCATTCAGTGACGACCTCCACAGCCTTCTGTGGCAATGAATTCCACAGATTAACCACCCTCTGGCTGAAGGAATTGCTCCTCACCTCAGTTTTATAGGGTTGTCCCCTCATTCTGAGGCTGTGCCCTCAAATCTTAGTCTCTCCTAGGAATGGAAGCATCTTCTTCATGTTCACAGTACCCAGGCCTCTCAGAATGCTGGAGGTTTCAGTGAAATTCCCACCTCATCCTTCTAAATTCCATCGAATACAGGCCCAGTGTCCTCAACCACTCCTCATATGACAAACCCTTTATCCCCAGGATCATTCTTGGGAACCTCCACTCTATCTCTTCCAAGACAAGCACATACTTCCTAAGATATAGGGCTCAGAATTGTCCCCTTTATTTTGGATTGTCCCTTTGTGTTCATTATACCAAGGTGTTACCTCACCATATTAAACTGAATTTGCCACCCATTTGCTCTCTCACGTCAATATCTTCTTGAGGTTCTACACTGACCTCTTCAACTCACAGATGTTCCAAATGTTGTGTCATCCACAATCTTTTGGGTGGCACGGTGGCTCAGTGATTAGCATTGCTGCCTCACAGTGCCAGGGACCTGAGTTCAAATCTAGCCTTGGGTGACTGTCAGTGTGGAGTTTGCACATTCTCCCCTGTGTCTGTGTTAGTTTCGTCCGGGTGCTCTGGTTTCCTCCCATAGTCCAAAGATGTGCGGGTCAGGTGAATTGGCCGTGTTAAATTGTCCATAGTGGCCAGGGATGTGTCAGGGGTAAATGTAGAGTAATAGAGTTGGGGAATGGGTTTGGTTGGGATACTCTTCAGAGGGTTGGTGTGGACTTATTGGGCCAAAGGGCCTGATCCACACTGTTGGGTTCTATGATCTTTGAACAAGCCCCTGCAGCAAAAATTCAGATCATTATTAGGTAAAGAAAGAGTCCTGTGTTTTTATTTATTTATGGGACATGGGTATCACTGGCTGACTAGCATTTATCGCCTGTCCCAAGTTGCCCTTGAGAAGGTGGTGGTGAGCTGCCTTCTTGCATTGCTGTAGTCTACCTGCTGCGGGTTGACCCACAATGCCATTCATGAGGGAATTCAAGGACTTTGATGCAGCAATTCTAGACCAATCCCAGAGGATCTCCACTACAAACCTTCTTCCAACTTAAAAATACCCACTGATCATCACTGTCCGTTTCCTATCACTCAGCCAGCTCTGTATTCACTGTGCTACTTGTACCCTTTATTCCATGATCTATAGATTTCCTCCTGTGTTTGTTGTAGTAGATTGTGTCAATGATCCGTGGGAAGTCCATGAACATTACATCAAAAGCCTTAGCCTCATGAACCCTCTCTGATACCTGTTCAAAAGAACTCCAGCAAGTCAGAGCACAATTTACCCTGAACAACTCTGTGCCAATTCTTTTAAATTAATAGTCACATTTTTCCAACTGACTATTAATTCTCTCCTGAATATCTTTTTGGAAGTGGCAGACTGGGGGATTTTAATTGTTTTGTGTTCTCAATGGCTTGCCCAAAAGCAGTTTTTTGAAATGTTTTCCTTCTATTAATTCTTACCCACAACATTTTGGGACAGGTAGGGGTATTCCAACCATTGTGCCATGTTGTTGTGAATGGCACGACGTTATTAACTTCATTCAAATGTGTTTACAACATTGTTTGAAGACTGCGCCTTCTCTTGTAATTCTATGCTAGATTTTCTCATTGGCTTTCCTTTACGTGGTCCCCACCCACTTAGAATAAGTGGATTAGTCTCAAGTGGGAAGCAGTTGGGCTAAGAGTGGGAGAATTGGGCCTCTGACCAATAGTAATCTAGTGACATATGCCAGAGTTCATTGGCTATGTAATAAACTAGGCTGCAATAGCCTTGGTGGTCAACATTTCCTGCCTAGTCCTTGACATGGTGAATGTGTATTTGACCAAGCCTACGCTTACTCCACTTGCCTGTGGATATGTACCTTCAGTCCACCAAGAACTGATGTCTGCAAGTGAGAATGGGAGCTTTCCTCAAAGCACGGAGTCTGGCTGAGTCCTGTGTGGCACTGCACCTGAGCAGATTCATAGCTGGTGCTGGCTGAGAGTTGGGTGTCAGAGAAGAAGGCCAAGAAGAAGTACATAGAGTTTTTAAGTGAAAACATTTGAAGGGGTTTCTTTCCTTGGCTGCAGAATGGTAGTATACATTTGTTAAGTTGAGTGAAACTGCCTGTGTTGCCACCTATGGCAGCCATAAAAGCGAGACAGAATTGGGTCTTGTTGCTCAGTTCTTGCCTTTTCGAGCAGCATTCTTGGCCACAGTATGTCACTGCTATTAGATGCAGTCGATTTATTCAGTTGAAAACCACCCAGCTCGAGTTTCTGCTGTAGAGCTTGGTATTAGTAACAGACCATATTCTGATTTGCTCAGATAAGGAGTGCTTGGAATATGTGATTACTCACTGATGCAGATTTAGGTTCACAGCAGAATCACTGGCTGCTCAAAGCTAATGGTGTAGCCCTGTCCAAAGTCAAAACATGTCTGCTGGTTCCCTTATATCGAGACAGAACCTGCTGTTACATACTACCTATATATATCATCATGAAGGAACAGCCACTTTGAGGTTCATGATGTTGGCAGTAAACATGGCAGCCATTTTACACACTGTGAAGTTCCATAACTGACAACTAGATAAATGACCAATTAATCTATTTTTAATGTGTTGGCTGATGATCAAGAGTTTATTAGGACACTCAGAGAATTTCAAAATAGGGGCGTGGAACAATCAGTGCAATGTTGTTCAGTAGAAACTGTTGATTAGCTACAGATCTGGCTAAGAAAACACTTTTTAGCCATATGCTTTGACTTTGTAGATAAGCCCTATGCATAGCAGAAGTAAATGTCCCATACATATGTACAGTAAAAGTATCAGCCGCTATTCTTGATCAACTTAAGTAACACATTTCTGATAGGAAAAACTCTTGCGTGCTCATTTGCTAAGTTGGCAATCACTTCGCTTCAGGGATTTGCATTTGATAAATACAAATAAATTAAGCATGCAACCACAGTAAATGGAGTTGCTGAGTGTATGCATGAGAATTTGAAACGTTATGTGAGAATTTTAGTAAAAGGCTAGGATGGGAAGCAGAGTGTGCAATAGCTTTTTTTCTCTCAGGCTCAGTGACACTGTCCATTTCACGTTGAACGTACAAATCAGGAAAGCAATTGGCTGCAACCCGATTCCCAAATAGCCTGATATGGTGATTGGCTATGGATTTAGAGTCCACCTGAATTAATCAGGACCAAAGCACACGGTCAGTGTTGCGCATGGGAATGGCTATTAAATTTATTATTCTGGGCTGTGGAGGACATTGGAAGTGCCACATTTATCCCTAGTTGCACCTTGGGTCTTGGGTCTCCTCTTGGAACTATTGTAGCTTGTAGCATGATGTACTGAGAATGATGTTAGGTAGACAACTTGAAGCAAATGATTAAGGAGTGATGGTATGCATTTATATCAGAATGCAATTAACCATCGAGGAGAGCTTTGTGGGATTACAATGTTGTTTCTCAGAAGCTGAGGTTGCAGTGGAGAGCTGCATGGGTGGAATAGCTGAAAATGTG
Source organism: Hemiscyllium ocellatum (assembly GCF_020745735.1). NCBI lineage: Eukaryota > Metazoa > Chordata > Chondrichthyes > Orectolobiformes > Hemiscylliidae > Hemiscyllium > Hemiscyllium ocellatum. The sequence continues at coordinate 76,848,684 of NC_083413.1, forward strand.
TTGCTGGAAAAGCGCAGCCGGTCAGTCAGCATCCAAGCTTCCATGGCTGATGGGAACTGGATTATGTATACTATAAATTTATATTTCATATTGGACAATGAGAGGATTGCCATACTCGCATTGTGAGCGAGACTCATAACCAGTCTTATATCATCAAGTAAATCCCAGAAAATGCACAATGTGATGTGTTAGTTTCCAGATGTGTTTTAAGATGTAACTTTAAATCAAGGTGTTGGCTTTATTCTGAGTTTGAAATCCAGGGATGCTGTGTCCAGGTGTAACTAGAATTGTTGTTCATGTGATCTATCTTTGGGTGGTTTCAAAAAACAGAAAATCTGATAACTCCTTTTTTGCAAAAACCTTATCATGCTGCTTCCCTTCATACCCAGGATGTTTGAGTGTGTGGTGTTCTTATCGTGGTGACATCAGGGTGGTGCCAAACGCTAACTTTTATGGTTAGTTTAATTTATTTATGGATTGTGGGCATTGCTGAAAAGACCAATATTTATTGCCCAAGCAATATGCAATTTTCTGTAGTTCGGCATTGCTCACCATGCCTGGAGCTGCTGAGACTTTAAACATAGATTTCTCTTCATAAATACCGTTGTTAGTCTCCTTTTCCCCACTGCTTTCAAGCTTATTAAAACAGTTTTTTTTAACTGAGCTTTTGGTTCTAACATCTGTCCTAACGTCTCCTTATGTGGCTCGCTGTCAAACATTGTTTAATATTGTGGTTGTAAAGCACTTCAGGTTGTTTCATTACCTTAGAGATGGTTTATCAATCGCAGGTGCTTTTGAGTTTTCCTTTCCTTGCATGTGTTCAGCAAGTGTCTGAGTTTTTCCTGCATCAAGACCTGCCTGTCTTCATGTACGTGTACCTTATTGTTAACATGTATGTTTGTCATAATTAGAGTGGTGCTGGAAAAGCGCAGCAGGATAGGCAGCATCCAATGGAGCAGGTAAATCGATGTTTTGGGCAAAAGCCCTTTACCTTTGTACCTACTCCAGTGCAATAATCATGGCTGGTACCACAGTGCAGAACTGAGGGAATGCTGTCCTGCTGGGTGCGCCTCATCTTAAACTGAGGTCCCATCAGTTTGGCTGTGGCTGAAAAAGAACTCATGGCCACTATTTTGAAGAGCAAGTAATGAACCCACTGCCCTTGCCAATTTTTATCATAAAGTTGTAGCATCTCTACATTGTGTAAGCAGGCCGTTCAGCCTATTGAGTTTGCACTGACCCTCTGAAGACCATTCCACCCCGACCTACACTCCTACCCTATCCCTGTAACCCTGTATTTCCTATGGCTAACCTACCTAGCCTACACATCCCTGGACACTATGGACTATTTAGCATGGCCAATCCACCTGACCTGTACATCTTTGGATTGTGGGAGGAAACCAGAGCACCCAGAGGAAACACACGCAGACATGGGGGCAATGTGCAAACCCCACACAGACAGTCGCCCGAGGCTGGTATCGAACCAGGGTCCCTGGCGCTGTGAGGCAGCAGTGCTGACCAACATCACACAAGCAGATGACCTGGTTGTTTTCACATTGCTGTTTGTGTGAACTGACAGAGAACACATTGGCTGTTACATTTCTCACGTTACTAAAGGAACTCCATTTCAAATAGTCTGGCATTGGCCATGAAGTGCTTTGAGGTGCCCAGTAGTTGTAAAAGCATGAGATGTGTAAGCTTTTCTCTTCTGTTTAAGTGCCTCTAAGTGTTTATCATTTCACCTGCTTTGCTTTTCTTGACCTGTCTGTATGTCTCTGCCCAACACTGTTGACCTGTGTGTAGCTGTTATGTTCACATGTATTTCCTGTATTGGTCTACACCATTTTCTTAGGTAGTCAGTGCAACCATTTTGCATGTGGGTTGAAATGGGAGATCATTTGATGGGTTCTGCAGCAAGAAACTGGGAAGGTTGAGGGGGTATTGCAAGTCTTCCAATTATCTATCATGGTACAACACCTCCTTGCCCCCTTTCCCTCCTGTTGATAAAGTTAAAGGCACGATCCTGGATAACAAGGATCACTTTCCATCTCTTGATGAAGGCAGATATTGATGATGAAATTCATCATCACCTCCAATGTGCCTTTGGCTGGTGGAGGATAGGAGTATTTGAGGACCAGGACCTCAAATCCAAGACTGTGATTGTGGTTTCCTGGGTAGCAGTGATCCCAGCACTCATATATGCTTTAGCGATTTAGATAATCTACAGCGGGCACCTCAAGGCACCAGCAGAGCTGCCATTAGCTGTTTCTCTGTATCCAGTGCCATAAAAGGTAGTCCAATGGTAATGTATTACCCCAAATCATTTTGCCCAGCATTCGGGTGCCAATCACCAGCTCTCTGGTGAAAGCACATTGCCTGTTTGCCTCCTGAAGCAACTGCTGTATTCAGATCCCAACATTCTCTCAGAAGATTAGCAGAAATTCTTTAGAAAATACCCACAAAGCGTCTCTGAAGCGGTCAGACATCCCCGCTGATTTATGGGAGCTCCTGGCTGGTGACTGACTACAATGGACAAGACTCAGGAAGGTTTTGGAGATGTTGAGAGACTCCATCTCTAAAATGCAGAGTGAAAGAGGAGGCATCAGAGAGAATGCATAAACCTCCAAACATCCCCAACTACCAGACCCTTCATGCAGCTCCGGCCCTGCAGTGTGCTCGAGTTTGTGGATTACACACGTCTTGTTGGCCATCTCGGAACCCATCAAATCAACTGTCAAAGCAATTCATTCTGAATCCCAAGGGGCTGTGTCAGAAAAGGATGAACCTGTGCCCCTGCCTTAATATGTTGTTCCGTACCTCTTTCTGTTCCTATCTGTGTCTCCCCCAACGTGTTACTCTATGGCTGTGTCTCCCCCATGGTGTCACACTGTATCTCTGTCTCCCCCACAGTGTTACTCTGTGTCTGTATCTCCTGCATGGTGTTGCACTATGTCTGTTTCTCTCCCATGATGTTGCACTGTGTTTGTATCTCCCCTACGGTGTTGCTCTGTATCTGTGTCTCCTCCACGTTGTTGCATCATGTCTGTGTCTCCCCCACGGTGTTGCTCTGTATCTGCGTCTCCCCCACGGTGTTGCACTATGTCTGTGTCTCCCTCACGGTGTTGTACTGTGTCTGTGTCTCCCCCGCAGTGTCTCTCTGTGTCTGTGCCTCCCCTACGGTTGCTCTGTGTGTCTGTGTCTCCCTCACGATGTTGCACTATGTCTGTTTCTCCCCCATGATGTTGCACTGTGTCTGTGTCTCCCCCACAGTGTTGCTCTGTATCTGTGTCTCCCCCACGGTGTTGCACTATACCTGTTTCTCCCCCACTGTGTTACTCTGTATCTGTGTCTCCCCCACGGTATTGCACTATGTCTGTGTCTCCCTCACGGTGTTGTACTGTGTCTGTGTCTTCCCCACAGTGTCTCTCTGTATCTTTGTCTCTCCCATGGCATAATTCTGTATCTGTGCCTCCCCTACGGTTGCTCTGTGTGTCTGTGTCTCCCCACAATGTCTCTCTGTGTCTGTGTCTCCCTCACGGTGTTGCACTGTGTATGTGTCTCCCCTACAGTTGCTCTGTTTGTCTGTGTCTCCCCCCTGGTGTTAGTCTGTGTCTATGTCTCCCCCACAGTGTCTCTGTGTGTGTGTGTCTTCCCTACGATTACTCTGTATCTGTGTCTCCCCCATGGTGTTGCACGGTGTCTGTCTCCCCCAGTGTTGGGCTCTATCTGCGTCTCCCATACTGTTTGTCTACATGCCCATTATTATGCTGGTCTATGTCTTTGTTTCTCTGTGTTGCGTTGTGTCTCTTACATTTTTGGTCTGGGTGTTTCATAATCTGTCTCTGTGTGTCATGGTGTTGGTCTGTCTTTTACAGTGCTTTTCAGTGTTGGTCTCTGCTTCATTCTCTCTCCCTTTGTATTCTCTCTCTTCCTTTGTTAGCCTGTATCTAGCTCCACTGTACATGTGGAATGATAAAAATGAACCAATGTCAGTAACTAGATATCAGAGCTGCTTTCTGTGTAATGAATGGCTTGCTTGGTGCCTGCTGTTTTCTGTTATTAAAGTATATTTACAATGCTGTTTAAATGCTTGCTCATATCTTCTTAAAATAGAGGGCTGCTACTTCCCATATCATGCTCGTCTCAGTTACCCCTCTGGAGACTGGACTTACAGCTGCATTTTATGCTCAGCTCCTGCCATTCTGTGGCATTTAGCCAATCGCACTAAGGTGATATCAGGATAGGCCAGCGTATTGTTGGATCAGCTGTGCTGTCTGTCAAGTTATTTGCCAAACAGTATCTTGAACACAAGCAGTTATCACAGTGCACTGTTACCAGTCCATTTTGGAATCAGAATCTGATTTGAAAGTAAGAGTCAGGAGGTGGTACAGTGATATTGCAGTAACCGTACAGCCAGTGATAACCCACAACTTACAGCAAATTGTATGATAACCACGCCAAGTTACCCTGTGAGCTTGCCACAGCCACAAAACTGAATTTCCCCTCTGAAACAGACTCTCAGTTTTAGAACCTCATTTCGTATTTCTCAATAGTATAGAGTCATCGAGGTGTACATCACAGATACAGACCCTTCAGTCCAACTTGTCCATGCCGACCATATATCCTAACCTAATCCAGAGCTGTTTACCAGCACTTGGCCATATCTCTCCAAACCTTTCGTATTCATATACCCATTTTGAATGTTGAAATTGTACCAGCCTCCACCACTTCCTCTGGCAGTTCATTCCATACACACACCACCCCTGTGTGAAAAAGTTGCCCCTTAGGTCTCTTTTATATCTTGCCCCTCTCACCCTAAACCTATGTCCTCTCGCTCTGGACTCCCCCACCTCAGGGAAAAGACTTTGTCTATTTATCCTATCCATGCCCCTCATGATTTTATCAACTTCTGTGAGGTCACCCCTCAGCCTCCAACACTTCAGAGAAAACAGTCTGAGCCTATTCAATCCCTCATATAACTCAAATCCTCCAACCCTGGCAACATTCTTGTAAATCTTTTTTGAACCCTTTCAAGCTTCACAACATCCCCTTGATAGGAAGGAAACCCGAATTGCATGCATACCCTATCCTTTCCCTTTCCTCACTCAAGGAGAAGCTTGGTATCCATATTCCCCCAATCCCAAAAGAGATCGGGCAAAACGTTTAACTTCATCTATCACCATCTAAAGTCATAAATTAACTAAGGTTGAATAGTGTTAAAAAGGGATTGGGGATACCTTTAGGTTCTTGACTTTGGAAGCTATTAAAGGCAGGAGTGAACACCAGAAATGTAAATTATGTTAACCTTCCTGAAAAATATGCCTTTTCTCTGAATTTCTTTTGCTTGGTCATTGAAATAGAGGTTTCGTAAAATACAGCAAAGGCAGTAGGAAATATTTGTCGTTATGCAATGCCTTAGCATTTCCTCCTTATGTCTTAAGGTGCTCAAAATCCTTGGAATATTTTCTCAGCACAGGGAGTGTTTTATAATTAGAAACCTAATGGACATACTGGACAAGATTTTCCTTGTCTTCAAACATAAATGGGGATCAAAAGCAGACGCTATGTGGGACACAGTTACTTGTTATCATTTCGTCCATAGTAACTAATTGACAGACAGAAGGAGGCTTCTTGAACAAGCGAAGACTTCATAAGTGTGCTTTCTGGGATTCCTTCAATGGGAGTGGGTTATCTAGAATCTCTAGGTAGAACTCTAAATGGATCTCTGCTGTGCCATGCCATGTTCTGGAGACTTAACAGAACATTGGACAAAGTAGGACATAGAGTCTGTCACCACCCTGTTAGTTTTGATCTCAACTAAGAATTTGGACTGGCTAAACATTGAGGTTTTAATTTCTGCATCTCCTTGCACATCTTTTTTGAATACCTTTTTTATTCTGCATTTGATTGCTTCCGGAAATTAGATTGTGCTTTTTTAGAAAAGCCTTCTACAGATGTAAGTAAGGATCTCTGTCTACTCACTCGAAAGCTTCTCTTTTAGAGTTCAGATCATCACTTGTGGATTGGAAAGGAGTGTTTCCCTCAGTTAATAACTCACAGTGATCTATTTCAGCAAAAGAGGGACCTTTCCTTGCACATAAGTATCTCTTTGATGCTTCAGAAGTGAAAGTCTCACACACATCCCTGCTCAGGATTTGGAGAATTCTTCTCAAGATTCCCTTTTACAGTTCTGAGTTCTTGTTTTTTCTCTGAGGACTGCTGGCAACTCTGTAAAGCTGTAATGCCTATCTCTATATTATTCCTTTGAAGTTCTTCCAGCTGCTGGCTGATGTTGGAGAGCGAGTCTTGGAGGCCTGTGATTTCCTTTGTTGCCTTATCCAGTAGTTGGCGCAACTGTTTGATTTCACTCCAAAGCTTCTTTTTCAAACTCCGAGGCTTAATGGTGCTATGCGATGAACAATGGGTGAGCTTGCTGTTCAATCTGTTTTAACTTCTTTAACTCTTGCTTCCATTTAACACATCCAAGTTCTATTTGACTTTAAGCTTGACTGAGGTACTCCTCTCTTGTAGGAGCCCTGTAATTTGGGCTCTGTTTCTTTACTGATGGCTCCCTTGAGTGCCTCAGGGCTTACTGATGAGATTCTTTTGTACTTTTATACATATTACCAATCTCTGAACATCCAACATTGGCTTTATACAAATTTGGACTTAAGTGTCTCCTTGGATGTAAATTTGCTGGCTGAGCTGGAAGGTTCGTTTTCAGACGTTTCGTCACCATATTAGGTAACATCATCAGTGAGCCTCCAGTGAAGTGACTCCTCTTCCCTGGATAGCTTTACACCAGCTGTTTGTGTTGTTGAATGGGTGGGCTGTTTCTGACATTGGGAGGTTTTTTCTCAGACCATTATCAAGTCTGTGCAAACATTCAAATCGAGAGCAGTAGGCCACTTGTCCTCCAGTCTGCTCCACCATTAAGTAACTCTGCCGCTGATCCGATCACTCCATTTTCGAAGTTCTTTCTTCGACGATGCCAAGTCACCCAAGTCCTCCTGACCGAGGCATAGCCTGGGGACAGCGTGGTAGCGGTGTACGGCTCATCAGGACTGTGTCGATTCTCCTGCTCCTCGGATGCTGCCTGACTTGCTGCGCTTTTCCAGCATCCCACTCTCACTCCATTTTCCACCTACCTAGGATAAACATTCACATCCTACTGCCTTAGAAATGTTCGCCTTGCTTCCACTGACTTTTGAGGGGGGGCTTTCTGAAGACTCAACCTCCTGCGAGAGAGAAAAAAAATCCTTATCTCAGTCTTAAACGGATGATACGTTCTTCTCTCAGAAGCAGAAGCATCTTTTGCACATGCAGCCTGTTGCAATCTCTTAGGGTCATATGTGTTTCTTATCCTTCGAAACGTCTGCAGATGCAAACTCAGCTGGTTCAACTTTTCCTCACAAGTCAACTCATTCATCCCAGGCACAGAACAACCTTGCTTATCCCAACGTTAATTGTCCGAGCTTCAGATTATCAAACAAGATTTCACGGTCCCTTAAAGATGTTATCCGTTATCCGAACAGTTATCTGAACAATCAGTTATCCGAACAAAATACTCCCCATCCATCTCATTCGGATAATCAAGGTTGTTCTGTATTAGGCTTAGTCTACCTGAACTGCTTACAATTCATTTCTTTAAATAAGGAAGCAAATACTGTGTACAGTATTCCATTACCCTGCATAAGTGAAATATTATCTCCTTATTTTTATATTCAACTTTCAAGAACAAAAAAACAATACAACACAGGAGCAGGCCCTTTGACCCACTAGGCCTGTGCCGATTTCTGTTCCTTAATTAGACCCACTGTTAATTGCCCATACATGGTTTCTGTACCTCTGTTTGTGTCCCATTCACCTTAAACATTGCTAACAGGCCTTCTTGCTCCACTCCCACTGGCAGTACATTCCAGGCACCCACCAACCTCTGTATGAAACATTTTCCCTGCATTTCTCCCTTAAGCTTTCCCTGATAAAATATTCTACTTTCTGTACCTACACTCTAAGATTCCGTGATTCATGAGGTTAACTGGTAACCTGTGCTTCCAGAGCTCTGCAAACTCTTGCCACTTGGACAATGTGCTTCCTTTTTAACTGAAAGTGGACATTTTCACATTTTCCCACATTACACTCCATTCGCCAGATCTTTGCCCACTCACTTAGGCTATCCATATTCCTTTGTAATCTCCTTACAACTCCCTTTCCTGCCTGTCCTTGCTTCATTGGCAAATTTAGTAACTGTAGCTTTTTAATCCAAGTAATTTGTGTAAATTGTGGAAAGCTGAGGCTCCAATCCTGATTCCTGTGGCATGTCACTTGCTACATCTTGCCAATCAGAAAGTGACACCTTTTGCTACCTGCTACCTCGCTAATCTTCTATCCACACTAATATGTTCCAAACTACACTGTGGCATTTTACTTCCTGCAATAATCTTTCATGATGCAGCTTATCAAATGATTTATGGAGTCTAATTATAGGCTGTTCTTTTCTTATTGTCAGTTTATGTTGAGGTTCTGAGATATCTCTCTTGCAGGATTGAAGATCTCTTACCTAACTGCATAATTCTGGACTTCTTAGATTCCGTGATCATTTACTAGCTGTAAATAAAACGTTTGAAGCTTCATTTGTGTTCACTGATGATTGAACTAATACAAGGTGATGTTCTTACTTTCCAGCAATGATCAGGCTATCATCTCTCAGAGGAACCTTTTTCATTGCTGTTGCTGTAGCTCCAGCATCTGCAGACGTCACATTTTGCTCCAGCTCCTGGCCAGGTTCTGAGTAATAAGTAAATAATTTGACTTCTTATTAATTTTCTTCAAGAGAGGATGGATTCTTCTGAAAAGAGTCAATTGATTTTGAGGAACAGTGTCCTGAATACCAAATACAGGAAAGTCTAAAGTTTTAGATTTGAGTAAGTTAATGACCTTGTACTTGTTTCTTTCTCTGTATCCATACTCTGGAAGAGTCCTGAAGGTCCTCTTGAAGCCATGCTAAGAGAGAAGTTGAGGGCCTTCCCCACCCTCTTGTGATGCTATGGCCTAACTAGCATCGGTGTTTGCTAACTGCAGGATGCATGATACAAAAGTATCATGGGTGGCACGGTGGCACAGTGGTTAGCACTGCTGCCTCACAGCGCCAGAGACCCGGGTTCAATTCCTGCCTCAGGCGACTGACTGTGTGGAGTTTGCACGTTCTCCCTGTGTCTGTGTGGTTTTCCTCCCACAGTCCAAAGATGTGCGGGTCAGGTGAATTGGCCATGCTAAATTGCCTGTAGTGTTAGGTAAGGGGTGAATGTAGGGGTATGGGTGGGTTTCGCTTCGGTGGGTTGGTGTGGACTTGTTGGGCCGAAGGGCCTGTTTCCACACTGTAATGTAATCTGATCTAATCTAAAATAGCAGCTCTGCTTATTAAAGAATCATAATGGTTACAAATCACATACATGACGTCTGAAATCTCTTTTCTGTTTTCCATTTCTGCTCACTGCCTGCTTTTGCTTGTGCCTGTCTCTCCTCACTTATCCCTGTTGGTTACTTTGGGCGATGGTTTTCTGTGCTGTGCCAAGCATGTGTCTAAATACTCTCAGCCAATGATAATGGGTGGCTACTCATGATGCCAGGCCGACCATTTTCACCTTGTTCCTCTCATTTTACTTCGAAGAACACAATCTTGTTTCTGAAAGCATTGCACTCATAATAACCTGATAAGTCTTTTGGTTGAATAATGTTTCATGTGGCACAGTAAATGCCAAATATGGTGATCAGTCAACTTCACACGGTCAGGAGTGAGTTTGGGGAATTTGGAGCAGCGTGGGAATTTGGTGCAGAGTGGACAAGGTGCTTTTTGGTTTTTTTTTGGTTCATAGTTTGTAAGGAATATTTTAACGGGATAACTTGAAGGCCAGAATTAGGGGGCAGTACAAAAGAGTGACATCACAGGAAAACCATAAATTCATTTGTTGATGATAGCTGCTAATTTGACTACCTAGTCGAGGTTATTTTCAGACTGAAGGTCAATCGGGGAAATACTTACAGGCTACAAGCTAAAAGACCCGAATGAATTTTTTCTGAATTAAAATTAAGAACTGAAATAGAGCTGCCGGGTCCGGTGGCGTGTTTTAACTACATGGTGTGGGAGCTGGTGGACCCCATTGTGGTTCATAGTGACCACATCTGCAGCAAGTGTTCTTTGGCGAACTCTGGCTCAGATGAGTTGGATCCTGAGCTTTGACGGCTGCAATATATCAGGCAGGGGGAATAGTTACCCGTAGGCTATGTTTCAGGAGGCTGCCCCATCTCTTAGATTAGCTACCTTGAATTCGGTCAGTGATCAGGGACAGGACTACAGGCGAGGCAGGTAGAGGGATGCAGGAGGTAGTGCTGAAGGAACCTCGAGCTTGGCTAATAGGTTGGAGATTCTTGCTTCCTGTGTAGACTAGAGTGGGGGCTATTGGGAGGCTGCGCAAACTGTCCATAGCTTCATGGTGCAGAGAGATGGCAAGAGGGGTGAGAAAAGAGAGATGTTGTTGCAATCAGAATTCGTATAGAAACTGATTTCTGTGGCCAGGAGCAAGTGACCCGAAGGCTCTGTTGCCCACGTTATGCCTGGGTTTGGGATATCTCATCTGAGCTGCAGAGGAACTTGGAATGGGAGGGAAAAGATCCAGTTGTTGTCCATATATGCATATACCAATGCTATAAGCAAAATTAGGAAACAGGGTCTGCTCAGGGAATATGAGCACTAGGGGCTAAATTAGAAATAAAAATGTAATAATCTCTGGATTACTAATTGAACAAATTGACAACGGGTCAACAAGATTAAAGAGGTAAATGGGTGGCTCAAAGATTGATGTGAAAGAAATGGGTTTGAGTTCATGAGACATTGGCAGCAGTACTGGGGAAGAAAGAGGTGTTACCATGGGACAGGTCCACCTGAATCACGCTGGGACCAGATTCCTGGTGAACTAAGGCTGTAGATAGGGCTTTAAACTAAATAATATGGGTGGGGATCAGTGGCAGTTCATAGAATGAAGGTAAAAATTGATTTACTCTGCAAATACAGGGCCAGGTTAGTTGGTACAAAGAATATGGTACCGTATTGGGTGATGGGTGAATAGAGAAACACAGGGTGGCATAGAGGATATGAGATGGCATGGGTTGACGTGGCTGTGTGAGGGGTTATGAATGGTGAGGGGGTGAAGGCATAATATTGGTTACAACATTTTCTTTTTAGTAATGTCATGGACCAGGCCAGGCCCCCTCAAAACATTTCACGAAAGTAGCCCAGACCCTAACTTGTTTGAAGCAGGTGTAAAGTGGATATTCAAGAAGTGATGCAGCTGGCCCAACCACTTAGTTTCAAACAAATGAGAATTTATTTACAAGATTACTGAATGAAACTCAAACAAAAAAGAAACAAATATGAAATAACAACCTGTCCGAAAACTGAACAGACTATCCCAACTTAACGATGCTATTCCAAATTCCTACAACAATCCCACAAACACCCCTTGGCACAAAAGGTAAAATCAAACATGGGGTCTTACAGGAGAGAGAGAGAGAGAGAGAGAGAGAGAGATGGCAAAGGGATTCAGCATGAAACACCTTCTTCCATGTAGCTGTTTCTTGGACCAGCAACCTCAAAACTGACTGCCTGCTTTCAGCGAATAGCCAGACTGCTAAACACCCAAACCAAACCAAACCAAAGAAAAGCTGAGCTGGGAAAACTGATAAATATCCCAGTAAGGGGCCCAGCAATCACTTCCCTAGCTTCCCACAGAGTTCTAGGGTACACCGGATCAGGTCCTGAGGATTTATCCACTTTTATGCATTTTATGACATCCAGCACCTCCTCCTCTGTAATATGGAAATGTTTCAAGATGTTACCATTAATTGTACAAGTGTTTTTTTTAAACCAAAATGCTTCCTCAAATAAATCACCCCAGACATGTCTTTACAACCTCCTGAAAAAAAACAAGGGCAACATAACCCTGTTAAAGGAGCATCATCATCAGAATAAGCTGCAGTAGAGAGTCGGTAAGGAGGCAGGTCCAACAGCCAGCTTGCATTGGAGGCAGTAATCTCTGCTGTCCTTTCAGGGTTCCTCATTCCACCTTTCAAGACTTCCAACATCTCAGAACTGAGATCCAGCCTCTTGAGGTGGTCTATCCTGGGTTGATTTTGTGGGATCAGGAAATGTCTTGCGCGCATGACGTATAAGTGAAACTGGGGAGGGGGTGTGTGAATTGGGTTTGACATCTGTCGCTGTTTATGACAAGTTGGTGTGCTTTAGAGGTGGATGTATGTTGAAATCTAGATGTAATGAAGGGAGAACTTATAAAAGTTGATTGGGGGCAGATGTTTGCAGGTAAAGGGATGGCTGGAAAATGGGAAGCCTTCAAAACTGAGATAACCGGAGTCCAGAGACAGTACATTCCTGTTAAGGTGAAAGGAAGGTGGAATGCTGGATAACGAGAAAAATTGATGTTTTGGCTAAGAAAAAGAAGGAAGCACGCGTCAGGTATAGAGAGCAGAGATCGAGTGAATCCTTAGAGTATAAAGGCAGTAGGAGTATACTTCAGAGGGAAATCAGGAGGGCAAAAAGGGGACATGAGCTAGAATTGAACCTGGGTGTGTGGCACTGTGAGGCAGCAGTCCTAACCACTGAGCCACCACAGTGAGCCTTCTATGTAAGGTCAACTTTTTCCCTCAATGGGTCATGAAAGAAATAGATTAATTGTTGGCAAACTCATAGAAACTAAAATTATGAATTAATGGGTCATTCTCACATCGACAAACTGAGACTAGAGAGAACCACAAGGATGGCAAAATGTAACATTTCCAAATTTGTGGATCAGACAGAGCTAATCAGGAATACAATACAGCAGATGCTGGACATCTGAAACAAACTCAGAGATTGCTGGAGAAATACAGCACCCGTGGAGAGCGAAACAAGTTTTGAGTCTGGTATGACTCATATTGTGATGAATACATAAAGGAGGATTTGCTTTCTGATTGGGCAAGAAAATGGCAGATGTAATATAATGTGGAAAATGTGAGGCAGAAAGAACAGATGTGCAGGGTGTTTCTTAAATGGTGAGAGAGTGGAAAGTATAGATAGTTATGCAAATACACTTGGGTGTCATTGTCAATGAGTCACTAAATGGTCATATGCAGATGCAGCAAGATATTAAAAAGACTAATGGATTAGTCAATGGAGATTACATTCTCCCTGACAGCAGGGCACGCCAGATTGTGTCTTCCAATTGTTTTCCGAAGCCAATTCTGAAATATCTAGCAAGTTGTGGAGATTCAGAAAGGAATATGTAAGCAACAAGTCATAGAGTCATAGATGTATAGGACAGAAACAGACTCTTCTGTCCTTCTCGTCTATATCAACCAGATATCTGAAACTAATCTATTCCCAGTTGCCAGCACATGGTCCATAACCCTCTAAACCTTTCCATCCAGATGTCTTTTAAATGTTGTAATTGTACCAGCCTCTAATGCTTCCTCTGGTAACTCATTCCAGACATGCATCATCCTCTGCATGAAAACGTTGCCCCTTAGCTCCGGTGTAAAATTTTCCCCTCTCACCTTAAACCCTCTAGCTCTGGACAACCCACCCTAGGGAAAAGATCTTGCCTATTTACCCTATCCATGTCCCTCTATAAGGTCACCCGTCTGCCTCCAATGCTTCAGGGAAAACAGCCCCAGCCTATTCAGTCTCTCCCTGTAGCTTAAAACTTCCAACCCCAGCAACATCCTTGTAAATCTTTTCTGAATCCTTTAAAGTTTCACAACATCCTTCCTGTCGGAGGGATACCAGAATTGCATGCAATATTCCAGCAGTGGCCTAACCAATGTCCTATACAGCCGCAACGTGACCTCCCAACTCCTATACTCGGTGCTCTGACCAATAAAGGAAAGCATACCAAATGCCTCCTCACTATCCTATTTACTTGCGATTCCACTTTCAAGAAATTATGAACCTGCAATCCAAGGTCTCTGTGTTCAGCAACACTCCCCAGGGCCTTAACATTAAGTGTTTAAGTCCTGCCCTGATTTGCTTTTCTAAAATCACATTTCTCTAAATCAAACCCCATCTGCCACTCCTCAGCCCATTGGCCCATCTGATCAAGATTCTGTTGTACTCTGAGGTAACCTTCTTCACTGTCCACTGTGCCTCCAATTTTGGTGTCATCTGCAAACTTACTAACCAAATCTCCTAAGTTCACATCCAAACCATTTAAATAAACATGAAAATGCTCAGAAATCTTGCTTGAAACTTGTGAGAAAACCTTCTTTGTGTGTCCTTTTGCTCTTCCAGGAGACCGTTTATACTTTTGAGCTGATGTAATTACAGTTGAAGCTGTTAAGACTGATGTCAGACTCACTTCCTTATGTGCCCTCATGACCAATCAATCAGGTAGGATGCAAAGTGAGGGGCATTTTGACAGGCTGTGTTCACAGTTCAAGGAAGTTTCCTGGCTGACAGCTATGTGGGTGGGGAGCTGTTAAGTTAAATGTGAAAACAGAAGTTGAAATAATTCCACAGAGGAGAAAATGAGGTCTGCAGATGCTGGAGATCAGAGCTGAAAGTGTGTTACTGGAAAAGCGCAGCAGGTCAGGCAGCATCCAAGGAGCAGGGTCATTCCTGAAGAAGGGCTCATGCCTGAAACATTGATTCTCCTGCTCCTTGGATGCTGCCTGACCTGCTGCGCTTTTCCAGCAACACATTTTCAGGTCTAATTCCACAGAGGCCCAACACCAAGTCACCCTTCTTTTCACATGGAGAGTAAACAGGATATCTGATACTCCTGTTTACATCTGTCAGCCAGGACTCCCTGATTGGATCAGGTTAACAGATTCAATCAGGGAACTCATATTCTATGAGGTCCATCTGGCTGATTCATTACAATCATGACAGAAATGTAGCTTTTAATTATTTTTCTGTGAAGATGTGATGGCCATCATGCACAATATCTCATTTTGCATGAGTTTTGATGAACATTCTTGTAATTTATTGTCATTTATTGTAAAAAACTCAGCAACTAAAGTATCCACACATGAAACTTAAATTTGTTGCAATACTAGGTGCTGTTCTTGGGATTTCTACCCTTTTGTTCAATGACTTCATTTCTGGTATGTCTGAAGCTCTGCTCAATGGATTGTTCAGTGGTTTCAAATTTTCATTCACAGATTTAACATTGACCTGGAGCAGATAGCCAAGTGGAAATTGACCTGGCTTTCTTTTCCATTCATTCGTGGGATTTGGGCATTTGGCTGCAAGTATGATCTGACATACCACAAGCAGAGCAGCACTTTCTTCCTGAATTTCCTACTTTTGCAACTTTATCTGAAACAATTTCTGATACTAAATCTTGACTTTCTTCAGTTTTTTTTTGTCTTTCTTCTTGGGATGGGGGCGACACGGGCTCAGCCAACAATTATTGCTCATTCCTAATTTCTCTGGAGAAATTGCAGTGAGCTGCCAATGATGTGATGGCCTGGTGGTATTAGCGCTAAACTGAGATACAGGTTATGTTCTGGAGACCTGGGTTCAAATCCTGCCATGGCAAATAGTGGAATTTTAAATCAATAATTTCTGAAATTAAGAGTTTAGTGATGACCATAAATCCATTACCAATTGTCAGGAAAAACCCAACTGGTGCCCTTTAGGGAAGGAAGCTGCCATCTTTACCAGGTCTGGCATACATGTGACTTCAGATCCACAGCAATGTGGTTGACTCTCCACCTCAATTGGGGATGGACAATAAATGCTGGTTTAACCAGTGACACCCTCATCCCGTGAATGAATGTGAACAAGAAAAAACTTTTGCCCATTCAGAATTCATTTACAGTCAAGGGTATGTTGCTGGAAAAGCACAGCAGGTCAGGCAGCATCTGAGGAGCAGGAGAATCGACGTTTCGGGCTGGAGCCCTTCATCAGGAATAAGGCTGATTGAATTCCTGATGAAGGGCTCTGGCCCAAAACGTCGATTCGCCTGCTCCTCAGATGCTGCCTGACCTGCTGTGCTTTCCCAGCACCACACTCTCTCGACTCTGACCTCCAGCCTCTGCAGTCCTCACTTTCTCCCAGAATTCATTTACCGTCTGCTTTATTCCTCAATCGAGGTCTCCTCCAGTTCCCTGTCACAATATTGACGATATTTTTAAATAGGCTTATATCTGGGATCCTCAGGAAGCTGAGCTTAAGTTTTAAATTAATGGAGCAGTCACGAGTTATTTTAGTTTTCCTCAGTGCCAAATTGTTTTACCTCGTTGTGAGCTTTGTCAGCGCTGATTGTGTTTCAGTCTGTCACAGACTGTCTGTCCGGTGCTGCAGGTAATTCAAACAGGCAGTCTGACACCTTTCTGGCAGCTTAATGAGGTATAATGCAATCACATAGTTATCCTGCACACTGCCAAAGCCTTTCTAATTACTCAATTACATGCTGTCTCTCATTCTGTTGGCAGCAGGACATTTTGAATAATCGATTTGTAAGCTTGTTTGGTGGCAGCGGTCATGGTACATAAAAACAAGGTAATTAAAGTGCAAAGCCATTCTCCAACTGATATGGAGTAGCTTGGGCAAAATAAAACATAGCTCGGACTGGTGTCGAAACTCTCGCCTTTAGGGTAAGCAACCAAATGACCCAGTGAATCTATGAGATGCTTGGGACGTAAAGGAATGATCAGTCTGGACTGAAACAAAATAAGACTGAGCACACAGCGTTTATTATATTGTAACGTTACTCCATAAGGCATAGGACAAAGATAAGGCATTCGGCCCATTTCCCTCAACAAGGTCAAGGCTGATCTGGTAATCCTCAAATCCACTTCCCTGTCTTTTTCCCCTTAACCTTCAAATACCTTACTGATTAAAAATCTCAGCCTTGAATATTCTTAATAACGCAGTATCTGCGGTAAAGATTTTCAGACTCTGTGAAGGAAAGAAAAGAAACCTCCTCAACCTGAGATGGACAGCCCCCTTATTCTGTGCTGATGTCCTCTGGTCCAATGCTGTCCAACCAGGGAACCACCTCACTGTATCTACCCTGTCAAGCACCACCGCTCCCCCCCCCCCCCCCCCCCCCCACCTAACAATATTGTAAGTTGCAATGAGGTCGCCTATCGTTCTTCTAAATCCAACTTATTCAGTTTTGCACAGATCATGGTGTCATGCAGCATAGAAACAGGCTGTTTGGGAATAGACAAAGACGACGTAGAAAGACATTTCCACTTGACGGACAATCCCGAATGAGAGGCCGTGGTTTTAGGATAAGGGGTAGTAGTGTGAATCTGTGGAATTCGCTACCCCAGAGTGCAGTGGATGCCAGAACATTGAATAAGGAGGAGGTAGACAGGTTTTTAATTATGAATGGATTAAATGGCTGTGGAGGGGAAGGAAAGTGGATTTGAGACTGAGATGAGATCAACCATAATCATATCAATGGTGGAGCAGGGTCAAGGGCTGAATAGTTTACTCTTGCTCCTAGTTCTTATGTTATTTAAGATTTGTATGTAACAAGCAAACTAACATCAACTTGCATCAAATATTGTTTAACAGGCAACCGACACATCAATCTAAAGCAGCGGTACTTCTGCATTAACTACCTAATGCAATCAAAATCCATCTCAATGGTTTCAATAGCAGAGTCATATCAGCCTGAAAAGGTTAACTCTGTCTCTGTCTCGACAGATGCTGCCAGACTTGCTGAGTTTGCTCAGGACTTCCTGTTTTTATTTCAGCTCTTTTTTTCTGTGCAATGCTGTTCTGACAGAGTCATAGCATTACATGAATAAAACCCAGCTCTTCAGGCTTAGTTAAAACTATGTTAAAACTCTTTCAAAAAGCAGATGGCTTGTGTGTGATCGTTCTCACTTGATGTTTCAGTAGCTTTCTGCTTGACTTTCTTTCTCTGTGGCAACTAAATTATGTCAACCTGTCTCTGAACATAGCTGTCTGGTATGTCATCATAATCTCACTGCCCAGACATTATATTCCACCCTTTAATGAAAGGAGATGTTTTAAAATATAATTCTTGTTACGAATACTGAACTTTACAATATTTGCAAATATACAGAGTGCCGAAGTCAATGTTATATGTGCCTCTCATGAGCCACTGTTCAAGGAGGTATGGTTAATACCCATCACTGACCACGAAAAATTCACACATGTAGGTTCAGTGAAGACCCTTTTAGTTCGCTGCCCTGTTTCCACTTTTATTTTGCTCTTCAACTCCTCATTTTGTCGACCGTTAATACATTCCTGAAGAGGGGCTGGATCTGAGTGATTTGGAAAATAAACATTTTAGCACAAAACAGATGTAACTTGCCCTCCTCAATTCCATTCTCCTGTAGACATCACTTCAAACCCATTTTCTATTCTTTTCGTCCTGCACCAACAGTTGTTCTGTAGTTCAATGAAACTCTCCAAAAATCCATCCCATTGCCCTTGGTGTAAAATGGATCTACTAGATCCTCCATTTTGCATGGATTTCTCAACCTTGACTGAGTTTGCATGAGGTTGGAGTGTTTTGACAGGGTGTGGGTGGGTGGTTTGGTGGTGGTGAGGTTTATTGAGAGAATTTCACTGTCAATGTTAAATTGGCGATGAATGGGACTTAGAATGAGAGGGGGTAAGGGGACTTTTAGTAGAAGTGGTTGGAATGTGCAGCACATTTCTGTTTGATTCCTGAATATGTTGAATCTATTGTTACTGAAGTTTCTTCTTTTCCTTTGGCAGAGGCTTTTATATCCTTGATTCACAGTGCCAGCAATCATACCAACTCCATGTTCAAGACAGGGTACAGGACAATGGCAAAGGAGGCTACAGAGGTGGTGAAGGGGCTGTTTACTGACCTATCACTCTATGTCCTGGATACGAGCTGGAGCATTGAGGACATGGTCCTGGGTTTCTTTGACAACCTTTTCCCATTGGTTTATAATCGGCTGATACACCCTGGACTAAATGAGGTCTCTTTGGATTACTTAGAGTGCCTACGGTCGGCCAGGCAGAATATCAACCCCTTTGGAAGCTACCCTATGAAGATGGTAGCTGAGATAGCCGAGCCACTGCAAGCAATGAAAACCCTCCTGCAGGTCCTGAACATAGGCAGCGAGGTGATAAATATGACTAAGAACATTGTTTTCACCCGGGAGTGTACCAGAGCCCTGGTGAAGATGCAATATTGCTCTCACTGCCATGGCCTTACTCTGATCAAGCCCTGTGTGGCCTATTGTCTGAATGTGATGCGGGGATGCCTGGCCAATGTTGCCGATGTTGACCCTCACTGGCAGGCCTACATTTCGAACCTAAACGAGCTCACCAGTATCATTACAGGACCTCAAGGTGTGGAGCTGGCTTTACTGAGAGTGGCACCACTGGTTAATGAAGCTATTTTACACGCCCAGCTGAACGGACCCGAAATCTCTACTACAGTAAGTAAAGATATATAATTGTGTGTTAATAGCAATGCTTGGACACTTCTAGGGGTTTGTTGTGGGACTAAGTTCCAGGCAAATGTAATAGTATTAATTCACCCCTTTTTTCTGAGTGTATCTTTCCCTTGCAAAATATCTATGCTATTTGAGTCTCTTTCTTATTGTTGCTACTGCCTGGCTTTCGGTCTTGCTATGATTTTCTCCATATGTGTGTGGTTGCAAAAGTACACTATCTTTCTCTTGACCTGAGTAATCATCTTTTTCTTGCTCTTTTATGCACCTCTGTCTAATGCTATTTCTGCTCATTTCTTCCTCTTTAACTTTTCATTCTGTTTATTCTCATCTTTGTGTATTTCTTCTGTTAGTCTCACCGTTGATCTGTCTGTCTGTCTGTCCTGCCTTTCCCTCCTTCCTTTCATACTCACTCCCTTAGCTTCACCTGTTTATTTAAATGATTACGCTACAGTGCTTCTCTCTCTCCCCTCCTCTCTCTCTCTCTCTCTCTTGGTCTCTCTCTGTGTCTCTATCTCTGTCTCTCTCTATCTAATTGTTTCTGATTTGGAGATGCTGGTGTTGGACTGGGGTGTACAAAGTTAAAAATCACACAACACCAGGTTATAGTCCAACAGGTTTAATTGGAAGCACACTAGCTTTTGGAGCGTCGCTCCTTTGTTTCTGTGCCACTGTCTGTCTGTCTGTCTGTCTGCTCTGTATCTCTCACTCTCTGTCTCTCTGTCTCTGTCTGTCTCTCTGTGTCTCTGTTTCTCTGTGTTTCTCTGTCTCTCCCTCTCTGTCTCTGTTTCTTTCATCTGTCTGTCTCTCTCACTCTCTGTCTCTCTGTCTGTCTCTCTGTGTCTCTCTACCTGTCTCTCTCTCTCTCTGTTTCTCTATGTTTCTCTGTCTCTGTCTCTCTCTCTCTCTCTCTCTCTCTCTCTGTCTCTCACATACTCACATGAACTTTCTCTTCATTTTCTGTCTCTTTTTGCTGTAACTGGTAAATACCTTTCTATCCATCTCAAAGAAGGTTTCTGCAGACATAAGCTCCCCAGCGCATAATAGCCTGGCCCGTGGACATATAAACCACACAGTGTGGTGATTGTTTGAAACTGTTTAAGAATTTCTTTGTTGAGTTGTCAGGATTTGGGACAATGAGAGGTCTAACTCATTGATGTCAATCGTGACTTGCCTGGCAGCAATCTTACTCCTGAGCCATGAGTACAAACTCTTTGGCTGCTGCTCTCGGTAGAGGACTGAGATGGTCAAAGATCCCACAAACAGAGGTGCAGTTTGTCCTCGCTGCTGGGTGTCTGTATCCCATCACAATGTTTCAAATAAGAGGACAGGAGGTTGCCTCGTTGTGTTAACCAACATTTGCCCCTCATGAAAAAACACGATTAACTAGTTGTTGCAGCGCTGCTATGTGTGAACGTTGTTGTGTCTGAGTGTACCTGAAAAACACTCAGAATCACAGAATCCCTACTTTGTGGAAGCAAGCCATTCATCCCATCGAGTCAATACTAATCTTCTGAACAGCATTCCATCCAATCCCTGCATTTCCCAAGGAATAATTCACCCTGCCTCTACATCCCTAGATACTATGGGCAACTTAGCATGGCCAATCCACCTAACCTGCACACCTTTAGACTGTGGGAGGAAACCCACGCAGACACGGGGAGAATGTGCAAACTAAACTCTACACAGACAGTCACCCGAGGGTGGAATCATACCCAGGACCATGGTGCTAACCACTGAGCCACCATACCACACTTGGATGGCTGTGAAGCACTGTTGAAGATGTACTGAAATCATGGAAAACGTGATCTAAAAGCCTATTCTTTCTTCCTTCCTTCCATGACATTAAGTGAGCAGAACTATAACCAGCTGGAATCTCCGCTCACATTTGCTGTCCAATGCTGTCTGCCTCTAGTTGTCCAGGTGTAGAGAGGGCTGCTTCTGTCTCCAGGATCTACAGCTGCCTGGTCTTCACAGAGCAGGGTATGTGGGAAATTAGCCACTTGGGACAAAATTGTAGATTGCATGTGGAGTTGTCCTACAGCCTACAGGAGAGGAGCGGATGAAGCAGGAGGAGCCGATTGAGTCGGACAGACATCCGCGCACAAAATATCCCAGCGGTAAGGAGAATTCTCGGTCACCCCACAATGATATCAAAGCACAAGGGCTTTGGGGTACAGGGTTTGAAATGGGCAGACAGGTGGGGAGAATGTGCAAACTTCCACCAGTACCGAAAACGAGCAATTGGCGTTCCAGTGTGATCACCAGCTCTACGCAGAAATGTGAGCGGGATGGTAAGATCTAAACAGCAGACGGGGAAATCAAACTATTTCAGCAGGCCAGCTTAACTTTCCTTCCTTTCTGTCATGATGTGGAGGAGCCATATTTGGAAATAAACCTGTTGGACTATAACCTGGCGTTGTGTGATTTTTGACTCTCCTGGGGATTTAGTCCTTTTGGGAAGGGTTTGCTGACAGGAATGTTTGAGCTGAAATCACAGACACACTGAGTAAATAAATAAATGAGAAGAACGGCCAAGGTGATTTTTTTTGTTGTTGGGGAAAGGATCTGTTTGTGGGAACTTTTCCACAAAAATCAGCAAAAGAAAATGTGAGAAGCCTCATTATACCCACTGTGACGGGCCCTGCCAGAACTCTGTGTGAGAGTGCTGGATGGCAGTCTTTAAGCTCTGTTATCAAAGCAGGCTCTGAGTAATTTTTTTTTGGCAGCTCTCCTAGTTTGTACTTGAGGTTTTCAAGGCTGACTGGCTGCTGCAGGGAGTGTGGGATGTTTGAGAGGGCTGTGTGGTAACCAGGCAGTCAGCGTAGCCCACTTCCAGTGACGTGGAGAAGACCCGAGATTTACTTACAGCCCAGCTTGACTCTGAACCAAAATACCATAGAGTCCCCTACAGTGTGGAAGTGGGCCATTCAGCCCATCGGGTCCACACCCACCCTTCAGAGTGCAACCCTCCCAGACTCACCCCATCCCAGTAACCCTGCATTTCCCAAGGCTGACCCACCTTAGCCTCCATATCCCTGGACACTTTGGGTAGATTAGCATGGTCAATCCACCTAACCTGCACATGTTTGAACTGTGGGAGGAAGCTGGAGCACCCATAGGAAGCTGCCACAACGTCTTGTAGCCTCCTCATCCTCCCTCTTCCGTTATCAAAACACAAGGGCTGAGCTGGTGTGGGGGAGGTGAAGGTGAGGAGGTGGGGGGGATGTGGGGATGTGTATGGAGTTTTGTTGGTGGGAGATGAAATGGTAACATCACCCCTCCATCACACCTCCGGACAGCGGACCTTTCGAGCTGTTGGACCCCAGTCTTCATTTGACTAGCACCGCTGACTGGATGAAGCATTGTTGCTGTCTTAACGTGTGACATCACCAACTCATGGAGGATCGTTTCAATCATAGCACCATAGAATACAGCAGTGAGAGCACGCCATTCAGCACTGCTCAATAACCTGTACCTGCTCTCCCATTATCCTCTGATCTCTTTAGTCTTAACAACCACCCGATGAAGGAGCAGCACTCCAAAAGCTTGTGCTTCCAATTAAACCTGTTGGACGATAACCTGGTGTTGTGTGATTTCCAACACTGGCACCTCCAAGTCATAACTATATCACCATCTTTCTTGGAAGTCTCCAATGGTTTGGCCTCATCAATTTCCTGTGGCAGAAAATTCCAAGTGGTACAAGAGCTTGTACCATGAGGAGCATGGTATTTTTGATTTCCTTCCCATCTCAAAGTCACTGAGGGAAATTACAGTGAATTAGCTGAAATAAGAGTTGAATACAGCTCTCAGCACTTCTTAGTTTCTGAGGGCCAGTGCAATACACTGAGGTACAATCAGAACTGTTAATCCAGTCCCAAACAGGTCGGCGATACTAGAATTATGAAATGGACACAGCTACCTTTCTTGATATTAGATCTATTTTCAGAATGCAGCATTGTATAAATCTTCCAACCTACCAACCCATCAGTCCATTTTTGTACTGAATTAAGTAATACTCTTCCCTGTGCATCTTAGAACAGTGAACATACTGTGAAAATATTCAAGGTTTTGGGGAGCTTCCTGAAGGAACAGTGAGAGAGGGAAAGGAATAGGGAAAGAATTCCATTCCCAGAAGAATCTCTGTGGGTCAGCGGTTGTGGTGATGGAACTTTAATCTCCTTCACAAAAGTGACCTTCATAGTCTTCATTAGATAAGAGGCTGAACTTTCTGGAGTCATAGAGTCATACAGCATAGAAACAGGCCTTTCGGTCCAACTAGTCCATGCCAAACATAATGCCAACCTAAACTAGCCCCACCTGCCTGCTCTTGCCCCATATCCCTCCAACCTTTCGTATTCATGCACTTATTTAAGCACCTTTTAAACGTTGTATATTTCAGTGATAAACTCAGCTGTTAACAGAAGGATTGATTTGTCATAAAAATCTAACAAGACTTAGATTTGTGTAACATCTTTCACAACGTCAGGACATCTCAAAGCACTGTGTGGACAACTAAGTACTTTTGAAGTACGGCCACTTATTGTAATGCAAGAAATGTGGCAGAATAAAGTGCACAACGAGCTCCCACACTGTAATAAATGGTCAGATACGGTTAAGGAATAAATATTAACCAGGTCACCAGGAGGCATTCCCCTTTTCTTCCTTGAATGATGCTGTGTAATCTCTTGCATATACCTGAGATGGCAGACAAATGTTGGTTTAACATCGCATTTGAAAAGCAGCAGCCCCAACAGTGCAGCACTCCCTCAGCATTAACACTGCCATCTCAGCCTGGATTCCATTCGCTAACCTCTGGGCTGGAGTTTGAACCCAAACCTGTTGAACTTGCTGCCCCTGGAATAGTGGCTGACCTAGAGTCTAGTCATACGAGGAAACCCATGCCTTAAGTTCCTGGGCCTGATCTGTAAACTGCGGGCTGGAGGAAACAGTTGTCACTCTCCCAGAACATGCAAGGTAGGAATATTCCTCCAGATGGCAGCATTGAGAACTTTATTGGACTTTTCCAAGATATCTGATTCTTGGAAGGCATTGAGCGATTTCTGTTGGGGAGGTGGAGTTTCCGTTGAGAAAAATTAAAGTGCCTTTAATTCAAGCGCATGTCAAACTAATACAATTCCAAGCATCTGCCTATTACTGAGACAAAGAATGTGTCTTTAAGTTGCCAGAATTCTATATCTTGACCATATTCTGGCCATTGGTGTATGACTGATCTGGATCTGGGACCTGTTCCCTGTCAGTGTGTGATTGATGGTGAAGTGGAAAGGGGTGATGTAAGGACAGTTCTTTGATGAGCTCTGCAGTCAGATCATGATGTGTTGGCTGAAGTGGGTTGACATTGCAATACAAATAGTATCGCTCTCCAGTGCTGTGTTCTAGATCTTCACGGATGGACTGAGGTGATTTGAGCCGGAATTATTGCAGTGATTTAAGTAATTTTTCAAGTCCGTCCTTGCAATGGAGATCATTATTTTTGCTTTGTTTACTGACCATTATAGTGGCTTAGTCTTATTGTCACTGGACCAGTAATCCTCATTCCTGATGAAGGGCTTTTGCCCGAAACATTGATTTTCCTGCTCCTTGGATGCTGCCTGACCTGCTGTGCTTTTCCAGCACTATTCTAATCTTGACTGTAATCTCCAGCATCTGCAGTACCCCCTTTCGCCTAATAGTCCAGAAGTGCACACTAACATTCAGTAGATCCCTGAAATTCAGATTCCATAAATCTGGATAGTAAAATCTCAGTCATGGCGATTGTGAAACTATCATTGCCTGTTGTAAAAAACCCATCTGGCTCAATAGCGTCCTTTTGGCAAGGAAATCTGCCATTCTTACCTATCTGGCCTCATGTGATTCCAGGTTCTCACAGCAGTTGCATTCTTAGTTTCCCTGTGAAGCAGCCAAGCAAGCCTCTCAGTTCAAGGACAACTACGGAGGTGCAATAAATGCTGGCCTGGTCAGTGTCACCCACACCCCATGAAAGAAGCAAGTCTCAGGTTTAATCCAATACTGGCACTTGGACGCAACCACCACCCCCAGCCCCCTCAGCATGCACACAGCCCCCTCCACACCACCCCCCTCCCCTCCCCACCTCATTCCAGAGAGAGTATAGAATGATCCCCAAGAGATCAGCCAGCACTGTCAACAAACTGAGGGCTGGGCAGAGAATATTGGAGGGCCAGCGAGTGATGTGAGCTTGTCTTCCTGGGCTTTTCCGGCTCCAAAGCCATTGATGCCAGTGCAGGAAGCTGCCAGTGATGATTGTGCACCAAGAGGGGGAATAGGGGGCTACTGTCATCCTATTTCCCTCTGCAACCAGATCAGACCTTGGACCTGACGAAGTTCAACCATTCCTCTCCTTCTCCATTGACATGGAAAACCAGGGGGTAGAATGAAGAATGGCCATGTGACTTGTTCTGGAAAGAAAATACTCCTTAGTTGGCCACAAGCATGTAGATCACTTTCTTAAAGTGATGGATGGACACTTGCTCAGTAATGCTGTCTCTTCAGTTGGCTGTTTGGCTGTAATGGACATTGCAGGGCATGAGGAGCAGACGAACATGATTGTGAGCCTTACCTCTTTCCATAGTGCAGACAGCTGAGGCTGACTCTCCCAGGCCAGTGTCAGCTCATTCTAAACCTGCCTGTGTACTGGCTATTGAGGCCCTCACCTATCTATGGACTGATGAGTCACGGAAACTCTACACCAACTTTGAAATGTGCCACTCTGCAGGACGTGCCAATCAATGGGACAAGAATTTGGATGCTGCTATCCTTAGAGGTGTGAATCTGCCGCGCGATGCCAGCTTTGCTGAGTGCAGACAATGCTGTTTGAACAGGAAGCATGGCTGTCTCCCTGTTACCTAGCAACTGGAGCCAATGATGTGACCAGACAAGTATCCTGAACTAGAACTACTGGGTCACACCAGTTTGATTAAAGGGCTGGGATTCTGCATCAATGTGCTGGCTAAGTCACAAACCGATCACCTCTCTGTGCTGAGTTGTCTGATTTTGGCCCAAGTAACTACAACGATAACTGACCTTAACATCTTTTGATCAGAAAGGGAAAAAAACTAGCTAGTTCCCTGCCCCAGTACTGATTGATATCCATTGAATTTTCATTACATGGGATTAAGATTAGCTACGATGTTCTCTATAGCCAAGTAGTTGACTGATCGTAAACTCATAAAACTGTTCATAACCCCCAGAATGTTCAGCCAAGTTACGAGCAGAGAGCTGTCAACACACACACACCAACAGGCTCAAGGACAGGCTGTTGTTAGACTGTTGAATGGATCTCTCTAAATTCAAATCTAATGTTGATCCTGCTTTGTGCACCTCCTGTGCAGCTATAACCTTGTATGCCTGGCTCTGTCTAAGCACCCTATGATCTGGTATGTCCGTGTTTGCTGTGATCTGCCTGTACTGCTCACAAAACAAAGCTTTTCACTGTACTTAGGTACACGTGACAACAATAAATTAAATCAAATCAAATGAAAACCAGATCCTACATAAACACACAATGGACAAGCAGAGCCATGGAGTCATAGAGATGTACAGCACAGAAACAGAACCTTCGGTCCAACTCGTCCATGCTGACTTGATGCCCTAACCTAATCTAGTCCCATTTGACCGCACCTGACCCATATCCCTCTAAACCCTTCCTATTCATATACTCAGCCTTTTAAATGCTGTCATTATACCAGCCTCCATCACTTCCTGTCAGCTCATTCCAGACATGCACCACCCTCTGCGTGAAATATACTTCATTCTGTTGCACTGTTTATTCTTTGCCCATCTAGTTTTTAAAGTGTCCTGAAGTGATAACAATATAGACTCAGTCCCCTGTTCAAAGATAACTAGCACATGGTAGATTCCATCAGCCAGTATACAGACGGAACATTCTGTCTTACAGTTCCTGGTCCTGTAGGTCTTGCTGTCGTTTTCCTGGATACTGGACGAGAGAGGGCAAAGCAAGGTTCACTTTGTCAATGGTGAAGAAATACCTGAGAAGATATTGCGTACAATTACACCAAAGTGTGGCATTTCCTTAATAACAATAGTAATTAGAGAGTGAGCATCTGCCCATGTCACTGCCTGTCAGCTGATAGATACGTTTCAGATAATTGGTCATTATTTCACCTAACTGATTTTTGGATGCAGCCATTGGCTGCTTTCCTGTGACTGGGCTGACCATCTGCTGCCTTCTATCCCGAGGGTGGACAGCTTTCACTTTAATGACAGTCATTGACAATGGCCGGGACCTTTCTGTTAACAAAGCATTCTCAGGAAACCACTGGGACTTCATCGTTCGTTGTGGCCTAATCTAGTCTGGCCAGGCATTAAGGTAGAATAGATTGCAGCTAGTCACCCACAGGCTCAGGGTAATGTGTTTCAGTGCCCCACACCTGTGACTCAGAGGGTCAAATAGTCTAAAACCATTACTTTGGGTACTCGGTGCAGTGGTAATGTCCTGACCTTTGAGCCAGGAGGCCTGGTTTCAACTCGAACTGTTGCAGAAGGTGTGTGATACCATCTCTGAATGGGTGGCTTAGAAAACATCTAAAGTTATTATTCTAGGGATCCCTGGTAAAATGGAGTCTGATTTCACACAGCTAGGACTTGTTGGGTTAATGTAGTCTGATGGCATTCGCCCTGGGAATTCAGGGGTTAATGTAGTCTTATGTCATTTGCCCTTTGAACTCCTTGAATGGTACAATCTAATCTGGCATCACGTACCTGGGATTTGTATGGTAATATATTGTAGTCTAACCATGTGTACCTGATACTCATATGTAAGGTACTGATGCTGTCTGACAGCCCATGTGAGATCTAGTTTATTTATTTATGTTTATTTATTTTGTGTGATATGGACGTCGCTGGCTAGCCAGCATTTATTGCCTGTCCCATGTGCACAGTCGCTGATCAATCTCCCAGTTAATTCTTTTAATTAATTAAGAAAAGTGAGTTATTTAGCCAATGGATGTGCAATGAGTGATCACCCTGCTCTAATTCAATTTCTGTTCCCTGTTGTGTGTTTGAGTTACAGAGGTCAGCTGGAAGCCAGTTCATTGGACGCACACAGTTCTCTATCAATCAGAGAATGTATTCCTCTATTCCGAATCTGCTGTGATGGAGTACTTTTCCTTTTGAGATGTGGGAGTCAGGAGACAGTGAATGTTGTAACACTCAGAGAACACACAGTTCCAAGGGGTTGTTACATTTCAGTCCTACTGCGAGATGCTGCATTCAGATTTTGCAACAATAGGCGTGGGGCTTGTTGGACGGAATTCAGTAGATCACTCAAAACAGTTCAGGGTTTCATGAAGAAAGAGCAATTTTGGGCCACAGCTAGTTGGAGACGAAGGCAGAAAACGACAAAAGCAAAACTGCTGGCGGGTGAGAACTGTTCAATTGTACTGCCGAGGAGGTAACAGAAATATGGTGGTTCTGTATATTTGGGAATTCAGGAAGAAGTCAAGATTACTTGGATAGTTCTGTACTGTCAAGGAAGATGTTCTAGGAGTTGGGAGGCAGCTAAGTGTTAGAGAAGGGGCTCAAAACCAGCCTGTGTATAATTAATGCTTCAGTACAGTTGAGTGTGGAGGTTAAAAGCTCATGAGCAGCATTTCCTTTTGAAACTGGGCCAGATTAGACCTCAGGAAACAAAACAAATCACTAGCAGTGCTGGCTTGGTGAACTTGCTGTTGTGAAGACCTGGAGTTGTGCCTGGGGTGCAGTATCCATGTATACAGGGGAGTGCAGACCCAGAGAAAGTTGGAGAACCACCAGAACACAAGTCATTGAGGTGGTACAAGATAGGGCAGCTCCTGAGGGACCTTCAAGGTCAAGTTGTCAAAAGTGAAGAGATTAGACTCCCTTGTGAAGCTTGAATGAAATTTCCTGACTCAGGGTGTCACTAACATCTGGAGTCTACTCCAGCATTTAATAGGATCATGGCTGATCCGACATTCCTCATGTCCACTTTCCTGCCCTTTTCCCAGAATCCTTGATACCCCGACTGATCAAAAATCTACCTCAGCCTTATATTTACTCTCCTCCCACAACTCATAGAGTCATAGAGATGTACAGCACAGAAACAGATCCTTCGGTCCAACTCGTCCATGCCGACCAGATATCCCAACCTAACCTAGTCCCACCTGCCAGTCTCCGGCCCATATCCCTCCAAACCCTTCCTTTTCATATACCTATCCAGATGCCTTTTAAATATTGCAATTGTATCAGCCTCCACCACTTCCTCTAGCAGTTCAGACTATACACGTACCACCGTTTGCGTAAAAGATTTGCCTCTTAAGTCTCTTTTATATCTTCCCCCTATCAGCCTTAACCCTATGTCCTCTAGTTCTGGACTCCCCCACCCCAGGAAAAAGACTTTGTCTAATTATTATCCTATCCATGCCACTCATGATTTTGTATTCCCCTATAAGGTCTACGACGCTCCAGGGAAAACAGGCCTAGCCTATTTAACCTCTCCCTGTAGCTCAAATCCTCCAACCCTGGCAACATCCTTGTAAATCTTTTCTGAACCCTTTCAAGTTTCACAACATCTTTCTGATAGGAAGGAGATCAGAATTGCACACAATATTCCAAAAGTGGCCTAACTAAGGTCCTGTACAGCCACAACATGACCTCCCAACTCCTGTACTCAATACTCTGACCAATAAAGGAAAGCATACCAAACACCTTCTTCACTATCCTTTCTACCTGCAATTTCACTTTCAAGGAGCTATGAACCTGCACACCAAGGTCTCTTTGTTCAGCAACAGTCCCTAGGACCTTACCATTAAGTGTATAAGTCCTGCTAAGATATGCTTTCCCAAAATGCAGCACCTCACATTTATCTAAATTAAACTCCACCTGCCACTTCTCAGCCCATTGGCCCATCTGGTCAACATTCCGTTGTAATCTGAGGTAACCTTCTTCGCTGTCTACTACTCCTCCAATTTTGGTATCATCTGCAAACTTACTAAGAAGTTCCAAAGATTCACCACCCTATAAGAGAAGAAATTCCTCCTCATCTCAGCCTTAAATTGGCACCCCTTTATTCTGAGACTATGCTGTCTGCTCCTATACTCTTCCTCTCAAGGTATGCCTCGTCAAGCCCCTTAAAAATCCGATGTGTTTCAGTGAGATCATCTTTCATTCTTCTAAACTCTTAATGAGTAGAGTTCCATAATCTTTGCTCATAAGACAGTCCCTCCATTCTTGGTATCATCCTCGTGATCCTTCTCTGAACTGCCCGCAATGAAATAATAACTTTCCTTCAAGAAGGGAACTAAAACTGCTCACCCTACTCTAGGTATGATCTCACCAGTACCTTGTATAGTGGCAGTAAGACTGCCCTACTCTTACACTCCAACCCCCTTGAGATAAGGGCCAACATTCCATTAGCCTTCCTGAATACCAGCTGCACACGGATGTTAGCTTTCCATTTTACATTCGCAAGTACCCTCAAGTCCCTTTGTATTGCAGCTTTCTGTGTTTTTTTTCTCCAATTAATAAATGCCCTGTTCATTTATTCTCCCTTCCAAAATGAACAACTTCAGATTTCCCCATGTTATGTTAGATTTGCCAACGTTTTGCCCACTTATTTAACCTCTCAATATCTCTCTGTAAACTGTTTATGCTCTTCTTGTAACCTGCCCAGCCACCTATTTTTATGTTGTCTGCAAATTTGGCAACAGCACATTCACTTCCTTCCTCTAAGTCATTAACATACTGTGTAAACAGTTGCAGTGCCAACCCCGATCCCTGTGGAACCTTACTGGTCACGCATTGCTGACTTGAATAAAGGAAAGCTCCCTGTTTCCAGCCCATGAGTCAATTCTCTATCTATGCTGTTACACTACCTCCAACACCATGGGCTCTTATCTTATGAGTAAAAAGTGAGGTCTGCAGATGCTGGAGATCAGAGCTGAAAATGTATTGCTGGTTAAAGCACAGCAGGTTAGGCAGCATCCAAGGAACAGGAAATTCGACGTTTCGGGCCAGAGCCCTTCATCAGGAGCCCTCATTCCTGATGAAGGGCTCCGGCCCGAAACGTTGAATTTCCTGTTCCTTGGATGCTGCCTAACCTGCTGTGCTTTAACCAGCAACACATTTTCAGCTCTTATCTTATGACTTAACCTTTTATTAAGTACCTTGTTGAACACCTTCTGCAAATCCAAATACAACACATGTTCTGGTTCCCCTCAAAACTCTAATACATTAGTCAGCCACAGGGGATGAATACAAGGATCTAACATAATCAACAACTTGAAGTGCAAAGTCCCCACACTTCAATGCTGGTTAGATGGTGGATTGAGAATTAGGAGCTGGGCTGCAACAGAATCCATGGAAGCCAACACTGAGGTGAGAAAACCAATGTTCACAGATTCAGGACACAGTCAAGAAAAAAAGCTTCCAACTACTGAAATCAAATAGACGACATTGCCCTGCTTGGGAATTCGGATTTCTTTACTAACACATTAGTGGAAAGGGAACTCGTTTGATTACTTTCTCTTCACAGTACATTTGAGTGTTGGATGGAGATTATTAAGATGTGTGAGGAAATTTAAGAATCAGGTGAATCACAGAATCCCCTACAAGTGTGCAAGCAGGCCATTAGGCCCATTGAATCCACACCAAGCCTCTGAAGAGCAACCCACCCAGACCCAACCCTTGCTACCCTACGTTTATCATGGCCAATTCACCAAACCTGAACATCTTTGGAGAGTGGGGGGAAACCCATGCAAACACAGGGAGAACATGCACCCTCCATACAGACAGTCACCCAAGGGTGGAATTAAACCGAAGTGCTTGGCTGTTGGGGATGAAATGAATTATTCAGTGGGTAACTCGCTTGTAGCAATCTAATTTAGAGGAAAAATGAATCACGCCACACAATCCTTTAGTTATTGACTGTTTATTCGTGAGCTCACGGGGAGAGACATATCGACATAATGGTCACAAGTCACTCCGACAAGGTACAGAAAGTCGCGTGATTATATAGGTTACAATCATTTAACAATTAGCAAACTGTTAATTGTAGTATAATGAGTAAATAGGCGCTTTGCCCAGTCACTAGCGTAAGTCACATAGTGTCTAGACAGTGCTAGTTAGTAGCTGATTAGCAAGTATTAGGATAACAATAGATCCTTGTCAAAGAAGAACGTTCCCATGATGGGAAATAACTCACTATCAGGTACAGCTGCAAGGTCAACCACCTCACCGAGCCTGGGAATGTACAAACTTAACAAACAGACACTAATAGGAGATTTAAAATGGATTCCAGGCTTTTAATATGCGACAAGATGGCTGCTTTGGTTAATAAATCTTCCACAATTCTTTCCTTTTTTCTTTTGACCAAATCAGAAGGGCAGTTGGGAAGAATTGGTAAAAGGAGGGAGATAGCCAGACCCAGGGGTGTTTTTGGGGACTGGGGGATGAGGTTCAGGGTCAAGGTCACCGAGGACCCCAATCAGAGAAAAGCAACATCAGAAAAATAAGCAAAAACAATAAAATAATGGCATAAACAATCATTTGGAGCTATCTGCAGGTCGTGGGAAATCAATAGATATCCCCCTTGGGGTGGTGTTCTCTTGCACTGCATGGCATGAGTCCATACTGTTTTGACCTTGAGAGCAGTTTGGGTCACCAGGAGGACAAGGAATGGACCTTTCCATCTGGGAGAGAAAGAGTTCTTTTCAAACAATTTAATAATAACAGTCCCCTGGCTGGAAAGGATGCACGGTGGTTGGAACAGGAATGGCCGCTGTGACAATGTCATGATTCTGAATGATAAGTTCTGAAAGGACCTTAGTATAATCAACTGTGTCACTCCTGTGTCAGGAGCAGAGCCACATCGGCAGAGAACACAGGAGGCCTGGTCGCAGTAGGCACGGGTCTGCCCATCAAAATCTCAAAAGGAGTGAGGCCTGTTGTTCGGTTAACCTGATGCCGAATGGAACCTAGAGCAAGGGCCAGAGCTTCAGTGCAGGGTAAGCCTGTATCCTGTGATATCTTAGTAAGGACTGTATTAAGGATGCCATTCATCCTTTCCGCCATACCGAGGACTGTGGTTGAAACAGAATATGATGTTGCCAGGAAATTCCCAGAGCCTTATAAATAGCTTTAACGACTGCTGAAGTGAAATGAGTGCTCCTATCACTGTGAATAGACCCAGGGACCACAAATCTAGGGATGACATCCCTCATTAAACATTTAACAACTGTCCTAGCATCGTCCTTCTTGGTGTCAAATGCCTCACCCTATATGGAGAACATATCAACAATCACCAGCGGGTAGTGGCAACCCAGCCTTGTTGGCATGTGCACAAAATTGATCTGCCGTTTCATAAAGGGGCCAGCAGAGATAGGAAGATGGTCAAACTTGGCCAGTGGCTTTGAGTTATTGTTCTGTAGGCAAATAATACAGCGTGATAACAAAGTGCAAGCAGCGGGAGTGAAGCCCGGGGCATACCAAAAGCATTTGACTAAATGGCACATGCCCCACTTACCAACACGGCCAACTCCATGACGGCCAGGGCTACGACATGTAGATGAGACTTAGGGCAGATGATACGGCCGTCGCCAAGCGTAAGAAGACAAAGGGATTCAGATTCAGTGGCACCTCAATGAGCCCAATGAGCGCGCTCAGATTGAGGGGCCACCTGCTGAGTTTCATGGTTGCCTCTCCAAAAGGAGAGGGCATCCAGTGGGAAACATGCGTATTTCAGGGCTAAGTAAAAACCTGCATAGTTGGATTAGTAGCAGCCACCCGAGCGGCCCTATTAGCGAAGGCGTTGCCCTGGGCGACATTATTTCCAGCAGACATGTATGCAGTGCAGTTGATGACAGCCACAGCCGAAGGGAGGAGAATGGCCTCCAAAAGATTATTAATAAACTGACAGTGTTGTGAAGGTTTACCTGAAATGGGATTCAAAGCCAGGGTGTGGCGCAGAGTAAGATTAGACCGGGAGAGTAGGATGACCTCATAGCCCGGACCCCTGGAAGCAGCAAAATGGTGGGTAGCTGCACAATTAGGCAGCAGGGAGACCGAATGTGGAACAAAAACCATGCATAGATGATCCAGCATAAGGCGGGGAGTGGACTTATCAACCATTACCCAGGCAGCCACCACAGCCTGCAAACACACTGGCATTCTCCTTACAACTGGACTGAGTAAAAGGCTACAGGGCACCGGAGATCTCCATGCATCTGTGTCAGAATTCCAGAGGCAGAACCTTCCCTCTCAGCAACACAAAGTTGAAACGGCTGTGAATTATCTGGAAGTCCCACAGCAGGTGCTGAGTCAGTACAGATTTCAATTGTTCAAAGGCCTGTGTCATTTCAGGGGTCCACTGTAGTTTCGATGGCTTCTTAGGTGAAGACGCCTCTCAAAGGCACATCAATCTCACGAAGATCAGGAATCCAGTGCCTGCGGTAATTCACCACCCTAGAAATGACATAGGTTCGGCATGTTGCTAGGGGAGGAAGGAGATTTGTGATGGCCTTTAAGCGATCAGGAACAAGTGTCCTGATACCCTGTGATATTGTGAAACCCAAGTAATGAACATTGGGCTGGCAGATCTGCATCTTAGCCAAGGAAACCTTGTGGCCATCCTGTGCCAAGCGTGGAAGCAGGGCATCAGATGTAGTGGAAGCAATGAGTAAATCATCAGCGTGTAGAACAAGGACACTGTTGCAAGGCATGTGGAGGGTCTCGAGGTTATGCTGAACAGTGGAGGAATAAACAGTGGGGCTCTCCGTATACTCTTGGGGAAGCTGAGTCCATGCGTATTCACGGCCGCCGAAAGTAAAGGCAAAAAGGTACTGACTACTGAAGCAGAGACAGACACCAGAACTCGGGATCCCGTCAAAAACTCAAGGCAAATGCCACCAAATTAATCCCAAAGTGCAGCACGGTCTCCTTCAATCCAATCTTGCCTCAGCGTCAAACCAGCTCCCCACTCACGCCTGTTGGCTCAGAGCTACCAACTACCAGGGGGAGTCTTTGGAGGAGTCTCCAAACGCAACCTTTCTTGTCGCAGCACATTGCTTGTGGCTCAAGGTGTCAAGGCGAAGGATTAAAACTAAAAACTACTCGCCTCTGTCGCCACAGCCCAAAACTACCCGCTCCGGATAGTGGCAGAGGGAAACAGCGCCAGCAGTGAAAACAACTCTCCTGTATTGTCGCAAAAATACAAATCCACCGACGCAGTTAGGAAAACAACTCTCCCATTTCGCCGCAAAATAACCCGCTGACTCGGGGACAGGTGGCATGGTGGGCCAGTGGTTAGCACTGCTGCCTCACAGCGCCAGAGAGCTGGGCTTGATTCCAGTCTTGGGGGACTGTCTGCTTGCACATTCTCCCCGTGTCTGCATGGATTTCCTTTGGGTGCTCCAGTTTCCTCTTAAAGTCCAAAGACGTGCAGGTCAGGTGAGTTAGCTGTGCTAAATTACCCATTGTGTAGGGATTTTAAATCGTCTCCCGTCTTGTCGCAAATAAACCCGCTGACTCAGGGAGGAAAACAACCCTCCCGTTTTGTCGCAAAAATACAAACCCACTGACTCAGGGAGGTTGCACCAAAAAAGGAGAAGATCGAGAGGAAAAGAAAACGAAAGGACAATGTCTGGAAACCTCGTGAAATAGAAGTCCTGCCAGGTAGGCCTGCTGTTGGGGGGTGAAATGAATTATGTAGTGGGTAACTCGTTTGTAGCAATCTAATTTAGAGGAACAATGAATCGCGCCACATGAATCTTGAGTTATTGACTGTTTAGTTGTGAGCTCGTGGGGAGGGACAAGTCGACCTAATTGTCACAAGAACTCACTATTAGGTACAGCTGCAAGGCCAACCAGCTCACTATTATGAGATTTAACATGGATTCCAGGCTTTTAATATGTGGCAAGATGGCTGGTTTGGCTAACAAATCTCCCACGCTGACTCTGTAAGAGCCAAAAAAACTGCAGATGCTGGATTCCAAGGTAGACAAGCAGGAGGCTGGAAGAACACAGCAAGCCAGGCAGCGTCTGGAGGTGGAGAAGGCAACGTTTTGGGTGTAACCCTTCTTCAGGACTGGCTTGATGTGTTCCTCCAGCCTCCTGCTTGCCTACCCTGGCTCTGGAAAATAACAGTGTGAACCACTGAGCCAGCGTGCTGCTAAGGTGAAGTTAGCCCACTCAGCCAGCACTCAAATGGTTTTCTCCAGGAACAAGATGCGACTATTCAGCCAAAATTACACTTTGCCTACCACATAAATGCGATATGGGTTTTACTTTTGACCATTTACAATGGGCAGCATGCCAGTTGTGCTCATCTAGCCTGTGTTTGCAAACCTCAGAACACCCTATCCAGCATTAGATGCAACTGGAAACATTTACTAAATCATTCAGACCAGTTTACGAATTACAGCAATGACCAATTTAAGATGATCACTCTAGTTCATTATGAGGTGCATTCATGTGTCATAGGAGCTACATTTACAAACAGAGGCCTGCCCTGTGTAGGTAAAAGGAATTCATCTAGATGCTGCACTTTTTCTATCAACAAAATCCATGGAAACTTCCAGTCCCTGCTGCATTCCCCTTAGCAATGCCACAACTAATCAGAGTTTAGCTATGTCTGAATTTAGTCAGTTAAATAAATTCAGTTTCGGCTAATTCTCCATGCCAACCGTGGTCCAACCAATCAGCACGCTCCTCTGATGCAGTATAAATTGATGTTCCCCCCCTCCAACGCTATTTTGATTTAGTCCCTGCCCTCCCCTTCACTGTTTGATCACACAGCATTGCCCTCTTTGATGTGAAGGGCACTGCTAAAAAAAAATTGATGTTCCCTTTCCACGTTTGGTTTCTTTTGCGTCAGTCCTGATAAATGCAAGATGAAAAGGTTCGACATTGTATTTCTTTTTAGCAATGATTAAGGGATAATATTCCTTGCATTCTCCAGCTACCTTTGCTACCAAATGCGCACGCGTGTGTATTTGTACAAGTAAAGGGCAGTTGGTGTCTAATCCAGTGGTCAAATTACCTGGTCACAATTGATCTGCTTAGGGGTGATGTTGATCGTAGGAGGACTAGGGTCATAGAATTGTAGAGCATAGAAACAGACCCTTCGGTCCAATTCGTCCATGCCGGCCAGATATCCTAAATTAATCTAGTCCCATTTGCCAGCATTTGGCCCGTTTCCCTCTGAACACTTTCTATCCATGGACCAATCCAGATGCCTTTTAAATGTTGTAATTGTACCACCCACCACCACATCCTCTGGTAGCTCATTCAAAACACGCGCCACCCTCTGTGTGAAAAAGTTGCCCCTTGGGTGCTTTTTAAATCCTTCAGCTCTCACCTTAAACCTGTGCCCTCTAGTTTTGCACTCCCTCCAGTGTTAAAAAGACCTTGGCCATTCACCCTATCCATGCCAGTCATGATTTTAGAGGTCACCCTTTAGGCTTTGACCCTCCAGGGAAATAGCCCCGGCCTATTCAGCCTCTCCCTATCGTTCAAACCTTCCAACCCTCACAACATCCTTATAAAAACATCTTGTCTACAGCAGGGAGACCAGAACTAAACACAGTATTCGAAAAGTGGCCTGGGCAATGCCCTGCATAGCCACGTTCCAATTCTAATACTCAATGCACTGACCAATAAAGGCAGACATACCAACACCTTCTTCACTACCCTATCTGCAACACCACTTTAAAGAAACAATGGACCTGCACTCCAAGGTCTCTTTGTTCAGCAACACTCCTCAGGACCCTACCATTAAGTGTATAAACCCTGCTCTGATTTGCCTTTCCAAAATGCAGCACCTCACATTTATCTAAATTAAACTCCGCCTGCCACTCCTCAGTACAATGGCCTATCTGATCAATGTCTTCTTGTACTCGGAGATAACCTTCTTTGCTGTCCACTGCAACACCAATTTTGGTGCCACCTGCAAGCCTACTAATGAACCTCCTATATTCACATCCAAATCTTTTATATAAATGAGAAAGAGCAGTGAACCCACTACTGATCCTTGTGGTAAACCACTGCTCAAAGGCCTCCAATCCGTAAAACAACCCAACACCACCACCCCCTGCCTCCTACCTTCAAGTCAATTTTATATCCAGATGGCTAGCACTCCCTGGATCCCATGTGATGTAACCTTGCTAACCACTTGACCATGTGGAACCTTGCCAGTTGCCTTGTTGACCAGGCTTTAAGGAGGTCAATGTCTTTGAAGAAGTGATGCCTAAAGAGTCCTTAACATGCAACTATGTAGATGGAGCTTTGAGTTCAACAGCTGCACCTCCTCTGTTCTACAGCACAGTGTGAGCCTTGATTATATGTACAGATCCTAGGCTAGCACTTGAATTCACATCCTTCTGACTAGAAACAGAGAGTCCTACGTGGCAATCCAATCTTGAGTGTGAATGATTTGTTTTCTACGGCTTTAGCTTTTTGGAAC
This sequence comes from Hemiscyllium ocellatum, assembly GCF_020745735.1. Classification (NCBI taxonomy): domain Eukaryota; kingdom Metazoa; phylum Chordata; class Chondrichthyes; order Orectolobiformes; family Hemiscylliidae; genus Hemiscyllium; species Hemiscyllium ocellatum. The sequence continues at coordinate 76,887,628 of NC_083413.1, forward strand.
TTGTGAGAGGAGTTGGGGCGTTTACTGGGTTCAACTGGCCTGCTTTCTGTTTCACATTGAGTGAAATGCTGTTACAGCTCTCTTTATTTTGCCAATCAATCCATCTGGAAAAGACAGGGAGCGTCAGGGAGCACGCTGAGGTTCGTGGCTGGATTAAGGCACACTCACTGACACATTACGTCTGGAGAGGTTTGGCAGAAAGGAACGTGCTCCACAAGGATGAGGGAGCCTTTTAGTTCCAGCTAAAATGTTGAACCAGTCAGTGCTTGAAAAGTTAGGTTTGCGTTGGGATGTTGATCAAAGTAAGTTACGCATCGGTAAAGTTTCTCTAACCTTTCCAGTCTACTTGGCAGGGAATGCCCAGACTGCGTATACTTTGAAACTGAAATCACTCCCTGATTTAACTGAAACAACCTGCTCCCCCCACCCCCCCCAAAACCTACAGTCCCTAAAAAGTGGAAGACAGTTCCACCCAGTCAATGCAACTTTCACCCAGGAGAAAGTTAGAGCTGAAAATGTGTTGCTGGAAAAGCACAGCAAGTCACGCAGCATCCAAGGAACAGGAGAATCGACGTTTCGGGCATAAGCCTTTCTTCAGGAATGACATTCATGAAGAAGGGCTTATGCCCGAAACGTTGATTCTCCTGTTCCTTGGATGCTGCCTGACCTGCTGTGCTTTTCCAGCAACACATTTTCAGCTCTGATCTCCAGCATCTGCAGTCCTCACTTTCTCCCAGGAGAAAGTTAACCAGGTATGTACTTTGATGTCTAAAACATAAATTTCTGGAGGAACTTTCCAGATCTGGCAGCGTTGTGAAGCGAATACAGAGTCAACGTTTCAGGTCCAGTGCCCCTTCTTCTCAATTGTACTTTGATAAGATCGTTTCCCTTACCCCATTAACATTTTCTCCTTAGTCTATGACTAGGATAGAGAGAGACACACCAGGTTTAATTCTTAAACACCAGTCCAGAAATACAATCTCAGCGATTTGTCGGAATACATGCTGCTTTTTCCAGGGCGCTCCAATTGAATGCTTTGATTTCATGCTGTGATAAATTATCTCGTTCACATTCAACCTGGGAAATAAATTATTTCCTTCAGTTACAAAAGGCTCTGATCTGAAATTTTGGCAGTCCAACAAAATATTTACAGATTTCCTGAGTGTACTTGTTGTTTGCATAATGTTCCTTTTAAAGTTTGTTTAGTATTAGAAAGAGCTTACATTCCTATAGCACCTTTAATGGTCCTGGGACGTCTCATTCCAATTCACAGCCAATGAACCTCCTTTGAAGTGTAATCACTGTTTAGCATAAGGAAATGCCACAAATGATCTGTGCATACAGCTGGGTTATAAAATGGATATTCAAAGTACATGAGGCAGAAAGGAATAAAAATTGTGTTGAGAGGGCGGAGACAGGTTTTTTTTGGACTGGAAACATTAGGATCGCCCAGTTGGTCTAAGAGATATGTTTCTGTGCTGTTTATGCCACATGGTCTCATTGGTTACAGTGTGGGTTTCATGGAGTGAACTACCTCTCGCTCTTTCTTCTGACCTCCATTATGCGATTACTGAAATAACTCCATTGAGGCCTGTATCCTGTCACCAAGTCACCCTTTATTTACTGACCCAGCTAACTCAGGGCTGACTCCTAGAATGAACAGAACCCCTGACACTCCTCTTTATATCTGTCAGCCAGGGCTCCCTGACTGGGGCAGTTAACCTGATCCAATCAGGGATCTCATATTCTATGAGGTCCACCTGACTGACCTCATTACATTCACTACAGTCACCCACCGACCAATTCCCAGAAACTGTTATTTTAAAAATGATTACCTTTAGGGAGGTACTGGGAAAGTTAACACAGATTTTTACTGATCATGGACTGCCAATTGAGTTCCAGTCTGATTGCAATTCAAACCTTCTATTGGAAGTTATCCAGGAAAGAGAGGACCTGATGGAGGTGTATAAGATTATGAGGGGCATGGACAGGGTGGACAGAAAGCAGCTGTTCCCCTTGGTTGAAGGGTGAATAATGGGATGGCATCATTTTAAGGTGATGGGCAGATGGAGGAAATCTAGTGGGTGGGTAGTTGTGGTAGGAAACTGCCTAGAAAACTGCCTGGGAAGGTAATCACAAACTTTACAAATGACATGAAATGTCATAGCCTTCAAGACTATGCACCAGTTGGAAAGTTTGAGACTAGTGTAGATTGAGAGTAGTTTTGTTGCAGCAGACTCAATGGGCTGAAGAGCCTTTTCATTACTGTGTGATTCCATTCTATCCCCCCCATGGATACTTCAGCTGTGCTGCTCCAATGATCTACCCGAGTTTAGAACAGCATAATTGATGCAGACTGGAGCTTGCAACCTTCCAGTCAGCTTGACTCCGCACCACATGGGGAGCCATGCATTTTCCACTGAAGTCATTGGGAGATGAGTTAACCAGGAGGGACTGCATGCTCACTAGACCTCAACATTGATTGCTGCCGGCACACAAAAAAACATCTTCTGTCACAATATGCTTTATTTCTTGATGAACGATACATGGTTTAACTTAATTGTTCATTGAAAGTTAGCAAATAATACGACATTCACAAAGCCAGAGCATTGTTATTCAAAATGTTTGCTGTTGGGTAATGCTCTTAGGGATTTTGGACTTGGTTCTTTCAGGCTAGTACCCTGGCCTAATTCACTATATGGGCAATACTTTTTCTTATAATGAAATCAAAGTGAAGAGTTGAGTCAATTGAAGAAAGCAGTCTTCAGGGCCCTGGTACTAATGCGGAGAATAATGGGAAGCGTCTCCGCAGCTATAGGAACAGTGACTGAGTGGAAATTATGCAGGAAAATGAGAGGGAGGTGCAGATATGTTATTAGCTTGCAGATGTTTCTTCTGAAGTCTGGCATTTGCCCGGAGCCTAATATTGTCCATTGCACGTACTTTATTTTCCAAACTTGCCCCTTTTCCTGAAGCAGTTCACTCATGCTGGTGTTGTAGTGAGCGGAGGTTTTATTTGTGAACACCTAAAACAATATTGGCACATTATCTTTCAGTGGATGTCATACTAATCCTGATTCTGTCCTTTCTGGGAGTCAGGTAGTTCAGCTGGCTGGTTTGCAATGCAGTGCCACACCAACAGTATGGGTTCAATTCCCATACTGGCTGCAGTCACCATGAAAGTCCCACCTTCTCAACCTTGCATGAGGTGTGTTGACCCTCAGGATAAACTCGCCACCAGTCATCTCTGAGACTGTGGTGACTACTACATGGAAGTGCAATATTGAAGAGTTGAAAGACATATTCTTACTCCTGTAATTCACTGGGATGGTACATCAGCACAAATCAATGTAAAATTAGCAATGTGGACTCACTATTTTCAGTTTAGAGACACATATCAATGGTAGGAACACTCACTCAATTGATTCTGGTATCTTGTACAAACTGCGCTTCCCTCATCTCACCGTTGCCTCCAGACATCTAGGTGCTAAACTCTGGAACTCCCACCTCAACCTTTTCCTCTTTATCTTTCTTTCCCCGTTTGAAAGCAGCAAGACTTGGACAACATTCAGGCTTGCACTGGTTATTGGCAGGAACATGTCCTCCATGTAAGTGTTAGATAATGACCATCCACAACAAGAGAGAATCTAACCAGTTCACCCTAGGCTCAATGCCATTACCTCATTGAATCTCTGATCATCAACATCCTTGGGATCAATCTTAACCAGAAAGTGAATGGGTCCGGCCATGTAAATACTATGGCATCATCAGCAGATTGTATACTTAATATTTAGTGGCAATTAACTCACCCTCCTGAATCCTCAGTGTTGGTTGACCATCTACAAAACACAAATCAGAAAAGTAATGGAATAATCCCTATTCATCTGAAGTGGTATAGCTCGAGTGACACTAAAGAAGCTTAACACCATCTTAAAATAAAGCAGCCTGTTGACTGGAGCCCTATCCAGCAACTTAAATATTTTTTCCCTTCACCACTGATGCACAGTGATAGCAGTGTGTCTTATCATTTACAAGATGCATCCTAAGAACTCACAAAGATTCCTTTGACAGCAGCTTCCACACGATAACCTCTATCACCTAGAAGAACTAGAACAACAAATGTCGGCAAACAATGCCATCCACAATTGCCTTCCAGGTTACATCTCATCTTGACCTGGAGCTGTATCACTGTTCCTTCATTGTCACTGGGTAAAAGTCCTGTGACTCCCTCCTATCAGCACTTTGGATGTGCCAGCATCAGACAGCAGTTGCTCAACACGGTGAATCCCAGCTATTTGTTATGGACGCAACTGAACCCCCTTCAAAGTACATTCAGAAGGTTGTCTAGACCCTAACCTTTTCTTCTTTGAAAGGTAAGTGTAAGGTGTTGTGTTCCAGATGCGATTCAGTTGATCAAACTGCTGGGTTTTGAATCTAACACACTTTATTCAAACACTACAGTTAAAATACAACAAAAGAAAGAAGAAATTGGAATAATTTAACTTTATTGGAAAACTTAATAGAATACTAGATTATTAAGTGCTATGAATTAACTGTTCCAATATCATAACATCCCAGTTTAGGGATGGTGAGATGAGGTGCGTTAGCCATGGGAAATGGGGGGATGCGTCTAGGTGGGATGCCTTTCAGAGGGTCAGTGTGGACTTGTTGGGCCAAATGACCTGTTTCCACGGCAGGGTCTCTATTCTATTCTATTCTAAGCACACCCTTGGAAAAAGCAAAATTCAGTGAAACAGACTGTCTCACATGCAACTTCAGCAGCAGGAAGAGAACCCCACAGCTTTTTGCTGTAACTGAGAGCTAAAACTAAAAATCCTAGTTCTATAGGAGCTTGTTCCACCCGTTCAGGTTGCTTCTATTATTCCTAGTTTTAAAAAAAAGCCAACGCCTCACAAGCCATTTACTTTATGGACTTTCAACAGTCAGCTCACCTTCCCTGCCTTAAAACCCCTCTTCAAAAAAATGGATAAAATACACCTCTTAAAGCTACTGTATATTCACATACCTCCTCATAGAAAGTTAGGATGAACAATAAATGTTGGCCTCACCGGCAATGCTGATATCCCAAGAGCAAATAAAACCATAAAACATAGGAGCAGATATTAGGCCATTCAGCCCATCGAGTCTGCTCCACCATTCAATCATGGATGTTAAGTTTCTCAAACCCATTGTCCCACTTTCTCCCTGTAACCCTTAATCCCCTTGACAATCAAGAACCTATCTATCTCCATCTTAAATATACTCAGTGACCTGGCCTCCACAGCCTTCTGTGGCAGTGGCTTCCATCGATTCACCAATCTCTGGCTGGAGAAGGTTCTCCTTATCTCTGTTGTAAAAGGTCTTCCTTTTATTCAAAGGCTGTGCCCTCTGGTCCTAGTCTCTCCGACCAATGTAAACATCTTCCCACCATCCATTCTGTCTAGGCCATTCAGTGTTCTGTAGGTTTCAATTAGATCCCCCGTCACCCTTCTAATCTCCTATTCAGTCGAGTCCTAGAGTCCTCAAACTTTCCTCAAATGTTAAGCTTTTCATTCCTGGGACCACTCTTGTGAACATTCTCTGAACCAGCTCCAGGGCTGATACATCCTTCCTGAAATAAGGGGTCCAAAACTGTGCACAACAGCCTAAATATTGTCTGACCGGAACTTTATAGAGCCTCAGAAGTTTCTCCCTACTTTTATATTAAAGTCCTCTCAAAATAAATGCCAACAATGCGTTTGCCTTCCTAGCTACTGACTCAACCTGCAAGTTTACCTTGAAAGAATCCTGGACGAGAACTCCCAGGTCTCTTTGCACTTCACACTTCTGAAATTTCTCCCCTTTTAGAAAATCGTCCATGCCTCTATTCTTCCTACCAAAGTGCATGACCTCACAATTTCCCATGTTGCACTCCATCTGCCACTTCTTTGCCGACTCTCCTAACCTGTCCAAATCTTTCTGCAGCCTCCCCATCTCCTCAATGCTACCTGTCCCTCTCCCTATCTTTGTATCATTTGCAATCTTAGCCAAAATGCCCTCGGTTCCTTTATCTGGATCACTAACGTACAAAGTGAAAACTTATGGTCCCAACACTGACCCTTGCGGAACACAGCTCATCACTGGCTGCCATCCTGAGAAGGACCCTTTTATCCCCACTCTCTGCTTTCTATCCGTGCTAGCACCTTGCCTCTGACACCATGGGGCCTGATCTTACTCGGCATCCTCCTGTACAGCACCTTGCAAAGGCCTTCTTGAAGTCCAGGTAAATAACATCGATTGATTCTCCTTGGGCTAACCTGCTCAAAGAATTCTAGCAGATTTGTCAGTCATGATCTCACCTTGATGAAACCATGCTGACTTTGCCCTAGTTTTAACATACACTTTTAAGTGATCAGAAATCTCATCCTTCACAATAAAATCAAATGCAGCTTGAAACCTCCACGGCTGGTAGATCATTTGGTATTGTTCAAACCTCCAGGTACATTGGTTACTATATAGCTGCAAGTTGTTTGGGTTGCATATTGAGTCAAAGCATCACCTCAGAAATGAGTTGGGTTATGTCCAGGATAAAGTGGATTAGCTGTGGTTTGAAGAGGAGTAGACTTGTTGGGTTAACTGACCTTTTCCTTTCTGAATTCTACACTCCTGCGTATGGCTTTTCATTATCCACTGAAGCTTTATATTTGAGATTGGTTACATGTGCGAGTTTATATGATTTTGTGGTTTCTTCATTAACAATGTAGCCAGAGACAACAGACAACAATTTGCTTTAAAGCGCAGAGAGTGATTTGTATCATTTTCTTCTTCCTTTTTTTAGCTTCAAAGAATGTAATGAAGCCCATGCCGTGGGGAGTTCATCTTTGTGAAGCATGAAACTAAAAATGATGTTGTTGGCCCTGAAATAAATGAGTTATTGAGAGAGTACCTTGTATGTTTTTAATTTGCGAGGAAAGTTTAAACAATGCGTGTTCTATGACGGATTATGATTTATCACCGAGCATTTATCACTCTTTTCCAATAGAAGTGAGTAGGAGGGGTCTTGTCAAATGAACATTGTTGGAAAGATTTATTCAATGTTTTGGGCCTTTGTTTCCCAGACTGGGCCATAAGCCCAGTTTTGAGGATACATTACAGTAGATTGACAAGTGCAGCATTTTCTTGCCTTGTCTTGGAGGCATTTGGAAGGCGTCGACCCCAAGAGTTGCCTTTGCTCTAAAATGTGACTAGAGAATTATTTCAGCATTGAATGTAGAAAACATGATGGAAAACGTGATGGAAAGGACGTGTACTAATTTCTACTATCCTCGTACATTCTGCCTTTGATTGTAAGAAGAGTTTGACATTGGTCAGGAAGAGGCCATTTGGTTGCTCAAACCTGCTCTGCTGTTCACTTAGATCATGGCTGATCCGTCCCTTCACCATTTCCCTGCACTATCCAGAAATTCCTTGGTATCTGTAATATATTGAAGTCTATCAAATTATCTTTAAAACAGACCCAGCGACTGAACCCGCTCAGCTCACTGGGATAGAGAATTCTGAAGATTCATTGCTGTCTGAGTGAAGAAGTTCTTCTCTACTTCAGTTCTAAATAGCCTGAATTATCCTGAGACTTTGCTGTGGAAGCCCTAGATGAAGGAATCTGTAAATCTGTTAACAGTGTAAGAATATTGCTAACAACAATGAGATAACCTTTCATTATTCTAAATTCTGTAGAGAATACAAGCCCAAACTCCTCAGTTCTTCCTCTTAGAATAATAGCTACCATCCCAGAGATCAGTCTGGTGAACTTTAATTGTTCTCCCACTGTAGAAAGTATTAGAGGACCAGAATTGTACACAATACTCCAGATAGGGACTCATCAAGGTTCTATGCAACTGCTGTAAGATGTCTTCATTCCGGTACCCGGATCATCGGCTGATTTATGATCTGCTTTCCTAATTGTTTGCTGTTCTCGCATCAAGAGCGTATGTATGCTTTGTACAGGAATTAGGTTGAGAAGTGTCAGTCTGCCCCTCAGGAATATGTTGCTGTTCAATGGTTCAACTCCATTGAGCTGCTTCTGAATGGTATCCTGAGTAACTGAGTCTCCTGGAATCTGGCCCACCCCTTCTTGAGCTCTGCCCCCAGAGACTCAGGAAATCAGTTATTCGTGTTTCCCCTCACAACTCTATTCCATAATATTGCTGGATACTATTAAAGCCTCAAATTTGGTGATGTTACTGGTCCATCAACCCAAAGAGCCACTACCATGTAGACCCTGTATCTAGACTGCCAATGGCTGGGGGTAGTTTGTGCACAGGGGAAGAAATGGAGGTGAATACTCCACAGACAGGAGTCTTGGGAATTACAGGTGAGCGTTTCAGGAGCTTCTGAACTCAGAAAGGCTCTGGAATTGAGACATGGGTGGAATTGAAATCTAGAATTGGGTAGACTTGGGGTTGGGGGGCGGGGAGGTGGAAGGAGACTTGGTCAAAGGGTCTCAACATGAGGAGTTGAGGGATTGGCACTAAAGATAGAACATGGGGTGTTGGGGATTCAGTGAATGAGAACTGGAAACTGAACAGTGCTGGCTTACAGGGGAAACTGGAGCTTAGGAAGAGATAGAAAGACAGTGAACCAGAGGAATGGAAGCTTGGGGAGAAATTGAAAATTCACGGATGGGAAGGTGTAAGAAAATAGGAACAGGAGTCGCATTCAGTTCATTGAGCCAGCCCAACATTCTACACTTTCGCAGCCCTCTGTGATGGGAAGTACCCAGTTTCTAGATGTCTCCAGGTGAAATATCTTACCCTTTAAGTATATTGTCGGCTTTGGTGAGATCACCCTGTCATTCTTTGTAACTCTGGAGAATGCAGACCGAGTTTGTCTCACCTCTCAATGAGTGCAGTAAACCTTTGCTGCATTCTCTGTATGGAAGTGATTTCTCTCCTGAGATGAGGAGACCCTGACTGCACACAGTACTCCAGTTGTGGTCTACCTGAGCTCCTGGGAAGCACGGTGGCTCAGTGGTTAGCACTGCTGCCTCACAGCACCAGGAAACCGGGTTTGATTCCTGCCTTGGGCAATTGTGTAGAGATTGCACATTCTCCCTGTGTCTGTGTGGGTTTCCTCCAGGTGCTCTGGTTTCCTCCCACAATCCAAAGATGTGCAGTTCAGGCGAATTGGCCATGCTAAATTGCCCACGGTGTTAGTCAGGGGTAAATATAGGTTAGGGGAATGGGTTTTGGGTGGGTTACTCTTTGGAGGGTTGGTGTGGACTTGTTGGGCCGAAGGGCCGGTTTCCATATTGTTGGGAATCTAATCCAAATCTATATAATTGAAGCAGGACTTCACTACATTTGTACTCAAATCTTCTTGAAATAAAGGCCAACATTCCATGCACCTTCACGATAGCTTGCTGCACCTGCCTGTTATCTTTCAGCAGCTTATCAACAGGGCACCTAGGTCCCTTTATACATCTACATCTGCCTGACAGTAGCTACATTAGAAAATCAGTTTCAGTTCTACAGGTCTGGGCCTTGGTGAAGCCACACCTTCAGTATTGTGTGCAGTTTTGGTCTTCCAGTCTGTGGAAGGACATTCTTGCTATTGAGGGAGTCCAGTAAAGGGTCACCAGACTGATTCCCGGGATAGGAAAAGGGCTTATGATGAAGGGCTTATGCCCGAAACGTCAAATTTCCTATTCCTTGGATGCTGCCTAACCTGCTGTGCTTTAACCAGCAACACGTTTTCAGCTGTGATCTCCAGCATCTGCAGACCTCATTTTTTACCCTGATTCCTGGGATGGCAGGACTGACATATGAGAGAAGGCTGGATCGACTGGGCTTGTACTCACTGGAACTTAGAGGGAGCAGTCTCATAGAAACATATAAAACCCTGATGGGACTGGACAGGCTAGATGTGGAAAGAGAGTTCCTGATGATGGGAAAGTTCAGAACTAGGGGTCACAGTCTAAGAATAAAGGGTAAGCTATTTCGGACTGAGATGAGAAAGAATTTCTTCACTCAGAGAGCAGGAAACCTGTGGAAGTCTCTCCCACAGGAAGAGGCCATTTTCTTGGATATATTCAAGAGGGAGCTGAACATGACCCTTGAGGCTAAAGGGATCAAGGGGTATGAAGAGAAAGTGGGAACGGGACACTGAAGTTGTATGATAAGCCATGATCATATTGAATATGGAACATATGTTTTATGAAAGGTACTGCAGACCAAAGGGCCGAAAGGCCTGCTCCTGCACCTATTTTCTATGTGACAATGCAGAAAGAGGCTATTCGGCCCATTGTGCTTACACTGGTTCAATTACTCAGTGTTGATGTCCACCTGTCTTTTCCACATATCCCTGCACAACATTTCTGTCCAAATAATCGATTAATACCCCCTTGAATGCCTCATTGAACATACCTCCATCTCATTGCCAGCCATGGCATTCCAGGCCCTAACTACTAATTATCTGTAAAAAAAAATGCTTTTCTCAGAACAGTTTGCTTCATTTGGACATTAAATCTATACCCTCTCGTTCTTTTTCCTTTTATGCACGGAAACAGTTTCTCCCTATCTACTCAACCAAACCTGCTGGTGATTTTGAAACTTTAATCAACTCTCCTCTCAGCTGCCTTCTGTCCAAGCAGGTCAGTGCCAACATCTTCGATCTATCCTCATAACCGAAGCTTCTTATTCCTGGAATTGTTCTTGTCAATCTCCGTACTCTCTCCAGTGCGTTCACATCATTTCTATAATGTGTCGCTCACAATTTAGTGGAAGCTGGGAATTAAACCCAGAATCTTTAAAGCTTGGCCTCAGCTTCAAACACATGGACGAGTGAAATATGGCAATATCTTGTAGTCACTTCTTCCAAAGGCAACATGATTTTCCCAGGTTCCGAGTGCACATTTGGACAGGTTCTGACTGTACACTGCTTAAGCAGTAATCATTACAAAATGTCAGATGTCTCACAGCTGGTTCGACTTTATTTTTAATTTACACGAACCTTCAGCTTAATCACAGGAGCTGACAGTTGGGGGAAACAAAAAAAAATTGTTTTCTGTAAAGATATCATCACACTCCTTCCAACTGCACTAATATTATTCTTGATGGCAGTGCCAGCAGAATATTAAGTTTAACACTTGGAGACCCAAGGCAGCTGCTGGGCTGATGCAATTAGCTTCAGAAATCCTTGGACTAATGGGCCGTGCAAAATCAATTAGTCATTCTCCCTGATCACTATCACTGCGAGAATGAGCATGTGAGTGCCTGTTGGGTGGGAATTGGATTAGGTTTGGCTCATGATGCCTAGGCAGCTTGTGTTCGGTGTGTGGGGGATGACCTACCTCTTGGATTCGGGTGTAGAAGTCTGCAATTGGACTCTGGATGTGAGACAGAAACATAATTGCAACTGATCACCAACCACAGCAATACTTTGACCATTCTGGGAAACAGCCTTCCCACTGGTCGTGATGATCAGATGGCAATTGAGATTGAAAGAGCATCTGTCACCTTTTGCAAAAAATCAATATAGGCATCTATTCTAATGATAATTCTCAGAGAATCCCTACAGGCCATTTGGTCCAACAAGTCCACATCACCCTCCAGCGAGTAACCCACCCAAACCCATTCCCCTACCCTACTACTGTACATTCACCTCTGACTAGACATCCCTGAGCACTATGGGCAACTTAGCATAGCCAATTCACCTAACCTGCACATCTTTGGACTGTGGGAGGAAACCAAAGCACCCAGAGGAAACTCATGTGGACAAGGAGAGAATGTGCAAACTCCACATGGACAGTCGCCTTAGGCTGGAACTGAACCCAGATCCCTGGTGCTGTGAGGTAGCAGTGCTAACCGCTGAACCACTGTGCTGTCCATTTGAACGTTGATTTCCTCCTTTGTTTTGACCCTCTCTGAGCCAATCTCATTGTCAGCTGAGAGGGTATATTTGTGGCATGACCTTGCACTGATAATTCCAGCAGGGTGAGTGGACTCTGGTTGAACTTATCTAATGTTAAGTTGTGCTCAAATTGCCAGAGTTGAAATTGATCACAATACTTTCTTCCACCGCAGTATCAATGCAATGTTGTATGCCTTCCATTGTGTGATGATTCACCCACCAGATATACATTTCATCATATCATATACAACTTCATGAATGATGTGTCATTCAACATAGGGTTGAGGGGGAAGGAATTTCAATCTACAAAAATTGCTGGGAGGGTTGAGTGAAAATTAATCATTTTTTGACCATCTTGAGCCCAATTTCCATGCTCTTGCCTACCAGCCTGACCTCCTTACCTGTGGTTAGATTTGCCCCGGCTCCCCCCACCTTCGCCACTGCATTGCCTCATCCAAAGACTGTCCTTTGTTCCCTTCCCCTCCTGCCCTGTTTCCACCAGGATTGGGATTCTGGCCCGGCAGGCTCCCTCAAATGGAACGGTAGGATTCCCACCAGCCCCGGTGATCACTGCCTCCCTCTGGAGTATTCTCCATCTGATTGGGGGCCATCAGTAATATCAATGCAAGACCTCTGATGTTTGGGGTCCCTGACTGAAATTCCTCCCCCCCCCCACCTCCTGTCGGAAGCCTATTTCTCACAGATAATGACAGATCTGTGGCCTGACTCATGATATTCACCTCTGCCACAAATCACTTTAATCTTAGATTGTAAATGAACAATTGTTCTAGTATTGATTGCCATCCGCAAAAGAGAGTCTCACACTTCCAACCCTTTGCAGAAAGCGGTATTTCCTCATTCCACTCCTGAAAGTCATGGCCCCGATCTTTAGGTCCTTCAACCACTGGGGCTAGTTTCTCTTGACTAACCTGGTCAATCCCTTGTAATATCTTGAAAAATTAAATCAAAATTGCCAGTTAATTGTTGTATTTGTATTTCCACAGGATTGTTTGTGTAATCTCTCCTTATAGCTTACCCCTTGGGGTCCAGCTCTCATTCCAGTAAATTTGTATTGCATTCCCTCCAATCTCCTGCCTAGGTATGGTGCCAGAATTGCTCACATTAATGGTTTGTGTGCTGCAGCATGATTTGTAGTCTGTACTCTCGTCTTAAGGATACAAAGACGTATCTTCCATCAGAACTTTTGATCACTTCCTGTACTTGTCAGTAACATTTTAAGAATTTATGCACAGAAATACCTTTTTGTGTCTTCGCTATTTCTAGCTTTTCACCTGTGCTTTTTAGATCTAAAATGGATTACCTCACACCTGCCTGTATTGGAATGCATTCTTCACAGTTTTTGCCATTCACTTGATCCATTATCTCTTTGTGGTTTTAGGCTTCCATCTTCATTACTTATAATGCCACCTATCTTTGTGTCATTAGCAAACTTGGCTAAGTGGCTCTCTATGTCATCATTTATGTCATTCATAGTCTACACTGGCTCGTACTTTGTGGTGTTATTGACAAGAAAACTATCAGCTTTCACCATCATTCTGCAATGAAAATGACAGCAATATCAGGAGTTTGCACATGTGCAGAATAACCCAGAAATCCAATAGTGACAATCAGTAAATTTACATTACTCTGGAATTTCACTCTTGAGTGCCCCATCATGGGGCAATCCCTAAGGAATCAGCGAATTGACTGAAAACTTGTCACGTCTACTCTGTCAACCTCACTGTAAATATCTTGAAAATGAGTAACCCTTGTGGATCCAATAAGCTGATTTTGTCGAAGGTGAAACTTCCCTATTTCTCCACACTTTTAAAAAGTTGTTTCGGACTTGTCATAGTGTATTTACGATCATTTGTTTAGCTGTTTGAAAATGGATTGTTTTTAAAGTTCCTGGTTAGCCGTCTGTCAGAATGCTTCACCGTGATTGGCTACTGAACCTGCTTGTTGATGTCACTGTAGGCTTCCTGGAGATCCTCTTGAGGTCAGATTTCCACCTTGGAAAGAGAAAGTCGTGTTACAGAGAATCCGGTGTTCTTTGTAGAATGTTGTTTTTCAAGGCCAATGGCAAGCACAGTGATTTTGTTGCTGCATGCAAAATCCAGAACATGAAGATTTGGGACAACAACACAAATTTTTGTGGGAGGCCATTAGTTTGATCCTGCCAGTTGGATTACCTACACATTATCTCTACTGCCTGCAGCTGTCAGGTTCCTAATTAGGCCAATAACCTTTCCTCAATTGCATAAACTTCAAACTTTTGCCAATAATCAATAATCTTCTGGAAGTGCATAGAGATAACATTGATAGATATTCCCTGGCCATTACTTTAGTCACCTCTTCGATCAGGTTTGTCAGGCATGACCTATCCTTTACAAATTAATGCTGTTCTCTTTGAGTACTGTTCATTGTAAAGGTGTTCACTCACTCTGTCCTCAATTTACACTTTTGTAATTTCCTGACGGCAGTTTTAGGATAAGTGGACTGTAATTCCTTGGTTTTCCGCCTCTCATTTTTTTAAAGTTTCAGAATGAGAAATTTATAAGGAAGGAATGGTTCCAAAATGGAAAGAAGTTGGGAAGGTTTCGTCTCGATGTTTGCAATGTTCTCACCTTGCTTAAAACCCTAGGATGTAAACCTTTAGTTCCATTCATGTCTTCACGTTTGCTGTTTTGTTGTTGTTAATTTTTGTGGTCCCTGTTACTAATTCAATATGAGTCTCTTTACATTGACTGGCATGCATTCCCTTCCTCAATGGACTAGTCCAAGGTAACTTGTTATGACCAGATTCTGGTGGAGTTCCCTGATTTGTTAAACTCTCAGGTGAGGAGGGAAAGATTCCTAACCCTTGTGGTCACCTTTTTCCCATATCCACATGAACTACAGGCTTAACTGTATGCTTAACATCTGTTATTTATGGAGTCATAGTTTCATACTGCATAGAAACAGACCCTTCAGTTCCAGATCGTCCATGCTGACCACGTTTCCCAAACTAAACCAGTCTCATTTCCTGTGTTTGGTTCATATATTTCCAAACCTTGCCTACTCATGTACCTGTCTAAATGTCTTTTAACCGTACCTGCATCTATCACTTCCTCTGGCAGTTCATTCCACATACGAATCACCCTCTATATGAAAACGTTGCCCCTCATGTTTCTTTTAAATCTTTCTCCTTTTACCTTAAAGCTATACCCTCTAGTTTTGAACTCCCCTACCCTAGGGAAAAAAAACCTTTGCTATTCACCTAATCTATGCCTTTCATGATTTTATAAACCCCTATAATGTCACCCACTCAACCTCCTATGCACCAGGGAAAAAAAGTCCCAGCCTATCCAACCTCCCCCTATAGTTCAAACCGTCCAACCCCAGCAACATCCTGGTAAATCTTTTCTGAATCTTCACCAGCCTAATAGTATCCTTCCTATAGCAGGGTGACCAGAACTGTACACAATACTCCAATGTCCTGTACAGCCACAGCATGACCTCCCAACTTCTATACTCAGTGTTCTGACCAATGAAGACAAGCATAGCAAATGCCTTTTTCACCATCCTATTTATCTATGGTGCCACTTTCAAGGAGGTATGTACTTGAACAGGATGTATAATAAAGGATATAATAGCGAAATATTTAGAAGCACATAATATAGTCAAGCAGAATCTGCGTGGCTTCATGAAGGGGATATCATACATCTCAAATTTACTAGAATTCTTTGAGAAGTGAATTAGCAGAATAGATAAGGGGGAAACAGTGGATGCAATATATTTAAATTTTCAGAAGGTGTTTGATAAGGTGACAAACATTAGGCTACTTAAACTATGAGCCCTTGTTGGGGATTTGCATGGATAGAGGATTAGAAGATTAATAGAAGACAGAGTAGGAATAAAGGGTGCAATTTCAGGATGACAACCTGAAACCAGTGGAGTGCCACAGGGATCAGTGCAGAAATTTACAATATATATTAGTAACTTGGATGAGGAAAGTAGAAAGTCAAGTGCTGAGGATGACCAGAAGAGTCTACGGAGGCATGATGAACAGGTTAAACAAATAGGCAGAAACTTGGCAGATGGAATATAATGTGCAAACATGTGCGGTTATGCCAGGAAGAATAAAGAAGATGGATATTATTTGAATGGAGAGAGACTGCAGAAAACTGCAGAACACAGGACACATTAGACACAAAAAGCTAGTATCCCAGGTCAGCGGATAACAGAAAAGGCATATTGAACGCTTCTGTTAATTTCAAAATGGATGGAGTATCAAGTTACTAAAACTGCATAAGACACTAGTCATACCACAACTGGAATACTGTGTATGGTTTTGGGCCCTGTATTTAAGGAAAGATTTACTGGCATTGGAGGCAGTTCAGAGCAGGTTCACTAGATTGATACCAGCTATGGAGGGACTGTCTTATAAGGAGAATTTGAGTAGGTTGGGTCTGACCTCATTGAAATTTAGAACAATGAGAGGTAACCTGATTGAAATACAAGATTCTTAGGGGAATAAACATCAAGAAAGCTGGAGAAATTCAGCAGGTTGGGCAGAACAGATAATTAAAGTTAATTTTTTGAGTCTGACATGACTCCTTTCAGTCATACTGGGCTCAAAACATAAAGTCTTTCTTTGTCCACAGATATTGCCAGACCTCCACAACTTTTCCAGCTTCCTTTGTGTTTGATTCAGAATTCCAGCATCTGTAGTATTTTATTTTTATTTGACACTTGGCAGAGTAGGGACAGAAAGGTTGTTTCCCTTTGTGGGAGAGTCTGGGATCACAGGGAATAATCTCAGAATATGGAGTCACATATTTAAAACAAGATGAGGATGAATTTCTTATCATGGAATAGATTGTAGAAACAGGCCCTTTGGCCCAACAAGTCCACACCCAACCCTCCAAAGGGAAACTTACCAATACCTGTTCCCCTACCCTATATTTATCCTTAACTCATGCACCTAACCTACACATCCTTGAACACTATGGGCAATTTGGCATGGCCAATTCACCTAACCTGCACATCTTTGTATTGTGGGAGGGAACTGGAACACACGGAGGAAACCCACACAGACACAGGGGGAATGTGCAAACTCTACACAGACAGTCACCTGAGACTGGAGTCAAACCTGGATCTCTGGTACTGTGAGGCAGCAGTGCTGACCACTGAGCCACTGTACTGTCCTGAGTATAGTGGGTCTTCTCTGACAGTAGTGAATCTTTGGAATGCTTTGGAGGGCTGTTGTGGCTGGGTCTTTAAGTATATTCAAGTCTGAGATGGATTTTTAATCAGCAAGGGAATCAAGGATTAATGGAAAAGGCAGGAAACTAGAGTTGAGGATTATCAGATCTGTCATGATCTCAGTGGATTTCAGAGCAGGCTCAATGGGTTGAACTGCCCCCTTATGTTCCTATATCTTACAGTCCATCGTCTTATTAACTTCGGTTTTTAAAGGAGTCAATTTAACCAGCCGTTCTTGAATTGACCGAAAGAAAGTTTGAGTTACTAAACATAAGAAGAAATAGTAATCTAACATGCTTACATAGAGTAGAAATAAGGGATGATTTGCAAAAGATCATTCATGAATAATTCTATGGCTATGTGACAGCCATTATTGGATAGCATTGGTAACTTTGACTTTAGCAGTTGAGCAATGAATTCTGTGATCTTTTGTATTGTAGGTAGGTGTAAATTCTGTTCTTCTTCCTCCTGATGGGAACAAATTCCAGCAATCAGAATGAGAGAGAATATTGCCCTTTTGTTTTACCAGCAGTGCAAGTGTGTTTTAATGGGTGTTCTAATGTTGTGGTGTTCACAGCACTCTAGTCCACAGAATGCCCAGCCAATAACATGCACACACTCTACAATTGGAGTCAGTTTTTATTCTGTAATATTCCTGGAATGTAAAACAGAAATTTCTGTAAGAAGTGGCTTCCTGGCTGATAGCCAGCCTCTTCATAATATCTTCTTGTTAAATCTGACTTTCTGATGTCTCGCTGATAATTTGCAGGGACTTCACATGGGACTTTGTCAGTCACTGAGTTTACAATGCAGGTTTACTTTTTTTCTGTAATAGTCCTTTGAAAAGAAAAACACATTTTGGAATTAAGAAGGTGTCTGTGCACACTACCTATGTCATCGTAATGCCATATACCATACTTGTTAACTCCTTATTTTTATTGAAAGTATCCAGTTTGGCAGTTTTTGAGGCTGCCATATTTTTCTTAACGACCACCGTCTTCCATTTATAATTACAAATGAGTTTTGTTTTTTGATTAGGCTACCTTTGCACATTTCTTTTCATACTTCACACAGCTTTAATTCCTTTATCACCTCTTGCTGCTTTCCCCATTCACCAAGAGCTGTTTCGTTTTGCATTCATGTATGCTCGTTTAGTTCTGTGTTATACCTTGCCTTATTTAATCTGGCTGCTTTTTTTGGCATTCGTATTGCTTGCCCCTTAGGGATATCAACTGATATAACACATATTATTACATTTCATTTGAACATCTCCCACTGCTCTGTCATTTTACCCATTCACAAGTTTCAATTTACTTAACTGCTTCACATTGTTCCCTCTCAAACACGCTTTTGAACCATTATTTAGATTTTAGATAAATGTTTGCCTACCATGAGGCTGTTAGTCAAGTTTGGCAGAAGTGGATACTGTAGACGCTGGAGACCAGAGTCAAGATTAGACTAGTGCTAGAAAAGCACAGCAGGTCAGGCAGCATCCAAGAAGCAGGAAAATCGATGTTTCGGGCAAAAGCCCTTTATCAGGACGGGCTCCATTAGTTAAGTTTGGCTCACTGGTCACAATTATATCTCTCCACACCTATTTAGTCTTCGACATATGGGTTACAGAAAATTAATCTGAATGCACCATAAAGCTTTGCTACCTTGCTGATTTCATTTTATTTGCTTACCTACATGGAAGCTCAAAGCCCCCAATGAGTTCACTCTGCCTTTACCCCAACTTGTTGAATGTCTGTGTTAATATGTCCTACGACTTTGGGGGTACATAGTGAGTCTGTGCACAACTCCCACTGCAGCTGTAGATCCTTTCCTGAGCACGGTGGCTCAGTGGTTAGCACTGCTGCCTCACAGCTCCAGGGTCCCAGTTTTGTTTCCAGCCTCAGGCAACTGTCTCTGTGGAGTTTGCACATTCTCCTGTGTCTGTGTGGGTTTCCTCCCACAGTCCAATGCTGTGCAGGTCAGGTGAATTGGCCATGCTAAATTGCCCGTAGTGTTAGCTGAAGGGGTAAATGTAGGGGAATGGGTCTGGACTTGTTGGACCGAAGGGCCTGTTTCTGCACTGTATGGAATCTAATCTAATCTTCTAAATTCAATCCATAAAGTCTCCAATGCTTGCTTATATCTCCCCTTACCATTGTAATGGTTTCATCCTTCATTAGCAAAGCTACTTGCTCCCTCTCCTCACACTTTACCCCCACACTCATTTCCTGTCTTTCTGTTGCATTTGTTACCTGGTATATTTAGCTTTCTCACTTGGCAGCTTTGCACCATGTCTTGTGATAGATAATATCTTATACCTTCTGAGTTAAATTTGATCTACTACTTGTTCATTGGTTTGGTATACTCCGTGCATTCATATTTAATACTTTGCTTACACTTTTATTCTTCCTGTCTCGGTTTAATTACTTTAAATCATTGAGTTTTCCCTTTTCTTCTCCTGCCTAATGCATAATTTCTGACTATTACACTATTCTTCTTCATTTCACTTATTTCAGAATTATTTATACAACACTCTCCTCTTATGTCTTTCATAACATGAGAATTTGCCCATTGTATCGCGTGTTCCATTCTCCAATTGTCTTTCCAAGCTAATTAAATATTCAGGCATTCACTTTACAAATAAATGAAAACAAAATAAAGACAAGTTGGTTAGATGTTAGTTGGAGCAACTGGATCAGTTGCCAGCAGAAGGTTGCAAATTATAAATGTTAATTTACTGCCTGGGCAAATGCCTGCATATTTTCACTATATTTCTCTTAGATTAAAGTTTTTGGCCAGTGTTATGGATCCATTTGCAGTGTCTTGCCAAGCTTGGGGTTTGCCCTAGGTTTTAACATGCTGTTACTCTTTGTGTGACATCGCAGCAGTGGGAGAATCATTGAAACAAGGAAGAACCCTGGTGTTTTCCACAAAGGATCTCGGTGAGAGTATGATGGTTTTGCACAAGAAATTTGTGTGTGATTGCAACAGTGCATTTACACGAGGCAACATAATGTGAATCTCAGAATGGGCTTGCAGGAGGAAGTGACTTTTTCCTGGGTGGGGGCGGTGAGTGGTGTGTGGGCACGTCACAACTACTGAAACTGAAGAGCAGCATTGGCCATTTCCCTGGACCAAGGACAGTGAGATGAACAATAGCTAACAGACCCTGGTTAAAATGGCATCATTGCTGGTGCAATGAAAATAGAAGTGAAGTATATCCAGCAGTCTTCAGGATTCTGCTCTCATAGAATCCTTACATTGTGGAAGTAGGCCATTCTGCCCACACTGATCCTCCAAAGAGCATCCTACCCAGACTCACTTCATCCCTGTAACCCTGTAATTCCAATGGCTAACCCAGATAGACTGCACATTCCTGAACTCTATGGGTAATTTAGCATAGCCAATCCACCTAACTTGCACATCTTTGGACTGTGGGAGGAAACCAGAGCATCCGGAGGAAGCCCATGCAGATGCAGGGAGAGTGTGTAAACTCCACACAGACAGTTGACTGAAGCCGGAACTGAACCTGAATCCCTGACGCTGTGAGGCAGCAGTGCTAACCACTGAGCCACTGTTCCTTGCCCCATGCTGGACCAGATATTACTTTACCACCTGCTTCCTGCCCAACACTTGCCCTGTTGATCACCTGCCAATTCCCTTGTTGCAGAGCACCCATGTACCTGTGCCAATCAGAGAGAAAATATGCTGCTCTTCACACTATTTGATAATTCTAGATTTCTACCCCAATAGCCTTTCCTCCCCATCCAACAATTTTATAACTGGCATGGTGGTTCAGTGGTTAGCATTGCTGCCTTGCAGTGCCAGGGACCTGGGTTCGATTCCAGCCTCAGGTGACTGTCTGTATGGAGTTTGCACATTCCCCCCTCCACCACCCCATGTATATGTGGGTTTGCTCTGGTTTGCTCCCATTAGGTGAATTGGCCAAGCTAAATTGCCCATAGTGTTCAGGGATGTGTAGGTTAGGAGTATTACTCAGGGGTAAATATAGAGTAATAGGATAGGGGAATGGGTTTTGGGTAGGATATTCTTCAGAGGGTCAGTGTGGACTTGTTGGGTCGTAGGGCCTGTTTCCACACTAGGGATTCTATGAAATGCCTGTGTGATTTGCCTCCTGGGTTACACTCACTAACATTCTGAAAATTAACCTTTCAGTCCGAGAGGATTGGCAAAGCTGTTATGGCTTTGCTGGACCTTCCATGGTGGTGTGCAGACTCTGGTGATTAGATTCCCTATAGTATGGAAACAGGCCCTTCGGCCTAACAAGTCCACACCAACCCTCTGAAGGGTAACCCACCCAGACCCATTCCCCTTCCCTACTTTTACCCCTGATTAATGACCCTTACACTAGGGGCAATTTAGCATGGCCAATTCACCTGGCCTGCACGTCTTTTGTTTGGATTGTGGAAGGAAACCAGAGCACCCAGAGGAAACCCGCGCAGACAGGGGGAGAACGTGCACACTCCACACAGACAGTCACCCGAGGTCGGGGTCGAACCTGGGTCCCTGGATCTGTAAGGCAGCAGTGCTAACCACTGAGCCACCGTGCCGCCCCACCACGCCAAGAGACACTCAGATTCTTTGACAGCAAGGCATGAAAGAACTATCACAATTTCCCAGGCTCTTGGCCCTTGCCCTCTGTTTGTATAAAGAATTGGATTCTTCATTTTTGTGAATCGCACAATGACATGTTCACATGGACTTTGCAGCCGTGATTTACATTGCAGGCTTGGCAGTTGTGTAAACACTCAACAGGAAGGAACCACTTTGATGGCCAATCTGTGCTCAATGGAAGCCAATATCTGCCAAGCTGCATATTAAGTCTGAGTTGATGGAGATTTATAAACCTTTTTCAACTGTTATGCAGTATCTTCAGTCTGGAGGCATAAAATTAGATGATCCAACCATTTCAGCTGTACTGAAGCCATACAAGTACATGAATAAACTTTTGGATTTAATATTCACAGAGTTTGTAGCACATTTTGCGCAGAGAGATTTCACATAAACGTTAAATTTTCCTAATTTAAATTGAGAAAGACTTTAATGTTAACTATTACCTTATTTCCTTATTTTTCTACTTATCATATGAAGAAATACTTCACTTTTTAACTCTGTACTTCCTACCCTGCTTGGTTCCTCAGTTTTTTTGTAACTAGCAACTTTTATACCCAAGATGGCATTGTGTGTGGTGACATTATACACCTTTCACTATACTCCTGTACTTCAGCACTTGAATAGAAATGTCAATAAAATATAAATCTAAAAATCTAAGAAAGCAAGCACTGAGGGAAGGTCATTCTGCTCAGCAAGCCAGCTTCTTAATAGCAAGATACACAGCGTTTTAAATGTTTTTCTTCCCATGCAGATGTGTCTCTTTTGGCAAATCCTGATTGAGCACAAGTTGTGCAAAAGTCTGCGTTCTGTTTAACAAAAGCCTTTGCTTTCCATGATGGGTTGTGCATCAGGGGGTAGGAGACTGTTTACTGTCAGGGACCCAAAACAATGAGCAGTTCTCAAGTTGTGTTGGCATATTCAAAGAGGCACCTTTCTATCATACTGTTGAAAACCTTTGATCATCACAGTGGGGGCTGTACTGTACAATACACGCTGTGCTGCTGTGGACAAAGAAACTACTATCGACGCCATTGTTTGCTCATTTTCATCTAATGTGGTATAAAGTACCTGCTGGTTCACCTTTGGGACATACGACAGAGAGAGATCTACTGTAGGATATGAAGGGTATATTGTTTTTAGATTAGTTTAGATTCCCTACAGTGTGGAGACAGGCCCTTTGGCCCAACAAGTCCACACCGACCCTCCGAAGAGTAACCCACCCAGACCCATTCCCCTACATTTACCCATTCACCTAACACTATGGGCAATTTAGCATGGCCAATTCACCTAACCTGCTTGTTAGGTGGGACTTGTTAGTCAGTTAGTCAAGGCAATGGGAGTTGACATCTTAGACCATTTAAGGAAGTGATTCCTACCACAGACCTCGAATGGATATCAATGGCCAGCTTGATTTTCGAAGCACCTCTTTTCTCGTCTCCAGTTTCCTGAGGCACACATCCCCAACGTACACCAGCATCTTAAACCGACTCAAATGTTTACAGCACAGATGGAGGCCAATCAGTCCATCATGTCGATGTCAGCCAACAAAGGTCTAACTGCTCGAATCGCATTTTCCAGCACTTGGCCAATAGCTCTGGAGGCTACAGCAACGCAAGTGAATATGCTGAATGCTGGTTAAATGTTAGCAGGCCTTACTTCCATATGGCTCATCAGAACTCAGCCTGTATTTACAGAAGAACTGTGCAATGCTCCCCAGAATCACTGGGCAGCAGTGGGATCTCTGTGCAATGTTTCATTCGCATAGAGTCATACAGCATGGGAACAGACCCTTCAGTTCAACCTGAACATAATCCCAAACTAAACTAGTCCTGCATGCCTGTCCCTGGCCCATGCCCCTTCAAACCTTTCCTATTCATGTACTTATCTAAGTGCCTTTTAAACATTGTAATTGTGTCTTTTAAATGTTGTACTTGTGCCCATATCCACCACTTCCTCAGGAGGTTCATTCCACATGAAAACCACCCTCTGTGTAAAAATATTGCCCCCACCCCCATGCCTTTTTTAAATGTCTCTCCTCTGACCTTAAAAATATGCCACAGAGTCTTGAAATCCCGGTAAGGAAAAGCCACTACCATTGACACTATCTATATCCCTCGAGTTTATAAACCTCTATAAAATCATCTCTTAACCTCCTAGTGAAAAAGTCCCAGCCTTAATAGCCTTTCTTTGCCACTGAAACCTTTCATACCTGGCAACACAGTAAATCTCTTCTGAACCATCTCCAGCTTAATAGTATCCTTCCTATAGCAGGGCAAACAGAACTGGACACAGTACTCGAGTGCAGAGGTATTGGAATGAGTGTTTAAACTGAAAATGTGAGTGAGCTTAGGAGAAGTTGGACATGATGGACAGAATGGCCTCCATCTGTGATGTAAATGTTTCTGAGTCGATTTAAGATGCTGGTGTATATTTGTAATGGGTGCACACGTGGCCTCAGGGAGGTGGTTTATTGCAACCTGGAGAAAGTGAGGACTGCAGATGCTGGAGACCAGAGTAGAAAAATGTGACACTGGAAAAACACAGCAAGCCAGGCAGCATCTAAGGAGCAGGAGAATCGACGTTTCGGGCAAAAGCCCTTCTTCAGGAATGAAGTTATTGCAACCTGCCAACTTATGCTAATTTAGCGAGAACACACACTGAAGATCAGGGATCACCGATTTCAGTTAATTGTCATGAAGGAAAACAGTGTTACACAACGAGGTGTGGATCTGGAATGCACTGCCTGGGAGAGTGATGTGGACAGATGCAAACACAGCCTTCAACATGTAACTGGATGCTAATCTGGGGCAGGCCTTCATGAAAGGCAGCTCAGCTTCATGAAGTGAGTTGCTCGTGTAGGGAGCTGGCTTGGACATGACGGGGCAGAATGACTACCCTCCAAAGCTAACAAATCAATGAGTCTAAACACACGCACATGTTTGAACAGCAGAGCCTCAGGAGACTCAGGATACTGCATCAGGGTACAGTTCACAGATATTGACAGAGTCTGGAAACACCTCCCTGGCCAGTGGACCTGCTGATCGTGCACTACCAAGTGCTGTAAAGGGTCAGCACCATCATTCATTTCTCCACCATTGGCTCCTTCCGGGATCTGAGGCAAACCACTGCCCTCAAATGTACCTCGCTAGCGTTTTCCAGGGTGCAGAGCGATGTGCATGTGACAACAGACAAGGTCACTGAGAGTGAATGGGTGCCAGCCTTCTCATAAGCCTACACTGAGGAACACTGTGTGGATGTGGCGATCATCACTGCTTGAGATCGTGCTGGATTCTTCATCAATCCTGCAGGCTTCCCACTCCATCGAAGTGCAGTTTGCGTAGGACCACACATGGATGCTGCAGGGTTCCCAGGGAGCAGAGCTGAGCTTCCTGGGTTGTTCCCATGCTGTGCGGTTGCTGCTAACAAGCCCGAAGTCAAAGTCCAGCCCGTTGCTCCACTTTGGTACTGTCCTATCTGTTGTTGGTGCTCATGTCAGACTCCACATTGACTGGCGAAGTATGGCATTCCCACAGACGCCTGGGAATCACTGCCCCAAAGTTGTCCGGAGTGGAGGAAGAGCAGGCGTGAGCACCTTGAGACTGGAAGTTTGGGAAAATGGAAGCCAGGTGAAAGCAATATAAAGAATGTGCTGCCACACTGACGCCCCACCCACCCCTCCCCGTGAGCACCATCTGTCCCAAGTGTAACAGAGCTTGCAGTAGCTGCATCAGTCTGGACAGTTACCTCCACCCTGTGAGTGGAAGAGAGTCATCCTCGTCTGCGAGGGACTGCCAATGAGTGAGTGAGTGACCATATCTTAAGTTTGCGAAGAACAGTTTGTTCATGTAATAGGCCATTGACAAAAAGCTCCTCTCCCAGCATGTAAGCCCTACTCATTACAGCAAAAACTTGAGGCCAGTTTTTTTTTCAAACTGGAGCTGATAATTAGGGAGATAACATGTGTTTCATATTTATTTGACTGTCACATGGTGTACCAGCCTTGTCCTAATAACGAGTCAATAAATTGTCATTTGATGCATTCATTAGTTGTGTGAATTTGTCAGTTTGAACTTTGATGCTGGAACTATATGGGATCTGACATGGTTCTGTAGACATTATCATTAATGCATTCTTTTTGATTGCTCTGACAGTATGTTTTGGCAAGGCCAGCACTTTTGCAATGGAATCAACCCTTGTCTGGAATGTTCTGTTGATTGAATTATTTCAAATGAGATGTTTTTGGGCTGTTTTCGTCTCCTACAACAGTCTGCTGTACAGATTCCATGTTGGCTGCCTGGGAACGCTAATAGGAAAAGGCTTGCTGGGTTCACATGATACTGAATGCCTCGAATTTATTATTCATTTGCATTCACAGGATGTGGGTATCGCTGGCTAGGCTAGTATTTATTGCCTGTCCCTGATTACCCAGAGGGCAGTTAAGAGTCAACCACATTGCTGTGGGTCTGGAGTCACATGTAGGCCAGACCAGGTAAGTAGGCCAGACCAGGTACGGAAGGCAGTTTCCTTCCCTAAAGGACATTAGTGAACCAGATGAGTTTTTTTTTTCCCTGGCAATGGATTCATAGTCATCATTTAGACTCTTAATTCCAGATTTCTTTTGTTTATTAATTTCAAATTCCTCAATCTACCATGCCAGGATTCAAACCTGGATCCCCAGAGCATTGCCTGGATTAATAGTCCAGCAATGATACCACTAGGCCACTGCTTCCCCGTTATAAAGAGAGCCTGACGTGCTGTGACATATTTTGGAAGATCGAGTGCATGTTGCTTCCCAGCGGTTAACAATTTGTGGGTAGCCTGCCCTGCCCTGCAGCTCCCTGATGTGAATGATTAGGGACAAATGAACCATGCTAGGAAGGTGCATTTGGAGAATCAATCCTCTGCTGTTCAATATATAAGAAGTGTGAATGAACTACTTGCCTGGGAGAGTCATCATAGATCCTACCTTCACAGTCTTTATCCACCTTTACCCAAGTACCCTATTATCAGGGGTCACCAGGCAATGACATGACACAGAAACCCTCTCTGATTGCTCTAGCCCAGGGAAACAGATCCATTACCACATAACTCATACTGAAATCTGTCAGTTACAACTCTCTGGGTAGCACTCATCCCTTTGAGGATAACTCGGCGTAACCTACACACACACACACACACACACCCCTCATCTCTGCCCCTGTCCCAGGACACAAGCTGATAGCAGAGCGGGGAAAACAATCCGAGGCCACTTTCTGTACCTTGACAGCATCTTCCATTTGCAGGAACTAATCTTTTTTAAATACTGACACTAGCCACACGCTGACAACTCAAGGCAGAGGTCACCAGCTCAGCAAGCAGAAATATCTCCTGGCATCTAGCTGAACTCTGTACTTACATAATTTGTACCAATGTGCCAGTCTTGGCTCAGTGGTCGTACTGTCACCTCTGAACCAGAAGGCTGTGATTTCAAATCCCACTTTAGGGACTTGTGTCTGTGATCTACTTTGACGCTCCCATGTGGTGTTGGGATAGTGCTGTTACACATTTAGAAACTTCTGGATGAGATGGTAAACCGGGTGGGTATAACTAATATCCCTGTGCACTTTGCAGAAAGGCGAGGGGACAATTCCCTTCTAAGATTGCGACTGCTATGAAGTGCTCTGTGGGACTTCCGTCAAGGCAAGTCTTCAGCAGTTTACAGTCCTTCCAATGGACTGCTTGCATTAATTGCAGTCTGCTGCTCACTCTGCACAGCCTTTCACATTTCTTTCTTTGAATTCCCTTTTTAAAAAAAATGCTGGATTCTGTATCAACAATGGAATGCAGCAGCAAATACTCCAATCAAAGGATTTTTTTTTGTTCTGAACCGTCTTGAAGTTCTTTTTGTGATTTTTCTCACATCCCTGCTGCCTTGTTTTTGCTCAGCAGCAAAAAAACAATTGAGTACTATTTTGCTCCTCAGAATCCTGAAGACCGCAATCAGGGCAACTCATGACCTTACATTGACACCACTTTCTGTGGACAACAGTGTTCCTTCCAGCAAAGCCCCTCCAGTTTCAGAAATATCATGTAGTTTCATCAGGCTGCCAAGATTTCCGTGACTAAAAGGTCATGATGATTATGTATCTAAAATGTGTTTATTTCACATTCACAATGGAAAAAAAACAGGGTCATAAAATGGCCATTGTGAAGACAATATGTTACCACAGCTGCTGTTGTCCATCAAAGAGACCGAACAGCAAGGAACATCTCATTTTCTTCATCAATGAGGAAGTACGGTTGGAGATGGTGGCTTAAAAGTTTGGACCAGAGTGGCTCAGTTGGCAAATGGATTGTCCATTATGGATCTGGGCTCTAGATAAGCACGAAGCTCCACTTCTCTCTCAATTTGTACCAAGTTAGCTTGGGACTTCATTGTGGTGCTGGAGTGGGTTCTCCACCGCTCTGATAGGAATGGATGAGCTTGCTGATATACCTTCCCCCAGTCACTGTCCTCAGACTGACGTTGGGAGATACAAGGTGTTGTGTATTGAAATCGGGACTAACCTATATAATAATGCAACTCCGAGTCCGATAGCCTGCCAGAACTAATCGTTGAGGCTCATATGTGAATAATTGTGCAGCTGGTTTGCAGAGGGCTAATGTCATTGTTTGCGGAGCTGTCAACGAACATAGGTATTCAAGAGAACGTGAGAGAATCTTATTGGTGCATTAAGGCAGCTTGTGGGCTATACCTCCTCTCAAATGTCCCAGTTCTTTGTGTCCAGTCATCTGTGCATTTCCTATCCTTTTTGATCCCAGTCAGGCCTTTCTGCAGCTTTGGTTCTTTCTGTAGACATCTTTTGTAAACTTCTGCCTCTGCATCCCTCACCCTCTCTATCAAACTCCTCCAAACCCACCTCCTCAACTTATTCTTCCTCCCTAGTGGTTCCCCTTCTCTTGGAAGGACCTTACAATGTTCCTTATTTCTGCTAAGTGTGCAGTTTAAATCCAATTTCTTTCAGTGGTCATCTGCTGGCCTGTTGACCACCAGTTTGTAAGGCATGAAAGTGTGGTCATTTGTAGCGTTTATAGCTACGGGATCCAAAGTGTAACTCAACAACATTCACAGTGGATGATTGAATTTTAAAGGAGTGGGAAGTTTATCTGGGTAGATTTAGCAGCAGTTTACCAGCACCTTGATATTTGTGCAGTTGTTCTTTTTGATACTGTGGGGTTTATGATGTCCCTCATGGTCACTCTTTTATTCTGACTGAGTTGGAAAATGGCAGTGTTAAGAACCATGTAGATGTTACACTCAACAACGAGATTCCTGTTGCTTTGCATCCTTACACCACTTACAATGAACATCTCTCTCTATTTGCAAAAAGGAACTGAATGCTCATGTGTGCTTTTGTGTTGTAGGTGGGTAAAGTTTGTGACCAGACCCAAGAGCGATCAATAGCTACTTCACAGGAAAACACAGCGCAGGTCCTGGTCATGCCCAGCTTCAAACCCCAGGCTGTGACCCCATATGGCACCCTGGCCCAGAGAAGAAGGTAAGGGCATTCTACTGCCAGTGGAGTCTTAACAAGGCAGTGTACTTTCCCGTTCCTTGACATCCCTTGATTGCCATGATGTAAAGGTGCCCATGTTGAACTGGAGTGGATAAAGTCAGAAGTATACAACACCAGGTTATAGTCCAACAGGTTTGTTTGAAATCGCACGCTTTTGGAACAGGGAAGTGGTTGTGCATCCCTTGGTGGACTAGGGTAGTTCGATCCCAAATATTGCTCAGCCTGTTGGCACGGCTGCAGAAGTGCTTTTGTACCACTCTCACTTGTTCTTCTCTTTGGAGGATGTGTCAGGTGGTACCTCACAAAGGCATGAGTCTTGCATAGTAAGACTATGAGATCCACAGTATCAGCCAAATGCCCACGTGTGCCACAGTGCAATGGCACAAAGGTGCTCTGTGCCACCTTGGAAAGTGCCAAAAGAGGGAAAGCTGCCCTGTGGGCAATTATACTAGAACTTGATGCAACATTCATAAAGCTATTATGTGCGTTTCTGGTCACTACAAGAAAGACCTATTTGCACTGGTAAGGATGCAAGTGAGACTTATGAGGATGCCACTTGGACTGGAGAATTGTGAAAATAAGGAAGATTGAATAGGCTTGGCTGTTTGCCTTGGGATAAGAAATATCTTATTTCAGATATATAAGATGGAAGCCTCCAAGATAAATAGGGACCAACTGTTTAAACCAACTGGTAGAAGGGAGATGAGACAGTTTTTCTCCCAGAGGATGGTCAAGGCAGAAACTCTCACCATATATAACTAGAACCTGGATGTTGGCTGGAAATCAGTGACTTGTAGGGCAGTGTGTCTAGTGCAGAAAGGTGGGAATAAGCTTGATTGCTCTTCTGTGTTGTAAATCCTGCAAGGTTCCTATATTAGAAACCATGATGAGTTGAGGGTTTACATAAAAAAAATCCCAGGGTTGGCCCCTTGTTTTGAGCTTGTACATTTTTGATGATATTGGCTGGGATTCTAACAGGAGAGGTCCAATTGTCCCAGTGTCTTTGAGTTGGGAGGGAAAACAATGGACAGTTCTTGCTCTTAATCATTATCTCGAACTTGACAGTGACCTGTCATCCATGATCTTATGCAGCTGCTTGTTCAAGGTTGTTGTGTGGACACTAAATCCGAATCAGTTCTGATATCCCTCATGACCAAGGAGGCTGCCACTATTCAAGGTCAAAGTTCACAGATTAGCTATTCACTTGCACGTGTGGAAATCGATAATAGCCAGTACCATCTTCATCAGGAGGCAAGAAAACTGCCAAGAGATGTCCTGATTTTTATGTCATAACAGTGGGATATTCCACCAATCCTCATGTGCCCATCTCAAAGTGCCCCATACAGTATATGTTCCCTGAAGAACTCGGACTGTTGTCAAATGGTGACTTCTTCTTCCTGGGTCCCACTGTTTTGTACCTTTCAGGATTGTTCCTCTCTACTGTAAATCCACTCTTATTGACTCCTCCCCTCAAAACATCCAACCCTTGACTCTACTATTACTGCAATTAATGGTCCCACCTCCAACTTCGCTTTCTTTGCTAAATTCCTTGAATGTGCTGTTGCATCCTAAATCCATTCCCAGCTTGCACAAGATGTGCAGGTTTGGTGGATTGGCCATCCTAAATTGCCCATCGTGTCCATGAACGTACTGGTTAGTTGGATGAGCCATTGAAAATGTAGGGTCACAGCGATAGCGAGGGTGTAGGTCTGGCTTTTTGGATTGCCTGTGTGGACTCGATGGGCCAAATGACCAGCTTCCACACTGTAGGGATTCTATGATTCCATGAGTTTCCACAGAACTCCATGCTTGAAGCCTCCAATCGAATTTCAAAATCACAAATGACATCCTACGTGACTGCGACAAAGGTGAACCTTTCCCCTTCGCCCTTCTTGATCTGGCTGTAGTCTTGGGAACACTGACCCCACCAACCTCCACCCATGCCTCTCCAACGTCTTCCTGCATTCACCTGATTGCCTTGTTATCTGAGCAGCCATAACCAGAGGTTAAATGGTAATGCCTTCATTTCCTGCTCCAGCACCATTACCTCTGGTGTCCCGCAAGGATCATTCCTTGACCCTCACTTATTTCTAATCTACATACCTTACCTGGTGACAACATGCAAAGGTAAAGCATTAGTTTTCACATGCACATTAATAGTACTCCACCCTGCCTCACCACCTGCTCTTCTGACTTCAATGCTGTTGCCCAGTTTTCAATTAAAAAATACGAAGACTTGAAGTCATTGCTTCTGATCATTGCCTCAAAATGCTGAAGCCCTAAGATGTGAACACACTCTCAACATTTCTTGGCCTCACTGCATCAGTTTTGTCCATTGAGGCACTTCTTTTTGACCTCGCTGTGGACCTATATATTCTCAGTGTTACGCTTTGACATTGATCCTGTCAAGGGCCTTGAGTGGAGAAAGTGAGGACTGCAGATACTTCAACGCTCCCTCCCACTCTGCCGAGGACATGCAAGTCCTTGTCTTCTCCAATGCCAAATCTAGCCACCTGATGCCTGGAGGAAGAACACCTCATCTTCTGACTCTGGGCCCTCCTACCACATGGGACCAACATTGATTTCACCAGTTTCCTCATTTCCCCTCGCCCCACTTTATCACAGATCCAATCGTCCAACTCAGCACCACCCTCTTGAACTGCCCCACCTGTCCATCTTCCTTCCCACTTCACCACTCCACCCTCCTTTCCAATCTATGACCATCACCCTCCCACCTTCATCTATCTATCACATTCCCAGCTACCTTTCCCCAGCCCCAACCCCTCCCATTTATCTTGCAGCCTCCTTGGCAGCCATACCACCCACACCCTCCCCCACCCTAATTCCTGATGAAGAGCTTATGCTTGAAACGTTGACTTTCCTGCTCCTTGGATGCTGCCTGACCTGCTGTGCTTTTCGAGCACCACACATTTTGACAAGGGACTTGAGTTGTTTTGATGCATTAAGATTGTTACAGTCATTCCTCCATAACCACCAATTCACGAATCGCTATTTCGCCGATGAGTAACCAATCAATCAGAATCAGAGCAAACCTCACCTATCCACAACCTCTTTCACTTATGTGGCAATCTCGCTATCTTGACCTGTTCCTTTACTCAGCTCTTCCCCTTCAACCCTCCAAGAGCAAGGGCATAGGTGCTCAGGAGGATGAACAAGTTGAGGTTGGCTATTAGCTGGAGGTAGAGGAGGATGGCTCATCATTTGGGGAATTGTGGCTGGGAGGGAGTCACATCAGCACTGTCCTCCTCCTCCCAATCCAGTAGAAACCATCTATCACCTCCTTCAACAACACCTGGTCCTGGGTCAAAGAACTTCTTGCCTTTACTTCTAAGTTACTCTGCAATTGTTTTATTGTATTGGTATTAACTTTTACTTCAGATGTTTTTGTGTTTATTGATGTGGGCAGAATGGTAGACATAATTTACTTGTATGTGGTATGTGATGACTGTATGTGGTATATCTTATTGTAAGGCTGGCATACTGGGACATCATACAAGTACATGTGCAATCAGGTACCAGTCAGTCAGTCTGCTGTCTTTCATGGTTGATGGGGGAATATTCTCCAGAGCAATTTCCCAATTTCCCTGGGGACTGTAAAGCTGAGAGCCTGACTTAGGTGGTGGTTATGTTGTTGGAAGTGAAACTTGAAAGGGCTCAGAAAAGATTCACAAGGATGTTGCCAGGGTATGAACTATAGGGAGAGGCTGAACAGGCTGGAGCTGTTTTCCCTGGAGCCTTGGAGGCTGAGGGGTTACCTTATAGAGGTTTATAAATTCATGAGGGGCATGGATAGGATAAATAGACAAAGTCTTTTCCCTGGGGCAGAGGAGTCCAGAACTAGAGGGCATAGATTTAGGGTGAGAGGGGAAAGATATAAAAGAGACCTAAGGGGCAACTTTTTCATGCAGAGAGTGATACGTCTATGGAATGAACTGCCCAAAGAAGTGGTGGAGGCTGGTACAATTGCAACATTTAAAAGGCATCTGGATGGGTATATGAATAGGAAGGGTTTGGAGGGTTATGGGCTGGGTGCTGGCACGTGGGACTTGATTTGGGTTGGGATATCTGGTCGGCATGGATGAGTTGGACTGAATGGTCTGTTTCTGTGCTGTACATCTCTATGACTCTGATTCTGAAAGATTGGAGTTACCTGCTTTTGGCAAGGCAAGGCAAGGAATGATTAGGGATAGTCAGCATGGTTTTGTGCGAGTGAAATTGCGTCTCTCAAGCATGATTGAGTTTTTTGAGTAAGCAACTAAGAAGGTTGACGATGGCAGAGTGGTAAACTTTATTTACTTGGACTTTAGTAAAGCCTTTGACAAGGTTCCACACGGTAGAATAATCAGTAAAGTTAAATCTCATGGGATTTGGGTAAAGCTTGCCAATTTGATACAACATTAGCTTGATGGCAGGATACAGAGGGTGGTGGAGGAGAGTTGTTTTTTGGACTAGAGGCCAATGACCAGTGGTGTTCCATAGGGATTGGTGCGAGGTCAACTTTTGTTTGTCATATACAAAATGATTTAGATGAGAATATAGAAAGCTGTATGATGCAATGATTCTGGGAGAATTCTGAGCTCATCTTCAAATTGTGCCAGGTGACCTTTAACAATGAAGAGCCAGCCCATGAAAAATGGAATAGCTTCCTGCTGTGATATGTTATGCTGTGATTTTATGCGTAGCTTGGAATGTTGATTATGCTTTCATGCTTTGTAGTCTAAAAATGAGAATTAGTACAATCAGCTTTCCTGTAAACCGAAGGTTTTCCAGCTGTTTTGGTGGAATGTTTATGTGTTGTGGTGAATGAATGATGTTTTTATATCCTATCCCATTAAAACATGAATCCTCCATCACCACTGTTGCAGCCCAGCCTGCAATCAGCAGTTCAGCAGTTTTTTAGTCACGGTGTTAACATAAGAACCAGGAGCAGGAGTAGGCCGTCTGGCCCTTTGAGGCTGCTCCACCACTCAATAAGATCATGGCTGATCTTTTTTGTGGCCTTAGCCCCAGTTACCCGCCCTCTCACCATAACCCTTAATTCCTTTACTGTTCAAAAAATTATCTATCTCAGTCTTAAAACCATTCAATGAGGAAGCCCCAACTACTTCACTGGGCAGGGAATTCCACAAATTCACAACCCTCCAGATGAAGAAGTTCCTTCTCAATTCAGTCCTAAATCTTCTCCCTCTAATTTTGAGGTTATGCCCTATTGTCCAAGATTCATGCACGAGTGGAAACCTCCTCTCTACTTCTATCTTATCTATTCCCTTTATAATTTTATGTTTCTACAAGATCCCTCCACATTCTTCTAAATTCCAATGAATATAACCCAGTCTGCTCAGTCTCTCCTCATAAACCAACCCCCTCAACTCCAGAATCAACCCAGTAAACTTCCTCTGCACCAGTACACCCTTTCCCAAGTAAGGAGACCAAAACTACACACAGTACTCCAGGTGTGGCCTCACTAGTACCCTATACAGCAGCAACATAGCCTCCCCATTTTTAAATTCAATCCGTTTCGCAATGAAGGACAAAATTCCGTTTGCCTTTCCTAATTACCTGTTGTACCCGCAGACCAACACTCTGTGATTCATGCACAAGGACACCCAGGGCCCACTGCAGAGTTGCATGCTGCAACTTTTTACCATTCAAGTAATAGTCCTTTTTATGTTCTTCCTACCAAATTGGATGTCTTCACATTTGTTAACATTGTACTCCATCTGCCAGACCTTTGCCCACTCACTTAAACTGTCTATGTCCCTTTGCAAAGTTTCAGAGTCCACTGCACACTTTGTTCTCCCACTCATCTTTATGTCATCTGAAAACTTTGACACATATGTAAACTATGAACAATTACAGTCCCAACACTGATCCCAGAGGCATACTTCTAGTCACTGATCACCAACCAGAACTCATTGATTCCCACTCTTTGCTTCCTGTTCGTTAACCAATCCTCTATCCATGCATCTTTACCTTATGCATCAGCCTTTTGTGTGTCATCAATTCGAAAGCCTTTTGGAAATCTAGGCGCACCTCACCTACCGGGTCCCCGTTGTCCACCTTGCTTGTAATGTCTTCATAGAATTCCAAAAGATTAGTTAAGCATGACCTGCCCTTCATGAACCCGTGCTACATCTGCTCAATGGGGCAATTTCTATCTAGATGCCCAGCCATTTCTTCCTTGATAATTGATTCAAGCATTTTCCCCACTACAGAAGTTAAGCTAACTGGTCTATACTTCACCATCTTTTGTCGATCTCCCTTTTAAACAATGGTGGCACATTTGCTATTTTCCAATCTGCAGGAACTCCCCCAGAGTCCAACAAAGTTTGGAAAATTACCACAGGTGCATTTGCAATTTTTCCTGCTATCTGTTCTAGTACCCTGGGAAGCATTCAATCAGGGTTGGGAGATTTGTCTACCTTTAGCTCCATTAGCTTCCCTGACACTGTGCCTTCCGTGATAATGGTTGTTTCCAGGTCATCACCTACCTTCATCTACTTCTCAATTACTGGTATATTATTAGTGTCCTCCACTTTGAAGACCTACGCAAAATACCTGTTCAATGCCTCGGCCATTTCCTCATATCCCATGACTAAGCGCCCCTTCTCATCATCTAAAGGATCAACGTTTACCTTCGCCACTCTGTTTTTGTTTCATATTTTAATAGAAACTTGCACTGTCTGTCTTTTTATTCTGAGCTGTTATACTCTCAAAATCTATTTTACTTTCCTTTATAGCTTTTTTTATTGTTTCTAGTTGACCTTTAAAGTCTTCCCAATCTTCCAGTCTCTTGCTGGCCTTTGTCACTTTGCATGCCTTATTTCCCTAGACACCCATGGCAGATAACCCTTTTTCTTACAGGCCTTCCTTTTCACTGGCATATGTTTCTGCTGAGCACTTTGAAAGATTGCTTTGAAAGTCCTCCACTGCGTGTCAACTGTCCCACCATAAAGTCTTTGTCTGTAGTCTACTACTTAGCCAACTACTCCCTCATCCTATTGTAGTAACCAAATGGCTAGTTAGATTAGATTAGATTAGATTAGATTACTTACAGTGTGGAAACAGGCCCTTCGGCCCAACAAGTCCACACCAACCCGCCGAAGTGCAACCCACCCATAACTCTACATTTACCCCTTACCTAACACTACGGGCAATTTAGCATGGCCAATTCACCTGACCTGCACATCTTTGGACTGTGGGAGGAAACCGGAGCACCCGGAGGAAACCCACGCAGACACGGGGAGAACGTGCAAACTCCACACAGTCAGTCGGGAATTGAACCCGGGTCTCAGGCGCTGTGAGGCAGCAGTGCTAACCACTGTGCCATCGTGCCGCCCTTGTTTAAGCAGAGGACCCTGGTATTGGATTTTGTCCTCGCGCTTTCAGTCTGTATTCTAAATTCAACCATACCGTGATTACTCCTTCCAAGAGGATCCCTAACTAAGAGATCTTGGGAAAGAAGGAGGAGCTACAGAGAGTGATCTTGATTTCAGTGTGCAGACGTGTTAGGCAATAAAGCTGGGTGTGTAAGATAATGCATCAATAATTTGGCAATAGCATGAGAAGCTACTAGGACCACTGCTGCTGGTATTGTCACTGTGATCTACACTTCACTGCAGCAATCTCCATGATTCCTGCTACCTTTAGATCCCCATCCCACTCCGAGAAAGGCAAGGGCAGGTTGGAATGCCATTTGCAAGCTCCCCTCCAAGCCACATTGCCTTATTTTAATGGTGAATCGAACTCCGTGGAGTTGTCACCATGCCTTAGGTTTACCCTTCCAGAAAAAGATGGATCCAGCACCTTGTTCTTTGAGCTGAGCTCCTCCTGCCAGCTGAGTTCCATTCAGGGCAGTGATGCCAATATTGTGGAGGAAGAGGTCCCACGTGAGAGTGACAGTGTGACGTTCCAGTCTGTCCCTGCTGCAGTTGTCTATTTGTGTGCTGACATTCCAGGTGCCAAACCTCATTTTCAGGGTGGAGGCTTTCATTCCTCCTTTTCCTCATCTGTCAGCTTTACTCTGGATATCGATCACACAAGCCAGTCCCAAAAAGAGGATATACCTAATTGCTCTTTACTCAAACGAGGTATTGAACAAAGTATTGCAAACAAGAGGTAAAATGTCACCAACTTACACATACATGGTTACAGTTCCAAGTGACTTGGTTTATGTCGACATGTCACACTGAAATAAGTGATTGGCTTGCTCTGTTCCAACCTCTGGTCTCTTATCAGACAACTCCTGTTCCTGAACTAGTTGACTAAGGCTGATCAAATGGATGTGGTCAAACTTGACTGTGCCCAGTCTTGTAAGTGATTGATCAGTTTGATCACCGGCAAACTTCATAAATGTGTAACACCTTCCATACTTGGTTAACATTTCACTCATAACGACAACTGTTTGTTTTCTCTGGAGAGAGGCTTATCTCTCGGTTTTAATGGACACTGACAGCTTGTCCAGGCTGCTGCCATGAACTATTTCCTTGCAGCTTTTGTGTTGTCTGATTGACTGTGTGATGTTTACACAGCACAATGTGCTTCCTGTATGATCAACCATATGTTGTTGTGCTGTCATGCACTGTATCTGCTTTAAATCAGAACTTCAGCCAGACAAATAGTGTCACCAATTCAGTACATCACCTACTGAGCTATAAACACTTACATCCCTTCAGGTGATTCAGTGCTTTTTAAATGATTAGGTTAATGGTTAATACCCCACCATCCAACCATTGACCTTTCAATAGAGCAGGTTTCATATATTTTGTTATCATCTTTTGGCTAATCTAGGAAATTAACAGTTATTGCTAACAAGAGACTGGAAGATGCCCATGTGAGATCTTTAATGTAGTGTGATCACACGATCCAGACAAATCTTTGTCTTGCGGCAGGGTGATCTGACACAATTGGAAACCAGGTTTCCTTGCACACATACACATTGATGTTGCCCCTACCCCATCTCAGTTAAGGAGCCTGCAGTCTTGCTTGTTTGTGGACCAGCTTCAGTGTGGAGCAGGTGATCCATCTCAGTCAGCCCCTAGGAGATCAGCAAAGTCTCATAGCATCAGAGTGATGACCAGGTGCAGATCCTTCCCTCCTGTACAGTGCCTCTTGTAATTCCTGATGTTATGTTTCACACTGGGGTTCTCTGGGAGTACTTCAGATCAAGAGCAGTGAGGAGAGTTGAACCTGGTCTGTTACAGCAATGGGGAGGAAGGGAGACCAGCGTTCAAGTCAGGAGCAGTGAGGGGACAGTCTGAAACCACACACCAGCCTAACTCAGAAAGATATCAACATTGCTTCAGTGCCTCTGGGGGTACTGGAACTCTGTAATAGCATTGTGTTTCTATCTATAGCACATAGGGAGCAGCAGTTCAAGAAGACAGCTCCCCCTCATCCTCTCAGGGGCATGTGAGGATGAGCATCAAATGCTGGCCCAGCCAATGACACCTACACCCATAAATTCAGAGATATATACAGTGCAGCAAAGGCCCTTCAGCCCATCGAATCTTTGCCAACATAACTACTAATAAACATGTGTTAATCCTAATTTCCTGCACTTGTCCTATATCCTTGAATGTACTTATATTTGAAGTACTCGCCAAATATTTTTTAGAGTTTGTAAGGTTTTCACCCTCTTCTACCTTCCCAGGCAGTGTATTCCAGATTCTTACTACCCACTGAGGGTAAATGTTTTGTCCCAAATCCCTTCTGAATCTCCTGCCGCTTAATCTAAAACTATGCTTGGCTCCTCAACCAAGGGGAACAGCTGCTGCTTTTCTCCCTGTCCATATCCCTCATAACCTTATACACCTCAATCATGTCCCCCTCCCCTCAGTCTTCTCTGGTCTGAAGAAAACAGTCCAAGCCATTCTAGTCTCACCTTGCAGCTCAATTTCTCCAACTCAGTCAACAACCTGGGGGACCTCCTCTGTCACCCTTCTAGTGCCAGCACATTGTTACTGTAGTGAGGCGACCAGAACTGCACACAGCACTCCAGTATCCTGTGAACACAGAGAGAAAATTTAATTTTGCTACCTGAGGAGGGAAGCAGTTTACCATAAGTGGTGAGAATCAAACTTTTCTTTCTTAGCCCTCTTTGTCTGTCAGGATTTGTCACTGGCTTCACAGCAGTTCAAGCTCCACTCATTTATAAGAGCAGGCAAGCTCTGTGAGCCTTTGTAAAGCAAGACTGAGCTGCTCAAGGACCCATTGTCTTCACTGAAGTGTAGTTCACCGTTAGAATGTAGGTGAAAGGCATAGCCAGTTATCGTGCAGAAAGCTCCCACTAACGACGAGGAGGTACTGACTAGTGAGCATGCTTTCTGCTGGTGTTGATTGTGGGATAAATGCTGGGCAGAAGCCCAGGGAGAAAGGTCATCTTCTGTAGAAAGTGCTGGGGGGAGATTGTTTACATCCACTCAAGGAGGCAGACATTAGGGCTGTCTCAGTACTGCACTGAGCTGTCTGTCCAGATTAGGTGACTGTGTCTGGAACTGCTGACTCAGTGAACAGTTACACCACTGAGAAAGAGGCACTATCAGTTAACAGACAAGCGTATGAAGCACTGCACAACATCCCTCCATTTTAACTCAGACAGGAACATGCCCAGCTTAAAATAGAGGAGACAAAGTCCTGTCAATATGTTATACTCCTACCCGTACCAGCCACATTTTATAGTCAGGCATGGGTCTATAGACATTCCTGGTGGGGAATACTCTTGGCTGGCAGTTTGCACGTTAGAAAATTACTCCCATAAATTTTGCAATTGGCCTCCAATTTAGCCTAATGGAGTGGATAATTATGCTTCTTTGTAATCCTGTAGCCTGATTATGTCATTTCTAAAGTGCTGCGACACAGCTAAGTAAATAAGTGATAATTTACAGCTCTCCATTCACTCTCTGTTTTCCAACCCCCTGGAGTTAACTCCTTCAACATCGCTTTTTGTTTTGTTTCCTGTCCTTAGTCCTTTCTCCATTTCTGGCCTCTTGAACATCCCCGAGTTGAATTGATCTGTCACTGGTGGCTGTGCTTTCAGTTGCTAAATCTCTTAAAACCTGACGTTCTCTCCTTAGGTCTCTCCGCCTTTCTTTCTCTTTCTGCCTTTAAAATCAATCTGTTTGACTAAGCTTATTTGTCATCTGTCCTAATATCTCCTTGTGAGACCAGTTATTTGACATCCCATTGCTGGGTGAGCAGAAAGTTCCACCCAATAAATATTGAGATGACTGAAGCCTTTGTCTTCAGTTACAGCTCCAAACATTGTCTCCCTTTACCATGCAAGAGTTAAAGATTAACCCAGTCTGTTTGTGAGCTTGATATCACATTTGAATCTGAGTTGAGCTATGACCCTCATACTTGTGCCAACACTAAAACCAACCTGTTGACACTCATGGAGTCATAGTCATTGAGTCTTACAGCACAGAAACAGACCCTTCAGTCCAACCTGTCTATGTCAAACATAACCCCAACTAAACTAGTCCCACCTGCCTGTTTCTAGCCCATAACCCTCCAAACCTTTCCTATTCACTTACATAACTAAGTGTCTTTTAAACACTGTAACTGTGGTCACATCCATGACTTTGTCATGAAATTCATTCCGCATGCAAACCACACTCTGTGTAAAAAAAAAAGTCCCTCTCATTGTCCTTTTTACACCCATCTCCTCTCACCGTAAAAATGTGCCCCCTAGTCTTGGAATCCCCCACCCTCAGGAAAAGGCACCGACCATTAACCCTATCAATGCCCCTCATGATTTTGTAAACCTCTAGAAGGTCACCTCTCAGCCTCCTACACTCCAGTGAAAAATGTTCCAGACTATGCAGCCTTTGTTTATAATTCAAGCCTTCCATACCTGGCAAGATCCTGGTAAATAGCTTCTGAACCCTGTGTAACATTGCTACAACATGCTCTCTTTCAGCTGCTGAAAACCTGATTTATGTCTTTGTTACCTCTATATGTGATTATTCTGACATACTCCTGAGTAGTCTCCTCAGTTCTAACCCTCCAATAACCATGAAGTCAGCCAGAGCTGTCTACCTCTGTCTTAACTTGCACTCAGTCCTGATTCCATACCATCCTGTGCTCACTAA
The DNA here is from genome assembly GCF_020745735.1 of Hemiscyllium ocellatum. Taxonomy (NCBI): domain Eukaryota; kingdom Metazoa; phylum Chordata; class Chondrichthyes; order Orectolobiformes; family Hemiscylliidae; genus Hemiscyllium; species Hemiscyllium ocellatum. The sequence continues at coordinate 76,929,059 of NC_083413.1, forward strand.
TCTAGATTGGCCCCTGGTCAAGAATTGCAATGATTTTAAACCATGTCACTTCTTGAGCTCATCCCACCCAATCTCTGAACTCTCTTCCAAACCTTCAAACCTCTGCAATGCCTGTGATCATTTAGTACAAGTTTCTTGCGCATTTTTATATCTCCACTTTGGTGGCCAAGCAGTCAGTAGTTCAGGCCTTGAGCTCTAATGTTGATGAAACTTTCTGATTCTCTACCTCTCTTTCCTTCTTTAACCTGCTCCTTAAACACTCCTTAAAATCTATCTCCTTCACCAAAGCTTTTGGTTATCAGACCTATGTGGTTCAGCAGTGTGCTTTATTCTAAAACACTCCTGCAACACACTTTATGATTTTGTTTGAATTATGGCAGCTGCGTTACTACAGGTTGTCGTTGTTATGTAGCCCGGTGTCAGGTTTTGTTTGAAGAGCCTCTTGGATAGTTCCTTGACACTTCACAAAAAACACCACAGAGATACAGGTTGCTAACGTTGCAGATATACTTCTATAGATGGCGAGGATTTAATTCTCTGAATGTAGTGAATCTGGAATTCTTGATCAGAGAGGGCTGTAGAGGCTGGGTCAGTAAGTATATTCAAGGCCCAGATGGACGTGTAATCAGTAAAAGTGATGGTTATGGGGGGAAAGGAGGAGAGTGCAGTTGATGGTTGTCAGATCGCCCCCAAAATGAACCCTGTGTGGCTGCAAGCCAGCGACTCCAGGAGCTCAATCTCGTCTCTGTGTTGGTGATCTGTCCCATTAATGTCCCATTACTATGTTTAATCATAGGGATGAGGCAGTAAGTGATTCTCTATGTCCTGGTCTTCACATATGGAGGGGGAATGGCACCTTTTATGCTTCATTCTGATTTTGATCCTACTGTAAGCATGTGCATGATGTTTTATTTTTCCATATGGTTTCATCATTTTCACTTGTTTTTCTCTCTCTCTTTTTCATGATATGCTCCTTCCTCCCTTCCCTCCCTCTCTCCTTCACTCCCGCTCTCTCTCTCTCTCACACTCCCTTGCTCCATTCACCTTGTCCCGAAACACTCTGCTACCCTGTCTGACTGACGCTTCCTGCCTGCGATTCTGTCCAGCTCCCTGCCTCTGAAAGAAGTAAAGACTGATAGGCCTAGGACAATGAAAAAGAACTCTAGGTAAGAGAACCTGTACAGTGGGCAGATTAACTGTCCCTCAGCTAACATAAGCTTTTTGTTATAAAACAAACAACAAACACTGTGGGTGAATGCTCTTTCAGGTGTAGTAGTTGCTTCACTCTCAAGCCAACGCAATGTCCATTCCTTCCATTTTATCCCAACAGTGTGTCACGTCTAAAAAGCTCCCCTTTCAGTTTCTGTTTCTTCATGGCCACCCAATCTACGGAGAATTTGAAACTCTTTTGCCATACACCACCAACCTGCCCTTAGGCTGTCCAAGCAGAAATCATACAGCGTTAATAGACAAACAGATAAAGGTGGCCCTGACCGCATCAGGATTCAGACCTGAGTCATGGCCTAAGACAATGTGGAAGGGATTAATTTAGCCCAGTCTATTGTGCTGCTTCTTGGGAAGAGCTTTCATGTAATCCCATTCCCTGCTGAAGAGCAGTTGCATCTTGCTATACTTTGTTTGTCCAGTCACTATTTCTTCAATTTAATCTTGAACATTCCTTTTGTATCTATTTCTTCCATCATTTCAAGTAGTGTATTTGTGATCGCTGTGGACACAAATAAAGATTTCCTCACATTTCCTCTTTGTTAATGACCTGAAATCTAGGTCTTCTCATTATTGCCCTATCTAAACGGGCGGCACTGGGTGGTACGGTGGCTCAGTGGTTAGCACTACTGCCTCACCGCGCCAGGGACCCAGGTTCAATCCCCACTCTGGGTGACTGTGTGGAGTTTGCACATTCTCCCTGTGTCTGTGTGGATTTCCTTCAGGTGCTCTGGTTTCTTCCCACAATCCAAAGATGTTCATGTCAGGTGAATTGGTCATGCTAAATTGCCCATTGTATTAGGTGTATTGGTAAGTGGTAAATATATGGTCAGGGAATGGGTCTGGGTGGGTTACTCTTCGGAGGTCGGTGTAGATTTGTTGGGCCAAATGGCCCGATTCCATACCATAGGGAATCTAATCTAATCTAAACTGAGAAGCAGTTCCTCCTTGTTTACTATATCAAAGCCATGTTGAGTTTACAACCTCTTCAAACCATCTGCTAACATTCTCTGCTCCAAGAACCCCAGCATCTTCACTCTCTTTTATATGTCATGTACAATTTGCCACTTAATCTTCTCAGTGATGATGTGTTTAAATTCCTTCTGATGCACAAAGATAATCAGGCAAATCATCATAAAATTCACGAGCCTCTCAGTTATACAGAGTACCCTCCTCGTCAACACATACGCTTTCCATTCAGGCCTAGAAAGCACAACATTTATACATTTCTCTTAAGGCATTAACTCCATTCTTAGCATTCCCCATAAACAGCAATAAATTTATAAATTATAGATGTAACTTTTTTTTACATATTCCTAATTGTGTTTGAAGGAGGTGGTTAGCTGCATTCATGAACTGAACCAATTACAGAAAATATTCTCAATGCTGTCTTGAGACAGTATCAAAACAAACTTGATTTGGGAGTATTTATTATTTCTTTCTTATAGTACAATATAAAAATACATATATAGAGAAAAATAAACATATATAGAGTACCTACAACATTTCAAAAGTCAACAAAACTCACATAAAACCTTCAGGTTAGAATGAATTGTCAGTGGCCCTTGAGTCCACAATCTTCTGTTGAAGGTAACCATGTTAACATCGAGCTAACGCTGACGAAAAAGCACAATATGACTCCAAACGATGTCCCTTCAAATGTATTTCTTACATAGTTCCAATAATTTGCAAAACTTTATCATGAAACAGTCTTTTGTAGTCTTCTTGATGCATTGTTACGGGAAAATGATAGTATTCCTGTGTTAACTGCATTGATGGTATATACTGTAGATGGTCCCTTATTCAAAGACTGTCAATCACCCCAGATGAAGACCACAATTGGACAAAGTATGCATAGAATGGTCTTATGAGAAGATGCACCTACCTTGTCAGCATATTTATCGCTACATAGACCATGTGTAATCTGATTATTTTGTAGGGCAAATTCCAAGTAGCTCTGCTGGTTTATCAATCAAACAACCTCATCTAGTCATTGACTTTCATGTTGTACAAAGAAAATCAACTTCCAACTCTACGGTATTCTGGGAGTACCTTCTCCAATGTGGCACCAGACTGTAGTATTTCAAAAAGTCATAACCTTCTCAAGGATGACTGGAACTGGAAATAAAGAACAGTCTGGCTGAAGTCCCTCATATTCCAAAAAAATTGCAAAGCCTTCCCGAAAAAAGGTGCGACGAAAAATCTGTCTTAAGACTATCAAATACTTCAGTTTAATAATCTGAGACTCATTTCTTGCTTCTTCATGTAGAACTTAGATCTTTTAATTCTGAGTACAAAGTCACGTTATATTTTTGAAAGGAACTTAAATAGGTGTATAATTGGAAGATAACTGCCATGCAGTGATGTCTTAATGGTAAAAACCCATGCTAGGGTGGAAGCTGTGAAGTGATGTAATTCTATTCTACTGTATTTGCTGGGTTGTTCATTTGCTTTACAATGGATACACTTTGCTCATGTTTTATTTGTACTGGCCTTGATTACATTGGAGGATTGACTTGTATTTATTTCAACAGGGACTTCATGAACTACATCCGGCGGCACAGGACCTTCTATGCTTCCATGGCAGAGCAGATCTGTGAAGATGATCTCCGACCTCATGATAGCTCAACCTGCTGGAACGGAGTAAACGTTGTGGAAAGGTAAGTGGTTTGGCTGCAAAATTGCAATGTGAAAGAGCAATAGATGTGACATCTGTCACCTTAACCTCTGACCCACTTTGGGTCTATTGTTGATATGCTGTATTGCACAAATATTATGAACGTGCCCTCTTTTTGCTATTTGGTGGCTTTGCCAAGATGAATTGTATTGTCGATTCATGTCCAAATTCAAGAAATGTGTTTCAATGTGATTGTGACAGATGTAACGACACATAACTGTTGGCTATAAGTTTAGATAAAGCAACCTTCGCATCAGCTGGACTAGGTTCACACAACCTCTTGACATATTCTGTATTGCTCCATTGTCTACCATATGAGTTTGGTTATATGTGATCTAAGGATCTCTCAATAGTCCCTATTGAGATATTCTAACAGTCCTGCATTGCCATTGGGGCATTGCAAGTGAAAAACCAAGGCAAAACAACCACTTCTAATTGGTTTGGTAACATGTGAAGATAATGTCAGTCACTCGTTAGCACAGGTTTGAGTAAATGTGTGATTGTAGAAAACCTTTTTAACTCTGGAACTCAGGACCTGTACCCAGCCCAGAATGCTCCTCACTTGTGGTGGAGGAAATCCAAGAAAGTGCGGGATCTGCAGATAGTCACAGTCTCCTGTCCAATCACTTAAGGACTCTGTACAGCACTGTTATAGTGAGTGCAAATTGAAGAGAACACATGCTGCTGTAGAATTTTACTTTGAATTCATGGGAAAATGTCATAAGCAAACTGAAAGGCAAACGATCTGGCACATGTTTAGAAAGAAGTGGGACACTGAGAGAAAATGGATGAGTTTTGGCGACTGGCAAGTGACATTCGCAACACACAACTCTCTGCCCAGCAAGACAGCATCGCCCCTTAACATTCGATTGTATTACCGTTGCTTAATCTCCCACTAATCCATCCTGGGGCATTACTGTCATCCAGAAACTGAACTGGGCTAACCATACAAATACAGTTGCTAAAAGGGCAGGTCAGAGGCTAGGAATACTGCAGCAGGTAACTCACCTCCTGACTCCCAAAGCCTATCCATCATCTACAAGGCACAAGTCAAGAGTGCGATGGAATACTCCCCACTTGCCTGGATGGGTGCAGCTCCCACAGCATTCAAGAAGCTTGTCACCATCCAGGACAAAGGAGCCCACTTGAGTGGCACCACATCCACAAACAAGTAGCCCATCCAACACCAATAATCAATCGCAGCAGTGTGTACCATCTACAAGATGCACTGCAGAAATTCACCAGCGATCCTTAGACAGCACCTTCCAACCCCATGATGACCACCATCTGGAATGACTAGAGCAGTAGATACATGGGAATACTATACCCTGCAATTTGTCCTCCAAGCCATACATGATCCTGACTTGGAAGTTTATCACCTTTCCTTCACAGTTGCTCGGTCAAAATCCTGGAATTCCATCCCTCATAGCTTAGTGGGTGCCCCTAAACCAAATAGATTGCCGTGGTTCTCAAGACAGCACTGTCACTCTCTCTGGGACAGTTAGGATGGGCAATAAATGTTAGCTCAGCCAGCGAAACCCGCACTCTGTGATTGAGTTAATTAATATATACTTCCAATCAGGGAACACTGGAGAGCTGTCCTTTACATTACTAGATTAGACTCCCTACATTGTGGAAACAGGCGCTTTGCCCTAATCAGTCCACACCAATCCTCTGAAGAGTAACCCACCCAGACCCATTTCCCTCTGACTAATGCACCTAATACTGTGAGCAATTTAGCATGGCCAATTCACCTGACCTGCACATCTTTGGACTGTGGGAGAAAACCCACACAGACACAGGGAGAATGTGCAAACTCAACACAGACAGTCACCCGCGGTTGGAATCGAACCTAGGACCCTGGTGCTGTGAGGCAGCGGTGCTAATCACTGAGCCACTGTGCCGCCCACTAGCTACCATTCTTATCATTTATCAAGTGAGTGCAAGCTTGGGTAACCAGATGTCACATGCATTGTTACTATGTGGAAGAGACAGGCACTGTTTTTGTGCTATGAACCAACTTCCTTGCAGGTTTGATTTGAAGTTCTCCATGTTCAAGATTATTCCACATACAAAGTTTTATTCAATGCATTGTTCTGCCTATTAGGGAACTATGAGGGATGGTAAATTTCTAATTGAATACACTTCAAATGTACAGCACAGCTATGAGCCATTTGGCCCAGTCCATGTTGGAATTCCTGCTCCACTTCCATCTTTCATGATCTAAGTCCGACAGCATAAACCTCTCTTCCCATCTGTTTCATAGGCTTATCCAGCCTTCCCTTAAATAGATCCATGCTGTTGATCACCACCACTCCCTTTGGGAAGTATTTCCACATTTCCATCACTTTCTGGTTCTCAGCATTCTTTTTGTTCTGAGTTCTCAATTCGATTTTTCATTACTGTCTTTTTTTGACGACTGATTTTGTTCTTCCCCTCACATGGGAAAAAAGACTCAGCATCTCCTGTTCTGAAACCTTTCATCATTTTAAACACTGGGTCAGCCCTCAGTGTTCTTGTTTTGAGGAGAAACCCAACCTATTTTGATTCCCTCATAGGTGTAAGTTTGCCAGGTTACACTACCCTGACATGTAATAACTCTGCCTATAATATTGTTAATATGTTGATTGAAACAGTATGTAGCACACCAAGTGTGGTCTACCGAAGGATTGGAACAATTTACCACAACTTGTCTTCAATTCTCTCTTTCTAAAAATAAATTTGAATGTTTGGTTAGTTTTATTACAACCTCCTTAACTTATATCGCTATTTTTAGTGATTGGTGTGTTTGTATATACCCCGACCCCTTTGCTTCTTCATCCTCATATAAATTCTTCTATTCCAAATATTAAGCACTCTCCTTATTTTTGTTATCAAATGTAATCTCTCGTTTATCTATGTTAATATTAATTTGCCAGTTATTTTCTGCAAATTCATTAATGTCATCTTGTAGATGATTAGAATCTAACTTAATATGGAGTATTCCACCCCTTTCCATGCCAGACCAGGACGTCTAGTGTCATCTGTGAGCTTAGAAATTCTGTTCCTGATTCCAGCATCCAAATTGTTAATGTAAATTGTGAATAAATGTGGAACAATTTGGAAACTCTTATCCTATCTTCTTCCACTCTAAATAATCTCTCTTTATCCATGCTGTACTGAAGTGACTCCCTCGTCAGGTACCACTCCCTCTGTGACTCCCTCGTCAGGTCCACACCTCCCACCAACCCAACCTCCATTCCCAGCACCTTCCCCTGCAACCGCAAGAAATACAAACTTGCGCCCACACCTCCCCCCTTACTTCCCTCCAAAGCCCCAAGGGGTCCTTCCATATCCACCACAAGTTCACCTGCACCTCCACACACATCATTTACTGCGTCCGCTGCACCCAATGTGGCCTCCTCTATATTGGGGAGACAGAATTTCTACTTGCGGAACATTTCAGAGAACACCTTTGGGACACCCAGACCAACCAACCCAACTACCTCGTGGCTCAACACTTCAACTCCCACTCCCACTCCACCAAGGACATGCAGGTCCTTGGACTCCTCCATCGCCAGACCATAGCAACACGACGCCTGGAGGAAGAGCGCCTCATCTTCCGCCTAGGAACCCTCCAACCACAAGGGATGAACTCAGATTTCTCCAGTTTCCTCATTTCCCCTCCCCCCACCTTGTCTCAGTCCCAACCCTCGAACTCGGCACCACTTTCCTAACCTGCAATCTTCTTCCTGACCTCTCCGTCCCCACCCCCACTCCGGCTTATCACCCTCACCTTTACCTCCTTCCACCTACCGCATTTCCACCGCCCGTCCCCCAAGTACCTCCTCCCTACCTTTTATCTTAGTCTGCTGGGCACATTCTCCTCATTCCTGAAGAAGGGCTCATGCCCGAAACATCGATTCTCCTGTTCCTTGGATGCTGCCTGACCTGCTGCGCTTTTCCAGCAACACATTTTCAGCTCTGAAGTCAGTTCTGCCAGTCATACCTGACTCTGTGCTGTGACGCTAATCGTTAGCTTATTTTATGGTACTTAATTGAAGGGCTTTTGGAAATCTGGATAACTTATATCCATTGAATTATAAAAACTGAAAGAACTGCAGGTGCTGTAAATCAGAAACAAAAACAGAAATTGCTGGAAAAGTTCAGCAGGTCTGCCAGCATCTGTGGAGAGAAACCAGCATTAAAGTTTTGGGTCCAGTGACCCTTCCTTACAGACCGGAAACAGTTCTCTTCACAGATCCTGTCAGACCTGCTGAGCTTTTCCAGCAATTTCTGTTTTCGTATCCACTGAAATATTGCTGTTGACTTTATTATGGCTGCAGGGAATTCACTGAGATTGATCAAATAAGACTTTCCCTTTTGATATACTATTCCATTTTTTTTTTACTTTCCACATATTATTCTGTTTGCTCCTTTGGTACGGATTCCATTTTTTCTACAGCAAGTGTTAAGCTAACTGGTCTAGAGCTCCCTCGACATGCTACATTACTTTTGAAGATTTTAGAGATAAAAGCACCCTGTTTGCAGGAGACAGAAAGGAAGGAAGGACGCTAGAGCAAATATCACAGGAATGTAAATGGGATAATCTCATGTAGAGTTCAGCATCCCTACTTTGTGAAACCTCCATCTCCATGGTCATTAATTTTAACATTGGGAAAATCGGGTCTGCTTAACTCTGTCTCTAATTTTCCAACCCATGCCTCCAGCAGGCGATGGTCTGTTTCTAAGCAAGTTGACCCTGCATCCCTCAATGATACATGGTGGCGCTATGGGTCAATATTCATGAGAGGACATTACTGCTTGCTGAGGCAGACTTGATAGAGCAAATGGCCCGTCCTTGGTTTGATAACCTTGCCACTGGTGTATCAATTTTTCTTAACATCTGGATGTCATCAGTGCTGCAGCGGTGGTAAGTCTGACCATTGTTGGTTGAGCATTCAAATCCAACTGTAGAGATTGAGCAGAAATGCCAGTGTGGTACTGAGAGAGTGCAGTGCTATTGAAAATGAGATGCTAAGTCAAGTGGTCAGCCATCTTGGATGGGTCGAAAAGACACCAAGGCACTGTTTCGAGGAGCAGCAGATATTCTTTCTGGAGTGAAAGCAGAAAGTACTTCAAATACTCAGTAGTGGCTTTGCAGAGAGAAACTCTTAATTAATAGTTTGAGTTAAATGGGACTCTTCTCCATCTAAATTTTTCCACCACTCTCCGTTTTATTTTCAGCATTAACTGTTTTCTGTCTTTAATTCTGAATGGAGTCCTGCAAACATTAATTGCTCAAACAAACTGTTCAATATGGAATTGCTGTTTGAGGGAGCTGACTGTGAGTAAATTGGTTGCTGTGTTATGTACGATGTATAAGCGACTATACTTGTGGATTTTTTAAATCAGCTGTAAAGTGTGTTGGGAGGTCATGGGGGAGTGGGGATGCAAAATATGCAATGAATCTGTTCATTGTTCATTCCTCAGAGACACAGCATATTAACCTATGTTTACTTTGTGAAACAAAGTGTTTTGAAATCTCGGTGAAACATTTTCTTGGTGTTTTGCGTCATGAGAGGAATAAACAAGATCAGTCACAGTTTGCTGGCGTGATATTTACAGACTGAAATTGGGAAAGGCCCTTGGGATAACATGGACTTAAAGTCCCCTGCCTTCTTCAACTGTACTCAGTGAGAAAATTCCAACTCTGTTCAACAATTTCCCAATAATTTCCCAGCAACTTTAATCCTTTTGGTGGGAAATAATTCTATTGCTTTTTCTACACAGCTGGAAAGCATTACATTGTACCCACAATGTTTCCTTTTGCAAATCGGTAACAGAATCAGGAGATACTCTGAACAAACAAATTCCTCTGGAAACCTCTTCAATTCTTTGGGTTGACTCTTGCAAAATAAGATTCTTCTTCAGATACTGGTGCCCCCGACTTGTCTGGAGGTTAGATGCCTAAGGTATACAGAACTAGTCATCATGGTAATGACACAATGTCTCACTCACTCAAGGTTCAGTTAGTGCCGATTGTACTGAAGATGTAGGTTCATAAGTTGCCGAGGGCAAGTCTTGTGAAGAATTCCTCCATACTTGCTCCCCATTGACACCGACCGGTTAATCGGCGATTTTCATTTTCTCTCTCAGGAGAGAAATGCTTTAGATTGTAATGTTGAAGTACATCTTATACATCAGAAAACTGAAATGGAAGGGAAAGGATGGAAAGGTGTTATACATGGAGATATGGATGAGAAGAGTGTGGACACGGAAATCCTGGTGTGGGAGATAATGTGATTTAGTTATCTTGAAAAGACAGTCGTAGGCATACTGTTAAATACTTAGTAATTCATATTACACAATTAGTCTAGTGCAGAACTCGAATAATCTAGAACAGGACTTGAGTATTGCTGTGAAAAGACACTTTTCAGAATCATCAAATCATAGAGATGTACAGCACAGAAACACACCCTTCGGTCCAACTTGTCCATGCCGACCAGGTATCTCAACCTAATCTAGTACAATATGCTAGCACCCAGCCCATATCCCTCCAAACCCTTCCTATTCATAAACTCATCCAGATGCCTTTTAAATGTTGCAGTTGTACTAGCCTACACCACTTCCTCTGGCAGCTCATTCCATACACGTACCACCCTCTGTGTGAAAAATTGCCCCTTAGTTCCCTTTTATATCTTTCCCCTCGCACCCTAAACCCAAACCCTCTAGTTTTGGACTCCCACACCCTAGGGAAAAGAATTTATCTATTTATTCTATCCATGTCGCTCATGATTTTATAAGGTCACCCTTCAGCCTCTGAAGCTCCAGGGAAAACAGTCCCAGCGTATTCAACCTCTCCCTATAGCTCAAATCCTTTCTGGTAAATCTTTTCTGAATCCTTTCAAGTTTCACAACATCCTTCTGATTGGCAGGACACCAGAATTGCCTACAATATTCCAAAAATGGCCTAACCAATGTCCTGTACAGTTGCAACTAGATCTCCCAACACCTGTACTCAATACGCTGACCAATAAAGGAAAGCATACCAAATGCTTTCTTCACTATCCTATCTACCTGCGACTCCACTTTCAAGGAACTATGAATCTGCACTCCAAGGTCTCTTTGTTCAGCAACACTCCCTAGGACCTTACCATGAAGTGTATAAGTCCTGCTAAGGTTTGCTTTCCCAAAATGCAGCACCTCGCATTTATCTGAATTAAACTCCATCTGCCACTCCTCAGCCCATTGGCCCATCTGATCAAGATCCCGTTGTAATCTGAGGTAATCCTCTTTGCTGTCCACTACACCTCCAATTTTGGTGTCATCTGAAAACTTATTAACTATATTTCCTATGTTCACATCCAAATCATCTATATAAATGATGAAAGGCAATGGATCCAGCACCGATCCTTGTGGCACTCTATTGATCACAGTCTGAAAAACGACCCTCCACCACCACCCTCTGTCTTCTACCTTTGAGCCAGTTCTGTATCCAAATGGCCAGTTCTCCCTGCATTCCATGAGATCTAGCCTTGCTAACCAGTCTCCCATGGGGAACCTTGTTGAATGCCTTACTGAAGTCCATATACATCGTGTCCACCTCTCTGCCCTCATCAATCCTCCTTGTTACATCTTTAAAAAACTCAATCAAGTTTGTGAGACTTGATTTCTCATGCAGAAAGCCATGTTGACTCTCCCTAATCAGTCCTTGCCTTTCCAAATACATGTACATCCTGTCCTTCAGGATTCCCTCCAACAACTTCCCCACCACCGACGTCAGGCTCACCGGTTTATACTTCCCTGGCTACGTTAGCCAATCTCCAGTCTTCTGGCACCTCACCTGTAATTATTGATGATAGAAATATCTCAGTCAGGCACCCAGCAATCACGTCTCTAGCTTCCCACAGAGTTCTAGGGTACACCTGATCAGGTCCTGGGGATTTATCCAATTTTGTGCGTTTCAAGATATCCAACACTTCCTCCTCTGTAATATAGACATTTTTTGAGATGTCACCATCTATTTCCTTACAGTTTGTACCTTCCATGTCATTCTCCACAGTAAATTCTGATGTAAAGTTCTTGATTAGTATCTCTCCCATCTCCTGCGGTTCCACACATATGCTGTCTTGCTGATATTTGAGGGGCCCTATTCTCTCCCTAGTTTCCCTTTTGTCCTTAATACATTTATAAAAACTCTTTGGAGTCTCCTTTCTCAAAATTTTCTTTTTTTATCTTGCACTCATCTAGACAATTCACAAGTAATATCAAAGTAGAGGGCAAGCAGAGTGCTGATTTGGTTGGCAAGTGGATTTTGATTGTTGGAAGCATTGCCTTGAAGAATGTACCTGTTACTGATGATCGACAGTTAACTGTCAAGTTTGGTTTAAATTTGAAGCAAGTCAAGTTGAGGATTTAAAGCATTGCCCTGACAAATGAACCAGGCATGGTATGTTGATGTGTTATTTCTGATTGTGAAGAATAAAGCTGTGTGTATTAATGTAAATAGCTTCTGGTATTTGAAGTGCTCTATCCTGCAAACCCGACTGATGGTCTCAAATTGGTATTGGCAGAATTTGTAGCACTCTCAGGATTATGTAGAAAATTTTATCCGATTGTGGAATCATACCTAAAGTGATTATGAGCTTTAGAAATGTGTACTGATTGGGTATGGTCAATATCTTCCTTAGTGCAAAAATAGAAGGGATTTGATGTTTGATATAATCAACAGATTTTGAGAATCATAATCCACATACCTAACATCTCACCGACATCATAATTTGTATACCACACTTCTCATTTCTGGAACAGGCAGAATGCCTTTTTGGCTTAATGGCAGTGTTCTGTTAGTGGCAAACATTATTACATTAGAATTCCTACAGTATGGACACAGGCCCTTCAGCCCACCTCCACACCAACCCTCCAAAGAGTATCCCACCCAGATCCATTATCCTATCCTATTACTCTACATTTCCCCTGACTAATGCACCGAGCCTACACATCCCTGAACACCGTGGGCAACTGACGTGGCCACTTCACCTAACTTCACATCTTTGGAGTGTGGGAGGAAACCGGAGCACACTGACACGGACATGGGGAGTATGTGCAAACTCCACACAGACGGTTGCCCGAGGCTGGAATTGAACCCAGGTCCCTGGCACTGTGAGGTAGCATTGCTAACAACTGAGCTACCATACCACCTATGTGAAATTATTACTCAGTGTTAATTAGCAATAAGCAGAGTTCTGAAGCAAATGGACTTTTTTGATATATTTAAAAATAGATTCCTTTCCCTTCACCCGTTCTCATAGTCTATTAGAGTCATAGAGTCGTGGAGATGTACATCACGAAAACAGACACTTCTATCTCCCAGGTCATTTCCTCTGCCCTGAAGCTCTTACGCTATGCTACTTGCTCCCCACCCCCACCCTCCTCTAGCTTATCACTCCACGCTTCAGGCTCTCTGCCTTTATTCCTAATGAAGGGCTTTTGCCCGAAACGTCGATTTCGCTACTCCTTGGATGCTGCCTGAACTGCTGTGCTCTTCTAGCACCACTAATCCGGAATCTGATTTCCAGCATCTGCAGTCATTGTTTTTACTTCTATCCAACCCATCCATGCCGACCAGATATCCCAACCCAATCTAGTCCCACTTGCCAGCACTCGGCCCATATCCCTCCAAACCCTTCCTATTCATATGTCCATCCACATGCCTTTTAAATGTTGCAATTATATTAGCCTCCACCACTTCCTCTGGCAACTTATTCCATACATGTGCCACTCACTGCGTGAAAAATAGTTGCCCCTTAGGTCTCTTTTATATCTTTCCTCTCTCACCCTAAACCTATGCCCTCTAGTTCTGGACTCACCCACCCCAAGGAAAAGACCCTATCTATTTGCCCTATCCATGCCCCTCATGATTTTATAAGCTATAAGCTCAACCCTCAGCCTCTGACGCTCCAGAGAAAACAGCCCCAGCCTATTCAACCTCTCCCTACAGCTCAAATCCTCCAATCCTGGCAACATCCTTGTAAATCTTTTCTGAACCCTTTCAAGTTTCACAGTATCTTTCCAATAAGAAGGAGACCAGAATTGCACGCAATATTCCAACAGTGGCCTAACCAATGTCCTGTACAGCCGCAACATGCCCTCCCAACTCCTGTACTCAATACTCTGACCAAATGCCTTCTTCACTATCCTATCTACTTGCACCTCCACTTTCAAGAATCTATGAACCTGATCTCCAAGGTCTCTTTGTTCAGCAACAGTCCCTAGGTATTCTACTGTTCTGTCAACTGGGTCATGTATTATCATGTACAGAGTCTCAGCATCGCAAATCCCTTGCTCCTCACTTCACAAGACTAGAATGCTGTGATTATAGGAAATCTGAAAGAAAGACAGAAAATGCTGGGATTGCCCTACACTTCAGGCATCAGCAGTGGAGAAAGAAACCAAGTTAACATTGGGTTTATGTATGGAATCAACTGCCAGAGGATATTGTGGATGTGGGTGCAGTTATAACACTTAAAAGACATTTGGGGAACACATGAATAGGAAAGGTTTGGAAGGATATGGGCCAAGTGTAGGCAGTTAGAAATAGTTTAGTTTGGGAATATGGTTGGTGTAGACTGGTTGGACTGAAGGGTCTGGTTTCATGCTATATGACTCTATGACTCTATTTCAGGGTGATTGCCATTAACTCAAAGGGCAATTCTTATTGCATTTACCTCCCTGTTGTGAAATTGGTTGTGGGGCGTGGAAGGATGGTAGGTAATGACCATGGTATGATCCCAAATAAATTCATGTTGTCAATTGAAGTGGGCAACGAATTATTTAGCAACTGTTATAAGAGGGATCTGAAGGCAGTCTTAAGTGAAGTTATGTGGATGTTGGGGGTTGGGGGGAGTGCCTTTTGCAACAGTTGAAAATCAAGGGGCCACATTGTCCATGGCATTGACGCCCAAAAGCCACCCTCATTCAATTGTAAGGTTCGTCTATCAGCCAGCGGGCAGCCACTAAGCTCAACCCAGATGTAAGGTAATTTAAAATGCTAATCAGAGGTGCCACATTGGACTTTAGATCGAACCATTCTGGTGCAAAAGGGAAAAGTAGTGTTAGTGTAGTTACCAGTCAATTTGACTCTCCTTAAAAGGACTGCGGGAAGACTGCTCAGTTTAAAGAGGGAAATTGCAGATTCCATTTTTTTTTGACATAGAGAAAAATCCTGCAGCCTAATTTCCTATAAAACCCACAATGCCTTGAACTGATCCACTTCACTCAGTGGAGAAGGCCCAGCACATTTACCACCCACCTCAAACAGCAATAAGCTCCAACACTCAGCCTGTCGGTGACTTTTAAGTGAGGCCCAGTGCTGAGATAGGATCAGGCTTCAGCCTGGTACCGGTTGCTGCATGGAGTGTTGGTTTTACTACAGCTTTGGACGTGAGTCACACTTCTCTGCCTGTACTTCTGGAAGGTTCACGTGGATGAAGGGAAGTTGTGAGTTTGGGATGTGAAAAATGTGGGGCACAACACGGAATAAGTGTTATGTGGTGGGTCTAAATTAAGCCAAATTAGTCAATGGCCCAAATTAGTCAATGATTAAGGGCTGCGTGTTCCTTTGCAAATTTCCATAACTGGTACCTTCAAGAAATTAAAACTTTTACCTGCTGTTTGAACTTTGAGGTAAACCAGCTGTTGTGCATATTCTCATATTTCGCAATTCCCTCAGCAATATGGAGACAATGTGCAGAGGAACTGGACATCTGTGCAGAACGTGAAACTGCAGCAAGAAATTGTGTGTGAACTGTGAGCCTTCTCAGCTCCTTGGTCTGTGCGTTCCTTTCAAATTCTGCCACTTCCTCTCCCGCAAAGTAATTAATATGAAACTCAGCCAGAGAGATCAGGGAGCTCCCAGATCTGACCCTCACCCCAGCAGAAGACAGATTGAGTGTTATAATGGACCACCAGAGGCCTTGCAGTAACTGAGAAAGGGGTAAACTGGATTTGTGGTCCTGACTCTCTGCCTGCTGGGAGATAGAAGCATGTGGGCATTCGGTGAGTCTGGGAACAAGGTGCAAAAGTGGGCACCAAGTGAGACTGCAGACAGCAGCTGAGATTGCAGGAAGTAGCTAACAAAGTGAAATTGTTGGCACCTTGAGATACCGTCATTTGAGGAAGTGACAAAGATGCTTAATGAAAGTATGTAATCCACATAGACTTTATTCACCTCTTTCTCTCTTAAAATGCTCATGAAAAGATATTATTTTCCAGGCACTACATAAAACGTAAAAATAAAATTATAATTGCAATCTTAGCAAATCATGCATTTGAGGTTATCTTTTCAATGGCAAAACAGCTAGTTGCTGACAGAGGTAATTTTTGTTGCAAACGTTACTGCAAGAGAAAAGATGTGACATCCAGTGCCAGGAGTGACAGTGCACTTACCCCAACAAACCATCAAAACTGCAAGAAAGCTTGCTGCAAGTGCCTATTTTTACCCGTTAATCAACCAATATTCTGTAGTCAGTTCACTAATTCTGGCTGGTTCATTTGTGCCATCCCTTGGGCTATAGAAGAGGAGACTGAGGTTAACTGTGAGTGAGAAGGTAAGGTCTGAGAATGTTCAATGGCAAAGGAATTCTTTTCTTGTTGTTGTTTATACTACTGCATGCCTGTCTCATAAGAGCCAGTGACAGTGCCTCAGCTCAGAGACTGAATAAACTACATCAAATGGAAAGTAAACAATGCCTTCATTTCATCTGCACTGTGGGAAAATTAAGGCCAAGGATGCTTTGCTGGTTAAAAAGGAGAATTTGCCCTGAACCCTTCCAGACTGTAATTAAAACAAATAGTTCTGTGGTAATGTAATCCCCTCACAGATGAACCTGGATGTAAACATGGGTGATGGTTTTTAAATCTTACAAGGCCTCTGCACTGATCCACTATTTTTTGGCTTCCTGTGTTCTGCTCTCTGGATTTACTACACCCTGCGGTAGTGCTCGGCTTTTCTTCCAATTTGAAAACTGCCCCATCTGAAAAGTAGTGTTCGCAATTCCCTCTGCTTTTTGTTCATATACCTAGCTCCTCCTATAAATTATCTCCCTTTTTCCATCTTGTAAAACCCCTCAGAATGTTTCCCGAGTCAAAGGCTGCAGATAAATTGCAACGTGCTAGAATTTCTTTTTGAATCAGAATTGGATTTTTTTTTGTTACGTGTGCTCAAGTGTAGGAATACATGAGTACATTGAGAAGTGTATAAAGTCACCGTTCTCCAGCACCATCTCGGCCGCTCCTGTGTTTTGTGGCTTGCCCGGCTAAAACTTTCGCTCTGATAATTATTTCGGCTCCTCAGTGTACAGTGTTAGGAGTTCACTATAGTCAGAATTGTGGAACAAGACACCCACTAGACTTGAGCGTTAAAGATGGGGACATTGTAATGTGGGTTAGCAGGGAAATCTGTTTCGAATTATAAGGTCGTTTCACAGAGAGGAACACTGACACATGAGAGATTGTTTCAGAGATAATGTTACTAATCCCCTTCATCTTTTACACTGGCTGTGGTCCTAGCCCTGAAATTCAGAATTTACCAGAGGCAGCAGCTAGTCAAAGATGCTGCTTTCTCTGACAGGACATCAGGGACCCCTCACATTTACTCATATCGTTTCATTTCCTTCTCTGTCCTGATTGCAACTTTGCACAGCTTAGTCGTATGAATTGATGGAAATGACTTGTGGTGGATTTGAGGTGCACATGGTTAATTGGGAGATTATTAAAACCCAGACCAGTTCAGGTTCATTAGATCTGCTGAATAAATGTACTCAGGCCCTTATGTAGACCAAAAGACATAGGAGCTGGAATTAGTCCATTCAGCCTGAGTCTGCTCTGCCATTCAATCATGGCTGATCAGTTTCTCAACCCCATTCTCCTGCTGTCACCCTGTAATCCTTGAACTCATGAACCCATCTATCTCAGTCTTAAATATACTCACTGACCTGGCCTCCTCATCCCTCTGTGGCAATGAATTCTATAGATTCACCACTCTCTGGTAAAGAAGTTTCTCCTTATCTCCATTCTAAAAGTCTTCCCTTTTACTCGAAGGCTGTGCCCTGACGTCCTAGTCTCTCCTACCAGTGGAAACATCTTCCCAACATCTACTCTGTCTAGGCTATTCAATACAATATTCTGTACGGTTCAATTAGATCCCCCGTCATCCTCCTAAACTCCATCGAATATGGACCCAGAGTCCTCAAACATTCCTCACATGTTAAGCTTTTCATTATCCTGAACCTCTGAACATGTTCCAGGGCCAGTATATCCTCCCTGAGATGTGGGACCCAAAGCTCTGCGCTATATTCCAAACGTGGCTTGACCTCATTTCCCTCTGTGTCCCTTTGTTTCGAACTAAATTTCAAGAGGGTGTGCTCTGTGTCTTATCCAACATTTGGATGGGATGTTAAGCTGTGCTCCCTTTTCAAAATATTCCATGACGGTACGCAAGGATCCTGGTGCCCTGGCCAGATGTTTTCACTCACCCAGCATTGCTAAAATACATTAAATTCATTGCTACGTCCTTACTATAGTGGCTGAATTGTCTGTTGCATTGCAATAGTGACCACACTCAAAGCAAAACCCAATTGATTGTAACATGCTTTGGAGCAGCCCATCATCATGGAAGGTGCTATATAAATGCAATCCTTTTTTGTTCTTTTCATGATCTTTTATATTTAGCTTGTATGCACACTCTCAGGTTGATGGGCAGTGCTCTGTATCTGGTGGCTTGTTCCTTTCTGAGTTTGGTTTTTGTAAACGCAGAGGCGTTTCTACCTTTGTGACTTACAGGGCTATGAGGAGGGAGCTGCAGAGAGGGGCGGGACTAATTGGATGGCTTGTTCAGAGAACCCGCACAGATGTGAGGGGCCGAATGTGTCATTTCCAGGATTTCAGGGATCTTAGCTGCAGTCGTGGTCATTCTGCACTTTGAACATCATACGAAGCTCCGGTGACTGAGTTACAGGGAGAAACAACCCCCTCCCAGTGGGAACACTGTCGAGGAAGAGCCAACAGATCTGGACTCTGATGCCAGGGGCATTCAATTACGACAAGAGGTGCAATCTTCAGCTTTGAAAGGAAGCAACTAAGAGGGGACTGTCCAGAAATATCAAGCATGTCATGTCAAACTCAGACTGTTAACCCTGTGCTGTTTACTTTTCCCGAATTAGTTCACAACTGCAAGACGGAGGGCCATAAATCAGAACAAGGCTAAGTCAGGACAGAAGTGATGCTTCTTCATGGGGCCTAGTGCTTGAAATAGTCTGGATTGGCTGGGCTGAAGAAAAGCTTTGAAGCTGTTCATACAACCATTCAAGATTGAGAAGGGAGCTTAAGCATGCCAGAGAGACAATAAACATTTGCTAACAATAAAGACAAAATACTGCGGACCACTGAAATCTGAAACAAGCGCAGCAAATGTTGGAGAAACTTCAGAACTTCTGGAGAGAGAAACAGAGTTCAGGTTTTTGAGTCTGGTTCGACCCTTCCAGGTTTGTCAGCAACATTGAAGGCCATGGAATTGAGGGACCAGTGGTAATATGGTTATGAAGTTGATGGAGAGACAGGAAACTGAGGTAGATGGTTGTTTTTTCAGATTGGGAGAAGGTTTGTGGTGAGGTTCACACAGGGTCAATACTCAGACAATGGCTTTTCCTGCTCTATATTAAAGACTTAGACTTGGGCACAGTTTCAAAATTTGCAGATGCCATGAAACTTGGAAGTATTGTGAACAGAGAGGAAGAAACTGATAGGATTGAAGAAGAGAGAGGTAGACTGATGGATTTGGTAACCATGTGGCGGATGAATTGTATTTAGACATGTGTAACTTGATACGTTTTGGTATGTAGAAGAGGGAGTGGATACAGACTAAAGGGCCCATTGAGAAAGAAGTTGCATGAATAGAGTGATCTGTAATATCTCAATACGGCTGGGAGGACAGGTGATTGGCTTAAACAACACGTAAGATCCTGAGCTTTAGGAAGACAATAAATACAAAGTAAGGAAGTTATTATGAACTTCTATAAAACACAGGTTCAGCCACCATAAGTGCATTGTGTTTAATTTTGGGCACTGCATTCAGGAAGGATGTGAAGTCTTTAGAGATCTCACAGAAAATAATCACAAGTATGGTCATAGGGTGAGGGACTTCTGTTACATGGATAGATTGGTGAAGCTGGGGTATTCCTCAGAGAGAAGACTGAGAGGATCAATTTTAAAGGTGTTCAGAACCTTGACAGAGCTGTGGGAGAGAAATTGTCCCCATTGACAAAGGGTTGAGAAATAGAGGCCAACAATTTAGGTTGATTGGCAAAATGGTGCCATGAGGAAAAGCTTTTTATTTGTTTTGGCTGCATTAAGTATTTAATATCTGGAATGCATTGATGAAGAGTGTGGAAGAAGGAGATTTTTGTGGATGCAAAATTGGTGTTGGATCTGGGACTGAAGAGAAAATGGATAGTGGGGCAACAGAGAAAAGGTAAGATTGGACTAGCTGAAAGACTCTTACAAAGATCCAGTAGAGGTGTGATGGGCTGAATAGTCACATTCTGTGTTGTAACCATTCTCTGGTTTTTAATAAAAGAGAAGCTGAGTGCCCCCAAAAGACTTCACTTCATATGTATCATAGAATAGAACACCTACAGGGTGAAAACAGGCAATTCAGCCCATCGAGTCCACACTAACCATCCAAAGAACATCCCAACCAATTTCTGTAACTCTGCATTTCCCATGGCTAACCCACCCATCTCTGGACACAATGGGCAGTTTAGCACAGCCAGTCCACCTAACCTGCACACCTTTGGACTATGAGAGGCAACCGGAGCACCCGGATGAAAACTCACACAGACACGGGGAGAATGTGCAAACCCCACATAAACTGTTGGCTGAGAGTGGAATCGAACCTGAGTCCCTGATGCTGTGAGGCAGCAGTGCTATCCAATGAGCCACCAATGTTTGTGTTGAGCAGTTGTGCTGTGCAGTAAGTCTCAGTGTGAGGTATTTGCCTCAGTTCAATCTGCAAACTGTAGCCTGCCTTGAAGTTCTGGACTGAGGATTTACATGTTATTTAATGTTGCACTGGCTGGGATGGGGGTGCAGTGGGATTTGATAGAGTGAGGCTCAGGGGGTGTTGCTCTATTTATACACAACTTTTATAAAGTAATTTCAAATTATAACATCTTTTGCAGCATGAGTAATTAATAAGTAGCCCATCCACTACTGTTCATGTTGGAGGCTTTTCTGAAGTTGAATTTCCATTCATAGTAAAGTGAATGTTCATTGTAATCAGATCTTTGCAATTAAGAGATCTGGAACAAATAATTTCAGCCATGCCTTTAGTTTTACTGACTTTTTATAACAAAATTGAAGAGTTATTATAAGGTAGCTGTAATTTCAACAAGTAATTTATTGTGGTACTTAGGGAGCTGTTCAGGGCTGCAACATTGCTTGTTTTTCCATCTTCAACTCGTCCTTTTGAGAAGGGTATTGAAGCATTGGAAGAATCCATTGACTGATTAATGGATTGACAGGCTACAAAATGAATGCTTCTTTTGTAGCCTGAATCCTCTTTAAACTAGGTGATGTTAGTAATGGAGAGAGGCAGCTGTAGGACTTGAGTATCCTGCCAGGTATCAACTGGGAATTCCCAGCTGGAACTCTGCCCTCCACCCGTAGTGGAACTTTCTGAAAGGCGCTTGAGAGGGGTCCTACTGCTGAACACTTCCTGCTGATATTACATGTTGCAATATAAACAGAATAAATGTGAAAACTTTATAATGCACATCCTGTGCAAATAATTTGTGTTACCACGGTGGCAAGCATGCACAGAGGTACAACACAGGCCGAGCCCTGAAGGCTGAGCGTCACTCCACCTTGATGACCCATGTACAGACTTTCACTTTCTCTCACGCGCTACCATTTAATTATGCTCTTATCACTGTCACCTTTCAGAACCACAAGCAACGATCCGATTTGAGAATGGGGAAGGCTAGGGCAAATTGAACTCGTAACGGCTAAGTTTACATGCTTGGCATCTTGAGGAGAAGCTGTGTCCAATCAGATGCTTCAGGATTCAGAAGCTTAGGCTGGATTTATGCAGGAGGAAGTGCTGTCCCCAATATGGAATCTACCCCTGTATGTAGAGGGGTGAATGAAGATGGGTTACATTTCAAACTCGTGCGTTTCACAGAGGGAGAGCCACCTCTAGAATACAGCACTTGCCTCTAGTCGCGTGCCTTTGACTATCTGGTTGTGTGAAACATGAAAGGCACAAATTGGGCTCAGTAGAAGCTGCCCTGAACTTTGTGAATAATTTTGGCCCCCTTTTGGAGAGGTCAGACTCTCCGGTACAGTTCTGGGGACAGTTTGTGAAGGGCCACGGGCTCTTTGTGAGGGATAGAATGCTGTTTTGGATTCTTTAAAGGGAACACGAAGGTGCGTTAAAAATGCCATAATGATTTGTAACTGCAAAGCTCATCGGAACTGTCAGTAGCCGTTGTATCAAGAGAAACTGTCAAGGTAAACTGTCAGAGAGGAACAACCAAGATAGACAAGTGGAAGTGCCAAAACTCTCAATGGGGATTATCAATCTATTAAATCATTTAAAAACTTGCCCTTTAAATATTTGAAAATACTGTCTGGGATTTTTAACTATATTATTGTTGCATTTCACTCTTGAATTTGAGTCTGAGAGAATAGTGTTGTATGTCTAACTCAGAGAATTGGACACTGGCCTAATGCTGTTCTCACTGGGCTACTAATCTAGAGATTCTGGGGACTCGGGCTTGAATCCCACCATAGCAAATGGTGGGGTTTGAATTAAGAGTCTAATGATGTCCATGAAACGGTAGTCAATTGTTGCAAAAAACCACCTGGTTCACTAATGTCCTTTCGGGAAGGAAATCTTCACCCCTAGTGGGTCTGGGTGACTCCACTGCAATACGGTTGACTCTTAATTGCCCTCTGGTCCATTAGGAAAGGGCACTAAGTGTGGCCTGGCCAGCGATGCCCTCAACCTGTGCATGAATAAAACAAAACTTCCATTTTTGCAGTAGGATTTCGGTTTTCCTGATAGCTCCAAGTGGTTGTGGACTCTTAGAAGGGAAATCTGAATTCTAATATGAGTTTTGTTTTGATGGGATTACCCATTTGAATTAAATATTTGTGGGGTTACGCCATTGAAAGAAGTCGAATGTAGTGATTTCTTTGCAGAAGGAGGATTAATGGAAATAGAGTCTGCAATCGAAACATACTTGCATTACCTCATCTCAGTCTGGAACCTGAGACCTACCCATGATGGACGCTGGGTGGGTTTGCGTGAAAGGGAGGCTATATATGCTGGAAACCTCCCTTGACTTGTGTGTTTTAACGTAATGCTACGTCTAATAGGGGTTATTAATCGCTAGAAATGTGTCAAAACTCGAAGGATGCAGTACAACAGAACAGAATGAAGAGAAACAAGGAATAAGAGCAAAGAAATGTTCCTGTATAAGTCTTCTGTCCAGATTGTTTTTGATCATTTGGAACCTTTTCACTCCCGGTGTATATTATCCATGAGCCCAAATGTGTCTTCATGTTCCCACTAAAGACCACAATCTCAGCTGCACTGAGCATCTCAGCTGAGATCTGATTTTAACCTCAACTTTAGATTCCCACTCATCTTTCATTCCCTTGGTGGTCAAGAATCTTATCTATCTCTGCCTTAAAAAAAAGTAAAGATTCTGCTTTTGAGGAAGGGAATTTCAAAGACTCGCAGCTCTCAGAGAAAAACAGATTCCTCATCTCTGTTTTAAACAGATGACCCCTTATTTTTAAACAACGATCTTTAATTAGACAAAACATCCTTTCCACGTCCACCCGGGCAAGTGCCCTCAGGATCTTATGTATTTCAATTAAGTCACCTCTGATTCTTCTAAACTCTGGGGGATACAGGCTTAGCCTGTCCATCCTTTCCTCATAAGACAATCTTCTCATTCCTGTTCTAAGTCTGGTAAACCTTCTCTCAACTGCTTCCAACACATTAACATCCTTCTGTAAGTACACTGGCCAATACGGTACACAGTACTCCAGATTAGATTAGGTTACTTACAGTGTGGAAACAGGCCCTTCGGCCCAACAAATCCACACCGACCCGCCGAAGCGCAACCCACCCATACCCCTACATTTACCCCTTACCTAACACTACGGGCAATTTAGCATGGCCAATTTACCTGACCCGCACATCTTTGGACTGTGGGAGGAAACCTGAAGGGCTCTTGCCCAAAACGTCAACTCTAGTGCCCCTGGGATGCTGCCTGACCTGCTGTGCTTTTCCAGCACCACACTCTCAACTCTAATCACCAGCGTCTGCAGTCCTCTGGTTTGCCAAGTCTCACCAATGCCCTTCATGACTGAAACAATAGACAATATCATAGTTTTTCATATTGTACTTAATTTATGATTATCGTTCCCCCCCCCCCCCCCCCGTTACCCTATTCTTTGCCTATTTGTAGGCTCGTTGTGCCCTCTTCGCTATACACTTTCTTACCCATCTTTATTTAATTGCTGTCAATTGTTATAAGACCCTGTCTGCTTCCTCTCATAAAATTGTCCTCCATGTGGCTTCGGACCCACAACAATGTGGTTAACTGCCCTCAAATGGCCTAGCAAGCAAAAAAACCTCCAGGCCTGAGGTGGTGAAGGGGTGGAAAAACCTCACAGCGATGTCCAAATGCTTAATTCCTGCTCTCAGTGGCCAAAGCTGTGCAATTGAGCATGAAGATAATTTCTGTTGATTAAATTTGTGCCAGAAACAATACTGGAAGAAATGAGGATCTAATTAGAGGTCTGTGATTGCTGTTCCCGGTCTGTCTTTGTTTGACAGTGCAAGTCCCTGAAGGCATGGCAAGGACTGGGGTGTTGCCACCTGTGTGGATATATCCCTGGAGCTTTCCTCATGCATGATCTCCCATCTCCAATACCAATTAAATAACCTTGAATTCCATCTTTGACTGAATTTAAAATGAATAAACGAAAGTGTCCAGGATGAGAGAATGAATTTTCTCCTGGTTTGCTCACAGAAACTCATCATTTAAAAGACATTATTATCGTTGTAACAGGTCCCAGTGCACTATAAACCAAAGTGTGATACTGAGGTACATAAGGAGACATTAGGTCAAGTGACCAAAGCCTTGGGAAATGAGGTAGGTTTTCAGGATTGGTTTAATGGAGAAAAGTGAAGTGATAAAGTTAGAAGGAGGATGCTTCACAGCAAAAGGTCCATACACGGTCAGTGATGGTGGATCAGTTCAAATCAACGAGGCATCTGATTAAACACAGACAGAAAACAGAAATTGGTGGAGAAATGTGGCAGGCCTGGCTGCAGCTGTGGAGAGATAAAAACAGAGTGAACGTTGCCAATGACCCTACTTCAGGCCTTTGAATTCTGAAGGAAGATCACTGGACCTGCAATGTTAGCTCTGCTTTCTCTCCACAGTTGCTGCCGAACCTGCTGAGTTTCTCCAGCACTTTCTGCTTCCCTTTCTGATTTCCAGAATCCACAGTTCTTTGGATTTTTTTCTGTAAAGCGTTTGATTAATCTGTAATTCCTAGAGGGCCGCAGGAGATTTGGGAGAGTTGGCATGCCCTGGGAGATGAGCAACCGGTGAACTCAGCATTTGGAACTGTCCTTTCTTTTGCCCGTCTCCTGATTAGAGTCTTCTCCCACGGACACAGTCTGTGAAAACCATGGTGCCGTGAAACAGCCCATCGAGACTTGTGATAGATATTTGTCTTTGTTTCTCTGTTTGCAAAATGGTTTTGCTCTTCCCCCTGCCCTGCACATCTCAGTTGAAGTTGAGTGACATACCATGTGGGTGAGATGCTGTGCCCTGGTCTGCAGGATAGTTCTGTAACTGGGCTGTTGCAGGCAGTACGTGTAATAACAGAGACATAATAATGTATCTGTTGCTTTATTAGCAGAGGCTGGACTGGCTCATATTATAGGGCTGTGCCTGAGTTCCTTTGTAAGCAGTATTTTGGTGACAGGCAGATGTAGTGTGTGTGTGTGTGTGTGTGTGTGTGTGTGTGACGCTTATGATACCAGACAGCTTCCTTTCCTTCAGTCAGTGTGGAAGCAGGCCATTCAGCCCATACCCACCTTCCGAGGAGGATCCCACACAGACCCACCTCCCCAATTCTATCCCTGTAACCATGCATTTCCGTCGGCTAATCCAACTAATCTACATATCACTGGACACTATGGGGCAATTTAGCATGGCCAATCCACCTAACCTGCTCATCTTTGGACTGCAGGAGAAAACTGGAGCACCGGGAGAAACCCACTCAGCCAAGGGATCTGCTCGTCACTGGCTGGGTGGCACGGTGACACAGTGGTTAGCACTGCTGCCTCACAGCACCAAAGACCCGGGTTCGATTCATGCCTCAGGCGACTGACTGTATGGAGTTTGCACATTCTCCCTGTGTCTGTGTGGATTTCCTCCGGGTGCTCCGGTTTCCTCCCACAGTCCAAAAATGTGTAGGTTAGGTGAATTGGCCATGCTAAATTGCCTGTAGTGTTAGGGGAATGGGTCTGGGTGGGTTGTGCTTTGGCGGGTATGGTGTGGACTTGTTAGGCCAAAGGGCCTGTTTCCACACTGTAAGTAACCTAATCTTATTACCTGTCCCTAATTGCCCTAGAGAAGGGGGAGGTGGCCTTGAACTGTATGGTGTAGGCCCAGCCAGAGCGCTGTTAGAAGGCAGTTCCAGGATTTTAACCTAGCGAGAGTGAAAGAACAGCCTTTTAGGTCCAAGTCAGGATGGTGAGTAGCTTGGAGGGGAACTTGCTGCTGGTGGTATTTCCATGAATCTGCTGCCTGCGTCCTTTTGGGCGATGGTCGTGGGTTGGAAGATGACAGGAAAGATTACCCATGAGGCCTGTGATACGAGGCCTACACTTTTGATGACCTTACAGCTGGAATGCGCACTATCTTGCAGCACTACTCGCGGAGTGCCCCCTCTCTCAAGCACATAACTTTTCAAAATCCATTGTGCTTTCTATGTCCAAATGTAAACTAACTCCAACCTGTTGATCCATTCCCTGCTGTTTGTAGTGCGTTGGAGTGATGGAAAGAGTCTGTGTAAATGCAACTTATTAGAAAAGAAGCTAAAAAATTAAGAAAAACCTAAAGAAAGCTTCTTTTCTCGCTGACCTGGCATAAAATATGTTATGTGGATGGTAAAATACATGGGATGTGGATTTTCCTCACATTTGATGACTGGTAGTGACTGGATTGAAATTGTACATCAGGACTTCCCATCATTCACACTGCTCCTGAACCACTTGAGTTAACCAAGGTCACTTGACCTATTACATCATAGTCAGACCAGAATTGCTTAATCAAAAACAAACGATTTCCTTCTGTAAACAGTGTTTCATTCCAAACAATCCAATCCCTGAATTACCTCAGACCAGTTTCCATTGTGCATTAACCCTTTCTGGGCTGGTTTGTGGCTACAAGCTCAAACAGTGGGCAGGTCATGAATGCTTTTGTCCACCTTGATGATAGGGTACAGTTGTACCATGTACAGTGCCTACCACATATAGAGGGGCACGTTAATGCCAGGAACTATTGCTAATTAATTGTTCCAGTATAGTAACAGCCCATAAGCACACTCTTTGGCAAAACAATCAGAAAACAAGTTTTGTCTCACATGCGATCCCACAGCCTTGGTGTAAGTGAGAGCGGGAAAAATAGCTTCCAATTCTTCAATCCCCACAGCAGCAATTGCTGAAAGCTAAACCTAAAAATTCTTTGTCTGTGGGAGCTTGACCACACCCATTCAGGCTGCTTCTATTGTTCCAACCTTTTAAAAAAACCCAAAGCTTCACAAGTTGTTTATCTTCTGATAGACTTTGCGTCACCTGTTCTCCAATCTCTCTAAAAGAAACCCGAACAAAACATACCTCTTAAAGCAACAGCGTTGTCACAGTGGTACTGTGCTGTTATCTACCCATATGACTTGAACTAAACATTGCTCGACCGAGACTGTGGGAGCAAGATGTCCATGTTGTCCTGTCTCCCTATCATGTTACTCACTGATGACCCTGGTTGTACCATTCATTTGGCCCTAATATTGTATACTGGAAGCTGCAGCTTGTATTATGAACATTCCTGATCTTTCCATAATTAGAGTTGGACAAGGAAAATATCATCCTGTAATATGAGGCAAGAAATCTGTAACTGAGAACAGCAATGACATCAGGTCTGGGATTGGGCCGTGAGGAGAACTCACTGAGGTGCCGTGGCATTGTGAACATGTGAAAAGGGTAGGGGAGTGTCATGGGTTTCCAAGTGCCAAGCTAAATTGAAAGGATGGGAGGAATGGTTGTGCAAACAGAGATTCTGCATGAGAGGGAGATGAAGGTTTCTTCTATGAAGAGGCAGGCTCAATGCAGGGTTTCCTGAAGTAAATCAAATAATGATTTCTCAGAAGTCGAGAATCTGAGTGATTGCATGGATAATGTTTGAACAGCGCTTCGGCGAAGACCACTGAAGTGATTCTTTGAAAGAGGAAGTGTTGTGTAGTTCAGCAGAGGACAGAATGTAGGCAAGGAATTCTGTGGTAGAGAGAAAGAGAGCGCTCAGTGGTTCTGTGACGGAGTGAGTGTTTAGTGATTCTGCGGTAGAGAGATAGTGTTGAGTAATTCTGTGACGCAGCAATCGCAGTAATTCTGTGATGGAGAGAGTGTGTGGTGATTCTGTGATGGAGAGAGTGTGTGGTGATTCTGTGATGGAGAGAGAGAGTGAAGTGATTCTGTGATGGAGAGAGAGAGTGAAGTGATTCTGTGATGGAGAGAGTGTGTGGTGATTCTGTGATTCTGTGATGGAGAGAGAGAGAGTGTATGATTCTGTGTTGAGAGAGAGTGTGTGGTGATTCGGTGATGGAGAGAGTGTGTGGTGATTCGGTGATGGAGAGAGAGAGAGTGTCTAGTGACACTGGGATGGAGGGAGTAAGAGTTCAGTGATTCTGTGATGGAGAGGGAGCATAGTGATCCTATGTTGGGGAGAGAGTAATCCTGTGTTGTGGAATGTGTCAAGATTCTCTGATTCTATGTCTGAGATCAGGTGTAGGACAGACGAGTGCAGGACAGATTCCTGCCCGCACGGACATTAATGAACCAGATGGTTTTTACAATAACCGTGAGAGTGGTTATGGCTATCATCACTAAGATTAGCTTTATCTTACAGATTTATTTGAATTAAAATCCCGCGAGCTCGCTTGAAGGGCTTTGATTTAATTTTTTATTGTCACATGTACCTGAGCACAGTGAAAAGTTTGCTTTGTCTGCATTACAGGCAGACCATATCATACAAGGACATGCAGAGCTGAAAATGTGTTGCTGGTTAAAGCACAGCAGGTTAGACAGCATCCAAGGAACAGGAAATTCGACGTTTCGGGCCAGAGCCCTTCATCAGGAATTTCCTGATGAAGGGCTCTGGCTCGAAACGTCGAATTTCCTGTTCCTTGGATGCTGCCTAACCTGCTGTGCTTTAACCAGCAACACATTTTCAGCTCTGATCTCCAGCATCTGCAGACCTCACTTTTTACTACAAGGACATGCAGATCACAGGGTGATTGAACAGAATGAGACATACAAAGTTGTGGCTGCATAGAAGGCACAAATGCAAGGTCAACATTAGATTTGAAATTTGGGAGGTCCATTCAGCAGCCAACAATAGCGGGGAAAAATAAATGTTGGTACCCATATTTAAGCTTCTGTATCTTCTGCCTGATGGAAGAGGTTGGAAAAGATTACAACTGGGGTGGGAGGCATCTTTGATGTTGGCTGCTTTTCCATGGCGATGAGAAGTGTCCCAGGAGTCAATGGATGGGAGGGTGGTTGTGTGGTGGTCTGGGCTGTGCACACAACTTCCTGTACTTCTGGGCAGACCATTTACTGTACCAAGCTGTGATGCATCTGAATAGTATGCTTTCTATGGTGCACCTGTAAAAGTTGGTGAGGGAGCTTATGGACATGCAAAATATCCTTAAAATCCTGAGGAAGAAGAGGCATTGTTGTGCCTTCTTGAACGTCACATCTACATGGGTGGTCCAGGACAGATTGTTGGTGATTGTCACTCCCAGGAACTTGACGGACTCGACTCTGTCCACCTCAGCTCCATTAATGTAGATAAGGGCGTGTCCTCTTCCTTGCTCCCTAAAGTCGATGATCAGCTCTTTAATTTTGCTGACATTGAGGGAGAGATTGTTATCTTTTGACCATGCCACCAAGCACTCTATCACTTTCCTGTCATTGTTTGATATCCGGCCCGTAACGGTGGTGTCATCAGTGAACTTGGAGATGGCAATCAAATGAAATTTGGCTACACAGTCATAAGTGTACAGGGAATACAGTAGGGGGCTGAGTAGGCACCCTTGCAGGGCACCAGTGCTGAGGATTATCATGGAGGAGGTGCTGTTGTCTATCCTGACTGATTGGGGTCTGTGGGTCAGGAAGCTGAGGATCCAGCTGCAAAGGGCAGAGAAGAGAGCTCGGTCTTGGAGTTTGGCTATGAGTTTGGATTGGGATCATAATGTTGAAGGCGATAAGTAGAAGCCTAACGTGGGTATCCTTATTACCCAGATGTGCCAGGGATGATTGTAGGGCCAGAGAGGTGACATCTGCTGTGGACCTGTTGCGCCAGTGGGCACATTGCAAGGGAAAGAGACAGGCTGGGATGCTGGAGTCGATGTGAGCCATGACTAACCTCTCAAAGCACTTTGTAATTGTGGAGGCCAGGGCCGCTGGGTTTGAACCCGTATTCCCGGTGCATTAACCTTGGCTTGTAGATTCTTAATCCAGTATTTTATGGACTATGCTACCATTGCCCCATACATCTCTCTCGTTTCAGTTCTCTTCCCAACCTGTAATACCTTTACTGCTTACATGAGCACTACCCTCTTTTCTCACCTCAATTTCCTCTGCATGGATAATTCCACACTGTCAGACTCGTGCAGTGATGTGATGGGCATGCTTGCTAAAGGCTGCGAGTTATTCTCTACCTAACTGTCAAATTCCTGGCAACATCTCAGTCAGGCCATGCCCCAGTCTCTTATTTTCTACCGAATGCTGTCTTGGGCCCGCTGTGCGTTTCCAACTCTTGCTGCTTCTGATTCAGCGAGAAGCAGCATTGAAAGCAGAGAGTTACTTTGTGAGGAAAACATCCCAGAAGATTGCTTGTGGCTTGGGGAAAGGAATTCCTGAACGAGCCTGTTTCTGGGAGTAGGAAAGTAACCAAGAAGGGTCTGGATACTTGAGATGAGCAGCAGCACCTCATTAATCGTTTGGTCTCTTTGAGACTTTTCATTGTAAATACTTTCTGCATTTTTATCAACACATGAATTGATTAGAGAACCACATACATCTGGAATAGATTGTGGGCAGAGGCAGACTCATGACAACTTGATGTGGGAAATGCAACAATAGACTAGAAAGATACAATGATGTTTAGTTTGTCCTGGAGATGGTCTCCCGGGATCTGACATTGAAGCGTGCTTCAATTTGCCAACTGTTGCCCATTGCTTGCCAATCCAGAATTTTTTAAATTGATGAAAATTCATTTAATTTGGGTGCAAGGTTCTATTCTCGAGCTCCCCAGCTCCCAGTCTGTTATTTCTCAGGATTTTGTTTTATACAGAGTCGGACAGCACCGAAGGAGATTATTTGGCCCATCAAAGTGTGCGCTGGGTCCTTGAAATTCAAAAGAAAAAGAAGGAGGCGCATTTTTGTCACAGGATTCACAACACTGGTTGTCTTTACAGCCAATGCAGTACATTTGCAATGCAGTTAGCGGTGCAATGAGGGAGATGTGGCGGCCAATTTGTGCACAGCAAGGTCCCACGAGCACCTCTGCGATAACTGCCAAATGTATTTTTAAAAATATCGACTAATGGATACATGTTGGCAAGGATACCTATGCAGTTCTTCCTCAAGACAAAAATGTGTCATGGGATCTTGCACATTCATCGAGAGGGTAGGTGGTATTGTCTCATTTGGAAATTGGCACCTCCAACAGTGCAGCAGTCCCTCAGTACTGCACTGGAATGGCATCTCTGACTTTTGTCCTCAAGCCTTGGAGTGGCACTTCAACCAGAAACCTTATTTAGTGCTCTTTTCCCCATGGCCAAATCTGTGTGAACCCAAAGCTAATTACCGTTGAATCTGCTTCCATCAGCTTTTTGGGCAGGGCATCCCAGATTATGACAACTCACTGTGCGAATGGACAATTCTGCTGAGCACTCCTTGGGTTCATTTACTAACTGCCTGAAGTTTGTGTCCTCCACTTACTGGTCCATCAGTTGAAATAGGTTCCATTTATTCACCTTCATCGAAACCTCTATGCTTCCTACTGGCCTTAATAAATCCCTGCTTAAATTCTCTGCCCAAGGCAAAGCAATCCCAGCTTCTGAAGCTGCTCCATAGAACTGACGTTTGTGTTTTCATGCTAGTTAAACCTATCTGACTCCCAGTACAAGGCCCAGCCATGTTTTGAAAATCAGTTGCAATCTAACCAGTGATTTGAAAACGTTTAGAGTAACGTATTTGAGTTTGCATTCTATGGAGGTATTTGGAGGAGGTGATGGGGTCTTGCTGCCACTCAGGCATTTAACTGGACAGTGATGGGTCCTCCCCAAAGTCAATGGGGCCGACCATCTTGCCTGCTGATTAGCTGATCAGAAGACGACAGCACTATCGATTGGCGGCAATGCCAGGGAGGTAGTGACTACTGTCAACACCACACCCGCTCAAAGCCTAGGTCCCACTGCCAGATTTCAGGGCATCGGTGATGGGAGTGGGTGTCACAGGAGACAGTCATAGGACAGGGGCTCACCAGCAAGGCAAGGGGGATGTCTCTTCATAATGCCCACCTCCTTTTCCCTTTCCTGAGGCTGCGTGCCCTTGAACGAGGAAGCCTCCTGGGAGCCCCCTTCCATCCATGGAGTTAATACCCAGCAACGTTGATGAGAGACCATTAAGTGGGCATTAACTTTCATGCTTTGGGGCTTCAAATGATAGTGGATTGCGAAGGGAATCCATGGATGCCCAGCTGTTGCTATCTTCATGTTAAATGCGCCCCACCTCGGCCATGAAGGCCATCATGGGGAAGGCTATTAAATGTGCAACCTTTTATATCGCCCAGGATCACATGAGCTTTCTTCTTTTAGCAACTTTACCAATGTATCTCTGTTTATGCAGCCCTTTTTGATTTGTACCAATCCTTTTATATGAATTTATTCTTCCTTCCAAGGTACATCACTTTACTCATTTCTGCATTAAATTTTATCACCGACATGGTCGCAGAGTTCGCCAGCTCCTCCAGAGCTGCGTGTCTAAGGGTTGACTACCTTTATGTTTTGTACCAGCTCTCTTCACAATTAGGCTCTGCCAGCACATTTCCAGGCCTCTCACCCATTAGCAAAAGGCCGTGTTCTTAATGGTGCCCGCTGGGGGGCATCCACTCTGTACGCCTCTCCCATCTGAGGGGGTGTTGTCTCTCCAGCCACACTCAGGTGCGTGCGTTGCTCCCAACCAAACCAGGAGCTCTGCTCTGAGCCAATCCACAGGCTGACGGCCTTCAATCCTCTTATCGCTGCTGTGGCTCTTAACCTGGTTGGTGTCCCCTGGTTAAACTGTTGGAATCAGAGCCTTTGGCAAATGCTCCCCTTTATTGAACATTGTCTTCTAAGTCTACGAAGGGACAAGCATATCGTGAGGCTCCACAAGGAACCACTACTTTGGAAACACTTGTCATGTGATCTCACTTCACCGCCTTCCTGCTTGCAAGTTTATCACAAACCCTTCACTCAGTACTCAAGGCCTCCCAGATACGGGGAGCTTCTGATCTTTCAGCTTCCGTGCAAGTGTCCCCAGGTCGATGCACTGGAAACTGACAAGACAAGTACAGAGGGAGGAAAGCGCAGAAGGGTAGGTGGGTAAGAGGTGGAGGCAGGAATGGTTAAATGGTGAAAGGCATGGCAATGGAAGGCCTAAGGAGACTGTGTTGAGAGCATTCCAGCATGTTCCAGTTTTTTATAAATTCAGATTTCCAGCATCTCTGGCATTTTGCCATTCACTTCTGAACCGATCAGTAGGGGAAAAGGGTAAACAGAGGAGGTTGGAGCGGCCTCCTCACCTGAGAAGAGATGTTCTAGCTTTGGAGGGAGTGCAACAAAGGTTGACCAGACTGATTCCCGGGATGGCGGGATTGACATGCGGTTTGGACGCGATTCGCTGAAGTTGAGACGAATGGAAAGCAGGGTGTGGTTTCACGGGGATCGATAAAATTCTAAGAAGAATAAATAAGATAAACACAAGAAGGATGTTCCTATGACCAGGAAATCTTAAAACCAGTCTAAGGATGTTGGATTAGCCATTGAAGACTAAAGCGAGGAAAGTTATTTTCATTCAGACAATGGTGAGCCTGTGAAATTGTCTGGCGCAGAATGCATTTGAGACTAAAACATTGAATTTTTCAAGGAGTTAGATGTAATGCTTAGGGCCAGAGGGTTAAAAGGGTATGTGGAGAAGGTGGAGACAGGGGACTGAGTTGGGCGATCAGCCATGATCATATTGAGAGGTGGAGCAGACCTGTACGGCCAAATGGTCTACTTCTGCTCCTATTTACTCTGTTCGTAGATTATTCAAATTCCTACTTGAGTTGCTAAGCTCTCAGGCTGTAATTCTTGTATTGTAGAAGCAAGGAACCTTGGGAAATCGGCCACCTTGGCCTATAAAGCGTCCTCCACGCTTCAGTCTTACAAAGCACTCGGAAAATGGACTGGAAATCAACCAGGAGCAGTTTGACTCTTGTATCTCAGCCCCACCTCTGGTGGTATGCTTACTTACTCACTGAGAAACGGCTTAGCTGTTCTACAAATGGAAGTCTAGAGTGATCGCAGGTGAAAAGTCTCATTAAGGGGTCAACTGCTATCATGTAGTGAGTCACAGAAGAGTTATCATCACATGAGATTGTATCCGTTGGAAACGTGGCCTTGCTCAGTTTTGTTAATGTAGACACACACACACAAATCCCAGCTGTTTTCCTGTTGCATTACTCATGGGCAAACTGGAGCCTAGTTGTGATGATCAGCTGCAAACATTGGATCTGTGTTAAGAACCTGACCTGTGTCTTCAAAGTCATAACTCAAATACTCCGTGTATGAACTTAGGTCCCGGAGGTGAAAGGTTAGCACCTAACCCACAATGAGGGCTTCACTGAGTTCTAAACAATCGGTGAAGGAGCTCTAATATGTGGCATTTGCGATGAATGATCCATCATAACCTCTTCGAAGAGGTCGTCAGATAAGGAGCAGCTTAATTGAAAAGAAAGGAAGGGCTTGCATTGCTACAGGGTCTTTTGTGACCTCCCAGGGCTGCCCCCAGCCAATGAGGCACTCCTTTTGATGTGCAGTCTTTGCTGCATTCTGGAAACGCAACGGGCGATTTGTGCACAGCAAGGTCCCACAAACATCACAGTGATGGTCCCTTTCTCAGTGACTTGGCTCAAAAGGTTTAAATTTCTCGTGGAAACAAAAACCACACTGAAGTTTTCATATAAACCACAACCGGGTTCTGCAAGTATTGGAAAAGGTCACAATACCCTCGAGTCTCTCCAGACAGTTCCAGCTTTCCTTTCACCATTGGTTTTAATTATATTTTACAAATTGCCTGCTTTAGCATTCTAACCAGAGTGTTGCTCTGCTCAGCAAACGTTCTGCCCTCACCAGGTAAACCACATCGGGTTCAGTCCTTCGAGAAAGGAGAAATGCATCGGAGAATTACTTTAACCTTGTGATGGTGTTGGATTCTCGGTGCTGTGAAATGTCCAGCCTAGCTTCAGACTGTCAGTGCAGTGAAAGGTCAGGGCTAGCCTGTAGAAGCACAGGCCGTGTACTGACGATTGGTATTGCTGACAGCCAGAGGTCATGATGAGTCTCTACCCCACAACCCAGCTCCAATATGCAGACAAAGTTATATCTTGGGTTTGACACTCCGGTCGGGCTCATTTTGTGCGGAATTGTTTCGGAGACGCCAAGTGAACAAATGTACTGATCCTGATTGTCATTCGCTGAGGAAATTCACAGTGAGGACACCTTCAAGTTTGATTTCGATGCTTGCCCAGGTTGAATAGTCCTTGTTGTTTTGGCTTCCGAATAAACAATGGCTTCAGGTGGAAAGCCATCAATCAATAGCATTAAAGGGCGACACAGTGGCTCAGTAGTTAGCACTGCTGTCTCACATCACCAAGGACCTGGGTTCGATTCCAACCTCGGGCAATTATCTGTGTGATGTTTGCATGTTCTCCCAGAGTTTGTGTGACTTTCCTTTGGATGCTCCAATTTCCTCCCACAATCCAGCGATGTGCAGGTAAGGTTGGATTAGCTGTGGGTAGGCGGATGGAGTTCTCTTTGGAGGATCAGTGTGGACTTGATGGGTGGAGTGGCCTGCTTCTACATTGTAGGGATTCTATTTCATTGGTTGGCCATTTGGCTTCGCACCATCTCAGATTTATTGAGATGCCTGATCAGTCCAGTAATCCTTTTAGACTAAAGCATACAATTTATGCAGATAACAATATGCTCCCCCCTCCAATCAATGTACTGCAACTAAACAACCCACTCCCTTCACACTTTGTTTGATTGCAGATCTGCATTAACGTCCTCTGCCCCTGAATTATAACTACCCTTGACCGTCAAGGTATTCAGAAATGAGCCCATCGAAATTCATAGCCCAGTGCTTCTCCACTCCTGAGTTGACTTAACCTGCACAATGTCAGGCAGGTTTACACATTCTTTGGGCCAATACGAGGGGTAAACAGACCCCAACCCCCCCCCCCCCCCCCCCCCCACCTTGCCTTGATGCTATGGTCAGGAGGCTAAGGAAGTTCAGCATGCCCAGGGAAAGATGTTGTGAAACTTGAAAGGGTTCAGAAAGGGTTTACAAAGATGTTGCCAGGATTGGAGGATTTGAGCTATAGGGAGAGGCTGAACAGGCTGGGGCTGTTTTCCCTGGAGCGTTGGAGGCTGAGGGGTGACCTTATAGAGGTTTACAAAATTATGAGGGGCATTACTTAGATTAGATTACTTACAGTGGGGAAAAAGGCCCTTCGGCCCAACAAGTCCACACCGACCTGCTGAAGCGCAACCCACCCATTCCCCTACATTTACCCCTTCACCTAACACTATGGGCAATTTAGCATGGCCAATTCACCTGACCCGCACATCTTTGGACTGTGGTAGGAAACCGGAGCACCCGGAGGAAACCCACACAGACACTGGGAGAATGTGCAAACTCCGCATAGACAGTTGCCTGAGGCAGGAATCGAACCCGGGTCTCTGGCGCTGTGAGGCAGCAGTGCTAACCACTGAGCCACTGGTGTATAATAATGTAATGAAGTAACATTTCGCCACAGAAATATTAGACAATGACCATCTCCAACCCCTGCTCCTTGTGCAACTGCCACACAGAACGTACCAACCAATTAGCACTCTCCTCTCTTACAGGAAGAATGTGTTTGTTTTACTTCAGTAAATTTTTCCTAATTGTCCTGATGAGCGCACAATTAGTAACTTCAACAAAATATGTAATTGATCAGTAATACTCAAGTTGGGTACTGCCAAACAACTGAATGCACCCCAAATGATAAACTATCATAATTGGCAAAAGGTAGGGGGCTTTATTTCATTTCAGAGGTTGGGAGTCTCGTGTAAAAATGTAGATCCGAACAGGTCAATTAGCATCGCAAGGAGAAAGAAAGGTGAATGAGATTGCCATTTGTAACTCAGTTCTGGGTCCCACTTATCTGTATGGAAATAGTACGGCCCCCTCAAGTATTGTGCTGGCTCACACACATGAGCGTGCTTCTCAGCAGGACAGTGTTCATGTGTGCGAACATTCTCTGATCTCTCACCCTCACCAAGACAACACAAAGGCCACTTCTGGTTCTGTCCCTTGCGTGGGGAGAGACCGCTGAGCATGAGGGACTTTCTCAGCATTGAAGACCTGCCACATGTGGACTCTGTTACTCTGGCAGCCAAAACAGTGAAATAAAAATCTGATGTGAGCACACTGTTTGTGTTAATCCACTGCAGCCAATCTGCTTCTCATATTCAGAGATCACTTTACCAAATCCTTGTTTGGCCCACTTCCAGACCTGGCTTAAAGCAAAACATTTGTTGTCGTCTCTTTGACATGATTCATGTTCCCTTCCAACACTGACTGCAGGTCGCCTGGATACAGAGCTCCTGCTGGATAAATCTGGTCCATCACTTTTTAATGCAATTTAGCAAATAGCTCCCAGCACCCTTTTCGTAGTGAACACAGCCACTGCACATTGGGAGTGACAGAGAAGTGCTGAAATAGGCTTGTCTGACGTGGGGTCACCTCATGATCTGCTTTATCAATTTTGCCCAGCGGTCACAGAGACCACTCCTAGTTCAGTCCCTTGGCGTGGTGAGATGGGCTCTGACAAAGGGTCACTGGACTCCTGTTTGTGTTAGCTCTGGTTTTCTTTCTCTCCAGATGCTGGCAGACCTGGCGAGTTTCTCTCGCACTTTCCGTTTCTGGTTCAGATTTCCAGCATCCGCAGTTCTTTATCTTGATTAAATATCCATGGTTCACACTATTGTGCGGGGTCAGGTGACAAGACTGCAAAGGCACAGAGCAGCATGGGAATATTATCAGACCCAGTACTTCATCTGTCATCAGTGGGAAAGAACACCCCAGATTTCAGATCTGTCCTCCCTAATTCTGGACTCTCCCACCAGACCAAATAGGTTGTTCCTTGTCAACTCTATTAAAGCCTTAAAATGCCTTAACTAGCTGAACTCAATAAGCTTTCAATCCTCTGTACTCCAGCGTTACTGCCTCCAATCCTCGTCCAGTGACCCCTGTTTTTAAGTGTGTGCATGTGAACATGAGGAATACAGGCTGAGCTTATGCAATTTGCCCTATTAATCTAACACCTTTAGCTCTTCAAAAAATGAAGATGCTTGAAATCATAAACAAAAGCAGAAGTTTCTGGAAAAACTCAGCAGGGCTGGCAGCATCTGTGCAGCGAAAGCAGAGCTAATGTTTCGTGTCCAGTGACCCTTCTTCGGTTCTGACGTTATTCCAGCAATTGCCTCTTTTAGCTCTGCTGTCATTCTCAGGGATCTCTGTTGCAGCCTCTCCCAGGTCTGTGCATCCTTTCTGATTAGTTGTGCCCAGAGCTCAGCACATTACTCCAGATCTGGTCGATGTAGAGCCTTAAAGAACTGTGACATAACTTGCATCGCTTGTCTGGCAGTCTCCTAGCTTTGAGTAATTTGTGTACGCAGACACTTAAATCATTAAGCTCTTCCCCACCAGTTGGAAAACACTGTGATCTCTCAAGACCATAGTGGGTGATCTCACGCTTCCTGCATTAAATTCCATCATACCCTTTCTGCTCAGTATCTTAATCGATCAGTACCCCTTTGAAGTTTTTTCGCATGTTCATTTTGCGTGCTACTACAATCTTTCTGCCACAATTTTCACCGTCTCTAACTCCACCATTCTCCACTGTCCGACCCCCTGACAATCCAGTTTCTAATCATCCCACTCCCCACTTTTCGACCCCCCCCCCCAACAATCCAGACTCTGACCATCCCGCCCTTCAATCTCGGACTATCCCACTTCCCAATCACTGACTCCCCTACCCCTCCATTCTCTGGTTCTCCCACTCCCTATTTTCGAACCTCCACCCCCCCCCCACTCAAATAGTTCAATCTCTGACTGCCCTCACTTTGACTCCCCCAATGCTACCGTTCTCTAATTTTCCCACTTTGTTTAATTGATAGGCTAAAGGACATTAGTGAAACAAATGGGTTTTCCCAACAATTGACAATCGTTTCATGGTCATCATTAGTCCCTCAATGCTAGATTCTTTATTGAATTCAAATTCCACCATCTGCCATGATGGGCTTTGAACCTGCATCTCAAGAACTATAGATAAGTGACTGGGATAAAAGTCTAGTGATAATATTGAGAGGCCATTGCTTTACTTCCCAATCTTTGACTGTCCCACTCCCTGATTTCCAACTCGCCCATGTCACAGCATGTCTGAAGTGCTTTGGAGCTGTAGGAACCATTTATCCCAGCATGCCAGCATTGGTTCTATTACCTAGTGCTGATCTCTTGTCTTTTTGACATATTCATGCAGTCCAATTCAATCCAAATAATCATCATCGTCCCTCTTGAATACCTCAATTAAACCTGTGTCCTTTATGTTACACATGATCTCGTCTCAGTAGAGCCTTATACATAAGTTACATAAATTCCATTTTCCACAATCCACTAGTTTTTTTTTGTGATTTGTTACATGTACAAGTACATCCACTTCTGGATCCCCGACTCCCTCATACCTGCTCTTGGATTATCCTACTTCCTGATTCTTGACCCCATGTCCACCTCTCCACCCTGTCTCGATCTCCAACCATCTCCCCATCTCGATCTCTACCTGCCTACCCCATCTCGATCTCTACTCCCCCACCCCATCTCGATCTCTACCTCCCCGCCACCGACTCGATCTCTAACCATTACCCCATCCCAATCTCTTCCACTTCCTGATCCCCGACTCACCCATTGCCTTCTGTGACTTTTCCATTCTTCAATCTCCAAATTGCCAATTTCTCTGACCTGTGACTTGCTTAATCTGAGATCCCTACTCTAGATCCACCCTCCTAACCAATTGCCTACTCACGTCACAAGTTTAGTTCTACAGTCTTTTACTTTTTCACTGACAGTCTCTCATGCGGAATCATGTTGAAAGCCTTGTGAAAGTGCATGTGAACAACATCCAAAGACATTGAATTTGATATTGAGGATCCATGCAAGTTGGAGGAACAGCGTTTTATCTTCTGCTTGGGGATCCTGCCATCTTTGAGACTCGATATGGAGTTTAATAATTTTAAAGCCTGGATAACTCTGTATTGATTACCCATCCCCATACCCATGTCCTGTCGGGGCATCTGTTGCTTTCGGCTCTATCCACCTACTTTCAATTACTGATCGGCCCCATTACCACATTGTTAGCTTTTGCTCTTCCCTGAATTGCTATCAACTATCCCTTTGTCTGCCTAACTTTCTTCATCTGTTTCTCTCTGGGCTCCACCTCCACCTAACCACTCACTCCTTTTCCCCTGCCTCCAACCTGCTTCATCTGCATTAAATACCATCTTTTCCTAGATCCTGTCATTCCTGAAGAGAGGTCACAGAACTTGAAATATTAATTTTGTCTTCCTCTCTCCACAAATACTGCCAGACCTGCTGAGTTTCTCCTGCATTTTCTGTTTTTGTTTCACATTCCCAGCATCAACAATTTTAATTTACCATAGAGTCATGAGACCATAAGATATAGCAGCAGAAATTAGGATACTTGGCCCATCAAAACTGTTCGGCCATTCAATCAGGCTGATAGGTTTTTTAACTCCATTTTCCTGCTTTCTCCCTGTAACCTTTGATCCCATTGGCAATCATAGAGTCATACAGCACAGAAACAGACTCAGTCCAACCAGTTCATGCCAAACACAATCCCAAACTAAACTAGTCCCACCTGCCTGCATTTGTCCCAAATTCCTCCAAATTTCATGTACTTATCCAAATGTCTTTTAAATGTTGTAACTGCACCCACACCCACCACTTCCTCGGGAGGTTTATCCCACATGTGAACAATCCAATGTATAGAAATTTTGCCCCCACATGTCCTCTTTAAACCTCTTTCCTCTCAACTTAAAAATGAGCCCCTGCTCTTGACATTCTCCATTCTAAGGAAAAGGCACCCATCATTAACCCTATCTACGCCCCTCATAAATCTCTATAATGTCATCTCTCCACTTCCTACGCTCCAGTAACAAAAGTCCTCGCTTATCCAGCCTTCCTTTATAACTCAAGTCTTCCACACCTGGCAACATCCTAGTAAATCTCTTCTGAACCCTTTCCAGCTTAATTCTATCCTTTCTCTAACTGTGCAACCAGAAATGGACGCAGTACTCCAGAAGGGGCCTCACCTTGTCCTGTACAAATTCACCATGACTTCCCAACTCCTATACTCGAAGGACTGAGCAATGAAGGCAAGGGTCTTAACCACTCTGTCTACATGTGATGCAAACTTCAAAAAATTATCTACCTGAACGCCTCAGTCCCTCTATTCTACAACACTCCCCTAAGCCCTGCCATTAGTTGCATAAGTCCTTCCTCTGTTTGTTGTGCAACATCTTCCATACTTCTCGAGAAAATTCAAACACATTTTCGAAGACATAACTTATTTGTAATAAATTTGTGCTGACTTTGATCAATTCACAGTCCTCTGAGTGCTCAGTCAATCTGCCCCAGCTAACAGATTCTAAAACCTATGCCAAAAAGATTTTAGAGTATTCATGGGTTTTTTATTTCCCACCCTGCTTAACTGATGGAGTGATGATAGCAATGTTCCAATCCAAGGACAATCCAATCCGAGGGGACAGTTCCTGATTCAGGAAAGCTTTGCATGATAATTCTAAAATGATCAACAATCTGCTCACCTACTTTTAGTAGATACTGCCTTCAATCTTATTGTTTTCTCTATTACTATCTTTTATATTGACATCAAATCCAATAAACTCCTGAGAGTTACTTTTGACTTATCGTGTACTTCCATATTATTTCCTTCCTGTACTGTGAACATAATTTGAAATAATTTTTATCAGTTCCTGCCACTTGCCTATTTTCAGTTAAAACGCCACCTCTGTTTGTGTTTAAGGAGCCCTCATTAACCTTAAGCCCTTGTGTCTCTCTTTTGACAGACTTTTCAAAACTTCTAGTGCTGATCTTGGTTTCAGTTGCAAGAATCTTTTTTCATAGTGCCTTCAACTGACTCAATGCTTTCTCTCTGTTGTTCATTATATCTGGTCCAGTCCATGGGTTGACCGATCTGCTTAGTACTCGTGTCAGCACTATCTTTAGTTTTAGACTATTTCATGTATTTTTTTTGTTGACTATGGTGCACTGACCTGAATGTGAACTTACCATGTGCTCCATCTGATAGATTCATGCTTTTATTAAAATAGCAGCAGAGGAATGTGGTAAGTTTATACATGTTAATATCTCCACCCGGAATGCGTTGGTCTATCTATCCTCAGCTGTTTCTCCACATACTTAGTTTTAATGTTGCAATTTGCGGTTTTCAAAAAGCAAAATAGCTGAATAAATTTAATTATACTGGCCAAGAGATAGTGAGAAAGAGAGATTGTGATGTGACTGCATACAAGGGGAAGGTGGAACAGCTTACTGTTGAGTCCATTTTGGTCCAAGCTTCTCTTGATTGAACCACGTTCCTGAATCAGGATGCCTATTGTTATCAGTTGGTAGCCATGGAATGTGTCTGTCGCGTGAGATGGTATGAAGTCTTGTCACTTGAGGTCCTATTTTAGTGGGTGGAGATCAATATGGCACATATCTTGAAGTGTTTAAATCATCCCCATATCTCTTCATGTTGAAGCACTTTGGTTGAGTGTCCGCTATCAACTTTACTCTGTATATCGCATACCTCCACACTTTGGGATGCTACTGCCGATTTGAAGTATTTCTGGGGGTGTGATTATCTGCCATTCAATCACATGGTACCCATTATGTCCGTAGCTATGTCGGATAAACAGGTCATACAACTCAAGCAGTCTATTTATTCTTAGTTTGAGTCTTTCCCACCTTTTTCTCATGGATGAAGAGACACCAGGGTGGATTGCTGACCAAAATCAAAACCTAGCAAGACTGCTCCACTGATTAGATTACTTACAGTGTGGAAACAGGCCCTTCGGCCCAACAAGTCCACACCGACCTGCCGAAGCGCAACCCACTCATACCCCTACATTTACCCCTTACCTAACACTACGGGCAATTTAGCATGGCCAATTCGCCTGACCCGCACATCTTTGGACTGTGGGAGGAAACCGGAGCACCCGGAGGAAACCCACGCAGACACGGGGAGAATGTGCAAACTCCACACAGTCAGTCGCCTGAGTCGGGAATTGAACCCGGGTCTCAGGCGCTGTGAGGCAGCAGTGCTAACCACTGTGCCACCGTGCCGCCCACTGAGCTCCCCTGAAGCTGTCAAGAGCAGCACTCCTAGTGAAGAAAGTGGCGGATGCAGCGACAAGAGTGTGAACTTGTCCACGTACATCATGAAGCAGCAGTTCGTCATGCTGTGACCCAGCTGAGGCCGTGCCTAGCCCATGCAGGCAAACTACCAACAAGACACAAACTACCAACATGTGTTGCAACAAGGAGCAGCAGGAGGATGGCCTGAGAGCATCAAGGATTCGCCTGTTACTACAAGGGTATGTTGGGCAGTTAGGGAGAATTTGACAGCCCATGATGGCATATTATGCAAATATTGTACAAAGGAAGTAGTCATTATCCTGAAGGTTATGACGGAGAAATGCTAAAGCACGTCAGTGCATGCCATGAAGGAATTGGGTCAAATCTGAGAAAGGTAACAGATATGTTTTACTGGCCAAATATGAGCAACAAAATCAAGGGCCGTGTCAGCCAGTGCAGTGCCTGTCATTAAGTACCTAGCAATGCAAGTTGGAGAAGGTGATGATATCTCAGACAGGACGTGGATGAAGCCGGGAGCAAATCTGTCACACCAGCGGGAACTGATGATGTTGCTGTAGGGTGACCGTTCCATACTGACTATTGGGAAGTGGACCAATGAGTTTGGTGACTGCCACTGAGTTGGTTGAATACCTGAAAGCACACTTCAGTCATGACTGCATCACCCACATTATCATGAGTGACAATGGCCCTCCGTTCACAAGTGAAAGATTCCGTCATTTCTTAAAGGCTTGGGGAATATCATAGCACATGGTTTTTTTTAGATTAGATTAGATTAGATTACTTACAGTGTGGAAACAGGCCCTTCGGCCCAACAAGTCCACACCGATCCGCCGAAGCGCAACCCACCCATACCCCTACATTTACCCCTTACCTAACACTACGGGCAATTTAGCATGGCC
Source organism: Hemiscyllium ocellatum (assembly GCF_020745735.1). Lineage (NCBI taxonomy): Eukaryota > Metazoa > Chordata > Chondrichthyes > Orectolobiformes > Hemiscylliidae > Hemiscyllium > Hemiscyllium ocellatum. The sequence goes on from NC_083413.1 coordinate 76,974,045, forward strand.
AATTCACCTGACCCGCACATCTTTGGACTGTGGGAGGAAACCGGAGCACCCGGAGGAAACCCACGCAGACACAAGGAGAACGTGCAAACTCTACACAGTCAGTCGCCTGAGGCGACTATTGTAATCTCCATGCTCTCCCCAAGTCAAATGGAAAGGCTGAAGGGACAGTGAAAGGAATCATAAAGAATTGTGGCAAATTCTGTGCTGAAGTACATGAGGCAGTTCTCGAATGGACAAACACATTGACTGAATGCATGGGAAGTAGGCCCAGGACAAAGACTATTGTCACACCGCATCAAACTGTTTTTCTGATATCAAAAAAAATGACTGAAGCCAGAAATATTATTGGATAAATGACAAAATCAAGGTGAGATAGCAGAAATTGTGAGTGTGGTGCTGGAAAAGCACAGCAGGTCAAGCAGTATCCGAGGAGCAGGGGAATCGATGTTTCGGGCAAAAGCCCTTCCTGACGACTCTGCCCGTCTCTGACCTCCAGCATTTGCAGTTGTCACTTTTTCCCTGAGACAGCAGAAAGCCTAGCTTCATTTTGACAAAACTGTGAGACCAGCAACAGAGTTGAACATTGGAAAGCCAGTCAGGGTACAAACTTTCAATGCTCTCATTAAATGCAAGACCTTGTAACAGCTTTGGAGCTGAAAGGAACGGTTGTCACCTTGATCCCAGTGCAGCAGTTCCCTCTGGAGAAGCTGTCTTGAAAGCAGCTGATTAGTAAGAGGTGAACACCACAGACACAACATCACTCGGCGGACCCAGAGGTGCCCTGCAATCTGACAGTAATGATAGAACAACAGCAGGTACCAACACAATAAATGACATAGGAACAACACTCCCTCAGGAAACGGCAACTATTTAGAATAACAACCAGTGACAACAGTACATGCACATCCCATGCAGAGACCAGCACCGCTTTGTGTACAATACAAATGCATAGACTGATGGGAATAATGAATTGCTAAGGCATAAGATTGTCTGTGTGTATAGTTGGTAACTGAGTAAAACATGTTTGGATTGCAATGCAAACATGTACAAATGTTCCTGCTAGTCTGTTGTAGTCTTGTGACTTCTACGATGCAATAAACATACAGTAAGCTGACATCTTGAGCTCACTTCAGAAAAGACATTGTGTTGAACACATTGAGTATACTCAAAGCTAACCTTTCACTTTAAAATACCTCTATTGAATGTCTCAGCCTTCACTCTCAAGAGAAAGGAAATCCAGCCTTCCTCTTCTGATAAGTGCACGCACTCATACCTCGTGTGATCAGTGTAAATTTTCTATACATTTTCCACAGTGCCTCTGATGCGTTTTCATAATATGGCCCCCAGGACTGCATGTAGTTTTATATATGTGGTACACTCATCTCGGAATACATTTTGAGCCATTGATCGTGAAGAGGAAACGATTTGTTCAAACTTCCTTCAGTTCCACATCCTCACCCTTTACGGGACCAAGGTTCATTTTATCTACTTTCTTCCTTTATAGAAACATAGAAACATAGAAAAAAATACAGCGCAGTACAGGCCCTTCGGCCCTCAATGTTGCGTCGACCGAATCCTACCTAACCTACACTAGCCCAATAACTTCCGAATGCCTATCCAATGCCCGCTTAAATGACCATAAAGAGGGAGAGTTCACCACTGCTACTGGCAGGACATTCCATGAACTCACAACCCGCTGTGTAAAGAATCTACCCCTAACATCTGTCCTATACCTTCCACCCCTTAATTTAAAGCTGTGTCCCCTTGTAACAGCTGACTCCATTAGCGGTAAAAGGTTCTCAGTGTCTACCCTATCTAAACCCCTAATCATCTTGTACACCTCTATCAAATCTCCCCTAAACCTTCTCTTCTCCAATGAGAACAGCCCCAAGTGCCTCAGTCTTTCCTTATACGATTTTCCTACCATACCAGGCAACATCCTGGTAAACCTCTTCTGCACTCGTTCCAATGCCTCCATATCCTTCCTATAGTATGGCGACCAAAACTGCACACAATACTCCAGATGAGGCCGCACCAGAGTCTTATACAACTGCAACATGACCTCAGGACTCCGGAACTCAATTCCTCTACCAATAAAGCCCAGTACACCATATGCCTTCCTCACAGCACTATTTACCTGGGTGGCAACTTTCAGAGATCTGTGTACATGGACACCAAGATCCCTCTGCTCATCCACACTGCCAAGTAGCCTACCATTAGCCCAGTAATCCATCTTCTTGTTACTCCTACCAAAGTGAATGACTTCACACTTAGCTACATTGAATTCCATTTGCCACCTTTCTGCCCAGCTTTGCAACTTATCTATATCCCGCTGTAACCTGCCACATCCTTCCTCACTATCCACAACTCCACCGACTTTTGTGTCATCCGCAAACTTACTCACCCAGCTTTCAAGCCCCTCCTCTAGATCATTTATAAAGATAACAAAAAGCAATGGTCCCAAAACAGATCCTTGAGGTACACCGCTAGTAACTGCACTCCAAGATGAACCTATACCATCAACTACTACCCTCTGTCTCCTTCCAGCCAGCCAATTTCTAATCCAAACCTCTAATGCACCCTCAATGCCATACCTCCGTAGTTTTTGCATTAGCCTACCATGGGGTACCTTATCGAACGCCTTACTAAAATCCATATACACAACATCTACTGCTTTACCCTCGTCCACCTCCTTAGTCACCTGCTCAAAGAACTCAATAAGGTTTGTGAGGCACGACCTGCCCTTCACAAAACCAAGCTGACTATCCTTCATCACGTTATTCCTATCCAGATGTTCATAAATCTTATCCCTTACAATTCTCTCTAAGACTTTGCCCACCACAGAAGTCAGACTCACTGGCCTATAGTTACTCGGGCTATCCCTACTACCCTTCTTGAACAAGGGGACCACATTCGCCATCCTCCAGTCTTCTGGTACTATTCCCGTTGACAATGACAACATAAAAATCCAGGCCAATGGCTCTGCTATCTCCTCCCTAGCTTCCCAGAGGATCCTAGGATAAATGCCATCAGGCCCAGGAGACTTATCTATTTTCATCCTTTCCAGTATTCCCAAAACCTCTTCCCTACATACTTCAATGCCATCCATTCTAATCGCTTGTGACTCAATATTCACACCAGCAACAGTGTCCTGTTCCTGAGTGAATACTGACGAAAAGTATTGATTTAGTGTCTCTCCAATCTCCTCCGCCTCCACACACAACTTCCCACTACTATCCTTGACTGGACCGATACCTACCCTAGTCATCCTTTTATTCCTGACATACCTATAGAAAGCCTTTGGATTTTCCCTAATCCTACCAACTAAGGACTTTTCATGTCCCCTTCTCGCTGCTCTTAGCTCTCTCTTTAGATCCTTCCTGGCTACCTTATAACTTTCAATCGCCCCAACTGAACCTTCACGCCTCATCTTTACATATGCCACCTTCTTCCCTTTCACAAGGGATTCCAATTCCTTATTAAACCACGGCTCCCTCACAAGACCCTTAACTCCATGCCTGACTGGTACATACTTATCAAGGACACTCAGTAGCTGTTCCTTGAACAATCTCCACATATCATTAGTATTCTTCTCTTGAAGAATGTTTTTCCAATCCACACATCCTAAGTCATGCCTCACCGCATCATAATTTCCCTGCCCCTTGCTATAACTCTTGCCCTGCAGTGCACACTTATCCCTCTCCATCACTAAAGTAAAAGTCACCGAGTTGTGGTCACTGTCCCTGAAGTGCTCACCTACCTCCAAGTCTAACACCTGGCCTGGTTCATTACCGAGAACCAAATCCAGTATAGCCTCACCTCTTGTTGGCCTGTCTACATATTGTGTCAGGAAACCCTCCTGCACACATTGGACAAACACCAACCCATCTAACGACCTCGAGCTATAGCTTTCCCAGTCAATATCTGGGAAGTTAAAGTCCCCCATAACAACCACCCTACTACTTTCACTCTTCTCCTGAATCATCCTCGCAATACTGTCCTCTACTTCTCTCGGACTATTAGGAGGCCTGTAGAAAACACCTAACAGGGTGACCTCACCTTTCCTATTTCTAACCTCAGCCCAAACTACCTCAGATGGCAAGTCTTCCTCCATCATCCTTTCCACCGCTGTAATTCTATCCTTGACAAGTAATGCCACACCTCCCCCTCTTTTACCCCCATGTCTGACCCTACTAAAACATTTAAACCCTGGAACCTGCAACAGCCATTCTTGCCCCTGTTCTACCCACGTCTCTGTAATGGCCACAACATCGAAGTCCCAGGTACCAACCCACGCTGCAAGTTCACCTACCTTATTTCTTATACTTCTGGCATTGATGTATACACACTTCAAGCCGCCCTTCTGTTTACAGGCACCCTCCTTCGAGATTGCTGCCTTGTTCATAACCTCCCTACACTCAAGGTCCTGTACCCTAAAGCTACAGTCCAGGTTCCCATGCCCCGGCGGAGTTAGTTTAAACCCTCCCAAAGAGCACTAGCAAACCTCCCCCCAAGGATACTGGTGCCCCTCAGGTTCAGGTGTAGACCATCCTTTTTATAGAGGTCCCACCTTCCCCAGAAAGAACCCCAGTTGTCCAGAAACCGGAATCCCTCCCTCCTGCACCATCCCTGTAGCCACGCGTTTAACTGCTCTCTCTCCTTGTTCCTCGACTCTCTATCACGTGGCACGGGTAACAAACCAGAGACAACAACTCTGTTTGTTCTAACTCTGAGCTTCCAACCTAGCTCCCTGAAAGCCTGCCTGACATCCTCACCCCTCTTCCTACCTATATCGTTGGTGCCAACGTGGACCACGATCTGGGGCTGCTCCCCCTCCCCCTTAAGGACCCGGAAAACACGATCAGAGACATCACGTACCCTTGCACCTGGGAGGCAACATACCAATCGTGAGTCTCTGTCGCCCCCACAAAACCGCCTATCTGTACCCCTCACTATTGAGTCCCCAAGAACTATCGCTCTACCTTTCTCCACCCTTCCCTTCTGAGCAACGGGGCCAGGCTCCGTGCCAGAGGCCTGAACCTCGTTGCTTGCCCCTGGTAAGTCATCCCCCCACAAGTATCCAAAACGGTATACTTGTTCTTGAGGGGAATGACCGCAGGGGGTTCCTGCACTGGCTGCTTCCTCCCTCTCCCCCTCACTGTCACCCATCTGTCTATAACTTTCGGAGTAACTACTTCCCTAAAGCTCCGATCTATGACCTCCTCTGCCTCCCGAATGATCCGCAGTTCATCCAACTCCAGCTCCAGTTCCCTAACACGGGCTTGGAGGAGCTGGAGATGGGTGCACTTCTTGCAAGTGTAATCAGCAGGGACGCTAATGGCTTCCCTCACCTCATACATGTTGCAAGAGGAACATTGCACTGTCTGCACTGCCATCCCTCTAAAAAGTAAGCTTTCTTTTTTAAAAAAAACAACTAAATCTAAAGAAACAAGCAAGCAAAATGCAGCATTTACCTGCTAGTCACAACTGGTCTTATTATTAGGTTAGAGGAGGAGGACGGGTGGGAGGCACTACTCGTGTAGTGCCTCGGGTTACTCGCCTGCGCGTTTAAATAAGGAAAAAACCCTACCCAGGTAACCTAGCGCGACACTAGCTTCCGGGTCTGCTAAGCGCTTTTTTAAAAAAAAACTTTAAATATGATTGGAGAAGCTTTAACTGTCCACTTTTATATTCCTTGCTAGTTTTCGCTCATTCTGCAAAGGTCCCCTGTTTTATACTTCTTTTAGTCATCCTTCGCTGGATTCTATAGAAATCCTAATCCTCTGGCCTACCACTAATCTTTACGGCTTTTAACTTTTCTCTTTTTGAGTTTGATTCCATCCTTAATTTCCTTAATTAATCATGATGGTGCACCTTTTAGAATTTTCTCTATTTAAAGCATCTTTGGGAGTCATGAAGTATTTCTGTAAATGGAAATATTTGGGTCTGGGTCTGATCTGGTGCCTTCTTACCTTGTAAGCTTCTCATGCAGATAACGTGGCCATTGTATTGTATTTCCTGATGAAGGGCTTATGCCTGAAACGTCGAATTTCCTGTTCCTTGGATGCTGCCTAACCTGCTGTGCTTTAACCAGCAACACATTTTCAGCTGTGATCTCCAGCATCTGCAGACCTCATTTTTTACCCATTGTATTGTAAAGCCATGTTTTTGTTCAATCATGGGAACGAGGGCATCACTCATTAGTGCCAGCATTTATTGCCCATCCCTAATTGCCCAGAAGGCCGTTAAGTGTCAACCACGTTGTTGTGGGTCTGGAGTCACATATAGGGCAGATCAGATCAGGATGGCAGTTTCCTTCCCGAAAGGACTTGAGTAAACCAGAGATTTTTCCTGACAATTGGTAATGGATTCATGGTCATCATTAAGACTCGGATTCCAGATTTTAGTAAATTCAAATTCCACCAGCTGCTCTGGGGCAAATCAGGATTCTACATAATATATCTTGATAGGTCAAGGTATACAGAGAACCTCAAGATGTATAAGGGAATAGTTCTGAAGGGGTTAGAGTTGCAGACCCCACTAAGTCCTGCCGAACCTGACAATGTCATACGGATTTGGGTTTGAAATGGCCTAATATTTTAAGATCTTGTACTACAAAGTCAAATATTCACAGATATCCCAATTTTCTTCATGACTGTGTCTTAAGTTGCACTTGGTTGCTATTATTCAATTAACGATGCCTTGATTAAAACAAGAACCTCTTCTTTTTAAACTCTCTAGTGATTTTCCTATGCTATTGCAAATACATACACCGAGACGAGGAAAGGGATAGTGGCAGTAAACTATCCAAGGGTTTCAATCCAGTCATGACTGATATCATCGCACATGCAACATAACGTAAATTCAGATGTGGATCAACCATGGTCTAGTTCCATGATGTAGCAGATTTGAAGGGCTGAATAACCTACTCATGATCCTAAGTTTCTACTTTGCTTGTGATCTCTAACGGACTGTGCTATAAACTGACTACAAGGTGAGTAAATTAAGTTTAAGTACTGATCCAACTGAATGGTGGAGCCTCTTAATGGAACAGTGAGTTATTGAAGGACTGACTCAAGTGATGAAGACTTCTTTGAAAAGATCATGCCTCGAGAAAGTTACATCAGAACAGCAATTCCAATTCATAGTTCCAGAGTCTTTGATCGTTACTGCCCTGCCCAAAGTCTGTTGCAAGTGTGAACGATTATTCAATAAATAAGGAGAAAATCTTTCCACTGGCCAAGGTGCCAGTAAACAGAGGAGATGGTTAATTGGCGGAGAACGCAGGCAAGGAAGTTTCTTTTAATGGCAGCTAGTTGTTGCAATCTGGAATGAACTGCTTGAGAAAGTGAGGAATGCAGGTTCAATCGTAATTTCCCAAAATAATTTGTTATATATTTGTAAAGAATGCAGGGCTATGGGGAAAGAACAGGAGAGTGGAACTAAATAAAGATACGTTTTCAAAGAGCTGGCATAGGTACAGTGGGCCAAATGGCCTCCTCCTGTGCTGTCATAAAAGAACAAAGAACAGTATGGCAGAGGAACTGGCCCTTCAGCCCAACGATTCTGTGCCAAGATATGATGTCTTTCTAAACTAAAAATACTTTGCCTCTACAAAAGTCTGTATCCCTCTGATCCCTGACTATTCATATATCTGTGAAGATGCCTCTTAATTGTTGCTATTTTATCCACTTCCACCCCCACCTCTGGCAGTGTATTCCAGGTATTTACCACAGTCTGTGTTAAAAAAAACTTGCCTCTCACATCTCCTTTAAACTTACCCCCTTTTATCTTAAATCTATGTCCCCTAATAATTGACATTTCTACTCTAGGAGAAAGATATTCTATCCATGCCTCTCATAATTTTGTAACTTTGTATCGTTCACCCTCATCCTTCAATATTCAAGTGAAAACAAACAAAGTTTGTCTAACCTCTCCTCTTAGTTAATACCATCCACACCAGGTTAGGAATCACTGTACCATTTCTGACCCTCTCCAAAGCCTCCATATCCTTCTGGTAGAAGTGATGACCAGAACTGCACACAATATTCCAAATGTGGCCTCACTAAAGTTCTATACAGCTGCAACATGATTTGCCATTTTTTAATATTCTGTGCCCAGACTAATGAAGGCATGCATGACGTATGTCTTCTTAACCATCTTATCCACCTGTGTGGCCACTTGCAGGGAATTGTGGACTTGTATGCCAGGATCTATCTGTATGTTGATGCTGCAAAGGGTTCTTCCATTTTCAATACACTGCCCTCCTGCATTAAGTCTTCCTAAAAGCATCAGCTGACATTTGTCTGGATTAAACTCCATCTGCTATTTCTCTGCTCAAGTCTCTAGCCTATCTATATCTTGCAATCCTCCTCACTATCTGCAGCTCCCCCAATCTCTGTGTCATCCACAAACTTGCTAATAAGACCACCTACCTTCTTCTCCAAGTTATTTATATATATTGCAAACTACAATGGTCCCAGCACAGATCTCTGCAGAATACCACTGATCACAGGGAACACCACAGTCACCACTGATTGCCCAGTTATAAACCACCCTTCCACCGCTACTCTCTGTCTTCTGTGAGTAAGCAGTCTGTATCCATCATACCAACTCATTGCAGATTTCATGTGACTTCACCTGTTGTATCAGTCTGTCATGAAGGAACTTGTCAAAGGCCTTGCTAAAGTCCATATAGCCAGGGTCCACCGCCCTGCCCTCTTCAATCATTTTTGTCACTTCCTCAAAAACTCCAACATGTTTCTGAGGTGCGCCCTTCTCCACAGAAAGCCATGCTGCCTATCATTCGTAAGTCCAAAGTTTTTCCAATTCCTATCCCTCAGAACCTTCACCAGTACTTTTTCTATTACTGTCATAAGGGTCACGGGTCTGTAACCCTGTTGCCCTCCTTACTTAAAGGAGCAACGTTGGCTATCCTCCAGTCCTGTGTCAACTCTCCTGTGACTAAAGACGATGCAAAGATTTCCTACAGAGCTCGAGCAATTTCCTCACCTGCCTCCCTCAGCATTCTGGGATAGGTCCTTTCAGGTCGAGGGGTTTTTCTTTACCTTAATGCTTTTCACAGCACCCAAACCAGCTCATTTTTTATATCGACGTCCCCTGCTGAGGCTCACCATCCACCATGTTCTTTTCTTTATACGTACTGATGCAAAGTATTTATGAAGGACCTCACCCATTTTCTCTGGTTCCATGCATAAATTCCTTTCTCTGTCCTTGAATGGACCTGCCATTTTCCTAGCTATTCTCTCAGTCCATATATAAAACACCTTGGAATTTTTCCTGTTTGCCAATGGTCCCTGTTAGTCCTCCTAATTCCTTGCTTAAGTTCTTGCCTGCTATGTTTGTATTCTTTAAGGGCTCTGTCTGTCTTCAGTTTTTGTGTATATCTCCTTTTTTTTTGACTAAGCTCTCAATTCCTCTCATCATTCAAGGCTCCTGAATCTCGCCATCTTATCCTTTATTTTTACAGGAACATGCTGTTCCTGGACTCTAATCAACTGGCTTTTAAAATATTCCCTTATGCCAGATGTGGATTAACCCTCCACAGCTGCTCTCGGTCTACATTCCCCAGTTCTTGCCTAATATTGTGGTATTTGGCCTTCCCCCATTTCAATGCTTTCACCCGAGGACTACTCCTATCCTTATCCATAAGTGACTTGTATCTTGCAGAGTTATGGTCACTGTTCCCAAAATGCTCCTCTGCTGAAACTTCAATCACCTGGCCAGGCACGTTCCCCAGTATCAGGCCTAGGATGGCCCCTTCCCTAGTTAGATTTTTACATGTTGCATGATAAAACTGTCCTGGACACACCTAACAAATTCTTTCCCATCAAATCCCCTGCCACTAAACAACAGCCAGTCATTATAGGGGAAGTTGAAATCACCCATTGCAACCACCTGGTTGGTTTTGCATTTTTCCATAATTTGCCCCCATGTCTGTTCCTCTATCACCTTCTGGCTGAGTATAACATAGAACATAGAACAATACAGCGCAGAACAGGTTCCTCGTCCCTCGATGTTGCACCGACCTACACTATCTCAAAATCATCCATGTGCTTATCTAAGGATTGTTTAAATCTCCCTAATGTGGCTACATTGGCAGGTAGGACATTCCACGCCCTTACCACTCTCTGCGTAAAGAACCTGCCTCTGACATCTCTCTTAAATCTGTCACCCCTCAATTTGTAGCTATGTGCCCTCGTACAAACTGACGTCATCATCCTAGGAAAAAGACTTTCACTGTCTACCCTATCTAATCCTCTGATCATCTTGTCTGTCTCTATCAAATCCCCTTTAGCCTTCTTCTTGCCAATGAGAACAGGTTCAAGTCTCTCAGCCTTTCCTCATAAGACCTTCCCTCCAGACCAGGCAACATCCTGGTAAATCTCCTCTGCATCTTTTCCAATGCTTCCACATCCTTCCCGAAATATGGCAACCAGAACTGTACACAATATTCCATGTGTGGCCACACCAGCGTTTTGTACAGTTGCAGCATAATATTGTGGCTCTGGAACTCAATCCCTCTATGAATGAAACCTAACACACCGTATGCCTTCTTAACAGCACTATCCATCTGTGTAGCAACTTTCAGGGATCTATGTACATAGACTCCAAGATCCCTCTGCACATCCACACTACCAAGAATCTTTCCATTGACCCAGTACTCTGCCTTCTTGTTATTCTTCCCAAAGTGCATCACCTCACAGTTAGCTGCATTGAACTCCATTTGCCACCTCTCAGCCCAATTCTGCAGTTTATCCAAGTCCCCCTGTAACCCGTAATATTCTTCCACACTGTCCACTACTCCACCGACTTTAGTGTCATATGCAAATTTACTAATCCATGCACCTATGCCTGCATCTAAGTCATTTATAAAAATGACAAACAGCAGTGGTCCCAAAACAGATCCTTGTAGCAGACCATTAGTAACCGGACTCCAGGCTGAATATTTTCTATCAACCACCACTCGCTGCCTTGTTCCAGAAAGCCAGTTTCTAATCCAAACTGCTAAATCACCCTCAATCCCATGCCTCTGTAGTTTCTCCAACAGCCTACCATGTGGAATCTTATCAAAGGCTTTACTGAAGTCCATGTATACCACGTCAACTGCCCCACCCTCATCCAAATGCTTGGTCACCTTCTCAAAAAATTCAATGAGGTTTGTGAGACATGACCTGCCCTTGACAAAACCATGTTGACTAACTGAAATCAACTTGTTGCTTGCTAGATGATTATAAATCTTATCTTTTATAATCTTTTCCTACAACAGAAGTAAAGCTCCCCGGTCTATAATTACCTGGGTCATCTCTACTGCCTTTCTTAAATAATGACACAATATTTGCAATCCTCCAGTCCTCTGGTACCAAACCTGTAGACAATCACGACTCAAATATCAAAGCCAAATGCTCTGCTATCTCCTCCCTAGCTTCCCAGATAATCCTCGGATAAATTCCATCCTGCCCAGGGGACTTGTCTACTTTTACTCCCTCTAGAATTGATAACACCTGTTCATAACTAACCTCGATCCTTTCTAGTCTAATATCTCGTACCTCATTCTTCAGGGTAGCCAGGGAGGCCTGTAGTTACCATTCTACAAATTCTATATGAAGGAGTGAAAGCAAGTATTAAAGGCTGCAGCAACAGGGAGTTCTGTGGAAAGGTTACTGGACCCGAAGCATTAACTCTGATTTCTCTCCACAAATGCTGCCAGGCCTGCTGAGCTTTTCCAGCAATTTCTGTTTTTGTTAGCATCAATTAGAATGTGGTCAGATTTTAAAAAAAGGCACTTTAAAAATCGTGCTGGACGCTGTGAGTATAATGTCCGTCTCTATTGCCATTGAGCCATTCATGGTGGTTCTGAGCACAAGGAGAGGGGAAATGGACAAATCCTGAGGCACAGGAACTTAATTTCACACATGGAAGGGAGGAGGTGCTTTTGAGTGGCAATCGTCCTTTTTTACACCACATGCAAAGCCTCCTCCTTCATGCCAGAGAGCTTCGAAATGGCATTGTGCCCGGACTGATAGCGAATAAGGATGGCTTTAAAATGCCAACAATCACCTGATGAAGGAGCAGCGCTCCGAAAGCTAGTGCTTCCAAATAAACCTGTTGGACTACAATCTGGTGTTGGGTGAGTTTTAACTCTCCAAATCGTGAACTCCCAGAGAGCGCTTCCTACAGCGTAGGCAGGGAATTGCTTCCCATTCACCTGCCCACCCCATCCCTGTGTACAGATGAGGGACAGGAAAGACCAGGCCCCCTCCCCCGAGGCAGTGTTCAGTGCAGTCACAGTCAGTTGATTCCTGTGGGAACTTGGATGCACGAGTGGGAAGAGCAGAGTGAAGGAGCCGTGTGTGCTGTCCATTACTGAAAGGCTGAAAACAGATATTGTTAGCCTCTCTATGGAGATTCCATACAAAAAAAAGGCAACTTTCATCTGATTGCTCAGTCTGTCCGTTGTCTGTGAGAGCACGAGTTTGTCTCAATTGTCTGTTGCCATGGTTCCTTGGAGCTTGACCCTCATTTCCTCTCAAGAATGTGATGTCTTGTTTTTTCTTCAGAGGCGCTGAATGCAGGAATTGCTTTATCAGCTTCAATCCAAGGGGACAAAAAGGATTTCAAGTTAAAAGGGTCTTTTTTTGGCATTTTTTTTTGTTACGATAAGGTGAGAAAACCACAGTAAGTTGGAAATGATTTCCAATTAGTCTAAAACAAAATAATTGAGGAGTAAAAAGGGGACCACAGCCACACTGAATTTCATTGTCAAGATAATGGGTTGGACTGGCATTCTCTCTGTTACTACTGCAGAGGGTCACAGTAAGGCCTTGTTTCCAAGGAGGTGGGGGTATTGAAGAAAGGACAGTTGAAGGCCAAGGATATGAACACTGGATAATAGAACTCCATCTGCTCACCCACTGTGAGTACTGATCACTCTCCAGGCAGGTACAGCACTGGGTTAGATCCAGAATAAAGCTCCCTCTACACTGTCCTATCAAACACTCTCAGGACAGGTAGAGCATAGTGTTATATACAGTGTAAAGCTGTCTCTGCACTGTCCCCATCGAACATTCCCTAGACAGGTACAGCACTGGGTTAGTCACAGAGTAAAACTGTCTCTACATTGTCCCCCGGCATATGCTCCCAGGACAGCTACTGTGTGAGTTTAAATAATGGTAAAGCTCCCTCTCCACTATCCCCATTAAGCATTCTCAGGACAGGTACAACACAGAGTTGGATATAGTAAGGTTGCCTTCTGTCCCTGTTAAACATTCCCAGGACAGGTACTGCTAAGTGTTAGATACAGAGTAAAGATGCCACTACTCTGTCACCATTAGTCACACTCAGGACAGGTATGGCATTGCGTTAGATAGTGAGTAAAGCTGCCTTCACACTGTCCTGATCAAACATGTCCAAGACAGATAAGAGTCGAAATGTGCAGTGCTAGGAAAGCACAGCAGGTCAGGCAGCATCTGAGGAGCAGGAGAGATGACATTTCGGGCATAAGCCCTTCATCAGGAGTGCATGATGGGGGACAAGGCAAATAGATCACAAGGGTAGATAGAGATGAAAGTTCCCTCTATACTGTCCCCATCAAACTCACACAGTTCAGTATGGAATTAGGTACAGAGTAAAATTCCCTTTCCACCACCTGCATCAAAAGTCCCAGAACAGGGACAGCATGGGGTTAGATACAGAATAAAGTCCCCTCTTCACAGTCCCAATCAAACACTTCCAGTGTCAAGAACAGCATGAGGACACGCACAGCACAGTAATTAGATACAGAGTAAAACTTCATCTAGAGTGTCACATCATACGCTCCTAGGACAAGTATAGCATGGGATTAGATACAGAGTAAAACTCACTGTAAACTGTGATATCAAACTTGCCCAAGTAGTTGCTGTCTGTGACTCATTTATTGTGGAACAAAGAATGACTTACTGTGTTGTGTAGCAAACTTTGACAATGCACTGACTCAAACAATGTACCAAAAACCTTCTCTCTCTCTCTCTCTCTCTCTCTCCCCCCTCTCTTTCTGTTTGTTGCTGTCGGCATACTGCACATGCTTCTCATTCACTGGAGTCTCTGGATGTATTTTTGTAAATGAATTTCTGAAATAGGTGAGTCTAGTGTCCTTTTGCACTGCGTGGCCCCTTGGAACACAGGACAGCTTTGCGGCAGGCGCAACAGACTGCATCTCCCACACAACTTGCTTCCTTCGGCATCCTGTCTACTGCATTAATACAGGTAACTCCACCAAATGCTTGCAGACGTTGTTACCTGGTTACAATGGCTTCACTTCTCCTGCTCTATTTTAGCAGGATATTAATGTTTTGGCACTTCCTTTCCTCTAAGAGGTCTTTTTGGATGCTTTGATAGCTACATTAACCAATCAGACAGCTCCGCCTCTGAATATTCACCTTTGTTGTGGAACCCACCGAACAGCTGATTAGTTGACTCCTGTGTCTGTTGCCTGTAAGATCTCAGCTCTGGATGGTGAATTGTAAAGTTTGTGAAACATGAATCTGATTTCCCCACTGCTTAGCAAGATCATTCCAGTCTCGGTAAGACAGACCTAACGTGTTAATTCTGTACAGCCCTCGTTCCCCATGGCTATCGTTATTGGCATCACTAGCATATCCGAAGCTGCAATTACGAAATCTAAAAAGCATGGCTTAATTTAGGACAGAGATGAGGAGAAACTTTCTTCACCCAGAGAGTGGTGGCTGTGTGGAATGCTCTGCCCCAGGGGGCAGTGGAGGCCCAGTCTCTGGATTCATTTAAGAAAGAGTTGGATAGAGGTCTCAAGGACAGTGGAATCAAGGGTTATGGAGATAAGGCAGGAAGAGGATACTGATCAGGAATGATCAGCCATGATCATATTGAATGGTGGTGCAGGCTCGAAGGGCTGAATGGCCTACTCCTGCACCTATTGTCTATTGTCTAATGTCTATGGCCTTCCAGTTCATGCTAGGGAATTTGGTAGCCGTTCGGTTTTAACTGTCTTTTGCAAATGCTATCAATGTGTAGGGTATTCACAGATGTAACATGACTGTAAGATACTGTGTGTGGAGGTTCAGCAATGCGGCTGCTGCATTTTGTTTGCTTTTCTCAAAAAATAATCTGTCCTGTGTTGTTTCCAGCTGCAGTTTGAACTTTTGATAGTGGAATCAACTCTCTGCCAGATCAAGCTCACAAACCATTCCCTGTTTCTGTAATGATTTGCTTCTCTTCTGGAGTCCTCACGTCAATGTAACTTCCATTCTGCTTGACTGAGGATATTTCAACTGACTTTCAAACTTGCATTTTTTTTTAGTAAAGTCACTGATAATCATCAAGTTGTATTTTTTGTGTTGTTGCTGAATAACACAGATTATTTTGATTTATTATTGTCGCATGTACCTCGGTGCAGTGAAACATTTTGTTTTGTGTGCAGCACAGGCAGGTCATACCATACAAAGTGCATTTGGGAAAGAACAGAGTGAGGAATACAATGTTATGGCTGCAGAGAAGATGTACAAAGAGTGAGATCAACATAGAATCCCTACATAATTGAAACAGACTATTAGGCCCAACAAGTCCACACCAACCCTCCAAGGAGCATCACACCCTGACCCATTCCCCCTACGCTATTTCTCTACATTTACTCCCGACTAATGCACCTAACCTAGTTAAAAAATCACACAACACCAGGTTATAGTCCAACAGGTTTAATTGGAAGCACACTAGCTTTCAGAGCGTCGTTCCTTCATCAGGTGATCAGGCACCTAACTTAGATATCCCTGAACACCACGGGCAATTTAGCATGGCCAATTCACACTGCGCATCTTTGGACTGTGGGAGGAAAACGGAGCACCTGGAGGAAACCCATGCAGACACGGGGAGAATGTGCAAACTCCACACAGTCAGTCGCGTGAGGTTGGAATCGAATCTGGGTCCCTGGAGCTGTGAGGCAGCTGTGCTAACCACTGAGCCACCCATGATGCCCTTCTTACATTAAATATAAAAAATTGCAAGGTCCATTCAGAAGTCTAATAACAGCAAGGAAGAAGCTGGCCTTCAATCTGTTGGTGCATGTGCTTAAGCTTTGGTAACTTCCGCCCGACCGAATAGATTGGAAGAGATTATAACCAGGTGGGAGGGGTCTCTGATTATGTTGGCTGCCTTCCCGAGACAGTGAAAAGTATAAACGGGGTAATTGGATGGAAGCTCGGCTTACATGATGGTCTGGGCTGTGTTCGCAAGTAGCGTGGATTCAGTTTAACTTGAAAATCTCATAGAGATTTATTTAAAAGACGACAACTTGCTCTTGTGTGTAGCTATGAATGCGTCCTGACTGAACACGCTTCTGAAGGACTGCGCCTGGCTGTTAGTCACGTGGTTCCATTCTGGTCCTTAGCTCATCAACATATTTAGTTCTTGAAGCAACACAGCTCTTAAAGCAATAGAACACCAGGTAACGGAACTGCTCATTTGTGCTCAGCAAGCTTCCACAAGCAGCAGAGTTGAGAATGACCAAATGATTTTGGCATTGGTTTTGGGAACAAGAAGGTAATCTCTGCTGCCCTTCTTCATACTACAACTGGGGCATCATCTGTGCCCACAGGAAGAGGCAGGTGTAACATTGGTTTCCTGTAAGCTATTGAGAAGTCGTCAAAATAACGTTTGGAATGCTGCTGTTTATCAATAGTGGATGTGTGAACTAAAGTGAAGAATGCTTGAGAAAGGATGTATTGGCACTGGAGGGGGTTCAGAGGGGGTTTGTTAGGTTGATTCCGGAATTGCGAGGGCTGGCGTATGGGGCGAGATTGAGTAGACTGGGTCTACACTTGTTGGAATTTAGAAGAATGGGAGAGGGGATATCTTATTATGAAGGGAATAGCTAAGGTAGAAGCAAGGAGGTTGTTCCTACTGGCAGGAGAAACTAGAACGAGGGGGAATAGCCTCTAAATAAGGGGGAGCAGATTTAGGACTGAGCTGAGGAGGAACTCCTTCACCCAAAGGTTTGTGAATCTGTGGAATTCTCTACCCAGTGAAACAGTCGAGGCTAACTCATTTAATGTTTGTAAAGCAAAAATGGACAGATGGATAGATGTTTGAACTGGAAAGGAATTAAGGGTTCTGGTGAACGGACGGATAGGTGGAGCTGAGTCCAGGGAAAAATCAGCCATGACTGTCTTGAATGGCTCAAAGGGCCAGATAGCATTCTCCGGCTCCTAGCTCTAACGTTCTTATGTTCTTATGAACAGAGACTTGGTCAGACCGCACTGACGTACTGGGTTCAGTTTTTGGCCAGAAGGATCTTAGGAAGGGTGTTTAGCTTTGGAACAAGTGAGTTGCAGCTTCATCACAATGATACAATGTTCTGAAAGGATTAAATTATGAGGACAGGTTGCAGGAAGTTGGCTTGAATTGAGTGTTGAGTGGTGTTCTAACTGAAGTGTTTAAAATGATTAAGGAATTCAGTTTCCCTTTGGTGGGGAAATTGGAGTAATGGGGAAAAAAAATTACAAATTAGAACTGTATCGTTGAGGAGCAAAGGCAGAAAACACTTAATTCACGTGAAAGGATGGGGGAGATCTGGACCAACTCATTAGAACAACACTTGTAAGCCTGGGTTCCTTGATATCTTCGAGCCTGAGGTATGTAAATTTCTGTTGCTTAAACGATAAAGGGCACAAATCTAGATGGATTGAGTTAAAATTCAGATCAATAATGTTTTTATAGGATGTGGAAGCAGGTTCAAGGGGCTAAAAGGTCAACTCTTTGCTTCTGTGAATGAAGTGTTTTTTTCGCATGTGAGGGTTTCTTGATCCCCTCAACCCCAGTCACCCGCCAGAAGGTGAACTGTTAAACTGCACAAAAAGTGGCACCAAATTTGTGCGCAGGAATCTCCAAAGCCAGAAATATGATGACCAGATAAACTGTTTGAGTGATGTGCGTTATGGGATAAACACTGATCAAGACACTGGGAAGACCTCCTCTGAGCTTCTTTGAATACAGTCACAACATACGTGAGGACAATAGCCAATTGTGAAAAGCATTAACCAGTTGGAGGTCTATCCTCTGGGAACTTGGGATATCCATTCAAACCTGGCTTTAATTTATGTAGTATCTGTGATTCTGATGCAGAAAGGCATCTGCTTTGAGTTTTCCATTGCTTTATAAGTGTTGCATATTCTTTGGACTTGAGAACTTCAATCCCCTGCAATCAGTCAACCTCGTGAAAAATTTGCTTTAAATTCAGGAAGAAAAATGTGGGTATATGTTTTACCCACAGGTTAGGGGAACAGAAATACCAGGCACAGCTCTGGGTTGGGGGGGGGGGGGAGGAGGGGAGGTGGTGCCTGGTTGTGCCCAGCTTGTGAAAGATGTGTATTTATTTGACTTCTTATCACATCCCTACAATACAATGTGCTCACTGCTGGGACCGTGGGCAATCACAGAAGGAATCGCGGCCACTATCACATCCTCAAGTGAGGCTGGTGGAAAATTCCTCTGTGTTTGCCTTTGGTGGGATTGCTGAAGGAGTTTGAAAGCTGGGACACCTGGGAGAACATCCTGCTTCTCCTCAAATGGAGCCATGAGTCCTTAACATGGGCATTTTTCCAAAGAATGGCACCCCCAACACTTCCAGAGAAGATATATTCAACTCGTAACATGAACTCTCATTTCCCTCTCCATTTATTCCAACACTTTCTATTTTTATTCTACCTCCATCATTGCTGCCATCCTTTGGTGCATTGGAGCATACCTTAGCATGAAGGCCTGTTGGAGTACAAACTGTTTCCGTTCCAATTAAATTATCCAGCTCTGGCTCCCTCATCCTAATCCTCCCGAGGCCCTATGTAACGGCAGGGATTGAAACTTGGCCATTGTATTCAAACTGCAATATAACCGGTCATGTGATAAAGCGTAGAACATAGAACTATACAGCACAGATCAGGCCCTTCAGCCCTCGATGTTGCGCCGATCTGTGAGCTAATCTAAGTCCATCCCCCTACATCATCATTCATGTGCTTATCCAAGGGTTGTTTAAATCTCCCTAATGTGGCTGCGGTAACTACATTGGCAGGCAGGGCATTCCACACCCTTACCACTCTGAGTAAAGAACCTGCCTCTGACATCTGCCTTAAATCTCTCACCCCTCAATTTGTAGCTATGCCCCCTTGTACAAGCTGACGTCATCATCCGAGGAGAACGACTCTCACTGTCTACCCTTTGTAATCCTCTGATCATCTTGTATGTCTCTATCCACTAACCACTCTTTTCATCCCACTTTCTCTTTTGGGGTAACAGGGGATCCACTCTTTTCAGTTTGAACAACCCAATCCCTCCCACTTTTCAAGATCTATTTCAACACTCAACTCTCACTGCTTCTGAACTACATTTAGCATTTTGCAATTCAGGGTATGTCTCCTGTCATTCTTTTGCCCAAATTAAACATTGTCTGACCTCTCACCTCGAGCAGTGAAGCCCCACAGCACACCATAAAGATTTAGATGCTTCCTGGGCATGACTTAAGCAACACAGAATAAACGGCTGTGTCATCTTGTAAAACATTTGAGCAATAGTTATTTTATTCTTTCATTGGATGTCTCTAGCCAGGCCAGCATTTATTGCCCATCCCCAATTGCCCAGAGGGCAGTTCAGATTCAAACACACTGCTGTGACTCTGGAGTCGCGTGTCGGCCAGACTGAGTAATGACAGCAGATTTCCTTCCCTGAAGGATATTAGTGAACCAGACAGGTTTTTCCAACAGCTAGCGATTATTTTGTACTCGCTATTATCAAGCTCGGCTTTATGTCCTGGACTCCCTTGATTTTAAGATCCATCAACTGCCTTGGTGGGATTTGAATCAGTGATCCCACAGCAATAGTTGTGTCTCTGGATTAATCAGGCAAGAGGTGCGGTTTTTTTATTAACCTATTCATGAGTTTGGTTTCTCATCCATGTTAATCACCTCTGCAACATGCAATATATAATGTGTATATACTGTCTTTCTTCCATTGCTTTGCTTCTGGTCTCTCAAGGTCTGACTGTGAAAGCTGAGATCACTCATGGTCTAAATCTCTCGAGGATCTCAGCACTGCCAACACAACCTGACAACTATCTTCCAGTCCGTCCCAATCACTCCTTCCTCCTATTCCAGCCTCTCTCACAACTTCCGCCCTCTCCTTTCTACCCACTACCAGTGACTCTGACTTCACCTCAGTCCCATGCTCTGGGACTTTCTCCCTAAATACCTCTGTCCTTTCAATTTTCTGAAGACCACCTCGTTGATTGACCCATTGCAAACTTTAATTCAGCACCTATTTTCCGACTCATTTTTATGAGTTGCCATTGGACATTCTCCTCCCATTAAGGAAGTTTGGTACCTGGGAGATATTGTATCCCACCCATACCGTGCCGCGCTCTCAATACAGTTCTCTGTCAGGTATCTCTGTGTGTACAGCTCTCTCCCAGCCTTTCGCTCTTTGACAGTATTGTGCTTTGCTCTGTGTGTCCCACTCTCTGTCTCCCACTTATCCTGCCTCAGTCTGCTTCCTGCCCAATTGGTTTCTCTGTCGTCACTTTATTCTCTATTTTAGACAGGCTACGTCTGCCTGTGTCTTACACTGTGTCTTCCATCTACACTCTATCTCGGACTGGGTCTCCTTGGTTCTGCATCTCTGACTCTCAAAACCTGCTTCTAACTTTTTCTCTGCATTGCTGAGTGTCCCTCTCACTCGGTGTCTGCGTTTTATCGGAGGCTGTACCTGTCATTCCATTTCTTATTGTTCCCTTTACAACTGCAGTCGTACAGCCTTGGTAATGCTCACACTCTCTACCACTCACACATTTCCTCTCTCTCTCTCTCTCTCAGTGGAACTCAGGTTATTGGAATCAGTTTGCCAAGGTATCAGGGTAAAAGGAAGATCAAATGCAGACTTGACCCTGACACACACAAAAAGTGAACCAAGTTAAATGCTAGGTTTTGCTAGAACTCAGTTGTAAACTGAGATTGAATTTGTGTAATCGCAATTTTGAAATTTGAATGATTCTTTGCTGCCCTCTGCTGTCAGGCTAAGTAGGATATCTGAATGTTGGACTGGCTCTGTTCTGGTCAAACGGTATTGCACTCCTAGTATCATATGAGTAGTTCAGACAGTTAGCAGGGATGCATCCAAGGAGGTGTTGAGCATGATAAAATGAGGCATTATAGCTATTATTGTAAGGATGGGATGTTAACAGATCAATCATTATTAACCCTAGCTAGGAGACTTCACAATCACCCCCACCCCACCCACCTCAGACTCAATGTCTTGCATTAAGCGGTTACTGCTGATGAGCTGATAGCTAGGGGGCGATGTTGTGTGATCTGTGATCAACAGCTTACTTCCCAGCATCAGGAATACACTCTGCCTCCTATCTGGCTCAAGTCAGAGGTGTGACAATACAGCCCTGGCTAGGTGCAGACGGAACACCTTCTCAAGGAAGTTCAGCTTGGTCTGCGGTAGCTCACCTGAGAGGAACTCACCAGCGGAGCAACAAAGTGAGGAAGGGGGCCGGTTAGCTCGGTTGGCTGGACATGAGGATCAGATGAACTCCAACTGCACTGGGTTCAATTTCTGACTGAGGCAGACCCTGGGACTTGCCTCCCAGGGCAAAATGGCTTGGCCAAAATTGACACAGACGATCTTCGAGCAGGAGATTGATACAGTGTTTGCCTGGCTGCTCTGACCATTGGAATGCCCCGGAGGGTGGATTCCTCCATCTGGAGGGAGGCTTGCATTCTCCTGCTTGACTTTGTCTTCAGCACACACGGCTGTTTGTAAATGGGCAGTAAGACATCGCATGGAAGGGCGAGGAGGAGGAGGAGGAAGCCTGAGGACATGTGATTTGAGCAGTGATCTTTCTGTATCTTGCAAGGGTGTAAGATTCTGCCCATAAGGAGCCTGGGAGAACACACAGTTGTCACCTCCTCCACATTTACTAACCACAGGGTCATTTCTCCAATGATGGCGATCAGTCAGTTTACTCTCCTCCAAAGGCAGAGTCAACCAGGAGAATGCAAGCCTGACTCCAGATGGAGGAGGCCACTCTCTGAGGCATTCCAGTGGCCAGAGCGGCCAGGCCAACATTGTAGAGGCACACGTGCCCCACAGCCCATGGTGGCCTGTGACCCTTTGGGTGGGAGAGATTGGGGATTGAGAGAGAGGAGACTTCACTGATCCTCCAGCCTTCATTATGGGGCACTGGATTGGTGAGAAGGATATCAGCATCGTGCCCAGTCTGGTTCCTGTAAGTTGGCACTCCCTTGTCACTGCCAGCTGGGTCACTCCTCTGTTACTTACCCTCTTGTCTCTGCCAACAAGGAGCAGAAACATGACGAGTAACTGAGCTGACACATTGTCATCAAAATGTTCCCCATTGCCCAGTGCCAAAGCTTCCTTGTTGCAGTTAGAAAGATACTGCCCTAGGACCCTGTCAACTCGAGGAGGCAAAGGAAGGGCTTCCTTCTGTGGTCAGGTAGCACTGGTTGTTGCTATTGTGTTTGATGATTCTGTGTTTGGTTCTGTGAGACTGGCATTCACAGTGCTTGATGGGTAAAGATTGTTTGAGATATTTGTTGCCCAGAGTGCACTGCCTTTATGTTACTGAGGTCTCGCTATGGCACCATATATGACACGGGGTAAACCCCTCTCTGTTAATTTAAACCAGCAACACATAAAAGATTTATCCCTTGCAATAATCTGTGAAAATTCGAGACGCCAAGAACTACTTAAAGCAAAAAGTAACAACTTTATTTCTTAAAGTATAACAGAGAATGATGAACTAACAACTATTTACAACTCCTTCCTCTAACCTATCGTTTATTTTCCCTTCTATAATACTAGTCCAATAAAATCCCCGATTATGATTTACCAAACTTCAAATTTCAAAACCAGGCAGCTGTCCAATCTTCCCTTTGTATCGTCCTCTGCAGATTTTCTTCTTCTTAGGATTTTTCTTTCATCAGTCATTGATAAATAAATGTACCTTTAAGAAAGCTAATTTTCCAGGCAGTCTGCAGGTGGTGGTGGCTTGGCAGTTCTATCTCAACTGTTCAATTTTTCCCAGTCTTACACCCCAAAGCACCGGGTTGTGTCATTGTCATTTTAAGATTGTCACTATACCAAATTCAAACTGGATCGGAGTTTGGTATTTGTTGGGGTATAATTTAAACTGATTGGCTGCATTCAAATTTGTTTTTGTATCCAGGCAACCAGCTACTCTAGCTGCTGGACCGCATGTTACAATGTAAATTCTCCAGCTCTCTGTGTGTCTCTCTAAGCCCTTCACTTTCTTAAAGGTACAGTACACTTCTACACCTTCATAACAATGGGTCTCCTTCCAATTGGTTAAAATGTAACCTATGTTTTTTTTCCTAAGTTTTTTTACACAGAAGTGGTGGGTGTGTGGAATGCATTGCCGACCGTGGTAGTAGAGTCAGACACATGAGGGAGATATAAGTGGCTTTTGGATAGGTACATGGAAGATAGTACAATGAAGGGTATGTCAGTCAGTTTGATCTGAGAGTAAGATAAAAAGTGGGCACATCAAGGGCCGAAGGGCCTGTACTGTGCTATACTGTTCTATGTTCTTCACATTTTTAAGTTTCTGAAGCATTTGGCCTGAAGGGTTGTCAACTTCATTGGATGTACTTCTGGACTTTTCTAAGCACCTTTTCCTTAACTAGCCATGGTCTTTTTCTTACCTGGAAATATTAGATTACTTACAGTGTGGAAACAGGCCCTTCAGCCCAACAAGACCACACCAACCTGCCGAAGTGCAACCCCCCCATACCCCTACCTTTACCCCTTCACCTAACACTGTGGCCAATTCACCTGACCCGCACATCTTTGGACTGTGGGAGGAAACCGGAGCACCCGGAGGAAACCCACGTAGACACAGGAGAATGTGCAAACTCCACACAGTCCGTCGCCTGAGGCGGGAATTGAACCCGGGTCTCAGGTGCTGTGAGGTAGCAGTGCTAACCACTGTGCCACCCACATGAAATATATAAACATCTACTGGATTAAAGTAAAGTAAAAAAGAAATTGAAAGATAAGTGCTTTCTCATTTACCACAAATCTCAGGGTCTGCTCTGTTAAGAAGTGGACGGTGAAGCTTAATGCTATTTCTGAGGGCAGGTGACAGTCGAATGGTATTATCACTGAACTTTTAATCCAGAGACCCAGGTAATGTTCTGGGGACCTGGTTTGGAATCCTGCCATGGCAGATGGTAGAATTTTAATTCAATAACTATCTGGAATTAAGAGACAAATGATGATCATGGATACCATCGTCAGTTGGTTCACTAATGTCCTTTAGGGGAGGAATCTGCCATCCTTACCTGGTCTGGCCTACATGTGACTCCAGACCCACAACATGTGACTCTTAACTGCCCTCTGGACAATTAAGGATGGGCAGTAAATGCTGGCCTAGCCGACAATGCCCTCCTCCTTAAAAAAAATTTGCTGCAAATTATATCCATGTGGATGTCAATTGAGGGACAAGGTAGGCCTCAGTTGCGATGCCATACAGGGTGGAATAGCCTGCTGCCTTCACTCATCCATGGCGAAGTCAAAGGCAGTTGCTCCTGGGAATTCAGTGTCCACAGGGAGTTAACAGTAGACGAGAAGTTGCCCAAACGTGTGGCGTTGGAGTCCTCTTCTGGCCCAGGAAATCAAAACCAGCCATCAGGAAGATGTGGCACGGATTTACGTCACTGGATCTCAATGTTGTAATGGCAATAGCAGCAGCACTGGCAAACAAACCTGAAAGCTGATACGGTCGTGGGCAGTCTGTTTAGCCCTCAGCAGCTGATTAGATGCAGAAGGATGTCAGCAGGGAACAGGAGCCAAGTATCTTGTCGAAGAGTTTAATTTCAGCTGGAATGAGAAGCATTGATTTTACCATCTACTATACTGTCTGTCATGGGTGACCGTAAGGAACCTGTCTCAGCATCACTAGCCTTGACCTCAAGTCTAGGTTGAAAATGGCCCAGATTGAAAGGCCAGCCTCTGTAAGCTGATCTTGATTGGATTTTCAATAAGGTTTTAATGGGCCGGACAGGGGAGAGTGGAAAACTGAGCCAGTTTCCTCACATTGAACCACTCTCCAGTGATGCATATTGTGTGCGTGTGTGTTTAAGATTGCACAGCTGCATGGAGTCACACTGTGGTGTGCATTCGTGAGAATTTGACAGTGGACGCACAGAGGATGTTATCTGTAGTGGGAGAGAGCAGAGCTAGGACATTCCATGTAAGAATAAGGGACATGCCATTTTTGAGAGAGATGAGGAGGAATGTTTTTGTTCAGAAGGTCATTAGGCTATAAAATTCCCTTCCCTGCAAACTGGCGCATGCACAGACATGGAATATTTTTAAGGTCCGGTTAAATCCGGTTTTGACTTCCTCATCAGTCAAGAGTCTGTCAGGGGTAGCCAGGAAAACGGAGTTGAAGCCACAATCTTATCAAATGACAGAGCAGACTGGAAAGGGCCGAATGGCCTACTCGTTCCCCCAGTTTTATGTATTTGTTTGCCCATATTTGTAAAAGTTTTAGAAGAATGAACATAGGAATGAGGTCGTGGTGCAGCGCAAGTAACCACAGCAAAGCCATACCAACATGAGATGATGGGAGATCTGTGAGCAGGGGTCTTTCCCAGTGGAGATTTCCTCTTGTCCTCCCACACTGTTACTGTTTATACAAACCCTGCACATCATAAACCATTCGCATTCTTAAAGGAAGTTCCCAATTCCTCAGCACTCACTGTGTTACTCCCTCTTCCATTAGCTATGATACCAAGGTGACCTCCCTTCTGGATGGCGGGTTTGTGTTGCAGAGAGACGCCAACAGCATTGGTTCAATTCCTAACACCAGCTCAGGTTATCATAAAGGACTCTCCTCAACCTCTCCCCTCGCCTGAGGTGTGATGGCCCTCTGGTTAAGCCACTACCAGTTGTCTCTCGTTAATGAGAGAGAGCAGCTCTATGATATGGTAAGACTGTGGCGACTTTATCTTACCTTTGCTCATCTGATTTTAGGGTTGTAGTGTACAGCCTTCTCACTAACATATTCTCATCATCACACGCTCAATTAGGGATGCTCACCCTCCTAGCCATGAGTATAAAACTACACTCCGGGAGCTCTTTGGAGATCGCCTTATAATGGGTGAAAGACAGCAAGACATTCCCCTCACTTACCCAAATGTAGGAGTACAGTTTGCCCACTGAGTTATGATCAGGGTTAGTGTAGGCCTCTGTCTATGCAAGTGCAATTATGGTTTTCAAGAGGGCTTTAGATGTTTATTTGAACAGGAACAATGTACAGATAATGGGGAAGGGGCAGAAGAAGGGCACCTTGCCATAATACTCATGTAGGGAGCAGGTGCAGACACAATGGACAGAATGATCTCCTGTGACTCTGTTTCTGACCTTCCCCTATCTAGTGTCACTGAGGTCTGGCATCATTTACTTCCCCCAACACTAAGATCCTTTTATATGTAGCACCGTCTCTTAAAGACCCCAGAGGTGTTTAATGGGCTGCAGGTTATTTCAAATTGCAGGGGATGTTGTGACATCAGTAAAGTTGAAAAGCCTTTTTTTGTGCCAGAGCGTAGCGAGATCCCAGAATCAGCGAGGGTAAACGGAAGGAAAAGGAGGGATCTTGTATGTATAGTCCCTCTCACAACCTCAGGACATCTCCAACTGCAGCCAATCGAAGCACATTCTGAAGTGTGGTCACTGTTGTAAGGCAGGAGGCAAGGCAGCTCATTGATGCACGGCAATGTGGGAAGGGCCAGATGAGCTGATGGTGATCGAGACTGTGAGTGGGTGGGGGGAGTGGGGTTTCATGGTTTTGTGCTAATACGCCATTTCCACCTAAGACCTGAGTAGCGATGGTTTCCCTACCAGCCCAATGAAGCTTTCAGGAAAGGTTGAGCTGCTCCCCTCCCCCGACCCACTCCCAACCCCTTCTGCAACAGGAATTTCCCCCTGAAGTCAACCTCACCATTTAGCTCAGCTCAAGGATCAAGGACGTAACCTTCCTATAACCCGGTTTCAGTGGCCAGTTTAGAATGCGGTTTGGCCAGTCACGCGTGGCCGTAAGAATGGGGCTGACGCTGTCTCATGCAACCTGCAGTGCCATTTTCCACCAGGGAGTTCAGATCAAATTCCCCTGCCCCCCCCCCCCCCCCTCTGGCAGGGCATCTCAGGCCAGTCCCTGCTGGGTTCCATTGTTCACATCCATATCTGTGCAAGCCCCCAGGAAAATCTGAGCCGGAAGTGCACAAAGTTTGTCCTCTCTGAGGCCTCACCAACACGGAAAGAGCTACTGACCTGCAGCAGATTTGTGCCGAACCACCCACCCACCCCCTGTGGCTTAAGGTTGCTCCTTGCTCCCAATGAGTTAGATGACCAGCATCAATGCCCATGGATGGGCAAAGTCAGAGTCAACTGCTGACCCCATTCTTGGCGTTGCTCCAAGCAAGTCTCAGCTAAAAGTCTGTGTGCCCCCCTCAGGATTGGGGATGGGAATGCTGAAGGGAAAGTCTCTGATCTTGTCTGGAAACATTGAGCCGGCCCCAGAAAATCCTTTTTGACATATGCCTCTGCTCTGGAGCGTAGTGGGGCAGCTTGTTGGCATGAGAGGTCTGTTCTCGAAATCTTGCGAGCTTAGGCCTGTGGTTTGATCCCGGTCTCTTACTCTTTGGTTGAGTTTTGGACCCAAGATACAGAGGCCCTCTGGGGCCTGATGGTGAGGCAGTAGAGGCAAGTGTTGGTCAAACAGAGCAAGGAGGACCCAGAGACATCATTCTCTGCGAGTGGATGGAGGCATTCACTTTGAAGATGTGAGCACGATTGGATCAATCCTTGTCCTTTTCTGCTCTGAAGGAGGCCATTCAGCCCCACCCAAGGATGCTCCTCTACTCAATTCAGTCACAGGTGACCTCAATTCCATTTATTTTAGATCTTATCAATCTGAGTTTTCAAACGTTTGGATAAAGGCAAAATACTGTAGATACCGGAAATCTGAAACAAACACAGAGAATGCTGGAGAAACTCAGCAGGTCTGGCAACACCCTGTGGAGAGAGAAACAGAGTGAACGTTTTGAGTCTGGTATGACTGTTCTTCAGAACTGAAAGATGTTAGAAAACAGTTTTCTTGTATACCTTGGGCAGAAGCAAAGGAGTATCACAATTCAGTTTTAACCACTCTCAATCTCTCACATTTTGACTGTAAGGACTGGACAAAGTGGCACGAATGGCCACTGACACCTGCTCAGGGCTGATGCCACCAACAGACGGTCTGGTTTTTCAACCTCTCCAGCGGCCAATCAACCTTTTGGATTATAAATTTTATGTCCTATATATCTCTGAGCAATACAGTGATGCCACTAGTTTTGAACTGTGCAACAAGTTTATTTGCAAGTGATTTCAAATGACTCCACAATCACAAAAACACACGCATGCCTACAGCTCAGTTTCTGGTAAGTCTTGTGGTGTCTGCTCGCCTGGCCCTGGCTTAGCACACTACACATGGGTCAGTTATCAGGCTGTCCTATACAGACTAGAACAACTAAACACCACTTAGTGAGTTCCAGATTTCCACTCACTGTGGCAAAATTACACCACCTCTCTCTAATTTAATCATCGTGTCCCCATAAGTGGCACGATAGCTCACTGGCTAGCACTGCTGGCTAGGCCCCTGGGTTCAAACTGCATAGAGTTTGCACATTCTCCCTGTGTCTGCATGGCCTTCCTCCGGGTGCTCCAGTTTCCTCCCACAATCCAAAGATGTGCAGGTTAGGTGGATTGGCCATGCTGAATTGCCCGTAGTGTGCAGGGATGTGCATGGGAAAAGCAGGGTTCTAGGGGATAGCATCAGGGGGGGTTCAGTCTAGGTGGGATGCTCTTCGGAGGGTTGGTATGGACACAGTGGGCTGAATGGCCTGCTTCCACACTGTTCTGTGATGTTCTGGAATACCCCATTCAGTGGAAGTAATTTCTCTGTATCTACTCTATTGAATGCTGTTTACAATTCAAACTCTTCGATCACATTCCCTCAACTTGCTATACTCAAAAGTATGCGAGCCAGAAGTCATTCGAACATTACCACCCCTTCAAGGAAGGCACACCTTCTATGAGACACCGTGCTTCAAACTGAACCCAGTGCTGCAGGTGGGGTTTGACCCAGCTTCCTTGCTGTTGTATTCTGGATTATGCACGGATAAGATTTCCACTGTGTGAGCTCCAGGTGTATAAAACGCTGCCTCAGCCTACTTTGAACTGTCTGAGATTCCATTGCAGAGTCATTGACTGCTAATGCCCCAAGCCAATTTGCCATGACACTACATAACCCAAGTGAAATGAGCCAATTACTACTTTGCTGGAGCCACTGATGCTGAAACTATCTGAAATGTAATACACATCTATATTAACACAGTCACTCCGATGCAACCACAATCCATTGACAGAGTCAGCATTTCATTAAACATTGATTCTGAAATGGCTGATTGATTTGCCTGAGTATATAATCGATGCCACATTACATGTATTTTTTAACAGAAGCGGAGGCATTTGGAATTTAAGTTGAGGTTGTAAATCCAAGAGGGCCTTTGAATTCTTTGGCACTGGTGCACTTAGACATTGAGTTGTTAAGAATCCAGTGAAAGGTAGCTTTTTTTGGTTTTACTTTCACTTGTGCCTTCAGGACTTGTCCTACCTCTGCCTGGGCATTTTGCACACCCCTCAACAAGCCAAGTCACCGGTTTTGTCACCACTTCATGTCGCTGTCTGCTTCCTTTTCTGCTCGGCAATGCTGTTGCATTTGGGCTAAGATTCCTCAGCTCCACATTGTCAAGGGAGCCACGAGGTTACCTGCAACATTACAGTTTTCTGTCGGCTTAATACAACTTTACAACTTGGACCGTAGGAATGGGAGTAAGCCATTCGTTCACTGGAGCTATCTCCACCACTCAATTACACTATGGCTTTAAGATGTCAGATTGATATTGGGGGTGGTATGGTGGCTCAGTAGTTAGCACTGTAAGCCTCACAGCGCCGGGGACCCAGGTTCAATCCCAGCCTTGGGTGACTGTGTGGAATTTGCACATTCTCCCAGTATCTATGTGGGTATCCTCTGGGTGCTCCGTTTCCTCCCACAATCCAAAGATGTGCAGGCCAGGTGGATTGACCATGATAAATTACCCATAGTGTTAGGTGCATTTGTTCAGAGGGAAATGGGACTGGGTGGGTTACTCTTCGGAGGGTCGGTGTGGACTTGTTGGGCCGAAGGGTCTGTTTCCACAGTGGAGGGAATCTAATCTGAAACGAACAGCGAGAATGCTGGAGAAACTCAGCCTCATAGAGTCACATAAGACACTTCAGACCAACTCGTCTGTGCCAACCAGATATCCTAAACTTATCTCGACCCATTTACCAGCATTTAGCCCATATCCCTCTAAACCTTTCCAGTGCATATACCCATCAAGATACCTTTTAAATGTTGTAATTATACCAACCTCCACCACTTCATCTGGCAGCTTATTCCCTAATGCACCACAGTCCTGCTCCTCTCTTTAACCTATGCCCTCTGGTTTTTGGACTCCCCTACCCTGGGAAGCAGAATTAACCCTGAAGGCTGTATTGACTCTTTTTCAGATACTCTTCTGGAAAAGTGTCATTCTGAGTTGAAGTTTTAACTCTGTTTCTTTCCAGAGCAATTGCTTCTCTGTCTGGTCATTTTCAAGTCTTAAACAGAAGTGGGTGTCAAGACAAGACAATTGGAAGAGATTGTTGGTCATGAAAGCACGCCCTTCTGTGACAGCACAATGGCCAATGCTCTGAAAACAGTCAGTGCAGATTAACTGCTGAAGTATTTTGAAAGCTATTCATTTGCCATGTTGCAAAAATGTCATTTGCTGGGGCAAGATCAGTCACAGAGTCATACAGCATTGGAAACAGGCCCTTCGGTCCAACCAATCCATGCTGAACATGATCCCAAACTAAACTAGTCCCATCTGCCTGCTCCTGGCCCATATCCTTCCAAACCTTTCCTATTCATGGACTTACCTAAATGCCTTTTAAGCTTTGTATTTGTACCCGCATCCACCACTTCCTCAGGAAGTTGGTACCACACATGAACCACCCTCTGTGTAAAACATTTGCCCCCCGTCTTTTTTAAATCTCTCTCCCCTCACCTTTGGAGTGTGCCCCTTAGTCTTGAAATCCCCCATCCTAGGGAAAAGACAACGACCATTAACTCTCTCTATCTCCCTCAGGATTTTGTAAATCTCAATAACATGACCCCTCAACATCCCACGCTGCAGGGAAAGAAGTCCCAGCCTATCCCCTCTTTCTTTATAACTCAAACTTTCCATCCCCAGCAACATTCCTGGTAAATCTCTTCTGACTCCCTCCAGCTTCATTATATCCTTCCTATTGGACTGGGAGGTGGGTGAGTCGACCACAATGGCCAGAAGAGGCTTGGGAAAGATGGGATGGGAGGGATAGGAGTTCTCTTTAGGTGAGAGCTGTGACCTGGTAAGCATTATTCTTTACCAAAAGTCACCAAGTTGTGGGTTCAAGTTCCACACCAGTTAAACCAAAATCCTGTCTGCCCTCGGGATACCACAGTAATCAATGCCATGGTATTATTTGGAGGAAAAGTGGGGGAATTCTCCCTTATATCCACATCGATGTTCATCTCTCAGAGAAAAAGGTGAAGTAAAGCTAGGAGACTGGCCATGATCTTGCTGAATAGTAGGTGTGAACAGCTGTGGGGCCCACACTTGCTTTAAGATGATGTGTTCACTTGTTCAAACAACATCATGAGGAATCAGAGCTGGTCATTTTCCCGCAGTTGTCTGGGAGCTTGCTGTCTCAGAGTTGGTCAAGGAGCATGCAAAGCGCTTTGTGATGTGGTGAATGGGGAGAACTGAACATGGGGCTGTCAGTGAAGTCTCAGTGAACTTGCTGTGGGGTGCACACAGCCAACTGAGCACAGAGTGGCAGTAGAGGGTAGGGTTTCCCCGCTCTGTTAGGTCACCCAGAGCCGAGAGTAACTATAAAGCCGCAGTAAGGGAATTTACTTTACGGGACGTTTGATAAATGGAAAGTCAGTCCCTCTTTGGGCGGTTGGTCCAATGTTGCTAAAAGAGATTTAACGAGTGCTCAGAACATGAATATGCTCAAAGACCCTGACCTTTCACTCAACGTCAGCTGCTAACCATGTAGTTCCCTAGACAGCATCATGGGAAATACATGTGTTAATGTTGTTGATGTACATGGTGTTGTCACACTGGCATTGTCTGCCGCATGATGCCAAGTCTATACTGGAAAAAGACTGCAGACACTGGATGCAAGCTATAATCAGTATTCTCTATGTTAGAATGTACATAACCACTGAGTAAGGGTGAGGGCGTTACTGTGAGATAAGGCAAAAATAGGAAAGTCACAGACTCAGGTCTAGCACGATGGAGAAGCCTCAGGTATACTGCACAGCAAGCCCATTGCCGGCAGAATCCAGGAGGGTATATTTTGGCTGGAATGAGCCAAGGGAAGTCATCGATTCTATGGATTGAGCCGTAACAGCACAAAATACTGCCTATTACGTATGGCACACGGTTATATTTTGGCAGTTCTCCCTGACACACGCCTCACTCTCTCTGATACACTCCCAGCTCCCTCTGTCACACTTCCAGCTCCCTCTGAAACACTCCCAGCTCCCTCTGACACACTCCCAGCTCCCTCTGACACACATCTCACTCCCTGACACTCCCAATTCCCTCTGACACATGTCCAACTCTCTCCTCACTCCCTGACACACTCCTAGCTCTCTCTGACACACTCCCAGCTCCCTCTGACACGCTCCCAGCTCTCTCTGACACGTTCCTAGCTCTCTCTGGCACACTCCCAGCTCCCTCTGACACACTCTCGGCTCCCTCTGACCCACTCCCGGCTCTCTCTAATGCTCCCTCTGACATACTCTTGGCTCCCTCTGACACACTGCTCACTCTCTCACACGTTCCCAGCTCCCTCTGACACACTCCTCATTCTTTCACTTGCTCCCAGCTTGCCGTGACGCCCTCTGATCAGCTCAAAGGCTGCGTGATCTCCTTTGTGTTTGACATCCCTAACTGATAAAGTCCATTTTGAAGTATCTCAGGGCTGCTATCAATCATGCTCTTGTGAATTTTCTCAAGCTATACTCATTCCAGTTGTCCTGGCCTGCTCTCAGCCTCCTGCTTACTCAGCTGAATGAAAGTTTAACCTTGTCTTTAATGGGAAATTTGACCATCTCTTTTGGAGAATTTCACCATTATTCTTCATTAGCAGTCTGAAGAGTTAGATGGCATAAGCCCCTGATATAGAAATATCTGGTCCTGAATGTTAACAATCTCACATTTCACACAAATGATCAATTTATTCCTGTCACCTTTGAGTCCTTCACAGGACAAATGTAACAGCAGCAGCAGCAGTTCTTAACCGTGCATTCAAACGCTAAATTAACTCATTTGCAACTCTCCACCACTGGGCAGGGATGTAAAGGGGTCAGGGGGAACTGAGGTTAGGAGGTGCAGGGCTTAGTGGAGGTTGAGGTAAGGGTGGAGGAATAAATGACCAAAGGATGGGAGGATGGAGGCAAGGGTTTGGAAAGAGGTGGCAGAAAAGATGGTGGGCTCGAAGAGCCCAGTCTGATAAGGGGTTCGGATTAAGCATAGTAGATGGAGGGGACTTTGTGAGAGGACGGATCGAGTAGGTGGTGGGATTTGGAAGGGCACTGGGAGGATGTAGAGTGGGCGATTGCATCCTCCCCATCAGGGTTTCTTAAACTGCACCTTCCAAACCCACAGCCTGCACCACCTGAAAGTGGGTGAGGTAAGACAGTCCACATAGAGGATTCAACTTAGCAACTCCAGGGAGTTGCCTCTGCTCGGACTTGCAGGAGGGAAATGGTGGGGGTCTGGTACAGTGGGTCAGCTGATAGCACGTGGAGTGCTGCGGTTCAAGAAGGTAACTCACCCAGTACCTACTCCAGGGCAACCTGGGAATGGGCAATAAGTGCTGGCCCAGCCAGCGAGCCCCTGGGGTTGTTGAAAGAACACGCTGGGGGTGGAGGCAGCAGGGCTGACCCAACTCGATTCTCCTCCTGTGCAGAGCACTGAGCTTCTGTGGAAACAGAGAAACCATAAGCAACGTATGGGAATTCCTGCTGCTGGAGTCAATAAAAGGAAAAGCAGGGCCGATTTCTAAACTGTGCTTAAAGCTGAACCCATGTACTGGGGCAGTGTTTTTTACCTGGGTCCAACGAGAGAGAGTCAGAGAGTTGTAGAATGCAGAAACAGACCCTTTGGTCCAACTCGTCTATGCTGACTAGCTACCTTAAATTAATCTAGCCCCATTTGCCAGGTTTTGGCCCATATCCCTCTAACTCCTTCTTATTCATATACCCAACCAGGTGCCTTTTAAATGTTGTAATTATACCTACCTCCACCACTTCCTCTGGCAGTTCATTCCACAAATTTACCACCTTCTGTGTGAAAAGGTTGTCCTTCAGGCCCCTTTTCAGTCTTTCCCCTCTCACCTTTAGCCAATGCCCTTTGGTTTGAGCTTCCCCTCACCTGGGGAAAAAAAGCTGCTCAGCTTATCTATGCCTGTCATGATTTTAATCAACCTCTATGAGGTCACCCCTTAGCCCCCGATGCTCCATGGAAAATAGCCCCAGCCTATTCAACATCTCCCTACAGCTCAAACCCTCCAACCCTGGCAACATACACCCCCACCCCTGTCCCTTGTAAATCTTTTCTGAACCCTTTCAAGTTTAACAACATTCTTCCCTTTAGCTACACAGGCCCTGGGCCTCAGATCTGATGTTCAAAGTGCCTCTGTTCAAAAGCGGGCCCAGGTGCTGCTACTGAGTGTGAAACAACACGGTCCTCCAAGGCCATTCCAGTCAGGTCTGGAGAAATCCAGGCGCCCTGACATAAACATCTCTCCCACTCCCTCACCTCACTCGACAACATGGAGGTAGCCAGAAAGACCAAACACTGGGTTCAACCCGTCAGCTTCCTCCTGGACTGGCATCCCAGCTGCTGTTGTGTTTGCTTTCCCGGGAAAGCAGGGGCTCGGCACATGCCCAGTTGAGATCAGAAGGAGAAGTTGTGAAGCTGAGTAATAGGATGAGACAAAACCAAAAGTTGAAAAAATAGTCAATCACATGCTTAAGAGCTTCCAAGTGACTCAGGGGAGGAGATGGCCCAGTGGCGATATCTCTGGACTGTCAATCCAGCAACCTGGGTATTGTTCAGGGGACCCACCACGGCACGTAATGGAATTTGAATTCAGTAAAAAAAACTCTGGATTTAAGAATCTAATGACCATGAAACTGATTGTTGGGGCTAAACCCATCTGCTTCACCAGTATCCTTTAGGGAGGGAAACTACTGTTCTTAGCTGGTCTCATCTACACGTGACTCCAGACCCACAGTATCAGGAAGGACCCACAGACTTAAACTGCCCTTTGGGCAATTAGGAATGGACTGACTAGTGATGACCGCTCACTATGAATAAATAATTAAAAAAAAACTACATGAAGTTGTACAGAGGAACCTCGATTATCCAAAGGACATGGGTGGGGAGTATTTCATTTGGTTAATCGAATTCTGGATAATCGAATGCAGGATAACATAATCTAACCGAGCATCAGGACCTTGCGATCTTGCTGGATAATCCAATATTCGGATAATCGATTGCCGGATAGTCGAGGTTCCTCTGTAGTTGCATGTAAATGTTGAAGCAATTCATTCTGACTTGCATGTCCATTTTGTACCCCCCTTGTATTGTCATTGTTTGAGAATGGCAGTATCATAGAATCCCTGCAGTGTGGAAGCAGGCCATTCAGCCCATCGAGTCCAGTATACCAGTTATGAATACCGAACCAAAGTTAGAATCTCCATCTCAGCAGCTGCAGAACTGAAATTCGGGAACTACGCAGAGAGCAGGGAGGAGCAGGGGGCTGTGCTCCTGTGAACAGAGGACATTGAAGGCACACTGCATGGACGTGTTCAGAATTCAAAATCATTGAAGAGCATCGGTTGGGGTTAAGGGGAGGAACTGCTTCTAATGAGCAAAAGAAACAGAGGAGATGAGATTTTGTTCCTCAGCAGAGAATGTGCCGCGATCTCGACGGTGCTGCCCACAAGTGTAATGGCAACAGATTCAGCGATAACTTTTGAAGGGGAACTGGATAAATGTTTGAAATGGGAATATTCACAGGGCTGCGAAGTAAGAGATTGGAAATCATCAGAACACAAGCACTCGGAGAAGGAATAGAAAATTGAGGCCCTCAGGCCCAGGAAGCTCTCTAAACCAGTGGGCACTGGCATTTTCATCTGAATAGCCTCCCTCTGAGCCGTAAGGTTTGAATGTGAAATAAATCTGAAGTAAAAAGCTCATTTATCGAATGGCAGCCGCACACTGGATTTCACCACCTCCCCTATCCACAGCAGCCTTGAAGGAACAAATAGCAAAAGCGTTTGTAATTAGTTGAACTCCCCAAAGCAGCAGCAGTAGCCACTGAAGTGACCTCTGGGCAGATTGGAAATGGAATCACTTCTAAAAATTAAAAACCGGAGGGTCTTTTCTTTAATTTGCAGAGAGGAAGAGAAAAGCAAATAAAAGCACTTCAATGTATTGGGTAACCTTGCTTCTGATTGAGCAAGGCTTGCCGTTGAGTGACATCATTAATATCATCTCTTCAGAAATGGGTCTACACATATACACTTAGTCCGTCAGTCCAACTACTGCACTGGACAGCTGACGGGGGCAATTTTACTCCTGCTCGCATAGTGACAAGGCTACCTTACTTGTGCTTTAGATTTTCCTATGTCTGATTCCTTTCTGTTTTCAAACCTGTTTCCCCTCTGGTGTTTACAATGGGGTAATGTTGGGGGTGACCCTGCCTTCACCTGGTGGGCTCATTCTCACGGCTAAACCATAGGGTCGAACACCTCGCTTGCCAGAGCTACCTGCCAGTGAAATGACCATCAGCTCTCTGAGGAGAAAGTGAGGACAGCAGATGCTGGAGATCAGAGCTGAAAATGTGTTGCTGGAAAAGCGCAGCAGGTCAGGCAGCATCCAAGGAGCAGGAGAATCGACGCTTCGGGCGTAAGCCCTTCTTCAGGAATGAGGAAAGTGTGTCCAGCAGGCTAAGATAAAAGGTAGGGATGAGGGACTTGGGGGAGGGGCGATGGAGATGTGATAGGTGGAAGGAGGTCAAGGTGAGGGTGATAGGCCAGAGTGGGGTGGGGACGGAGAGGTCAGGAAGAAGATTGCAGGTTAGGAAAGCGGTGCTGAGTTCGAGGGATTTGACTGAGACAAGGTGGGGGGAGGGGAAATGAGGAAACTGGAGAAATCTGAGTTCATCCCTTGTGGTTGGAGGGTTCCTAGGCGGAAGATGAGGCGCTCTTCCTCCAACTGTCATGTTGTTATGGTCTGGCGATGGAGGAGTCCAAGGACCTGCATGTCCTTGGTGGAGTGGGGGGGGGAGTTGAAGTGTTGAGCCACGGGGCAGTTGGGTTGGTTGGTGCGGGTGTCCCAGAGGTGTTCTCTGAAACGTTCTGCAAGAAGGCGGCCTGTCTCCCCAATATCGAGGAGGCCACATCGGGTGCAGCGGGTGCAGTAAATGATGTGTGTGGAGGTGCAGGTGAATTTGTGGTGCATATGGAAGGATCCCTTGGGGCCTTGGAGAGAAGTAAGGGAGGAGGTGTGGGCACAAGTTTTGCATTTCTTGCAGTTGCAGGGTTGCAGTTCCGTGATTCCCTTGTCAGGTCCACACCCCCCACCAACCCAACCACCACTCCCGGTGTCCGTGACTCCCTTGTCAGGTCCACACCCCCCACCAACCCAACCTCCACTCCTGGCGATATTTCCCTCCCCTCCCCTATCAGCTTTCCAAAAAGACCACTCCCTCCGTGACTCCCTCGTCAGGTCCACACCCCCCACCAACCCAACCTCCACTCCCGGCGCCTTCCCCTGCAACCGCAAGAAATGCAAAACTTGCGACCACACCTCCTCCCTTACTTCTCTCCAAGGCCCCAAGGGATCCTTCCATATCCGCCACAAATTCACCTGCACCTCCACACACATCATTTACTGCATCCGCTGCACCCGATGTGGCCTCCTCTATATTGGGGAGACAGGCCGCCTACTTGCGGAACGTTTCAAAGAACACCTCTGGGACACCCGCACCAACCAATCCAACCACCCCGTGGCTCAACACTTCAACTCCCCCTCCCACTCCACCAAGGACATGCAGGTCCTTGGACTCCTCCATCGCCAGACCATAACAACATGACGGTTGGAGGAAGAGCGCCTCATCTTCCGCCTAGGAACCCTCCAACCACAAGGGATGAACTCAGATTTCTCCAGTTTCCTCATTTCCCCTCCCCCGACCTTGTCTCAGTCAAATCCCTCGAACTCAGCACCGCCCTCCTAACCTGCAATCTTCTTCCTGACCTCTCCGTCCCCACCCCACTCCGGCCAATCACCCTCACCTTGACCTCCTTCCACCTATCGCATCTCCAGCGCCCCTCCCCCAAGTCCCTCCTCCCTACCTTTTATCTTAGCCTGCTGGACACACTTTCCTCATTCCTGAAGAAGGGCTTATGCCCAAAGCGTCGATTCTCCTGCTCCTTGGATGCTGCCTGACTTGCTGCGCTTTTCCAGCAACACATTATCAGATCAGCTCTCTGGGCCCAGTAGTGCCACCTGGAGAACTGGTCTTTGCTGGAACTGCAGTACTTTAAAGTTTGTGAGAAGATTTGCAGCTCGGGTGCTCGTTGTTGTGGTTCTGTTCGCCGAGCTGGGAATTTGTGTTGCATATGTTTCGTCCCCAGTCTAGGTGACATCCTCAGTGCTTGGGAGCTTCCTGTGAAATGCCTCTGTGATGTTTCCTCGGGCATTTATAGTGATTTGTATCTGCCGCTTCCGGTTGTCAGTTCCAGCTGTCCGCTGCAGTGGCCGATATATTGGGTCCAGGTCGATGTGATTATTGATTGAATCTGTGGATGAATGCCATGCCTCTAGGAATTCCCCGACAGTTCTCTGTTTGGCTTGTCCTATAATAGTAGTGTTGTTCCAGTCGAACTCATGTTGCTTGTCATCTGAGTGTGTGGCTACGAAGGATAGCTGGTTGTGTCGTTTTGTGGCTAGTTGGTGTTCATGGATGTGGGTTGTTGATGCGACCACTAGGACTCATAACAGCACACAAACCAACAGCCACTCTCAGACAACAACTCACCAGAGCGAAGGACCCGATACCCAGTATGAGCAAAACCAATGTAGTGTACAAAATCCCATGCAAGGACTGCACAAAACACTACATAGGACAAACAGGAAGACAGCTAACGGTCTGCATCCATGAACACCAACTAGCCACGAAATGACACGACCAGCTATCCTTAGTAGCCACACACTCAGATGACAAGCAACATGAGTTCGACTGGGACAACACTACTATTATAGGACAAGCCAAACAGAGAACAGACTGGGAATTCCTAGAGGCATGGCACTCATCCACAGATTCAATCAATAATCACATTGACCTGGACCCAATATACCGAACACTGCAGCGGACAGCTGGAACTGACAACTGGAAGCGGCAGATTCAAACCACTACAAATGCCGGAGGAAAGATCTCAGAAGCGCTTCACAGGAGGCTCCCAAGCACTGAGGATGTCACCTGGACTGGGGTCGAAACGTTTGCAACACAAATTCCCAGCTCGGCGAACAGAACCACAACTGCAGGTAGTCCCAAAGATGACAGAAGTTATAGATTCCAGCATTTAAAGCAATGCTAGGGACTTGCCAGGGAAGGTGCTGGTGAGGGGTTGTGGGGCGGACAGGACAGTGGTGTGCAGGAGTAATATGGAGTTGGATGATCTTTGAGAGGGAATGGGCTGTTATTGGTGGCCTCCAATAGCCCATAAAGGAGGCAACTCCAAGATTATCAGGTTACCAACACCTCAGTAAAGCCTATGGACTGTACACTTGATGTGAGTCATTTCTCCTGTGGATAACATGCTGGACAAGGTCCTTAAGTGGCCATGAATTTAAAGACTCCAATTGGCATGCGGATGTGTGGACCTTTCAATACCTCTCCTGGTAAAATTGCAGTATGTGCTGATGGATAGATGCCAGGGACAGAGCCTTTGTACAGTATTAGCTACATTTATGTAGTTTAAAATTCTTCCTTCATGGGATGTACATGTTAGTGGTATGGCCAGCATTTATTGCCATTGAACGTACTGGTTGGCAAAGGAGGAGAAAGTGAGGACTGCAGATGCTGGAGATCAGAGCCGAGAGTGTGGTGCTGGAAAAGCACAGCAGGTCAGGCAACATCCGAGGAACAAGAGAATCGATGTTTCAGGCATAAACCCTTCATCAGGAATGAGGTTGGCTAAGCCATTTACTGGGTAGCTAAAGGTAACCACAGTGCTGTGAGTCTGCAGTCT
This sequence comes from Hemiscyllium ocellatum, assembly GCF_020745735.1. Classification (NCBI taxonomy): domain Eukaryota; kingdom Metazoa; phylum Chordata; class Chondrichthyes; order Orectolobiformes; family Hemiscylliidae; genus Hemiscyllium; species Hemiscyllium ocellatum. Next base: position 77,014,612 of record NC_083413.1, read on the forward strand.
CGTGGGCTAGACTGAGTAATGGGATTTTACCGTAAATGATGATGGCAATCATGGGTATCACAAACAAGCTACATAACCTGGATATTTAAATTGAATTGGGACTCCACCACTATGGGATTTGAACATTTGTCCACAGGATGTTAACTGAGGCTTCAGGAATTATTAACCCATAAACAATGCCATTGTACCACAGTCAGTCCCCCGTGCCTTTAATCACCATGATCCATTCCAAAACACTCATTGGCAATGCAGCACATTTGCAGGCCTTGTATTTTGTTCATGTGTGGCCCCCTTACTCATGTTACAGAAGACGGTCATCATAACAAGGCTTTGATTCAAATGGTGTGTATCAGATCCATTGACACTATGTACAGGGATCTGGATCAGTTAATGGCTGAGCCAAGGAATGGCAAATGCGGGTGTTTAGAAGATCATGGCGAATGTGTGGACCATCCAATTTAATGTGTGGACCATCCAATTTAATGTGTGGACCATCCAATTTAATGTGTGGGCAGCCAATTTGGTTCAGCAGCATGGGTCTTGATATTTCAATAAAGGCAAAATACTGCAGGTGCTGGAAATCTGGAACAAATAAGGAGAACGTTAAAGAAACTCAACAGGTTCATCGCGAGAGAAAAACAAGAGTTAACATTTAAAGTCTGGTATGACTACTCTTTAGATGTTTCACAGTGATGCTGAGTTCCCACTCCTACCTCTACCTCCTGACATTCACACCTCAGATTCCGGTGGCAACACCGGTTGAATTGGTCCTCCTCCCTCCATGAGGAAAATGGAGGTGACTTGGGTTTTGATGTTAGCAGAACGGAGGATCTGAACTTAACCAAATTGTCTAACGAGGAGAAAGTGAGGAATGCAGATGCTGGAGAGTCAGAGTTGAGAGTGTGGCGCTGGAAAAGCACAGCAGGTCAGGCAGCATCGGAGGAGCAGGAAAATTGATGTTTCAGGCACAAGCCGTTCCTCAGGACTTCAAACGTGTGGTTTAAGGTGTCACTGACTTCTGTGCTTTGCAAATTCACCAGCAATGCCAAATCCCGGTAAGTTTGGCCCAGGGTACGGATGCCAGGAGCCAGCAGATTTGGGTGGTGATGGTGGCTGCTGTCTTTTCACACAAAGGCTTGTGATTTTAAATGAACCCGTTGGTCTAGAACCTGGTGTCATGTGACTTCTGACTTTGTCCACCTCAGTCCAACACTGGTATCTCCACTTCTTAAATGGCAGTGGCTGGGGCAGAGAACAAGGATTAGCAGATAGTATAGGCTTATCCAGTTTGATTTCCCGGGTAGTTTCAACAGCAGGAGGGCATCAGAGAAGGTTTTTTGTTTCCCCTGTTGTTCTCTTTTGGTTGAGTATTGTCTTTTTTTACCTATCTCTCGGCCTCTCCTTTCTAGAAGATTACTTGTCTGGGGAGGATGAGTCAAAAGATGTGGTGCTGAAAAAGCACAGCCGGTCAGGCAGCAGACGAGGAGCAGGACAGTCAATGTTTCGAGCATGGTTTCTCCTTGTGGGAGGATGGGTTGGGAGTAGTAGGGAGAGGATAAATGTCTACTCGTGTTATCCATCAATTTCCAATGTTTGTATATAAATCAGAAACTATATACAGGAGAAACTAAGGACTGCAGGTGCTGGAGAGTCAGAATTGAAAAATATGGCGCTGGAAAAACACAGCAGATCAAGCAACATCCTCGGTGCAGGAGAGTCAATGTTTCAGCATAAGCCCTTCATCGTGAAATTACATACATTCAGCTGGGCAGCTTTTGAATCTCAGTATTGAATTACAAAGTCCTGTTGATTTTGCCTTAATCTAAGACCAATAACACTAGAAGCGTTGTCAGAAAAAACTAAGTATTTGTGCTTAGCCACAGGTAATTTGGCATATTTACTCTGCAATCACGGTATTGCACTATCACTGCATTTGATTATGTGAGTCTGGTAACTGACCTATGCTCACTGTGTTTGATTGCTCTAACCTGGCGACAGAGTGAGAGGTGAAACAGACAAGCCTCTGAAATGGCTGTGTAGGTTTGAAGGTTTATTTGTGCTAGACACCAAGACCATGGGGTGAGGTGCAGTCTTGGGGTCACAGCCCGGTCATGTAGGACTGAAATCAGTTTACTGGGGGGTGGTGGGCGGTGGTTCGCGATGTTTCTGGTGACCGTAACTTCTTCCAGTAGCCAGTGTACACACTCACCAAACGAAAGCAAAGAGGCAAAGGCAAGAGGAGACTCCCGGGCTCACTATCCCAGGGCCAGTCCTGAGAAATCAAGAACAAAGGTGTCCCTTAATGGCGGCAAGATAAATAGGCAACGTAGTGGGCGGCACGGTGGCACAGTGGTTAGCACTGCTGCCTCACAGCACCTGAGACCCGGGTTCAATTCCCGACTCAGGCGACTGACTGTGTGGAGTTTGCACGTTCTCCCCGTGTCTGCGTGGGTTTCCTCCGGGTGCTCCGGTTTCCTCCCACAGTCCAAAGATGTGCGGGTCAGGTGAATTGGCCATGCTAAATTGCCCATAGTGTTAGGTAAGGGATAAATGTAGGGGTATGGGTGGGTTTCGCTTCGGCGGGTCGGTGTGGACTTGTTGGGCCGAAGGGCCTGTTTCCACACTGTAAGTCTAATCTAATCTAGTAAGGGCTGCCCCTTTAAAATACACACCAGGTGTTCGCTCTGCTGGTCAGTTAATCGGCCTGTGAATCCCCTCCAATCTATTTTCTGTTTCTCCAAGGTAATGGTGTTTAAGCTCGGAAAGCAGCAATGGTGACTGCCCTCGAGTTATTGTTTTAAATATTTGATGAAGGAATGTGTTTGTTTGTGTGTTTGCTTTGTGGCAGCCCTTGAGTCATTCTCCAGTGATTTTTCTTCTGCATGAGATCGAGGCCCAGTAATATTGGACTGTGGTTATCATTTCAAACCTAGAGTGGTTTGGGGTTAAATTAAAATCCATCGTCAGGCAAGTGGTTTGAGCGTTGCAGAGAGACAACGCAGTCAGCAGTTTCTGCTTAATTGTAAAATCATGTCCTGTGTATCTTCACAATGCATTGACTTTTTCTGACACAATTATTTACTCCCGGAGCATTATCATTGCAGGAAGCTGAGTGGCTTTATGCCTTAATGTGTACTGAGCTGACTGACTTCAAGTTTTTGGGGCACTGCATCTCACTCTGTATCTCTAGGCCAATGAAGGAGAAAAGTCTACCAGAGTTTACCACTCTGCATTAGCTGATTTTTGATTCAATTCCTTTTTAATTCCCCTTGGCCCTTTCTGAATTGATTTGATTTATTTATTTATTTATTGTCACATGTATCTTGTTACAAAATACAGTCAAAAGTGTTGTGTAGAGTTGCCATTCTCTGGCACCATCTTATAACACACAAAAAAAGAATACAAAGGCAAATAAATGAAGAAATAAATCAAGTGTCCAATTTTACAGTCCTTCTAGTTCAGTACTCTGCTTCGGACCCTGGGCCTGGTGACCAGGCATGAGTTCCCCTCACCACATTGCTGCTGGAACGATAACTATCACTCTTTGATTGCATCTCGCCTTCACTGATGTGATCAGCCCACCATTTTAGTTACGCACTTGATTACAACATAAAACAGAAAGAACAGCAGAAATAAAAACTTGTGTGCCAACCAGCCAGCTAGCATAAAACACCCATTAGGAAGAAGTCATTCCAGACTTGAAAATTTGAGCTCTGAAAGAAGGTCACTGGACCGTTAACTCAGTTTCCACTCCACAGATGCTGCCAGACCTGCTGAGTTTCTCCATGCAACCTCTGTGTTTGTTTGATTTCCTACATCCGCAGTATTTTGGTTTTATTTTGATAGTGAAACAAATACCAGCGGAATTACAGCGCCAGGTTCAATTCCCGCCTCAGGCACAGACAAACTCTGTGTGGAGTTTGCACATTCTCCCCGAGTCTGCGTGAGTTTCCTCCGGGTGCTTCGGTTTCCTTCCACAAATGTGCCAGTTAGGTGAATTGGCCATGCTAAATTGCCCGTAGTGTTAGGTGAAGGGGTAAATTTAGGGGAATGGGTCTGGATGAGTTGCGCTTCGGCGGGTCGGTGTGGACTTGTTGGGCCGAAGGGCCTGTTTCCTCACTGTAAGTAATCTAATCTAATCTAATCTAATCTAATCTAATCTAAATGTACTGAAAAAGCAGACCTCAACATAGTCATTAGGACATGTGAAGGTAAAGGTTAGACAGAGTGCAGTGAGATGAAACTGATACTAAGCCTGCTGTGATTTGTTAAAGCAAAGAAAGCGTCTGTCTTTTATAAATCAAGTTTCAGTATCATCAAGGCATCCCACAGCACTTTGCTCCAAAAAGTTACAGATCCACTTGCTATAATGGGTATTGTTGATGTGAAAGTTACTTGTCCACTTTATTCAGAGGACAATTGAAACAAAATTCAAAAATGTTACTAATCAACATATTAAAGCCAAATTAAACTAATCTGCCACTCCAAATTCATACAAGTCACATTCTGGATCTCTTCGCTACAGTCGTTGAATTTCTTTTGTGTCATGACTTTATCCAAAATCAGCAGTGACTTTGATAACACAGTGTTGTGTACCCTAGCCTCGTATTGTGTGTACCCTACACATTCAAATGTTGTAAACCTTATGTATCATATTGCTATGTACGCTGCGTAGCGTATTGTCACGGACTGTGCGTCTTGCATTGTTGCATATCCTCTGTATTATGTTGTTGCGTTCCCTACACTTTGCAATGTAAGATACCCTACACATTGCATTGTCATATATTCTGTGTCTGACATTGTTATTACCATATGTCTCACATTGTCATGTATCATAATGTTGTGTACCCTATGCAATGCATTGCATACCCCACGGCTTACAGTGTTGTGTAGCCTATTATCAGTTAGCTGTGTACTCTACATGTTGGATTGTGGTGTACCCTATGCATTGCATTGTTATATATCCATTCTCTAACATTGTTGTGTTTGCTATATATTGCATTGTGGGGTACCCCATAAATTGGATTGTCATGTAGTATTCATGAGGGAGTGGTTTGTACTGTGTCTGTAGGGATGCTTTGTACAGGAATATATTATGGGGTTGCTGCCCATTCAATTTGCAACCCATACACTATTAAGAGATCAAGTATCTAAATGTGTAATTTCCCTTCCTTTTACACTGCCTTCTGACAGGGAGTCATCAATGTTGGGATTGTTGAGGCTTTGGCTCAGTTCTCTGACATGTTGTGACTGAGGGAAAAGCCCCTGCTAATTTAAACCTGACACACAGAGAACCTCACCTCTTACTGTGATCCATTAAATTTTGACAGGCAAGATGGATTCTGGGTAATCCAAGATGGAGGACGGGAAAAGTTTCTGGCTGTAAGAGCTGCTCCTTTTTCTGAGGTATTTTAGGTGCTGGAGGGGATTTCCTCGAATTCCAGGATCAGCAATTCCTGTTTTATATGCTGTTGCATTGTTTTGGAACTTCGGGAAAAAGAAGTCAAAACAACAGCAGTTTAAAAGGAGAAGAGCAGACAAAGGGAGCACATGGTGAGGACAGTGCAGGAGAGAGAGAAAGAGAGATAGATAAAATCTGGGAAAATTAACAAACAGTGAAATTCACAACTAATCTTGGAGGAACTGTTGGGCGAAGTTCACAGCACAGAATCAGATTAATCATTGTTTTAAGTCTGTCCAAGAGAAAGGCTGCAGTAGTGAGTATAGTGGATTCTTTCTTGATTATATGTTTTTGGAGATACGTCTCTTGATTAAACTTAAAATACAAGCCATAGCTATTAATTTAACCTGGGGCAGTGTTTGTAGAGGAATAAGACGGTGTTATTTTCTGGGAATGTAGATTGTGAAGGAGCAAAAATGGCTTTTACAGTGATATGTACTTCTTGTCAGATGTGGGAGTTTAAAGAGAGTTTAAGGCTTACTGTGGATTATATCTGCCATAAATGCTGTTGGATGTGAATCTTATCAGATCAAGTGGATCGTATGGAGAGACAGATGAAAGTGATGAGGAATTTGCAACAGCAACAGTATGTGATGGATGGCAGTTATAGGAAGGGGGGAAGTCTCAGATACAGTCACAAAGATAGGTTTATTCCAGGAAAGGTAAGAGAGGTAGGCAGCTAGTGCAGGAGTCTTTTGTGGATATACCCATTTCAAACAGGAATGCTGTTTTGGAAAATGTAGGGGTTGATGGATTCTCAGGGGAACATAGCACGAAAAGCCAGGTTTCTGGTGTTGAGACTGGCTCTAATGCAACGAGGGGTACGTCGGCTTCCAAGAGATCAATTGTGTTAGGGATTCTGTAGTCAGAGGTACAGACAGACGTTTCTGTGGCCAGCAGAGAAAAATCAGAATGGCGTGTTGTTTCCCTGGTGCCAGGATCAAGGATGTCTCAGAGAGGGTGAGATTTTCCTCTGCGTTTTTCTGAGTCATCTCTTCTTTGGTTTTTGGCTGCACACCTTTTCTTTCGGATAGGTACCTTTCAGAGAGCTATTTGGCTGGCAGTCTGTACTTGTTGGTGCTCATTGCTGTTCTCCCCTAACTGTTCAAAATGTCTGGTTTTATACCTCAAAATATTGGATCATTTCATTGGTTTGATGTCATCCCAAACAGTAAAATTCAAATTCAAATTGATTTTGGTATCTGGGGCATATTTTAAACTGATTGGCCAAATTTGACTTTGTTTTTCTTCCATGGCAACACAACTCCAGGTATTTGCTTCAATCAAATGTTACATTTTTACCGTGTTCAGTCCACTGTGTGCTTTCAGTCAGTCCTTGCTAGCTTCCTCTCTCTCTCTCTTAAAGATATAGAACAAACCTACACCTTCATAACAGACATGTTACAATGAAGCAAGCATCAGGACTTAGGCCTGATCTCTACCTTTAGCTGACCCACATCTTGAATCTGCTGTGGACCAGGCTTGACGAGCAAGTTGCTTAATTGAGGCATTCCTTCTAATAACAAAACACAGCCCCGAAAAGCTATTTGCTCACCACTGAAAAGTTTCTTAAATTGCCCTCCAGTAGGATAAAGTACAATAAGGATATTTCCAATGCAAGTTCATGCTTGGTCACAACATATTGAGAAATGTGCAAAGTAAAAGAGCAGGAGATTGTTGGGTCTGATCAATAATGTATTGAGTTATCAATTGAAGAGCCTTTGATGGGATCCATGTAACGGAGCTGGATGAGGAAGAAGGGGCTGAGAAATCTCAAGTCCTGAAATTCTGATGTAGACACATACTGTTATATGCTTTCTTTCTGAAGTAATTTGCTCCCAACTGTATTGTTAGCCTCCGGCAAATAAAAACATGTAACTACTTAAATACATTGGGTCAGACCTCTTGTAAGAAAACATTGAAAACACGATTATTGATTGCGTGATCTCCCACTCCCCCTACTGAGTCTCCAAACCTAACTAAACCAAGAGATATCAATACAAACAAAATACTCTCTTGTTGCCCAATTCAATATCAATGCCATGACCCCATGGCTGAGTTATTTTCCACTACCTTCTCTGCAAACCTGTAGCATTTGTAAGGTATCATTCTGAGGAACAAGAGCTGTGTTAATTTCTTTTAGCATTTGAGATAAACTTTGTTAAGCATTGAAAAAACTTCAAACCTGTGCACCAATTGTTGGAACTATCTTGCTGAGATAGGGATTTAAGTCTCCAGTCACGGGTTTCAATCCATCAACAAGGCTCTCATGACAGTTTAGTTCAATGCAAGTGTTGTGTTTGTTGGAGATGCCTTTTCAACATCTCCCCTGGTGCCATGAGAAAACAACAGGTCAGCATTCCACCCTCTTTCATAGAATCCCTACAGTGTGGAAACAGGCCATTTGGCCCAACAAGTCCACACCGATCCTCCAGAGAGTAATCGATTCAGACCCATTCCTTTACATTTCCCCTGACTCATGCATCTAATCAACACATTCCTGAACACTATGGGCAATTCAGCATGGAGGAGAAAGTGAGGACTGCAGATGCTGGAGATCAGAGCTGAAAATGTGTTGCTGGATTCCTGAAGAAGGGCTCATGCCCAAAATGTCGATTTTCCAGCTCCTTGGATGCTGCCTGACCTGCTGCACTTTTCCAGCAACACATTTTCAGCAATTCAGCATGGCCAATTCACCTAACCTGCACATCTTTAGATTGTGGGAGGAAACTGGAGCACCCGGAGGAAACACACACAGATACGGGGAGAATGTACAAACTCCATTCCGACAGTCACCCGAATCTGGACCATGTTTCCCTGGTGCTGTGAGGCAGCAGTCATAATCACTGAGTTACCATGCTGAATAACCTGTTGCTCCTGTGTAACAGGCTGGAGGAGTGGGTTAATCCCACATCATTTCGCTGATCATTCTTTTGGCTTGTCCTCATTGGATAGCATCGACACTACAATTGGCATTTTTGCTGCTCACTCAGGATTGTAATGAGCAAAAATATTTTCTCTGGAAGGGTTGTGAATCTTTGGGATTCTCTACACTAGATTGTGGTGGACAGGGTGGCTCACAGCACCACGGACCTGGGTCTGTTTCCACCTTTGGGTGACTGTCTGTGTGGAGTTTATACATTCTCCCTATGTCTGTGTGGATTTCCTCCGGGTGCTCAGGTTTCTTTTCACAGTCCAAAGATGTACAAGCGAAGTGGATTAGCCATGGGCGATGCAGGGACTGGGTAGGTGGGATGGGTCTGAGTGGACCTGATGGGCTGAATGGCCTACTTCCACACTGTAGGGATGCTATGATTCCATTCTTGATTATTTTTGAGGTTCAGTAGGCCTCAGTGTTGACCTCTCAGGGAGTCGCTTGGAGAATGGGTGGGAAAGTGGAGTTGACGTCGATCAGCCATGATCATTTTGGTTGGTGGAGGAGCCATTTTCCTCCAATTTGTTATGATCGGTATCTTTCCCCTGCTTCACATTCCAGGAGGGCAGTCTCAATCTAAGATGAACAAACGAAAAAAAACCCCACAATATCAATATAATTATTTATCACAGTTTTCTGCTGTCATTCAGAACCTCAATGCCCTTTGCCTGTTTCTAGTTACACAAACAGGGTGGTCGGGAATGGATTGAAAGAACAAGCGAACAACCCGGAAGTGAAAGTCCGAGGACCTGATGCTATGGTGAAGAAGGTCATCGACAAACTTGTGCAAATCGACAAGGTAAGATGCTGAGACCTACATCTGAAAATCACTCAAATGGCTGAGTTGAGAAAATTAGGCAAAGGTTTTTCAAGTGCAAGAGTACTTGGCAATGTCATGACAATAATGCCCTGTGTTGCAGTGTAAGACCAAGTCATCAATCCCAAATGTGACTGCCAGCTGAACAGACTCTTGTTCCGATACTGGACCAGATGTATGTTACAGGTCATGACAAAACCACCACCTTATTTTATAATAAGTTCAGAGACTAGTTAACACTATTTTTAAGGTAGATAAAGGAGACTGACGAACAGAAAAATGCCACATGAATCCATCATTTTGAACAAACGCCAAGGCTATACACGTTAGAAGACATTTGCAGTCTACAATACATGTCCAACTTCCTTCTAACAGTGATAAGCTTGGGTAAGGTACTGTGTTCAATTCCCCTGCAGCACAATTATAATTGGGCTCTTGTGGCACTATGCTAGTGTCACTACCTCTAGGCCAAATGGTTCAGGTTTAAGTGAAACCTGTCATGGAGGTGTGCCATAATATACCTGAGCAGGTCAATTAAAATAACTAAAAACATGAAATGTGATTGAGACTAATCCACAGATTCCTCAAAGACTAGACAGAAATCTTGGAATGCCCTGTCCAACAGCATTGTGGGTCTACCTACAGAAGTTACTCAACAAGGCAGCTCACCATCACATTCTCCAGGGCACCTAAGGATGAGCAACAAATGCTGACCCAGCAAGCAATGTCCACATTCCACGAGTGAATAAAGAAATCTCCCCTTCATCATGAGTAGCTAGGTCATCAAATTTCATTAATTGCAAGGGATTACAATTCTTCATCTGTACTGATCTGGGCCTCAAAATACCCTCTCAAGAGTTGTTTCATCACAAACTGCCTCAACGGCTCCTCCTGTTTTGGTTCATCACCTTCCTGTCCTGGGCCCATGGGCTCGGAAACTACACTTCAGTGCCCATTTACAAACTTAACCCAACTGTCCACTGACAGCTAGCTTTACCAAGCCATCCCTGCCTCGCCATTTCCTCCAAATTCCAACCTCGCTCAGTTATTTTAAGCAAATTCTGCTTGTAAGATATTCATACCCCACTATCTCTGCCACACTGCTGTATTCATGCTCACAGGCTTGTTCTGAGTCACTTATGGCTTTCCTGAACACACACCTTCTGACTTTCAGAGCTTCCCTGGACTTCATCGGAGTCTTGACTTTAGCTGCGTGCTATTTCCAAGAACTTCTCTCTGACTTCGGTGTAACAGCCATCCAGTTGCTGTTGACACCTCACTGAGTTCCCTTACACAGAATCCATGTTGTTTAGCTGCCTTCCCACCACACAGCAGAAAAGAAAGAATTCATCACACACTGCAGAAACCAACTTTCATCCTTTCTGTCCCTGTCACTGTCCCTCTCTCTGGTCACTCTCCCTCTCTTTCTGTTTTGCTGAATTCTCTAATTATCTCTTTTAAAATTTCACTGTCTCTGCATCTCAGTCATCTGTCTTTGTCTCATTTGGAGCCCTCTGTCTCTCTCTTTCTGCTTCTATGAATTTTCTCTTTCAGTCTCTGACTATCTCACTTCCTGTCTACATGAGAGCGCTCTCTTTTCAGTTCTGTGAGCTCCCAGATCATGTTGTTCCATCCCTGAGAGTTACCTCTACATCTGTCCATCTCTGTTTATCTTGTCATCCAATCCAGCTCTGCCTCTCTTGCCAAGTTTCATTGAAACATAGGAAATAGGAGCTGGAGTAGGCCACTCGGCCCTTCAAGCCTGCTCCATTATTCAGTATGATTGTGGCTGATCATTCAGCTCAGTCTGGATCAGTGGTGCTGGAAGAGCACAGCAGTTCAGGCAGCATCCAAGGAGCAGCGAAATAGACATTTCGGGCAAAAGCCCTTCACTCATTCAGCTCAGTCCCCTGGTTCCAGCTTTCTCCCCATGTCCTTTGTTCCCACTCAACCTAAGAGCTACATCTTGAAAACATTCAGTATTTTAGCCTCAACCGCATTCAATGGCAGAGAATTCCACAGCCTGACCCCTCTCTGGGTGAGGACATTTCCCCTCATTCTCAGCGATTCAGAACTTCACCAGCCTTTCAACCCACAAAGCTCCTTCACTCCTCTGGCAGACCAACTTTAGAATTAACTTCTTTGCAATTCACACTTTGTTGGGGACATTTTAGATTGACCTTCCTGTCAGTTGTAGAGTAATTCTGTGTGAATTGTGGGATATTGGTGAGCTCACTTGGCTGAACAAGTTTGCAACACAGAGTAACGCCAATAGCATAGGTTCAATTCTTGGACCAACTGTAAGACCATAAGATATAGGAGCAGAATTAGGCCATTCAGCCCATTGAGACCACTCTGCCATTCAATCATGGCTGTTATGTTTCTTAACCTCATTCTCCTGCCTTCCTCTCTATAACTCCTTCTTAATCAAGAACCTCTCTATCTCTGCCTAAAATACACTCAAATACTTGGGCTCCACAGCTTTCTGCAGCAGCGAGTTAACCACCCTCTGGTTGAAGAAATTCCTTTTCAACTCAGTTCTGCAGGGTCGTCCCTTCATTCTGAGCCTGTGCCCTTGTATCCTCGTCTCTCTGCCGTGGGAGCATCTTTCCATCGGCTCTCTGTTTCACTTTCATTTCCCTTTCTCACTTTGTCCCTCCTTATTTCAATTTGCCCCCAGCCTGTCTCAGTCACGCTTTCACTCTCGCTCTTCCTATTTTTCTCCATTCTCCTTTCTTCCTCAGTTGTTCTCCTGTCTTGCTGAACTCCTTGTTCTGAGTTTGTGTATGGACAAGTTTAACCGTACAAGGCTGGTTGCTGTAGAATAGCGAGTAAAAAGTGAGGTCTGCAGATGCTGGAGATCAGGGCTGAAAATGTGTTGCTGGTTAAAGCACAGCAGGTCAGGCAGCATCCGAGGAACAGGAAATTCGACGTTTCGGGCCAGAGCCCTTCATCAGGCTGATGAAGGGCTCTGGCCCGAAACGTCGAATTTCCTGTTCCTCGGATGCTGCCTGACCTGCTGTGCTTTAACCAGCAACACATTTTCAGTGCTGTAGAATAGCCTGCAGCATTGTACAAACTTACCTAACAAGTACTTAGGCAGGGACGCAGAGGTATATTGGGGTTCTTTGGTCACGTGTCACATCTAAACACGACTGAGAGATTCCCATATCCATCATAACTCCTGCCTAACAACTGCTTTGCATAAATATTTCCTTCATGACATTGTCTCACTGTAAACCCATTCACATGATGCCCTTTTTTTCCAGTAATGTCAGAGCTGCACCTTGACTGACTGTAGATTGTGTCAGCGTGAGATGGCAATGTGTGCCTGTCACATGACCACAGCCTTACCAATCATCAGCTGACCTCAGGACATGGGGCAACATTGCTCTGAACTGTTTTAACATTGCCTGTGCTTTTCTGATGGCTGAAGCAGTCACACATCCAGCAGTTTGGTGCCCTATCCGTGTGCTGGATCCACCAAGCAGTGTTACAATCAGCCTCAAGGTTCCAGACCCTGATGTTATTGTCTAATATCATTTGAAGGGATGCCTGAGAGCTAATGGAATGAGGAAATGGACATAGCAATTAAGAATTAATTGGGTGTGAATTGGTTGTATAAATATAGGGAGCGAGTAATCAGTGCGGTGTGAGAGTTTTATGGAGTGTGGCTGACTCAAATAAAGCTCGCACTGAAAGTGTGGACGTGAATTCTGTTTTAAATATGGTTAACATTTGGAGGATAACAATGGATGCACTTTAGCAAGGACAGAATCAGACAACCCCAAAGGTGAGTAGTTCCCACTGCCAGAGTATTTACCCAGTCAGAGTTACTTGTTCCCAGTGCAGATACCAACATTAACAATGGCTGCCAGCTGTGCGTGTACAGTTGCACCCCCCTCGCTGTGAGTGAAGTGCGGCCTGTAATGTAAGGGATGTATAGGTCCTGACATTGCTTACAGTGGTTCTTTCAGCAAAACTCTGGGGCCAACTCGCATTGGCACAAGCACTTGTCTTACCTCTATTGTGCAAGGGCTCTATCCATCTCCGTCCATTTCTGAGGAGCTGCCTGTTAAAAATTGCCAAGACAGCAGCAATCCTCAGGGTACTTGCCACCTTGCTTTACAGACAGAGGCAGGTAGGCAGCTCTCACCTCCTCCATTTGTATTCTGAACCTCCCTTCCTATGATTGATTAGACTATTTAAGTTGTACAAGTGTACCGTTCAGGACCTGAGATTCATCCATGCCTGCACAGAACTCAACCCAGCGATGCCAACGGTCACAAACACAACCTCAGTCCAATTGCCACTGGAGACTACTATTACATCTGTTTCCACCACTCTGCCGAACAGTCCGTTCCAAACCCTAACCACTCAAAGGTCAAGGTCTTTTTGTAAAGCTTTCTTCATTTCCATTTCCATTTCCATCTCTTTACTTAAAACAAATATCACTGAAGAAGCAAACTGGAAAAAAGTAGTGAAACCAGCTTCTGAAGCAAAGCTGTGTTTTATATTTTACTGCAGGGCCATTCAGTATTAATGAGTCCCTGTCTCATGATTCATGCACCAAAGACCATGAATATGTAAATATTTCTTTTACTGAAAAGATCTGCAAAGGTTTTAAATGGAATTCTGTTTGATAGCCACCATTCCTTGAAGAAATGCTTGGTTTAATGTTTATAACTAATTAGTAGTGTGTCCAGTTTGGTAATCTGCTGTGAAGTTATTGCAGACACAAGGTCACACTTTCCAACCATTCTGCTCTAACTGACTGTACTGTGATTGAACAAGAACATTTCAGGACAATAAAAGGGGCCAGCACTGGGCCTAACGTTCATTTAAAGCAACTGCCCTGACAGGAGAAGGCAAGCTATGAGGATTTTCTCATCCCAATCAAATGCTTTCCCATTGTAAAGAATTGAGTGCTCCTTGTTAAGACCATAAGACATAGGAGTGGAAGTAAGGCCTTTCGGCCCATCGTGTCCACTCCACCATTTAATCATGGCTGATGGGCATTTCAACTCCACTTACCTGCACTCTCCCTGTAGCCCTTAATTCCATGCAAGATCAAGAATTTATTGATCACTGCCTTGAAGACATTTAACGTCCCAGCCTCCACTGCACTCTGTGGCAATGAATTCCACAGGCCCACACCTCTCTGGCTGAAGAAATGTCTCCCCATTTCCGTTCTGAGTTGACTCCCTCTAATTCTAAGGCTATCCCATGGGTCCTAGTCTCCCCACCTAACGAAAACAATTTCCCAGCATCCACCCTTTCTAAGCCATGTATTATCTTGTTCATTCAATGCTCAATGGAGTAAGCCCTTTCCTGTTTGCCCCTATTGTACAGAACCTTAATGGACACTACCTTCCTCATCGTCAAATACCGAATGATACCGAACTAACAACTGGGGGATTCATATTCCCGCTTGGCAGATTGCTGGACGTAAAGGAGATTTAACAATGCTTATGGGGGTCAATCTGCTGCACTGCAACAGCAGCAGATCATAGCAATTAGCTTATAGGTTCCAGTGCAATGGAGGTGTCTACAGGAACCTTCCAACACAGGCTTTTGGTGCCTATAACATGCTCAGAAGAGAGCAAGGCTGAAAGCTTTGAGAAAGGGGCCTAGGTGTGATACAGTTTATTGATGGATGGTTAGCTTTGCTCCCTTCACGATCACGTGACCCATATGTCAAGTGACTAACTGTCTTGAAAGAGATTGCTGGAGTGCCCTGCTAAAAAGATAGCTTTTCTGTTTAAATAGTTTGAGCTATAGGAAGAGGTTGGATAGGCTGGGGCTGTTTTCCCTGGAGTGTCAGAGGCTGAGGGGTGACCTTATAGAGGTTTATATAATCATGCGGGGCATGGATAGGATAAATAGACAAAATCTCTTCCCTGGGTTGGGGAAGTCCAGAACTAGAGGACATAGGTTTAGGGTGAGAGGGGAAAGATACAAAAGAGACCTGAGGGGCAACTTTTTCATTCAGAGAGTGGTACGTGTATGGAATGAGCTGCCAGAGGAAGTGGTGGAGGCTGGTACAATTGCAACATTTAAAAAGCATCTGAATGAGTATATGAATAGGAAGGGTTTGGAGGGATATGGGCCGGGTGCTGGCAGGTGGGACTACATTGGTTTGTGATATCTGGTCAGCATGGACAAGTGGGACCAAAGGTCTGTTTTCGTGCTGTACATCTCTATGACTCTAAATTACTTATCCAAATGTTGAGCTGGACAGTGCATTCCACATGGAAAGCACACCTTGGTCTTCGTATGTTCCTGTCTCCGGGCTGCCACAACCTCCCTCCGTCTCCCAAACTCACCTGAGGCTTTCAGCTAGCATCCCAGCTGAGTGAATTTTACCCCTCCACCCCCCACTATCACCCCTCGATGGTGGAGGCTGGGAGACTCACTGGCACTGTGGCCATTGTGTTGAGTTACCAATTTGCCAAGCCTCCGATTGCAGTAGGCACTTACGTTGGCCAGAGTTTTGGACACAATCCAGTTTCTAAACTGCGTATAATCTCAAAATTTCAACTCAAGAACTCAGAGCGGCAGTGACGCAGCTGGTAAAGCTGGAGTGAATAAACCTGATTGTAAAGAACTGGCATCATAAAAATGTTGGCCACAAAAGTTCCTGAGGTTTTCATAAAACACAACAGGTGCGCTATTGTCCTTCAGGAGTCACATCGCAAGAACAATATTTTAAAAGTACAGCAATTCAATTAAGAGTCTTCCCATTACCGGTTTTGTATAGGATTGCAATGGACCAAATCCCTTTGTATTTGCTCCCATTGCATCGGGTCATAATGGAACAAGCTCCTTGTACTCACTGCCAATATATAGACCTCCTAATGGATGAAACCCCTTTATACTCACTACCACTGTATAGAATTTCAATGGACCAAATCCCTTCTGCATTCATTTCCATTGTCCATTATTACAATGGATAACATCCCTCTCTATCCATTTCCCAATAAATTGGATTCAATTGGCCTGAGACAAAATCTGCTCACTATCTGACTGACATTGTTTCTAAGTACAGTTCATGTCTATTACTGCTGAATCAGAGCGGTGAAACACATCCTCAAGATGATGGTTTCTCGCCTTTGCACAGAAATACAGACTGAGGAACCTAGTCGTGCTGCCATAGCTTGATGTGGCAGAGTTAAAGTCTGAAACAATATGCAAGCAGAATTGTTCCACTTCCAGACCCGATAGGGGGATATGTTATGCCTTCCACTGTGGCACACTTGGTTGTGAGGGAGGCATTTAAATCAGGTAGCAATATGGCGATTGGGGATCCAGTCACTTTCTCATCCCGGGTCTGACTGAGCCATATAATGCCCACTTACAGGCCTCATTCACCACAGCTAATAAGCACCCAGTGGTGGGCAAAGGTCTTGCCAATCAGAATTCCCAACATGGCAAGCTTCTTGTGGGAGTGTCCTGTTCGAAGGCATTCACTGAGGGACCTGACATTAAGAAGGAGGGTGTGGGTGCTGTGGAATAAGAAATTCATAAAATTCTAGAATCCCTACAGTGTGGGAACAGACCATTTGGCCCCACAAGTCCACACTGAACCTCCGAAGAGTATCCCACTCAGATCCACACACTACGTTTACCCCTGACCCATGCACCTAACCTGCACATCCCTGAATACTCTGCGCAATTTAGCATGGCCGATCCACCAAACCTGCACATCTTTGAACTATGGGAGGAAACCCACACAGATGCAGGGAGAATGTGCAAACTCCTCATAGAAAGTCCCCTGAGGCTGGAATCGAACCCGGGTCCCCGGCGCTGTGAGGTAGCAGTGCTAACCACTGAGCCATCATGCATTGTCATTTGGGGTGGCATTGTGACCCAGTGGTTAGCACTGCTACTTCACAGTGCCAGGGACCTAGGTTCAATTCTAGCCTTAGGGCGACTGTCTGTGTTGAGTTTGCACATTTTCCCCATGTCTGTGTGGGTTTCCTCCAATGATCCAAAGATGTGCAGGTTAAGTGGATTGGCCATGGTAAATTGTGCGTAATGTTAGGTGTATTAGTTGGGGTAAATATAAGGTAGGGGTTTGGGTGGTTACTCCTTGGAGGGTTGGTGTAGACTTCTTGGGCCAAATGGCCTGTTTCCTTACTTTAGAGACTCTAATCTAATTTGCCAATGAGACACTTATGTCATCACAGGAAGCGATGCAGTGTTTTATGATCTTTCACTCTTGAGACTAGATGAAGCCATTTTTAAAGTAAAATTAAAAGTTTCCCTTACCTCAGCAGACCCTTTAATTGCTCAATGAGGTCAAAAATAAATGTAGGAGCCAACCCACGTCCTCTGTGCTAATGCCTTCATGCCCGCCACGACCCCATGACCCAATACCTTGAATCCCCACTTGCCATCACTCCCCTGTTGTCTGGGTTCCTCAGGTGGGTGGCTGTCCTACCAACATCAGCCACCATCTTCCCAGTGGTGCTGCTGAGCAGTGAAACGCTTCTGGTTCCTGATGAGCTGCCGGCTCTTAGCAGATGGGACGTCACCTGTCAGGGTCCCTGGTCCCACTGATACCCAGTGAAGTACCTGATTGGCACTTGAGGTGGCAGTCATTCATGATAAGAGACGACATGGGACATCACTGGCTATTTGGCCTGATGCTAAGGTTCGCATCGTCGTCATTAAATCCTGCCCTACATCTCCCCTCAAGGCGTCCCACTCCCAAAATAATTGATGCAGAGCGCCTTATGGAGTTAAAAGGTCACCAAAGTGAATAACGATACTGTTAAAAGTACAACAAGGTCAGTTGCAGATGCTCCATCTTCCCCCAGGAGATGAACTCTAGCCCTGACCAGATTCTAGACAGTTCTGAGCTGTGACTAAGGAACTGACTGGACAATGGGCCATATTCAGCTCAGATACAGCCACTGGATCCTCCACTCAAACCCACAAGGACAGTGCACCATCTTGCTGCCCCTCTAAACTATCTGTCAAGTCATTGTTAACTACCAATACTAGTGAAAAATTGTTAAGTATCGTTTGGTGATGGTGTGAAGCCTCTTGTCTCCTTTCTATCTGTGGGAAAAAGGATTTTTCATTTGGTTATTTCAAGCCATCCTTTTTAGTAATAGAGAAACAGAAGTCATCTCAATTGAACCAGTGACTGAATTGATTTGCATTATTCATTGTTGCCTTTTAAATAATGAATAAAAATAAGATTAAACATTTTACTTGCATTCAAAATTTAAGAAAACATTGGTCAAAAATTAATTAGAGCTGACTCCTGTCAACAACTCTGACTGAATGAGATTTGTATATTTTATGAATGTAATCATGATGTACTATAAATATTTAGATTGAAATTCTAGAGCAAAGTCCATTTAACAGGGCTTTCAATTTGAAGGAGGTATTAAGTGGAGGCTGGGAAATACGTCGAGGAACCTGAAACGTAAATATAGGGCTAGATTTTGCTGAAGGTTACAATGAGTGTCAATATTGTGAAGGAGATTTGTGGAAGTTTCTGTAGGGAACAGGAGAGTCAGACAGACTAGGCCAAAGTATCAGGGTGGTGCAATGGCTCAGTGGTTAGCATTGCTGCCTCACAGCTCCAGGGATTCAGGTTCGGATTCCAGCCTCAGGTGATTGTGTGTGTGAAGTTTGCACATTCTCTCCTTGTCTGCGTGGGTATCCTCCCACTGTCCAAAGCTGTGCAGCTTAGGTGAATTGGCCATGCTAAATTTCCCATAGTGTTCAGGGATGTGTAGTTTAGTCAGGGGCAAGTGTAGAGTAATAGGGGATTGGATCTGTTTGGGTTACTCTTTTGAGGGTTGGTGTGGACTTGTTTCCACACTGTTGGGATTCTATGAAAGTTGGACCTCTTTCTTTGAAGGACGACCGATGTTAGAGAGTCAGAGGGGAAAAGTATGGCACTGGAAAAGGACAGCAGGTCAGGCAGCAACTGAGGAGCAGGAGAGGCAAAAACCCATCATCAGGAATATGGAAGGGGAAGGGAGATGAGAGATAAATAGATGGGTGTGGCTGGGGAGAAGGCAGGTGGGAGGATGATAGGTGGATGCAAATGGGAGGTAATTGTGATCGTTTGGAAGGGAGGATGGAGCGGATAGTTGGGAAAGAAGATGGACAGGTAGGACAGGTCAAGAGGGCAGTGCCGAGTTGGTGGATTGGATCTGGGATAAGGTGAGGGGTTGGGAGATGAAGAAACTAATGATGTTGATGTTGATGCTGTGTGGTTGTAGGGTCTCAAGGTGGAAGATGAGGCATTCTTCCTCCAGTTGGCGGGTGACTTTGACTTAGCAGCGGAGGAGGCCCAGGACTTGCATGTCCTTGGGGCAGTGTGAGGGGGAGTTGAAGTGGTTGGCCACAGGGTGGTGGGTTATCTGGTGCGTGTGTCCCAGAGATGTTCACTGCATCGCTCTGTGAGTTGGCGTCCTGACTCCCCAATGTGAAGGAGACCGCATCAAGAGCAACGGATGCAGTAGATGAGGTGGAAAATCTCCGTCTGATATGGAAGAATACTCTGGGGCCTTGGATGGAGGTGAGTCGTGGAGGTGTGGGCTCAGGTTTTACATCTCGTCCCCACGTTCCACCCGAAAAGTCTCCTGACACAGCGCATTATTCACGCCCATTTCTGCCACCTACAAACAGACCCCACCACCAGATATATATTGCCCTCCCCACCCCTATCTGTGTTCCGCAGAGACCACTCCCTCTGTGACTCCCTCTTTAGGTCCACGCCCCCCCACCAACCCACCGTCTTTCTGGGCCAGTGATGGCTTTGAGAGCTGCTCATAGCTTTGACTGAGGATTGCATTGTTTAATTTAGAACAAGCTTTGGCAATATGGAGATTCTGTAAAGGATAATATGATGCCAGTTTACTCAACGGCAGAAGAACGGCCACATCCATCCCTCTGAGTCAGAAAGTTGTGGGTTTCAATCCTGACAACATGAGATTGACCAGGTAATAGACTCATTCTGGCCAGAAAGGGCTTGTGTTGCACACGTAGCCCCATCTACGTTTTGTCTGAGATATTGGTATCAGTGATTAGTGGCATCATCTCAATGAAGAGCAGAGAAAGCGTGACCAGTATTTATCTTCAACTGACCTGATCTTATCACATTGCTCCAAGTGCGATCTTGCATCACTTGCAGGTGTTCCTTCGGGGTAGATATTTTCTCATCAACCTATTTAAAACTTCTGAAGCAGGTTGGATTTCAACCCAGGTCTCCTGGCTCAGATGTAGGGACACTACTATCACAAAGGCCCTTTTGAGTTTCTCAGGAAAATGTCCTACACCCAAACCTTTTCAGCTGCTTTATCAATGAGCTATCCTCTGTCATTAAGGCTAGAAATGGGGATGTTTGCTGATGATTGCGCAATGTTCAGGGCCATCATGACTCCTGATACTGAAGCAGTTCATGTCCCAGCACTGCCATACTTCGGACAATATCCAGGGTTGAGCTGACAAATGGTAAGCAGTGTCCACACCACACAGATACTAAACAATAGGTATCTCCAACAAGAGAGAGTCTGACCATGGCCAGTGGACATTCAGTAGCATTCCATCACCATTCTGGCTTTTTATCGCAGGGATATACTCAAAAATGTTTTAGACATTAAAGGCATCAAAGATTATAGGGAGAAAGCAGGAGTATTTTCTTGGTTCAGAGGATCAACTCTGATCATTTGAATGGTGGAGCAGGCTCGAAGGGCTGAATGGCCTGCTCCTAAGATACTACACAAAAATAAAATACAGGCCGGCACTCTTTAAAATTGCTACTTGGGCAAGGTGCCAGAGAGATGGGCTGGTGCCTGTAGAATTGTGTCAATACAGGTAGATGTGCATACAGGTCAAGGTCGGGTGATGGTGGAAAGTTGCAGTGACCTGATCTAAACTCACAAGCGAGGGGCAGTGGTCTCTGAGTGGATAACTGTGAGAGCTGGTAACTGAGGAGACCAGGTGAGCTAGAAGCGAAAGGAATAGGTTTGAGGGAAAAGGAATATGGTGGGAGCTGGACAAGCCATACAGAACGTGGCTATCCATCAAACAACAACTTGTTTTTGTATATCACCGTAAAAGTAATAGCACGCACTGAGGGCGCTTCACAGGAGCACTATTTGATAAAATATGAGTCATATAGGAGGTATCAGGTCAGAAGAATTTCAGATTAGTCAAAGTGGGAGGTTCGAATGAGGGACTTAAAGGCGAAAAGAAAAGGTGGCAGGGTGTAAAGAGTGCATTTGGGGCTAGTTAACTATTCTGCCATTCAGAGTCAAGTCCTTTCAAATGGGTAAATGATCAAATGAGGCAGACGTCCTGAAATGGTAGCCTGTTAATAGGCACATGATAAAACATTTCATAATCTATTAATTTTTTTTGAAAGCTTCTCTAGGCAGTTGGATGGTGGTTAAAACATTGCCGACACTCCCTGGCGCATTAGTTAACACCGGGCGATGAATTGTGCTTGGTAATTGTTCTTCTGTTTTCTAATTCCGTTCTCCGAAGGGACTCATCTGTTACTGGTATAATTTATGTGCAAGCACAGAGCCCGGCTTAGTTGTTTGAGTGGCTAGAGTGAGATAAAATGAGATTCTGTGTATTAGTTTCTGACATTACACTGCTTAAGTACATGACTTCTCCATTAAGACAGGGCCGTATTTAAGAACAGTTGCAAATGGATGTCCATCAGCAGGGGAATTGCTAAAATGGACGTACATTTGTGAGGACATCATCATATAAAATGCATTTCGAACAATAAATCTTTAGTCTCATCCTTGTGAACCAGCTCTGCTGCTAGGATTAGTAACCCAGAGAATGAGAGTTCAAGTGCCATCCAAGCAGTTTTCAGAATGTAAATGCAGTTTTCAATTAAAACCTAGAAATCGAGAGCCTTTGCCAACAAAATTGAGCATGAAGCTGTCAAATTGTTACAGAAACCCAACTTGGTCCCTCATTAAGGATGGGACCTGTCATTCTTACCAGCTCTGGGCTAAATGTGATTGCATTGCAAGTCAATGTGGCTGATGCTTCACTATCCACTTGTATAAACCTTAGGGCAACTAGTGATGGACAATAATTGCTAAACTTGCCAGTAATACCACTCTGTGATCATCTCTGCCCAGTGCATGCAAATACTGATGTGCAGAGTCTCTGTTGCCTTCCTACCCATTATTTTTCCACTGCTTTCATGGATTGTTTTTTTTGAGATTTGATTTGTCACATGTACCTAGGTAGGGTGAATAGTTTTGTTTAGCCCTCCAGATGGGTTGATCATGGCACACAAAGTGCATTAGAGTGACAGAACAGAGCAATGAATACAAAGTTACGGCTTTAGAGAAGGTGTAGAGCAAAGGGCGAGATCAGCATCCAATTTAATATTTGAGAGGTCCATTCAAAAGTTTAATAACGACGGGGAAGAAGCTGTTCTTGAACCTGTTGGGACGTGTGTTTAATCTTTTGTATTTTTTTGTCTGACGGAAGAGGTTAGAAGAGATTATAACCCGGGTGGGAGGGGTCTTTGATAATGCTGGCTGCCTTCCCCAGGCAGCAGGAAGAATAGATGGAGTCAGTGGATGGAAGGTTAGTTTGTGTGATGGACTGGCCTGTGTTCACAGCACTCTGTGGTTTCCTATGGTCCTGGGCAGAGCAGTTGCTGTGCCAAGCTGTGATACATCCAGATAGAATGGTGAAAGGCAATGAAAGAGAAAACAAACTTTGTTTCTGCATTGAGTTACACAATTCCGGACATCTCTATACCCCCTGCAGTGCTTTTGAAGTACAGACTCCGTAGTAACGTGGGAAAAACAATAGCCAATTTTATCCAAGCAAGCTCTCACAAACAGCATTGTGCTAATGAGTAGATGATCTGTGTATGAACCATGTGGTTTGAGGGACATTTGTTGGCTAGAGTAACAAATTGAATTGAATTGAATTTACTGTCACGTGTACCGAGGCACAGTGAAAAGCTTTGTCTTGCAAGCAATACAGACAGATCACAAAGTTAAGTAGCATAGATAAGAAAATAATAGATAAACAGCGGCAAAAACAAAAACACAGGTACAGGTGAATGTTAAGAGTTTCTGAGTCCATTCAGTGTTCTAAAAACAGTAGGGTAGAAACTGTTTCGAAACTGGCCGGTGTGTGTATTCAGGCTTCTGTACCTTCTCCCTGATGGTAGAGGTTGTAGAGAAACATTGCCAGGGTGGGATGGATCTTTGAGAATGCTGGAGGCCTTACCTTGACAGCAGGCCTGGTAGATGGATTCTGTCGATGGGAGGTTGGCCTTTGTGATTGTCTGGGCCAAGTTCACCACTCTCTGTAACCGTCTCCGATCTTGAATGATACAGTTGCCATACCAGGTAGTGATACATCCAGACAGAATGCTCTCGATGGCGCATTTATAAAAGTTGGTAAGGGTATCTGCCATCATGCCAAATTTCCTCAGCTGCCTGAGGAAGAAGAGGCGTTGTTGGGGCTTTGTAACCAGTGTGTCCACGTGAAGAGTCCCAGAACCACCCCCCTCTTCAAATAATGCTGTGCAATTTATTTTTTAGCTTCCAAGGGCAGACAGGATGAATGGTTTGTTGAAACATTGGCGCCTCCAACAATGCAGCTCTCCCCCAATCCAAGACTTTATTGTGACGTCAGATCTCTGGAGTTTTGCATCCACTACCTCCTGACTTTGAGGGGTGGAATTTGACCACTGAACGATGGCTATCATTCGATGCAGATTTGAGTTAGTGGCAGAAACTCTGTCGTTGGAGATTAAGGCCAAGCAACGGCTCTGGCCCTGACCTAGCTACTGTAATCTGGATTTCCTTCTTCATTGGTTCATTATTGCCTCTCAATGAGAGTTTACAGTCATGACGTTTCAACTGCCTTTTCCATTCTTAGCATTGCACTTTTTCTCATTTATGTTGAGTCAAATTGCCATAGTCTCTAGATCATTGTTTTGCCCGTGAGTGTGAAGCAATCTGAGATTCCCTACGTTTCCTTTTCCCACGCTGCAACCATCAAAGTTACATCCAAGAGTGAAATCCAAAGTAGATTAACCATAGCACGAGACACAACCGGCAACTTGAGTAGCAAATGGAAGTTCAAAAGCACCACTGTAAAGCCACAAAGTCATCTCATGTAGTCGTTAGTGTGGAGTGTTGCGTTGCAGAGATGTAAGATTTGGACTGCGTGGCAAGTACTAGCTTTTAAAATGTGGTGTGGTGGTGATCTTCATAACCAATGACTGGACAGAAAGACACATGAGTGGATTAAGTCAAGCGTCGAAGTTCAGGAATCCAAGCCAGTGCAATGTACATTTAGCTGGAAAAAAAGATAGTCAAGAGTGGGCTTTGGAAATGAAGATCTGGCAAACTTGCCCTTACTGGATACCATTCTATGGTTGTGCCTAATTTTTCTCTGGGTAAGCTAGGACCAGTGGCCAAACACTTCCCTGCAGTGTGCCAGCGACTGACTGTAACGGTCAGCTGGCCAGTTGGATAGTGCCTGCTAGGCGAGAGGTGAGGGGGGTGATAACTGGCTTGCAGCCTGGCATTGAAGGTTTTCACAAGGCTTGACACTCCTTGGCCCCACAGTAAGGGTGGTTTTGTGCTGACTATGCCCATGCAGTCCTTGCCTCTCCAAATGCATTTAAATCCTAAATTTCAGAATCCATGTATTACACCAGCCTTTCAATGCATTGTTCTGTTCCCTATTCTCTCAAGTACATTTCCAGTTCCCTTCTGAAAACATGTTCGCGAAAGTCAGGTTATTTGCTTTGAACACAAAGTCATCTGTTGACATGCTATGGCATGTGCAACCAAAAGGGTAATGGAAGCAGGTCATGGAAGCTTTCCAAAGCGTATTGGATCAATATTTGAAATGGAGGAATTTTCTCATGCTTTTAAGGAAAGCAGACATGTGAGACTAATTGTAGACTTCTTTCAATCAGCCAACACAGACATGGTGGGCCAAATGGCCTCAGTTCTGAGCAGCATGGTTCTGTGGAATTCACCTCACAATGTTAAAGCAATCCAGCCATTTTAGGCTATTCTAGGTCAGTCAGTGAGACTTAATCTGTTACCAGGGACACTGCCTGCTTCTTGGAACTGAGTGAAGACTGGTCTCCTTCCGAGTCAAGTTTAGCTGTTTACTTCATTGAATTTTGAATGGGTGACGTGGTGGCTCAGTGGTTAGCTCTGCTGCCTGACAGTGCTGGGAACCTGGGTTCGATTCCACCCTTGGGGTGACTGTCTGTCTCCCTGTGTCTGTGTGTGTTTCCTCCCACAATCCAAAAATGTGCAGGTTAGGTGGATTGGCCATGCTATAGTTCCAGGGATATACAGGCTAGGGGGGGTTAGCTATGGGAAATGTGGGGTTTTGGGGATAGGGGTAAGTTGCTCTTTGCAAGGTCAGGGTAGACATGATGGATTGAAAGATCTATTTCTGCACTATAAGGATTCTATTCTATGAATCCTGGAAGAATACAGCACAAAAGGAGGCCATTCAGCCCAGGCTTCTGAGGCAGTGCCTCGGGAGCAAGGCTGACTTTCTTCCACTTCGGAGTTATGGCAAAACAGCCCAATGCTGGATCCCCACACACTGCCAGAGATGGGGCGGGTAGTGTGCTCAGGCTTTCACATGCTCCTTCCACTATCTGCACTTTGTGTCCATCTGACCCTATGGGAAATGGTTGATCCTTTGTGGAAATTCTTCATGGGCCTCAGTGATCTTGGCCAAGGGGTTCCCACAGTTAGACAGGGGTGGCTTTGAGGATGTCCTTGAAGCATCTGTTTTACCCACCTGGTATCCACGTGGCACGATGAAGCACAGAGAAGAGAGTTTGTTCTGGAGTGTAGTGTCGGCCAGGCAGACAGAGTGTTGTTTGACCTTACCCAGTGCCTTGGTGCTGGTCTGAGAGAGGGCACTGGTAGACAGCTTATCCTGCCACAGAATTTACAGGATTTTATGGAGTCATCACTGGTGATGCTCCTCCAAGGATTTGACGTGTCCAATGTACATTATCCATAATTTTAACTCATGCAGAGGGGTATTGTGATGATGAAGTTGGTGCTGTTTTTGTCATCAAATGTGCTAATCCTCAGATAGCTGAAGCCTGTTGTGCATATGTGCGCACACACTGACAGACAGTTGAGTTTAATTAACTGATGTCTGTTCTTGTTGATAATTCGCTTTTGAAACCAGTTGCTAATTAACCTGCCTTAACCACCTATCAGCTAAGATACACAAGATTTTAACTTGCTGGTTGCAAAAAAAAAGTCTTCATCTCATCTCCCATTCTCCTTCTCCCATTTTCAATATCTTCTCTGGTTACCAATCCTCTCAGTAGTGGGAATAGTTTCATCTTAATTTCTCTGCCAAAACTGCTCCTTATTTTCAACACCTCAGTCGAATCTACTCATAACTTTCTCCACACCTCTCTTCAAGTCCCTTATTGTTCTGGAGGAGTGAGGGTGAGGGAATGAGTGAATAGGTGGGGGGGATGTTTTAGGGCTCAACTTCAAGATACGAGGCTCCCGTACATCTCAGCAAAGAGGTCAGTGGTCTGACAGGAGCCTGGGCAGTGTGTCAGTCCGTTGTAGAAACCCAGGAGGCTCCCATGGTGGAAAAACATCCTGACACTTCAAATATCACAGATCATTGAAAGATAGCAGCATGGGTGAGAGAATAGAAGGATGTATGATTCACAGCTTTTATAATAAGCCAAGTCGATGAAACAAGAAAAAGAAGTTAAGGTCCCTGGTCATGTGGTGCTAGTCCTGATTGCTTTTAACTGGTATGTTTAGCAGAGCGGTCAGGCTCCCTCTTTAAAATAATGCCCATGGCCATAAACTGAGATGTAAAATGGATTTTGCTCTATAACTGCTGAGTTTTGTTAATTAATTGAATCCAGTTAATGAACGCTCAAAAATTCTGCTCAGCAAAATAGCTGGGACTTATTACCTGTATTGACACAGTCACTTCACATCCAACTGTGGAAGTACAGTGGTGCTCATAAAATGGCCTTTTCATCGCTGCCATTCTGCAGGCTCATTGCAAACTTTAATTAGCAGGTTTGCACTTTGTAGCTGCACTGATGGAAGTCCTTTCAAGGTTCAAGTGGGAGCCCTTCAGAACTAATGTATTACCCTGCAAGGCGATGAAAGTCATGTCATCTTTGCAAATGAACTGAGCATTTTTTATTGATGTTTCAATGGTTAATACTGCTGAATAGCTCTTGACCCTCCCTGCTCTCTAATGATTTAGCTTATCTCTCAGCAACGTTATGGGATCTTGCTGTTAGAGCTGTTGGTGTCTCTGGCTGGGAAAAAGGAAACCACTTCCGGTTCATTACCTTGCCTGCCATCCAGCGACCCCTGCTGGAATTGTAAATACACGGAGGTAGAAATGCTAACTGTCACAGTTGAATAGCTGCTCACATTAGGCAGGATCACATAATATGAGTGCGGTGGCAGAGTACCATTAGCCCCAGCATTAACGAGCACCTTCAGAAAAGTTGCTGAAAGAATATGCTAAACATTGCTCCACTTTCCTTGTTCCATTGATAGTCTGACTTGGATCAGAGATCCTCCCTTGTTGAACAGGGGTTAGTGCCAAATAAATCTGGGTCACCACTACTCTGCATGTGGAATAATGCTAAACAGTTCTTATCCTGCTAACGCTTTTAGTGGTATATACAGGTAGGCTAGGATGATGTGACAACATTTTAGACCATTCAGCTAATCCATTTATGTTGAGACTTGCTCAAATTCAACCTTTCACAGCACGCATACCTACTCCAATATCACACCCACCTACTCCAATATCACACCCACCTACTCCAATATCACACCCACATACTCCAATATTACACCCACGTACTCCAAAATCACACCCACCTACTCTATTATCACACTCACCTACTCCAATATCACACGAACCTACTTCAATATCACACCCACCTACTTCAATACCACGCTCACCTACTCCAATATCACACTAACCTACTTCAATATCACACCCACCTACTCCAATAACATGCTCACCTACTCCAATATCACACCCACCTACTCCAATATCACACCCACCTACTCCAATAGCACGATCACCTACTCCAATATCACACCCACCTACTCCAATATCACACTCACCTACTCCAATACCACACTCACCTACTCCAATATCACGCTCACCTACTCCAATATCACACTCACCTACTCAAATAATACGCTCACCTAATCCAATATCACACCCACCTACTCCAATATCACACTCACCTACTCCAATATCACACTCACCTACTCCAATATCACACCCACCTACTCCAATATCACACCCACGTACTCCAATATCACACTCACCTACCCCAATTTCACACTCACCTACCCCAATTTCACACTCACCTACTCCAATATCACGCTCACCTACTCCAATATTACACCCACCTACTCCAATATCCCACTTATCTACCCCAATATCACACTCACCTACTTCAATATCACACTCACCTACCCCAATATCACACTCACCTATCCCAATATCACACTCACCTATTCCAATATCACACCCACCTACTCCAATATCACACAGACCTACTCCAATACCACACTCACCTACTCCAATACCACACTCACCTCCTCCAATATCACGCTCACCTACTCCAATATTACACCCACCTACTCCAATATCACAGTCATCTACTCCAATATCACAGTCATCTACCCCAATATCACACTCAACTACTCCAATATCACACTCACCTACCCCAATATCACACTCACCTACCCCAATATCACACTCACCTACCCCAATATCACACTCACCTACTCCAATATCGCACTCACCTACTCCAATATCACACAGACCTACTCCAATATCACACTCACCTACCCCAATATCACACTCACCTACCCCAATATCACACTCACCTACTCCAATATCACACACACCGACTCCAATATCACACCCACCTACTCCAATACCACGCTCACCTACTCCAATATCACCTCATCTACTCCAATAACACGCTCACTACTCTATTATCACACTCACCTACTCCAATATCACACCCACCTGCTCCTATATCACACCCACCTACTCCAATATCACACCCACCTTCTCCAATAGCACGCTCACCTACTCCAATATCACACCCACCTACTCCAATATCACACTCACCTACTCCAATACCACACTCACCTACTCCAATATCACGCTCACCTACTCCAATATCACACTCACCTACTCAAATAATACGCTCACCTACTCCAATATCACACCCACCTACTCCAATATCACCCTCACCGACTCCAATATCACGCTCACCTACACCAATATCACACTCACCTACTCAAATATCACACTCACCTACTCCAATACCACACTCACCTACTCCAATATCACGATCACCTACTCCAATATCACACTCACCTGCTCAAAAAATACGCTCACCTACTCCAATATCACACCCACCTACTCCAATAACACGCTCACCTACTCCAATATCACCCCATTTACTCCAATATCACACCCACCTACTCTATTATCACACTCACCTACTCCAATATCACACCCACCTACTCCAATATCACACTCACCTACTCAAATAATACGCTCACCTACTCCAATATCACACTCACCTACTCCAATAACACGCTCACCTACTCCAATATCACACTCACCTACTCCAATATCACACTCACCTACTCCAATATCACACCCACCTACTTCAATATCACGCTCACCTACTCCAATATCACCCCATCTACTCCAATATCACACCCACCTGCTCCTATATCACACCCACCTACTCCAATATCACACCCACCTTCTCCAATATCACACTCACCTACTCCAATATCACATCCACCTACTCCAATATCACACTCACCTACCCCAATATCACACCCACCTACTCCAATATCACACTCACCTACCCCAATATCACACCCACCTACTCCAATACCACACTCACCTACTCCAATATCATGCTCACCTACTCCAATATTACACCCACCTACTGTATTATCACACTCACCTACTCCAATACCACACTCACCTTCTCCAATGCCATACTCACCTGCTCCAATATCACACTCATCTACTCCAATATCACACTCACCTACTCCAATATCACACTCACCTACTCCAATATCACACCCACTTACTCCAACATCACCCTCAACTTCTCCAATATCATGCCCACCTACTCCAATATCACACCCACCTACTCCAATATAACACACACCTACTCCAATACCACACTCACCTACTTCAATATCACACCCACCTACTCCAATATCACACCCACCTTCTCCAATATCACGCACACCTACTCCAATATCACACCCACCTACTCCAATATCACACTCACCTACTCCAATATCACACTCACCTACTCCAATATCACACCCACCTACTCCAATATCACACCCACCTACTCCAATATCACACTCACCTACTCCAATTTCACACTCACCTACTCCAATTTCACACTCACCTACCCCAATTTCACACTCACCTACTCCAATATCACGCTCACCTACTCCAATATTACACCCACCTACTCCAATATCACACTTATCTACCCCAATATCACACTCACCTACTTCAATATCACACTCACCTACCCCAATATCACACCCACCTACTCCAATATCACACCCACCTACTCCAATATCACACAGACCTACTCAAATACCACACTCACCTAATCCAATACCACACTCACCTCCTCCAATATCACGCTCACCTACTCCAATATTACACCCACCTACTCCAATATCACAGTCATCTACTCCAATATCACAGTCATCTACCCCAATATCACACTCAACTACTCCAATATCACACTCACCTACCCCAATATCACACTCACCTACCCCAATATCACACTCACCTACTCCAATATCACACTCATCTACTCCAATATTACACCCACCTACTCCAATATCACACTCACCGACCTGCTCCTATATCACAACCACCTACTCCAATATCACACCCACCGTCTCCAATAGCACGCTCACCTACTCCAATATCACACTCATCTACTCCAATATTACAGTCATCTACTCCAATATCACAGTCACCTACCCCAATATCACACTCACCTACTCCAATACCACACTTACTTACTTCAATATCACACCCACCTACTCCAATATCACGCTCACCTACTCCAATATCACACCCACCTACTCCAATATCACACTCACCTACTCCAATATCACACCCACCTACTCCAATATCACACCCACCTTCTCCAATATCACGCTCACCTACTCCAATATCACACCCACCTACTCCAATATCACACTCACCTACTCCAATATCACACTCACCTACTCCAATATCACACCCACCTACTCCAATATCACACCCACGTACTCCAATATCACACTCACCTACCCCAATTTCACACTCACCTACCCCAATTTCACACTCACCTACTCCAATATCACGCTCACCTACTCCAATATTACACCCACCTACTCCAATATCCCACTTATCTACCCCAATATCACACTCACCTACTTCAATATCACACTCACCTACCCCAATATCACACTCACCTATCCCAATATCACACTCACCTATTCCAATATCACACCCACCTACTCCAATATCACACAGACCTACTCCAATACCACACTCACCTACTCCAATACCACACTCACCTCCTCCAATATCACGCTCACCTACTCCAATATTACACCCACCTACTCCAATATCACAGTCATCTACTCCAATATCACAGTCATCTACCCCAATATCACACTCAACTACTCCAATATCACACTCACCTACCCCAATATCACACTCACCGACCCCAATATCACACTCACCTACACCAATATCACACTCACCTACTCCAATATCACACCCACCTACTCCAATACCACGCTCACCTACTCCAATATCACCTCATCTACTCCAATAACACGCTCACCTACTCTATTATCACACTCACCTACTCCAATATCACACCCACCTGCTCCTATATCACACCCACCTACTCCAATATCACACCCACCTTCTCCAATAGCACGCTCACCTACTCCAATATCTCACCCACCTACTCCAATATCACACTCACCTACTCCAATACCACACTCACCTACTCCAATATCACGCTCACCTACTCCAATATCACACTCACCTACTCAAATAATACGCTCACCTCCTCCAATATCACACCCACCTACTCCAATATCACCCTCACCGACTCCAATATCACGCTCACCTACACCAATATCACACTCACCTACTCAAATATCACACTCACCTACTCCAATACCACACTCACCTACTCCAATACCACACTCACCTACTCCAATATCACGATCACCTACTCCAATATCACGATCACCTACTCCAATATCACACTCACCTGCTCAAAAAATACGCTCACCTACTCCAATATCACACCCACCTACTCCAATACCACACTCACCTCCTCCAATATCACGCTCACCTACTCCAATATTACACCCACCTACTCCAATATCACAGTCATCTACTCCAATATCACAGTCATCTACCCCAATATCACACTCAACTACTCCAATATCACACTCACCTACCCCAATATCACACTCACCTACCCCAATATCACACTCACCTACCCCAATATCACACTCACCTACACCAATATCACACTCACCTACTCAAATATCACACTCACCTACTCCAATACCACACTCACCTACTCCAATACCACACTCACCTACTCCAATATCACGATCACCTACTCCAATATCACGATCACCTACTCCAATATCACGATCACCTGCTCAAAAAATATGCTCACCTACTCCAATATCACACCCACCTACTCCAATACCACACTCACCTCCTCCAATATCACGCTCACCTACTCCAATATTACACCCACCTACTCCAATATCACAGTCATCTACTCCAATATCACAGTCATCTACCCCAATATCACACTCAACTACTCCAATATCACACTCACCTACCCCAATATCACACTCACCTACCCCAATATCACACTCACCTACTCCAATGTCATGCTCACCTACTCCAATATCGCACTCACCTACTCCAATACCACACTCACCTGCTCCAATACCACACTCACCTACTCCAATATCATGCTCAACTACTCCAATACCACACTCACCTACTCCAATATCACACTAACCTACTCCAATATCACGCTCACCTACTCCAATATCACAATCACCTACTCAAATAATACGCTCACCTACTCCAATATCACACCTACCTACTCCAATATCACCCTCACCGACTCCAATACCACACTCACCTACTCCAATATCACAGTCACCTACTCCAACATCACCCTCACCGACTCCAATACCACACGCACCTACTCCAATATCATGATCACCTACTCCAATATCACACTCACCCGCTCAAAAAATACGCTCACCTACTCAAATATCACGCCCACCTACTCCAAAAACAAGCTCACCTACTCCAATATCACCCCATTTACTCCAATATCACACCCACCTACTCCAATATCACACTCACCTACTGAAATAATACGCTCACCTACTCCAATATCACACTCACCTACTCCAATAACACGCTCACCTACTCCAATATCACACTCACCTACTCCAATATCACACCCACCTACTCCAATACCACGCTCACCTACTCCAATATCACCCCATCTACTCCAATAACACGCTCACCTACTCTATTATCACACTCACCTACTCCAATATCACACTGACCTGCTCCTATATCACAACCACCTACTCCAATATCACACCCACCTACTCCAATATCACACACATCTACCCCAATATCACACTCACCTACTCCAATTTCACACTCACCTACCCCAAAAGCACACTCACCTACTCCAATACCACACTCACCTACTCCAATATCATGCTCACCTACTCCAATACCACACTCACCTTCTCTAATGCCATACTCACCTGCTCCAATATCACACTCATCTACTCTAATATCACACTCACCTACTCCAATATCACACTCACCTACTCCAATATCACGCTCACCTACTCCAATATTACACCCACCTACTCCAATATCACAGTCATCTACCCCAATATCACACTCACCTACTCCAATATCACACTCACCTACCCCAATATCACACTCACCTACCCCAATATCACACTCACCTACTCCAATACCACACTCACCTACTCCAATACCACACTCACTTACTTCAATATCACACCCACCTACTCCAATATCACACCCACCTTCTCCAATATCACGCTCACCTACTCCAATATCACACCCACCTACTCCAATATCACACTCACCTACTCCAATATCACACTCACCTACTCCAATATCACACCCACCTACTCCAATATCACACCCACGTACTCCAATATCACACTCACCTACCCCAATTTCACACTCACCTACCCCAATTTCACACTCACCTACTCCAATATCACGCTCACCTACTCCAATATTACACCCACCTACTCCAATATCACACTTGTCTACCCCAATATCACACTCACCTACTTCAATATCACACTCACCTACCCCAATATCACACTCACCTATCCCAATATCACACTCACCTATTCCAATATCACACCCACCTACTCCAATATCACACAGACCTACTCCAATACCACACTCACCTACTCCAATACCACACTCACCTCCTCCAATATCACGCTCACCTACTCCAATATTACACCCACCTACTCCAATATCACAGTCATCTACTCCAATATCACAGTCATCTACCGCAATATCACACTCAACTACTCCAATATCACACTCACCTACCCCAATATCACACTCACCGACCCCAATATCACACTCACCTACTCCAATATCACACTCACCTACTCCAATATCACACCCACCTACTCCAATACCACGCTCACCTACTCCAATATCACCTCATCTACTCCAATAACACGCTCACCTACTCTATTATCACACTCACCTACTCCAATATCACACCCACCTGCTCCTATATCACACCCACCTACTCCAATATCACACCCACCTTCTCCAATAGCACGCTCACCTACTCCAATATCACACCCACCTACTCCAATATCACACTCACCTACTCCAATACCACACTCACCTACTCCAATATCACGCTCACCTACTCCAATATCACACTCAACTACTCAAATAATACGCTCACCTCCTCCAATATCACACCCACCTACTCCAATATCACCCTCACTGACTCCAATATCACGCTCACCTACACCAATATCCCACTCACCTACTCAAATATCACACTCACCTACTCCAATACCACACTCACCTACTCCAATACCACACTCACCTACTCCAATATCATGATCACCTACTCCAATATCACGATCACCTACTCCAATATCACACTCACCTGCTCAAAACATACGCTCACCTACTCCAATATCACACCCACCTACTCCAATACCACACTCACCTCCTCCAATATCACGCTCACCTACTCCAATATTACACCCACCTACTCAAATATCACAGTCATCTACTCCAATATCACAGTCATCTACCCCAATATCACACTCAACTACTCCAATATCACACTCACCTACCCCAATATCACACTCACCTACCCCAATATCACACTCACCTACCCCAATATCACACTCACCTACACCAATATCACACTCACCTACTCAAATATCACACTCACCTACTCCAATACCACACTCACCTACTCCAATACCACACCCACCTACTCCAATATCACGATCACCTACTCCAATATCACGATCACCTACTCCAATATCACACTCACCTGCTCAAAAAATATGCTCACCTACTCCAATATCACACCCACCTACTCTAATACCACACTCACCTCCTCCAATATCACGCTCACCTACTCCAATATTACACCCACCTACTCCAATATCACAGTCATCTACTCCAATATCACAGTCATCTACCCCAATATCACACTCACCTACCCCAATATCACACTCACCTACTCCAATGTCATGCTCACCTACTCCAATATCGCACTCACCTACTCCAATACCACACTCACCTGCTCCAATACCACACTCACCTACTCCAATATCATGCTCAACTACTCCAATACCACACTCACCTACTCCAATATCACACTAACCTACTCCAATATCACGCTCACCTACTCCAATATCACAATCACCTACTCAAATAATACGCTCACCTACTCCAATATCACACCTACCTACTCCAATATCACCCTCACCGACTCCAATACCACACTCACCTACTCCAATATCACAGTCACCTACTCCAATATCACCCTCACCGACTCCAATACCACACTCACCTACTCCAATATCATGATCACCTACTCCAATATCACACTCACCCGCTCAAAAAATACGCTCACCTACTCAAATATCACGCCCACCTACTCCAAAAACAAGCTCACCTACTCCAATATCACCCCATTTACTCCAATATCACACCCACCTACTCCAATATCACACTCACCTACTGAAATAATACGCTCACCTACTCCAATATCACACTCACCTACTCCAATACCACACTCACCTACTCCAATATCACACTCACCTACTCCAATATCACACCCACCTACTCCAATACCACGCTCACCTACTCCAATATCACCCCATCTACTCCAATAACACGCTCACCTACTCTATTATCACACTCACCTACTCCAATATCACACCGACCTGCTCCTATATCACAACCACCTACTCCAATATCACACCCACCGTCTCCAATAGCACGCTCACCTACTCCAATATCACACCCACCTACTCCAATATTACACTCACCTACCCCAATATCACACCCACCTACTCCAATATCACACATATCTACCCCAATATCACACTCACCTACTCCAATTTCACACTCACCTACCCCAAAAGCACACTCACCTACTCCAATACCACACTCACCTACTCCAATATCATGCTCACCTACTCCAATACCACACTCACCTACTCCAATACCACACTCACCTTCTCCAATGCCATACTCACCTGCTCCAATATCACACTCATCTACTCCAATATCACACTCACCTACTCCAATATCACACTCACCTACTCCAATATCACACTCACCTACTCCAATATCACGCTCACCTACTCCAATATTACACCCACCTACTCCAATATCACAGTCATCTACCCCAATATCACACTCACCTACTCCAATATCACACTCACCTACCCCAATATCACACTCACCTACCCCAATATCACACTCACCTACTCCAATACCACACTCACCTACTCCAATACCACACTCACTTACTTCAATATCACACCCACCTACTCCAATATCACACCCACCTTCTCCAATATCACGCTCACCTACTCCAATATCACACCCACCTACTCCAATATCACACTCACCTACTCCAATATCACACTCACCTACTCCAATATCACACCCACCTACTCCAATATCACACCCACGTACTCCAATATCACACTCACCTACCCCAATTTCACACTCACCTACCCCAATTTCACACTCACCTACTCCAATATCACGCTCACCTACTCCAATATTACACCCACCTACTCCAATATCCCACTTGTCTACCCCAATATCACACTCACCTACTTCAATATCACACTCACCTACCCCAATATCACACTCACCTATCCCAATATCACACTCACCTATTCCAATATCACACCCACCTACTCCAATATCACACAGACCTACTCCAATACCACACTCACCTACTCCAATACCACACTCACCTCCTCCAATATCACGCTCACCTACTCCAATATTACACCCACCTACTCCAATATCACAGTCATCTACTCCAATATCACAGTCATCTACCCCAATATCACACTCAACTACTCCAATATCACACTCACCTACCCCAATATCACACTCACCTACCCCAATATCACACTCACCTACTCCAATATCACACTCACCTACTCCAATATCACACCCACCTACTCCAATACCACGCTCACCTACTCCAATATCACCTCATCTACTCCAATAACACGCTCACCTACTCTATTATCACACTCACCTACTCCAATATCACACCCACCTGCTCCTATATCACACCCACCTACTCCAATATCACACCCACCTTCTCCAATATCACGCTCACCTACTCCAATATCACACCCACCTACTCCAATATCACACTCACCTCCTCCAATATCACGCTCTCCTACTCCAATATTACACCCACCTACTCCAATATCACACTCACCTACTCCAATATCATACTTACCTACCCCAATATTACACTCACCTACTCCAATACCACACTCACCTACTCCATTATCATGCTCACCTACTCCAATACCACACTCACCTACTCCAATACCACACTCACCTTCTCCAATGCCATACTCACCTGCTCCAATATCACACTCATCTACTCTAATATCACACTCACCTACTCCAATATCACACTCACCTACTCCAATATAACACACACCTACTCCAATACCACACTCACCTACTTCAATATCACACCCACCTACTCCAATATCACACCCACCTTCTCCAATATCACGCACACCTACTCCAATATCACACCCACCTACTCCAATATCACACTCACCTACTCCAATATCACACTCACCTACTCCAATATCACACCCACCTACTCCAATATCACACTCACCTACTCCAATTTCACACTCACCTACTCCAATTTCACACTCACCTACCCCAATTTCACACTCACCTACTCCAATATCACGCTCACCTACTCCAATATTACACCCACCTACTCCAATATCACACTTATCTACCCCAATATCACACTCAACTACTTCAATATCACACTCACCTACCCCAATATCACACCCACCTACTCCAATATCACACCCACCTACTCCAATATCACACAGACCTACTCAAATACCACACTCACCTAATCCAATACCACACTCACCTCCTCCAATATCACGCTCACCTACTCCAATATTACACCCACCTACTCCAATATCACAGTCATCTACTCCAATATCACAGTCATCTACCCCAATATCACACTCAACTACTCCAATATCACACTCACCTACCCCAATATCACACTCACCTACCCCAATATCACACTCACCTACTCCAATATCACACTCATCTACTCCAATATTACACCCACCTACTCCAATATCACACTCACCGACCTGCTCCTATATCACAACCACCTACTCCAATATCACACCCACCGTCTCCAATAGCACGCTCACCTACTCCAATATCACACCCGCCTACTCCAATATTACACTCACCTACCCCAATATCACACCACCTACTCCAATATCACACTCATCTACTCCAATATTACACCCACCTACTCCAATATCACACTCATCTACCCCAATATCACACTCACCTACTCCAATATCACACTCACCTACTCCAATACCACACTCACCTACTCCAATACCACACTCACTTACTTCAATATCACACCCACCTA
The DNA here is from genome assembly GCF_020745735.1 of Hemiscyllium ocellatum. NCBI lineage: Eukaryota > Metazoa > Chordata > Chondrichthyes > Orectolobiformes > Hemiscylliidae > Hemiscyllium > Hemiscyllium ocellatum. The sequence goes on from NC_083413.1 coordinate 77,054,255, forward strand.
CTCCAATATCACACTCACCTACTCCAATATCACACTCACCTACTCCAATATCACACCCACCTACTCCAATATCACACCCACGTACTCCAATATCACACTCACCTACCCCAATTTCACACTCACCTACCCCAATTTCACACTCACCTACCCCAATATCACACTCACCTACTCCAATATCACACTCATCTACTCCAATATTACACCCACCTACTCCAATATCACACTCACCGACCTGCTCCTATATCACAACCACCTACTCCAATATCACACCCACCGTCTCCAATAGCACGCTCACCTACTCCAATATCACACCCGCCTACCCCAATATCACACCACCTACTCCAATATCACAGTCATCTACCCCAATATCACACTCACCTACTCCCATATCACACTCACCTACCCCAATATCACACTCACCTACCCCAATATCACACTCACCTACTCCAATACCACACTCACCTACTCCAATACCACACTCACTTACTTCAATATCACACCCACCTACTCCAATATCACACCCACCTTCTCCAATATCACGCTCACCTACTCCAATATCACACCCACCTACTCCAATATCACACTCACCTACTCCAATATCACACTCACCTACTCCAATATCACACCCACCTACTCCAATATCACACCCACGTACTCCAATATCACACTCACCTACCCCAATTTCACACTCACCTACCCCAATTTCACACTCACCTACTCCAATATCACGCTCACCTACTCCAATATTACACCCACCTACTCCAATATCCCACTTGTCTACCCCAATATCACACTCACCTACTTCAATATCACACTCACCTACCCCAATATCACACTCACCTATCCCAATATCACACTCACCTATTCCAATATCACACCCACCTACTCCAATATCACACAGACCTACTCCAATACCACACTCACCTACTCCAATACCACACTCACCTCCTCCAATATCACGCTCACCTACTCCAATATTACACCCACCTACTCCAATATCACAGTCATCTACTCCAATATCACAGTCATCTACCCCAATATCACACTCAACTACTCCAATATCACACTCACCTACCCCAATATCACACTCACCTACTCCAATATCACACTCACCTACTCCAATATCACACCCACCTACTCCAATACCATGCTCACCTACTCCAATATCACCTCATCTACTCCAATAACACGCTCACCTACTCTATTATCACACTCACCTACTCCAATATCACACCCACCTGCTCCTATATCACACCCACCTACTCCAATATCACACCCACCTTCTCCAATATCACGCTCACCTACTCCAATATCACACCCACCTACTCCAATATCACACTCACCTCCTCCAATATCACGCTCTCCTACTCCAATATTACACCCACCTACTCCAATATCACACTCACCTACTCCAATATCATACTTACCTACCCCAATATTACACTCACCTACTCCAATACCACACTCACCTACTCCATTATCATGCTCACCTACTCCAATACCACACTCACCTACTCCAATACCACACTCACCTTCTCCAATGCCATACTCACCTGCTCCAATATCACACTCATCTACTCTAATATCACACTCACCTACTCCAATATCACACTCACCTACTCCAATATAACACACACCTACTCCAATACCACACTCACCTACTTCAATATCACACCCACCTACTCCAATATCACACCCACCTTCTCCAATATCACGCACACCTACTCCAATATCACACCCACCTACTCCAATATCACACTCACCTACTCCAATATCACACTCACCTACTCCAATATCACACCCACCTACTCCAATATCACACCCACCTACTCCAATATCACACTCACCTACTCCAATTTCACACTCACCTACTCCAATTTCACACTCACCTACCCCAATTTCACACTCACCTACTCCAATATCACGCTCACCTACTCCAATATTACACCCACCTACTCCAATATCACACTTATCTACCCCAATATCACACTCAACTACTTCAATATCACACTCACCTACCCCAATATCACACCCACCTACTCCAATATCACACCCACCTACTCCAATATCACACAGACCTACTCAAATACCACACTCACCTAATCCAATACCACACTCACCTCCTCCAATATCACGCTCACCTACTCCAATATTACACCCACCTACTCCAATATCACAGTCATCTACTCCAATATCACAGTCATCTACCCCAATATCACACTCAACTACTCCAATATCACACTCACCTACCCCAATATCACACTCACCTACCCCAATATCACACTCACCTACTCCAATATCACACTCATCTACTCCAATATTACACCCACCTACTCCAATATCACACTCACCGACCTGCTCCTATATCACAACCACCTACTCCAATATCACACCCACCGTCTCCAATAGCACGCTCACCTACTCCAATATCACACCCGCCTACTCCAATATTACACTCACCTACCCCAATATCACACCACCTACTCCAATATCACACTCATCTACTCCAATATTACACCCACCTACTCCAATATCACACTCATCTACCCCAATATCACACTCACCTACTCCAATATCACACTCACCTACTCCAATACCACACTCACCTACTCCAATACCACACTCACTTACTTCAATATCACACCCACCTACTCCAATATCACACCCACCTTCTCCAATATCACGCTCACCTACTCCAATATCACACCCACCTACTCCAATATCACACTCACCTACTCCAATATCACACTCACCTACTCCAATATCACACCCACCTACTCCAATATCAAACCCACGTACTCCAATATCACACTCACCTACCCCAATTTCACACTCACCTACCCCAATTTCACACTCACCTACTCCAATATCACGCTCACCTACTCCAATATTACACCCACCTACTCCAATATCCCACTTATCTACCCCAATATCACACTCACCTACTTCAATATCACACTCACCTACCCCAATATCACACTCACCTATCCCAATATCACACTCACCTATTCCAATATCACACCCACCTACTCCAATATCACACAGACCTACTCCAATACCACACTCACCTACTCCAATACCACACTCACCTCCTCCAATATCACGCTCACCTACTCCAATATTACACCCACCTACTCCAATATCACAGTCATCTACTCCAATATCACAGTCATCTACCCCAATATCACACTCAACTACTCCAATATCACACGCACCTACCCCAATATCACACTCACCGACCCCAATATCACACTCACCTACTCCAATATCACACACACCTACTCCAATATCACACCCACCTACTCCAATACCACGCTCACCTACTCCAATATCACCTCATCTACTCCAATAACACGCTCACCTACTCTATTATCACACTCACCTACTCCAATATCACACCCACCTGCTCCTATATCACACCCACCTACTCCAATATCACACCCACCTTCTCCAATAGCACGCTCACCTACTCCAATATCACACCCACCTACTCCAATATCACACTCACCTACTCCAATACCACACTCACCTACTCCAATATCACGCTCACCTACTCCAATATCACACTCACCTACTCAAATAATACGCTCACCTACTCCAATATCACACCCACCTACTCCAATATCACCCTCACCGACTCCAATATCACGCTCACCTACACCAATATCACACTCACCTACTCAAATATCACACTCACCTACTCCAATACCACACTCACCTACTCCAATACCACACTCACCTACTCCAATATCACGATCACCTACTCCAATATCACGATCACCTACTCCAATATCACACTCACCTGCTCAAAAAATACGCTCACCTACTCCAATATCACACCCACCTACTCCAATACCACACTCACCTCCTCCAATATCACGCTCACCTACTCCAATATTACACCCACCTACTCCAATATCACAGTCATCTACTCCAATATCACACTCACCTACCCCAATATCACACTCACCTACCCCAATATCACACTCACCTCCCCAATATCACACTCACCTACACCAATATCACACTCACCTACTCAAATATCACACTCACCTACTCCAATACCACACTCACCTACTCCAATACCACACTCACCTACTCCAATATCACGATCACCTACTCCAATATCACGATCACCTACTCCAATATCACACTCACCTGCTCAAAAAATATGCTCACCTACTCCAATATCACACCCACCTACTCCAATACCACACTCACCTCCTCCAATATCACGCTCACCTACTCCAATATTACACCCACCTACTCCAATATCACAGTCATCTACTCCAATATCACAGTCATCTACCCCAATATCACACTCAACTACTCCAATATCACACTCACCTACCCCAATATCACACTCACCTACCCCAATATCACACTCACCTACTCCAATGTCATGCTCACCTACTCCAATATCGCACTCACCTACTCCAATACCACACTCACCTGCTCCAATACCACACTCACCTACTCCAATATCATGCTCAACTACTCCAATACCACACTCACCTACTCCAATATCACACTAACCTACTCCAATATCACCCTCACCGACTCCAATATCACAATCACCTACTCAAATAATACGCTCACCTACTCCAATATCACACCTACCTACTCCAATATCACCCTCACCGACTCCAATACCACACTCACCTACTCCAATATCACAGTCACCTACTCCAACATCACCCTCACCGACTCCAATACCACACGCACCTACTCCAATATCATGATCACCTACTCCAATATCACACTCAACCGCTCAAAAAATACGCTCACCTACTCAAATATCACGCCCACCTACTCCAAAAACAAGCTCACCTACTCCAATATCACCCCATTTACTCCAATATCACACCCACCTACTCCAATATCACACTCACCTACTGAAATAATACGCTCACCTACTCCAATATCACACTCACCTACTCCAATAACACGCTCACCTACTCCAATATCACACTCACCTACTCCAATATCACACCCACCTACTCCAATACCACGCTCACCTACTCCAATATCACCCCATCTACTCCAATAACACGCTCACCTACTCTATTATCACACTCACCTACTCCAATATCACACCGACCTGCTCCTATATCACAACCACCTACTCCAATATCACACCCACCGTCTCCAATAGCACGCTCACCTACTCCAATATCACACCCACCTACTCCAATATTACACTCACCTACCCCAATATCACACCCACCTACTCCAATATCACACACATCTACCCCAATATCACACTCACCGACTCCAATTTCACACTCACCTACCCCAAAAGCACACTCACCTACTCCAATACCACACTCACCTACTCCAATATCATGCTCACCTACACCAATACCACACTCACCTTCTCTAATGCCATACTCACCTGCTCCAATATCACACTCATCTACTCCAATATCACACTCACCTACTCCAATATCACACTCACCTACTCCAATATCACACTCACCTACTACAATATTACACCCACCTACTCCAATATCACAGTCATCTACCCCAATATCACACTCACCTACTCCAATATCACACTCACCTACCCCAATATCACACTCACCAACCCCAATATCACACTCACCTACTCCAATACCACACTCACCTACTCCAATACCACACTCACTTACTTCAATATCACACCCACCTACTCCAATATCACACCCACCTTCTCCAATATCACGCTCACCTACTCCAATATCACACCCACCTACTCCAATATCACACTCACCTACTCCAATATCACACTCACCTACTCCAATATCACACCCACCTACTCCAATATCACACCCACGTACTCCAATATCACACTCACCTACCCCAATTTCACACTCACCTACCCCAATTTCACACTCACCTACTCCAATATCACGCTCACCTACTCCAATATTACACCCACCTACTCCAATATCACACTTGTCTACCCCAATATCACACTCACCTACTTCAATATCACACTCACCTATTCCAATATCACACCCACCTACTCCAATATCACACAGACCTACTCCAATACCACACTCACCTACTCCAATACCACACTCACCTCCTCCAATATCACGCTCACCTACTCCAATATTACACCCACCTACTCCAATATCACAGTCATCTACTCCAATATCACAGTCATCTACCCCAATATCACACTCAACTACTCCAATATCACACTCACCTACCCCAATATCACACTCACCGACCCCAATATCACACTCACCTACTCCAATATCACACTCACCTACTCCAATATCACACCCACCTACTCCAATACCACGCTCACCTACTCCAATATCACCTCATCTACTCCAATAACACGCTCACCTACTCTATTATCACACTCACCTACTCCAATATCACACCCACCTGCTCCTATATCACACCCACCTACTCCAATATCACACCCACCTTCTCCAATATCACGCTCACCTACTCCAATATCACACCCACCTACTCCAATATCACACTCACCTACTCCAATACCACACTCACCTACTCCAATATCACGCTCACCTACTCCAATATCACACTCACCTACTCAAATAATACGCTCACCTACTCCAATATCACACCCACCTACTCCAATATCACCCTCACCGACTCCAATATCACGCTCACCTACACCAATATCACACTCACCTACTCAAATATCACACTCACCTACTCCAATACCACACTCACCTACTCCAATACCACACTCACCTACTCCAATATCACGATCACCTACTCCAATATCACGATCACCTACTCCAATATCACACTCACCTGCTCAAAAAATACGCTCACCTACTCCAATATCACACCCACCTACTCCAATACCACACTCACCTCCTCCAATATCACGCTCACCTACTCCAATATTACACCCCCCTACTCCAATATCACAGTCATCTACTCCAATATCACAGTCATCTACCCCAATATCACACTCACCTACCCCAATATCACACTCACCTACCCCAATATCACACTCACCTACCCCAATATCACACTCACCTACACCAATATCACACTCACCTACTCAAATATCACACTCACCTACTCCAATACCACACTCACCTACTCCAATACCACACTCACCTACTCCAATATCACGATCACCTACTCCAATATCACGATCACCTACTCCAATATCACACTCACCTGCTCAAAAAATATGCTCACCTACTCCAATATCACACCCACCTACTCCAATACCACACTCACCTCCTCCAATATCACGCTCACCTACTCCAATATTACACCCACCTACTCCAATATCACATTCATCTACTCCAATATCACACTCACCTACCCCAATATCACACTCACCTACCCCAATATCACACTCACCTACTCCAATGTCATGCTCACCTACTCCAATATCGCACTCACCTACTCCAATACCACACTCACCTGCTCCAATACCACACTCACCTACTCCAATATCACACTAACCTACTCCAATATCACGCTCACATACTCCAATATCACAATCACCTACTCAAATAATACGCTCACCTACTCCAATATCACACCTACCTACTCCAATATCACCCTCACCGACTCCAATACCACACTCACCTACTCCAATATCACAGTCACCTACTCCAATATCACGCTCACCTACTCCAATATCACAATCACCTACTCAAATAATACGCTCACCTACTCCAATATCACACCTACCTACTCCAATATCACCCTCACCGACTCCAATACCACACTCACCTACTCCAATATCACAGTCACCTACTCCAATATCACCCTCACCGACTCCAATACCACACTCACCTACTCCAATATCATGATCACCTACTCCAATATCACACTCACCCGCTCAAAAAATACGCTCACCTACTCAAATATCACGCCCACCTACTCCAAAAACAAGCTCACCTACTCCAATATCACCCCATTTACTCCAATATCACACCCACCTACTCCAATATCACACTCACCTACTGAAATAATACGCTCACCTACTCCAATATCACACTCACCTACTCCAATAACACGCTCACCTACTCCAATATCACACTCACCTACTCCAATATCACACCCACCTACTCCAATACCACGCTCACCTACTCCAATATCACCACATCTACTCCAATAACACGCTCACCTACTCTATTATCACACTCACCTACTCCAATATCACACCGACCTGCTCCTATATCACAACCACCTACTCCAATATCACACCCACCGTCTCCAATAGCACGCTCACCTACTCCAATATCACACCCACCTACTCCAATATTACACTCACCTACCCCAATATCACACCCACCTACTCCAATATCACACATATCTACCCCAATATCACACTCACCTACTCCAATTTCACACTCACCTACCCCAAAAGCACACTCACCTACTCCAATACCACACTCACCTACTCCAATATCATGCTCACCTACTCCAATACCACACTCACCTACTCCAATACCACACTCACCTTCTCCAATGCCATACTCACCTGCTCCAATATCACACTCATCTACTCCAATATCACACCCACCTTCTCCAATATCACGCTCACCTACTCCAATATCACACCCACCTACTCCAATATCACACTCACCTACTCCAATATCACACTCACCTACTCCAATATCACACCCACCTACTCCAATATCACACCCACGTACTCCAATATCACACTCACCTACCCCAATTTCACACTCACCTACCCCAATTTCACACTCACCTACTCCAATATCACGCTCACCTACTCCAATATTACACCCACCTACTCCAATATCCCACTTGTCTACCCCAATATCACACTCACCTACTTCAATATCACACTCACCTACCCCAATATCACACTCACCTATCCCAATATCACACTCACCTATTCCAATATCACACCCACCTACTCCAATATCACACAGACCTACTCCAATACCACACTCACCTACTCCAATACCACACTCACCTCCTCCAATATCACGCTCACCTACTCCAATATTACACCCACCTACTCCAATATCACAGTCATCTACTCCAATATCACAGTCATCTACCCCAATATCACACTCAACTACTCCAATATCACACTCACCTACCCCAATATCACACTCACCTACCCCAATATCACACTCACCTACTCCAATATCACACTCACCTACTCCAATATCACACCCACCTACTCCAATACCACGCTCACCTACTCCAATATCACCTCATCTACTCCAATAACACGCTCACCTACTCTATTATCACACTCACCTACTCCAATATCACACCCACCTGCTCCTATATCACACCCACCTACTCCAATACCACGCTCACCTACTCCAATATCACGCTCACCTACTCCAATATCACGCTCACCTACTCCAATATTACACCCACCTACTCCAATATCACAGTCATCTACTCCAATATCACAGTCATCTACCCCAATATCACACTCAACTACTCCAATATCACACTCACCTACCCCAATATCACACTCACCTACCCCAATATCACACTCACCTACTCCAATATCACACTCACCTACTCCAATATCACACCCACCTACTCCAATACCACGCTCACCTACTCCAATATCACCTCATCTACTCCAATAACACGCTCACCTACTCTATTATCACACTCACCTACTCCAATATCACACCCACCTGCTCCTATATCACACCCACCTACTCCAATATCACACCCACCTTCTCCAATATCACGCTCACCTACTCCAATATCACACCCACCTACTCCAATATCACACTCACCTACCCCAATATCATATCCACTAACTCCAATATCACACTCACCTACCCCAATATCACACTCACCTACTCCAACATCACGCTCACCTACTCCAATATTACAGCCACCTACTCCAATATCACACTTATCTACCCCAATATCACACTCACCTACCCCAATATCACACTCACCTATTCCAATATCACACCCACCTACTCCAATATCACACAGACCTACTCCAATACCACACTCACCTACACCAATATCACACCCACCTACTCCAATATCACACTCACCTCCTCCAATATCACGCTCTCCTACTCCAATATTACACCCACCTACTCCAATATCACACTCACCTACTCCAATATCATGCTCACCTACTCCAATACCACACTCACCTACTCCAATACCACACTCACCTTCTCCAATGCCATACTCACCTGCTCCAATATCACACTCATCTACTCCAATATCACACTCACCTACTCCAATATCACACTCACCTACTCCAATACCATACTCACCTACTCCAATATCACACCCACCTTCTCCAATATCACACACACCTACTCCAATATCACACAGACCTACTCCAATACCACACTCACCTACTCCAATACCACACTCGCCTCCTCCAATATCACGCTCACCTACTCCAATATTACACCCACCTACTCCAATATCACAGTCATCTACTCCAATATCACAGTCATCTACCCCAATATCACCCTCAACCTCTCCAATATCATGCCCACCTACTCCAATGTCACACCCACCTACTCCAATATCACACACACCTACTCCAATACCACACTCACCTACTTCAATATCACACCCACCTTCTCCAATATCACACACACCTACTCCAATACCACACTCACCTACTTCAATATCACACTCACCTACTCCAATATCACACCCACCTACTCCAATATCACACACACCTACTCCAATATCACACACACCTACTCCAATACCACACTCACCTACTCCAATATCACGCTCACCTACTCCAATATTACACCCACCTACTCCAATATCACACTTATCTACCCCAATATCACACTCACCTACTTCAATATCACACTCACCTACCCCAATATCACACTCACCTACCCCAATATCACACTCACCTATTCCAATATCACACCTACCTACTCCAATATCACACAGACCTACTCCAATACCACACTCACCTACTCCAATACCACACTCACCTCCTCCAATATCACGCTCACCTACTCCAATATTACACCCACCTACTCCAATATCACAGTCATCTACTCCAATATCACAGTCATCTACCCCAATATCACACTCAACTACTCCAATATCACACTCACCTATCCCAATATCACACTCACCTACCCCAATATCACACTCACCTACTCCAATATCACACTCACCTACTCCAATATCACACCCACCTACTCCAATACCACGCTCACCTACTCCAATATCACCTCATCTACTCCAATAACACGCTCACCTACTCTATTATCACACTCACCTACTCCAATATCACACCCACCTGCTCCTATATCACACTCACCTACTCCAATATCACGATCACCTACTCCAATATCACGATCACCTACTCCAATATCACACTCACCTGCTCAAAAAATATGCTCACCTACTCCAATATCACACCCACCTACTCCAATACCACACTCACCTCCTCCAATATCACGCTCACCTACTCCAATATTACACCCACCTACTCCAATACCACGCTCACCTACTCCAATATCACCTCATCTACTCCAATAACACACTCACCTACTCTATTATCACACTCACCTACTCCAATATCACACCCACCTGCTCCTATATCACACTCACCTACTCCAATACCACACTCACCTACTCCAATATCACGATCACCTACTCCAATATCACGATCACCTACTCCAATATCACACTCACCTGCTCAAAAAATATGCTCACCTACTCCAATATCACACCCACCTACTCCAATACCACACTCACCTCCTCCAATATCACGCTCACCTACTCCAATATTACACCCACCTACTCCAATATCACAGTCATCTACTCCAATATCACACTCACCTACCCCAATATCACACTCACCTACCCCAATATCACACTCACCTACTCCAATACCACACTCACCTACTCCAATACCACACTCACCTACTCCAATATCACGCTCACCTACTCCAATATCACACTAACCTACTCCAATATCACGCTCACATACTCCAATATCACAATCACCTACTCAAATAATACGCTCACCTACTCCAATATCACACCTACCTACTCCAATATCACCCTCACCGACTCCAATACCACACTCACCTACTCCAATATCACAGTCACCTACTCCAATATCACGCTCACCTACTCCAATATCACAATCACCTACTCAAATAATACGCTCACCTACTCCAATATCACACCTACCTACTCCAATATCACCCTCACCGACTCCAATACCACACTCACCTACTCCAATATCACAGTCACCTACTCCAATATCACACTCACCGACTCCAATACCACACTCACCTACTCCAATATCATGATCACCTACTCCAATATCACACTCACCCGCTCAAAAAATACGCTCACCTACTCAAATATCACGCCCACCTACTCCAAAAACAAGCTCACCTACTCCAATATCACCCCATTTACTCCAATATCACACCCACCTACTCCAATATCACACTCACCTACTGAAATAATACGCTCACCTACTCCAATATCACACTCACCTACTCCAATAACACGCTCACCTACTCCAATATCACACTCACCTACTCCAATATCACACCCACCTACTCCAATACCACGCTCACCTACTCCAATATCACCCCATCTACTCCAATAACACGCTCACCTACTCTATTATCACACTCACCTACTCCAATATCACACCGACCTGCTCCTATATCACAACCACCTACTCCAATATCACACCCACCGTCTCCAATAGCACGCTCACCTACTCCAATATCACACCCACCTACTCCAATATCACACTCACCTACCCCAATATCACACCCACCTACTCCAATATCACACATATCTACCCCAATATCACACTCACCTACTCCAATTTCACACTCACCTACCCCAAAAGCACACTCACCTACTCCAATACCACACTCACCTACTCCAATATCATGCTCACCTACTCCAATACCACACTCACCTACTCCAATACCACACTCACCTTCTCCAATGCCATACTCACCTGCTCCAATATCACACTCATCTACTCCAATATCACACTCACCTACTCCAATATCACACTCACCTACTCCAATATCACACTCACCTACTCCAATATTACACCCACCTACTCCAATATCACAGTCATCTACCCCAATATCACACTCACCTACTCCAATATCACACTCACCTACCCCAATATCACACTCACCTACTCCAATATCACACTCACCTACTCCAATACCACACTCACCTACTCCAATACCACACTCACTTACTTCAATATCACACCCACCTACTCCAATATCACACCCACCTTCTCCAATATCACGCTCACCTACTCCAATATCACACCCACCTACTCCAATATCACACTCACCTACTCCAATATCACACTCACCTACTCCAATATCACACCCACCTACTCCAATATCACACCCACGTACTCCAATATCACACTCACCTACCCCAATTTCACACTCACCTACCCCAATTTCACACTCACCTACTCCAATATCACGCTCACCTACTCCAATATTACACCCACCTACTCCAATATCCCACTTGTCTACCCCAATATCACACTCACCTACTTCAATATCACACTCACCTACCCCAATATCACACTCACCTATCCCAATATCACACTCACCTATTCCAATATCACACCCACCTACTCCAATATCACACAGACCTACTCCAATACCACACTCACCTACTCCAATACCACACTCACCTCCTCCAATATCACGCTCACCTACTCCAATATTACACCCACCTACTCCAATATCACAGTCATCTACTCCAATATCACAGTCATCTACCCCAATATCACACTCAACTACTCCAATATCACACTCACCTACTCCAATATCACACCCACCTACTCCAATACCACGCTCACCTACTCCAATATCACCTCATCTACTCCAATAACACGCTCACCTACTCTATTATCACACTCACCTACTCCAATATCACACCCACCTGCTCCTATATCACACCCACCTACTCCAATATCACACCCACCTACTCCAATATCACACTCACCTACCCCAATATCACATCCACTAACTCCAATATCACACTCACCTACCCCAATATCACACTCACCTACTCCAACATCACGCTCACCTACTCCAATATTACAGCCACCTACTCCAATATCACACTTATCTACCCCAATATCACACTCACCTACCCCAATATCACACTCACCTATTCCAATATCACACCCACCTCCTCCAATATCACGCTCTCCTACTCCAATATTACACCCACCTACTCCAATATCACACTCACCTACTCCAATATCATACTTACCTACCCCAATATTACACTCACCTACTCCAATACCACACTCACCTACTCCATTATCATGCTCACCTACTCCAATACCACACTCACCTACTCCAATACCACACTCACCTTCTCCAATGCCATACTCACCTGCTCCAATATCACACTCATCTACTCCAATATCACACTCACCTACTCCAATATCACACTCACCTACTCCAATACCATACTCACCTACTTCAATATCACACCCACCTTCTCCAATATCACACACACCTACTCCAATATCACACAGACCTACTCCAATACCACACTCACCTACTCCAATACCACACTCGCCTCCTCCAATATCACGCTCACCTACTCCAATATTACACCCACCTACTCCAATATCACAGTCATCTACTCCAATATCACAGTCATCTACCCCAATATCACCCTCAACCTCTCCAATATCATGCCCACCTACTCCAATGTCACACCCACCTACTCCAATATCACACACACCTACTCCAATACCACACTCACCTACTTCAATATCACACCCACCTTCTCCAATATCACACACACCTACTCCAATACCACACTCACCTACTTCAATATCACACTCACCTACTCCAATATCACACACACCTACTCCAATACCACACTCACCTACTCCAATATCACGCTCACCTACTCCAATATTACACCCACCTACTCCAATATCACACTTATCTACCCCAATATCACACTCACCTACTTCAATATCACACTCACCTACCCCAATATCACACTCACCTACCCCAATATCACACTCACCTATTCCAATATCACACCTACCTACTCCAATATCACACAGACCTACTCCAATACCACACTCACCTACTCCAATATCACACCCACCTACTCCAATATCACACTCACCTCCTCCAATATCACGCTCACCTACTCCAATATACACCCACCTACTCCAATATCACAGTCATCTACTCCAATATCACAGTCATCTACCCCAATATCACACTCACCTACCCCAATATCACACTCACCTACTCCAATACTACACTCACCTACTCCGATATCGCACTCACCTACTCCAGTGCCATACTCACCTGCTCCAATATCACACTCATCTACTCCAACATCACCTTCACCTTCTCCACTATCACACCCACCTACTCCAATATCACACACCCCTACTCCAATACTACACTCACCTACTCCAATATCACACTCACCTACTTCAATATCACACTCACCTACCCCAATATCACACTCACCTATCCCAATATCACACTCACCTATTCCAATATCACACCCACCTACTCCAATATCACACAGACCTACTCCAATACCACACTCACCTACACCAATACCACACTCACCTCCTCCAATATCACGCTCACCTACTCCAATATTACACCCACCTACTCCAATATCACAGTCATCTACTCCAATATCACACTCACCTACCCCAATATCACACTCACCTACTCCAATATCACACAGACCTACTCCAATACCACACTCACCTACTCCAATACCACACTCACCTCCTCCAATATCACGCTCACCTACTCCAATATTACACCCACCTACTCCAATATCACAGTCATCTACTCCAATATCACAGTCATCTACCCCAATATCACACTCACCTACTCCAATATCACACCCACCTGCTCCTATATCACACCCACCTACTCCAATATCACACCCACCTTCTCCAATAGCACGCTCACCTACTCCAATATCACACCCACCTACTCCAATATCACACTCACCTACTCCAATACCACACTCACCTACTCCAATATCACGCTCACCTACTCCAATATCACACTCACCTACTCAAATAATACGCTCACCTACTCCAATATCACACCCACCTACCACAATATCACCCTCACCGACTCCAATATCACGCTCACCTACACCAATATCACACTCACCTACTCAAATATCACACTCACCTACTCCAATACCACACTCACCTACTCCAATACCACACTCACCTACTCCAATATCACGATCACCTACTCCAATATCACGATCACCTACTCCAATATCACACTCACCTGCTCAAAAAATACGCTCACCTACTCCAATATCACACCCACCTACTCCAATACCACACTCACCTCCTCCAATATCACGCTCACCTACTCCAATATTACACCCACCTACTCCAATATCACAGTCATCTACTCCAATATCACAGTCATCTACCCCAATATCACACTCAACTACTCCAATATCACACTCACCTACCCCAATATCACACTCACCTACCCCAATATCACACTCACCTACCCCAATATCACACTCACCTACCCCAATATCACACTCACCTACTCAAATATCACACTCACCTACTCCAATACCACACTCACCTACTCCAATACCACACTCACCTACTCCAATATCACGATCACCTACTCCAATATCACGATCACCTACCCCAATATCACACTCACCTACTCCAATATCATGCTCAACTACTCCAATACCACACTCACCTACTCCAATATCACACTAACCTACTCCAATATCACGCTCACCTACTCCAATATCACAATCACCTGCTCAAATAATACGCTCACCTACTCCAATATCACACCTACCTACTCCAATATCACCCTCACCGACTCCAATACCACACTCACCTACTCCAATATCACAGTCACCTACTCCAATATCACCCTCACCGACTCCAATACCACACTCACCTACTCCAATATCATGATCACCTACTCCAATATCACACTCACCCGCTCAAAAAATACGCTCACCTACTCAAATACCACGCCCACCTACTCCAAAAACAAGCTCACCTACTCCAATATCACCCCATTTACTCCAATATCACACCCACCTACTCCAATATCACACTCACCTACTGAAATAATACGCTCACCTACTCCAATATCACACTCACCTACTCCAATAACACGCTCACCTACTCCAATACCACGCTCACCTACTCCAATATCACCCCATCTACTCCAATAACACGCTCACCTACTCTATTATCACACTCACCTACTCCAATATCACACCGACCTGCTCCTATATCACAACCACCTACTCCAATATCACACCCACCGTCTCCAATAGCACGCTCACCTACTCCAATATCACACCCACCTACTCCAATATTACACTCACCTACCCCAATATCACACCCACCTACTCCAATATCACACATATCTACCCCAATATCACACTCACCTACTCCAATTTCACACTCACCTACCCCAAAAGCACACTCACCTACTCCAATACCACACTCACCTACTCCAATATCATGCTCACCTACTCCAATACCACACTCACCTACTCCAATACCACACTCACCTTCTCCAATGCCATACTCACCTGCTCCAATATCACACTCACCTACTCCAATATCACACTCACCTACTCCAATATCACACTCACCTACTCCAATATCACGCTCACCTACTCCAATATTACACCCACCTACTCCAATATCACAGTCATCTACCCCAATATCACACTCACCTACTCCAATATCACACTCACCTACCCCAATATCACACTCACCTACCCCAATATCACACTCACCTACTCCAATACCACACTCACCTACTCCAATACCACACTCACTTACTTCAATATCACACCCACCTACTCCAATATCACACCCACCTTCTCCAATATCACGCTCACCTACTCCAATATCACACCCACCTACTCCAATATCACACTCACCTACTACAATATCACACCCACCTACTCCAATATCACACCCACGTACTCCAATATCACACTCACCTACCCCAATTTCACACTCACCTACCCCAATTTCACACTCACCTACTCCAATATCACGCTCACCTACTCCAATATTACACCCACCTACTCCAATATCCCACTTGTCTACCCCAATATCACACTCACCTACTTCAATATCACACTCACCTACCCCAATATCACACTCACCTATTCCAATATCACACCCACCTACTCCAATATCACACAGACCTACTCCAATACCACACTCACCTACTCCAATACCACACTCACCTCCTCCAATATCACGCTCACCTACTCCAATATTACACCCACCTACTCCAATATCACAGTCATCTACTCCAATATCACAGTCATCTACCCCAATATCACACTCAACTACTCCAATATCACACTCACCTACCCCAATATCACACTCACCTACCCCAATATCACACTCACCTACTCCAATATCACACTCACCTACTCCAATATCACACCCACCTACTCCAATACCACGCTCACCTACTCCAATATCACCTCATCTACTCCAATAACACGCTCACCTACTCTATTATCACACTCACCTACTCCAATATCACACAAACCTGCTCCTATATCACACCCACCTACTCCAATATCACACCCACCTTCTCCAATATCACGCTCACCTACTCCAATATCACACCCACCTACTCCAATATCACACTCACCTACCCCAATATCACATCCACTAACTCCAATATCACACTCACCTACCCCAATATCACACTCACCTACTCCAACATCACGCTCACCTACTCCAATATTACAGCCACCTACTCCAATATCACACTTATCTACCCCAATATCACACTCACCTACCCCAATATCACACTCACCTATTCCAATATCACACCCACCTACTCCAATATCACACAGACCTACTCCAATACCACACTCACCTACTCCAATATCACACCCACCTACTCCAATATCACACTCACCTCCTCCAATATCACGCTCTCCTACTCCAATATTACACCCACCTACTCCAATATCACACTCACCTACTCCAATATCATACTTACCTACCCCAATATTACACTCACCTACTCCAATACCACACTCACCTACTCCATTATCATGCTCACCTACTCCAATACCACACTCACCTACTCCAATACCACACTCACCTTCTCCAATGCCATACTCACCTGCTCCAATATCACACTCATCTACTCCAATATCACACTCACCTACTCCAATATCACACTCACCTACTCCAATACCACACTCACCTACTTCAATATCACACCCACCTTCTCCAATATCACACACACCTACTCCAATATCACACAGACCTACTCCAATACCACACTCACCTACTCCAATACCACACTCGCCTCCTCCAATATCACGCTCACCTACTCCAATATTACACCCACCTACTCCAATATCACAGTCATCTACTCCAATATCACAGTCATCTACCCCAATATCACCCTCAACCTCTCCAATATCATGCCCACCTACTCCAATGTCACACCCACCTACTCCAATATCACACACACCTACTCCAATACCACACTCACCTACTTCAATATCACACCCACCTTCTCCAATATCACACACACCTACTCCAATACCACACTCACCTACTTCAATATCACGCTCACCTACTCCAATATCACACCCACCTACTCCAATATCACACACACCTACTCCAATATCACACACACCTACTCCAATACCACACTCACCTACTCCAATATCACGCTCACCTACTCCAATATTACACCCACCTACTCCAATATCACACTTATCTACCCCAATATCACACTCACCTACTCCAATATCACACTCACCTACCCCAATATCACACTCACCTACCCCAATATCACACTCACCTATTCCAATATCACACCTACCTACTCCAATATCACACAGACCTACTCCAATACCACACTCACCTACTCCAATATCACACCCACCTACTCCAATATCACACTCACCTCCTCCAATATCACGCTCACCTACTCCAATATACACCCACCTACTCCAATATCACAGTCATCTACTCCAATATCACAGTCATCTACCCCAATATCACACTCACCTACCCCAATATCACACTCACCTACTCCAATACTACACTCACCTACTCCGATATCGCACTCACCTACTCCAGTGCCATACTCACCTGCTCCAATATCACACTCATCTACTCCAACATCACCATCACCTTCTCCAATATCACACCCACCTACTCCAATATCACACACCCCTACTCCAATACTACACTCACCTACTCCAATATCACACTAACCTGCTTCAATATCACACCCACCTACTCCAATAGCACGCTCACCTACTCCAATATCACACCCACCGACTCCAATATCACGCCAACCTACTCCAATACCACACTCACCTACTCCAATACCACACTCACCTAGTGCAATACCACACTCACGTACTCCAATACCACACTCACCTACTCCAATATCACACCCACCTACTCCAATACCACACTCACCTACTCCGATACCACACTCACCTACTCCAATAACACGCTCACCTACCCCAATATCACACCCACCTACTCCAATAGCACGCTCAACTACTCCAATATCACACTCACCTACTCCAATACCACGCTCACCTACCACAATATCACGCCCAACTACTCCAATAGCACGCTCACCTACTCCAATATCACACCCATCTACTCCAATACCACACTCACCTACTCCAATACCACACTCACCTACTTCAATATCACACCCACCTACTCCAATATCACACCCACCTTCTCCAATATCACGCTCACCTACTCCAATATCACACTCACCTACTCCAATTTGACACTCACCTACCCCACACTCTCACCTACTCCAATATCACGCTCACCTACTCCAATATTACACCCACCTACTCCAATATCACACTTATCTACCCCAATATCACACTCACCTACTCCAATACCACACTCACCTACCCCAATATCACACTCACCTACCCCAATATCACACTCACCTACTCCAATACCACACTCACGTTCTCCAATGCCATTCTCACCTGCTCCAATATCACACTCATCTACTCCAACATCACATTCACCTTCTCCAATATCACACCCATCTACTCCAATATCACACACACCTACTCCAATACCACACTCACCTACTCCAATACCACACTCACCTTCTCCAATGCCATACTCACCTGCTCCAATATCACACTCATCTACTCCATTATCACACTCACCTATTCCAATATCACACCCACTTACTCCAACATCACCCTCAACTTCTCCAATATCATGCCCACCTACTCCAATATCCCACTTGTCTACCCCAATATCACACTCACCTACTTCAATATCACACTCACCTACCCCAATATCACACTCACCTATTCCAATATCACACCCACCTACTCCAATATCACACAGACCTACTCCAATACCACACTCACCTACTCCAATACCACACTCACCTCCTCCAATATCACGCTCACCTACTCCAATATTACACCCACCTACTCCAATATCACAGTCATCTACTCCAATATCACAGTCATCTACCCCAATATCACACTCAACTACTCCAATATCACACTCACCTACCCCAATATCACACTCACCTACCCCAATATCACACTCACCTACTCCAATATCACACCCACCTACTCCAATACCACGCTCACCTACTCCAATATCACCTCATCTACTCCAATAACACGCTCACCTACTCTATTATCACACTCACCTACTCCAATATCACACAAACCTGCTCCTATATCACACCCACCTACTCCAATATCACACCCACCTTCTCCAATATCACGCTCACCTACTCCAATATCACACCCACCTACTCCAATATCACACTCACCTACCCCAATATCACATCCACTAACTCCAATATCACACTCACCTACCCCAATATCACACTCACCTACTCCAACATCACGCTCACCTACTCCAATATTACAGCCACCTACTCCAATATCACACTTATCTACCCCAATATCACACTCACCTACCCCAATATCACACTCACCTATTCCAATATCACACCCACCTACTCCAATATCACACAGACCTACTCCAATACCACACTCACCTACTCCAATATCACACCCACCTACTCCAATATCACACTCACCTCCTCCAATATCACGCTCTCCTACTCCAATATTACACCCACCTACTCCAATATCACACTCACCTACTCCAATATCATACTTACCTACCCCAATATTACACTCACCTACTCCAATACCACACTCACCTACTCCATTATCATGCTCACCTACTCCAATACCACACTCACCTACTCCAATACCACACTCACCTTCTCCAATGCCATACTCACCTGCTCCAATATCACACTCATCTACTCCAATATCACACTCACCTACTCCAATATCACACTCACCTACTCCAATACCATACTCACCTACTTCAATATCACACCCACCTTCTCCAATATCACACACACCTACTCCAATATCACACAGACCTACTCCAATACCACACTCACCTACTCCAATACCACACTCGCCTCCTCCAATATCACGCTCACCTACTCCAATATTACACCCACCTACTCCAATATCACAGTCATCTACTCCAATATCACAGTCATCTACCCCAATATCACCCTCAACCTCTCCAATATCATGCCCACCTACTCCAATGTCACACCCACCTACTCCAATATCACACACACCTACTCCAATACCACACTCACCTACTTCAATATCACACCCACCTTCTCCAATATCACACACACCTACTCCAATACCACACTCACCTACTTCAATATCACACTCACCTACTCCAATATCACACCCACCTACTCCAATATCACACACACCTACTCCAATATCACACACACCTACTCCAATACCACACTCACCTACTCCAATATCACGCTCACCTACTCCAATATTACACCCACCTACTCCAATATCACACTTATCTACCCCAATATCACACTCACCTACTTCAATATCACACTCACCTACCCCAATATCACACTCACCTACCCCAATATCACACTCACCTATTCCAATATCACACCTACCTACTCCAATATCACACAGACCTACTCCAATACCACACTCACCTACTCCAATATCACACCCACCTACTCCAATATCACACTCACCTCCTCCAATATCACGCTCACCTACTCCAATATACACCCACCTACTCCAATATCACAGTCATCTACTCCAATATCACAGTCATCTACCCCAATATCACACTCACCTACCCCAATATCACACTCACCTACTCCAATACTACACTCACCTACTCCGATATCGCACTCACCTACTCCAGTGCCATACTCACCTGCTCCAATATCACACTCATCTACTCCAACATCACCTTCACCTTCTCCAATATCACACCCACCTACTCCAATATCACACACCCCTACTCCAATACTACACTCACCTACTCCAATATCACACTAACCTGCTTCAATATCACACCCACCTACTCCAATAGCACGCTCACCTACTCCAATATCACACCCACCGACTCCAATATCACGCCAACCTACTCCAATACCACACTCACCTACTCCAATACCACACTCACCTAGTGCAATACCACACTCACGTACTCCAATACCACACTCACCTACTCCAATATCACACCCACCTACTCCAATACCACACTCACCTACTCCGATACCACACTCACCTACTCCAATAACACGCTCACCTACCCCAATATCACACCCACCTACTCCAATAGCACGCTCAACTACTCCAATATCACACTCACCTACTCCAATACCACGCTCACCTACCACAATATCACGCCCACCTACTCCAATAGCACGCTCACCTACTCCAATATCACACCCATCTACTCCAATACCACACTCACCTACTCCAATACCACACTCACCTACTTCAATATCACACCCACCTACTCCAATATCACACCCACCTTCTCCAATATCACGCTCACCTACTCCAATATCACACTCACCTACTCCAATTTGACACTCACCTACCCCACACTCTCACCTACTCCAATATCACGCTCACCTACTCCAATATTACACCCACCTACTCCAATATCACACTTATCTACCCCAATATCACACTCACCTACTTCAATATCACACTCACCTACCCCAATATCACACTCACCTACCCCAATATCACACTCACCTACTCCAATACCACACTCACCTACCCCAATATCACACTCACCTACCCCAATATCACACTCACCTACTCCAATACCACACTGACCTTCTCCAATGCCATTCTCACCTGCTCCAATATCACACTCATCTACTCCAACATCACATTCACCTTCTCCAATATCACACCCACCTACTCCAATATCACACACACCTACTCCAATACCACACTCACCTACTCCAATACCACACTCACCTTCTCCAATGCCATACTCACCTGCTCCAATATCACACTCATCTACTCCATTATCACACTCACCTATTCCAAT
Source organism: Hemiscyllium ocellatum (assembly GCF_020745735.1). Lineage (NCBI taxonomy): Eukaryota > Metazoa > Chordata > Chondrichthyes > Orectolobiformes > Hemiscylliidae > Hemiscyllium > Hemiscyllium ocellatum. The sequence continues at coordinate 77,078,703 of NC_083413.1, forward strand.
ATCACACCCACTTACTCCAACATCACCCTCAACTTCTCCAATATCATGCCCACCTACTCCAATATCACCCTCACCGACTCCAATACCACACTCACCTACTCCAATATCACAGTCACCTACTCCAATATCACGATCACCTACTCCAATACCACACTCACCCGCTCTAAAAATACGCTCACCTACTCCAATATCACACCCACCTACTCCAATATCACCCTCACCGACTCCAATACCACACTCACCTACTCCAATATCACAGTCACCTACTCCAATATCACGATCACCTACTCCAATACCACACTCACCCGCTCAAAAAATACGCTCATCTACTCCAATATCACACCCACCTCCTCCAATAACACGCTCACCTACTCCAATATCACCCCATTTACTCCAATATCACACCCACCTACTCTATTATCACACTCACCTACTCCAATATCACACCCACCTACTCCAATATCACACTCACCTACTCAAATAATACGGTCACCTACTCCAATATCACACTCACCTACTCCAATAACACGCTCACCTACTCCAATATCACACTCACCTACTCCAATATCACACTCACCTACTCCAATATCACACCCACCTACTTCAATATCACGCTCACCTACTCCAATATCACCCCATCTACTCCAATATCACACCCACCTGCTCCTATATCACCCCCACCTACTCCAATATCACACCCACCTTCTCCAATATCACGCTCACCTACACCAATATCACACCCACCTACTCCAATATCACACTCACCTACCCCAATATCACACCCACCTACTCCAATATCACACGCACCTACCCCAATATCACACTCACCTACTCCAATACCACACTCACCTACTCCAATATCATGCTCACCTACTCCAATACCACACTCACCTACTCCAATATTACACCCACCTACTGTATTATCACACTCACCTACTCCAATACCACACTCACCTTCTCCAATGCCATACTCACCTGCTCCAATATCACACTCACCTACTCCAATATCACACTCACCTACTCCAATATCACACCCACTTACTCCAACATCACCCTCAACTTCTCCAATATCATGCCCACCTTCTCCAATATCACACCCACCTACTCCAATATAACACACACCTACTCCAATACCACACTCACCTACTTTAATATCACACCCACCTACTCCAATATCACACCCACCTTCTCCAATATCACGCACACCTACTCCAATATCACACCCACCTACTCCAATATCACACTCACCTTCTCCAATATCACACTCACCTACTCCAATATCACACCCACCTACTCCAATTTTACACCCACCTACTCCAATATCACACTTATCTACCCCAATATCACAGTCATCTACTCCAATATCACAGTCATCTACCCCAATATCACACTCAACTACTCCAATATCACACTCACCTACCCCAATATCACACTCACCTACCCCAATATCACACTCACCTACTCCAATGTCATGCTCACCTACTCCAATATCGCACTCACCTACTCCAATACCACACTCACCTTCTCCAATGCCATACTCACCTGCTCCAATATCACACTCATCTACTCCAACATCACCATCACCTTCTCCAATATCACACCTACCTACTCCAATATCACACACATCTACTCCAATACCACACTCACCTACTCCAATTTCACACTCACCTACCCCAATTTCACACTCACCTACTCCAATATCACGCTCAGCTACTCCAATATTACACCCACCTACTCCAATATCACACTTATCTACCCCAATATCACACTCACCTACTCCAATATCACACTCACCTACCCCAATATCACACTCACCTACCCCAATATCACACTCACCTACCCCAATATCACACTCACCTACCCCAATTTCACACTCACCTACTCCAATATCACGCTCACCTACTCCAATATTACACCCACCTACTCCAATATCACACTTATCTACCCCAATATCACACTCACCTACTTCAATATCACACTCACCTACCCCAATATCACACTCACCTACCCCAATATCACACCCACCTACTCCAATATCACACCCACCTACTCCAATATCACACAGACCTACTCCAATACCACACTCACCTACTCCAATACCACACTCACCTCCTCCAATATCACGCTCACCTACTCCAATATTACACCCACCTACTCCAATATCACAGTCATCTCCTCCAATATCACAGTCATCTACCCCAATATCACACTCAACTACTCAAATATCACACAGACCTACCCCAATATCACACTCACCTACCCCAATATCAAACTCACCTACTCCAATGTCATGCTCACCTACTCCAATTTCGCACTCACCTACCCCAATACCACACTCACCTTCTCCAATGCCATACTCACCTGCTCCAATACCACACTCATCTACTCCAACATCACCTTCACCTTCTCCAATATCACACCCACCTACTCCAATATCACACACACCTACTCCAAGACCCCACTCACCTACTCCAATATCACACCCACCTACTCCAATATCACGCTCACCTACTCCAATATCACAATCACCTACTCAAATAATACGCTCACCTACTCCAATATCACACCCACCTACTCCAATATCACCCTCACCGACTCCAATACCACACTCACCTACTCCAATATCATGTTATACTACTCCAATATCACACTCACCCGCTCAAAAAATACGCTCACCTACTCCAATATCACACCCACCTACTCCAATAACACGCTCACCTACTCCAATATCACCCCATTTACTCCAATATCACACCCACCTACTCCAATATCACACTCACCTACTCAAATAATACGCTCACCTACTCCAATATCACACTCACCTACTCCAATAACACGCTCACCTACTCCAATATCACAGTCACCTACTCCAATACCACACTCACCTACTCCAATATCATGCTCACCTACTCCAATACCACACTCACCTACTCCAATACCACACTCACCTTCTCCAATGCCATACGCACCTGCTCCAATATCACACTCATCTACTCCAATATCACACTCACCTACTCCAATATCACACTCACCTACTCCAATATCACACTCACCTATTCCAATATCACACCCACTTACTCCAACATCACCCTCAACTTCTGCAATATCATGCCCACCTACTCCAATACCACACTCACCTACTCCAATATTACACCCACCTACTCCAATATCACTCTCATCTACCCCAATATCACACTCACCTACTCCGATATCACACTCACCTACCCCAATATCACACTCACCTACTCCAATACCACACTCACCTACTCCAATACCACACTCACCTACTTCAATATCACACCCACCTACTCCAATATCACACCCACCTTCTCCAATATCACGCTCACCTACTCCAATATCACACCCACCTACTCCAATATCACACTCACCTACTCCAATATCACACACACCTACTCCAATATCACACCCACCCACTCCAATATCACACCCACCTACTCCAATATCACACTCACCTACTCCAATCTCACACTCACCTACCCCAATTTCACTCTCACCTACTCCAATATCACGCTCAGCTACTCCAATATTACACCCACCTACTCCAATATCACACTTATCTACCCCAATATCACACTCACCTACTTCAATATCACACTCACCTACCCCAATATCACACTCACCTATCCCAATATCACACTCACCTATTCCAATATCACACCCACCTACTCCAATATCACACAGACCTACTCCAATACCACACTCACCTACTCCAATACCACACTCACCTCCTCCAATATCACGCTCACCTACTCCAATATTACACCCACCTACTCCAATATCACAGTCATCTACTCCAATATCACAGTCATCTACCCCAATATCACACTCAACTACTCCAATATCACACTCACCTACCCCAATATCACACTCACCTACCCCAATATCACACTCACCTACTCCAATATCACACCCACCTACTCCAATACCACGCTCACCTACTCCAATATCACCTCATCTACTCCAATAACACGCTCACCTACTCTATTATCACACTCACCTACTCCAATATCACACCCACCTGCTCCTATATCACACCCACCTACTCCAATATCACACCCACCTTCTCCAATATCACGCTCACCTACTCCAATATCACACCCACCTACTCCAATATCACACTCACCTACCCCAATATCACATCCACCTACTCCAATATCACACTCACCTACCCCAATATCACACTCACCTACTCCAATATCACGCTCACCTACTCCAATATTACAGCCACCTAGTCCAATATCACACTTATCTACCCCAATATCACACTCACCTACCCCAATATCACACTCACCTATTCCAATATCACACCCACCTACTCCAATATCACACAGACCTACTCCAATACCACACTCACCTACTCCAATATCACACTCACCTACCCCAATATCACACTCACCTACCCCAATATCACACTCACCTATCCCAATATCGCACTCACCTACTCCAATACCACACTCACCTACTCCAATATCGCACTCACCTACTCCAATCCCATACTCATCTTCTCCAATATCACACTCATCTACTCCAACATCACCTTCACCTTCTCCAATATCACACCCACCTACTCCAATATCACACACCCCTACTCCAATACCACACTCACCTACTCCAATATCACACTAACCTACTTCAATATCACACCCACCTACTCCAATACCACACTCACCTAATCCAATATCACACCCCCCGACTCCAATATCACGCTCACCTACTCCAATACCACACTCACCTTCTCCAATACCACACTCACCTAGTGCAATACCACACTCACGTACTCCAATACCACACTCACCTACTCCAATATCACACCCACCTACTCCAATACTACACTCACCTACTCCGATACCACACTCGCCTACTCCAATAACACGCTCACCTACCCCAATATCACACCCACCTACTCCAATAGCACGCTCACCTACTCCAATATCACACTCACCTCCTCCAATACCACGCTCACCTACCACAATATCACACTCACCTACTCCAATACCACGCTCACCTACCACAATATCACACTCTCCTCCTCCAATATCACGCTCACCTACTCCAATATTACACCCACCCACTCCAATATCACAGTCATCTACTCCAATATCACAGTCATCTACCCCAATATCACACTCAACTACTCCAATATCACACTCACCTACCCCAATATCACACCCACCTACCCCAATAGCACACTCACCTACTCCAATATCACACTCAACTACTCCAATATCACACTCACCTACCCCAATATCACACTCACCTACTCCAATACCACACTCACCTTCTCCAATGCCATACTCACCTGCTCCAATATCACACTCATCTACTCCAACATCACATTCACCTTCTCCAATATCACACCCACCTACTCCAATATCACACTCACCTACTCCAATACCACACTCACCTACTCCAATATCACACCCACCTACTCCAATATCACACACACCTCCTCCAATACCACACTCACCTACTCCAATATCACACGTACCTACTCCAATATCACACCCACCTTCTCCAATATCACACCCACCTACTCCAATACCACGCTCACCTACTCCAATACCACACTCACCTACTGCAATACCACACTCACGTACTCCGATACCACACTCACCTACTCCAATATCACACTCACCTACCCCAATATCACACTCACCTACCCCAATATCACACTCACTTACTCCAATACCACACTCACCTACTCCAATATCATGCTCACCTACTCCAATACCACACTCACCTTCTCCAATATCACATCCACTTACTCCAACATCACCCTCAACTTCTCCAATATCGCGCCCACCTACTCCAATATCACACCCACCTACTCCAATATCACACACACCTACTCCAATACCACACACACCTACTTCAATATCACACCCACCTACTCCAATATCACGCTCACCTACTCCAATACCACACCCACCTACTCCAACATCACCCTCACCTACTCCAATATTACACTCACTTTCTCCAATATCACACTCACCTACTCCAATATCACGCTCACCTACTCCAATATCACGCTCACCTACTCCAATATCACACTCACCTACTCCAATACCACACTCACCTACTCCAATATCATGCTCACCTACTCCAATACCACACTCACCTACTCCAATACCACACTCACCTTCTCCAATGCCATACTCACCTGCTCCAATATCACACTCATCTACTCCAATTTCACACTCACCTACTCCAATATCACACTCACCTACTCCAATATCACACCCACTTACTCCAACATCACCCTCAACTTCTGCAATGTCATGCCCACCTACTCCAATATCACACCCACCTACTCCAATATCACACACACCTACTCCAATATCACACCCACCTACTCCAATATCACACCCACCTACTCCAATATCACACACACCTACTCCAATATCACGCTCACCTACTCCAATATCACACCCACCTACTCCAATATCACACCCACCTACTCCAATATCACACACACCTACTCCAATACCACACTCACCTACTTCAATATCACGCTCACCTACTCCAATATCACACTCACCTACTCCAATTTCACACTCACCTACCCCAATTTCACACTCACCTACTCCAATATCACGCTCACCTACTCCAATATTACACCCACCTACTCCAATATCACACTTATCTACCCCAATATCACACTCACCTACTTCAATATCACACTCACCTACCCCAATATCACACTCACCTATTCCAATATCACACTCACCTATTCCAATATCACACCCACCTACTCCAATATCACACAGACCTACTCCAATACCACACTCACCTACTCCAATATCACACCCACCTACTCCAATATCACACTCACCTCCTCCAATATCACGCTCACCTACTCCAATATTACACCCACCTACTCCAATATCACAGTCATCTACTCCAATATCACAGTCATCTACACCAATATCACACTCAACTTCTCCAATATCACACTCACCTACCCCAATATCACACTCACCCACCCCAATATCACACTCACCTACTCCAATACCACACTCACCTACTCCAATATCGCACTCACCTACTCCAATATCACACTCACCTACTCCAATACCACACTCACCTACTCCAATATCACACCCACCTACTCCAATATCACACACACCTACTCCAATACCACACACACCTACTCCAATACCACACTCACCTACTCCAATATCACACGTACCTACTCCAATATCACACCCACCTACTCCAATATCACACACACCTACTCCAATATCACGCTCACCTACTCCAATATCACACCCACCTACTCCAATATCACACCCACCTACTCCAATATCACACACACCTACTCCAATACCACACTCACCTACTTCAATATCACGCTCACCTACTCCAATATCACACTCACCTACTCCAATTTCACACTCACCTACCCCAATTTCACACTCACCTACTCCAATATCACACTCACCTACTCCAATATTACACCCACCTACTCCAATATCACACTTATCTACCCCAATATCACACTCACCTACTTCAATATCACACTCACCTACCCCAATATCACACTCACCTATTCCAATATCACACTCACCTATTCCAATATCACACCCACCTACTCCAATATCACACAGACCTACTCCAATACCACACTCACCTACTCCAATATCACACCCACCTACTCCAATATCACACTCACCTCCTCCAATATCACGCTCACCTACTCCAATATTACACCCACCTACTCCAATATCACAGTCATCTACTCCAATATCACAGTCATCTACACCAATATCACACTCAACTTCTCCAATATCACACTCACCTACCCCAATATCACACTCACCTACCCCAATATCACACTCACCTACTCCAATACCACACTCACCTACTCCAATATCGCACTCACCTACTCCAATATCACACTCACCTACTCCAATACCACACTCACCTACTCCAATATCACACCCACCTACTCCAATATCACACACACCTACTCCAATACCACACACACCTACTCCAATACCACACTCACCTACTCCAATATCACACGTACCTACTCCAATATCACACCCACCTACTCCAATATCACACCCACCTACTCCAATACCACGCTCACCTACTCCAATACCACACTCACCTACTGCAATACCACACTCACGTACTCCAATACCACACTCACCTACTCCAATATCACGCCCACCTACTCCAATACCACATTCACCTACTCCGATACCACACTCACCTACTCCAATACCACACTCACCTTCTCCGATACCACACTCACCTTCTCCAATATCACACTCACCTACCCCAATATCACACTCACCTGCCCCAATATCACACTCACCTACTCCAATACCACACTCACCTACTCCAATATCATGCTCACCTACTCCAATACCACACTCACCTTCTCCAATATCACATCCACTTACTCCAACATCACCCTCAACTTCTCCAATATCGCGCCCACCTACTCCAATATCACACCCACCTACTCCAATATCACACACACCTACTCCAATACCACACTCACCTACTTCAATATCACACCCACCTACTCCAATATCACGCTCACCTACTCCAATACCACACCCACCTACTCCAATATCACACCCACCTACTCCAATATCACACACACCTACTCTAATATCACACTCACCTACTCCAATATCGCACCCACCTACTCCAACATCACCCTCACCTACTCCAATATTACACTCACTTTCTCCAATATCACACTCACCTACTCCAATATCACGCTCACCTACTCCAATATCACGCTCACCTACTCCAATATCACACCCACCTACTCCAATATTACACTCACCTACTCCAATATCGCACCCACCTACTCCAACATCACCCTCACCTACTCCAATATCACACTCACCTACTCCAATACCACACTCACCTTATCCAATATCATGCTCGCCTACTCCAATACCACACTCACCCACTCCAATACCACACTCACCTTCTCCAATGCCATACTCACCTGCTCCAATATCACACTCATCTACTCCAATTTCACACTCACCTACTCCAATATCACACTCACCTACTCCAATATCACACCCACTTACTCCAACATCACCCTCAACTTCTGCAATATCATGCCCACCTACTCCAATATCACACCCACCTACTCCAATATCACACACACCTACTCCAATATCACACCCACCTACTCCAATATCACACACACCTACTCCAATATCACACCCACCTACTCCAATATCACACACACCTACTCCAATATCACACACACCTACTCCAATATCACGCTCACCTACTCCAATATCACACCCACCTACTCCAATATCACACCCACCTACTCCAATATCACACACACCTACTCCAATACCACACTCACCTACTTCAATATCACGCTCACCTACTCCAATATCACACTCACCTACTCCAATTTCACACTCACCTACCCCAATTTCACACTCACCTCCTCCAATATCATGCTCACCTACTCCAATATTACACCCACCTACTCCAATATCACACTTATCTACCCCAATATCACACTCACCTATTCCAATATCACACCCACCTACTCCAATATCACACAGACCTACTCCAATACCACACTCACCTACTCCAATATCACACCCACCTACTCCAATATCACACTCACCTCCTCCAATATCACGCTCACCTACTCCAATATTACACCCACCTACTCCAATATCACAGTCATCTACTCCAATATCACAGTCATCTACACCAATCTCACACTCAACCTCTCCAATATCACACTCACCTACCCCAATATCACACTCACCTACTCCAATACCACACTCACCTACTCCAATATCGCACTCACCTACTCCAATGCCATACTCACCTGCTCCAATATCACACTCATCTACTCCAACATCACCTTCACCTTCTCCAATATCATACCCACCTACTCCTATATCACACACACCTACTCCAATACCACACTCACCTACTCCAATATCACACTAACCTCCTTCAATATCACACCCACCTACTCCAATAGCACGCTCACCTACTCCAATATCACACCCACCGACTCCAATATCACGCTCACCTACTCCAATACCACACTCACCTACTCCAATACCACACTCACCTAGTGCAATACCACACTCACGTACCCCAATACCACACTCACCTACTCCAATATCACACCCACCTACTCCAATACCACACTCACCTACTCCGATACCACACTCACCTACTCCAATAACACGCTCACCTCCCCCAATATCACACCCACCTACTCCAATAGCACGCTCACCTACTCCAATATCACACCCATCTACTCCAATACCACACTCACCTACTCCAATACCACACTCACCTACTTCAATATCACACCCACCTATTCCAATATCACACCCACCTACTCCAATATCACACTCACCTACTCCAATATCACACTCACCTACTCCAATTTCACACTCACCTACTCCAATTTCACACTCACCTACTCCAATATCACGATCACCTACTCCAATATTACACCCACCTACTCCAATATCACACTTATCTACCCCAATATCACACTCACCTTCTCCAATACCACACTCACCTACTCCAATATCACACTCACCTACCCCAATATCACACTCACCTACTCCAATACCACACTCACCTACTCCAATACCACACTCACCTTCTCCAATGCCATACTCACCTGCTCCAATATCACACACATCTACTCCAATATCACACTCACCTACTCCAATATCACACTCACCTACTCCAATATCACACCCAATTACTCCAACATCACCCTCACCTTCTCCAAAATCACGCCCACCTATTCCAATATCACACCCACCTACCCCAATATCACACTCACCTACTCCAATATCACACTCAACTACTCCAATATCACACTCACCTACCCCAATATCACACTCACCTACCCCAATATCACACTCACCTACTCCAATACCACACTCACCTTCTCCAATCCCATACTCACCTGCTCCAATATCACACTCATCTACTCCAACATCACCTTCACCTTCTCCAATATCACACCCACCTACTCCAATATCACACACACCTACTCCAATACCACACTCACCTACTCCAATACCACACTCACCTACTCCAATATCACACCCACCTACTCCAATATCACACGCACCTACTCCAATACCACACTCACCTACTCCAATATCACACTAACCTTCTTAAGTATCACACCCACCTACTCCAATACCACACTCACGTACTCCAATACCACACTCACCTACTGCAATACCACACTCACGTACTCCAATACCACACTCACCTACTCCAATATCACGCCCACCTACTCCAATACCACACTCACCTACTCCGATACCACACTCACCTACTCCGATACCACACTCACCTACTCCAATACCACACTCACCTTCTCCGATACCACACTCACCTACTGCAATATCACACTCACCTACCCCAATATCACACTCACCTACCCCAATATCACACTCACCTACTCCAATACCACACTCACCTACTCCAATATCACGCCCACCTACTCCAATATCACACCCACTTACTCCAACATCACCCTCACCTACTCCAATATCACGCCCACCTACTCCAATATCACACCCACTTACTCCAACATCACCCTCAACTTCTCCAATATCACGCCCACCTACTCCAATATCACACCCACCTACTCCAATATCACACACACCTACTCCAATACCACACTCACCTACTTCAATATCACACCCACCTACTCCAATATCACGCTCACCTACTCCAATACCACACCCACCTACTCCAATATCACACCCACCTACTCCAATATCACACACACCTACTCTAATATCACACTCACCTACTCCAATATCGCACCCACCTACTCCAACATCACCCTCACCTACTCCAATATTACACTCACTTTCTCCAATATCACACTCACCTACTCCAATATCACGCTCACCTACTCCAATATCACGCTCACCTACTCCAATATCACACCCACCTACTCCAATATTACACTCACCTACTCCAATATCACACTCACCTGCCCCAATATCACACCCTCCTACCCCAATATCACATTCACCTACTCCAATATCACACTCACCTCCTCCAATACCACACTCACCTATTCGAATACCACACTCACCTACTCCAATATCACACCCACTTACTCCAACATCACACCCACCTACTCCAATATCACACCCACTTTCTCCAACACCACACTCACTTACTCCATATCACACCCATGTACTCCAATATCACACCCACCTATTCCAATATCACACTCACCTACTTGTATATCCCACCCACCCAGTTCAGTATCGCAGTTACAGAGTCCAATATCGCACTCACATCGTCCAGTCTCTGACTCACCTCCTCCAATATCACAGAGGTGATTGTGAGGACAGCAGATGCTGGAGAATCAGGAGTCAAAACGTTTGCTCCTGGAATAGCACAGCAGGGCAGGCAGCATCCGAAGAGCAGGACCGTTGACATTTCAGGCCTATGACCTTCACCTGGAAAGCACCTGCTGTGCTTTTCTTGCCCCACACTTTTTGACTCTATTCCAATATCACACTCACTTACCCCAGTTACACACTCACCTGGCCCCATGCCACACTCATGCTGTCTAAAGTTACCATTACGAGATTCAACATCACACTCTCAGTCATTCGGCGCATTGTCATACTCAATAGCACACTCAAGCAGCTCGATTTCGTGCAGGTTGTTCTGCTTATAATACGTGTTGCATTAGCACAAATTTGCTGTGATGTGATTGACGAATTGGGGCACTGTTTCTCAAGCATAAACTTTTAAAGTGTGTTTTGGCTGTAAGGCAATTACATCACCAATACTTTAGCAGTGTTTTTAAACCGTGACTTTTCTGTAACACAGGGCTGCATCGGAACACAACCATCACATTGTACATATTAGGTCAAATATCTTGCAACCAGTGATGGGCAATAAATGCTGGACCAACCTTGTATGAGTGAATAAAAAAGGAAATCACAGTTAGCCAGTCCAATATCTCATTCACCTGTTCCAATATCACTCTCACACAATCCAATATCCTGTTTGCCTGATCCAGTATCACCCTTGCCCAGTCCAATATTACTCATACTGGACCAATATCATGCTCATCTGGCATGATATTCAATTCACGTAAATTACAAATAAGGGGCAGTTCTGAACAGTGTAATCATGTGATGAGGTATTGTATTAGATGTATGTATTTAGAGAAAGAGGCCAGACCAAGAGACTGATTGAACATGTTGTCTGTGTTGCATCGGTGAAACAAGTTCTTCATGTGCTACACTTTATGAGAAAGTTATGTCGTTAATAAATATAGGCCATCGTGCAGGTTTATAGCGCAGTCAGCCTCTTCACTGACTTTACAACATCTTTAAAGACGCAGACGGTGAGTGAAAGCAGAGAGAACTACTGTCATAAAGCCACTGACGGTCACGCTTTTTAAAAAATTTCTCTTTGATTTTGGTTTGAGCTTTTATGAACAGATATTACGAGCCTTTCAAATCATTTGGTTGAGGTTTGTGTGTCAGCTTGCATTATGCTGTTAACCCTTTTCAGATCATAAACGACTCTAAAGAACTTAGATTTATGTAGAACACTCTTTACAACCTTGGGATGGCCTGAAGTGCACCAAAGCTAATAAACTACCTTGGATGTACGGACCCTTCAACTGCCTCTTTTCCAGTGATGTGTACGCCATGTTCCCCGACATCATGGAGCAGATTAAATCGAGGAATGTGCCCGTGCTTTTTTACTACACTTGTGCAAACAAACTCTTTGACAACTAAGTATTTACTAGGTATTTAACAGGGACCCAAACCGATGGGTCATGTCCCTGTTTTATGGCAGAGGTAACACCTCATAGACAGCACCATTTTACAGACACACTGTCAGCTAAGCAATCACCTACACTTGGACGGCTGATTGTGAAAATGACTCCACCTAGTTTTAGTGCCTAGCTATTGGGGCTGTTTACGTCAGATTTTTTTTAATTTTAGTTCAGAGGATTTGAGTTTTGGTAGCTAGGCCAGCACTCACTTCCTATCTCTAATTGCGTAGGGTGCCCATCCTTGATGGAGATGCATGTGTCCAAGCATGAGACAGATTCTAAAGAGTAGTCCATGGCAAGTTTGATGGTGGGATGAAACTTGTTGATTTCCCTGTGCGGTTGTTTCAGTGACTCCTCGCCCTGGGCCCAGAGGTTGAAAATGTCATCAGTATACCAAGTATACAGAGGAACCTCGATCATCTGAATACCAATTATGCGAAAATCGGATTATCCAAAGCAGATCTTGAGGTTCCGATGGAAACATTACATCAAAGACGTGTTTTCAACACTGCTTGTGCCTTTTGTTTTCTTGTGATTAAACAGACACGTCTCCAAATGATAGTCCACCCTCCCACTGTTCCCCCCCATCCACACTTCCCCTGGAGTTCTACACAGGGGTGTACCCTAAACCCCCCCTTCCCCACATAATCTCTCCAATATTGTCCTGTACAGGGCAAAGATGGAACTTGTCAAAAAATTGCAGTAAAAACTTGTGTGCGTGTGTGGCTGTGTGTGTGTGCATGACCGTGTGTGCGTGTGTGCGTGTGTGTGTGTGTGTGTGTGTGTGTGTGTGTGTGTGACCGTATGTGCGTGACCGTGTGTGCGTGTGTGTGGCTATGTGTGTGTGTATGTGTGTGTGTGTATGTGCGCGCGTGCGCTATTTGGAGACTTACCCCACAATGGCAGCTGCAGCAGCTGTCTTGTTGGTGTACAGACTGGCTGCTCTGGAGAGGGTATGGGGGGAAGGTGTTGGACGGGGTTGGGGGACAGTGTTAGATGGGGTTGTGGGGCGGTGTTGGATGGAGTTGGGTGGTGGTGTTGGAAGGGGTTGGGGGGTGGTGTTGGACGGGTTTGGGGCGGTGTTGGAAGGGGTTGGGAGGTGGTTTTGGATGGGGTTGGGGGCGGTGTTAGACAGGGTTGGGGGGCAACGTTGGATGGGACTGGGCGACGGTGTTGGACGGGGTTGGGGGGTGGTGTTGGACGGGGTTGGGGGGTGGTGTTGGACGGGGTTGGGGGGTGGTGTTGGACGGGATTGGGCGACAGGGTTGGCGGGGCAGTGTTGGACGGGGTTGGGGGGTGGTGTTGGACGGGGTTGGGGGGTGGTGTTGGACGGGGTTGGGGGGTGGTGTTGGACAGGGTTGGGGGGTGGTGTTGGGTGGGATTGGGCGACGGGGTTGGCGGGGCAGTGTTGGACGGGGTTGGGGGCAGGGGGTCCGGTGTTAGACGGGGTTGGCGGGACAGTGTTGGATGCGGTTGGCCGCAGTGTTGGATGGGCTTGGGGGCAGTGATAGACGAGGTTGGGAGCAGGGGGTCCAGTGTTAGACGGGATTGGGCGACGGTGTAGGATGGGGTTGGGAGGTGGTGTTAGATGGTATTGGGGTGGTGTTGGATGGGGTTGAGGTCTGGTGTTGGACAGGAACAGGCGACGGTGTTGGAGTTGGGGGGTGGTGTTAGGTGGGGTTGGGGACTGGGAGTCAGTGTTAGACGGGGTTGGGGGCGGTGTTAGATGGGATTGGCTGGAGGGCGGGGCCTGTGTGCTGCTGCAGTCTCCTGAACAGGGATCAGACTTTAAAAACTTTGAGCCCCAGAGGAAAGGCATTTCATCAATTAACCGGATAATCGATTGTCCGAAATAGTGCCCGCCCATCACATTCGGATAATCGAGGTTCCTCTGTATAGTGTTCGTTGGAGGTCCTGCATAGAGAGGTCTTATTCAAACTTGTTCATGAAAATGTTGGAATATTGGGGTGCAAATATAGTCCCCAAGGCTGGACCATTTCTCTTGATGAAGAATCAGTTGTCAAAGGTGAAAACATTGTGGTTGAGGATGAAGACGATGAGTTGTAGGATGATGCTTGGAGGTTGGCAGTTGTTGGTATTGAATACTGAGGCTGTTACATCATGGGAGATGCTGGTGTAGGTGCTGAAACGTCCATTGAGATGCAGAATGTTCCTGGTTCGACTGTTCCACGGGTGCTGAGTTTCTGTAAGAAATCTTTAGTATCATGACAGGAGCACCCACAGAGTATGGCAAAACATCACCTGATCACAACCCAATGCCATCTGTGCTCTCAAAACCAATTGCAACATTGTCAGCAAACCAGCAGATAAAGGAGGAGCCATTGTCATTCCGAATAGGACAGATTGCTGCAAGGAAGTGTACCGACAACTGAACAACCAGGAACACTACAGGCAACTATCAGCTGATCCGACCAAAGAGCACACCCGTGAATTAATCACATTGATCAGGACTTTGAACCCAGTCCTTCTGAGTTCCTCCACAGTCTCATCCCATGCATTTCTCGTGTAGGTGACTTCTACTGCCTTCAGAAGCTACACAAAGCCAACACACCAGGTCGCCCCATCGTGTCAGGCAATGAGACACTGTGTGAGACCCTCTCTGGCTATGTTGAAGGCATCTTAAAACCCATTGTGCAAGGGGCCCCCAGCTTCTGTCGCAACACTACAGATTTCTGACATAAACACAGCCACCATAGAGTAGTCAAACTGGGAACATTCCTTGTCACAAAGGACATTTCCACACTCTACACCAGCAACCCCCACAATGATGGCATCGCGGCAACAGCCTCAGTACTCAACACCAACAACAGCCAATCTCCAAACACCGTCCTACAACTCATCCACTTCATCCTCGTCCATGTTTTCATCTTTGACAACCAGCTCTTCATCCAGACACACAGAACAGCCATAAGGACCATATTTGCACCCCAGTATGCCAACATCTTCATGCACAGATTCGACCAACACTTCCTCTCTACACAGGACCTCCAACTAACACTATATACCAGGTACATTGATGATATTTTCTTCCTCTGGACACATGGCGCAGAGTCACTGAAACAACTACACAGTAATATCAATGAGTTTCATCCCACCATCAGACTTACCATGGGCTACTCTTTAGTATCTGTCTCATTCTTGGACACATGCATCTCCATCAAGAATGGGCACCTCAACACCACACCCTACCGCAAACCCACAGACAACCTACACTTCTCTAGCATCCACCTGAAACACATTAAAACAGCCATCCCCTATGGACATGCCCTACGCATAGAGAGGATCTGTTCTGATGAGGAGGAACGTGACAGACACTTGGAAGTACTCAAGAATGCCCTCATAAGAACTGCGTGCGATGCTCAACTCATTGACCACCAGTTCCGGTGTGCCACAGCAAGAAACCATAAAGGCCCCCTCAGGAGAAAGGGTACTCTTCGTTGTCCAGTACTTCCCAGGAGCTGAAGAACTATGCCATGTTCTTTTCAGCCTTCAACACATTATCAATGAGGATGAGCACCTCATCAAGACCTTCCCCACGCCTCCCCTTCTGGCCTTTAAACAGCCACCCAACTTTAAACAACAAACTGCCCGGCTTTCAGGACAACACCATACATCCTTGTCACAGTTGACGCTGCAAGACATGTCAGTGCCATAATTCCATGTGGGGGCACCACCAACCATTACACGCGGCAGGTAATCATGTGACTTGGCCAATATTGTCTCTCTCATACGCTGCAGGCAAGGATGCCCTGAGGCACGGTACATTGGTGAGATCGAGCAGAGGCTACAGCAATGGATGAATGAGCACCACACAACAATCACCAGACAGGTGTGTTCCCTCCCAATTGGGGAACAATTCAGTGGGCCAGGACTTCAGTGGACCTTCGGGTGACCATCCTCCAAGGTGGACTTCGGGACAGGTGCTCACCTTCCACCCTACAAACCTTCGCATAAACCAAATCATCAGCTGACATTTCCGCCACCTCCAAAAAGACCCCACCACCAGGGATATATTTCCCTCCTCACCCCTTCCGCCTTCCGCAAAGACCATTCCCTCCGTGATTACCTGGTCAGGTCCACGCCTCCCCTACAACCCACCCTCCCATCCTGGCACTTTCCCCTGCCACTGCAGGAAGTGTAAAACCTGCGCCCACACCTCCTCCCTCACCTCTATCCAAGATCCTAAAGGAGCCTTCCACATCCATCAAAGTTTTACCTGCACATCCACTAATATCATTTATTGTATCCGTTGCTCCCGATGCGGTCTCCTCTACATTGGGGAGATTGGGCGCCTCCTAGCAGAGCACTTTAGGGAACATCTCCGAGACACCCGCACCAATCAACCACACCGCCCCGTGGCCCAACATTTCAACTCCCCCTCCCACTCTGCCGAGGACATGGAGGTCCTGGGCCTCCTTCACTGCCGCTCCCTCACCACCAGACACCTGGAGGAAGAACGCCTCATCTTCCGCCTCGGAACACTTCAACCCCAGGGCATCAATGTGGACTTCAACAGCTTCCTCATTTCCCCTTCCCCCACCTCATCCGAGTTCCAAACTTCCAGCTCAGCACTGTCCCCATGACTTGTCCGGACTTGTCCAACCTGCCTATCTCCTTTTCCACCTATCCACTCCACCCTCTCCTCCCTGACCTATCACCTTCATCCCTTCCCCCACTCACCCATTGTACTCTATGCTACTCTCTCCCCACCCCCACCCTCCTCTAGCTTATCTCTCCATGCTTCAGGCTCACTGCCTTTATTCCTGATGAAGGGCTTTTGCCCGAAACGTCGATTTCGCTGCTTGTTGGATGCTGCCTGAACGGCTGTGCTCTTCCAGCACCACTGATCCAGAATCTGGTTTCCAGCATCTGCAGTCATTGTTTTTACCTCAGCGAAAAATGGCCAAGCAGAGGCTGATAGCTAAGTTCAGTACCCATGGGGATAGAATAGAATAGAATCCCTACAGTGTGGAAACAGGCCATTTGGCCCAACAAGTCCACTCCGCCCCCTCCGAAGCATAACCCACCCAGACCCATTCCCTTACACTATACACTACATTTACCCCGACTCATGCACCTATCCTACACATCCCTGAACATTATGTACAATTTAGCATAGCCAGTTCACCTAACCTGTACATCTTTGAATTGTGGAAGGAAACTGGCGTACCTGGAGGAAACCTACGCAGACGCCGGGAGAATGTGCAAACTCCACATAGACAGTCACCCGAGGCTGGAATCGAACCCAAGTCCCTGGCACTGTGAGGCAGCAGTACTAACCACTAAGCCACCATGTCAGCCCTCGACCGGGACCTTGGGTTCATTTCACACTACAGGTGACACCACCGCATTATACATTTTCACACACACAGACATGCGCACACACACACCCTCCTACAGACCCATGCACTCAAGCAGATCCTCTCTCATACACGAGCTCTCTCATACGCGCACACAAACACACCTCACACATGCACCCTCTCACAGATTTATTCCCCTTTACACTCAGACATATACACAAAATCACACTCTCACAGCCACTCACATCCCCCCCCAACACACACACCCACATGCTGACACTCACTCTGCCTCCCCTGCACGCACACATATAATGTAACCTATTTATTGCAACACACTCAACTTTCCAAAGAATAGTGAAAGGAGGGGTTTAAATTTAAACTATACCTTTTCAAACCCCCAAATATACACACACTCAATCATGATTAAATTATACAGGAGAAAAATAGTTTAATATAAATACCAAGGTTGGAAAACAAATATAGACAGTGTAAAGTCAAGTTCACAAGTTCACTTATGGAAATGTATTTTTCTCCTAGTAATTTTGATTTTTGCAATAATAATATGCATTTGTCTGCAGGCATTTGATCATTATTTGATTCAATGAGCAATCAGGTGAAGTTTGTTCCTTGTACGAATTCGTTCTTTTAATCTTTTGTGGTTTTATTGTCATTTTCTGATAGAGAGAGAGAGATGCTTGCAGGATCTGGATGCTTTCCATCTCTGCTGCTCTTGGATTTACTGCTTTTAACGTTCCACAGTTCAACCTATCAGAGAGCTGTTACCAGACAGAATTTCCTTAATTCGAAAAATTCTCAGTGTTTCTCGGTCTTGAATATCCTTTAACCTGCTTCAAAACAGCTGTCTATTGGTGCATTGCACAACAATATGCAACTCCTTGTTCTCAAATCACATAACTGCTCTGGTTTTTCAGCTATAGTAGTCCAAGTTCCATATCAATTTGTAATTCCAAACAAAAAGAAAAATGTGTGGTCTATTCCTCTGGCCAGATTTTAAGAAAAAGAACAGCCTTGTACATCACTTCTTATGATCACCGAATATGTTAAAAGTTCTTTGAAGGCAATTGAATAGATCTTGAAATGTGGCCAGTGTTGTAATGTTGGAAATGCAGCCGCTAATTTGAGCACAAGCAGAAATTCGATATTGATCTGATCATCTTCATTTTGACCCATTCAGGAGGTGTGGGTTCTCGGGCTGGGCCAGCACTGATTGCTCATCCCTCATTGGCCTTGCATTGAGCCGCCTTCATGAAC
The DNA here is from genome assembly GCF_020745735.1 of Hemiscyllium ocellatum. Lineage (NCBI taxonomy): Eukaryota > Metazoa > Chordata > Chondrichthyes > Orectolobiformes > Hemiscylliidae > Hemiscyllium > Hemiscyllium ocellatum. The sequence goes on from NC_083413.1 coordinate 77,099,136, forward strand.
CACTGCAGTCCATCTGGTGCGGGTACACCCACAATGCTGACAGTGAGGGAGATCCAGGGATACTGAAGGACAGCGATACATTTTCAAGTCAGTACAGTGAGTGGCTTGGAGAGGAATTTGCAGGTGGTGTGTTCTCATGCATCTGCTGCCCGTGTCCTTCTAGTTGGAAGAAGTCATGGGTTTGGAAGTTGCTGTCAAATGAGCGTTGGTGAATTTCTGCTATGCATCTTATAGAGTGTACGCACTGCTGCTGCTACTGAGTGTCGGTGGTGAAGGAAGTGAAGGTTTGTTGATGTGGTGGCAATTAAGAGGGATGCTTCGGCCTGGATGATACTAAGTTTCTTGAGCATTATTGGAACGGCACTTATCCGGCACCTGGGGAGTATTCCATCACATTGCTGACTGAGCCCTGTAGATTGTGGACAGGCTTTGAGGAGACAGGAAGTGAGTTACCTACCACAGAATTTATCACAGGATTCCTAGCTTCTGATCTGCTCTTGTAGTCTCAGTATTTATATAACTAGTCCAGTTCAGTTTCTGGTTAATGGTAACCCCCAGGATGATATTCGTGAGGAATACAATGATGGTGACACTGAGAGCAATGGTTGGATCTTCAATTGTTGGGCTGGCTATTGCCTGAATTTTGTGTGTGACATGAATGTTCATCGTCATTTTCCAGCTTAAGCCCAGATTCTACCCAGGTCTCGTTTTATTTGCATGTGAACTGTTTCAGTAACTGAGGAGTCACAAATTGCCATAATTGTTAGCAAACATCCCCACATCTGACCTTATGATAGAGAGAAGGTCATTGATGAGGCAGCTCAAGATGGTTGAACCTAGGACACGGCCTTGAAGAGCTCCTCTCTACTGTATTGGTTTCAACTTTGATCTTGTGCTCCAAAATTAGAGTGAAGTTTGAACATAAATAGGGCAAGCCATACAGAGAACAGTCAGGGAATTCCTAGAGGCATGGCACTCATCCACAGGTTCTATCAACAAACACATCGACCTGGACCCAATATACCGACCACTGCAGCGGACAGACGGAACTGACAACCGGAAGCGGCAGAGACAAACCACAAAAATGCTGGAGGAAACATCACAGAAGCACTTCACAGGAGGCTCCCAAGTACTGAGGATGTCACCTAGACAGGGGATGAAACGTTTGCAACACAAATTCCCAGCTCGGCGAACAGAACCACAACAACGAGCACCCGAGCTACAAATCTTCTCCCAAACTTTGAACATAAAACCTTGTGATTGGGAGGTGGACACGCTAACCACAGAGCCACAGGTATGCAACCCAAATATATGGGGAGGCCATAGCATAGCGGTACTACCACTAAGACTATTAATCCAGAATCTCAGTTAGTGTTCTGGGGGAAAAAAAACCGAAAGAACTGCGGATGCTGGAAATCCGAAACAGATATTGTTGGAAAAGCTGAGCAGGTCTGGCAGCATCTGTGGAGAGAAATCAGAGTTATCGTTTCAGATCCTTCTTCAGAAAGAAAAAAGGAAATCTGCTTGTCCCAAGGTGAGAAATGTCAAAGTGGATGAATGGAATCAGCGTTCTGTTGGATGATCAGCCTCAGACTGGATGGTCTGTCTTTAGCAGTCAGCGCACACAGTGCCAGATCTTCCACAGTCACTGCTTAGATGATATATTGGAAATTATTGCCTCAGCAGGAGTCTAGCCAAGACCAGCTCACACACAGGCCCAACCTTGTGCACTTCACCGCCCAGTCTTGCTTGATTCCTGCAGCTCCCAACTTCGGTGGAGCAGAAATCGAGGCAGCAAGTTCCCATCCCTGTAGTCTCAGCATTGATTGCAGAGGGCTTTAGGAGTAGAATGCCTTGAGGCGCTCACTCCCAACAACATCACTATCTAACTCCACAAACATGTGAATGTGGCCTTTTAAGCAGGTGCTTGAGCCCACACATTGTTACAGCGTATTTTATCAGGTGACACTGTACAGTACAGCTAGGGGATTAGCAGCACTGTTGAGATTGTTATCACAGCTGGGATCAAACTCAGATTCAAATCAGGCACACACCATCCCATCCAGGCATCATCTAACCACACCCTACCTTGGCTTACGTTCTGAGATCTCAGTTGCATGACTTGGATACCGTCCAAGACCATTTCCTGCCTATTGCTCAGATGACAGGCAGTTCATATTCATCCTGAACCACACGTAACAGACAGTTGGGAATAGAATGTGACAGTTACACTTTACCTGGTGCCCTGTGGGCTCCTTTGAGATGAGAGCAGCTGTGTTTTCTGTTTGTGTGTGGCCTGCACTGACACAGGGTCTCTCTTAAATCATTAGACCATCTCAAACTTACGTTAAGTGCATTTTTGCACCTTAACTCCCTTTCTTTGCTAAATACCCGCATTTTGTTGGAGGTCTGAATCAACAAATTGAAGCATGATTTACAACTCAGCCTTGGGGTAAGGGGTCAAAAATGCCACTGAAAAACCCCTCAGCACATAGGGTGAAAATTTGAAATTTTGGCTCACTCATTACTTGGATCATTAACCTCCAATGCCTTGAGGTGTTCCCCAGTGGGTACTTGGCTATTGATGACCATACTGGGATCTCAAATAGGGAAGAGGTTTGAAAGGTTGCGATGGGATGCCCATCGCGACCTGGAGCCCTTCATGACGACGGACCGTAACAGCACCCTTGTACCCCCTTACGCCCAATAATAAGGCAGTGGTGCAAGTGGCAGGGGGTTATGTTGCATGGCATTTTATGCTTGTTTGCATGCTTTATTTGCATAAATTGTCTGCTGCCTCTGTTAGGTAAAATTATTGGGTAGGGCCAAACTGAGTCCAGACCCAATTAAGATGCCACCCAGGCAGAGTTATTCAATTTTCACCAATGGTTTCAGTGGAAGGGCTGAGGTCCAAACTTGACTTTCCATCTGTTTTCTGTTCCCTTCATTTGGCCTCTTCCTAATCTAATGATGCTGATTCAGACTGAGTACTGGCTTCATGAATAAGAGGCAGCCCTTATTATCTTGGTTAAGAAATCAGCCTGTATTCTCGAATACTGACTGACAGTTCCAGTGTGCCAAGGGTTAAAGGACCATGGGGTTGGGGTGGGGGGTCATCAAAACCTGTACCCGATGTGAGACTGGCATCAAAATATTCTGATGGGTAGCAGTCAAAAACAGGGCATTGGCTGATCCCCGTGCCACCACTAGCGGGCTGGCAGCCCCAGGGGATTCAGTGAAATGAAACCACAAAATCTTCCAGTTTGGTGCCACACAAAGCTCTGTGAGTGCCTCCATCTTCACCAAATTAAAGACACTTTATGGTCACATTTACTCACATGAGAAAAGTTTACGAGTCGCCACATACGGTGCCATCTTAGCTACCAAGGTCCCTAGGTACAGACTCTCCATTGGTGGGGTACACCAGTGCTTGAGTGCAAAAGATAGGTCTGATCCATCATCACTTTCAGCCAGAGGACTACCTCAGCCTCCTCATCCTCCAACATTACTAAACCCAGTCTTCAACACATTCGGTTCACTCCATGTGACCTCAAGAAACAGCAAAGAGGACTGGAGTCTGCAAAGGTCACGGGTCTTGATAACATCATAGAGTCATAGAGATGTACAGCATGGAAACAGACCCTTCGGTCTAACACGTCCATGCCAACCAGGTATCCCAACCCAATCTAGTCCCACCTGCCAGCACCCAGCCCATATCCCTCTAACTCCTTCCTGTTCATATACCCATCCAAATGCCTTTTAAATGTTGCAGTTGTACCAGCCTCCCCCCCCCCTTCCTCTGGCAGCTCATTCCACACATATACCACCCTCTATGTGAAAAAGTTGCCCCTGCGGTCTCTTTTATATCTTTCCCCTCTCACCCTAAACCTATGCCCTCTAGGTCTGGACTCCCCCAACCCAGGGGAAAGACTTTGCCTATTTGCCCTATCCATGCCCCTCATAATTTTGTAAACCTCTATAAGGTCACCATTCAGCATCCGACGCTCCAGGGAAAACAGCCCCAGCCTGTTCAGCCTCTCCCTATAGCTCAAATTCTCCAACATCCTTGTAAATCTTTTCTGAACCCTTTCAAGTTTCACAACATCTTTCCGATAGGAAGGAGACCAGAATTGCATGCAATATTCCAACAGTGGCCTAACCAATGTCCTGTACAGCTGCAACATGACCTCCCAACTTCTGTACTCAATACTCTGACCAATAAAGGAAAGCATACCAAACACCTTCTTCACTATCCTATCTACCTGCTACTCCACTTTCCAGGAGCTAAGAACCTGCACTCCAAGGTCTCTTTTTTCAGCAACACTCCCTAGGACCTTACCATTAAGTGTATAAGTCCTGCTAAGATTTGCCTTCCCAAAATACAGCACTTCACATTTATCTGAATTAAACTCCATCTGCCACTTCTCAGCCCATTGGCCCATCTGATCAAGATCCTGTTGTAATCTGAGGTAACCCTCTTCGCTGTCCACTACACCTCCATATTGCAGGCTTTTGCTCCAGACCTTTCCACCCCTGTAGACATGGTCTTCCAGTTCAAGCATCTCACTGAACATGTGGAAGGTCACCCAGATATGTCCTGAACAATTCAAACTTGTACTTTTCTGTCAGTGCTGTGGTCTTTAGGTTATGAACAAAGAAGTGGAAGGGGTTGTTGACAGTGCTATCAGTAGATCTGCCACAACAACCTGCTCTCTGATCGGTTTTCATTCTACCAGGGCCCCAAGCTTCTTTGGTCCAAACATGGCCAGGGAAACTGAATTTCAAAGGAGAATATAAGTTTCTGTCCTTGGTATCAAGGCACCATTTGACCAACTGTGGGGTATCTAGGGGACCTAGAAAAATTGAAGTCATTGGGAAACGGGGAAATCTCTCCGCTGGTTGGAATCATACCCACCACAGCTCTGAAGAAGATTCGTGCTGGACTCAGAATGTTAACTTTATCTCTCTCTGCACAGTGGTTGCTCGAGCTGCTGAATTTGTCCAGCATTTTCTGTTTATGTTAGAAAGAAACATAGCTGTGGTTGTTGGAGGTCAGTCATCTCAGCTCCAGTACATCTCCACAAAGGCTCCCCATGATGATGTCCTCAGACCAAATATCTTCAGCTGCTTGCTCAATGATCTTCCCTTCCATTATAAAGTCAGACTTAACTCCTGCAATCCAAAAGTAAAAGTCGGTGCCCATATGCAGCAAGACTTGGAGAACATACAGGCTTAAACTGATAGTAGAAATGCTAGACCCTCAACATCTTCACAAAAGGAAATCCAATTATCTCCCCTTGACATTAGTTACCAATTTCCTGCATCTGAAGTGGACCTGCTATATGAATCCCTACAGGAGCTGGGGAGGTTTGAATTCTGTGGTGAGTGCCTTGTTTCCTGACTGTCTGATGCTGATCCACCAGCTGTGAGGCATATGTCAGGAGCTTGATGATATACTCCCCACTTGCCTGGATGAGGGGGGCAGCTCCAACAATCCTCAAGAAGCTTGACACCATCCAGGGCAAAGCAACCATTTGATTGGCACCAGATCTGTCACATTCAACATTCCCTCCTTACAGCGCCAAAGCACAGTGGCAACAATACATAACATCGATAAGGAACTCACCAAGGCTCATTGAGAGTGGCAAACCCATGCTTATAGCCACCCAGAAGCTCACAGGCAGCAGATACATCAGCACACCAACCCAAGCACGTTCCCCTTCAAATCTCACACCATCCTGATTTGGATTTTTTTTGCTGTTTCTGCACCAGCACTGGATCAAAATCCTGGGATCTCCTTCCAAACAGCATTGTTAATGTACCCACGTTACAGATGTTTAAGAAGGTGACACCCAATCACCTTCTCAATGACAGTCGTATGTTGCCAGGGATGACATGCCCATGATCAAATGGGAAAAAAGATGCTGAAAATCTGAAAACTGAATCATTGACAATGCTGAAATGGAGGTCATTGCAAGTCAAGAAAAAAACTTTCATCAGGACTTGTAAGCTTCCATTAATATCTCAGAAGCATCCTGGCATCTGTATACGCCACTTGTATCTCAACCTTAGCAACCTGACGACGTGTTTCTTTGTGTTACAGCACAGTTACTTTCAAGTTTCTTGGCACCTTGCCAGCAGTAGGTGTCATGATGGACAGTGAATTACTTAGGGACAGGGGGTAACATAGGCAGGGGAAGGGTAATGCTGGAAGGGGGAGAATGGAACAGAAACCTGGTTAAACTTGTCGGTGGAGAATGACACTGGGTTGGGATGAGTAACATTGGGATGGACAGGTTGGTACTGGGAAGTGAACCGTGAGCAAGGGCTGCTGTACTGGGCACGTGTTTTAATTCGGGAAAGTGGGAGTAGGAAAGGGAGGATCACATCATTGTTGTGTTGACCTTGTGTGAGGAAGAGTGACACTGGGAGGACATGGAATTGAGGGAAATGGTCTTGGAGGAATAGACTGGAATGTTCTGTGTTTGATATCCATAATATTGTAAAGTATCTGATTGTAATCAGAGGTTGGGGAAGAATAGAGGGAACTCCCAAAGATCCTCATAAAAAGGGACGTACTCAGAGTGCAAAGACTCACCTGTAGATGTAGACGTATCTAGAAGCCTTTTTGTACAAGCCCTGGAGCCCTGTAATGAGATTTCACTATCAAAATATGCAGGAACATGCTCAACATTGTATTTTCAGTGCTGGTGGTTGAGGGTGAAATGTCATTTCAGGGCACAAGGCAAACTCTTTGTCAATATTAAGAATATTTACACACACTGGACTGATGGGCGAGGCCTCAGATAACAGCTCACCTGTCAGATATTCGCTTGTCAACACACACTGACTATCTAAGAGGATGTAGTGACTCCTTGAATTTGGAGTGCACCCACTCAGCAAAACTGACTTGAAAAGCAGGCAAATGTTCCAGAAACGTCCTCACAAATATCATCTGATGATGATTACTGAATAAACTTCTTTTTCTGAGGAATGGCAGATTCCTACCTGTTAAATTGGATTTAAATCCAAAACCGAACTGGTTTTATTTTTAATCTTTTCAGTAGGTTGCTTTTTAATCTTCCTTGTTTTTGAAACAGATTTCTTCCCACTCAGTAATCTATTGCCTGGTTTCAACAATCCGCAGAAGTAGCCAAGTGAGGGAGGAATGCTGAAAGAAGATGATTTGCTTCATAAAGGATGTTTCAGTGAGAACATTTAAATTCTAAATGGGAAAGATAGGCAGGTGGAGACACTACGAGAGCATTCATAATACTCAAACATTCCATCCTAAAATGGCCGACCACAATTGATGTAGCGCCTATGATGTTATAATACTTCCAAAAGCATTTCACCAGAGCATTATGAAACAAAGCATAAAACTGCTTCACATAGGGAGTCAAAGTGGGAAGAATTAAAAAGTGTGGTAAAGGAATATGACAAGTAGTGAGCGAGAGAGGAGTGAGGAGGTTGTTCCAAAACACGTCACTGAAGGCACAGATACAAAATGGTGGAACAGTAAAACTGAGGATGTTCAAGAGGTCAGAAGTAGTGAAGCTTTTGGTGAGATGTGGAGCTAAAGGAGTTCCAGAAGTAGGGCCAATCACATTTACCTGCAGACATTTTAAGGATTTCGCATTCGGCTATATTCTGGGGTTTTAATGCAATTGTCACATGTGACAAGGGTTGGGGAGGGGGGGGAGGGAGGGGCAGTTGTCATACTTTATTTATCCATGGTCTGCTGTGCAATGCAAACTGAACCTGCACCTCTGCCCACTGCATGCTGAGCAAGCTCCATTGCAGAACATATGCATCGAAGGCTAGGAATTTCTGGTAAAGCAGGGGAGTATTCAGAGTATAACATATCATTACAATGAGGAGTATGATGCAGTCCTCCCCCCAGAAAAGCCTTCCAGTTCCACCTTGCATCACTCAGCTTTGCCAGATTTGCTGCAACTTAAATCCATGTGAAGACTTAATCTGCATCATTCTATAAAAGAGGGGAGCAGACCATTCAGCCCCTTGATACATTGAGGGTATTCGTATTGGTTGCTCTTTCAATGAATCACCACCTGTAGTACTCATAAAGTTACTTTTTGTTACTCGTGCTGTGTCCTTGTGCTCTTGTCCTAGTGGTTAGATTACATTAAAAATCACACAGCACCGATTTATAGTCCAACAGGTTTATTTGGAAGCACTAACTTTGGAGTGCTCCTCCTTCATCAGATACTACCTGATGTTGGAGCTGCACTCTGACAGCTAGTGCTTCCAAATAAACCTGTTGGACTATAACCTGGTGCTGTGTGATTTTTAATTTTGTCCAGCCCAGTTCAGAACCGGCTCCTCCACATCATGTTTGGATTGCGTTACTGTTCTGAATTTAAACACCATTTACTAAAGATTTTCCTCCATCTATAAGATACCTCTATTCCAGGATGAGGAAACATAAGTTAAGCCTTTCCTGTTAACTTGGGTGCCTCAAGATCAGTCAAGGTCAATTCAGAGGGCTTCCCATCATTGCTTCAAGCCTTTCAAGGTTTCTTGTGTCTCAGCAATGCTGAGGTCTAGCCAGGCCAGACCATAACTTCCTCTCACTTATAACCTGAGGTTGGTCCATTCATATGAATGAGAAAGAACATTGGCCCAAGCACCAAGCCCCAGGATATCCAACTGAATGTAGGCGAAAGTGAGCACTGCAGATGCTGGAGATTAGAGTCAAGAGTGTGGTGCCGGAAAAGCACAGCAGGTCAGGCAGCATCCGAGGATCAGGAGCACAACGTTTCGGGCAAAAGTCCTTCAACAGGAATGAGCCTGGGAGCCTCGGGAGTGAAGAGATAAATGGGAGGGGGGAGGGTAAACACATGTCATGTTTAGATGGAGTTGCTGTAAATTTTGTTCATCTTGGAATAATGAAAAGGTAGTTCTAATTTCAAACAGTTCACTCACATGACTTAAAATTTCTTCAAACATTGCCTGACTTTCTACGCATGCACTCAAACCCAGGAGTGGTATGTCTGGAATCAATAATTTTCTGTATGAGAATCAGGAGTCAGTCACTGTATTCTCTAGCACAACCTAAAGCAATCAAGTACTGTACAAGGATCTGTGGGCAGATGAGCTTTAATGAAGTGCTGCAATTTCCCTCTGACACTGAAGTCCATATTTTCAATTAGGTCACTCTAAATACATCATGTTTTAAGTTTAACTTGTCTGTTTCTTCCAAATGGATACAAAAGTTCCTGATGTCGACAATGAGATTACAAGTCTGTTGTTGTGATTGTTTGCGATGAGCTTGACGAAGCAGATGATCAATATCGCTCGCAGAAAAAAGAAACAAATCCTATCACAACTATCTTTGAAATGTCCTTGTCTGCTCGCTATCAAGCATTTTGCATTCCATGTCGAGTTGTCATCCAACAGATAAGCATTGGTACTGTGCAACCACTTGCTGTGCGTGAGTGATGAATGGCATGTGGATTTTGCAAACTATCATAAATTCGGCTGGAGTCCTCAGGTCTTCATTTAGGCCCCACTTCTGATTAAATACACGCTGATAATGTTTTGGCCGTGTGTATTCTGAACTTTTTTTTCCCCTTTTTGCCATGTTAAAATCCACAATGCTGGACTTTTTTACTTCTCTATTTTTCTAAGCTGTACCGAAGACCTTTGTACTTAAGTAAGCAGCGACTTGTAAACTTTTCACTGTACCCCTGTGTGTACATGTGATAATAAAGCTAATTCTAATTGTAATTCTGAAATCCATCAATTCCGCCTTGTCCCAGGAAAGAGAGACTGGGAGGTCTCTGACCAAATGAGCCCATACAATGTTTTGTTACTGACAAATCTCTGATCACAATATGTACAGATTGCCATCTTTTCTCCAATATGTGTCCTTTGAATAGCTGTTCAGCGCAGAGTTGGTCACAAAGGCTTTATCACTACAGCACATTTGAAAGTTCGTTCACTGTTTTGTATTGGGAGGTGCCCCTGCAGGAGGTGAGTCTGAAACAAAGTCTTACACACCTCTCTCTTCAAAGTGTCTTTTTTTATGGTTCTTGTGCACATTTCTGTGAGCAAATCCTTTTCCACAAGGTTTGTGTTTGTTAAAATTTACACGTTGCTCTTCGGTCTCAGGAAAGGCCTTTCCAGCATTGAACAGAGAACATCGTCCGTGCTGACAATCTGTGCACCTTTGCAAATATGGCAACCATTTTGCCAACCTTTCTGACTTAATTTTTCTACCGTTAGGACATAATGCTAACTGGAACTTAGGAGTGTATTGGTCCTGTCCAAAACTGACTTCTTCATCAGCTGCAGTAAAAAGGCCAAATGCTGGAAAATACTTAGTAGCATCTTTGAAGAAATAAAGAGAGTCAATGTTTCAGATCAGTGACCTTTTGTCAGCACTGACAAAGGACCTTGAGGCTTAACTCTGTTTCTCTCTTCGCAAATGTTACGCAGTATTCCCAGCATTTTTCACTTTCATTGCAAATTCACATTTTTCTTCTTAGTTAAAAGTTGGGCTATAAGTTTTCCCCCTAGTATCTACAGTTTCTACCTTCTGGTGCAGTCCCTTGTCCCACGACACAATTTTGGTGAGCGTGTTAGCCCTGATATTAAGGAGTCTGAGCAGAACTCCATCATGGCCCTTGACATTGGTCAGGGGATTCTCCAATGCACCAAGCGTTTCATTGCGTCTATCTACCAACCTTTTCCTGTAGACTACCCAATGAAAGTCCTCATCGGAGCTGTCCGCAGTTGAACTGGAGCTGTGTGACTCACCGTCTGAGAAACTGGCACCTACTCCACCCTTTCCTCCTGCCATGCCAGCAGACCACACTTGCCTGGAGACTCGCCACCGACAAATCCTGCCTCGAATCGATCCTCAAAAAAGCAGACAATGGCAGTAGTTAGTAAGTTGGGGGTTGCGTGTGAGATTGAACTGTTTAATCATCATTTTTTTCCTTTCTGTTCTGTCACTTCACACTCATGCACAGATTGCTGGCAAATGTTGCTCTTATGTCCCTGTAAGGGGAAAGACAAAGACAGAAGATGGCGTTAGGGGTGAGCGAGGGAAACAAGAGGTTTACTGATACCAATTGCAGCTTGTAAATCAGAAAAGGTTGTAGTCTGAGGGAGAAGTGAGATGGAGACAAAGGATTAGTAGGATAGTTCCAGCATCTCCAATGGTTTCTGCCCGGCGTCTGGGCACAGCCATGGACTATTGGTACCTGCTGACTCATCCATCGGGAAAAGACGTCCAGCTCGACATTTCCTTGTCAGTTAGCTACGGCTGTCTCTGATAATGTGTCATGTTATGTATTTGTGAACATGCTGCACTATATTTGAGTGATGTGACTGTCATGGTTGTACAGATGACAGTGTGAGGTCAATGTGGGATGTAGGAGCGATTTTCACTGCTGTGTCATAGAGTGAGGTGAAGTTAAGGCCATGGGATATAGGAGCAGAATTAGGACAATTCAATCATGGCTGGTATGCCTTCTCCCTGTAACCCTTGATCCCCTTCCCAATCAAGAATCTATCTATCTCTACCTTAAAGAGACTCAATGACTTGGCCTCCATTGCCCTCTGTGGCAATGAGATCCACAGATTCACCACCCCACTTGCTGGAGAAATTCCTCCTCATTGCAGTCTAAAGGGTCGTTCCTTCAGTCTGAGGCTGTGCCCTTGGGTCCTAGTCTCTCCTACTAGTGGAAACATCATCTCCATGTCCATTCTATCCAGGCCTCTCAGTATTCTGTAATTTTCAATCAGATCTAACCTTCATCTTTCTAAACACCACTGAGCACAGATATAGAGTCATCAGCCACTCCTCATGTGACAAGAGCTTCATCCTCAGGATCATTTTTGTAAACTTCCTCCAACACCAGCACATTCTTCCGAAGATACACAGCCCAAATTACTCACAATAATCCAAATCTAGCCTGATGAGAGGTTTACTCAGTCTCAGTAGTATATATCTGCCGTCATACTGTAGCCCTCTCAAAATGAATGCTAGCATTGCATTTGGCTTCCTAACTGCCAACTGAACCTGCATGTCAACCTTAAGAGAATCCTGAACTAGGACTCCCAAGTCCTTTTGTGCTTCAGACTTCTGAAACCTTTCCTCATTTAGAAAATAGACTATGACTCCATTCTTCTTACCAAAGTCAGAGAGATGTATAGCATGGAAACAGACCCTTCAGTCCAACTCATCCATGCTGGCCAGATATCCCAGTGTAATCTAGTCCCATTTACCAGCACTTGGCCAATGTTCCCTCTAAACCTTTCCTATTCATATACCCATCCAGATGCCTTTTAAATGCTGTAATTGTACCAACCTCCACCACTTCCTCTGACAGCTCGTTCCATATACGCACAACACTCTGTGAAAATGTTGCCCCTCAGGTCCCTTTTATATCTTTCCCCTGTCGCCTTAAACCTATGCCCTCTAGTTCTGGACTCCCCCACACCAGGGAAAAGATGCTGTCTATTTATCCTATCTGTGCCGTTAATGATTTTATAAACCTCTATAAGGTCACCCCTTAACCTCTGACGCTCCAGGGAAAACAGTCCCAGCCTAGTCAACCTCTCCCTATAGTTGAAATCCTCCAACCAGAGCAACATCCTTGTAAATCTTTTCTGAACCCTTTCAAGTTTCACAACATCCTTCCAATTGGAAGAAGACCAGAATTGCACACAATATTCCAAAAGTGGCCTCACCAATGTCCTGAGAGTTTCATTGCATTCCATCTGCCACTTGTGTGCCCACTCTCCTAGCCTGTCCAAGTCCTTTCTGCAGCTTCCCCACTCCCTCAGCACTACCTGGCCCTCTGTCTATCTTTGTGTCATCTGCAAACTTAGCAACAATGACCCACAGTTCTTTCATTTAGATCGTTAATGTCTAACTTGAATAATGAACACGGACCCCTGTGGAACTCCGCTACTCACTGGCTGCCGTCATCCTCATCCTCACACTCTGTCTTCTGCCAGTTAGCTAATCATAGCACCAGGGGCCCAGGTTCAATTCCCGCCTCGGGTGACTGTCTGTGTGGAGTTTGCACGTTCTTCCCATGTCTGCATGGATCCCCTCTGGGTGCTCTGGTTTCCTTCCACAGCCCAAAGATGTGCAGGTTAGGCGGATTGGGCATGCTATATTGCCCCCTAATTTCCAGAAATGTGTAAGTTAGGTGGATTAACCATGGTAAATGCAGGGTTGCTGGGATAGAGTAAGAGGCTGGGTTTGAGTGGGATGCTCTTTGGAGGGGCAGTGCTGACTCAATGTGCTGAATGGCCTCTTTTTGTATCTAGGAATTCTATGATTCTGGGATGTGTAAGTTAGTTAAATTAGCCATGGTAACTATTTTGTTAGGCATGACCTCCACTTGTGAAGCCGTGCCTATTTTATCATACACTTCCAAACATTCAACAATCCCATCCTTAGTAATGGGCTGTAAAATCTTAACAACGACTAAGGTCAGGCTAACCAGCCTATCGCTTCTTGTCTTCTGCCTCCCTCGTTTTCTTAGGGGTGTTCCATTTACCATTTTCCACTGCTTCTGGGATCCTCCCTGACTCCAGAAATTCCTAAGACCTCGCCACCAAATCCTACACAATCGCCTCAGCTATCTCCTTCAGAATGCTGGGGTGTTGTCCATCTGGTCCGGATGATTTATCCATCTTCAGACCTTTCAGTTTTCCCCCAGCACCTTCTCCTTAGTAATGCCACCACGCTTGCTCATGCCCCTGACTTTCTTGAAGTTCTGTAAAAACTGATGCAAGTGAAACCTATTCACTTCCTCCCTCATTTATTTGTCCCCCATTACTACTTGTCCAGCCTCATTTCCCAATGGAAAGGGTGCAAAGAAGGTTTACATGGATATTACCGAGACTGGAGGGCTTGAGTTAAAAGGAGAGGCTGGATAGGTTGGGACATTTTTCTCCAGAGCATAGGAGTCTGAGGGGTGACCCACAATAGAGGTTTATAAAACCATGAGGGGCACAGATAAGGTGAATAGCCAAGGTCTTTTCCCCATTGTAGAGGAGTCCAAAAGTAGAGAGCACAGGTTTATGGTAAGGGGAGAAAGATTTAAAAGGGACCTGAGGAGAACTTCTTCTCCCAGAAGGTGATACGTATGTGGAACAAGCTGCCAGAGAAAGTGCTGGAGGTGGGTACAGTTACAACACTTAAAAGACATTTGGACAGGTACATGGAAAGGAGAGGTTTACAGGGAATGAGGCCAAATGCAGGCAAATGGGACTAGTTCAGTTTAGGAAACCTAGTGGACATGGATGAGTTGAGCCAAAGGGTCTGTTTCTGTGCTGTATGATTCTGTGAGTCTAAGTAAATGAATGATCCTCCTTCAACCTGACCTGCTTCACAAAGCTGCCCTGTTTAGCACAACTGGAAACTGTTTTAACCCCTACTCCATTCCCGTGAAGCATGAGGTACGTGGACAATGTGGGCCCTCATTTCCACCATTGAGGCTGGTGAAGTGAGCAAGATGCAAGACAACAAGACCTTAAGATGTGTGAGCAAAAATAAGCCATTTGACCCATCAAGCTGCTTAATTCAATGACATCTTGGCTGCAAGGCTAGTGGTTTGAATGTGATGATGAGTCATTTGAAGACAACTTGTCTGGTGACTGAATCTATTTTGCTAGGTATGCACTGTCTTTTGTTCACACTGTCTGTTTGGTCCACTGTGCGTAGAGGGCTTCTCTTCACCTGTCCACCTTCCCCACCAGCCCTGCAGGTATCTCTGCTGTGTTGTATCATTGGGTGCAATTTTCCCATCCGAGTGGTGGCAGGGTTGGAGATAGAGTGGTTGATGGCAGAGAGAGGAGGCTGGAGGAATTGAGCAGGTGTTTCCCAGATGCATTTGCACTGTTGTGGAGATTAATTCCCAGGGGGTGATATGGAATTGGATGCCCATTCCGGGGACATTGTGCAACCCAATTAAGTTGGGGAGCATGACTTTACCACCCATCAGTGGAACGTTTCTGCCAAGGTGGAGTCTGGGGAGGGCCGCAGAGTCTCAGTTGGCATTGTTGTAGAGTGATTCCCTCTCTGCGACCCGTGACCTCGATCGTTCTTTAAGCTCTGGCCAGTGATCTTTCAGATTCAGGCTGCCTTCAGACCCTTCACCCCAACATGGAAGCGTTCCAGCAGCCACTGACCTGATTCCACAATGGCCTGCTCTCTCAGTGTGCTGGTTGGATCAAACACAACCTTCCGTACGGCAACGAGTGTGGAAGCAACCAGTTAGAAAGTTGCGCCGCCTCTCTCGCTTCAGATAAGTGTTGCCTTGGAGGCCCCCAGTCACTTCCAACACCATGATCCCGTGGCCTACCTTAAATCCAGTTTAATTGTTGTGAGTTTTTCCCTTTAATCCTCTCAGAAACCCGACACCAACCTCTCCTGCACCTCTCTTTCAGAGTAGAAAGCTGGTTTTCAGTGTTGCTGGCCTGGGAATGAAAAGGACTGAGGTAGGAAATCACTGCACAGTGCCTTTAGCACTGAGCTGTGTCCTGATACCATTTAAATTTTCACTTGCTTTGAAGCATGTGTGGTGGCTGCACCAAAAAAGTGGACATTAATTGGACATTGCCATTTCTCCAGGCCTTGTGGGTTTGCTCACCCTGAGGTTAATTCCTGTTCAGGCCCTGACAACAAATGAAACACAAATCCTTTAGTGCATCCAATTTGGGATAGGCTTGAATCAAAGTGCCTGAGCAGACTGATTCCTGTTTAACCCCCGTGTGCCAACGTGTCAGTTTTCTTGAGGTACTGTTGCGCTGTCTTCACATACTCTCCAACAGCCATCTCCAGGCATCTCAGTGTACTGCCAGTTGAGGCAGGTTTATTGCAGTGAAGTCTAGGATCTTCCTGGATTTCCAGCATTTTTGAGGGAGCACATTCCGTAATCCCTTCAAGTTTTCTTTATAAACCATAAACAAGTGAACTTGGGTTTTGAACCTTCCCTGGTTTTTTTTACTCTAGTCGGCTTATTCTCAAAAGGCAGTTAATATTGTGCAGCTGGTGTTAGATTCATTTCCACTCAGGGGTCAGCACTGTTTCAGCTGTTGCTGTAGCCAGTCAGCTGCTTGACAAGTGCAATGAATCATATATAAATCAGACCAGCAGTCGTTTATACAAAAGAGGCAGGGAGGATTCATGAAAGGCTCCTGCATTTTGGTAGCCACTGTAAACCATTGAGGTTCATCTTCCATGTACCTCAATGGAGTGATTTTCCATCCATTTGCTCCGTGCTCCCCGGATTCCCTTTCCAATCTTCCATGGGTGCTGCTGCCTTTAAGCATTAAGTGTCAGCTGGTGACTGGGACCTTTGCTCAATCCACTCAGCTCGCAACAAAATCTTGCTATATACCGAAAAATAGATGCTTCAAGTTTCCACTGATGACAACACTGTTCCACTCTGATACTGAGCAAAGCATGTCATCACAGCCAGAAAGAGAAGGGTTTTGAGAGCTTGGTCTGAGTTGTAATGGGAACTATTTTCCGTAAAGTCATTGCAATGATATCTTTACTGGAACAGCCAGTGTATCGTGTGAGACATTGACCACATGATTTTGGCAAAGTAAGTGGCCTTGGGAATAGTCCCTCTTACGCATTAGGGTTGGTTTTATGAATGAAGGGACATATGGAGAATTAGCTGGTGCATTGCCTGGGACTCTGAAACACAGAGATCTCTGGATGGGACTAGAGAGATGGGGAGGGTCAGACTATGTAGGTTTTAAGTTTTAAAGTCATGGTGCTGGTAGATTGCTGCATGAGGTGGCACTGCAGGGACCCAGGTTCAGTTCTAGCTTCGGGTGACTAGCTGTGTGGAATATGCACATTGTCCCCATGGCTGTGTGGGTTTCCTCCCAGAATCCAAAAATGTGAGGGTTAGCTGGATTGGCCATGGTAAATTTCCCAAAGTGTACGAAGATATGTAGGCTCGGTGGTTTAGCTATGAGGAACGCTGGGTTACATGGATAGGCTGAAGGGGGTGGGCTTGAGTGGAATGCTCTTTGGAGAGTTGGTATGGATTTGTTGAGCCAAATTTCCTGTTTCCACACTGTACAGATTCAGTGAATCTTGATGGGGAGCCTATATACGCCATTGTTCAGAGGGCTGATGGGTGAATGGTACTAGTTAGGCTATGGACAACAATATTCTAGATAAGCTCAGGTTTATAGAGAGTGAGAAGATGCCAATCAGAAAGCAATCTGATGGCTGAATTAATAGCATTCCGGGTATTAGTGCACAAGGGCAGTAAGTGAGAGTTATGTATGTTAGGATGAGGAATTCTTTTGACAGGTACTGGAACAAAAGACTAACAATTTATTTCTAAGCCCATGGTCACCTTTCTCACAGTTCACATTCTGTTTCATCTCAGATGTTGCATGGGAAAAGGAGCAAGCAGTCAGGGCAGTGGTCCTCAAGAGAACCTGGCAGTGGTGATGACAGGGAAGAGGACTCTGAATCGAGCGGAGACTGTGACGATGAAGATGGATGCACAGGATCTGGAAGCGGAGAAGTGGGCCGTAAGAAGAATACAGGTGAATTTGTCTCACAGATACTTGGTTCCTAATGACATCCTATGAAAGTGAGGTGTAAGATGACCCTTTGAGCTGAATCTGATGCAGACAAGGTAGTTGAATGTAATCTTGAATGCAGTATTATAGTGGGAACACTCTCAGGTTTCATACTGGTGCAGTCTATTTGTTTACTTGTCTTGGATCTGAGGGGTGTGGGCGATACTTCTATGTTCAATGGTTGTAATAAAGCTGATAGCAAGTTATTGCCAGCTTTTTGAATTCCAACAAATGAGATATTGTGAATTAATTGTCCAATTTATCTACTGGTTCCTGCTTTAAAGAATAAGTATCTGAATGGTATGGCAGTGGTATGACGTATTGCCAAGAGCAAGTGAGTGACAACTTCAGAGAGTCAATATCCCTCAGTCCTACCTTTAAGCTGCTTCAGGTCTCAAATACAGCTTTTAAACATCATTGATTAATGTAGCCCCATACTTTAATCAATGAATGTGTAATAGCTGCACTTGAGACCCGAAGCGGCTGAAGGGTGGGACTGAGGTATATTGACTCTCCAAAGCTGTCAATTACTCACTCATGAGTACACACAATTGTCATGCCATCCAGATACTGATCCTTCAGAGTCCGGAACCAACTGGATGAGTTGGACAAATAGTTCATGATATCACATTAATTGGAAGTCAAAATGCAAGCAGTAACTTGTTATCAGCTTTAGTGCAACCATTCAGCATGGAAAAGTTGCAGCATCAGATAATGCTTTGTGACACCACACAGCTATCCTACTACTGGGCTTGAGATTTAACACTGATATGAACGCTCGTAACTGTTGGAGAAGCTGCGGGGCTTTTTTTGCCCCCGAGACCATTTATGTCCGTGTAATGGTGGGCCAAGGCTGGAGAAATCATTGGTTGAATCTAGATGATGCCACTTTCTGTTACGATCATAAGTGTCTTCAGAAGATGGTGGAAATACTGAACAGATTAGTTAGCCAGTAAAGAGAGAGAAATGGAGTCTTAGTTTTGTACAACATGCAGACAGACCCTTGGGTCCAACTTGTCCTAAACTAATCTGGTCCCATTTGCCAGCATTTGGCCCATATCCCTCAAAACCCTTCCTGTTCATATACCCATCCAGATGCTTTTTAAATGTTATAATTGTACCAGCCTCCACCACTTCATCTGGCAGCTCATTCCATACACGCACCAACCTCTGAGTGAAAAAGTTGCCCCTCACATCCCTTTTATATCTTTCCCCTCTCATCTTAAACCTATGGTCTTTAGTTTTGGGCTCCCTCACCTTGGGGAAAAGACCTTGGCTATTCACCCTATCCATATCCCTCATGATTTTATAAACCTCAATAAGCTCACCCCTCAGCCTCTGACGCTCCAGGGAAAATACCCTCTGTCTATTTAGCCTCTCCCTAAAGCTCAAGCCCTCCAATCCAACAACATCCTTGTAAATCTTTTTTGAGCATTTTCATCTTTCCTACAGTGGAATTGAATGCAATGTTCCAAAAATTGTCCAACCAATGTCCTGTACAGCCACAACAAAAACAGAGATAACATTTCAGACTTTTCATCAGGGTATTCCCAACAATGGCGGGAATACATATATCAGAGTGAAAGTTTCCACTGTATTTTGCATGTATATTATGTTCACTACCATTCTTCGTTCCAGTCTGCCATTTAAAAACAGCCCAACAGAACTGAGGACAATCTCACAGTGGGGAAGATGGAAAGTTTCTAACTGTTAACATCAAACTTCAAACTGTGATGAGATTTGTTAAGCTCAATAAGCAGCTTGTTGTTCATTAAACTAAATCAATCACAGGAAGCACCTAACCTAAATTGGAGTCTTAGCAAGTAGTGAGCTCCAGAGACAGGAGTCCCAGCAGGCAACGGTCTATGGGACCAGAGGCCCAACAGATACTGAGCGATAAACCTGGGTTTAGCAAGCTAACCCATTGCTAGTACCACAGTGAACTCTCGTGACCTCACATTGAGTGAGTAGTAAAGATTGTCACTGGAGATCCAGTGAAGGAATACCAATGAATCTTGATTTTTGCGTTAAGCCATAAGTTTGAAAACTCTTGATAAACTTTGCTTCAACAAGAACACTAGGAAGTGAACTTCGAGGAGAGAAAATTACCTACAGGGCTCTGGGCCAAAAGGAGGAGACACGTTTGAGCCAGCTGCAGCCTACATTTTATGGTTGTCTTGTCAATTGGAGTAATCATGTCAACCTCTGTCAAGTAAAGAGACATGTTGCGAACAATGACCTTCTGTGTTATGAGCCAAAGAAAACAAGAGAGGTGCAAATGGAATTTAAATACGTGTAAGAGTTGATCCTGGGTTTCTGCAAACTGGTAATTAAAACTGTCACATTTGCACATCTTGACGCAAGCTTTACTAATGTACAGGGTAATTCCATGTCGAACTGTTTTGACTGTTGCATCAAAGAGAATGAAATATAATGAAGCCAATCGTTCAGGTGCATGTTGAACAACATAGAAGGTCAACGCTTCAAGGAAACAAAACCGAGTCACAAGGGCTCATTTTGTTAGTACTCAACGATGATATTCATCCTAGCCCAATGCCAATACACTCCTACAGTGAGCCATTGCAGCCTGCAATCACCTCACTTTTCAGCCTGGCTAGAAGTTGCTTAAATAGTGACACACTGTCTACTTAAATGTTGGAAAAATATCAGAAGATGCACTCTACTCATAAGGCATTTCCAAAGAAAACATGATTGAAAAAGAAATTGAGATTTATAGCTGGTTTTGGAAGTTTGTTTGAGAGCTGACTGATCCAGCTTGCTATATAATGCATTAAATAAGCACAGACTGCCTATATTGCTGCAGTCTCATTGCCGCACATATGAAGCCACACTGACAGAGGAGGACAAAATGTGGCCTAATCCTGATACTCCTGCCGAGCGCAGGCAGCTCCGTGGACTGTACTCCAAGTCATGGCATCCACTGCAGGGTCAACGCAGGCTGCTTCAGGGCCAGTGCGAAAACCTGCACTGAACCTGATCTGTGTTTGAAGCCATATCATTGAGCACAGGCCACTCTTGCAGTCATTTAGCACAGTACAAGAGGCTACAACACCAGTGACTGTGAGCATCTTGATCTTCCATGCTTCTCATCTTTACTGTGAGTGAAAGTACTCGTCAGCAGAAATGTCCACTTGGAAAATGGGAGGCACCCACAGGTGAAGAGCTTCCACTTAGTCCCAAAGCCCCACCTCCTTACGGTGAATGGCCAACATCAATCAGTGACTCTCAGTCTTAAAGCATTCATTGTCACTTAACAGCAATAGTTCTTCAAGTGAGTAAATGTCTCACTCCCAACTTCGGATCCCACACTGAGAAATTCCCACTGACAGACTCAGACTGACAGTCTCCCACACTGAGGGACCCCCACATAGAGACCCGCCCTTCCCCCACGATGAAAAACTCCCACACCAAGAGTCTCCCACACTGAGACACTCCCACACTGAGGGCCCCCACACAGAGACCCCTCCACAATGAAAAATTCCCACACCGAAGGTCTCCCACACTGAGAGTCTCCCACACTGAGAGACTTGTACACTGAGAGACTCCCACACTCAGGGGCCCAACACAGAGACCCCCCCCCCATAATGAGAAACACCTCCCACACTGAGATGCCTTCAGTCAGACTCTAGCACTAAATTATGCCACAATGAATGCTTTTCTGGAATGCAGCAATGGAGCTCTTTGGAATGGTTTTACTGGAGCACCCCTCGCTCACTAAGAGACATTAAAGACTTGTTTGTTCATTAGCATGTGAGGTGATTTGAGAGAATGGGAGTCAACAGCAAACTTTTGTATCTGTAAAGCAGTTTAATGGAACAAAATAACCCAAAATGCTTGGCAGAAGTATTATCAGGTCCTATTTCATCCTAATCCAGATAAAGGTGTACCAAAACATCACACCAAAAACTGACAATGAAGTAGCGTTTTAGGTGCTAACAGAATTGCAATGCTTCAGGCTATAGTGGTAAAGATGTGAGCTTCCTGCATGAAATTGGAGATTTGTTTTGCATTTATTAGTTGACATGATTTAGATGTTACTGGCTGGGCCAGCATTCATTGCTCCTTCCTAATTGCCCTCAGGAAAGCAGTGTTGAATTGCTTTCTTGAACCACTGCAGTCACTGATTATAAGTACATTCACAATGCCACTCAGACGGGAATTGCAGAATTTTGACCCAGTTACAGTGAAGGAATGGTGATATATTCCTAAGTCAGGATGGTGAGTGGCTTGGAGAGGAACTCGTAGATGGTGGTGTTCCCATGTGTCAATTGCCCTTGTCCATCTAGATAGAAGTGGTCATAGGTCTCGAATGTACTGCTGAAGGTACCTTGACAGTGTACGTCAGTTCTGGAGGGAGTGAATGTTAAATGTGATGGATGGTGCCAGTCAAGTGCCTTGTCTTAGATAACATTAAGTTATCTTCTGTGTTGCTGGAGCTGAAGCCATCCTGGTATGTAGAAAGTAGGACATCACAGTCCCGACCTGTGCCTTGGTTGCCAGGAGATCAATTAAACTCTGAAAGGAATCCCAGCCTCTGTGTTCTAGTTGCCACATTACTTATATGGCAAATCCAATCAGTACCTGGTCAATGATAAACCCAGGATGTTGTTCGTGAGGCATTCACTGATGGTAATGCCAATGAATGTCAGGAGAAATGGTTGGCTTCTCTCTTACTGGAGATGGCCATTGCTTGGCGTTTGTGTGGCACAAGTGTTACTTGCCACTTATCCTGGGAACTACTGACCAATCAGTCTTAAGTCTTGTGATGGGAAAATTATTGGAGAGGATTTTGAGAGGCAGGGTTTATGATTACTTGGAAACCCATAGCTTGATTAGAGCATAGATTTCTGAGGAGCAGGTCATGCAGCACAACCCTTATTGAATTCTTTGAGGATGTGACAAAACGCGTTGATAAAGGTAGAGAGGTGGATGTGGTGTACATGGATTTTAGCAAGGTGTTTGATTAGGTTTCCCATGGTAGGCTCATTCAGAATCTAAAGAGGCATGGGATACAGGGAAATCTGGCTGTCTGCATACAGAATTGCCCAAATAAGACAAAGGATGTTCGTAGACGGAAAGCATTCATCCTAGAGCTCAGTGTCTAGTGGTGTTCCACAGGGATTGGTTCTGGGATCTCTGCTCTTTATGATTTTTATAAATGACTTGGATGAGGAAGTGGAAGGGTGGGTTATTGTGCTTGCCAATGACAAGAAGTTTGGTGAAGTGATGGATAGTTTGGAGGGCTGTTGTAGGTTGCAACGGGACATTGAGAGTATGCAGAACTGGGCTGAGAAGTGGCAGATGGAGTTCAATCTGGAAAAATGTGGAGTGATTCATTTTTGAAGGTCGAATTGAATGCAGAAAACAGGGTTAAAGGCAGGATTCTTGGCAGAGTGGAGGAACAGAAGGATCATGGGGTCCATGTCCATAGATCCCTCAAATTTACTACCCAAGTTGATGGAGGTGTTAAGGCATATAGTGTGTTGGCTTTTGTTATCGGGGGGATTGAGTTTAAGAGCTCTGAGGTTTTGCTCAGCGCCCTGGTTAGACCACGCTCGGAATATTGTGTTCAGTTCTGGTCACCTCATTATAGGAAGGATGTGGAAGCCTTTGAGGGGTGCATAGGAGATTTACCAGGATTGGAGGGCATGTCTTATGAAGAAAGGTTGAGGGAGCTAGGGCTTTTCTCACTGGAACGAAGAAGGATGAGAAGTGATTTGATAGAGGTGTAAAAGATGTTGAGAAGCAAAGATAGAGTGAATAGACAGAGATGTTTTTCCCAGGGTGGAAATGGCTATCATGAGGGAGCATAATTTTAAGGTGATTGGAGGAAGGTTTTGGGGAGATGTCAGAGGCAGGTTCTTTACACAGAGAGTGGTGGGTACGTGGAATGCACTGTCAACAGTGGTAGTAGAGTCAGATACTTTCTGGACATATAAGCGACTCTTGGATAGGTACATAGATGATAGTAATATGAAGGGCATGTAGGTTAGCTTGATCTTTGAGTAGGATAAAAGGTCGACACAACATAGAGGGCCAAAGGGCATGTACTGTGCTGTACTGTTCTTTGCTCTATGAAAAATCATCAATCTGCAATGGGTGTTCTGTTTCAACAGATGTTGCCTGGCCTTCAGCAGTTTTAGTTTTTCAGAATTCCAACATGTGCTTATCTTTTGCATTGATCTGCCATTGCACGAGGTGTAAAACCTATGCCCACACCTCCCCCACCACCTCTGACCAAGGGCCTAAAGGATCATTTCAAATCCAGCAGAGATTTTCCTGCACATCCACCCACCTCACCTATTGCATCCGTTGCTCTCAATGTGGTCTCTTCTACAACAGGGAGACAGGATTTCAGCAGGATTTTAGAAAGTTTCAGGGAACGTCTCTGGGACACATGCACCAAACATACTCACCGCCCTGTGGCTGACTGCTTCAAATCCCCTTCCCACTCCGCCAAGGACACACAAGCCCAGTGTCTCCTCCACCGCTAAACCAGATCCGCCACCAACTGGAGGAAGAACACCTCATCTTCCGCCTCCAACCACACTGCACCAGCATCGACTTTACCAGTTTCCAAGTCTCCCCTCATTCCCAGATCCAGCCCTCCAATTCAGCATCGCCCTCCTTACCTGTCCCACCTATCCACTCCACCCTTCCCACTGACCTACCACAATTACTTACCACCTATGTCCACCAACCTCTTTCCCAACTTCCTTCCCCAGCACACCCCCACCCCCTACTTATCTCTCATTCCCCCTTCGTCCACCATAATTATGATAAAGGATTTATGCCCGAAATGTCAACTCTCCTATTCCTTGAATGCCTGACCTACTGTGCTTTTCCAGCGCCACATTTTTCAACTAATAATGCATAGGCCAAGGCTATTGGTGGCATACGTTCCAATCCCACTATGGCAGGTAATAAAATTTTTATTTCATGTTTTAAAAATTGGATCTGGTGACCATGTAATCATTATCAATTGTCATGAAAAACGCATCTGGCTCACTAACATTCTTCAAAGAAGGAAATCTGCCAACCTTACCTGCTCTAGTCTTCATGTGAACACAGACCTACAGCAATGTAACTCAAGTCATGGAGCCGCAGAATTGATCTTAACTGCCCTGTGAGCAATTAGGGATGGGCAATAAATGCTAGCAATGTCCACTGTCATTAACAAATATAAAGAGCACTGTCTCTGAAGTCACCTTCAAACAGGAAGCATCATTCATTTTCAAAGGGATCTTCACTTATCTAGCACCGCTACAGTAGTACAGCACCCCAAGGTGTTTCTCAGGGCTGTACTATGTTTCTTAGACACTTTGATAGAAAAAAAATCACATTAAAACATTTCAAAATTAGCTAAAACCTTAAAGGAGGAGAAATAGATTTTGAGGTATTGTGTGCAGGTGATTAAGGATATAACTCTAGAGTTTAGACAGCTCAAGGCACAGCCTTGAGTTGATAAGTAGAGAAAGGAATTAATGATGGATTCAGGGCTGAGGCCAAGAAGCCAGAATTGTAGCAATGCAGTGATTTCAGAAGGGTGTGGGAACTGGAGGAGGACATAAATAGGGAGACGTGTAGGGATTGAAAGAGGTTACAGAGATAGGGAGCACTTGTATGGGCTGGAGGAGGTTAAATAAATAAGGAGGGGTTTAGGAACAGGAGGAAATTACAGAAATATGGAGGGGTTGGAGAAGTTTATGAGATAAGAGGTCCTCTAGGGGCTGGAGGAGATTACAGAGATAGTGAGGCTGGAGTAGGTTACAGATGGGGAGCAGTGAAGGGGCTGGAGGAGATGTGGGGTTGGTCTTGTGAACTGACAGGGTGTTGCGTGCTGGTCCTACAATGACAGGGCTGAGGCCATGAACGTATTGCAGCTTTGAACGAACTGCACGGAGGCTGGTATCCCATCACCAAGTCATCCTTTATTTACATGTGCCAATGCATAGGTTCCAACCAGCCAGCTCAGAGACAGTCCTTAGAATGAGGAGATTCTTGAATCTCCTGTTTATGCCTATGCTCCCTGATTGGCCCAGATTAACAATCCCAATCAAGGATCTCACAGTCAATGAGGCCCACCCCAGCCCTTGTTCCAGTCACAACAAGCATAAGATAAGCATTTAAAATTGACTCATGGCACAGCAGTGCTTCCAATGTTGGAATATGAAAGCAGAGATGTGCTTCTGAGACTTTATAAATCTCTAGTTAGGCCCCATTTAGAATACTGTGTCCAGTTTTGGGCCCCACACCTCAGGAAGGACATACAGGCACTGGAGCATGTTCAGTGGAGATTCTCACGGATGATCCCTGGAATGGTAGGCCTAAGATAAGATGAACGGCTGAGGATCCTGGGATTGTATTCATTAGCTTTTAGAAGATTGAGGGGACATCTTACAGAAACTTACAAGATAGTGCATGGCTTAGAAAGGATGGACGCTGGAAAGTTGTTTCCGTCAGGCGGGGTCACTAGGACCGTGGGCACAGCCTTAAAATTAGAAGGGGTCAGTTTAGAACGGAAATGAGGAGACATTTCTTCAGCCAGAGAGGGGTGGGCCTGTGGAATTCATTGCCAGAGAGTGCAGTGGAGACCGAGATGTTAAATGTCTTCAAGGCAGAGATTGATAAATTCTTGATCTCGCAAGGAATTAAATGCTATGGGGAGAGTGCGGGTAAGTGGAGTTGAAATGCCCAACAGCCATGATTGAATGGCAGAGTGGACTTGATGAGCCAAATGGCCTTACTTCCACTCCTATGTCTTATGGTCTTAATGTTGGTCTAATATGTATCACTAATTTGAAAGGGAAACCTGATTAAAATGGTTCACAGTTACCTTTATGAAAGGAGTGCCAGCTCCCTGTATCCATTAATCGAAAACTCCATTCATCAATGTCCGATCTCTGAAGCTTATCCATTACAGGGCATTCATTGAAACATGTGGTGAATGAGGTAGAGTACTGCAGAATGGAAAAACT
This sequence comes from Hemiscyllium ocellatum, assembly GCF_020745735.1. NCBI lineage: Eukaryota > Metazoa > Chordata > Chondrichthyes > Orectolobiformes > Hemiscylliidae > Hemiscyllium > Hemiscyllium ocellatum. The sequence goes on from NC_083413.1 coordinate 77,125,739, forward strand.
CTTCATTCTCTCCAACATTTTTTGCTGGCCAATTTAGTTCGACAGGGATTGCCAAAGGAACAAATGGGTCAGTGAGCACAAATATCAATCTCTGACTCATTTCTGTGCTAATTGGAAATTGCATTGAAGATCTGAGTGCCATCACAAGATTTCAGAATGGTCTGTAGCGCCGGTGTGAACAGAGAGCTCTTGTTTAAAGGCAGCATTCTTTTCAACCCTGGGTTGTTTCTCTGCCTGTTTTCCTCTGATAATCCCTTGTCCCACCCACAATGGCACTAAAGTACCAGGCCATGAGAACAGCTGTCTGATAGTCATGTAACGACCCAAGTGTTGGCTTCGAAACCAATCCTGTCCTCGATTCCTACCCAGCAGGGATCAACAGAAAGCAAATGTACACCTGGATTGACCGGATTTTCCCCCCACTCCCCCTTGCTACTGGAGCTCACCTACTTAATGGCCTATCACTCGGGGTTGTTGTACAAGCTTGAGCCTAACCTTTTGCAGTAGCTACCGTGTTCAGTCTTCCTTCAGATTATACAGTTCAGCCAAGAATAGCAAGGACAGAATGAAGAAAATTCCATTGGCGATAACTGTCCTCAACAAGTTTGATATGGAAGATCCAGGAAGTGTATGAGAAACTCTAGAGTTGGGACAGAGCAGTCAAAACTTATTTTATAAGGTCTTACCCAAACAAACGATTGTTCCAAATCCAGGGTATTTAATTCCACAAGCTGACTTCAGTCTAGGTCAAAGCCCAAGCGTGCATCAAGTCCACGTGAAAATTGATGTGCTGCAATACAGCTTTGTTCACTGATGAATATTTGGTCAGTGGAATGCAACACTTCTAGATTTGGTTGAGTTAAAAGTTGAAGGATTGAGTATGTATGATATTGAAGTGTTTCAGACGGGATACCTGTGTCTACGGCCATGGGTGATGGGTTCTGTTGGCTGCCTATGAGAACCTGTTTGACACAGTGAGTTGTTTTGGCCTGGGCTGCACAGGGGTGGAAGTAGGTTCGATCATAATTTTCCAAAGGAGATTGCATATATGTTTGAAATGAAGAAGTGAAATGCAAGCCCGGGAGTGGGGAAGGGGAGTGGGACTGATGGTTGGCCCTTGCAAAGAGAGCTGGAATAGATGGATAGGCAGAGCGGTCTTCTTACTGTGCCATACTATTCATTTTGTAACCACAGAAGGCAGACATTGGATCTGTTGAAATTTTCAGATACATGCTCCCTAATGTACGGGGAGAGGTTGTGAGATGGGGCCACCTCATGTTTCACTGTAACGCTGTTAAAAGGAACCTTCAAGTCCATCTGGGTTTGGAGACATGAAAAGATCTGATAGGATGAATGATAATTCAGTTTTTAGTGATTGGCCTGATCAGATATGTTGTGACACACCTTGAGAACAGGTTGGACTTGAACTGAACCCCTGCAGTCCAGAGGTAGGGACATACCACAGTGTCACGGGAGCCCATTAGTGGTTGGTAACTTGGTGACAATAAGATCCCTGTTAGAATTTCAAGAATCTTAATTAGGTACAGCAAATTGTTTTTATTGTCACACAACAGGGACTGGCACATTACAGTGTGCAGGTAGTAAATCACAGCACCAAAGCAGATCATATATTACCCATTCAGTTCCTAGACAGAGTAGCAAGTACCATTCACTCCCCTGCCTTCTCTTTCTTTATCATTTTAATTTGTTACCTAGGCAGCTGTTCAGCTCCAAACAGCATTTGCATCCGCCCACTCAAACTAATATGCTATTTTCAGTCTCATCAAACTTTATGTTGTTTGTCAAACATATCCTCTCTTTTATTCACCCTCGTTTGATCATATGGCCCAGAGGATCCAATTGTTCTCACCCTCATACGGTCGTTTAACCTGCAAAGACAGTCCACACACATCAACCCTCCGACTTCCCTTTCCCCTGTCACACATCTTGCAAAGGGATTCTGTTTTTCTGCTCTTTGCTATTCAGACATCAATGGTCATTTATTGCAATGGACGGCAACTCAGTCTAACTCTGGTACAGACAATGATGGATTCACTCAGCTCAGATGAGTTATTCATCACAAATACTTTTCGAAAGATGCCACTCTAATTCAGTTGTTGACTTTGAGCGGTCCGTCACTCCAGATGTGCATGTTTAAATATGATCAGCTCAGCATATTATCAAGCATGAAATTGTGTGGAAGGAGAATTAGGCGAGCATTAATAGAAAAATCTACTCCTACAGCAACCAGCCTTGTACAGTTAAAGTTGTCCACACACAAACTCAGAACAGGGGGTTCAGAAAAATGGGGGAATGACTGCGTAAGAGAGGAACAAAAGAAGAATTGAGAAAAACAAGAACAGTGAGAGAGTGACTGAGATGGGCTGGGTGCAAAATGAGATAGGGAGGGACAAAGTGAGAGAGGGGAATGAAAGTGAAACAGAGAACCGGTGAAGAAGATTCTCCCACTGGCAGGGGAGACTAGGATACAAGGGCACTGCCTCAAAGTGAAGGGACTACCCTTTCGAATTGAGATGAGAAGGAATTTCTTCAACCAGAGAGCGGTTAACTCGCTGCTGCAGAAAGCTGTGGAAGCCACGTCATTATGTACATTCAAGACAGAGACAGATAGGTTCTTGATTGATAAGGGGATCAAGGGTTATGGGTGGAAGGCAGAGAATGGGGTTGAGACACATACCAGCCATGATCAAATGGCAGAGCCGTGCCAATGGGCCGAATGGCCTAATTCAGCTCCAATATTTTGTGATCTATGGAATTCAACTGCTTTATCTACTTTCAAATCGAAATGTCCGATGTTATTTTGCACTATGAAGCTCTCTATTCTATCCAGCACCACAAAGAATGCCAATCATACCCAGTCCTAACCCTGTCAGAATTGAATACCATTAGTTTCCACGCTGCCTCTTTAGCAGATACCAACCAACTCAGTGAAGGATCAAACCTAAGGCATTCTTTCTGTATACCATTCAATTTTGCATTAGCACAGAGAGCTCTCACTTTGATTGTATCCCAGGGACAACATAGCCATGCTTAATTCAGTTGACATAAAGGTTAAAATGGCAGGTCTCCGAAAGTATGTAGAAATGCACTGTACTGAATATTATAGAGCAATGCACCTGCAGCATCCGGTTTATTGATTAACCCAGAGACACAAACAGCATGGCCCTCTATGATTTAGAGTTATCATGTGTTACACAAACATGAACTCTTGAAGTCAAAGCAGCCTCATCCCTTGTGAGCTGTATTAAAGCTCAAAGTAAGTTGGAATGACCTAACCTGGGAACATAATCTGATGCTTCATGATCCAGGATTCAGGCAAGGGTTTTCCATCTGGGCCACAAATTTAACAGACTGAAATACCAACTACGTTTACTTTGGATAGAGCCTTTCCTTAAAGCAGTTAAAATAATCAGCACAATTAGTGTCAATCCAGTTCAACAGACAAACCAATCTAGATTTGAGTGGTCCTTTTTAGCAGGCAGTTAACAAAAAATGAAAATAATGCATCTTTTGTAAGCACTAGGCATGTTGAAGCACTTTGCAGCCAATTAGAGCAACGTGAGGAAGAGTCACGTTTTGGTGTGGCACAGTAAACTCCATTAACTGTGCCTAAAGTACCAGGGGGTGCACAAGCTTCCTCAGTGCATTGTGAATGATACATGCCATCTTTCCTGCAGAGTTTATCCTTGCCTCCACACCCACCAAGGCTGAGTCAAATTTGTAACAAACTGGAATGTTTGAAGTATTTCAATGCTCCCCTTTCTCTCAATTTACGGACGACAAAATTGCCTTTTGAGAAGACAATTTACCCTGCGAGAAACAACCGCTCACACAATGGCTCCCTGCATTAGCATGAGTACTGAAGGCCTGTTGACAGCTAACAAGGTTGTAATGGCTGTTGAGAGTAACTTGTGGGGTTAATCAATTGTCCTGCATGCAGGCAACATTGTGACAATCCCATCTGTCATAAAAGAGCCTGTCTTCTTCAGCTGTCAACGATACACAGATTAAAGAACCTTCACTGTTAGCAGAAGCATTCCAGTCTGATTATTCTGGGATGACTGATTTCAAACCAGGGTGATGACAGGTATGCTATAATTGGTATCAGTACCTTATGTTACTGCAGTTCAGAAGAAAGTCTGGAGTGAGAGAGAAGAGATTAGCCTCATTGATGGCTATGCAACTACTAACTTGTTTTTAAAACCCATGTCGTTGTCCTTTATGGAAGGGAATCTGCTGTCAATGCCCAATCTGACCTTCATGTGACTCCAGACTCATGGCAATGTGGTTGACTCTCAATTGCTCCCTGGAGTGCACCAACAAGTCACGTAGCTAAGAGATTTTAGGGATGGGTAATAAATGCTGGCCCTCATTCATGCACAGTGTTTGAATAATGTGTATACAGGGAGATAGATTTGGCAGATTTCCTGTTTCTGACTGCTGTCCAATGAGGGCCAATGGCTGGGACAATGGTATGTGCACCAGGTATGTAGGCCTAGCTCTCCATGACAACTGCTAACTTGGCTATGGAGACATGATGCACTGCAATGCTGCAGCTTCTGGGCATTGAGGGCCATTGTGTCCCACATCCCTGTCTGCTGCTCCTGTTCCTGGCCATGTTCATGGGTGAAGTCCCTGATCACTGAAACTTCAGGCTCCTCTGCTAGCTGTGACAAAGCAAGTATCTGGTCTCTGCCAGCCCTCCAAATGCCAGTGCCCTGGGTTTGTCCTTCCTGGGCCAGTTGTGGCGCTGTGACAGTGAGATGCTCAGCAGCTTGTGTTCCCTGAAGTTTTAGGGTTGATATTCCCACTGTATCTGGGGTGGTGAGGGCTGCAAGAGAGAGCCTTGCCAATGCTTCCTTGTAGATTTATAGAGACCTGCAGCACTGGAAAAGGCCCTTTGGCCCATTGCATCAATGCCAGTCAAAAACAGCCACCTTATTATTCTAATCACATTTTTCAGCTGGTGGTCTATAGCCGGGTACTTCTTAAATGTTATGAGGGGTGACTGCTTCTACTACCCTTAGCGTCCGTGATTTCCCCATTCCCACTACCCTCTGAATAAAAAGGGCTTCCTCACATCTCCTGTAAACATTCTGCCCCTTCGCTTAAATCAATGAACCCTGCTCATTGGTCCCCCCATCAAGGGGAAAACTTTTGTTTTGTTTACCTTGTCTATGCCCCTCATACATCAAGTCCCCTGACACTCTCCTCTGTTAGAAAGGAAACCAGCCCAGTCTGTCCGGTCTCCCTTCACAACTGAAACTCGCCAACCCAGTTAACATTCCGGTAAATCTCCTCCGCACCCTCTCCAATGCGATCACACCCCTCCTATGGTGTGGGTTCCAGGACTGCACACAATACTCTAGCTGTGGGTTAACCCATGTTTTATGTAGGTCCAGCAAAACCTCCCTGCTCTTAAACTCTATGTCTCCCCTATTAAAAGTAAGTATCGCGCATGCCTTCTTAGCCACTTTATCCACCTTCAACTTCCTATGATGCCTCAGCAGTCTCTTGCTCAGAGGTGGCTCCTGACAGAGCAGATCAATTCTGTGCAGAGATTATGGATGTTCTCCCCAGCAAGGTGTTATAGCTAAGGTCTTGGGGCCACAGGAAAGCAACGCAAGAATGAACCTTCTCAATCATGGCCTCACACAGTCAGAAGCATACAACTGTATGCACTAACTCCCTCCTTTTCATGCCAGCAAAGCACTTAAAATCAACCATCAGAGCTTAAAGTTCACACTCTCCAGTCTATTTGCGAGCTTACCCACCAAGTTGAACATCTCTGAGCTGGTGGAGGGACCAGTGCGGGTCTCATCAGTACATCGTCTGAAAGTCCACTTGCTGCCTGAGGGGAAGGTGGAGCTGAGGATCTCCAGCACTGTTCCTTTTGTGGAAGTTCACTGGGTACCTATAAACGTGGGCACAAGAGGGATTAAAGTGTGTGCAAATTAGGAATATGTTAGCACTGGTGGCGATGGGAGAGCAATACTGCACAGCACAATGACTCTTACTGGCTGTCTAGACCACTGAGCTTTCCCTGTCCCCACCAAGGGATGTGTTACTTCTCAAGCTAATACTCATATTTTCTCTGAGTAGCCAGCGAGGATCCTGATCTCCTTCTTGTCTTGGCCATCTTGGTCTGGTGCTGGGGACCACGGTTTCCTTCAATGAGTCAAACAGAGGGATTGAATGTGTTGGAAGAGCAATTTGTGGTGACGCATGAAGAGGAGAGACGATAAGGTGTCACTAGTGACTGAACAGGATACACAGAGGGCAAGATAGGCTAATGGTTTGGGAGAACACAGTGAGTGAGGGACAATGAGTGGACACGATGCACGCAGCAGTGAGGTTTATGGTCCATATGCCTTGGTGAGATGTGTGTTTAGTGGCAGAGTTAGAAAGACTGGTGGTCGTTGAGTGTGGGCATTTGCTTTACAGAGTGCCGAGGATCATTAGCTGTTTGTTCGGGGACACAGCGCTGATCCGGGCTGCTTTCTGAGCCCATGCTGAATTGGTCCAATCACATGACTTCCTTTTTGGTTGGGAGGGGGTTAATGTATTCCGCACCCCGTTCCCCACCTACAAAGCAGGATGTGAACTTGCTTTCTGGGTCCAAGTGGTTCAGCAGCACAATACAAGGACCTGTTTCTGACTGGAGTGGTGTGCAGCTGGGCTTTGTTTAAGTGTAGCACCAGTGACCTGGAAACAGAGCACTTTACCTCACTTTCCAATGTGATCCCCCAAGAAGGACACCAAAGAGGCCCAGTCATGGGATTATTGAAGCGAATAGCAGTGGATTCTGGGAAAAAGATGGCTCTGATGCATGACTCTCACTTGACAAAGCACTCTAACTGGGAAAAGGGGGAAAAAAAAGTCTGCCCTGAATGAAATATTAAATCAAACATAAAGTATTTTAGAAACCTGTGCTAGGGAATACATACAGAAATATGTTTATCACATTTAAAGCACTTCACTTTACCGTGACACTCCCCTTCAAATTCAATAATGTCTGCTTCTTAATAAGCAATTAAGTCTCCTTCAGTATCTTGGCAGACGTATAATTAAATATGTTGAGCAAAATAATCAGTAATTAATTGCACCATAATTCCTCAGATCACTTGCGCTTACCGCTAAAACCTGTTTCGGAAACTTAAGGACTGCTTCTCAGTGTAAGGTTCGAGTGAGGAGCAATTCCCCAATGCTTTAATTCCTGAACAAACCGGAACTTATCCTCAGGTGATATTGTGTTGGTGAACGCTCTGCCTTGCCATGCCATCCACTGTGATGTTCAGACCTCTGGAACAGGCAATCCGTTTTTTTGCCCCTCCACACTGAGCTGGCTGATTTTGTTGAAGGAGGTATGTGAAGGCTTGCAATTAGTCCTCAATACTCCAAGACAAGGGAGGACGAAAATCTACAATCTATCCCACTGGAAACTGCATGGCCTGGAATACCTTTGGTGCTTCACCTAGACTTCCATCACCATAGCTTTGCTGAGAGTGTTGCACTGTACGAGTGGCCATCTTGTGGATGAGACATTAAATGGTCAGATAACTTATTGTTGTTAATGTCAGCTGAGGGATAAACATTGGTTGGGCTACTAAGAGAGCTCCCTCGTGCCTCTTTGAATAGCACCATTTCACACTGAACTGAGAAGGATTGTCTTGCTTTAACATAGAATTGTACAGCACAGAAACAGACCCCTCAGTCCAACCCGTCAATGCTGACTAGATATTTTACATCAGTCTGGTCCCATTTGACTGCATTTAGCCCATATCCCTCTAAACTCTTCTTATTCATGTACCCATCCAGGTGTCTTTTAAATGTTGTCATTGTACCAGGCTCCACCACCTTCTCTGGCAGCTCATTCCATTCACGCACCATCCTCAGCTTGAGAAAATTGTCCCTTAGGTCCCTTTTAAATCTTTCCACTCTCACCCTAAACCTACACCCTCTAGTTTTGGATTCCTGTAACCAGGGGAGAAGACCTTGACTATTCACCCTATCCATTCCCGTCAGGATTTTATCAATTTCTATAAAGTCATTCCTCAGCATCCGCCCCTCCAGGGAAAACAGTCCCAGCCTATTCAGCCTATAGCTCAAAACCCTTCAACCCAATCTCACCTAAAAGGTGGCACCTTGTACTGTGCTTAGACGATGTGCTCAACTCTCTGGGGTGGAGTTTATCTGTACAGTTCTCAAATTTTGAAGCAAATGTACTTCCCCAACTCCCCCAAACCTGAAACTTCTTAGTGCCTTGCTGAACTATCTGCAATTGCATGAATAAACAAATCTGTGCAGTTCACATTAATCATATACATTGTTCTAGCAGCATGTGATGTTTCTGCTGTGTGAAGTGATAAGCAGAATTCCGTTTGCGCATTTCCAAACAAGTGATTTCCTGTGATCTTTGAGCGAGTATCACACCTGCTATTCTGCCTGTGACCCAAAGGAGGTTGCAGAGGTATACCATGCCGGTGGAATAAGCTGTATGTCGCTACGCGTAATACAAAATTGTAAAATTTTTCGATAGCGTGCGCTCTCTCTTGTGCAGCATTTCCTGTGCTGCCATCAGTTTATTAGCCTGATGCTTTTTTTTCTTTCTTCACCATTTCTCTTCCACTGTCACCCTGACTTGCATTCACACCTCTCCCTTACACTTGGCTGCACAAATCAAAAGTCAGCAGTGTGCTAAGACGGCTGCCAGTGAGTCATAATTAAGGATTTATGAAAGCAAACAGTCCTGAAAAACCTGCCGGGAAAATCCTAATTAAAACAAGCAGAAGCTGAACCAACCAAATCAACTGGGCCCGCAATATGATAAAGTTTCCCAAGGTGCCTCATAGGAAAATGATCAAACAACATTTTATACCAAGCTATTTAAAGAGACACTGGAAGAGACAAAACAGGAACAAAAGTAGACCATTTGGTCCCTCAAGTTTGCTAAGCCATTCAATAAGGTCATGGCTGAGCTCCCAGTGTTTCACATTCCACATTCCTCTGTGTCCCCAATAACCTTTGACTCCCCTTGACCTGCAGAACCTATTTAGCTCAGAGTCAGAGAGATGTACAGCACAGAAACAGACCCTTCAGTCCAATTCATCCATGCGGGCCAGATATCAGAAATTGAACTAGTCCCATTCGCCAGCATTTGGCCTATATGTCTCTAACCCATTCCTATTCATATACGCATCCAAATGCCTTTTAAAATGTACCAGCCTCCACCACTTCCTCTGACAGCTCATTCCATGCATGCACCACTCTCTGCCTGAAAAAGTTGCCCCTTTGATCCCTTTTATATTTTGCCCTTCTCAGCTTAGACCTATGCTTTTTAGTTTTGGACTGCCCCACCCCAGGAAAAGTCCTTGGCTATTTACCCTATCCATGTCCCTTGTGATTTTATAAACTCTTATAAGGTAACCCCCTCAGTGTCCAACGCTCCAGAGGAAATAGCCGCAGCCGAATAAGCCTCCCCCCCAACTCAAATCCTTCAACCCATGGAGGGGAGGCAATGGCCTAGTGATATTATTGCTAGACTAGTAATCCTCAAATTCAGGTAATGTTCTGGGGACCTGGGTTCGAATCTCATCACGGCAGTTGGTGAAATTTGAATTCAATAATAATCTGGGACTGAGAACCTATTGATGACCATGAATCCACTGTTAGAAAAGCCAATCTGGTTCACTAATGTATTCAGGGAAGGAAATCTGCCATCTTCACCTGGTCTGGCCTACGTGTGACTCCAGACCCACAGCAATGTGGTTGATTCTCATCAACCCTCTGGAATGGTCTAGCAAGCCATTCAGTTCAAAGGCAACTAAGGACAGGCAATAAATGCTGACCAGACAAAAAAAAACTGCCTATCTTTGGAATGTAGGAGGTAGGAGGAAACTGTAGCATCCAGAGGAAACCCACTCATACCCAGGGAGGATGTGCAAACTTTGCACAGTTACCCAAGGGTGGAACTGAACCTTGGTCCCTAGTGCTGTGAGGCAGCAGTGCTAACCACTGAGCCACTATGTCAACCTCAATTTCCATTGGAAATGACTGCCACATCCGATGTCAATTTGGATCCTCTTCTCTACTCAACAACATAATCTGGGATGTCTGCTTTTCTTTCTTTCTCTCTTTTTGCTATATTATTTTAGCTTGCTTACTTTAAACAGGTCGACTTGTCTGATGTCAGATCAAAATCACAGTACTTGGCCAAAGCAATCCATGTTGGTGATAATCCTCCACATCAACAGTAGTTACATTAAATGTCTTGTTATTTATTAATATACGATACTACTGTGAGAGGAATGCAGTAAAAATATATTACTTGATTGGCAGTTGTACTGCCACTAGTGATCCCTAACCTGGTATGTGCAGGGCCAGTAACCTGGAATAACTCAATGTATCCAATAAAGGCAGGCCGCCCTTTTTGGTCTGGATAAAGTTACATTGAAATGCAAATATTTAGAAACTTACAGGTGTAGAGACGCAATGCCAAAGCTTTAATGTCCTGCGGATGGAGGTGCCGTACCTAGATAAATATTTGTAATGTTTCGTCCAAAAGAAAACAGTCCGAGTCTACATGTTATGACCAGATTCTCACTGGATGTCACTCGGGTCTCGTGGAAATAATCCAGTCACTTTGTCCTTGGGGCGTGGATGAGATGAGAAGGAAAATAGGCTTTTGTTCATTTCAGACATTCTGAGGATTCCGAAGGGTTCTCCACTAAAAAGCTTCATCCAACAAAGCCTTTCATGCAGCAGGCATACAGGCTTCTCAAGCCTGATTAAGTCCTGTGCATTTGACCCACACAATAGGCCAATCTGAATCTCTTGACAGCTGTTTGTACCCAGAGGTTAGTGGTCACAGAGGCTTGTTCTCAGCGCCGGGATTTGGACAATGTGTCCACATTTCATATGTCATCTCTCTCCGTCACAGACACATCTGTGGGTCTGCAAGTGCGGACCTGCCCCAAAATGCTCACCATTCAGACTGGAATTCTTTTCAAGCTGTACATGAAAGAAGCAGCATTAGGTACAGAGTGCTGAGTGAATGAACGCCCACAGATCAGGGGGAATTCCATTTACTATTTCAAACGCTCTAATTGCACAAGCATTCTAACTCTGCCGGCTCCGGGGAAGACTGGCATCTTCTGGTCCAGGAGAATTAATGGGGTTGTTTTGTGAAGTAGTGATGGGAAAGTATACCAGGAATTTGAGTCTGAGATTCATCAGCATTGACTTGTGCTTTTTGATCCAAGAATTTTTCATTAACTCAATAACAGTTACCGATAGTGTAGCCAGACTCGCTTTTGGAAATAAATTCCACTGCATTTAAGTTCAGCATTTGTCTTGGCTTATCCATGAAACTGAGGTGTGCTGAGGGACTGTTGCTCTGTCAGAGGCACTGTCTCTCATATGAGATGTTGAACCAAAGGATGCTTCCATTGCTGTTTTTGGATTTTGCTATGCATTAATTGACTGTTTTAATGAATGCATAAATTAACTGTTTCTTGCATTCCAACAATAAATGCATTTCAAACTCATTTGATTTGCTGTAAAGTGCTCTGTGTTCCTTGAGGTTGTGGAAGATAAGATTAAATTCCCTACTGTGCGGAAACGGGCCCTTCGGCCCAACAAGTCCACACCGACCCTCCAAAGAGAAACCCAACCAGACACATTCACCTACTCCCTACTAATGCACCTATCACTATGGGTCATTTTGTGTGGCCAATTTAACTAAATTGCACATCTTTGGACTGTGGGAGGAAACCGGAGCAAACCCGTGCAGACACAGGGAGAATGTGCAAACTCCATGCAGACAGCCACCTGAGGCTGGAATCAAACCTGGGTCCCTGGCACTGCAAGGCAGCAGTTCTAACCACTAAGCCACTTGGACTCTATATAAATGCAACATTTCTTTGTTGTGAACATTTGAAAGCTTCACTCATGAATGGCCAGGAACCATATGATCTAATCTTAAGGACATAAGAAATGGAACCAGGAGTTCTTTTCATCATTTATATAAACGATTTGAATGTGACCATTGGAGATATGGTTAGTAAGTTTGCAGATGACATCAATATTGGAGGTGCAGTGGACAGTAAAGAAAGTTACCTCAGAGTGCAATGGGATCTTGATCAGATTGGCCAAGGGGCTGAGGAGTGGCAGATGGAGTTTAATTTGGATAAATGTGAGGTGCTGTATTTTGGAAAGGCAAATCAATGCAGGATCTGCTCTGGTAAGGTCCTGGGGAGTGTTGCTGAACAAAGAGACCTTGGAGTGCAGGTTCATAGTTGCTTGAAATTAGAGTTGCAGGTAGATAGGATAGTGAAGAAGGTGTTTGGTATGCTTTCCTTTATTGGTCAGATTATTGAGTACAGGAATTAGGAGGTCATGTTGTAGGTGTACAGGACATTGGTTAGGCCACTTTTGGAATATTGTGTGTAATTCTGGTCTCCTTCCTATCAGAAAGGTGTTGTGAAACTTGAAAGGGTTCTGAAAAAATTTACAAGGAAGTTGCCAGGGTTGGAGGATCTGAGCTACAGGGAGAGGCTGAAGAGGTTGGGGCTGGTTTCCCTGGAGCATCGGAGGCTGAGGGGTGACCTTCACGAGGTTTATAAAATCACGAGGGGCATGGATCGGATAAATAGACAAAGTCTTTTCCCTGGGGTGGGGGAGTCCAGACCGAGAGGGCATAGGTTTAGGGTGAGAGGGGAAAGATGTAAAAGAGACCTAAGGGGCAACATTTTCATGAAGAGAGTAGTGCATATGTGGAATGGACTACCATAGGAAGTGATCGAGGCTGGTACAATTACAACATTTAAAAGGCATCTGGATGGATATATGAACAGGAAGGGTTTGGAGGGATATGGGCTGGGTGCTGGCAGGTGGGACTAGATTGGATTGGGATATCTACTCGGCATGGATGGGTTGGATGGATGTGTTTCTGTGCTGAAAATCTCTATGACTCTAAGACTAAGATGACCCAGGGATGCCAACAGGCGGAAGAGTGAAGACGCTGAAGAAGACAGAGAGACTGCGTGGCTTTCAAATCAACGTGATGTAATTTTAATAAGTTGTCTTGTTAGAATAGCATATTGTTCAAGAGTTGGAGGCAGATAATAAGCAGTTAGGAAAAAGGGAGGCTTAGATTTGTGAATAGCTTTTGTTTAATGTTCACTTCAAGAGTTGGAAAATAAATTGATGTTATTTTCTTTAAATAATGGACTTTAGGAGTTCTCTGTCCACACATATTTTAATAGGTTAAGAGACAAGGTGAGTTTTTCTGAGTGTTTGCTTTAATTAACAGAAGGGTTCGTCTCCATGTTGTAACAGTATGCTTGCCTTTATTGGTCAGAGCATTGTGTATAGGAGTTGGGAGCTCATGTTGTGGCTGCTCTGGGTATTGGTTAGGCCACTTTTGGAATACTGTGTACAATTCTGACTCCCTCCTAAAGGAAGGATGTTGTGAAACTTGAAAGGATTCAGAAAAGGAATGTTGCCAGGGTTGGAGGGTTTGAGCTAAAGGGAGAGGTTGAATAGATTGGGCCCATTTTCCCTGGTGCATCAAAGGCTGGGGGGAGTGAGCTTATAGAGATTTATAGAATTATAAGGGACATGGATAAGGTAAATAGACGAGGTCTTTTCCATCAATCTTCCAGTAATCTCTCCATCAAATCTTTTGAATTCAGTGGAAGGACTGTTGAACAGTTGCCACTATCCTTCTCAGAGGCAACTTCATGAACGTTCAGACAGAGCTTTTGGGCGGCACGGTGGTTAGCACTGCTGCCTCACAGCGCCAGAGACCCCGGTTCCATTCCCGACTCAGGCGACTGACTGTGTGGAGTTTGCACGTTCTCCCCGTGTCTGCATGGGTTTCCTCCGGGTGCTCCGGTTTCCTCCCACAGTCCAAAGATGTGTGGGTCAGGTGAATTGGCCATGCTAAATTGCCCATAGTGTTAGGTAAAAGGGTAAATGTAGGGGAATAGGTGGGTTGCGCTTTGGCGGGTCAGTGTGGACTTGTTGGGCCGAAGGGCCTGTTTCCACACTGTAAGTAATCTAATCTAACCTAAGCTAAGCTCCCAAAAGAAAATCAACATTGATGGACTAGAGACTGTGACAAAGATGGCTGAAAAATATCTTCCTTTCAGACCCTGTTGTTTCAACTCTCAACTCACCAGCATTCCATGGAAAGAGAGAAAATACAACAAAGCCAATGTAAAGTTCTCCTTGTGGAGCAGCTTAATGACTTGGAGGAGCTAGCTACCACTTATATATTAAGCCATATCATGTTTTGAGTCAAAATGTCTTCATGCTCAGGCAGAGCAGCAGCAGAGAGAGTCTAGAAGCTGAGGGATTGTCTCAGAATAGAGGGTCATCAATTTAAAGCTGAGATGAGGAGGATTTATTTTCTCAGAGAGTTGAGAGTCTTTGGAACTCCTTTCCACAGTGACCTGTAGGGTCAGAGTTCTTGTGTATACTTAAAGCTGAGATAGATGGATTCTTGATCAGTCGGAGAATCAAGGGTTACAGGGAAAAGGTAGGAAAGTGGGCCCAAGGAATGTTGGATTAGCAATGATCCTGTTGAATGGTGGAACAGTGTTGAGGGCCAGAATGGCCTACTCCTGCTTCTATTTCTTACGGTCTTATGATCAACATTTAAAATATTCACATACTTTTGAAGGCAAGCTGTTTTTCTATTCATAGCAAAATGAACAATCTCACACTTCTCGGAGTTTTATTCTGCCTGCCATCTTCTTGCACACTTTCTGAACCTGTCTTTCTGTTTTCAGTCTTTGAGGTAGGTATTCTGCTGAACAGATAGTTGCTAGTCCAGCATACTTGGAAGGTGTGCAAGGGGACTCTGTAAAATCCTCAATGTCGCACATTGCTGAGACAATAGTCTGAGAAATTGAATTTTCTTCTGGGCATTATCCTGATGTGTGCAATCCTCCGAAAGTGTCCCTTTCAATCAGAGACTTCAGATTTTTGACAAAATTAAGTAAAGTAGTTACTCAGGGAAAGTTAGACTATTAAATACATAATCTCTTTCCTGAGTAACGATTAAATTGACTCCATGCTTACACCCAACATACGCAACAGCACCTCTGCTACATAATGTACATTCCCCACACATCTCAAGGGTCTGCACACCACTCCCATCCCGGGACCCAATATCCCACACCCCAAGCACACTATCTAGCCCCTCCCTGAACCGTAACCTTGGACCTGACACCCCTGCTGCCTGCTCCAATCCCAGTCCCTCCACCAAATCAGTATAGACCCTTGTCCCACCACAGCCAACACAAAGTCCCTGACCCATTCCCCAAACTCTTCATACACCAACAAACCTGATTCTCCAGCAGATCATGACCTAAAGTCTTATTTGCCGCCCCCTCCCTCCCCCACCCACACACTTACCACCCTGCACCCTGACACTCTACCCAGCTGGCACTATCCCCATCCAATGTGACATCCCTCCCAGCTGGCAACATACCCTCTAACTCCATCTGGCACTGTATTTACCTGACCCCCTATCTCCATTCACCTGCCAGCTAGCACCCTCTAGGCCTTTATGTCCTCCAAACAGCAAATATTCCCACCTAGCTTTGTATCATCAGCAAACTGGGATAGGGTACGCACCCAGCACTGTTCCTTGTGACACTTCAATGATTAAAGCCAAATAAAAATCTCTCATTAATCCCTACTCTTTGTTCCTGCCTGTTAACCAGTCCTATACTAATATGTTTCTCCCAACACCATGAACACTTAATTTGTGCATTGACCCTTTGTGCAGCAATTTATCAAATGCCTTTTGGAAGTTCAAATATTTTACATCTGCTGGTTCCCCATTATTTAATCTACAGGCAACAATTTTGATAACTCTAATATGTCTATTGAACACGATTTCCCTTTCATTGAACTATATTGATTCTACACTGTGATTTTCTAAATGCATCTGCTAAATAAATAGATTTCACAATGTTTCAGGTGTCAGGCTAACTAGCCGCAGTTCCCTGTTTTCTCCATAAGGCATCTGCAAGGGCTATTCACTTTGGTCCTGCAGGAATCATGGATTTCAGGAAAGTCTGGAGACATATTTGGACCAGAACCAAAGACCTTGGGAGTCTTGCTGGTGTTGTGGAACTTGCCCTCAGAAAATGTGTATCTTCGTCAGAGGCTCTGGGTCAATGAAAATGGACACAAGTGTGAATTAAAGCAGGCTATTGGGACCGTTATGCCTTCCTGCACGACTGGCGATAGAGTATTGATAAAAACAGAAAGTTGGAAATCTGTAACACAGCCCCATATCAAGTGTTTGGAAATGATTTGAACTTTGGCATGACTACCTCAGAGGAAACTATAATCAATAAGCTGAGTAGGTCAGTGTGTCTGACATAGCTGCTGCCGTCACTCTGCACAGCTGTTTCTGCCTGTGTGAAATACTCCATCGCTTTCGCTATCAATTAGTGCTTTAAATACAGCCTGAATTATTCAGACAGGTTAATGCATGAGGGTGCAGGCAGTCCATCAATTCTCCATTAATTGACCAAGAGTCATTTTCTACTACAGTTGGGCCTCGTACACTTTTCCACTTCCACTCCTTGTAGTTTAGATTCTGGGCAGAAGGATTGTCCATCAGACAGCTCACAGTTTGTACACTGCACAATCCTGCTGTTAATGCCAGTGGCTGACATATGGGCCCATATTTTGATGTGCAGGTTAGGTAAATTGGCTGTACTAAATTGCCCATAGTGTTCAGGGGTATGTAGGTTAGTGCATTAGCCAGGGGTAAATATAGGGTAGGGGAATATATCTGGGGGTGAGGGGGTTTACTCTTTAGTGGGCGGCAATGTTGCACAGTGGTTAGCACTGCTGCCTCATAGCGCCAGAGACCCGGGTTCAATTCCCGACTCAGGCGACTGACTGTGTGGAGTTTGCACGTTCTCCCCGTGTCTGCGTGGGTTTCCTCCGGGTGCTCCGGTTTCCTCCCACAATCCAAAGATGTGCAGGTCAGGTGAATTGGCCATGCTAAATTGCCCGTAGTGTTAGGTAAGGGGTAAATGTAGGGGTACGGTGGGTTTCGCTTCGGCGGGTCGGTGTGGACTTGTTGGGCCGAAGGGCCTGTTTCCACACTGTAAGTAATCTAATTTGCTGGGTTTTGGAATTTGAATGTGACACAGTGTAATTGAATGTCATGTGGAGATGTTTGATATGAATGATAATTCCACTTCAGATGTCAAAACCCATTTACTTTCATTCATTTGTGGGATGCAGGCATCACTGACCCATCTCTCAGAGGGCAGTTAAGTGTCAACTGGAGTCTGGAGTCACATGTAGGCCAGACCAAGTAGGGATAGCAGATTCCTTCCATGTAGGATATTAGTTAACAAGATGCGTTTTTCCTGACAATCGACAATGGTCATCGTTAAACTCCTAATTCCAGATATTTTGGGAATTCAAATTCCGCCATCTACCATGGCAGGATTCATGCCTAGGTCCCCAGGACAATACAAGGATCTCTGGATTAATAATTTAGTGATAATCCAACGAGGCCATCACGTCCCCAAGTGTCAAATTGAGTAACAGTGCCAAATGCAGACTGTTGCCTTTGCTGCCTTGTATTCAAAGCCCCAGTATAATCTGCCATCGTCTTTTATTGTCAGCTTTCACTGCACGTTTTAGATTAGATTGCCTCGAGTGTGGAAACAGGCCCTTTGGCCCAATAAGTCCACAATGACCCTCCGAAGAGCAACCCACCCAACCCATTCCCCTACATTTACCCCTGCACCTAACACCACGGGCAATTTAACATGGCCAATTCACCTGACCTGCACATCCTTGGACTTTGGGAGGAAACTGGAGCACCCAGAGGAAACCCGCGCAGACAGGGGGGGAATGTGCACACTTCACACGGACCAGTTGCCCGAGGCGGAGAATTGAACCGGATCTCTGGCTCTGTAGATCACTTCTCTGTGAATCCCTTTGACTTCTTTTGGCCTCTTCAGTTGCCAGATCTCCACCTTGTCCCCGAAGTTTAAAGAAACCATCACTTTAACACAGCAGTCCCCAGAACAAAAACAAATCGTGTAAATGCATATAAGAACATTTATTTTATTTAATACTTTTATTTGTTGGTAGTCAAAGTACTGAAGAAGTGAGTAAAATGGTTGAAAGGAGAAACCAGTTGGATTATTCCCAGTCAGAGTTAGAAATCAAAATAAAAAGTTAACAGAAAAATGACACTTGTATGTGTTAGAAAGGAATGGACTGAGCAGATGTTGTTCGGTCAGTTCCAGATCAGGAACAATGGTCCAAGTCTTGCTGCAAAAACGAATGTTCTGGTTCATCTGAGAAGTTATGAATGAAGTTAAACACTGGGTAATAATCAGTCAGGGTGCCAAATAATGACTGTGGAATGGGTGGAAGGTCAATGATGAAGTAGCTGAAAACGTAACTGTTCCTCACCCAATATCTGAAGCTAATTATGGTTCCTTGCATTCACACTAGCTCAAGTGTTGTCTTAGTGTGCAAAGTGCAGTCACTGTTACCTTACCTCTGAAATTCAGCTGTGTTGACCATTCTGGACCAAGATTGTATTGAGTCTGGAGCTGATTGGTCCAGGAGAATACTCAAACTTACCTACTTTCTCCTGGGAACACAGCGATTCTCTCTCTCTCTCTCAGAAATATGGAGCGTCTTTTATAGAGAGACACCGAGTGTCCTGATCCTGGGAAAGAGAGTCTTTGTTCCTCAGAGAGTGTCTCTCTCTACGAGGAACACAGTGTGTCTTTCCCAGGATCATGGAACCTCGCTGCCTTCTAGGAAGAGCAAGTGTCTGTCTGTCTGTCTGTCTCTCTCTCTCTCTCTCACACACACACTCACACACTCACGCACACACACACACACACACGGGAGCACACAATCTCACGCACCTGGGGAACACAGAACCATTTATTTTATGTGGGTGTCGCTGGCTGGGTCAAAATTTATTCCCCTTCCCTAGTTGGCCTGGAGAAGGTTGTTTAGGTCAGAGTGGTGCTGAAAAAGCACAGCAGATCAGGCAGCATCCGAAGAGCAGGAAAAACGACACTTCGGGCAAAAGTCCTTCATCAGGAATACTGGCCTGAGGAAGGGCTTTTGACCGAAACGTCGATTTTCCTGCCCTTCATATGCTGCCTGATCTTCTGTGCTTTTCCAGCACCACTCTGATCTAAACTCTGGTTTCCAGCATCTGAAGTCCTCACTTTTGCCCTGGAGAAGGCTGTGGTGAGCTACCTTTTTGAACTGGTCCAGCCCTTGTGGTGTGAATATACTGCTAGGGAGGGAACTACACGACTTTGACCCAGTGTCACTGATGGACCAGTGATACATTTCCAAGTCAGGATGTGAGTGGCTTGGAGGGGAACTTACACTTGGTAAATCCATGTGTCTGCTGCTGTGGTAATTCTAGATGGAAGTGGTTGTGGGTTTAGAGGGTGCTGTCTAGGGAGCCTTAATCGAATTTCTGCAGTGAATCTTGTAGATGATGCACACTCCTACTAGAGGGCTGGATACTTATGGATGTGATGCCAATCAAGCGGGTTGCTTTGTCTTGGGTGATGTCATGCTTTTTGAGGGTTTTTGGAGCTGCACCCATCCGTACAGATGTTGTGTATTCCATCACATTCCTACTTCATGTCTTGTGAATGGACACAGGCTTTGGGAGGTGAGTTTTTTGCTACAGGATTCCCAAACTACTAAGCTGCTCTTGCAACTGTATTATTTATATGGCTAGTTCAATTCAGTTTCTGATCAATGATAACTCTCACGGTGTTGATAGTGGAGGATTCAGTGATGGTGATAACTTTGAAGATCAATGTACGATAAATTTTCTCTCTTTGTTCGAAATGGTCATTGCCTGGTATCAAGGAGCCCTAACAAACCTGAAATTGGGCCAGCTCTCTGCACAAAGGAAGGTGTTGTGGTTGTTGGAAGTCAGTCATCTCAGCTGCAGGTCATCTCTGCAGGAGTTCCTCAGGGTAGTGTCCTCAGCCCAACCAATCATCAGCTGCTTCATCAGTGACCTTCCCTCCATCATAAGGTCAGAAGTGGGGATTTTCACCAATGATTGCACAATGTTTGGCACCATTTGCAACTCCTCAGATTCTGAAGCAGTCCCAATGCAACAAGACCTCGATAATATCCAGATTGGGCTCACAAGTCGCAAGTAATGTTCCTGCCACACAAATGCCAAAAGCATCACTAATAACAGACAATCTAACCATCACCCCTTGACAGTCAGGTGTTACTGTCACTAAATCCCCCACCATCAATAACCATTGAAGATAAACTCAACTCAGCCTCACCCACCCAGGTGAAAAATGAGTGATGGAGATCATTGGTTGGTTAGTGATGAGAATGCTGGCTGAGGCTGCAATTGGTAGAATAGGGCACGTGATGGTGCATTCAGTGTCACGGAGTCAGAGAGCATGGAACAGACCCTTCAGTACAATCAGTCTTGCTGACATAAACTCGTCCCACACCTGCCTGCTCCTGGCCCATATCATAGGGTCACACAGCATGGAAACAGGCCCTTCAGTTCAACCAGTCTATAATCCCACACCTGCCTGCTCCTGGCCCATATCCCTCCAAACCTTTCCTATTCATGTACTGATCCAAATGTCTTTTAAACATTGTAACTGAGCCCGCATTCTTTGGAAGTTCATTCCAAACATGAACTGCTCCCTGTGTAAAAACAAACACTGAACTTGGTCAATCCTGTGAGACCATTGAACGTCTTGCTACATTAATTCATTTCCACATAGCCTTCTCAATATATGTCTGGAGGAGCTCCTGCAACTCCACACCCAGCCCTAACGCTTATCCATTCTACTTTCTTCACAATGCCCCTGTGTGCAGAGTTCAGAAACCTTGGAACATTCCCTCTTCCATGTCATACAATTCTTTACTGTATCTCAAGGCAGAGTTACATCTTGAATGACTGCCATCAGCAGTCCAGCCACAGTAAAATACACTGGAACAGATGTGGGCTGGCTTTAAACAAGGCAGGCATACTTTGGTAATAGTGTCAACGAGGTTAACCCCTTGCTGATGTGTCTAGCTAATTGAAGTGGGTGGTGCTGACTGAATGTGAGTATCATTAAAATGAGCAAGAAAGACAAAGGTGGTGAGTTGCCTGGATTGTAATTAACAGGCATGGGTTAATCACTTATCATGATTCCCCGTACCTGGTCTTGGATACTATGAGAGTCAGCCTCCACAGTATCCCATTGTCTAATACTTGTAAAGCCTGTTTAGAAAATGTAAACTGAGCAGCATTAAAAATAATAAAATCAGCTATTTACAAAATGCATGAAGCCATAATATTCTGAAGACTTTCCTGCTCCTCGGATGCTGTCTGACCTGCTGTGCTTTTCCAGCTTTACATCCATTGGCTCTGGATTAAAGGAGGTGTCACTGAAATTTGGACCAGATTGTGGATGCTTCCTA
The DNA here is from genome assembly GCF_020745735.1 of Hemiscyllium ocellatum. Lineage (NCBI taxonomy): Eukaryota > Metazoa > Chordata > Chondrichthyes > Orectolobiformes > Hemiscylliidae > Hemiscyllium > Hemiscyllium ocellatum. The sequence continues at coordinate 77,147,255 of NC_083413.1, forward strand.
ATGTTGGTCTTTCTGTGCTGTTATCTATCCTGTCCTGAGTTTTGATAAATCTATGCCTTTTGCGATAAGCTATTCTCCACACCCGTACGGGACCAGTTTTCCAACCTCACCTTACAACTGAATTACCCAATTGGACCCACACTGTGATTAATCAAAATTTAGGTTGGGAATTGTGCAAGAATGTGCATCATTGACAGTGGAATCCATTGACTTAGTACAAGGAGCTTTAGATAGGGAGTTGTGAATGAAATACAGGAGCATTGACAAAAGATAGGGACATTACATCCTGCCCCACCAGGTAATGGCTACATCTGAACTCTCTTTGTCCACTTTGTTTCATAGTTTTAACTCTTAAAAAGGTCACCTTGGGGGACAAGCCTTTGGGGCCCACCTGGTGTAGGATCCCACTTCTTTTTGTGTGCGGCAGTGTTTTCTGATTTCGCTCCTGAGTTGCCTCACACTCAATCGAGGTTCTTGTTCTTTGATTCCTTTGGCCCAGCACCAACTGAAGTTGTCAGTGCGTCTCCCAGCAACCGTTTTGACCCAACTGAGTCAGAGGAGGCAATATGAGTGAAAAGCACTGACATCCCTTCTGCCAACTAGCAACAACGATGGTCCTGTTGCTCCAGTTTAGCTTGCCACACAAATATCTGACTGTGCATTTATTTCCCACCCTGTTCAGACTCAATAATTCCCCGGTGAGTCCGGGAGGGCTGCTTCACGGGGTGGGGGGGGGGAAGGAATGAAATTGGTGTCACCTTGTAAAGCTGTGAGACAGCCTCTGTCCTCCAGTAGCTTCTGTAATGTTTCATTGCCACATCAATAATTCTATGACAAGGTTAGCACTTGTCACATTATCCCAAGATGAGAAAAAGGAAAGTCCATGATTTCTTTAGCTGCCTTTGCACTCAAGGTCTCCTGGAATGAAACCAAGTCCCCATCATTTCACCGTTGCACAGAGACAGGTTAAAAGAGAAACAGCTACAGAAGCAGTTTAATCAATGCTGGAGTGCCTCGGAGATATAGCAGAGGCTGCAGTTTCTATGAGGCACCCCTTTGACATTCAGGTCTTATTGGTCTCTTTCAGAATTGTGAAAGGAAGATCCTGCAACAACCGTGCTCATGTAATCAGATCCTCATTTATATTCCTTTCCTGCCTCATTTTTAATTGTGCCTCTGCTTGCTTCATCTCAGCCCAGTTCCTACACTGCACATGGGATCCTCATGTTGACATTAACCAGAATCTGACAGAAAACAGTCACACTGTTGCTGTTGTCGGAGTTGGAAGCACAATCTCATTTTGGCAATGGGTGGGGCAAGAGGATACTGGGTATATCTTACTCAGATCAGAAGTGGGGCACATTCTTGGGGGCATAATAAAAGTAAAATGGGCTTGTGCATTGTCACTGCCCCATGCCTGAATCCTGGGCATATATGGTGGCAGGTTGGGTTGGTACGAAATCAAACAAAATCATGCTAAACTCCTCACCTCAGCAAGTCGGATGGTCAGTTCGGAACTAGTTCTGAGAAAAGGCTAATGCCAGATGACCATAGGCAGTACACCTGACAGTCACAAGACCCGATCTCTCATTGGTTCAAACCACTGTCCATGTTCAATGACACTTTGCTCTCCAATGTTTTGAAGCTTTAACCAGCTATTTCCATTGCTGCCATCTGTGTTTTACAATGCAGGATACATCCTGAGTTAGAATGTTTCCCCATTCCTTTCTATCTCTATGTCTAGGCTCAATTTGAATGGCAATTCTGTTAAATAATTTGAAATCCTGCCCACACTATCCTGCCTTCCTGTTTCACCAGCTACCTGTGTGATTGCCCCTCAATCTCCACTCCTCTGGATTGCTTGCCCCTCTACTAACATTCCCCAATGTTTGGTGACATTGTCATTAAAAAAAAGTCTTCTATTTACATCATTCCTCCAGATTATTCCAGAGTGCCACACAGCTAAAGGTCCACTGTCAAAGTCCAGTAAGTTGTTACTAACAGACACAGAAACAGCAACCGAATTAGTCACAACCTTTCCCACAACTGCATGGTGTTGGATAAGGAAGCAATGCTGATCAGAAAAAGAGGTGATTGCTCTGCTGTTCTGAACATTGTCTGCCTCAGAATGACAGGTAGAAGTCAAAATTACACCACCTTCATATGCAGTTGTCTTGAGTGCTGAAATTATTGCTTATAACATGCAGTATCATTAGACCCCACCAGTCCATTGATGTTGTAATCTAGTCCCTTCTCATTATTAACTCTGTGAACAAAGCCATCTGTTTCTCCTTCAATTGCTGATCTAGCTTAGCCTTAAATGCATTTGAACTGTTTCTCTCAATTGATTCCAGTGGTAACAAGTCCCACAGTAGGCGAATCATAAAACTCCTGCAGTGTGGGAGCAGGCCATTTAACCCATCAGGTCCACAACAACCCTCTGAAGAACATCCCACAAGTTCCACCCTATAATCCAGCATTTCCCATGGCCAGCCCAGCTGGCTTGTGCACTGTGGGAATTTAGCATGGCCAATCCGCCTAACCTGCACATCTTTGGACTGTGGTGGGAAACCGGTGCACCGGGTGGAAGCCCATGCAGACACGGGGAAAATGAGCAAACTCGACACAGACAGTCCTCTGTGGCTAAATTTGAACCTGGGTCCCTGGCACTGTGAGGCAGCAATGCTAACCCACTGAGTCACTGTTCCAGTCTTGCTGATGTTTCGGGAAAGGTATTTGTTCTGAGTCCTCTGTCTGAGTTTTGGTGATGAGTTTATCTTGATGGCTTCTACTTTGCTCCTCTCCCTGATTGGAGGGACACTCTCTGGGTGGGATCCTGTGCTGTTCCTGGGAACGGGAAGCAGGGCAGGTTTGGGGAACTTAATTCAGAGAGAAAAATCACAAATCAGAAACCTGATGATGGGGTGAGCTCTCGGGGTTCATTTCTCAGAACCCTCGAGCAGTATTGAGTTCCCCAGCGGCATGGGATATCCTTCTATGTGCCTTTGTACGTTATGTATGCTGCTTCAAAGGCAAGATCACCAGAATCAAGGACCCCTCCCCAACTAACCCCTCCATGAGTCCACATCACGGTGGCTCAGTGGTTAGCACTGCAGCCTCACAACACCAGGGACCCAGTTCGATTCCAGCCTTGGATGATTGTGTGGAGTTTACTCATTCTCCCCGTGTCTACATGAGTTTCCTCCAAGTGCTCCGGTTTTCTCCCACAGTCCAAAGATGTGCAGGTCAGGTGGATAGGCCGTGCTAAGTTGCCCGTGGTGTTAGGTGCATTAGTCAGAGGGAAATGGGTCTAGGTGGGTTACTCTTCGGAGGGCTGGTGTGGACTTGTAGGGCCAAATGGCCTGTTTCCACACTGTAGGGAATCTAATCCAGTCTAATCACATGTCTCCAAATCCCCGACAGCATATTGGAGGCATGCAGCTGGCATGTACGTGCTGGAAAAGCTCAGCAGATCTGACAGCATCAGTGGAGAGAAATTACAGTTAAGATTTTGGGTCGAGAGACTTTTCCTCAGAACTGATGGTAGCTAGGGAAATATCGGTTTATATGCAGAAGATAGTGTCGGGGGCAGTGGGTAAGGAGTAACGATAGGTGCAGATAGATCCCAAAGAGAGAGAAGAGCAGTTGGACAGACAAGGGAGTGGATACCGATCTGGCTAGAAGTGTGAATATCTGTTAATGGAGACCATAAGTGCCAACAATAGGTAGTGAGCAACGTCAGGCGATGCAAATACGAGGCCTGATGTATGGGGTAGGAGGCTAGGACATGGGGAGAGTTGAGGCCCTAAAACTGTTGAGTTCCCAAGTGGAAAATGAGGCGTTGTTCTTCCAGCTCGCTCTGGAGCACTATAGCCAACCTGAGACAGAGGTGTTGGCCAGGAACAGGCTGGGGTGTTAAAATGGCAGGCAACTGGAAGTTTGAGATTTTGTTTTTCAGACAGGACATAGATGTTCTGTGAAGTGGCCACCCAGTTTACACTTTGTGTTCCCAGTGCAGAGGAGCTTTTTCCCTTTTGCTGAGCTTTCCCAGCAGCTTCTGTTTCTTGTTTACAGCATCCGCAGTAAATCTTTCGGGTTTTATGTACTTGAGAAAGTTTGGAGTGTGTCGCTGCTTCATTCCCTTCGGGGATGTGCTTAGCTAAGCCATGCCATGCCAGTTGTCAGGTGGCAGTGGGTTAAAAGCTGTATGGGGCCACAGAGAATCAGCAAGGTAAGGAGATTGGCAGGTAAAGGGTCACCAGGTACTGAAGCTGGCCAAGGGTGGAGGACGTCCTGAGGAGGGAGGGCCAGGGTCACAGCCTGAACGAGGAAAGGTCAGAATGTTTAGTGGCAGGCTCCGAGAGCCCACGAGGCACTCCTGGCTTGCATTCACTGAATGTCTGCCAGGTGACCTTTGAGCCCATACGAGGTTGACCTTTGAACCCACACAGGGTTGTCCTGCAAACCCTGAACCCCCTCCCCCCTCCTCAACAATAGGTAATGGCAGGGGTGGCCCGTTGTCCGTGCTCCTCTTGTTTACAAATGCAATGAGGTAAGAACCGGGGGACCATGCGCGAAAAGCTGACTCATGGGGAACAGAGGTGGCACTCGCTGCCACACTCTCTCTCCAACCTCGCCCTCCATATCAGTACAATCTACACTCTGTGTCCAGCGAATCACTCCCTGGTTTCACCTCCATTCTCTCTTGCAAAGAGAAAGTCATCTGTTTGTTCTTCCATTCCTGACAGATACAGTCTCGCAACTCTGGAGTGATCTTTGTAAATCCTTACTGTCTCTCACCTAGGCTTCTATCTTGTGAGGAATATGTGATGTGTGTATTCTTCTTACCAAAATATAGTACCTCACACATATCAAAGCCAAAATGCACCTTGTGCTTAAATCTAAAGCAGAAATTGAGCAGATAATATTCTCACCTGGAGGTAAAACATCTTCCAATGGAGTCAAAGTGATGACTAAACATTGCTTCTCCACGTATGATAATGGGACCTTGTCTTCCTCTCTCATTCCACTCCCCTTCAGTTTGTGTATAATGAGTGAGAGATTTGTATCAGCCTGAACTTTATATTTTTATTGTCACTGTGAGGCACTTCCATTTCCACATCTCCCATCTTCAAAGCTAGTTTGATTAAAGTTGGACATTCGAAGCGTTAATTGATGCTGAAACCTGATTGATTTTGCACTTTTCTTTGGGAATAAACCTGCCAGGAAAAGATAGTGCGAAACAGGACCAGAGGAGTTAAGATGTAGAGGTGCAACTTTGAGGGTGAGAAGAGAGACAACAATAGACAATAGGTGCAGGAGTAGGCCATTCTGCCCTTCAAACCTGCACCACCATTCAATATGATCATGGCTGATCATCCTTCATCAGTATCCACTCCCTGCCTTATCTCCATAACCCTTGATTCCACTATCCTTGAGAGCTCTATCCAACTCTTTCTTAAATGAATCCAGAGACTGGGCCTCCACTGCCCCCTGGGGCAGAACATTCTACACAGCCAGCACTCTCTAGGTGAAGACGTTTCTCCTCATCTCTGTCCTAAATGGTCTGCCCCGTATTTTTAAGCTGTGTCCTCTGGTTCGGCACTCACCAATCAACGGAAACATGTTTCCTGCCTCCAGAGTGTCCAATCCTTTAATAATCTTATACATCTCAATCAGATCCCCTCTCAGTCTTCTAAACTCAAGGGTATACAAGCCCAGTCGCTCCAGTCTTTCAGCGTAAGGTAGTCCCGCCATTCCAGGAATTGACCTCATGAACCTACGCTGCACTCCCTCAATAGCCAGAGTGTCTTCCCTCAAATTTGGAGACCAGAACTGCACACAATACTCGAGGTATGGTCTCACCAGGGTCCTGTACAGCTGCAGAAGAACCTCTTTGCTTCTATACTCAATCCCTCTTGTTATAAAGACCAGCATGCTATTAGCCTTCTTCACTACCTGCTGTACCTGCATGCTTACCTTCATTGACTGGTGTACAAGAACACCCAGATATCTTTGTACTGCCCCTTTACCTAAATTGATTCCATTTAGGTAGTAATCTGCCTTCCTGTTCTTGCCACCAAAGTGGTAACCATACATTTATCCACATTAAACTGCATCTGCCATGCATTTGACCACTCACCTAACCTGTCTAGGTCACCCTGTAATCTCCTAACATCCTCCTCACATTTCACCCTGCCACCCAGCCTAGTATCATCAACAAAATTGCTAATGTTATTACTGATACTATTTTCTATATCATTAATATATATTGTAAAAAGCTGCAGTCCCAGCACTGATCCCTGCGGTACCCCACTGGTCACTGCCTGCCATTCCGAAATGGAGCCGTTTATCACTACTCTTTGTTTCCTGTCAGCCAACCAACTTTCAATCCAAGTTAGTTCTTTACTCCCAATACCATATACGCTAACTTTGCTCAGTAACCTCCTATGTGGGACTTTATCAAAAGCTTTCTGAAAGTCCAGGTACCCTACATCTACTGGATCTCCCTCGTCCATCTTCAGAATTACATCCTCAAAAAATTCCAGAAGATTAGTCAAGATGATTTCCTCTTCATAAATCCACTGACTGTGACCTATCCTGTTACTACTATCCAGATGTGTCGTAATTTCATCCTTTATAATAGACTCCAGCATCTTTCCCACCACTGAGGTCAGACTAACTGGTCTATAATTTCCTGCTTTCTCTCTCCCACCTTTCTTAAAAAGTGGTACAACATTAACCACCTCCAATCCGCAGGAACTGATCTCGAATCTATCAAACTCTGGAAAATAATCACCAACGCATCCACGATTTCTCGAGCCACCTCTTTCAGTACCCTGGGATGTAGACCATCAGGCCCCTGGGACTTATCAACCTTCAGACCCAACAGTCTCTCCAACACCAAATCCTGGCAAATATAAATTCCCTTCAGTTCAGGCCCTTCAGCCACTGTTACCTCAGGGAGATTGCTTGTGTCTTCCCCAGTGAACACAGATCTGAAGTACCAATTCAATTCTTTGGCCATTTCTTTGTTCCCCGTAATATATTCCCTTGTTTCTGTCTTCATGGGCCCAATTTTAGGTTTAACCATTTTTTTGCCTTTCACATACCTAAAAAAGCTTTTGTTATCCTCCTTTGTATTTTTGGCCAGTTTACCTTCGTACCTCAGTTTTTCTCTGCGTATTTCCTTCTTAGTAATCCTCTGTTGTTCTTTAAAAGCTTCCCAGTCCTCCGTTTTCCCACTTATCTTTGCTATGCAACAAAAGAAGAGGTTTGGGAACCAAGTTCCAGGATCTAATGTTCAGGCAAGTGAAAGATTTGGGGCTGAAAGGGAAGCAAGGGATGCAGTAGTTGAAAGATCCCCGAGGTAGGAATGGTGAGAACTGGAGTAATTTTTTGTCAAGTTTGCACTGTACCGGGAGGAGTCCCTCATGGAAATCAGTGACAGAGTGATATATTTTTGTGTCTTAGATGTCCTCCTCACTTGAGAGCTTATCCGTGCTTCGGAATACTCACACAGGTGAACCACAATTCCTCGTGACTTCTTCATTACAAGAACAAGAGATAGGAAGCAAAACCTTTGCCTGAATCACTGTCTCTGCCAGCTATTAGGAACATGTATTGAACAAATGACAAAAAGCAAATTCATAGCAAAAATGTAAAGCATATATGTTTACTGTCAAAGTGCGTTGGATATCTAACTTTACTGTCAAAATCATGCTGTTCAGCTCCACAGAAGAAGCAAATTCTTGCAATCTTCAGACTTACTAACTAACTCATCTCCGAAAGTAACATTTCCTTCACAAAGTGATTCTTTCCTCATTGCTGTAAGAGCTATCTTGTTCGAGCTGAACTATTGGATGTTCAAAACAAATTCTGCTTGATTTGAACTGTTCAGCTCACTTCATACACCCCCTGTAACAGTGAGAATGGCTGCTCGGATTTAAATAACTGACAATTTGATTCAGAAAGGAGCTGTCAGTCACGCACATAATGGAACCAATTACACATTGTTTATGTCTGAATTATGCAGCTTGGTTTTTCTCTCTCAAGCCTGTAACCTTGGAGACAAATGAACAAATCTCCACGTTTGTATTGATTTAGACTGCATGAGGCAGCGGATTTTAACCACACTTGGTTTCCCATTAGAGAACATAAGAAGCAGGAGTTGGCCATACAGCCACTTGAGCTTGCTCTGCCATTCAATAGGATCATGGTGACCTACTGCAGCTCCACTTTCCGGTCTGAGATCAGACACAGGCCCTCATTCAATCATTCACCCAAAAGAGAGCACCTTCAACAATGCAGCACTTCCTCAATGCTGTACTCCAGTGTCAACATAAATTACAGACACAAGTCGTTGGGTTGGGGCTTCAATGACTAACTCAGAGAGCTTCCCATTGAGCTATAGCTGTCACCGATGAAGGAGCAAGTCAGAACCTCCAAATGCATAAGATCAGGTTTTATTTGTACCCCTCAGATTTCATCTCTGTCTGCTCAGGGGAGTTCAGTTATCTCAGTTGATCTGGCAGCTGGTTTGCATTACAGAGTAATACCAACAGTGTGAGCTCAGTTCCCATCACTGGTTCAGGGTACCATGAGGTGCTCTCCTTCTCAACCTCTCCCCTCACCTAAGGCATGGTGACTACTTTTCAATATTTATATAAATTATTTGGATGCGAGCATAAGAGGTATAGTTAGTAACTTTGCAGATGACACCAAAATTGGAGGTGTAGTGGACAGCGATGGATGTTACCTCAGATTACAACGGGATCTTGACCAGATGGGCCAATGGGCTGAGGTGCTGCATTTTGGGAAAGCAAATCTTAGCAGGACTTATACACTTAATGGTAAGGTTCTAGGGTGTGTTGCTGAACAAAGAGACCTTGGAGTGCAGGTTCATAGCTCTTTGAAAGTGGAGTCACAGGTAGATAGGATAGTGAAGAAGGCATTTGGTATGCTTTCTTTCATTGGTCAGAGTATTGAGTACAGGAATTGGGAGGTTATGTTGCGGCTGTACAAGACATTGGTTAGGCCACTGTTAGGCCACTGTGTGCAATTCTGGTCTCCTTCTTATCAGAAGCATGTTGTGAAACATGAAAGGGTTCAGAAAAGATTTACAAGGATGTTGCCAGGGTTGGAGAATTTGAGCTAAGGGGAGAGCTTGGAAGGTTGGGGCTGTTTTCCCTGGAGCATCGGAGGTTGAGGGGTGATCTTATAGAGGTTTATAAATTCATGAGGGGCATGGATAGAATAAATAGACAAAGTCTTTTCCCTAGGGTGGGGGAGTCCAGATCTAGAGGGCATAGGTTTAGGGTGAAAGGGGAAAGATATAAAAGAGACCTAAGGGACAATGTTTTTATGCAGAGGGTGGTACATGTATGGAATGCGCTGCCAGAGGAACTGGTGGAGACTGGTACAATTACAACATTTAAAAGACATTTGGATGGGTATATGAATAGGAAGGGTTTGGAGGGATATGGTCTGGGTGCTGGCTGGTGGGACTAGATTGGTTTGGGATACCTGGTCAGCATGGACGAGTTGGACTGAAGGGTCTGTTTCCATGCTGTACATTTCTATGACTCTATGACCCTTGGGTTAATCCACTAGCTCTCTCTAATAACCAAGTGACCTATGTCCAGTAGACCTATGGTGACTTTACCTTTTAATGGCATCAATATTTTATTGATCAGTTTCCATCTGCCCCTTTCAAACCTTTTGACCTTTAACAATGGACTCGCACAGGGCTGGAGACCTGCAGGCATTCCCCATTTTCATTCTGACATGAAAGAGTGGACACCACTTCACTGTTAACCCAAGAAAATCATCTTACAGCAAATTGGATCAAAAATCAAACTATTGCAGATGCTGGAAATCCAGTGACAGGTTACAGCTTGAAATATTAACCCTGTCTGTCTGTCCCCCACTCCCCACACCCCCCTCACTTTCTCTCTCTCTCTCTCTGAGTTGCTCCACAGATGCTGCCAGACGTGCTGAATATTTCAGCATACTGGGTTCATATTGTAGGCTGATCACTTTAAGAGCTAACTGAACACAATTAAACCAGTTTCTCATGGCACTGTTAGTAGATGACAAGTACAGTCAAATTCCATTGCTCGATTCAGACAAGTTTCTGGGAATGTTGGGGATCGAACTTCATAATTCCAATTGTTTTTCCAAGAAAGTGTGAAATCATTCATCTCACTTCCTGCCATTAGAGTAACCTTTCCAATTAGTCTGCTTCAAACCAATAAATCATTGCAACCTACTCTCCTCACTATCAATCGCTGTCTTGTGAAACAGTTGCTGGTGTGTCCATTTTAATAATTGCACGCTTAACACTGATGTAAGATTGAAATGGCCATTTGCTGGTTATTGAAAATCAGTACGTGAGATTTATAAGACAGGAGGAAGACAGTTGCATGATGGTTGTTACATCTAAATCCTAACCTCAACCTGTTGTCAACTCTCCCACCATCTCTGTTTTGTGCATTTTTCGTGTTTTTCCCTCTTTTTTTCCTCACTCACAGGATGCTCCCCCAGTGAAAATGCATCAGTCAGCCAAGTACATTCACTCTTGTAACTTCCTACCCATTCCACCTTTTGGAGCAATACCCTGGATGAAAATTCTCCCATCTCAAACCCAAAATGCGGAGACCATAAGTACCGGCTGCCCATAGCTGGGATCAGCTATCTCCACAGAGAGTGAGAAAGCAAACAGTGAAGATAACGGGATGTGTGGTGTTTTGCATTGCATGTGAAGTGCTCAGAGACCTGTACAAAGTTAAAAATCACCCAACACCAGGTTATAGTCCAACAGGTTTATTTGGAAGCACTAGCTTTCGGAGTGCTGCTCCTTCATCAGGTGGTTGTGGAGTATAAGATTGTAGGACATAGAACTTATAGCAAAAGTTTACATTGTTATGTAACTGCAATAATATACTGAAAAAAGACCTGGATTGTTTGTTAAGTCTCTCATCTTTTAGAATGGGCATGTTGGTTTCAGTTCTTAAATTCCTGAAATTCCCTCAAGTTATCTTCTCAAGTGAACTTTAGCAATAGTTGCCATGTTAGCCCAGATAATGCATTGAAGGTGTAAGGTACCCTATGTGAGACTGTCTGTGCCCAATGTTCAGATGGATTCTAATCTAAAAAAAGGATTGACAGAATCTTACATGGATTCATTCAGTTTTTGAGCAAATTAAAATGTAATTCTGCAAGTACAAATTTGCCCACAAAAGTATATGTGTGTATGTGTGTGTGTGTGTGTGCGGTGGGGGGAGGGAGCATGAGTGTCTGTGAGAGAGTGTTTGCATGTGTGTGTGTATGAGTGTGAAGGGTTTTGGTATGTGAGAGGGTGAGTGTGGGGGGAGTGTGTGTGTGCGTGTAGTGTAGTGGGGTCACCTGTAGAGTGACATGAACCCAAGGTCCCGGTTGAGGCCATCCCCACGGGTACCAAACTTGGCTATCAGCCTCTGCTCAGCTACTCTGCGTTGTTGCCTGTCCCGAAGTCTGCCTTGGAGGATGGTCACTAAAAGGTCTGATGTCCAATGTCCCATACCACTTAAGTATTCTCCGATTGGGAGGGAACGCACTTGTCTGTTGATTGTTGTGTGGTGTCCAATTCTCTATTGCCATAGCCTCTGCTCGATATCGCCAATGTACCATGCCTCAGGGCATCCTTGCCTACAGCATATGAGATAGACAACGTTGGCCGAGTCACATGAGTACCTGCCGCATATAATGGTGGGTGGTGTCCCCACACGTAATGGTGGTATCCGTGTCAACATGGCACGTCTTGCTGCATCTTCTGTGACAGGGTTGTATGGTGTTGCCCTGAAGGCCGGGCAGTTTGCTGCAAACACTGATCTGTTTGAGGTTTGGTGGCTGTTTAAAGGTGAGAAGTGGAGGTGAAAGGAAGGTCTTGGTGAGATGCTTATCCTCACTGATGATGTATTGCAAGCCACGAAGAACATGATGCTCCTGGGAGGTACTGGACAATGAAGGGTACCCTGTCGGTTGCAGCACGTGTCTGTCTCCTGTGGCACGTCGGAACTAGCGGTCAATGAGTTGAGCATCGTACCCCGTTCTTATTAGGGCATTCTTGAGTACTTCCAAGTGCCCATCACGTTCCTCCTTATTTGAACAGATCCTGTGTATGTGTAAGGCTTGTCCATAGGGGAGGGCTGTTTTAATATTTTCGGGTATAAGCTGGAGAAATGTAGCATTGTGAGGTTATCTGTGGGTTTGCGGTAGAGTGAGGTGCCCATCCTTGATAGAGATGCATATGTCCAAGAATGAGACAGATACTAAAGAGTAGCCCATGGTGAGCTTGATGATGGGATGAAAGTCATTGATATCACTGTGTAGTTCTTTCAGTAACTCCTCACCATGGGTCCAGAGGAAGAAAATGTCGTCAATATACCTGATATATAATGTTGGTTGGAGGTCCTGCGTAGAGAAGAACTCTTGTTCGAATCTGTGCATGAAGATGTGGCATAATGGGATGCAAATTTGGTCCCCAAGCTGTTCTGTGTGTCTGGATGAAGAGCTGGTTGTCAAAGGTGAAAACATGGACGAGGATGAAGTGGATGAGTTGTAGGACGGTGTTTGGAGATTGGCAGTTGTTGGTGTTGAGTACTGAGGCTGTTACCGTGATGCTGCCATTGTGGGGGATGCTGGTGTAGAGTACGGAAACATCCATTGTGAAGAGGAATATTCCCGGTTTGACTGGTCCGTGGTGGCTGAGTTTCTGTAAGAAATCGTGGCATTGCGACAGAAGCTGGGGGGTCCTCTGTACAATGGGTTTCAAGATGCCTTGGACATAGCCAGAGAGGTTCTCACACAGGGTCCCAATACCTGACATGATGGGACGTCCTGGCGTGTTGGCTTTGTGTATCTTCGGGAGACAGTAGAAGTCGCCCACGCGAGAAGTATGTGGGATGAGACTTTGGAGGAACTCTGAAGGACTGGGTTCAAAGTCCTGATCAATGTGTTTAATTCATGCGTGTGCTCTTTGGTCGGACCGGCCGATAGTTGCCTGTAGTGTTCCTGGTTGTTCAGTTGTCGGTGACTGTGTCTGTGTGTGCTACTCCTCCCAGTTTATGTATGTTAGTACCTTGACTCTCCTCAGCTCAAAAGGTAAAGTGGCCGTGCAACCAGAGGAATGAGGATCTACACTACATTTGGTATTGCTTTAACATCATGTCTTCTAGTGTTATAATTCAAAATGCCTACAGCAGTAAGATGGATGCCAGGCACATTTGAGAGAACCGAATTATATTTCTGCAGAAGAAATTGGTCAGCCAAATGTGTTACCCTGCTAAGGAACTGCGTGTGAGTTTGGTTTGTTGCAGCAATACATACCTGGGGAGGCTCGCAGAGGGATGGGGGGAGTGGACTCTTTTCACTGAAACATTCGCTCCCTGAATGGCTGGCATGTTGATTGAAGGTCCCTTTTGTATTTGACAAGCCTGCGCCAAACACTTCCTTGTCTTAGCTGTGAATAGCATTTGTCCAACCAGTACAACACCAGCAATCACTAATTCTGACCTCATTGACAAGGTATAGCTCTGTTACATCAGTTCCAGACTGTTTGTTCAATGCCCCATCCCCTCCCATTCTAATTACCACAGAACTGGCTGAAGGAAGCTGCAGTGAAAATGAAACACTTGTTGTCTCTGCCTTATTCTACTGGTGGTTCTTTCATTGAGTCATGGTAGATAAAGGGTTAAAAGCCAGCCTCTCACATTACAATAATTTTTAAATTGTTTGCTTTGACTGCGGCAGTGGGGGATGGGGGTGTGCAACACCATGTTCAAATTCAAAGCATCTTGTGGGATTCGTTAAGGTGGGCGTTATTTTTAACTTACTTGAGATTCGATTGTTAAATATTTCAGGGGGGAGAAAAACACGTCAGCTTGATTAATCAAAGTATCCTTGTAAAATTGGGAGCATAGGGAAGACCTACCCGTCGTGGGGGAGAACGGAAAAAAATAACAAGGCCATTAAAAAGGAGATAATCACGGATAAATCCGTTAAGGAATGAATGAGAAACATCTGCAAGTAGAGAGCAGTGAGAAAGTGGAAATTGCTACCAGAAAAAAATTGCTGGGGAAGAAAACATGGATACATTTTCACAAGACCATATGAAATAGGGAGTGCAGTGGGCCATTCAGTTCCTCAAGCCTGCTCCGCCATTCAATAAGATCCTGGTTGATCTGACATTCCTCATATCTAATTTCCTGCCTTTTCTCCCTAACCTTTGATACCTCGACAGATCAAGACTTTTTCTATCTCAACCTTAACATACAGCAATACTGTCCTCTGCAGCTCTCTGTGACAAGTAGTTCCAAAGTCCCACAACCATCTTGAGAAGAAATTCCTCCTCATTTCAGTCTTAAGTTGGCCCCCCCTTTTATTCTGAGATTGTGTCCTCTGGGTCCTAGCCTGTTCCGTGAGGGGGAAATATCCTTTCAGCATTTACCCTGTCAAGCCCCTTAAATAAAAACCCAAAGAACTGCGGGTGCTGTAAGTTGGAGACAAGAACAGACGTTGCTGGAAAAGCTCAGCAGGTCTGGCAGCATCTGTGGAGAGAAATACAATGTTAGCATTTCGGGTTGAGCGACCCTTCCTCAGAACACAGGGGAGAAGATTAGATTAGATTACTTACAGTGTGGAAACAGGCCCTTCGGCCCAACAAGTCCACACTGACCCGCCAAAGCGCAACCGACCCAGACCCATTCCCCTACATTTACCCCTTCACCTAACACTATGGGCAATTTAGCATGGCCAATTCACCTAACCTGCACATTTTGGGACTGTGGGAGGAAACCGGAGCACCCAGAGGAAACCCACGCAGATGCACGGAGAATGTGCAAATCCACACAGAGAGTCGCCTGAGATGGGAATTGAACCCGGGTCTCTGGCGCTGTGAGGCAGCAGTGCTGACCACTGTGCCACCATGCCGCCCACAAGATGATGCCTGATAAACTTTTAAATCAACATTTGTTTTTTAAAGAGGACTGATGCAGTCAAAGCAACTGTGGATGTAATTCCAGAGGCTGCATGGAGACGAATCACGGAATATCACACTTTTAAGTGTCAAAGAAGCTTCAAAGAGAGAAATGTGCTGAATCTCCTTAATGTATCTCAGACTGTTAACATGATGGTTAGAAATGACCACATTCAGTCGTACCTCAACACTGTCCTGTCCCCCTTAGTCCAAGAACTCCCTACCTACGTTCGGGACACCACCCACGCTCTCCACCTCCTCCATGATCTTCGCTTCCCTGGTCCCCAACGCCTTATCTTCACCATGGACATCCAGTCCCTGTACATCTCCATCCCCCATCACGAAGGACTCAAAGCCCTCCGCTTCTTCCTTTCCTGCCATACCAACCAGTACCCTTCCACTGACACCCTCCTTCGAATGACTGAACTGGTCCTCACTCTGAACAACTTCTCTTTCCAATCCTCCCACTTCCTCCAAACCAAAGGAGTAGCCATTGGCACCCACATGGGCCCCAGCTATGCCTGCCTCTTTGTAGGATATGTGGAACAGTCCATCTTCTGCAGCTGCACTGGCACCACCCCCCACCTCCGCTATTTTTAGATTAGACTTACAGTGTGGAAACAGGCCCTTCGGCCCAACAAGTCCACACCGACCCGCCGAAGCGCAACCCACCCATACCCCTACATTTACCCCTTACCTAACACTATGGGCAATTTAGCTTGGCCAATTCACCTGACCCGCACATCTTTGTGACAGTGGGAGGAAACCGGAGCACCCGGAGGAAACCCACGCAGACACGGGGAGAACGTGCAAACTCCACACAGTCAGTCGCCGGAGTCGGGAATTGAACCCGGGTCTACAGGCGCTGTGAGGCAGCAGTGCTAACCACTGTGCCACCGTGCCGCTATATCGATGACTGTATCGGCGCTGCCTCGTGCTCCCACAAGGAGGTTGAACAGTTCATCCACTTTACCCACACCTTCCACCCCGACCTCAAATTTACCTGGACCGTCTCAGACTCCTCCCTCCCCTTCCTAGACCTCTCCATTTCTATCTCGGGTGACCGAATCAACACGGACATTTACTATAAACCGACCGATTCCCACAGCTACCTAGACTATGCCTCCTCCCACCCTGCCCCCCTGTAAAAACGCTATCCCATAATCCCAATTCCTTCGCCTCTGTCTCATCTGCTCCAGGCGGACCAGTTCCAATACCATACAACCCAGATGGCCTCCTCCTTCAAAGATCGCAATTTCCCTTCAGACATGGTTGATGATGCCCTCCACTGCATCTCCTCCACTTCCCGCTCCTCCGCCCTTGAACCCCACCCCTCCAATCCCCACTGGTCCTCACCTACCACCCCACCAATCTCCAGATACATCGTATCATCCTTTGTCATTTCCGATACCTCCAAACAGACCCTACCACCAGGGATATATTTCCCTCCCCTCCTTTATCAGCATTCTGAAAAGACCGCTACCTCCGTGACTCCCTCATCAGGTCCACACCCCCCACCAACCCAACCTCCACTCCCGGCACCTTCCCCTGCAACCGCAAGAAATGCAAAACATGCGCCCACACCTCCCCCCTCACTTTCCTCCAAGGCCCCAAGGGATCCTTCCATATCCATCACAAATTCACCTGCACCTCCACACACACCATTTACTGCATCCGCTGCACCCGATGTGGCCTCCTCCATATTGGGGGGACAGGCCGCCTACTTGCGGAACGTTTCAGAGAACACCTTTGGGACACCCGCACCAACCTACCCAACCACCCCGTGGCTCAACACTTAACTCCCCCTTCCAAGGACATGCAGGTCCTTGGACTCGTCCATCGCCAGACCATAGCAACACGACGCCTGGAGGAAGAGCACCTCATCTTCCGCCCAGGAACCTTCCAACCACAAGGGATGAATGTAGATTTCTCCAGCTTCCTCATTTCCCCTCCCCCCACCTTATCTCAGTCCCAACCCTCGGACTCAGCACCGCCTTCTTGACCTGCAATCTTCTTCCCAACCTCTCTGGCCTTTCACCCTCACCTTAACCTCCTTCCACCTATCGCATTTCCAACGTCCTTTCCCCAAGTCCCTCCTCCCTACCTTTTATCTTAGCCTGCTTGGCACACCTTCCTCATTCCTGAAGAAGGGCTTATGCCCGAAACGTCGATTCTCCTGCTCCTTGGATGCTGCCTGACCTGCTGTGCTTTTCCAGCAACACATTTTTCAGCTCTAAAAATGATCACAGTCTGGCGACAGACAGATTTGCATTTTCCCCTTTGATGAATTCACAGGGTCAAATGTCCATTCAATCCTAGTCTGTATGCACTGGAGGGCTGCTAGGGTTATTGTCTAATAGCCTTGGTTCGGGCCTAGTGTGTTGTAAAGGTCATAGTTGAAGAACCACCCAATGGTCACCCCTGCATTGCAGGTAAATAGCTCACTACACTGAGTGTTAAAAATCAGCAAGAAAAACAGGGCAAAAGAATTTCCTTGTGGCACATTGCTGGTCACAGACCTAAAACATAACCTCCACTAACACCCTCTGTCTTCTACCTTCGAGCCAGTTCTGTATCCAAATAGCTAGTTCTCCCTGTATTCCTTGAGATCTTGCTAACCAGTCTACCATAAAGAACCTTGTCAAACACCTTACTAAAGTCCGTAGGTTAATAAAATATTGAGCGCATTGACAGGATAAATAGACAAGATATTTTCCCAGAACTAGAAGGCGTAAATTTAAGGTGAGAGGGAAAAGATTTAAAAGGGACATAAGGGGCAACATTTTCATGCAGAAGGTGGTTCATGCATAGAATGAGCTGCCAGAGTAAGTGGTAGAGACTTTACAATTACAACATTTAAAAAGCATTGGGTGTGTGAATATAAAAGGTTTAGAGGGATATGGACCAAGTGCTGGCAAATGAGACTAGATTAATGTAGGATATCTTGTCGGCATGGACAAGTTAGACAGAAGGGTCTGTTTCCATGCTGTACATATCTAATGACTCTATGACGCTAATTTCCAACAACCTGAAAAACTGAGCATTTCAAAATCGACTGCACATACATCAAAGTTTCACTATGTATTCTTCACAGACTGAACCAACAATCTTTGAACCTTTGTGTTATTTTTGGTTTCGCGTGCACATTAGATATCGGAAGAATGTGTATTTTGCTTTTATTTCTTCGCACACACAATAATTATAGCAAGGTACTCGCCTTTTGTTAAAGGAAGGTTAAATTGGCTTTTCTTAAAAAAAAATAAATTTATTTACTTTGGGAGGAATATATCCACAAAGGAGAGGATCCTTTGTAAATTAACCTGCTGTGGTTAACCAACAGAACAAGTGAATAAAGAAGGGAAACCTGTTCATCTCTCCTCATATTAGTGTTTGATAATTTGGGGTAACCTGTCAGGAACCATAATAAATTGGGGAATCTCACCCACGGTCTGGTCATAAAAATAAGATGGGTATCAAACTGGAAGGGAGGAAGGTCATATGAAACACAGCCACTAGGCTGGGCTGGTTGGGCTAAATGGCCTGATACTGCATTGTGGTTTGACATGATACCACTACTCGGATGCCTTATTCCTTGGCAAAATTCCACCAGTCTCAGCCTGTAATTCCGATCCCTTGAAGCATCTGCTCACAACCTTTTTGTATACCATTCCCAGTGGGCGGCACGGTGGCACAGTGGTTAGCACTGCTGCCTCACAGCGCCAGAGACCCGGGTTCAATTCCCGCCTCAGGCGACTGACTGTGAGGAGTTTGCACGTTCTCCCCGTGTCTGCGTGGGTTTCCTCTGGATGCTCCGGTTTCCTCCCACAGTCCAAAGATGTGCGGGTCAGGTGAATTGGCCATGCTAAATTGCCCGTAGTGTTAGGTAAGGGGTAAATGTATGGGTGGGTTGCGCTTTGGTGGGTCAGTGTGGACTTGTTGGGCCGAAGGGCCTGTTTCCACACTGTAAGTAATCTAATCATTTCAATGCTTCATTCCTTGGCTGCAGAAAACTAGACATAGATAAGGTTGCCAGTTCTGTCGGACTCAAATGCTAGAACTGAAGACTTGGGTGTTGCGGCCAGACACCTGTAGAGAGGTCCTAGGGTGATGAAGAAGGATTGTGCATTCATTTCCTAAAAAGATTTTATTCTGTCAGTTTTTGCACTGATGATTTTGAAAATGCCAGGCCTGTTCCTTTACCATCAGGTGAAGATCAGTGATACTTGTTGACATCTGTGTTTTTTTGTGAAGTCAGAGTGTTTTCAGGCACATGCACACACTATGATTGCACAATGATGTTTTGTAAAACTGGTCCGGCTAAGTTTAACAAGGGCACCCAAGCAAGACATTGATAGATGAAGCTGTTGCAGATTGGCCTTGAAGTGACAGGCTTTGTTAGCAGCTAGGCCGGAAGGGACTTGTGCTGATGTGGCTGCCGAGTCCTTGCACGCTGTAAAAGCTAGCCGCAGAAATGTTTTTATAGGGCAGTTTGTAAAGAATGAAGTTAATTTTTCAATTTCCAAACCTTTTCTAACGAAAAGTTTTATTTTGTGCTCTAAACAGTTAAGTGTGCAACTGGATCAAGCAGGTTAAGATGTTGCAGATAAACTGATTGGGGCCTACACTGAGTTTAGTTACAGAGAGCCTCCGGACTCTTCTACTGCTCCTCACTCAAACAAACTCTGCTCCACTGACCTTGGACCCTGCCCAACCGTAGATGTTCACGTTAACATTAGACTATATTCCCTTCATTTTGTGACCTTTTCATCCGGTTAAACATACCTTACCTTCAAACATTTGTTTGCCAGGAAACTATAAAGAGGCAAAATAAGCTGTTGTTTTAACATTCCAATGGGTTTTGTCCAGTTGGGTGGTTCACAGTGGTGTTCAGAACATTAAATTAGAAGTCCATGACAATCTTCTTAGAGTTGGCATCATTATTCCTGAGGATATTTCATTAGG
Organism: Hemiscyllium ocellatum; assembly: GCF_020745735.1. Lineage (NCBI taxonomy): Eukaryota > Metazoa > Chordata > Chondrichthyes > Orectolobiformes > Hemiscylliidae > Hemiscyllium > Hemiscyllium ocellatum. The sequence goes on from NC_083413.1 coordinate 77,167,233, forward strand.
TTACAACCAGAGCATAAGTCATAGAATATGAACCATCGGGATGTAGAGCAAGGGGGTATTGGGACTGGGGTACAGATAAATCAGGCTCTAATGAGTGAAGAAGCAGGTCAGAGGAACTGTGCAATTCTGTTTCTAATATTCCACTGCCAGTTGGAAAAAAAAACTATCTTGTGTAATGGTTCTTTGTTAAAGGACTCCTCAGCTACTAGGAATATGTTGAGAGATGGTGATGTCCTCATGCAAGGCTTAGTTCTCATACTGTGAGTCAGTAAAACCTGCTGTGGAATATTAGGTTACATGTTTCCTTTCACTGCTCCACCACAAAACACACAACAGGCTCGTGAAGCCGAGGAGAAAGGAAACACTCAGGTCTCAGACCCAGTTAGGGCACTCTCCAGAAACAGAACTTCCCTGGACTATTGCACGAGTGAAGGTAAGAACTTGAAGGTTTAGAGGGAGAGGTCTTTGGCGAAGAAATATTTCTTGTCATAGTCTCAGGCTTTCTCTATATAATCATAGGGTCATCCAGCATGGAAACAGACCCTTCAGTCCAAACAGTCCATGCTGAACATAATCCCAAACTAATCTAGTCCCACCTGACTGCTCCTGCCTGAATCCTGAACTAGGACTCCCAAGTCCCTCTGTGCTTCAGATTTCTGAAACCTTGCTTCATTTAGAAAATAGACTGCGACTCTATTCTTCCTACTAAAGTACATAACCTCATAGAGTCATAGAGATGTACAGCACGGAAACAGACCCTTTGGTCCAACTCGTCCATGCCGATCAGATATCTCAACCCAATCTAGTCTTGCCTGCCTGCTCCTGGCCCGTATCCCTCCAAACTTTTCCTCTTAGTGTATCCATCCAAATGTCTTTTAAACATTGTAATTGTACCCACATCCAACATTTCCTCAGGAAGTTCATTCCACACGCAAACCACCCTCTGTGTAAAAACCTTCCTCTTACAACTTTTTCAAATCTCTCCCCTCTCATCTTAAAAATGTGCCCCCTAGTCTTGGAATCCCCCATCCTAGGGAAAAGCCAACTAACATTAACTCTATCTATACAGCTCTATGTTATGAACCCCTCCCAACATGTCCTTAATTCTATTCCTAATTTCTGCAGTTGGCTCTCGGCTGGTGCACACTGTCCTGTGAGAAGAATAAAATTGTTAGAGCACCTTTAGTTTCCTCCAGACATCCCAAGGCCTTTACAGTCAGGGAGGTGCTTTTGAGCAGTCAGCCTTGTCATGTAGAAATGCAACAACCAGTTTGTGGACAGCAGCCTCCTTAAAACCATCATCATCATTGGCAGTCCCTCACAGAATGGGATGTCTCTCTTCCACTCTCAGGGTGAGTCCGTAGGTGGGTGTACAAACCGATGCAGCCCCCCGCCGGCTCTGTTATACTTGGGGCAGACAGTGGTCGCGGGAAGAGGTGGGTGGTTTCCACCCTGACGGCAAATTGTGAGGTGCACAAAGCCTTCCTGGGCACTCCTCCTCTGCTCTGGATGGTCTGGGGCCAGTGATTCCCAGCTGTCTTTGGGAATGCCGCACTTTGTCATTGAGGCCCATGAGGGCAGCCCTGAGCAATTCCTCTGTTCACCTGGGGCTCGCCTCTTCTCCTGGAGCTGGGCGTAGAGCACCGGCTTGGGGAGTCTCGTATCAGTCATGTGCAGGCTATGTGCCCAGCCCATTGCAGCCGATCAAAGATGGCAGGGTGGGGGGGAGTGTTCGGTGCCTTGATGCTGTGGATATTGACCTGACCGAGGACTCTTGTGCTGGTGCATCTGTCTTCCCAGTGGATTCACAGGATCTTGCATAGGCAGCGTTGGTGGGACTGCCGCAACAGTGTTCTCAATCTTTACCTCCTTAAAACAGCAGAGCGACAGTGCGCAGATCATCCATTCTTACAGCATTGGCTGAGGAATAAATAAGTCACAGGGAGAATTCCCCTCCCTCCCTTTGAAATATTGCCACGTGACATTTTACATCCATCTGAGATGGCAGCAGGGGTCTGCACACCAATGATAGAATCAGGGTATGTGCTGCGGAAGTCCCAGAAAGTCACCTCCTGCCCAATTGTCTTGACAACACTGTGTTTGTGTGTACAGCTGTTACAGACTGAGCTACCCTGAAAGCAGGCAGCACGCACCCCCAAATCCATTCATAACCAAAAACATTCTTCAACTCAACTTGGGCGGCATAGTGGCTCAGTGGTTCGCAGTTGCTGCCTCACAGCACCTGGGACCCATGTTTGATTCCCGCCTGTCTGTGGAATTTACACATTCTCCCTGTGTCTGTGTGTGTTTCCTCCGGATGCTCTGATTCCTCCTACAGTCCAAAGATGTGCAGGTTGGGGAAATTGGCTGTGCTACATTGCCCATAGTGTTCAGGGATGTGTCGACTAGGTGCATGAGTCAGAGGTAAATATAGGATAACAAGGTAGGGGAATGGGTCTGGATGGTTACTCTTTGGAGGGTGGGTGTGGACTTGTTGGACCAAATGGCTTGTTTCCATACTGTGGGGATTCTATGATTCAACACTGTGGACTGTCCATCCAAGCACATTTAAAAGTGCATTACTTCTGACTGTGGCCAATCTGCCTTCACTAATTGCCATGATGTGGAGGTGCCAATGTAGGACTGGGTAGGACGAGGTCAAAAATCACACGACACCAGGTTATAGTCCAACAGGCTTATTTGGAAACGCAAGCTTTCAGAGCCTCACTCCTCCTTCTGGTGCTCGTGAGAGAGGGAGACTTTAGACGCAGAATTTGTAAGTAAAAGATCAAAGGGTCAAACAACTATGGCGAACAAATTGAACACATCTACAACGGCTATTAAATCTCTAACCAGAAGGAATGAGGCTCCGAAATAAATCTGTTGGTCTACAACCTGATGTTGTGTGATTTTTGACTTTAGTTAATTGCAGATGAATTTTCGATTCAATTTTCGAAGCTGATTGAATTTGCACTGCCTTCAAGTGTTTTCCCATTGATTCAGGGTTTGGTTCAAAAGAGCTCAGTTGCCCCATTCTGTGAGAATTAATTATCTTCGAACAGCGACTGATTGCTCAGGTGTAGCTAAAGCTGATCCCCCAGATAAGGCCAGGCAATCTCCATTTGTCAGCAACGCTATCGGAGGAGATCTGGCAATCAATGGCATTTCGTTACCTCCTCCAGTCTTCAATGGGGAATGGGTCATGTGCTGTCCAAGCACAGGTTAGCTCAGGGTTGAAATATTTCTTTGTCCCTCAATGTAACTCCTCCCATTTCGTAACTTGCTGCAGAATTTTCCAGAAAAAACTCTTCTTTTTTGTTTAACCTGAAGCCAAGGTGAAGAATGCAGCGGGACATGAGTCTGGATTTGTTTGAAGGAAGTTGTTTAAAAGGGCTGAGGGCAATTTGCTGTTTGAGGTGTTGGGGAGTAGGTGGGGCTGGGCAAATCAGGGAAGATGTGCCAAGCTGGCATCTATCTCCTTGTGTTTTCCCAGGTCCTGCGCTTTACGGATTATCAGTGTGCCTGCAAGCCAATCTTTTAATCCTTTAGATTTTGCCTTGAACAAAAGGGTTGACTAGGCCACTTTAGAGGGCAGTTAAGAATCAACCATATTGCAGTGCATCTGGAGTCACATGTAGGCCAGACCGGGTAAGGATGGCGGTTTCCTTCCCTAACAGACACTTGTGAATCAGATGGATATTTACAACAATGGCTTCACGGCGATCTCGGGACTAGCTTTGTAATCCAGATCTGTTAATTGGATTAGAATCTCTCGAACCTCAGTCTGTGTCTCTGGTTTACTAGTCCAGTGGCATTCCTGTTAGGAATAGACTCTTTAAGGAAGCAGTTAAGAGCCATTTTCCCGAAGCATTGACATTTTTTCCAGCAGCTTAATGAGTCAAACAAAGTATTGAGAGCGCTGCACGTTTGAGGAGGTCCGTGCACAGTGACAGGTCTTTGGGGCCTGAGCTGGAGTAAAGTGGGAAAGCAGCAAGGCAGGGACGAATATTGTGTGTAATTCTGGTCTCCTTCCTATTACTAAAAGGATGTTGCGAAACTTGAAAAGGTTTAGAAAAGATTTACAAGGATGATGCCAGAGTTGGAGGACTTGAGCTATAGGGAGAGGCTGGGGCTGTTTTCCCTGGAACTTCGGAGGCTGAGACCTTATAGAGGTTTATAAAATCATGAGGAGCATGGATTGGATAAATAGACAAAGTCTATTTCCTGTGGTGGGGGGAGTCCAGAACTAGAGGTACAGATTTAGGGTGAGAGGGGAAAGATGAAAAAGACATAAGTGGCAACTTTTTCACGCAGAGGGTGGTACATGTATGGAATGAGCTGCCAGAGGAAATGGTGGAGGCTGGTACAATTGCAACATCTAAAAGGCATTTGGATGGGTATACGAATAGGAAGGGTTTGGAGGGATATGGGCCAGGTGCTGACACGTGGGACTAGATTGGGTTAGTTAGCATGGATGTGTTGGATTCAAATGCTGTACAACTCTATGACTCTTTGACTCTAGTAAGTGGCACAGACGTAATGATTACGGGAGTAGCTCAACGGTTGCTCTTCCTGGTAATGTTTTGGGTGGAGGAAATCACAAGAGGATGCTGCAGTATTTGACACCTCCCCAGGGATGAGTCACTGCAGGGACAGAAGACAGGCCTGTTCTGAGCTTGGGCAGGTACATGGCTGAGAATGGGGTGTAGTGTTAGCAGCCTCAGGGACAAGGCCAAAAGCAGGTGAGGAGCAGCAGCAGCAGCATGCAGGGGCTCCAAGTCCAGCTCAACGCAGCAGAGAGGAGTAAGGCCATGGGCCCAGAGTTGAAGGAAGGTGGTGGCCTCGGCGCAACTCGACAGGGAGAATGTGAGGACTGCTGATGCTGGAGATCAGAGTTGAAAAGTGTGAAGCTGGAAAATCACAGCCGGTCAGGCAGCACCGAGGAGTAAGTGAGTCAACATTTCAAGCATATGCTCTTCATTTTATTCTTGCAACATCGATTCTCCTGCACGACCGGCTGTGCTTTTCCAGCACCACACTCTTCGACTGCTCGACAGGGCCAGGGGTCAGATTCCTGGACCTCTTAGAGCAGTGGCACCTCTTGAAGGAGAACCTGAGGGAAGACGTAGTGGATGGACTCCTATTGCCTGCAGCAGAGAGTTTCTGTGTCTCCAGCTCAATCCAGTGATCAACTGCTTGCATCTGCAAAATCTCCTGCCCGTATCCCCGTCAGTCAGATGAAGTCTGCAAGGATGTTTTCCCATTCCAGGTTGCTGGAATAGGAAAACATCCCTGCAGACTCCATCTGACCGGTCCCACAGGTCTGTGTGCGTTTCTGGGTAGCTGCCATGACGCTGTTTTACTGAGGTTGGTTCTAGTTTTGCTGACCCACTAGAAATTATATCCTGCCTTTAGAAAACTAGAACATCGTTAGGATATGTTATTATCCATATCATAGTTTCGTGTCACGGCCCTCGCCTCTGAGTCAGGGGACCATGGCTCCAAGACCCACTCTGGATTACAGCATGTCGCCTGTTGTGTAAGGTCTACAGGACTTGGAGCAATCTTGCTGAGATGTGCCAGTGTGGCACATCACTGGGTATACATACCACAATGGGGGTGGAGTTAGCACATGCTCGAAGGAAAACTCTATAAGACATACCAGAGTAAGTAACTCCAAGACATGGAGAGATAGATCAACATCTAATGTAATTATAAGTCCAAGTTATATGACTAAGACATACATTAATATATCGGATGTAAAGTTAATAAATAGTATTACTTAGAAGAATAAACCGGGAGAAATGCTCAACTAGTCTGTCTCAAACCCCAAACACAGTGTGCCATAAAAGCACTACAACGGATAGACTATGTATGATGCTGAGGGAGTGCTACATTGCCCAGGGTGCTTTTTGGTTGTACAATCAACTGTCATAAATGAATGTGCTGAAAATTGCACGACCTGGAACTGTTTGCATGAAAATAACTTGAAATAATGTTGCTCATTTGCAAGGGAGCAAAGAAATGTTTGTCAGTAAAATTATATTTTCCTTTGAAGTATCAGTGAGCAACTCAGTGATTGTGATGCTGGGGATTCCGGCAGATTAAATATGATAGTTTGTACCACTGGAAGCATGTCTGGAACACTGGGTAGCCAGCAGCCTGGTCAGCAGTTCTCTGATATTCAGTTCCGCAACCAGCAGGTGGTGCTAGATTGTCCATGTTCCAGGTGAGGGAAGTCATTCCGATGAGGTCAGGGTAAGAAGTTGGGATTTGTGAATGCTCAATTCCCAGTTGCTTTTCCAAAAGGTCATTTTTGTTGAAGGATGAATGTGTAGCGAGATACAGCTTCTCTGTTCACGAAGTATGACTGAAGGTGCAGTTTAATTGCAATCGGCTCTTCACAGTTAACAATTCACATTTCTGCTCCCTGTAGCATTACCGACAAAATCAGCATATTTTGCCTAGATCTAATTCCCCCACAACCAAAGTGACTGCTGGATACCTTCAGGGAGCATTTCACAGTAACTAAAGATAGCAGAGTTCCTTCCCTGAACAGTATGAGTCAAACTTATGTGTTTGACAAGAATTGATGATAGTTTCATGGTCAACGTCACTGAGACTAGTTTTCAGTTCCAGAAGAACTGAAGGGTCTGCTTCCATGCTGTACAGCTCTATGACTCTATGTATTAAATGAAATTAAATTCAATGAGATGGCATGTTGGGATCTGAACCCATGCCATAGAGCATTCACCTGGGTCTGTACTAGTCCAGTAACACTAGAGGCATAGAATCATGGAGATATACAGCACAGACACAGACCCTACGGTCCAACTCGTTCATGCTGACCAGATATCCCAACCCAACCTAGTCCCACCTGCCAGCACCTGGCCCATATCCCTCCAAACCCTTCCTATTTATATACCCATCCAAATGTCTTTTTAATGTTACAATTGTACCAGCCTCCACCACTTCCTCTGGTAATCCATTCCATACACGTACCACCCTCTGTGTGTAAAACTTGCCCTTCAGGTCTCCTTTATATCTTTCCCCTCTCCACTCTAAACCTATGCCCTCTAGTTCTGGGGTCCCCACCCGAGGGAAGAGACTTTGTCTATTTATCCTATCCATGCCCCTCATGATTTTATAAACCTCTATAAGGTCACCCCTCAGCCTCTGAAGCTCCAGAAAAAAACAGCCCCAGCCTATTCAACTTCCCCCTGTAGCTCAAACTCTCCAACCCTGGCAATACCCTTGTAAATCTTTTCTGAACCCTTTCAGGTTTCACAACATCCTTCCGATAGGAAGGAGACCAGAATTGCACGCAATATTCCAACAGTGACCTAACCAATGTCCTGTACAGCTGCAACATGACCTCCCAACTCCTGAACTCAATAATCTGACCAATAAAGGAAAGCATACCAAACGCCTTCTTCACTATCCTATCTATCTGCGACTCCACTTTCAAGGATATTTCAAGTGTTGAAATTAGTGTTTGAAGGATTGGATTAGACACTAAAATAGTTTCTTCTCTGTTCCATACTATACCTGATCTGGAATTGTTCAACTCAATCCTTTCCTTTCTAAGAGACGCTCAAGTTTCAGTCTTACATCAATTTTTTATTCAGATTTCCAGCTCTGGTTGGGAATAATCCTAACGGTTTCTTCATTTGATCTCCTTCCAGCGAAACAGCTAGCCATTTTACCCACTTTTTCAGTATTTTGATAATTAACAAGTAAAAGTGTTAAACAAAATAAATGTACATGTTTCCTTTATTTTTCTATTCTGAGTTCTGCTATATTGAAGAGATTGTTCCCGGAAATCTTTGGGGTTCTGGGACTGAACAGGGCAAATGAATTCAAAGGAATTCACAGAAAATTGTGGTGAGAGCTGACAGAAAAAAGACATTAACAGATCATCCTGAGGCCTTGAATACAAGATGGTAAAGAGCACAGTCTGCATTTGGTTTGATACTTGGTTTGATACTTAGGGAGATGATGGCCGAGTGGTATTGACCCAGTGGAGAATTGATCCTGGTAGTATTCTGGTAACCCAGGCTTGCATCACTACTGTGATAAATGGAGGAATTTGATTTCAATTTTTTAAAAAGCTGGAATTAAGAGTCTAGTGACCATGAGATAGTTTTGATTGTTGGAAAAACCCATCTGATTCACTAATGCCCTTTAGGGAAGGAAACTGCCATCCTTACCTGGTCTGGCCTACACGTGACTCCAGAAGCACTGCAATGTGGTTGACTCTTAACTTCCCTCTGGGCAATTAGGGATGGGTAATAAATGCTGGTCTAGTGAGTGACCCCTTCGTCCATCTTCTTTATGTTCTACCCTACTTTGTCAGCTGTGTTTGGCTGAAGTCCGACTCTTATTCTGTGAGTAGCCTGTCAGGCAGGCTTTGCCTGAAGATTTAAATGGGTTCGTCTCCAACGTTCTCACTCCCAACATGCGTGGCAGTGCACGAGGATCAGAAGTAAGGGCTTTAGCCATTGAGTGTAGCCTTGCACACTCCTTGTACACGGTGTTGCTGTCCCTTGGTGGATATATACCAAGAGCTTCCACATTCTGGCCTTCCAACTCCAGAGCCAACCCACCGGGTTAAGCAGCTCTGCCTCCTTCATCCTTCTCTGATACTCCCATGGCATATCAATGAAGATTTAAAGATGATTTGATTGGATATGCAGTGTGATTGTTCTCCGACTGCCAGGCGCTGCATTTGTTCCCATCCCTAATTGCCCTTGAACTGAGTGGCTAGCAGGACCATTTAAGGGGGCATTGAGAATTGACTGTATTACTGTGAATCTGGCATGACATACAGTTCAGACAGAGGAAGGATGGCAGGTTTGTTTACCCAAAGCCTGTCCACCATCTACAAGGAACAAGTCAGGAATGGGTTGGAACACTCCCCAATGACACTCAAGCAGCATGGACACCATCCAGGACAAAGCAGCTCACTCGGTCAGCAGCACATCCGCAAGCATGCACTCCCTCTACCAGTAGCAGCAGTGTTACTGTCTACAAGATGCACTGCAGAAATTCACCAAAGATCCTTAGACTGATCCTTCCAAATCCAAGACCACTTCCATCTGGACGGCCAAGAGCAGCAGATACTTGGGAACATCACCTCCTGCAAGTTCCCCTCCGAGCAACTGTCTAGGAAATGTATCACTATTCCTTCAGTGTCACTGGGTCAAAATCCTGGAAGAGATAACAAGACTCGCCGATGATGCATAGCTCAATGCCTCCATCTTCTTCTGTGTGAAAGGAAAGAGATAGTATAACAGAAGC